>NC_059175.1:1200000-2400000 GCF_019923935.1 Bubalus bubalis | reverse complement strand
GGCACCTAGTGAATTCGGGAGTTCATCTTTCAGTGTCTTATCTTTTTGCCTTTTCATACTGTTCATGGAGTTCTCAAGGCAAGAATACTGAAGTGGCTTGCTATTCCCTTCTCCAGTGGACCACATTCTGTCAGACGTCTCCACCATGACCCGTCCATCTTGGGTGGCCCCACATGGCATGCCTTAGTTTCATTGAGTTAGACAAGGCTGTGGTCCTAGTGTGATTAGATTGACTAGTTTTCTGTGAGTATGGTTTCAGTGTGTCTGCCCTCTGATGCCCTCTTGCAACACCTACCATCTTACATGGGTTTCTCTTACCTTGGACATGGGTCATTCATGTATGACCTAAATCAAATCCCTTATGATTATACAGTGGAAGTGAGAAATAGATTTAAGAGGCTAGATCTGATAGACAGAATGCCTGATGAACTATGGATGGAGGTTCATGACATTGTACAGGAGACAGGGATCAAGACCATCCCCATGGAAAAGAAATGCAAAAAAGCAAAATGGCTATCTGGGGAGGCCTTACCAATAGCTGTGAAAAGAAGAGAAGTGAAAAGCAAAGGAGAAAATGAAAGATATAAGCATCTGAATGCAGAGTTCAAAAGAATGGCAAGGAGAGATAAAAAAGCCTTCCTCAGCAATCAATGCAAAGAATAGAGGAAAACAACAGAATGGGAAAGACTAGAGATCTCTTCAAGAAAATGAGAGATACCGAGGGAACATTTCATGCAAAGATAGGCTCAATAAAGGACAGAAATAGTATGGACTTAACAGAAGCAGAAGATATTAAGAAAAGGTGGCAAGAATATACAGAAGAACTGTACAAAAAAAGACCTTCATGACCCAGATAATCACAATGGTGTGATCACTGACCTAGAGCCAGACATCCTGGAATGTGAAGTCAAGTGGGCCTTAGAAAGCATCACTATGAACAAAGCTAGTGGAGGTGATGGAATTCCAGCTCAGCTATTTCAAATCCTGAAAGATGATGCTGTGAAAGTGCTGCACTCAATATGCCAGCAAATTTGGAAAACTCAGCAGTGGCCACAGGACTGGAAAAGGTCAGTTTTCATTCCAATTCCAAAGAAAAGCAATGCTAAAGAATGCTCAAACTACTGCACAATTGCACTCATTTCACACGCTAGTAAAGTAATGCTCAAAATTCTCCAAGCCAGGCTTCAATAGTACATGAACTGTGAACTTCCAGATGTTCAAGCTGGTTTTAGAAAAGGCAGAGGAACCAGAGATCAAATTGCCAACATCCGCTGGATCATGGAAAAAGCAAGAGAGTTCCAGAAAAACATCTATTTATGCTTTATTGACTACACCAGAGCCTTTGACTGTGTAGATCGCAATAAACTGGAAAATTCTGAAAGAGATGGGAATACCAGGCCATCTGACCTGTCTCTTGAGAAACCTGTATGCAGGTCAGAAAGCAACAGTTAGAACTGGACATGGAACAACAGACTGGTTTCAAATAGGAAAAGGAGTACGTCAAGGCTGTATATTGTCACCCTGCTTATTTAACTTATATGCAGAGTACATCATGAGAAACCCTGGGCTGGAAGAAACACAAGCTGGAATCAAGATTGCCGGGAGAAATATCAGTAACCTCAGATATGCAGATGACACCACCCTTATGGCAGAAAGTGAAGAGGAACTAAAAAGCCTCTTGATGAAAGTGAAGGAGGAGATGTTGGCTTAAATGTTGGCTTAAAGCTCAACATTCAGAAAACTAAGATCCTTGCATCTGGTCCCATCACTTCATGGCAAATAGATTGGGGAAACAGTGGAAACAGTCAGACTTTATTTTGGGGGGCTCCAAAATCACTGCAGATGGTGATTTAGCCATGAAATTAAAAGATGCTTACTCCTTGGAAGGAAAGTTATGACCAACCTAGACAGCATATTTAAAAGCAGAGAAATTATTTTGCCAACAAATGTCCGTCTAGTCAAGGCTATGGTTTTTCCAGTAGTCATGCATGGATGTGAGAGTTGGACACTGAAGAAAGCTGAGCGCCGAAGAACTGATGCTTTTGAACTGTAGTGTTGGAGAAGACTCTTGAGAGTCCCTTGGACTGCAAGGAGATCCAACCAGTCCATCCTAAAGGAGATCAGTCCTGGGTGTTCATTGGAAGGACTGCTGTTGAAGCTGAAACTCCAATACTTTGGCCACCTCATGCGAAGAGTTGACTCATTGTAAAAGACCCTGATGCTGTGAGGGATTTTGAGCTGGAGGAGAAGGGGACGACAGAGGATGAGATGGCTGGATGGGATCACCGACTCAATGGACATGGGTTTGGGTAGACTCTGGGAGTTGGTGATGGACAGGGAGGCCTGGCGTGCTGCAGTTCATGGAGTCGCAAAGAGTCAGACATGACTGAGAGACTGAACTGAACTGAACTGAACTGAATATTCATTTGAAGGACTGATGCTGAAGCTGAAACTCCAATACTTTGGCCACCTGATGAGAAGAACTGACTCTTTTGAAAAGACCCTGATGCTGGGAAAGATTGAAAACAGGAGGAGAAGGGGACAACAGAGGATGAGATGGTTGGATTGCATCACCGACTCAATGGACATGAGTTTGAGTAAACTCCAGGAGTTGGTGATAGACAGGGAAGCCTGGCATGCTGCAGTCCATGTGGTCGCAAAGAGTCGGACATGGCTGAGAGACTGAACTGAGCTGAACTGGAGCTAGGATAGTGAATCACTTCTGAGGTTACCATCGCACAGTCAGTGTACATGGTGGTTTGGAGAAAGGCTGTCATCTGGTGAGGGCAGAGTTTCATAAAGCTGGCCCAGCAAGAGTGAGAAGAGAGGGAAAGGATTAACTGGTATGGTCTCTGAACCTTCTGGGAGGCATTACTTGCCTGTCGCCTCCACATTCCTGTCTCAATCTTCTCTCTGCAGCCCCTGTTGCCTTCACTTTGGTGGAAGTGAAGATGAGCTTGATTGACTGGCAGGCCCTGGCAGTGATAGTTGGGTGTGCATGGTGACATTAGCATATCAGGGACAGATCATCCTAGTGTTCCTACTCTGGACGTTTCACTGGCAACTTTCAAATCCAGGAGGATTTGATGAACTTTAAATCAAAGACATAAAGCATGGATTTTATCTTTTTCCCCTGTTGAGTGGTATATTCATATGATTGGCAGGATCTAAGGCTGAAAAGAATTATTTATGAAGTACCTGCTATGAAATAGATAATAAGCTTGGTACCTTCCCATATGCCACTTCATTTAATTCTTACATTATGTAGCATAACTACTAATGTTTTGGGTTTAATTGTGTCATCCAAAAAAATATGTTGAGGTCATAATCCCTGATAGCTATAAAGGTGACTTTATTTAGAAATAGAGTCTTTGCATATGTAATCAAGTTAAGATGAGGCCATTAAGGTCAGTTCTAACACAATATGACTGGTGTTCTTATACGAAGAGTCAATGTTATGTGAAAACAGAGACACAGAGAGAAGGTGGGCATGTGAATATGGAGGCAGAGATTGGAGTGATGCTGCTGCTGCTAAGTCACTTCAGTCGTGTCCGACTCTGTGTGACCCCATAGACGGTGGCCCACCAGGCTCCCCCGTCCCTGGGATTCTCCAGGCAAGAACACTGGAGTGGGTTGCCATTTCCTTCTCCAATGCATGAAAGTGAAAAGTAAAAGAGAAGTCGCTGAGTCATGTCCGACTCTTCACGACCCCATGGACTGCAGCCCACCAGGCTCCTCCATCCATGGGATCCTCCAGGCAAGAGTACTGGAGTGGGGTGCCATTGCCTTCTCCATGGAGTGATGCTACCGGAAACCAAAGAAGACCTGGAGCTATCAGAAGAAATGGGGAGAGGAAATGATTGTCTTCTAGAGGCCCGGGGGTAGTATGACCCTGCCAACACCTTGTTTTTGGAATTCTAGCCTCCAGAACTGTGACAGAAGACACTGATATTGTTTGAGCCACCCAGTTTGAAATAATCTGTTACAGGAAATCAATATAACCATCATTCTCACGTCTCTACTTTTTGCAAATGAAGAAAGTAAAACCTGGAGAAAAAGAGACTTGCTCAGGGTCACACAACTGATAAATAGCACACAAGGATCAAAACCCAAATCTTTTGACTCTGGTCCAATACATACATTATTTCAAAACTACTACTGAAAAATTAAATAAGAACAAGACCAAGGGCCTAAGAAAGATTACTAATGAGTTCTTCAGAGATGTCCCACTGTTCTCCTTAAATTTACTGCATCATATTGGCCCCTCCAGTAGGAGGTAGTCTTCTCAATATTAAGTAGGTGAATAGAATTTCTCATACACACAAACATTAAAAATGGTATCTCAGACTATACGGCAAAGGTTGTAGCATAGGAGCCTATGTGTGGTATAGACTTAATGACAGACCACAGGCTCTATCTGGAGCTGACTTACTTGTTGAGGTGCTAGTTGTCCAGGATGGAGAATGAAATTTTAGAGTCAGATATCCACTTATTGCTATTGCTGTATCTTTGGAAATTTTATGTAACTTCTCTAAAACTGTATTCTTCCTTACATAAAAGAAACAACAATATCTACTTTCCACAGTTATTACTTTTTTTCCTTTAGAGTGTTATTTTGAGGGCTACATTAGCTCATGTATATAAAAGCACCTGGCACTTAGGATATTGTAGGTGCTGAATAAATGTTAATCCCTCCCTTCATCTGGGTTCCTGGAGGCAATCTTAAACATATGTTCTCTACATTTTACCTTAATCCCCTCATTATTATAACATAAGATGAGTAACTGATATCTTTTGTGGTAATAAAATCAAAAGCTGTAACCTTGAGATGTTAGAGCAGAGGAAGGGAGATGATTACCTCTGGATATGGAAAGGAAGAACAGGGTAGTATTTCCACTGCACCTTATAAGGAAGTAGGCAGCTCTTACATTAATCTGTAATCTCAGTGGGTATCTACTCTGAAGGTCTGAAAGGGGACAGAATACGTTGTCTTGGGATCTGGTGGAAAAGAGAGGTTTTTCTAAATTTTTATGACAAATTTTTTGGCAAGATAAGTTTGGAATTTTAGAAGGGCACAAATAAGGGACTGAGGGACAGGAGGAATCTCTATGTGCATACAGAGCTATTCTTCCAGATTGTTAGGTTTCCAGTGGGTTTTAAGAAAGAAAAAGTTTTCTGAATGTGCTTCAGCCTTTAAAATCTCAGCCATAGATTTTAGAATCATATTGAAATTCACTAAATTTTAGCTAAAGATTAAAAATTTCTTACATAGAGATAACATATAAAATAAATAAAATGGAGCTGGTTTTCTAGAAGCAGAAATGAATGGCTCAGGGTCTGCTTTACCAACCCAACCACAAAACCAAATACAAAGCAATCTCGGGGTTACTCAAGGATTCCATGAAGCAGAGACTGAAAGTCACCAATAGCCTCATAGTAAATTGAGATCCAAATAAAACAGTGATATTACCAAGGTTAAACAGAGATAGATTATTGGTAGAAACCAGGTCTCTTGGCTCCTAGTCCAGAGCTCATCCAACCACATCATTCTGTCCTTAAGTCTCTGGTCTCCCTTATTTTTGGTTCATAATTTAGCTAATTCTTTGTCTGAAAATGTATTTCACTATTAGGTATATTACCTCTTGGAAGAGGAATTCAGTCTACACTATGCAGTTATGGAAGAATATATATCAAATATGCATCAAACATGCATTTAATATACACTGTTGGAGGCTGGCCTTGTTTAATGCATGGCTTATCAAAATTAGAATCTAGAAAGTTTCTCAGAGCCTAATTTTATGTATATGAACAACAGAAAAACTATGTTCTACTTGGAACAAAATCTCATGAGAAGGAAGAAAATGCTTTTCATTTTTTGAGCTCCTTTAACTTTGGGAACCAAGCCATTAGCTTTACAGTAATAAACAGCCTGGTCAACCTGAATGTTAAACTACATTTTCAGTAAGGAATGGCAGATGAGGTGGATTTAGAGTAAGGGTTCTTTTGAATATTGAGGGTTAAGGGTTGGGGAAAGAAACTGATATCTTTGTTTAATGTCTTTTCATTGTTGGGCACTGTGATTGGCATTTTGCAAAATCTTTTACTACCATAATCTTCCCAACTACTTCTTAAACAAAGTTAAACAACACAATGACTTTTGAAAGTTATTGACTTCTATCAACCTTATCAGACAATTCGAGAGAGAATTTTGATGTATTCTGCTAGTCTCACACAGCTAGTAATCCACCAAGACTCACATGTACATAGGGTGGGAAGAGAAGATCCTAATTCCCTCCTGCTTCCCCACCACTCTCCAGGCGCCACGTTTCAGCACCACGGGCAGTGCATCACTCCGGTGCTGGGAGTAAGGTTGGGATCAATACAGCTCTGATTTAGCCGGGCTTTTTCAAATCTCTCGGGTCTACGCGCTACTTTCTGTGCGTTTTCTAAACTACCCTCACAACAACCTAAGCTGGAAAACACATTCATATGAATCGAGGAAGCTCGAGGGTTCGCTTACCGTCTGACAAGTCAATCAGCCCGAGGTAGTGCAAAAGTTTCAGAGAGGAGCACACGACCACCACTATTCCCAGTGTTTGAAGCCCCTCGGACTCTCCCTCCGCCCACATCCTCGCGGAGTACTGGCGCACCAGCACGACGCCAAGCGGGCATTTAAAGCCGGAAAATCACTCTTCCAAGCCTCCTTTCCCGCTGTTCTAAGCGCACTGTTTATTTCCACCAGTCTCTCCTCACAGTCTCTCCCTCCCTCCCTTTCTCTCCTCCCAGCTCCCTCCACCTTTCTCCTCCTCCTAGCTGGCAACCTCTATGTTGTTTCATAGTAATCTTTGCTTTTATTTCATTTTCTCCTAAGGTAATCTCCCTAAAGGTTTATCCAACCCCTAACCATTAGCTACCCAATTGTTGCTGCTGTTTAGTCACTAAATCGTACCCAACTCTTTTGCGATCCCATGGACTGTAACCCACCTGGCTCCTCTGTCCATGGGATTTCCCAGGCAAGAATACTGGAGTGGGTTGCCATTTCTTTCAGCAGGGCATCTTCCCGACCCAAGGATCGAACTCATGTCTCCTGTGTGTCCCCTACATTGCAGGTGGACTCCTTACTGCTGAGCCACCAGGGAAGCCCACGTGTGACTGTAATTGGCAAAGTCTTATAGCATAGTCTGTCTCATACTCAGAGGGAATGCATGTGAGTGTAGACGTAAGGGAAGACAGAAAAGGAAGAGATTTATGCTTTTCATCTGAGATGGAGTTGAAGGTTATTTTTAAAAAGGACAACAATTTGTCTTTACCTCTTCAGTTGCAAAGAGTCAAGCTTATTCTGGAATACAGGTGGCCCCTGCTTTGACAACACAAAATGTCCCAGAAAACTGAGTCATCAAGAAAGTAACTATAACCTGGGCCAAGTCCACAGTTACATTTGTGCTTGGGCAGGTTTTATATCAGTATCAGAAATTATTAAGAGGGTAGTCAGGCTGACTAAACGATCACTTAGCAGCACTGAATGAGCAAAACTTCTGGAAATAAAGCAAAAAACAAACAGAAAAACAGAGAAGAAAAAGATACATGGTGTATCCTAAACTTTGGGGATCTATGGGGAACTCTGCAATTTTCTTACACTGATTGTCAGCAATGAGCCTGGCGGGGAACAGTAGTCAAAGTGGTGAAGAGGGAAGATTGGAGACTAATGTCACAGACCTGTTCTTGGGAAGATTATTTGGTCTCCATGAGCTCCAGTTTCCTCTTCTGTGAATAGACCTACCTCAAATAAGAGAACCCATGCCACGTATGAGAACAGAGCATGCACTTAACAAACCCTGGTCTCAGATATTGAGACTACACTATGTTGGCAACAATGTGGGAAAAAGACTCTCATGAATTGTGGATGGGAATGTACATTCAAACAATTTCTTGGGAGGGTAAATCTCATCAGAAATAAATAGTATATATACCCTTGGGTTCTGAAATTTCACATAGAGGGATGCATACATGTCTGTATAAGTATATATATATATGTGTGTGTATAGGATATTTATCACATCATTTGTTCATAACAGTAAAAGATTGAAAAAAAAAAAACATTTGCTTATCAGTGAGGAAACTGGTTAAGTAAATTACAGTGCATACATGAAAGGAATACTATATAGCTATTAAAAGATTGGGATATAAGGAATATCATTGTTGTTTAGTTGCTAAATCATATCCGACTCTTTTATGACCCCATGCATGATAGCCTGCCAGCCTCCTCTATCCATGGGATTTTCAAGCAAGAATACTGGAGTGGGTTGCCACTTCCTTCTCCAGGGGATCTTCCTGACCCAGGGATCAAACCTGTGTCTCTTGCTTGGCAGGCACATTCTTTAACACTGGGCCACCTGGAAGCCCATAAGAATATTATATAGTCACTGAAACTATACATCTTGTAAATTTAATTATAAGTTAAAATTTGTCTTTTTGGGGAAGAATATAGAAAAATATAATTAAATGAAAATAGTTTCTCAGTACAGTAGTTTAATTTTGAAAAGGGACATTTTAAATTTTACCATTCATTTTAATTTTGAAAAGGGACACACACATACACAGGCTGGCATATACCTATTTCCAGAAGGATAACTGATAATTGAGAATTTTAGCTGCTTCTAGAGGGTTTGGGGCTAGAGGAAGACCCATTATTGAAATTTTCTCCCCTGTGTGTAACTGATGTTAGACAGCAAGAATAACTAAATGTGAACACTAGTCTCTCTTTTCTTTCCTTCTCTGTGATAGGGGGAGACATATTCTACATATCTGAGCAAGACTCAGGAAACTCTTGTCTTCTCTGCTCTGTGCCTCCCCCATTGGTTCTATGTACCAGTCTCCAGTTTCACTGGTGCCTGGGCAGTGCCTGGAGTCAATCCATTCCAGCTTGCGAAAGCTTATTGTTAAAATTTCCAGAAACCAACAAGGCAGTTGTTAAACCTTTGGTGACTTAAAATCAACCACAGCAGGAGTATTTACACCATGGAAATTGTCAAACACTATAAATGAGTGCTTCCTCCCCCTCCTCGCTATCACAGGTTTACCAGGACTCTTACTCTGCCATTCCAGACCCCACTATGCCATTCCAGACTCCATTTGCCCAAAAGGAAGCCTAACAAATACACCTGACCCAAGATTTTCCTACCTTCCTGTGTTTTTTCCCCTCTGGAGCCCTAGCAAGTACAATGCTTAGCTCAGTGAGCTTAGTCGTATTTTAGGCCGTAGCACAGCCAGACACGAGGAACTAAATCAGGAGTACAGATATTTCCAAGTTTCTGGTAAGTCAGGTCTTTGCTCTCCTCCCTTCCCTACAAACTCTCCTGGTTTGTACCTGCTCCTGCCTGTCTCTCTCATGCTTCCTTTTCAACAAATCTACCTTTTAAGGTTGTTGCTGCCCTGACTTTCTCCTGCCTCTGCACTTTCACTTTCACTTAAGATTATGCATGTTCACTGCTCTAGATGCCAGCCCTGGGTAGATGGCTCTGGTCGCAGCCATATTTCTGTCCTGCATTTTTGCCTGTTATATGATTTCACCCGGCACACGACTTTCTCAGTTCAGTTCCACTAACATATATATTACTCAGCATTTGTTAGATGCAAGGCCAGATGCCAGCAACTAGACTTAATCCTTGGTCACTTTCTAGAATTTCTGGAAATAAAAAGACATGACAAGGAGGAACTGGGGTTCCCTCTTTATGCTTTGCTGTCACCGTGCAAACACATCCTTTCAACAATTCTGGCCTCAAAGACAAGCCCCTCCTGATTGTCTCCTAACCCTGATCTTTAGGAACAGCTGCCTTTCATGCGAATTACCTCAAAGATAACTGCACAGACTTAACTACAATTTTCTAGAAATTGTGGGGTGCTTTATACAAGCCGCTCCCCTGTCTGAGGGAATGTCTGAGCCACTAGGGAAGCCCACACACAGCTCTGCCTGCCTTCAAAGGCCACATATCCAGTTAATAAGTGGGGTATCTGTGGTGTGGCACTTGTGAGAGATCCATGAATTATTTATTAAAGAACCTGTTTTTTTCCTCACATCACATTTTCAGCCAGCATCATGTGGTGTCTGCACAAATCTTCCCTCTACATGTAACCTCCCTTTAAATTTTTATTGAAGTTCTGTCTTTCACTTGATGAGAAATTCTTACCCTAACGGGAACACTTCACAAATTGCTTTTTCTTATTTCCATATAGATTGTAAGGTGAATATGTTTGCATTGTAGATATCAGCCTGCATAGAGCTGGACATTTTTCTCACTTTGTCCCAAATTATTTTTTGGCCAAGAATCTTTGCTGGCCTTCTTCAATTCTTTATCAGCACTAACAGGCTTTTTTTTTTTTTTCTCTCTGGGCTATTTGCCATAAAGAAACAAAGGACTGGGTCATTCATGAGATGTTCCCTCTGAGTGAGGATGGTGGGGGTGGGGGTGGTGTACCAACCTCTTGATCTCTTGTATCAGATACCTGACTTCTGCTCCAACCCAGACACCACAAAACACAGGATTCCAATTCAGAATTGTCACAGTCTGACAAATGAATATTGGCTGTGGCTTTCAAGGTCCCTTAGGATTCTTGGGAACCAAGACTGTCACACTCAAAATGCCTAGCATCTTAGTCAGCTTAGGATTGTTGTTGTTTAGTTGCTAAGTTGTGTCTGATGCTTTTCGATCCCATGGACTATAACCCGCCAGGCTCTTCTGTCCATGGTTTGGTGCAAGAATACTGGAGTGGGTTGCATTTCCTTCTCCAGGGGTCTTCTTTACCCAGGGACTGAACCCATGTCTCCTGCTTGGCAGGCAGATTCTTTATTACTGAGCCACCAGGGAAGCCCCAGCTTAGGACACTATAACAGAATTCTGTAGACTGGGTGATTTAAACAACAGATATTTATCTTTCACAATTTCAGAGGCTGGAAAGACTGAAATCTTTCAGGGACAAAGTCAGGGAACCAGCATAGTTGGGTTCTGGTAAGATCTCTCTTTCTGGCTTGTAAATGGTTGCCTTCTTGCTATATCCTTACAGGGTGGAAAGAGAGAAACAGCTCTAATTTTTCCCTTTCTATAAGGACACCAATCTAATCATGAGGACTCCATCCTCATGGCTCCATCGAAACATAATCACCTCACAAAGCCCCACCCCCAAGTATCATCACATTTCGAATTAGAGCTTCAGCATATGAATTTTGGCAGAGACACAAACATTCAGTCCATAGCATGTGGTTTTCAGCAAACAACTTGCAGGTACACGGAATCTCTGGGCGTGAATTTTAGCTCTGCCACCTGTATGACCTGGGACAAGTCATTGAAATGTTTGAAGCCAGCTTCCTCACCTGTAAAATGGGAATATTCCGGGTACCCATATTATAAGATTGTTGCAATGATAACATGTGATATTACCATAAACTGCTTTACATAGTCCTGGACATCCAGTGAATAGCAGTGTGGCATAGAGGTTTGGTGCAAGCCTCTGGGGCCAGACCACCTGCACTGAGTCTTAACTTTGCCTCTTATTTAGCTCTGTGACTATCGGTGAGTTACTTAACCTCTCCGGGCCTGAGTTTTCTCACAGTAAAATAGATATGATCATAATACATATTACAGACAGTTGTGAAGATGGAAATGAGTTAGCGATCATTCATAGAAAGAACTATATTAGTATCATTATCTGCTCCAGGAGATCATAATCAGCTGGGTCCCATGGAGAAGTCACAGATTGAGTATGTACACACAGTTTGGATCTGGGAAGAAAAAAGTATTATTTCAGGTATGGGAATAACACTTTCTCTGGAAATTTCTAGGTGCTTGAACATCTCTTCTCTAGCTACAAATTCTCCTTCCAGACAAATGGTTTCAGCTGAGTCTGATTTGCTGCTGGTTCATCTTTGTTTGTGTCATCTCCCATCAGACAGAAAATAAAATTCGATTTTAATTAGTTACTTCCACTGCTTACAGCTTGCTTTTTGCTGTGTAACCTGAAGTAAACAGAGGTGTCCTTTGGTACAGGGCCCCCAGTATTGGAGAAGTTCACTTAGTTAACTGAAAACACATGTGCAATGCTGTGTCCACATTTGCTTGACTCCTCAGCGCTTGCCGCTTGTATGTGGGTTTCTGCATGGTTCTCCTGGTAACGGTAATGTAAAGTCTAAATCTCATCTGGATAAGCTAATTTGGTAGAAGCCTCATCTTCTGGAATGTTCTGTTGCAGTTGGTATAAAAATAATGCCAATAATTGCATTTGGAGATTTCTTTTCTTTAAAAGATGGGAAAGAAATGAAAGAATTCCTTAGTGTGCCGTCTCAGAGCTCTCAATTCTACCAGAAAGCAAACTATTTAACTGCAAGGTGGTTATAGTTCAGAGAGAAAATCATTACTGTTCTCATCACTGGTCAAAATATGAAAATTATTCTTGTGTTTGTTATCATAGCCTTTATCTTGGTGCCCTTTGGGGGGCACTGACTGGATTTGTTTAATTTTATAATGATAACTGTACAATACTAATGTGATGATATCTTCCTTCCTTCTTTCTTTCATTCCCCCCTCCCTCTCTTTCCTCCCCGCCTCCTTTCTTCTTTTCCTTTCTCTCTCTCCTTTCTCACATATTTACTGGGCCTCTGTCAGACACTGGGAACAGATGGGGAGAAAAAGTCTTTTCCATTAGGAAGTTCACAATGTCTAGAAAGTCCTCTAGGATTTCTATTAATAATTTGCAAAATTCAGCTTCACCTTTTAAATTACTTTGCGTAACGAGGTAAATTAATACTTGTTGAGCAGTACTTCAGAGCAACTGTACAACAACAATACTTGTTGAAAAAATAATGTGCCCCACTGCTTAATAAAGTTTTAAATTATGATGCAGCATTACTTTCATTTTACAGGTAAGAAAACAGGGGAGAAGAGAGGGAAATGAAATGCTCTTAGCATTTTTCATGGGTCGGGCCCTGTGCGGGGCTTGCACACAGGTTTTTTCCTGTACTTTAATTGTCTGAGTTGTGTGTTAGTCACTCAGTTGTGTTCAACTCTTTGTGATCCCATGGACTGTAATCTGCCAGGATCCTCTGGCCGTGGAATTTTCCAGGCAAGAATACTGGGATGGGTTTCCATTTCTTTCTGCAGGGAATCTTCCTGACCCAGTGATCGAACCCAGATCTCTTGGGTCTCCTGCATCGGCAGGTGGATTCTTTACCATTGCGCCATAATTATCACAAGACACGTTTTCCCAGGAGGTGATAAAACTAGCTGGTGGCAGAGCCAGGCCTAGAGTTCAGGTTTTCTGTGCGTTCTTTCTTTGAGAGGATTCACGGACTCCCCAAGACTCCGACTCCCAGTGGCCAGCGGTGGGGGGCGTGAGAGGCAGGAGTCAGAGCTGGTCATGGGCCACGATTTTCCTGTTTCTGCTCAGTCCTTTCTCTCAGGCCCTTTGCTTCTCCTCCCAGTAGCTACAGTAACAACACAGAGTTAGAGATTTTATATACTTTGTTAACTCACTTGGTCTCAACAATGATTCTATTTCTTCACTAGCCATTATTGCTCCTGATAGTGTGTTTATGGGAAGGGGCAGATGCCGAAAGGTGAAAGCCTCAGTGTATCGAGCTGCAAGCCTTTCTCTCATAAACACAGCACTGGGGAGAGCTGACCTGCTTCAGCCAACTTCCCATGGAATCCAAGCGGGGAGAGTCTCCACCCCTTGGGTCCCAGTCTCTCCTTGGGCAATTCCCAAAGGCAGATCTGTTTATTTGATTGTATCATCAGCTCCATGGAGACAGGGGCAGTGTGGAGGGTAAGGAGGAGAGACAATGGGAGAGAAACTTGCTGGGTTTTCTTCTTGGATTTTAGAAAATCCTCAGGAAAGATTATCCCAAGCACTTCACAAGATTCGTTTGGGGAGGATTCTGAACCCTCTTTCAAGAATTCTGTGTCCTTTGGGATGAACTTCAAGACCCCTCCTCTTTCCATCCCTCTTCACATCAAGCATCTAGCCTGCTGGGCTCATTCTTCATTTTGCATCTCATCTATATTCCCCTCCCCTACCACAGACATAGGTCTGTCTGCTAAAAGCAGGCTAGAACACAGGAGTGGCTGCTTCCCAGCAGGGAAGAGTAATGAGCACATTAATTAACAAGTGCACAAGATTTGCATTGATTGTCAGCCTGAATCTTTTTTACTGGTACTGCTAAGCCACTTCAGTCGTGTCCAACTCTGTGGGACTCCATAGACAGCAGCCCACCAGGCTCCGCCGTTCCTGAGATTCTCCAGGCAAGAATAGTGGAGTGGGTTGCCATTTCCTTCTCCAATGCAGGAAAGTGAAAAGTGAAAGTGAAGTCGCTCAGTCGTGTCCGACTCTTAGCGACCCCATGGACTGCAGTCCATCAGGCTCCTCCATCCATGGAATTTTCCAGGCAAGAGTACTGGAGTGGGGTGCCATTGCCTTGGTTTGAGCAAAACTTGACTGTTGTGGATGTTCGTTTGTAAATAAAGCCAGTGAGTAATGGCATTTAAATATCCACCAATGTGTTTCAGTTTTTACCTGTTTTGCTTTCTCAGGAGGGATCCAGGCTCTGTTGGAATTTCAACACACATTCTTTCCTTCCTTCCCTCCTCTTCTTCATTGCTTTCTTCCTCTCTCCAATATCATGTTCTCTAGGCACCAGTGATCCAACTGTGACTAAGATTAATCTCAGTCATCACAGAGTCTCCAGTCCAGTGACTGACATTGCAAACAGAACCACAGATGGGCACCGGTTCCAGCCAGTTTTGTTCCAGAGTGAATGCATTTAACATTGCGTTTCTAGTACACAGAACTTGACTTGCACTGCCCTGCTCATTCCCGTGTCTGTCTGTTTCCCATAGAATGCTCTGCCTGGCTAAAGTCAACTCAGTCACCTTTCAGTTCAGTTCAGTCGCTCAGTCATGTCCGACTCTTTGCAACCCCACGGACTGCAGCATGCCAGGCCTCCCTGTCCATCATAACTCCCAGAGTTTAACCAAACTCATGTCGGTGATGCCATTCAACCATCTCATCCTCTGTCATCCCCTTCTCCTCCTGCCTTCAATCTTTCCCAGAATCAGGGTATTTTCCAAGGAGTCAGCTCTTCGCATCAAGTGGCCAAAGTACTAGAGTTTCAACTTCAGCATCAGTCCTTCCAATGAACACTCAGGACTGATCTCCTTTAGGATAGACTGGTTGGATCTCCTTGCAGTCCACGGTACTCTCAAGAGTCTTCTCCGGCACCACAGTTCCAAAGTATCAATTCTTCAGCACTCAGCTTTTTCACAGTCCAACTTTTACATCCATATATGACTATTGGAAAAACCATACCCTTGACTAGATGGACCTTTGTTGGCAAAGTAATGTCTCTGCTTTGGAACATGCTATCTAGGTTGGTCATAACTTTCCTTCCAAGGAGTAAGCGTCTTTTAATTTCATGGCTGCAATCACCATCTGCAATGCTTTTGGAGCCCCCCAAAATAAAATCTGACACTGTTTCCACTGTTTCCCCATCTATTTGCCATGAAATGACGGGGCCAGATGCCATGATCTTAGTTTTCCGAATGTTGAGCTTTAAGCCAACTTTTTCACTCTCCACTTTCACTTTCATCAAGAGGCTTTTGAGTTCCTCTTCACTTTCTGCCATAAGGGTGGTGTTATCTGCATATCTGAGGTTATTGATATTTCTCCCGGCAATCTTGATTCCAGCTTGTGCTTCTTCCAGCCCAGCGTTTCTCATGACGTACTCTGCATATAAGTTAAACAAGCACAGTGACAATATACAGTCTTTGTGTACTCCTTTTCCTATTTGAAACCAGTCTGTTGTTCCATGTCCAGTTCTAACTGTTGCTTCTTGACCTGCATACAGATTTCTCAGGAGGCAGGTCAGGTCATCTGGTAGTCCTATCTCTGAGCTGAATTAAAGTCATGACTCTCCGCACTCTTCTAATTTGTTCTTTTTTCTCTGAATGTAGAGCACATATTTGTTAATCATGAGCTTTGGGGCTGGGGGGAATCTCTTGCTTTAATTTCTTGCATTGCTAGCTAACTCTCAGCTACAATTGTGAGAATTATTATTAATTAAGGAAGGCAGCATGGCACAGACACACGGACAGGTGGTTTGAAGTCCCTGGGTCTATGCATGTCTCTGACACTCAGTAGCTGGGTGACCTTCAAATAAATTGACCTTGCTGAGACTCGCCTATGAAATGAAGCCAGTCGTGCTTCCTGAGTCCCAGGACACCTCTGTTGACCAGGAATACACAGAGTGGTTTCAAATACTTTTGCAAGAGCATCCACCTTCCTTCTAGGAGCATCCCTTTCTACCCTGCCAGAGATACACTTGTCTAAGGCCTGACATGGGACAGTCCATGGGTTGAGCTTGGAACACTGGAGGCAGAGATGTTTGCTTGTGTGTTTACCTACCTAATGGCAATCCACTCCAGTACTATTGCCTGGAAAATCCCATGGACAGAGGAGCCTGGTAGGCTACAGTCTATGGGGTTGCAAAGAGTCAGAAACGACTGAGCAACTTCACTTTCACTTTCACTTTACCCACCTAATAGAACCTCAAATCCATTTTTAATGGATTTGCAGAATATTAAATTGCAGATTGCAATATTCTGCAGGTTTCAGAATATTAAAGGGGAAGACTAAAGCAGAGGAAGCATCCTGAAGAATTCTCCAGCAATCACTGATTCTAAGTCCTGTAACACCTGAGAGATAACACATTCCTCCTGGGAACAGTGGTCAAGGCAGTGGTGACTCTTGCTTGATGATATGGGGAGTGAACTGGTGAGAAGATTTTAAAATCTCTAAGAGGCAGATGTGCATAATCAGGACAAGTTCCCCAAGTGGTTTTTCTATGTGTTCTTCCCTCTTTAGAACTCAAGTACTCTAACTCCTTTAAAAAGCATTATAAAATATTTCAGACATAGAAAGAGGTATGAAAAAGAATCTGATGAATACTCATATACCTGTCTTAGGAAATTAAGCTATACCAATAGAGCTGAAGCCCATGTACCCTGCTTTGATTGCAGCCCCTTCCCCTCCTTTTGATTGTTTTTAAACATATCCTAAACTCAGTGACTTTCATTTCCATGCACTTCTTTTTAGTTTTACTACATGCAAGTATATACGTATATTTCTTAAATCATATAACATCATTTTACATGTTATTAAACATTACATAGAATCGTATCACATGTAGGCTTCTGTAATTTGCTTTTATTTTTTGCTCAAATCTATGTTCATGAAATTGTTGACATGTTGACATATGAAGCTGTAGTTTTTCCATTTTACTGTTGTATTATATTCCATTAAGTGGCTATACCATGATAAACACAGCATTCAACTGTTACCAGATGGTTTGTTACCTCTGTTCTGCTATTGCAAACCTTGTGACTCTCATCAGTATTGAACTTGCTTCTGATGTACATTCGCAAGACTTCCTTTTGGGTAGTGGTTCTCAGTGGCAATTTTGCCCCCAGGGGACACTTGCCAATGTCTGGAGACAGATATTCTGTGTGGTTTCAGCTGGGAACTGTAGTGGAATCTGGTGGATAGAAGCCAGGGATGCTGCTAAATATCCTGCAATTCACAGAACAGCCCTAACAACAAAGAAATATCTGTCCCAATATATCAAGAGTGTGGAGGTAGAGACATTCTGTTTTGAGGGAGTAGAATTGCTACATCACAGAGTTTGTGCATCTTCAACTTAAATATTGCTAAATTGTTTTCTAAAGTGGTTGTATTAATTTACACCCAAACCAGTGGTACACTCACCCCCATTTTATTGATTAAACCTGAGGTTGGCAAAGGTATGGAGTGACTTGGACAAGGGTATGGAATGATAAGTGGAAGTCACTCAGTTGTGTCCAACTCTTCGTGAGCCCAAGAACTATATAGACCATGGGATTCTCCAGGCCAGAGTACTGGAGTGAGTAGCCTTTCCCTTCTCCAGGCAATCTTCCCAACCCAGTGATCAAACCCAGGTCTCCTGCATTGCAGGCAGATTCTTTACCAACTGAGCTACCAGGGAAGTCCCATGGAATGATAAGGGCATTAATAAACTTTGACAAAGACATGGTACTCTATTTTCCCAGAAATAACACATCAAAGGAAGATGAATCTAGTCCTTCAATACAAGAGACATTATAAAGTGTCTATTATGTCGCCAGGAATTCTTCTTTACACTCATTGCCTCTCATGTTGCAAGGCTGGAGAAGTTAGTATCAGAGACTAGAGCAGTACACTTAATAGCTTGGAAGTGAGACAGACCTGGATTTGGGTCCTAGAATAGTTATTTACTAGCCCTGTACTTTGGGAAAGTTACTTGACTGCTCCAAGCTTCAGTTTTCCTCATCTGTGAAATAGGGATCATTATCATAGTAATCTACTTATGTCACACTACCACTGTGATAGAACTAATGCAACAGATGATCCATAAATATTAGCCGTGATCACATCACATCATCACTGTCATTTAATAGATGAGGAATACAGTCTCTGAGTTTAAGTAAGTTGATAAAAAGTCACAACTTGTAAGTGGTAGATATGGAATTTGAACTCTTCTGACTCCAAAGTCCATCTTATTTTAACTGTGTTATGATGCCTCCCTCAGAGGGGAGGACTTCTGGCTCCAAACCATTAATTTGGATTTTGTATGTGTGTGTGGGGGGGGGGGGTTGGGGGGGGGTGGGTGCAATCCATATGAATTATTAAAAGTCACACTCTGTCAAAAACTTTTAAATAACACATTTCAATGGTCTCATGAATATTTAGTGACTCAACTAAGTAAAACAAATGATGCCAAGACATCAGTCCCCTGGGGACCTGCTGTAATAGACAAGGATGATCTGTAATTAGAATATGGACTGCATGCAAATGGTGGGTCTACAGAGTACAAAAATAACTTAGTCTCTTACAGATTATGAATCTCTCCTTTGCCATATAATTGCTATTAACCTGCCCATCCCTGAAGACAAACCGACTGAAGCCTATCACCTCTGCAAAAGACCACAAATTTAAAATTAATGGTGTCAGAATGAATGATGCTTGCCTTCCTACACCCAGTTTGCAAATCATGTCCTCCACTTTCCCACCCCCTCTTCTCCTCCTGGGAAAACATTTGTCTTCAGAGGCCAGCAAAAAGGCATTTGCCATTACATACATCATGACATATTTTACATATGCTCCAAGAAGCCAGGGCTAAATTACACTGGTGAGTTATTAAAAACAGCTCTCAATGCTATTATTATTTATTGCATTTCCAACTCTCTGCAGCAGCTGATTACACTGCTTAATCTTGTATTTTTAAAAAAATTCTCCATCCTGAAATTAATTCTCCCTGCAATGAATAAGCAAGGTCAGCCACACCAAGCACCCTTTGGAAAAGAAAGTTTGGATTCTGGAAAGCAGTTTTATTGACAGTCCTGGGATTGAGCCTCTGTTTCCCCAGGCTCAATCATTTGTATCTGGGGAAACAGGCTCAATATTTCCCATGAAATAAGAATCTGCCTACAATGCAGGAGACCAGGGTTCAATTCCTGAGTCGGGAAGATCGCCTGGAGAAGGAAATGGCAACCCACTCCAGTATTCTTGCCTTGAGAATCCCATAGACAGAGGAGCCTGGCAGGCTACAGTCCACGGGGTCGAAAGAGTTGGACACAACTTAGTGACTAAACCGTCAGCCTGAACATTTCTTTTCCTAAGTGTTTTCTGAGGGAGTTCTCCAAATCACAGGTCTCACAGGCCAGTTCCTTCTTTGACTCATTGAAGGTGTTCGGGGATCCAGTCCCTGCCTACCTCCCAACCTCATCCCTCACAGTACTGCCTTTTCAGCCAGGGCACAGTCGTCACAGGGGCTCATGTTTCCTCCAGGACCAGGCTCTGCTTTCTGAGTTCTCCTGCCTGCTGGTACTTTTATCTAAAATTTTACCTCCACCCTTATTTCTTTTCTGAACATCTTTTCCTTTCAGATTCATCTTAGGAAATAATCTCCTTAGGGGAGCCTCCTGAATGAACGCATTTCTTACCTGCGTCCAAGAAACCATGCACTTACATCTACTGCAGAACTCGGCACTCTGTATCGTCATTGTCTATTTATGTACCTGTTTCTTGTCACACTACGAACTGCTTGAGAGCAAGGGCAGATAGCATTTAAGATCCCAGCATAAAGCCTAGCCCAAGTGCCTGGAAATTAAGAAATCGCCAAATAAAAGCAGTATAGTGGAGTGAAAAGAGCTAAATCTCTTGTATTAGGCATTTATTCATTCAATCATTCAACAAATATTTATTGAGTATCTATAATGAGCCAGGCACTGTACTAAGCAATAGAAACACCATGATTAGAAATCAATTCTTATGGTGCCAGTGGCCTAATGAGGCAGAGGTACCTGCCTCAAATAATAGCACAAGCATATAATTACAATTCATGGTAAGTGGTAAGTTCCTATAAAGGAACAAGCACTCAGGGCTATGACAACATGAACATAGGATGCAACCCAGGCTGGAATCAGTACAGGGCGTTTCATCAGGGATGCCTTCCTGGAGGAAGTGATGCTTAAGCTAAGAACTGAAGGATCATTAGGCCTGAACTAGATGATTGGAGAAGGTAATAGCACCCCACTCCAGTACCCTTGCCTGGAAAATCCCATGGATGGAGGAGCCTGGAAGGCTGCAGTCCATGGGGTCGCTGAGGGTCGGACACGACTGAGCGACTTCACTTTCACTTTTTACTTTCATGCATTGGAGAAGGAAATGGCAACCCACTCCAGTGTTCTTGCCTGGAGAATCCCAGGGATGGGGGAGCCTGGTGGGCTGCCATCTATGGGGTCGCACAGAGTCAGGCACGACTGAAGCGACTTAGCAGTAGCAGATGATTGGTAGGACAAGAGTATTTGAGGAAAAGGGACAGCCTGTGCAAAGGTCCTGAGGCGAGCAGGTGCCTGATTGCTGAAGAAGTTTTTGGGAACTGACTGAGTCTAGTGTTAGAGGCAGGAAATGAGCAGGGGTAGATAGTATGGTGTCAGAAAAGGTTGAGAGGCACTCTAGGGTTAGGCCATGCAGTCTTGTAGACAATGTTAAGGTTGTTCATTCTGGGCACAGTGGATTTTAAACAAAGGAACATCATGAGTGTGATTGTGTGTGTGTTACATTTTATAACGTTTGCAATGTAGAGAACAGAATAAAAAGTGACAAAGTACGTAGAGATTATGGCACATGTATCTGCAGATTGCCTCAGATAACACAAAGGTGGTAACATGGAGTTAATGACTGAAGGAACACATGGAGGTGGGAAGCCTCCTAGAGGTGCCCTTGGAGATAGCTTGACCTTGTTTTAGGGTCTTAGGCCTGCCCTGGGATATCCCTCTTTACTGACCAAGGCTCAGCCTTTCTGGAGTCAGCTGGTTTGGGGCCTCTGTTCCAGAGGCCTGGGGGCTGGCATACTCAAGCACAGGTGAGCTCTATATGTGTACTTATGCCTCTGGGAATAAAGAGATCAGAGAACTGGACTTACCTCTAAGTTATAAGTTCTGCCTCTAAGAACTTCTAGGTTCTTGGAAGGGTTAGATCAGCTTCAGAGTAGACTTAATTTGCTACCATGAGAAGAATGGGACCTTGGGATGTGTGGTCTGGTTCATCTTTCCCTTCCATCCATCCATTCATCCATATCTATCTACCCAATAAAGACTCACTGAGGAAATATTGGCGGCGAGTCTAGAGCCTGGTCTCGTGACCAGGGACCCTAGTGCAGACCTTGTTCCGCCCTGGTCCACACCCATCGTTACGTGTAAGTGTCTCAGCTACTGCCAGGAGATGAGACTGTCACAGAATTTTGTTCTTTTGGTTCTTTGGCTGCTGAATTGGAGCTCCAGGAAAATCCTGCTTTCTTCTCTCCTGATTTAATTGGCCCATTATTTTAAACTTTTGTAGATAAGGGAATAAAAAAGTCAGTGGAATATTGTATTCATCACATTCAAATTAATATGCTTAATTACCATAAAGACAGTGAGTGTGGTTGCAATATTTTCTCAAAACTTTTAATTGAACAGAACACGGGAGGGGGGGGGGGAAGCGAAAGCTGAAACAACCAAGCTCAGATGTTGTTTTTCACTTTCTCAGAATGTGTGCTGTTTGTGATCTACTCATCTCATTAGTGTTAATTATGAACTAAAATAAAATGGCATTTAACACTGTGCTGAGACTTTAATTAAAGCCAAACCTCTGTATCCAGGAACTCTGTGAAGTCCAAGGTAGTTATTCTACAAGCGTTTAAGCTTCTGTTGGGTCAATGGTACACCTATACATGCTCATTCCCCTCCTGTGTGAAGGCTTCTGGAAGCCATCCATCCATCCGTCCATCCATCCGTCCATCCGTCAGTCCATCCATCTATATATACATACATATATGTATCCCTTCACCAAATAACATTTTACTTCAACATTTAAACTTTAAAGTAGCTTTGGGGGAAGAAAACAAGTATTTGTTAAGGTCCATTATATCTTTCACTTCAAATACATTATCTGAAGCCTAATATAGCACCAGTAATATAAGGAACATTCAAGTAAGGGTAGTTAATAATATTGTATACATCATCTCTTTAATCATCAAAACAGTCCCATAAGATAGGGACAGATTATTATTATATCTGTGTTACAGGAAGTAAAATTGAGGTCCAGAGAGACTGTGTGACTTGCCCAAAGTCATATTCACTCCATCTTTTCCTGCTTTGCAATGCTGAGCTAGAAGAAGTATTCTGGATTATCTAAATTCATTCATTCAGCAAATTCACTCGCTCTGTGCCAGGATCAACACTAGTGCTGGAGGAAGCTCAGTCCCACTGCTTACAGAGTCAGTGGGATCAGCAGACACGGGCTGGAGACGACAAATCAGTCCTGTAGGTGCTGAGAGAGAAGCAGAACTGGAGGAGCATCAACAGGGGCACCACGTCCACCCTGGGAATCCAGGAAAGATGAGACGAGTGAAACAGTTTCATCCAGGAGTCCTGCAGAGACACCCAGTCGGAAGAGTGGGCTCATGGTTCTTCTCTCAGGGCCTCTGGCAACCCCAAGCCCAGCTGCCCGGTAGCAAATACAGCTCGGTGCTCAATGAGCCAGACTGTAATTGAGCCTCCATGAAATGCTGGAAACTATTCCCACATAGCATGCCAACGACTGACCACAGTCATCGGGGCTGCTTGGCACCAGACACTGGAGATAATGTTGAAACGTCAGTTCCTGGCATGGACTAGGCACTAGTACACATTTGTATTCCCTTCCTCCCTTGTTACGATTCCCCAACTCTGTGTGGTTCCTGGGTTCTGATATCTGAACTGGGCTCCTCTCCTGGATGCCACAGTTTCTTTATTTGGAAGAAAAATCAACACAGGAGAGCAATTGCTGGTATGGTCAGGATTCAGGGATCTCTAGGGCTGACTCATTGCTTAATGACAAGGGACAAGGTAGGGGCCGGGACCAGAGCAAGTCACCTGCCCCACGCCAAACAACAGAACCAGGACTTGGACCCAGGACTCTTGACTTCAGTCTGATGGCATTTCCCTTTTCCTAACAGAGCCCAGTGGGGAGCCTTTTAGGAGATTCTCCTATACTTAGTGGGAGGTCAGGATGCTGTGGAAAGTGATTCTTGCCCATAGGTTTGCTTCCTGTTTGCCCAACTTTGCTTGACTTATTCCTCTCCCCTCCCTAGGAGCCTTGCTATGTAGGGACTCTGTCTGTCTTTGACTTGCCCCATTAGCTCAATGCTTAGCCCTTCAGAGATTTCTCCTTTTAAACTGTGTCTTCAGGGAAAAGGGAAGTGATTTCAAGGAAGGCATATATTGCTTTTGGCATCTGCACATCTCTCCCCTGTGATTTTTTTAGGGGTGAAACCTGTGACTCAAAGTGGCCAGTTGCATCCTAGGTCCCCCCAGTCACAGTGATTGTCCTGGGAAGGGCACAGGACCTGATCACTATGAACGTTTGGGATTTAGTTACATGAGCTAAAAAGTCTCTTTCGTTTTTAAAATTTAATTTTTATTAAATTTTATTGTAGTATAGTTACTTAGGGCTTCCCTTGTGGTTCAGCAGTAAAGAATCCCTCTGCCAATGCAGGGTTCAATCCCTGGGTCAGGAAGATCCCCTGAAGGGAAAAATGGCAACCTACTCCAGTACTTTTGCCTGGAGAATCCCATGGACAGAGGAGCCTCATGGGCTATGGTCCATGGCGTAGCAGAAGAGTCAGTCGCGGCTTAATGGCTAAACAGCAGCAGCAACAAATACTTGCTTTACAGTCTTGTGTCAGTTCCTCCTGTACAGCAGAGTGAAGCAGCTATGGGTCCAACGCTTTGGGACCCCATCAGTCCATGGGGTCCCACAGAGTCAGACACAACTGAGAGACTGAGCACAGCACACACACACACACTCACACACACACTCTCTCTCTCATGTATCCCCTCCCCGTTTAGGTCACCAGACACACACACACACACACGTATCCCCTCCCCGTTTAGGTCACCAGACACAAACACACACACACAAACACACACATATATATCCCCTCCCTGTTTAGCTCACCAGAAAGTCCCTTTAGTTTAAGCAATTTTAAGGTAATTTTTCAATTATTTGCAATCCAAAGAGTCCAAAGAATGATGAAATAATAAAAATAGTAAATAATATGAATTGAGTGCTTACTTTGTGCCAGGTACTGTTTTGAGTTACTTTTGTGAACTTATTTAGTATTCACTGCTGCCTTATAGAATATGCAATGTTGTTCTTCTTACATTGGCCCTGGTGAGGTTAAACAGCTTACAGAATAAAGGGGACCTGGCACGTAGGTGATGGATCTGGGATTTGAACCTGGGCAGCCCAGCTCCAGGGCCCACGTTCTCAACCGCAATGCAATTCTGTCCCTAGGTATGTATTCTTTTCAGTTAAACCCCAAGGGCCCTCTTTTCATTTGCTGATCTTGTAGAGAGACAGTTCCTCATCCAGTCTGCTCAGATTCTTGGGAAAATGAAAGTGAAAGTTGCTCAGTTGTGTCTGACTCTTTGCGACCCCATGGACTATACAGTCCATGGAATTCTTCAGGCCAGAATATGGAGTGGGTAGCTGTTCCCTTCTCCAGGGGATTGTCCTAACCCAAGAATTTAACCCAGGTCTCCCGCATTGCAGGTGGATTCTTTACCAGCTGAGCAACCACGGAAGCCCAATCATACTGGAGTGGGTAGCCTATCCCTTCTCTAGCAGATCTTCCTGACCCAGGAATCGAACCGGGGTCTCCTGCATTGCAGGCAGATTCTTAACCACCTGAGCTACCAGGGAATCCAACAGATGAATTTCATGAGGTTCCCATGGGGGAGGTAATTTGCTTGTGCAAATACATCCCAGAGGCCTGCCCACCACACCAAACCTGCCCTTCTGTCATTAGAGGATGCGTTTCTTCAGATTATTAATAATAATTATATGGGATCACAAAGAGTTGGACACGACTGAAGCGACTTAAGACATACACACAAATAATAATAGCTTTTACATGTTGAATATTGCTATGTTCCAGACCCTCCTTTAAGCATATTGTAGACGTTATCTCATTTAATCTTTAGAAAACAGGGAAGTGCAGTCAACTGTGGGGCTCAGGTTCACTGAACTAGGAAGTAGTCTTGTCCTCAGAGTCAGTCTCTGACTCCTGGGCCTCTTGGACCTGTGGTCACCCAGAGGGAGAAGAGCACAGAGGCCAGTGACTAGGCAACCCAAGAAAGGCCAGAGGGACTTCCCTGCTGATGCGGTGGTTACGATGTCGCCCTTCAGTGAAGGGTTGCATGTTAGATCCCTGGTCGGGGAGCTAAGATTCCATGTACCTTGGGCCAAAAGACCAAAACAGAAAAAAATGGAAGCAATATTGTAACAAATTTAATAAACACTTACAAAATAGTCCACATCAAAAAAAGAAAAATCTTAAAAAAAAGCCAGAATGACTCATGGGCTCCAACCAACCACAGCTATGGGGCAGGAAGGAAAACCAGTTCCCTACTCCCTGGGGATATCCCTTGGTCTGATGGAGAAGATCAAGGTTGAAAGTATAGAACAGACCCCTCAACTAGCCAGCAACTAGGTGAAAACACCCCAAAATGTTAGTATGGCTTTCTCTGCTGTTGGCTTATTAGGATTAATTATCTTCATCTGTATTCTTTCATATAGTTGCTAAATTGTCCATAACGAGCATGACTAATTTTTTTACTCATGAATAAAACAAAGCAAAACAACAACCTATTATGAAAATTAATACAGAATTCTCCAATAGAAGGAATCCAGGATCCGTGGAGAAATGGTTGATTCTAGGGTTGGGGTAGGAAATAAATAAAATGAGCTAGGGACTTAGCTGGTGGTCCAGTGGTTAAGAATTTGCATTGCAATGCAAGGGATGCAGGTTTGATCCTGTTGGGGAATTAAGATTCCACATGTCATTGCTGTTCAGTCTCTAAGTAGTGCCTGACTCTTTGCTACCCCATGGTCTGCCGCACGCCAGGCTTCCCTGTCCTTCACCATCTCCTGGAGCTTGCTCAAACTCATGTTCACTGAGTCAGTGATGCCATCCAACCATCTCATCCTCTGTCATCCCCTTCTCCTCTCACCTTCAATCTTTCCCAGCATCAGGGTCTTTTCCAATGAGTAAGTTCTTTGCATCAGGTGGCGAAAGTATTGGAGCTTCAGCATCAGCATCAGTCCTTCCAATATTCAGGGTTGATTTCCTTTAGGATTGACTAGTTTGATCTCCCTGCTGTCCAAGGCACTCTCAAGAGTTTTCTCCAGCACCACAGTTTGAAAGCATCAATTCTTTGGCACTCAGCCTTCTTTATGGGCCAACTGTCGCATCCATACATGACTACTGGATAAGCCACAGCCTTGACTAGACAGACCTTCCACATGCCTTCAAGCAACAAAGCCCACATGCTGCAGCTAAAACCCAATGCAGCCAAACAAACACATACATTTTTTAAAAAGGTCATAAAATGAGCCTAGAGCATTTTGTATTGCCAAAAAAGTAAGGAAGTGCTCAAAAAACTGTACAATGATGAGAGTGTGTCAAAGACACACAAGAGCCAACTGAGAGAGCTCCCAATGGCCAAAGGTGGAACAATTTGAACAACAAAAATGTAAACTAATACTGAATCATAGCCCAGAGTATAAACACAAATATCCATGATAATATAAGCACGTCTCCTGTGCAGGAGAATTCCAAATAATTGAGTAGATACTCCACCCTCAAGGAGGTGGAACATAAACCCTCAACCCTCAGGTACGGGCTATGCAGAGTGGCTTCCTTCCAAAGAGGGCAGTATGAAAAAGGGGAGGGTGAGAAGCTTCACAGAGGAGAAACCTGACAAATGCTGCTCTGCCAGATGATCAAGGTCAACATCACAGTGACGAACCATGCTGATTGCATGTATCCTTGACACAAATGCGATATGAATGGCACTTTACCTCTGCGCTCTTCCTCACCCAAACTATGACCCAGTCTAAACACAAGAAAAACTTCAAGATGAGAAGTTTTTATCAAGATATTTTTTATCAAGAAAAGACCCAACTGAGGAACATTCTACAAAACTGCACAGTAACTCCTCAAAACAGCTAAGAGGAGCCTTGGTAATTGAACAGGTGATTGAATGGAAACTGTGGTGGCCCAGACGGGATCCTGGAGCAGAAAGGGACATTAAGGATCGATAAAAACTAAGAATATTTGAATAAAGTATGGACTTTAGTTAATAATAATGTAGCAATATTGATTCATTAATTGTGACAATGCCAAGGTAAGATGTTAAGACTAGGGGAAGCTGGGCGTGGGGTGTCCCAGAACTCTCTACTACTTTTGCAATTTTTCTCTAAATTGAAAACTTCTAAAATAAAAAGTTTATTTTAAAAAGTCCGGAAAAGGGAGTGGCAGTGTGTGTTTTAGTCTTCGGATGATCACTCAGCCCCAACAGCAATGCAGCTGGAAGGAGAAACTGTTTAACTCCCCCTGACTTCTACTTTGCCTCTTTTTCCTTAGAAAAATCTAGACATCTGTCTCTTAGCTGGACTGGAAGGGAACAAGGTTATTTTATCTAGCTGGCCTCCCCGCAGGTCCCACAGAGATCTCTTGGCAGTTAAATTCATTAACTTGGTATTTCCTAATGATTAATACTGATCAATAATCTGCCGGCTCTGGTCCTTAAATCAATTCTCCCATTAATAAGAATGAAAGCACCATTTTATTATCAAGCCCTGGACCTTTTGCAGAAAAGGCTTCTGGGGTTTGGGCCTTGTGTTCCTGCTGCTGCGTATCAAGTTAATTAAAACTCCTACTCAGGTCTCCCAAGCCTCATGCTTGTGACTTGGAACAATATTAGCTTGAGGGAAAGAGCTCTAGAAAAATGAGTTGAGTCTTTCATTCAGTGAGACGCTCCGTTATTTAGTCAACTAATTTTTACTCAGAACCTACTAAGCGCTCCGGTCTCTGCTCAAACGCCCGCACCTGAGAGAGGCCGCCCCCCTTCATCGTGTTGCCTGAAAGGTGGCTGCTGCCGCGCTTCCTCGTCGCTGCTTAGCTTCCTTCACCCTGACCGCTGCTGTAGTTTTCGTCGCCACTTGCTAATATAGTTAATGTACTTGCTCACTCCTGTCTTTTTGGTGTTTGTTTTGTTTCCCCACTAAATCTAAAGCCCCAGGAAAGATTAATTCTAAACGCGAAGGAGAGCCAGGGAAAGAAGCAGTAGGGGGACTTCCCGGGTGCGCCAGCAGCTGAGACTCTGCACTCCCAATGGGTTTGACCCCACATACTGTAACTGAGATCTGCTGCTGCCAAATAAATAAATGCTAAACAAATAAATATCTTAAAAAAAGATGTAACAAGGTAGGATTTGTGTTTTGGAAAGATGACTCTGCCTGGAGTGTTTGGACAGGACTGGAGGTACCTGTGGACAGAGTTGGAGGAGGGTATGGACAGGACTGGAGCAGTGAACACACAGGGCCAGTGGAGGCAGTTCACAGAGCTGGTGTGACCGCGTGGTGTTGATGGGATAGAGGAGAGGAAGGCTGCTGTACGTTGCAGGAGCTGGAATGGACAGAACTTGTGCAATGACTGGGTCTGGGTGAAGAAAAGGGAGATTTCGAGGCTGAGGCTCAGGTCTCTGGCTTTGGTACCAGTCCACTGGGGAAGGACACATGGGGAGATGACCTGAGATTGGATGGGATCATATTTCCTGAGAAGTGGGCATGTGATGAAGAATCAGAAAGTTATCTTTCTGTTCTTCTAACTCTGATAGTACCCCGGTTCCTTGTCTTCTATAGGAGAAACTCTGGAGACTGGGGCTGAAATCCCCATTAGCTGGCCTCATGTACGTTCTGGGTGGAGAGAGAAGGTTGGTGGGAGACAGGGGAGCTGGGGTGGGAAATGACACTCAGGCCACCTCCATTATGGTTCCTTCTCAAGTGTGATGCGGCACAACTTCATATGCACCCCCTTGAGTTGGCAAATGAGCAAGTGGGTCGGCATGCAGTACATAACTTTATGTTGACTTGCAAAGAGATGAGGAGAGTGTAATATAGGGTGGGCGAGCCATAACCCATGTGCCTTTCCAGCCTCAGCCCCTTTCTTATACCAATGTTCAGGGACCTCTGCTAGGTCAGGGAATGCAGCTGTGGAAGGCTCCAGGCATAGGTGCATGGCCCACCTCTAACCACTCTGCTTACCATCTCAAGACTTCCTCACTCCTGCTCACCAAAAGAAAACATGCTGGCTCTGCCTTTGTGATTCACTGACTCCTAGAACCTTGGAGTTAGCAGGGATCTTAAATGCCAGTTAGCATTATCCCGTATTTGTGGGCCAAGAGAAAGCAGACATGCCTTGGCCAAGGTCAGACAGGAAATTGTAATGAATGTGACCTTCCAAGTCATGTATGTTACTGTACACACATAAACCAACACTCAAGTGTCCCCATGTCCACAGACACACGGTCTCAGGGAAACACAGGATCCTTTCCTGGACTCCCTCTATGGGCTTCAGGCAGTGGACCACCCCCAAATGTTAATTCCAGGCTTGTCTGGCCTCTCCTCTGAGCTCCAGCAGTCTCCTCAGGATCTCCACCTGTACGGCTAACAGGGAGCTCAACAACACCACCAAGACCATCCCCTTGATTTCTGTCCAATTATACCTGCTCCTGAGTAAGTCTTCCAGAAACTAACAATGACAGCATGTCAAAAACCTAGGTGTCATCTGAGAGTCTTCTCTCTCTTTGACCTTTCCAGTCCCTGTGCAAACGCTCAGAGGAACCTGTCGGCTCAATTTCTGAATAGATTGCAAATCTGTATTTGTTAATCTCACTTGGTTCTCGAGTGAAGTGAGCTTCCTGTGTGAGCAGTTAACCCGTGCTGGTTCCACGTGTAGGACACACCATAAAGAAGGAACAAGGGCAGCTAAGTGTGGAGGCCCCTGAACCTTGCCTGTGGTGGTAGGCAGTGTACCGGCCAGGCATAGCCAAGGGCTCCACCTTGGTGGGTCCCTGGGCCCCTTGTGAGGAGGAAGCAGGAGGCAGCCTGGCCGGCTCTAACCCCTTTCAGATGCCCTAGTATAGAGGCAGATGCCAAGCACAGGGCAGAAATCCACATAAATGTAGAACAGGGAAGTTGGGGCAGAGGCCCTAGGCCTGGAGTCCTAATCTGTTTTGTTTTGTTTTTTAAATTTTTATTTATTTGTTTTTTGTTTTGGCTGCTTTGGGTCTTTGTGGCTGCACGTGGGCTTTCTCTAGTTGCCGTGAGCAGGAGGTACTCTCGAGTTGCGGTGTGTGGGCTCTAGGCCCTTGGGCTTTGGTTGTTGCAGCACGTGGACTCAGTAACTGTGGCACGCAGGCTTAGTTGCTCTGTGGCATCTGGAATCTTCCTGGATCAGGGATCAAATCTGTGTCTCCTGCACTGGCAAGTGGATCCTTAACCACTGGATCATCAGGGAAACCCCTGATCTCCTCTTATGCTGGGTCTTTAGCTGCCACCCAGCTAGCTGGGGAGAAACATAAGGACAGATATCCACTAACTGGGCTTCTCATTACAGAAACTGCACATCAAAAACTCCCTCTGATGTACTCTAAGCAAATGACTGCTTTGTATAAAAATCTTTCTCCTTTAAATATTAAGGGGAGAAAGTTTTCCAGTTTCCTTTGGCATGGCTTTCTTATTATTTCTTGAGGGCAAAGACTTCCCATTTCAAAATGGAAATCAATGAGAAACATGATTGAATTTGGGAAACGCAGTTTTACAGTCGACAGTTCCAGACTGTGTCACAAGTTCTGAAAGCTATAAATAGATTTATAATTCATACGAACATTCTGGAGATCAGAAAAGTGGCTGGGTCTCACTTTGTCATATGACTGACTTAGACTGTCCTGTCACTTCAGATCTGTAATGTTCTCTGTTCTTTTGGGACAAAGAACAACTTGAGATATTATTTCTTTGTACCTTTCTCCACACCCCTCCCACCTTGGTGGGTCATGGGAAGAATTAAATGGGCTGGTGTGCATCAAGAAATAGGCCAGAGTGGGCAGAAAATAGTAGGCCTTATCTTTCTAATCTTGGGACCCTGAAAGGGCCAAGAAAAGAAAATCTCAGAGGTTATTAGGGGATGAGTCATGATGAAATGGAGTAATTCTAATAGTAAACATTCTTCTCTCAAGGTTAAAGTTCTAAAAGAAGATTAAAACATGGAACCATGAAAGCAAAGCGTCTGGTCCAGAGTCTGGTTTAAGACAAAAAGTGGAGGAACTTCCCTGGTGGTTCAGTGATTAAGAATCTGCCTTCCAATGCATGGGACTTGGGTTCGAGCCCTGGTCAGGAAACCAAGATCCTATATGCCAAGGAGCAACTAAGCCTGTGCACCACATCTAGAATCCTTGCAGCACAGTAACGGTCTCATGTGATGCAGTGAAGATCCTCTGGGCAGCAACTAAGAGCCGCTGCAGAAAAAAAAAAATTCCCTCTGCTGTGCATATTAGTTCTTCACTCCACTCTGCTTACTTTGGAACGTGTGAGGTATTTTTAACCAGGTAAGACTCTGGGAGAGCCCTCAGGGAAGAATTCTTTAGAAAAACAAGGAAAAAAAAAAAAGTCTGCTGCATTGTAGGCAGAATCTTTCCTGACTGAGCCACTGGGGAAGCCTTGATGGCCCTGCAGGGGCACTTGTTTCAGAAGTTACCACACTCAAGGCCTCATCTGTTTCATTCCTGGGTGTGAATCTCAGTGGAGGAGGTGCGATGCCAGGGAAACACAGGCTGCAGGGCCAGGTGCCACAAGGACTGAAAAGAGAAGTTCATTCTAGGATATTTTTCGCATATCTGAGTCTGTGCACTGAGATTCATTCCCGGAAAACTGGAAGGAAGCTTTTCATAGAACCTGGCTCATATACATGGCCGGTAATTGAAGGAAGCAGCTGCCTAATATTAGGACAGAGTTCCCTGGAGGCTGGGAGAGGCTGACAGGGCATGTGCTCCGTGGCCACGCCCCCAGAGCCACGCCCCTCAGAGCCTTGCTCCTCTGGCTTCAGGAAGGCAGTGTGGCCAGAGGCCAGAGGCCAGAGCTCTGAGCCTTGAAACGGGAGGAAATGGTACACAGAGTCTGTGCCAGCCTGTCCTGCCCTCGCTCTTTCCCTTATTCCAGCCCCACCCACACCAGCCCTTCGGGGCCAGCCTTTGTTCCCACATCCACAGCTTACTCTGAAATGCACATCTTTTCTAATTTCCTGCCCTGTGGCAGAGCCATCGGTCCACGAGCAAGATCTGGCCTGAGAGGGACTCGCTTCCAGGATAGGACTTTGCCCCACTGCAGGCACACGGTAATTAAACTGTACTGTGGCTGAGAGGACAATGTTTCTCCAAGAAGACTGTCAGTTTTCAGAGGACAATGGGAATCAGAAGTGGAGTGGAAATAAGGGTTGAGATCTCAGCCACAGAACGTGCCTGTGCTTATCGTTGAAAGCCAAGCTCCCCCACAGCTCTGACATACCATCGATGTGCAAAAGCAGTCCAGGCCACCTGAAAATGGAGAAGCCAGCCCTGGAGACCTCGCTGCATTCCAAAGGCCATCAGCACATCCAGGACCTATCGACTGGGGCTTAGCGATGGTGGGTGCCGGGACTGGGGTTGGCCTGTCTGGGTGGAGCCACCTGAGACTGATTTTGGTTGTGGGTGCTGTGCTAAGTCACTTCAGTCGTGTCCTACTCTTTACGATCCCATGGACTGTAGCCTGCCAGGCTCCTCTGTCCATGGAATTTCCCAGGCAAGAGTACTGGAGTGGGTTGCCATTTCCTTCTCCTGGGGATCTTCCCAACCCAGAGATTGAACCCATGTCTCCTGCTTTGCAGGCAGACTCTTTACCATCTAAGCCACCAGGAAAGCCCACAAGCACCACTTAATTTGGGTTAGATGTAAGCAAATGTACTCAGATGGAGGTAAAGAGATTTTTATGTATGAGAGAGAAAGAGAGGAAGGGAGAGAGAGAAAAATATGAGAAAACAATGAAATGGGAGCTGAGGAGAAATTCAGTCTTGCATCTAAAGCAATGCTCTACAGTTAGTTACAATCTCTCTGGGTCTTGGTTTCCAAGTGAGGTCTCCCATAGCATGCATCTCACTGGGCTGAGTGTGACCTGTATGGTAACATCAACATTCCATCAGCCATATGTAGTCTTCAGACAGCCCGGTCCCGATACATGCCAACTTCATCAAATGCACAACTAAAGAGAGAGTTCTCCTAATGTTGAGGGAAAAAATAACTTTTGTTGGTTGCATTTTGAGTTGGTGTTTTTCATGTATTATATTGTAAGGATGATTTAGGGAATCTCAAGAGTAATTCTGACTATGCCCAGTTATTATCTTTTGTGCTGATTCCAGAGACACTGAAGTCATTATTTTATAATCTTCTTTATGCAGTTAACTTACCAGTCTTTATTTTTATAAGTGGTAATGATGCAAACTTGATCCCTGTTTATTCTTGAATTGTTCCAAATTTCAGATTAGCACACTCCAAAATACTGGTTTTATGATACAGGTTATAAATAGATTTCAGAATCAGATTGTGCGAACATCATCTTACTACATTCCAAAAAGCCATAAAGAAAAATTCGCATCATAAACCAGATAATGTTAATGCAAGTCATGTACCTAATGTGAAACTACTGGCTCCAATAATACTCTGAAAATGAGAATAACATTGCAATTTTCACCAACAAATAGCTAACCTAATTTAACCACAGGTAGACTTGAGCTCTATCCAGATGCTTGATATACAGGTAAATCATACATAATATCTGCATAAGAAAGAGTAATGAGCAAATTCAACAGCTGGAATGAGCACTTTGTTTTAAATATGTTTTACCTTCATTAAATGCATTAATATTCATGAGTAAATGAATTTTCTATGGCAATGACTGAGATTCAGCCAATCTCCCTACTTTTTAAATGGATGTATGTATGTGTGCTGTGCTTAGTCACTCAGTCCTGTCCGACTCTTTGACCCCATGGACTGTAGCCCGCCAGGCTCCTCTGTCCATGGTGATTCTCCAGGCAAGAACACTGGAGTGGGTTGCCATGCCCTCCTCCAGGAGATCCTCCCCACCCAGAGATGGAACCCAGATCTCTCGTGTTGCAGGCAGATTCTTTACCATTTGAGCTACCACGGAAACCTAAATGGATACCCAGCATCAAAGTACAGCATAGTTTTATGGTACAGCATGATTTTATGGTGACTGGAGTAGTATATACAGTTTTACAAATTTGCTATAGACTTGTGGACATGACTGGAAGGTGAGTTCCTTCAAGCTTTCCGGTGCAATCCGCCCTTGGGGATATCCCCAAGGCCCTGAGGCACAGAGCCTGGCTCGTGGCAGGTGCGAGGCAGCATTTGACAAATGGAAAAACCGGTGCCCGGGGGAATGGCATGGACACCCCAGAGCACAAGAGTACAGAGAAAAGCAGGTCCCAGAGGGCAGCCTTCTTGGAGGAATTAGGACAGAGACAAACCCCAGAGACGGGAAGGGCTTAGGACTGACGGAAAGCTGTGCAAAGAAGATTTCAGAAGGGGTGAGACAGGGAGAGACAGAGGGAGGCAGTGGTGTGGGAAGAGTGAAATTGCACAAGAAAGGGATGAGGATGGGGTGACTTTTGTAGAAGAGGAATTGCTGGGTGAAGAAGGCCACCTGTGGACTGGTCAGAACAGCACCCTTTACCTTAGGAAATATCCTTCTCCAATTTAAATGTTTTTAGTGAAAATTGTGATGTTCCTCAAAAGGAGCTGGCTCCCTGGCTACCAGCTGCTTGATGTGGAGGATCTGGGGGGAATCCATCAGTCTTCTTCATGGAATGCTGAAGGGTATCAATGCACTCTCTGTCTCTGCGAGGGCAAGCTTTCAAACAGACCTGGAGCTGTGGAGGGTGGCCATCCTCTGCTATGTTCATCAGAAGATGACAGCCTGTCTGCAGGTAAAGGGCGGGGGGGCGGGGATGAGAAAGCAGGAGACAGAGAGAGCTGCCTGGGGCTACATTCCAGGCCTCGGTTCCACCGGGGCTGCCAGCCTCCATCGGTGTGCCTCTGAGAAGTGCTTGGCTTAAAAGTGGTTTATGTTAACTGGCACCAAATTAGAGTTTGGTTTTTGCTTGTTTTCTTTTTCAGCCTAGTCACACAGCATGTGGGATCTTAGTTCCCACACCAGGGATTGAACCCAAGCCCAGGCATTGGAAGCTCGGAGTCTTAACCACTGGACCACCAGGGAGGTCCCAAATTAGAGATTTTTATGTGCATCCACAACAGGAGTCTGGGTTGAGCAGAGAAGGTCTCACAAACTGTGGCACAAAACCCCAACTCAAACCCAGAGGGAGTCTCCCAGATCTGTACTTTTTGATGATGATGAAGAGTGAGGAGAGGGGAGCAAAGCAGAGACGCGCTCACGTCTTCTTGCTCTTTGCAAGGTCAAACCTGGCAGCAGACTTCTCCCCCTCCCCAGGTGTACACAACAAGACGCAAAATCCTGGGTCCAGAAAGCTCCAACGGTGCCACCCCTCCTAACCTGTATTGACAGAAAAGGGATCCGGAGCCGGGCTGTCTTTCCTCCCCTTGCTAAGCAGTCGTTCTGTCTGCCTCCCAGCGCTGCCTGGCTGGAACTCCGCTCGGATGCCCAGCACTCTCGCTCCCCACCATCCCCTCAGGGATGCGAGGGCACTGTGCCCCCCGGCCCGGGCGCAGACCTTCATGCCTCTCCCCATAGCCCCCATTCCATCCCAGCCCCACAACAAGCTTTTCTTATTTGGGTGTGTGTTCTCTCATCCCAGAAAAGCAAAATGAAGAATGAAAATCTGAGCGTATTAACATCTAGAACCAACCTAAACAGCTGTAAACTTCTGGAAGGCAGGGACTATGCCTTAGTTTTTTTAACTTTTTATTTTATATTTGAGTATAGCTGATTAACAGCTTCAGATGCACAGCACAGGGACTCAGCCATACATGTACATGCATCCATTCTCCTCCAAACTCCCCTCCCATCCAGGTTGCAATGTAACACTGAGCAGAGTTCCCTGGGCTATACAGTAGGGCCTTGTTGGTTATCCATTTTAAATAGAGCAGAGTATACCTGTGGCTGGTTTTTGTTTTTTTGTGGGTGCTTTGTGGGGTAGGGTAGTTGGAGAAGGGAATGGCCACGCACTCTATATTCTTGCCTGGAAAATCCCAAGGACAGAGGAGCCTGGCGGGCTACACGTCAGACACAACTGAGCAATTAACACCACTACCGCTCGTGTAGGGAGGAGGATTCAGGGTGGTGTCAGGAAAAGGGCTCAGGCTTTCCTTACCCAACTCCAGCTTCTCCATCTGTAAAATGGGAAAGAGCAACTCCCTTTCAACAGGGATGTTTCAATGATAAAAAGAGAGAAGATACATGTAAAGGCACTGGTACATGCCTGCCATGCCACAGGCATACAAACAAATCTCAGGCCCTCTCTGCCCCAGGGGCTATCTTCATATAGCTCAGTTGGTAAAGAATCTGCCTGCAATGCAGGAGACCCCAATTCGATTCCTGGGTCAGGAAAATCCACTGGAGAAGGGAAAAGCTCCCCATTCCAGTATTCTGGCCTGGAGAATTCCATGCACTGTATGGTACATGGGGTCACAAAGAGTAGGACACGACTGAGTGACTTTCACTTTCACTCTGCCCCAGCACTCGAGTCTGACAGCTAATGTCACCGAGACAAGCAAATGTGGACACCTGCCGGCTTCTCCAGTCCAGCTGCCTGTCTCCATCCTGAGCAGGAAATGCCCCCTTGCCTCTGCACCTGGCCACTTCCGTGGCTCCAGGGCCTCTCCTTCTGATCCTGGGAACGCCGTCCCCCAACACACTCCCAGGGACGGCAGCTCTACCTTTCACTTCGTCTCCCACCCTCTCTCCTCCTCTCCCACAGCCAGCCCGCTTCCCCATCGCTCACCCTGACAGCCACAAACGCCTATTTATTTGCCAGCTAACTTCCTGGTGGTTTAATATCCCCTTGAATTACTGTACAATCTCTTTCAAGTTATATTTGATTATTTTTCACATTTAAAAACATGAACACAGTTACCCAACAATGGCACGTGCCATTACAGTCAGAAATAAAATAGTGTTGCAATACAACCTATGCATCTCAGACAAGGACTCAGTCCCTGGAAATCATGTCTCCAGCAAGGAGCGAAATCTGCCTTGATAGGTACCATATAAATGCATATGAGACAATAAATAGTTACAAAGGGAGAGGATGCTGAATAATTAATCCACCCGCCTCTCCAGGAACGCTCTTTATAAATCTGTCCCAGGCGTTCATTTGTTTTGTTTTGTTTTTTAACAGAAGCAAATATTTAAAAGTAAAAAATAAATTATGTTCAGGAAGGAGAGGTAAAAAGAAAAACTCAGTGGGAGGGAGATAGAAGATTATAGATGGTGAGAGTTCCAAGATTCCTGTAACATCAGCCGGATGGCACTTGTTAAGGAGACGGATGGGGATATTCTGAGGGAGACAGGACTGGTCTAAAATCGGATCTAAGCACTAGGTATTCATGCTGGATTAGTGCTATGGACTTTGTTTGTGGCTGTTGTTCAGTCACTAAGTCATGTCAGACTCTTTGTGACCCCATGGACAGCAGCACACCGGGTCTCCCTATCCTTCACTAACTCCCAGAGTTTGCTCAAATTCATGTCCATTGAGTTGGTGATGCCATCCAACCATCTCATCCTCTGTCATCTCCTTCTTCTCCTGCCTTCAATCTTTCCCAGCATCAGGGTCTTTTCCAGTGAGTCAATTCTTCCATCAGATGGCCAAAGTATTGGAGCTTCCGCTTCAGCATCAGTCCTTCCAATGACCATTAAGGGTTGATTTCCTTTAGGATTGAATTGTTTGATCTCTTTACAGTCCAAAGGACTCTCAAGAGTCTGGAGAAGAAGTCTAGCACCACAATTCGAAAGCATCAGTTCTTCAGTACTCAGCCTTCTTTATGGTCCAACTCTCACATCCATACATGACAATGGAAAAACCATAGCTTTGACTAGACGGAGCTTTGTCAGCAAAATGATGTCTCTACTTTTGAATATGCTGTCTAGGTTTGTCATAGCTTTCCTTCTATGGAGCAAGTGTCTTAATTTCATGACTGCAGTCACCATGTGCTGTGATTTTGGAGCCCAAGAAAATAAAATCTGTTACTGCTTCCACTTCTTCCCCTTCTATTTGTCATAAAGTGATGTGGACAGATGCCATGATTTTCATTTTTTGAATGCTGAATTTTAAACCAGCTTTTTCACTCTTCTTCTTAACCTTCATCAATAAGCTCTTTAGTTCCTCTTCACTTCTACCATTAGAGTGGTATCATCTGCATATCTGAGATTGTTGATGTTTGTCTTAGCAATCTTGATTCCAGCTTGTGATTCATCCAGCCCAGCATTTTGCATGATGTACTCTGCATGTAAATAAAATAATCAGGGTGACACAAAACAGCCTTGTCTACTCTCTTCCCAATTTTGAACCAGTCCATTGTTCCATGTCTGGTTTTAACTATTGCTCCTTAACCTGAATACAGGTTTCTCAGGAGACAAGTAAGGTGGTCTGGTATTCTCATCTCTTTAAGAATTTTCCAGAGTTTGTTGTGATCTACACAGTCAAAGGCTTTAGCATAGTCAATAAGGCAGATGTTTTTCTGGAATTCCTTTGCTTTTTCCATGATTCAGTGAATGTTGGCAATTTGATCTCTGGTTTCTCTGCCTTTTCTAAACCCAGCTTGTACATCTGAACGTTCTTGGGTCACATACTGCTGAAGCCTATCTTGAAGGATTTTGAACATAAACTTACTAGCATGTGAAATGAGTGCAATTATACAGTCGTTTGAACATTCTTTGGCCTGCACCCAGGTCTGTGTATAGCTGGAGAAGAAAAAACTCATAGGGACACAGTTAGAAAAGCTCTAGAAATCTCCTCCCTTCCCTTGACACTACTGAATTTCCAAGAATCTCAGGGTAAGTACAAGATTTTATGTGATCCAATCCAAACTTGACTTTGAATTGCATCCTTCCCACCTTTTCCTCATTATACCCTCCAAACCTTTCTGGTTTGGAGCCAAAAAGACCCCAAACTCTTCTGCCCTTCAGATATATTCGCTCACTGGCTTCAGTTATGTCCAACTCTTTGGGACCTCATGGACTGTGGCCTGCCAGGCACCTCTGTCTGTGGAATTTTCCAGGCAAGAATACTGGAGTGGGTTGCCCTCTCCTCCTCCAGGGGATCTTCCCAACCCAGAGATTGAACCCACGTCTCTTGGGTCTTCTGCATTGGCAGTGGATTCTTTACCACTGTGCCACTTGCGAAGCCCAATTCCCACTCACCCTTCTCCTGGTTACTGGGTCTAAAATTCCCCAGATCTGAAATTTCTTTGGATTCAGAAGGTTCCTTTTAAAATATGCTCCTTGTGCCAGTCAGTCATAACTTAGTGGGAAATACGGTGGGCTATAGTCCATGGAGTCTCGAGTGGACACGACTAAGCGTGTGTTTTTTTTTTAACTTTTTATGTTGGAGTATAATCGATTAACAGCATTGTGTTAGTTTCAGGTGTACAGTAAAGTGACTCAGTTCTATGTATACATCTATCTATTCTTTTTCAAATTATTTTTGAAAAATAATTAAATTATTATTATATCCCCAACTAGTTTAATGCATAATATTGAGTAGCGTTCCCTGTGCTATATAGTAGGTCCTTGTTAGATATCCATTTTTAAATATAGTAATGTGTACATGTCAACCCCAAATTCTTTAACTAACCCCCACTTCCCCTTCCCCTCTGTTAACCATAATTTTGTTCTCTAAATCTGTCTCACTGTCTTTTCATATGAATTTTTTCTGATTACTAATAAGGTTAAGCAACTTTGCATAGAATTGTGAGCCTTAAAATTCTTCTGTGAAATTAGTTTTTTTTTTATCTTCTGCCCATTTTTTATGTTAGAGTGTTTGCTTTCTTCAACTTAATCCTGGATACTAGTCTTATATTGGCTATATTAATATGTGCTGCAAATAACTTCTCCCACTCCATGGCTCATATTTTAACCCTCTTTAAAGTGACTTTTGCTTCCCCGGTGGCTTACATGGTAAAGAATCTGCCTGCCATGTGGGAGACCCAGGTTCAATCCCTGGGTCAGGAAGATCCCCTGGAAAAGGGAATGACAACCCACTTCAGTATTCTTGCCTGGAGAACTCCATAGATAGAGGAGCCTGGCGGCTGCAGTCCATGGGGTCACAAAGAGTAGGACACGATTGAGCGACTAATACTTTCACTTTCAAAGAATCTTCTAATGGGCAAAATTCTTAATTTGAATGAAATCAAACTTATTCATCTTTTCCTTATGGTCTGTACTTTTTGTATCTCCCTTTCCTAACCTGAGGCCATACATATATTCTCCTATATTGTCTTCTGAAAGTTTTATCATTTTTCTTTTTCACATTTAGATTTTTAATTCACCTGGTCCTAACTTTTTTTTTTTCATGATGTGTAGCATGTGGGATCTTAGTTCCCTGACCCAGGATTGAACCCGTACCCCTTGAAGTGAAAGCTCAGAGTCCTAACCACCCAACCACCAGGCAAGCCCAGTATTGATTTTTTTTCCCCAAACATTAAGCTTTTTATTTTGTATAGCTGATCAACAATGTTGTGGTAATTTCAAGTGAACAGTGAAGGGACTCAGGCATTACATATACATGTATCCATTCTCCCCCAAACCCCTCTCCCATCCTGGTACTGATTTTTATACCTGGCACAGGGTATGAAGCAGGCTTCCCTGGTGGCTTGGCAGTAAATAATCTGGCAGGAGACCTGGGGTTCGATCCCTGGGTTGGAAGATCGCTTGGAGGAGGGCATGGCAACCAACTCTAGTACCCTTTCCTGGAGAATCCCGTGGACTGAGGAGCCTGGCAGGCTATGGTTCATAAGGTCACAAAGAGTCGGACTTGACTGAAGTGACGGCACGTGAAGTAGGAATTGAATTTAATTTTTTTCCACAATAGACTACCGATTGTCCCCCTCACGGCTATTTAAAAGTCTATTGTTTGCTCCACAAGTTTGCAGGCCACGTATCAGCTCTCTGTATCTGTGGGAGGACCTTCTGAATGATTGTTTCCCATCGTCTATTTGTTTCTCTCTGTAACTACGCTCTCCTCACCATTCTTGCTTTATCCTGAGTCTCGCTTGTTGGTTGAGTCTGTCCTCTCATTACGTCTTTCAAAAGTATTGCTGTCATTCTTGATTATTTGAATTTCCATAAACATTTTGGGAGTAGTTCTTAAAGTTCCCCAAATATTAGAATTCTGATCAGATCCTCAGAATCATAGGCCACTTTGGGGTGAACTGACGTCTTCACCGTGTTAAGTCTTCCAATCCAGTCATGGCTAATTCTCCCCATCTACGTCTGTGTGTCTGTCAGATGCTCAGTTGTGTCCAACTCTGCGACCCCACGCACTGTAGCCCGCCAGGCTTCTCTGTCCATGGAATTCTCCAGGCAAGAATACTGGAGTGGATTGCCACTCCCTTCTCCAGAGGATCTCCCCGATCCAGGGATCGAACCCTGGTCTCCTGCATTGCAGGCAGATTCTTCAGTGTTTGAGCTACAGGGAAGGGCCCCCCATCTCTGTAGATCTTCCTTAATGTCGTGGATAAAATTTTATTAATTCCCCCCACAAATGTACAGCTTTTGTGGATTATTCTTAGATGTTTTAGATATTTAATATTATTTTAAGTAATATTTTTAAAGGGGCCAGTTTCTTTTTTCTCTGGGTGTTTGTTTTTCATTGATTTTTGTCCGAAAACCTCATTGAATACAAGAATTTTAATAATGTATCTCAGATAATTTGAATCTATGCAACTGTATCACCCATAAATAAGTTTTTTCTGATTCTTACACATTTTATTGATTTCTTTTGCCTTCCTGTGCTAGCTAGGATTTTCAAAACCATTTTTAAAAAAAGTGATGTTAATGCCCTTAAAGGGTACATTTTCAATGATTCTTTCTTAGGTATAGTGTTTGCTGCATGCTTTTTGCAAATACCCTTTACCAGGCTAAGAGAGTTCTTTCTAATCCTGGTTTGCTATGTTTAAAAAGATAATGGACAGGGCTTCCCTGGTGACTCAGTGGTAAAGAATCCACCTGTCAATGCGGGAGACATGGGTTTGATCCCTGATCCGAGACGATCCCACATGCTGCAGAGCAACTAAGTCTGCATGCCACAGCTACTGAGCCTGTACTTACCATGCTCTGCAACAGGAGAAGCCCCCGCAATGCAAAACCCGAGAACCACAGGTAGAGAAAGCCCCCGCTGCAACGAAGACCCAGTGTAGCCATAAACAAATAAATAAACCCCATTAGTTCTTTAAAAAAGATAATCAATGGGAGATTTTGTCAAACACTTTTACCTCATCCGCATATGTTGATGAGCACATGATTTTTGTCCTTTACTCTATTAATGTACGTTGCTTGAAGTGACTTTAAGCCAATCCTGCATTCCTGAGTAACCTCAGCTTCTTTATGTTGTTGGAATAAGCTTGCTAGTATTTTGTTGAGGATTTACAAAAAATTATTATTAATATATCTACCTGAGCAATATTATATTTTAATTACCCTTTCTTTGGCAGGATTTGATGTCAAGCTTATGTGTGCTTGATAATGAGTTGGGAAGTCTTCCTTCTTAAAATATTCCTTGAATAGTCATTACAATCAACTGGTAAAAGTGTCTGGGTCTGAAGTCTGTGTTGAGAAAAGGTGTTTATTAACTGATAATTTCTCTGAGGCTATAAGTTTTCAATATCATTTTGAGTCAGTTTTGGTAAGTCTATATTTTTATAAAATTTTTTCTGTTTTCTACAGGTTTTCTATTCACTGCAAGATGGTTGTTCAGAATGTCCTCTTAAATCTCTAAAGGTCTTACATTTCCTTTTTTTCCCCCTAAAATTTGTTTATGCTTTCTGGTGGGGTTTTTTTGGTCGGGGGGGTGGTGGGGTGGGGATCAATCTTACAAAAACAAAACTTAATCTAGAATTTTACTTACATTTACATTTGCTTCCCTGGTAGCTCAGCTGGTAAAATATCTGCCTGCAACACAGGAGACCCCAGTTTGATTCCTAGGTGGGGAAGATTCCCTGGAGAAGGGATAGGCTACCCACGCCAGCATTCTTGGGCTTCCCTTGTGGCTCAGCTGGTAAAGAATCTGCCTGCAATGTGGAAGATCTGGGTTTGATCCCTGGGTTGGAAAGATACCCTGGAGACGGGAAAGGCTACCCACTCTAGTTTTTTGGCCTGGAGAATTCCATGGACTGTACAGTCCATGGGGTCACAAAGAGTCGGACACGACTGAGCAACTTTCACTTATTTATTTTCAAAAGTTAATTTCTCCTGTTACCTTTATTATTTCCTTTTTCTTCTACTTTCTTGAGATTTATTCTGGGTTTTTTTCCTCTTCTAATATGTTGTCTACTTTGTTCATTAATTTTCAACCTCCCTCCTCTTCTTTTATAACTATTCACATCTTCAAGGCCAAGCTGCACAGGGTTGGGGGTTCCCCTGAAGCCTGAGGGTCGCCCTGCCTCAGCTCTGGGCCCCTGCTTCACCGTGATCATTGCAGCAGAGTGCTTTGCTGAACTGGTTGTGACCTGGAGGCAAGGGCAGGCCAGGACCTAAAAGAGCCAATAGGACCTTGGGCTACCAGCCAGCGCCCTCTGCTGGTGACCCCAAGCCTTCCCCAACCCCTTCAGTTTCTGGCAGCTGCAAAACTCAGTGGTCCTGAATTCTTCTCTACCTCCCTTGTCCCACAGAGCACTCACTCTGTGACCTGCCTGGCTGCTGGGGACATGGGCAGAAATCAGCAGTGGTCTGGGTTGAGAGCCAGGCGCTCATGCTGCTGCTGTTGCTCAGCTCAGCCCTGAACAGATGCAAGTCTTGACTTGGCCTCTGGACTCCTCCACTGTGGTGCACTCTCCCAGAGAAGCCAGACAGATGCTCACAGATGTCAACACATTCAATCCCTGCTCAAAAGTCTACTGTGGCTTTTCCATTATGGTTTATCCCATGAGATTGGATTTGGTTCCCTGCATTACACAGTAAGACCTTGTTGTTTATCTACTTTAAGTGTAATTGTTTGCATCTGCTACTGCTGCTGCTAAGTCGCTACTTACCCCAAACTCCCTCCCCTCTTGTCCTTCCCCTTGGCAACCACAGGTCTCTTCTCTATGTCTGTGAATATATGTCTATAACTGAGTCACTTTGCTGGCCCCAACCAGGGATCGAACCTATCCCCCTCACACTCCCCCTGAAGTGGAAGAAACAAATGTTAACCACTGAACCACCAGGGAAGTCCCTGCCTCCCTCTTAAAAGGGCCCTGTGATTACATTTAGGGCTCACCTGGATACCCATCTCAAGGTCCCAAACTTAATTACAGTGGCAAAGTCCCTTTTGTCCCATCAGGTAATAGTTACAGCTCCTGTTTGGAAAGCGTGACTCAGATTCCCACATTTGGATTCATCTCTTCTTCACTGGCTGATCCTGAGTAACTAACTTGGTCTCTCAGAACCTCCATTTCCTCCAATAAAATGGAGATAGTAATTCCAGTTACAAGAAGGTTGTGGGTTTAAAGATGAAGTGGGATGATGAATGCTATGGTTGAATATTGATTTGATTAAAATCTGCATCTGAATTTGCTTCTCTCAGATCCACCCTCAGCCCTCAGCTCTCCTGGGCTTGAAGCAAACACAGTAGATGAGGTTAAAAGAAAATTGAGGGGGCTGGGACTTGAAGGAAACTTCCTATGGAACTCCCCCACATGTGTCCTTTATACGTGGCTGTGGGTCTCAGCCATCACTCTGATGAAGATACTGGGAAAGCAGTATTGGAGCCCGATGGAGGCCCCCTGTGGCCCCCAGGTTTATTCAGTGAGCTGGGACCCTTTAATGTCAGTGCCCCTTGGGAGACAGGCAAGTGGAGGGGCTTGGTATTCCACGTGCTCCCATAGGCTTTGGAGGTCTGCGACGCTAGCAACAACGAGTCGCGTGCCTAGCACTGTGTGCACACAGTCGGTGCTCAAAGCATGTGGCCCCTCCCCTTTTTCCTCTTGCCCATCTGCTTCTTGAGAGCAGCCCCTGGGCTCTTGACGCCCTTCCCTTCTTAGGTCTAGAAAGAAGCCGTGAGGAGCTGCGGAGGCATCAGCCGGGATCCTCGGCAGCTCTTTTGGCCTGTGACGTGGCCAGCGGCTTCATGCCCTGCCCTCACGCATCTGATCAAGAGGGACTGGAGACGCCTCCAGGGGGCGCTGTGAGGACTGAGGGGGACAGGCGGCTCACACCCAGCTGGCAGGAGAGGAGGGCTGGGGGCCGACTCAGGGGCATGCTCAGAGGACCCGAGTCACCTCTCATAGGGCATCCTTGTTTGACAAGATGGGGATACACATTGACCCCAACTTCATAGACAGGCTTCCCTGGTGGCTCAGTCAGTAACGAATCTGCCTGCAATGCAGGAGACCTGGGTTCGATCTCTGGGTTGGGAAGATCCCCTGGAGAAGGAAATGGCAACCCACTCCAGCATTCTGGCCTGGAGAATCCCATGGACAGAAGAGCCTGGCGGGCTACAGTCCATGGGGTCGCAAAGAGTTGGACACGACAGAGTGACCTTCACTTTCACGGACAGGAGGGATCTGGGCAGGCTGCAGGGAGCAGGGGTGGAGGGAGAGGCGTGGTGGGGGGGCGGGTCTGTGCACCGAGCTAGGGCTGGTCCTGGAGGAGGCCACACCTGTGGGCGCCGCCTCCCTTTGCCGCCTGCTGTGCTGACGTTGTTCACTTCCTCAAGGGCTTTTCACTTAGTCTCGACAGTCACCACGTCAACCAATCACCTTACATTATTTTCAAAGAGACTTTCAAAGTGCTTAAAAACGAGCTTGCGACTTCCCTAGTGGTCCAGTAGTTAAGAATCCGCCTTCCAGGGATGTGGATTCACCCCTGGTTGGGAAACTAAGATCCCACTGCTTCAGGGCAACTACTGAGGCCGAGCACCACCAGGAAGACCCGGTGCAGGTCTCCACTCCAGAGACGAAGCATACTTAACCCTCAGGGCCTTCGTGGGCCTCGGACTAGGAAAACTACGTGAGGGCAGCAAAAGCTATAAGGCACTGCCCCCTGCTCTGAGACATTGGATGTTTCAGTTACCGCAGGCCCCCCTCCTACCAACCCTGAAGGCTTCTGAGCTCTTTTCCCAAAGGCTTCCTTTATGCCAGAAAAGACTCCGTCTTGGGGAGGCTGGAGTTTATGAACAGAAACATACCATAAATTTGATTTAGAGAGGACAAAGTCGACTGAAAGGCTGAAAACATCGCCAAGAGGATGGTGTTGCTCTTGAGTCTTGGCTGAGACCCAGGGGAGCAGGCCTCCCCAACACACCAGCAGACGCGAGGATTCAGAGTCTGGGCAAAGCACTGAGGGTGTGGGGTGTACCCTGGGGAGACGCCCATGCCGGCTAGGGAGGCTCATGACTGAGGCTCAGGCTGTGTATGGGCAGCTGAACACCTGCCTGGTCTGAGGGACATTTTATTTACTTCTCAGAGAGAGTAAATAGTCCAAATCCTGGGTTTCCCACCTCAGAATGACTTTCTTCAAGTGGAAGTTTGAAGACATCTGTCTCTCCCTTTGGGCTTTCTAGGTGGCGCTTGTGGTAAAGAACCCGACTACCAGTACAGGAGATACAAGAGACATGGGTTTGATCCCTGGGTTGGGAAGATCCCCTAGATGAGGAGGGCATAGCAGCCCATTCCAGTATTCTTGTCTGGAGAATCCCATGGACAGAGGAGCCTGGTGGGCTATGGTCCATAGGGTTGCAAAGAGTCAGACACGACTGAAGCGATTGAGCATGAATGCATGCACATCTTTCCCTTCATCTCATCTTCCCAGTGGACACAGAGCCCAGGATGCAGCCGCCCCAGAGTACCCTGGGAGAAACCATCCTCGAGCCTTGGGGGGGCACCTCTTTCTAAAGCATCCTGAGAACAGTGATTCGCACAACCCCGGCATGTCCTGTTCCCTTAAAACCCAGAGAAAATGAATTCCTCTCACACTTGGAAGAAACTGTCCCCAACTCCCTTTTAGGCAAGAGATAGCCCTGTGCACGTGACCCGTCCACAACAGGACCCCGAGGCCCGGAACCACGGAGAAGGTACAGGGGGTCGGAGGGGGAGGGTGTTACCCGCCAGGTCCTGAGGCTGCACACACAGGTCCCTCTGGAGTCTTTGACGTTTTAGTGCCACAAATCAAATGTCACTAGAAACCTGGCCTTTCCTCCACATCACAGTCCCCCCTCCTACACGCGCAGTGACTGGAGTCTAAAAACCATTCCCATCGGCTGCAACTTTGACATAAGGCGATGAGTGGGAGACGCAAAGCCAGGGATGGGAGACATGGCTAGTGGGATGCCCATGAATTTGGAAACGGCCGAGGCTGCATGCCACCGAGGTCGAGGGTCTTTCGGAGCATCCACGTGGGACTGATGAGGTTCCCTCAAAGTTCCCTGCACCCTTCCAAACCGTGACGGTAGGTCTCAGCCATTTGAAGCCACCAGATGAAGCTCTTAAGAGCCAGTGTCATAGATTATGGGTAGATACTCCCTTGGAGCAGGCAGCCCAGTGCAAGCCACATGCACAGGCCTTATGGTACCTATGGTACCCAGAAGCCACTGTCCCCTCCAACCAAAGGCCACGCCTCCCCCAACCAAAGCTAGGGGCCCTCAGTGTGACCCCGAGTTTTGGCATCCCCTTTCCAGACCCAGAGAAGCCTCCTTTGGGACGGGAGAAACCTGCACATTGAAGCCGCCCTATCTGAGAACCGAGAAGCAATGAAAGACTCGTGTCTTACTGTGGCCGCTTCTGCTCCCAAACTGCCAGTGTGCCATCACACAGCCCTCCCGCTGGTCCAGCCTGACTTACCTGCAAGAGAGAACGCAGATGGGATGATAGACGCCTTCCCTGGGGACCAGCACAGCCTCCTGGAGGGCTCCAGAGCAGCTTCTCACACTGAGGGAGGGTTGGCCCTGAAAAGGCCTTCCCCACAGCAGGGCAGAAACAGGGAAGCCCACATTTTCTCCTGATGCCTTAACTTTGACCAGGTCAACAGCCCCAGAGAAATGTGATGAGGCTCAGAAATGGAGTCTGGAAAGAAGTTCTTGGCAGGGACGCAGGGCAGTAGAGAGGCCATGCCCTCAGGCCTCCGTGGGCGCATGTTGGGAGGCAATAAAAGAGAGCTGCCTTCTGAGCTGGGAGGTGGGGACTTGCCTCTGCTTGAATCAGTTCCTTGGGGAAGGGAACAGTGGGGACCAAGATATATTCTCTTTTTGCACCCAGGGGCTTTGTGGTTCAGCAAATGTTGAATCCTCTGCACAGCTGCAAGCCAAAAGGAAGTAGCAATTTCAGGGTGGAGTTTGGATTCCCCCTGAAAGACAATGCTCTCCCCCGCCTCCCCCAACCCCCAGTTCTGTGCATCCAAAGCAAGCAAGAGTCCATTCTGTTCATCCCATGCCAAGCTGCCTTTTACTGTTTCCCCTGTAGGATATTCCCAAGGTTTATAGTTCTCTAGACTACAAAGTCTGTTGGCATCTCAGGCAATGGCAAGTGAGGGCTGAGAGTTTTAAACAACCAGGCTTCTCCTCAAATATATCTGCACATGCCTAGCACACACGAAGATTTTATTAATAGTAAACACTGTTTATCCTCCCTGATGTTATGCTCCACTTCTCACTCAGTCTATAGCCTTGGTGTGTGTGTAGAAAAATGGATATGCCTCTGTTCAAAGCCTGAGGCACCAAAGACTTTCCCTGCCAGCTTTTCCTTTGGCATGATTAATTTTAACTCAGCTCTGGGTGTTGACCTGCAGTTTGGGAGCATCATCATCCAGTACACAGCCTAAACCATAAGACAAATAAGTGCTCACCTGAAATTCAGACGGCAGCCATGGGCTGGACGCACCTAGATGTAGTTGACTTTTCCATTCCTTGCTAATGTCAAGCACCAGGCCGGGTAGGTTTCTTTCCCCCAAGCTTTGTCACAGCATTGATAAGCTAATATCCATTGTGAAACTCTAGTGCACACCACTTCCTGGCCTTCAGATCACTGTCCTTGTCTCAGGAGATGGGGAAAATATCTAATTCTCATATCAGCCACTCAGGAGTCACCCTTGGCGTTTCCCTGGTCCCCATTTCCTTCTGAATTCATCACAGAGTTCTGTTGATTCTACTTTTTAAATCTCTCCACCGTCACTGTCATCTGTAGAATCGATGGCTACGCTTGTGCAGCCCTTTGGGGCCATGAGGTAACATCCATAGGTTGATATTGGCAGAACAGAAAGATAGAAGGAGCCTGAGTTCCTCATGATTCCTTGAGGCTGCCATCCCAACCATGCACCAACTTCCTCCTGCCTTCTTTAATGTGTAAGAGGGAAAAACTTCACACTCTAGTGTTAGGTTATTTTGGAACTTGAACACATGCAGTTGAACCTTATCCAACTGAATTGGTGAGGTGGAGAAAGGAGATCTGACTTGTGAACAACTGTATCCCGGGCTTCCCTGGTGGCTCAGATGGTAAGGAACCTGCCTGCAATGCAAGAGGCCTGGGTTTGATCTCTGGGTTGGGAAGATTCCCTGGAGAAGTGAATGGCTACCCACTCCAGGATTCTTGCCTGGAGAATTTCATGGACATGCACAGTCCATGGGGTATAGCAGGTGGAACACACATGACTATTGAATTGGAAAGTGTCAGGGAGATGGGAGGACAGGAAGGTTCCACAGGTGAGAGTGGGCCGAGGAAACACGGGACAGAAGTTGTCACCACCACAGATGGTTGGGGAATTACTGAGCTTGGGTATTATATGTCCACCTGTATTACCTCAGCTGTATTACTTCTCACGATGATCTTATGAGTTTGATTTGTTTTATTAATGAGAAAAGTGAGTTTAGAGACATGATGTAATTTGTCAAAGGTCACATAGTTAATAGTGGATGCAGGATTCAACCCCTAAGAAGCCTGGCTCCAAGGTCTATCCCTGAAATACTGACTTCTGGAGGAGCATTTGTTTTTCTTAAATATCCAACAGGATGAGTGTTTTTGTTTGTTTGTTTGTTTGTATTTTACAAGTTGCTGAAGTACAAACAGAATTGACTGTTAGTCCAGAAGAAAATCTAAAGATCATCTAACTACAGCCTTATCATTATTATCATTATATAATATTAATCATTCAGTTCAGTTCAGTCACTCAGTTGTGTCCAACTCTTTGCGACCCCGTGAATCGCAGCATGCCAGGCCTCTCTGTCCACCACCAATTCCCGGAGTTCACTCAGACTCAGTCCATCGAGTCAGTGATGCCATCCAGCCATCTCATCCTCTGTCGTCCCCTTCTCCTCCTGCCCCCAATCCCTCCCAGCATCAGAGTCTTTTCCAATGAGTCAACTCTTCGCATGAGGTGGCCAAAGTACTGGAGTTTCAGCTTTAGCATCATTTCTTCCAAAGAAATCCCAGGGTCATTATTAAAATAATTAACCAGTAACAGCAGGAGTATAATAGCATCTGGACTGCCTTTAGTCGAATACAGTTACAGTTTCCTGTGGAAACTTGTGAAGGAATAAAAGGTGGGTTGCGCCAGGCGAAGCACGTTGCGGGACCCCAGGGAATCGAACTTGCTCTCCAGTCTAAACAACTCCCAAGGTAAGGTCGCCAGTGCTCTTGTTGCGGCGGCCGGCCCTGGGCCTTCCTCGGGCTGCTGCTGCCCTCTCCTGGTCATATCTGGAACTGATGAAAGTCTCCTCCCAGCGCTGGTCGCAGGAAGCTTGACTGCAGCGAGAGGGTGCTGCGGAGGCTTCTTCAGTATCCACTGCTCCCACCGTCCTGTCGTCGTTGTGTTGGGAAGGGCCGCACGACTTGTTAGGAGCAAAAGGAAGAGGCCGCTTTATGTGGGGCTTGGTGCTCCCAAGAACTGCCCACGGGGCTGCTTGGGACCAGGAGAAGAGGAAGAACCAGACAGACTGGAGAGGGGTAGGGGGCTCAGAGAGGGAGGGGTAGAGGGAGAGGAAGGGGGAGGGAAGGGGGGAGGGGAGGAGAGGGGGAGGGGGGGAGGGGGAGGGGAGGGCGAGAGGAGGTCTACTGGGGACCCAGACAAGGTCACTATAGCCTTTAAGTGACAGACCTATATCCCAAATCCAGCAAATACAATTTCCATTTCATAGCTGTGGGTGTTCTTTGGAAGAAATGATGCTAAAGCTGAAACTCCAGTACTTTGGCCACCTCATGGGAAGAATTGACTCACTGGAAAAGACTCTGATGCTGGGAGGGATTGGGGGCAGGAGGAGAAGGAGATGACAGAGGATGAGATGGCTGGATGGCATCACCGACTCGATGGACGAGAGTCTGAGTGGACTCCAGGAGTTGGTGATGGACAGGGAGGCCTGGCGTGCTGCGATTCATGGGGTCGCAAAGAGTCGGACACGACTGAGTGACTGAACTGAACTGAACTGAACTGAAGACCTTAGATACTAGATGTGTGACCTTAGCAAGTTACTTGGCATTTTTAAGGCCCACTTTTCTCATCGGGACCTGGGGGTGCTCCAGGCCATAGAGAGGTGCCTGACGGGAGTCCATGGGCCGGTATGGTGGAGCACTAGCAGAAGCCTGGCACGGGGTAGAGCTCAAAACCGCGGAGCAGGGGCAGTAACTGTCCACAGCACGTCAGCAAATGGCTGCAGGGATCTGAAGCTGGTCGGGCTCCCCAAGGGCAGGAGTGAGGACGCTGGAGCCTGGGTTAAGGAAACAGACACTGTCCTCTAAAATGCAGACTAGAAACCTGCATCTGTAAGCCGTCTCAACTCCTGCCTAAAATCTGGGTCCTGGAGGTTTCTGAGCACTCCCCCCACCCCAGGGGCCACTTTCCTTCATTCCCTTGGCACCTCTCGCTTCCCCCTGGTTTGAGCTAAACAGAGACAGGAGAGAATAGACACATCTTTTTCTTGGTGGCCTGGTCCATTTTATTTGACATTCGTTTATTCAACAAATATTTCCTGAATACGTTTTCTGGGCCCATCACCATTCTAGGGGTGGGGGAATCAGCAATGAACAGAATAGATGATCAGCCTGTCCTCACGGAGCTTACGCTTAAGCGTGGATAAAGGGAGATAGGAGACCAGCATGCTGTAGTTCGTCTCTCAGTCGTGTCTGACTCTGCGACCCCACGGACTGCAACACGCCAGGCTTCCCTGTCCTTCACCACGGCCCTGAATTTGCTCAAAGTCATGTTCACTGAGTTGGTAATGCTACCCAACCATCTCATCCTCTGCCGCCCTCTTCTCCCTTTGCCTTCAATCTTTCCCAGCATCAGGGTCTTTTTCAATGGTCGGCTTTCCTCATCAGGTGGTCAAAGTATTGTAACATGTCAACAACTACAATATGTAACATGATAAAGAGTGAAAATGTCAAGGAGAAACGAAGGCACAGAAGCGGAGGGGAGGGGCGCTGGGTGCTGGGGGCGGGGAAGGCCAGCAACAGTCTCCCTAAGCAGATATCTGAGCAGAAGGCGGTGGGAGCCTGAGCCTGCGGATGGGTGGAGAGTGCTGCAGGCAGAGCGTACAGCAGGAGCAAAGGCCCTGAGGCAGGAGCACAGGCACCCGTCTGTGGACCAGCCAGGAGGCTGGCGTGCTGGAGCAGAGGGAGGGGGGTGGGGCAGAGGCCCTGACGGAGGCAGGCGGCGATCAGGAGCCTGCCGGGCCTGTGCTCTTGGGGTGAGATGGAAAGCACGGGAGGAGTTCTGAGCACGGGAGGGACGTAGTCTGGTTTCTTGTTCACAGTACCTCTTTGTCTGCTGGCAAAGAATGGACTAAGAGAACAACGAGGAGGCAGGGCAGAAGCGGGGAGCCCACTGGCGAGGCTCCTGCAATAATTCAGGGCAGAGAGGGGAGTGGCAGCTTCCTATGGGGAAAGCCTTGCCAGGCAGTTAGGGTCTGAGGACAAGCGGGAACAGGGTGGTAAAGCGATGTCTGAGCCAGTGGATCCTGGCCTATAGGACTCTCAGGGGCCAGGGAGGAGCTGTAAAGGACTAAAAATCCATATTCCCACTAGGTACCCATACACAGGATATACCTAACATGTGTATATATCTTTATTTTAATCTACTGTAGATGCTGTGGTCCTAGAAATAATGTTAATTTAAAAATGTTGCTGATACGTTGTCTGTTTTGAATGCATTCTGTAGTGGATCCTACCCATTGCTCTGTTGGTGATGTGGATGGACTGGGGGTGGGAGCCAACCCACTGCAGACACGGAGGGGGATTTTGCCTACAGACAGCCTGGTTTGCAGGTGGCTCTGCCACTACATGACCTTGAGCAGGTTATTTCACATCTGAACCTCCATGTATCCATCTGTGAAGAGGAGATGACAAGTCCTGCCCTGGGGCGGGCACTATTGTGTGTGTGGGGGAGCACTAGGAATGCAGGTGGTGTTTACAGGAGGTGCTCGCTTTCTTTCCCTCCTCCTGTCTCCTAAAAGCCTTCCCCTGGGGATTTCCCTGGTGGTCCAGTGGTTAAGACTCTGCACTTCCAGAGAGCTCAAATCTGGTGCTCTATGACAGCCTATATGGATGGGACAGAGTAGGAGGGGGAGGGAGGTTCAGGAGGGAGGTTCAATATGTATACCTCCAGCTGATTTATTTTGATATATGGCAGAAACCAACACTGTAAAGCAATTATCTTCCAATTAAAAAAAAAAAAAAGACTGTGTACTTCCAATGCAGGAGGCTCAGGTCCATCCCTGGTTGGGAAAGTAAGATCTCACAGGCCAAAAACAAAACAAAACAAAACAAAAAAATGGCCACTGTTATTGCATTACCACGGGCTTGCTAGGTGACTGTGGGGGGCTGTCCGCCTCCTTGGTCCGTCATCTTGTCTTGTACCAAACAGGGATAGTACTGGACGGGAAATACCTCCAGAAGCCTGGGATCAGGAGGTGTGTGTGTCATCAAAGCTGAGCCACAGATGCGGTCTCTGCATGCAGAAGGCCATCAGTCAGTACTCTCCTTGTGCATGAATCAGAGGTGCTGGCCCAGAGAGCAGTCCTAGAGAGCTTGCCCCGGCTCCAAGGCCTCAGGCCTCTGCAGGCAATACGCCGTGGTCGGAGCTCTGCCCCTTGGAGCAGGTGGCCCATTCTCTGCTTTCTGCCTCCCTTGTCCCTGTGTGTCCTTCCCGCCTCCGCAGGGTGACAGGCAGGCTTCCAGGGCCCAGGTCACTTCCTGGGTGGCCTCCTCCAGCTCCATACCTCTACACACCATCTCTACACACAGTGATCCACAATTTCCATTTCCTGCCTGGCTCCCTCCTGAACACCAGACTCCTGCTTCTGGTTGCTTTCTTCACATTTCCACTTCGATGTCTAACAGAACCCTCAGACTTTAAAGAAGACCCCTGAACCCTCCAAACCTGGCCTATGTCTCCTTGTGGCATTTAGTGAAACTATTCTCCCAGGCACTTGGACACCACTTTTGGGGACTTGCTTGACCCTGGTCTCTCTCATACCCACATCCTGTCCAGCAGCGTCTCCTGGCGGTTTCACGTCCCAAACATACCAGAGACGGTCCCTTCTCGTCCCTCCACCCACCCTCACCACCTGTGCCTGGGGCTCCATCTCCCGCTGCCTGGGGACCCCTGTGGCCTCCCAGCTGGCCTCTCTGCCTCCATCATCCAGTCTCCTCACCGCAACCCGGTGATCCTTGCTTATAAATCCAAGTCAGATTGTTTTATAAGTTATATAAATTTAAGCCTGGAAAATGTCTGCTCAAAATCCTTCAGTAGCTCCCACTTCCACCTCAGAACCAAGGAGATCCTTGTATTGCCTGGAGACAAAAACTGGAGCAAAGTGGAAACTGTACCTGCTTCCTTGAAGCCCAGAGTGTGGGAAACACAGCCAGCCAGGACGTAAACAAACACCCTGCTGACAGAGGTTGGGGGGCGGTGGAAGGTCTTTGAAGAGGTGATATTTAAGACATCAAAGAGACTGAGAACTGAAAGGGAGTCTTGAGACATCTGCTTAAATAATTCCTCCTACCTCGTTTAGAAATTGAGGGAAAATGAGCCCATAGAGGTAAGGTGACCTGCCCGCGGCCACACAGCATATTACCTACAGAACTGGGGTTTCAAGACAAGTACCCAACAGTCTGGTTTGGGCTAATGAGAGCTGGCCTGAAGCTGCAGTTCCTAACAGGGATGTCTGGGAATGCTATGAGACGTCAATCTTCTCTTATTAAATATATATATATACATAACACAAAATAAAAGCTGTATGCATCTCATGCTTAACACGCCCATGCCTGATGCGTCCTCTGATGAGCCATGGTGCAGATGTTGCCCACTGGATTAACGGTGCCTCCATCCTGCCATGCGCCTTCACCCAGAGCCTCAGATGGCTCAGCCACGCTACCCGCTCCTGCCATTTGCTTAGACCAAAAAACTCCCGCAGCCAGTCTGGATTTCTGTCTCACCCGCACATCTGGCTTCTCAGCAAATCTGACTCCATACTCACAGTACATCCAGGATCTGGGCCCTCTCTTACCTGCTGCCTTCATGGTGGGCACATCTGTCACCTCCAGCGAGGTCCCTGCAGAAGCCCCCGGGTGCTTCCTCGCCTCTCCCTGTGAGTCCTCAGCCCCACGCCAGTTCATCGGTCCACGCACAGCACAGCCGTTAACCTGCTGTCTGGGTTTCACTCCACACTCTCTGCTGGCTCCCTTACCACCCTGGCCCCGCCCTGCAGGCCACACACCTTTGTCGTCCTGTCGCCTCCCTGGCCACTTTGCCTCTGACCTCGCCTGGGCTCCCCAGCCCTACATTCCTGGCTGGGCACTGGCTGTTTATTCTGCCAGGAAAGTCCTCCCCCAGAGACCAGCACATCCCCCAAACTGCTTCAGCTTGCGCTCCACAGGCAGTCCTGATCACTCTAGCTGAAATTCCAGTTTGTTCCCTGCTTGAGTTTTTCTTCGCTCTTACAGCAGGATGGCCTACTTACTCTCCTTATCTTGTTGGTCGTCTGCATGTTAAGAGGTCTGCTCCCCGCGGTGTTGCCCCCCAGTACCGGAGTACCCGCCTTCCCTAGGTTGCTCTGGCTCCCAGCACCACGCAGCACAGATCTCAGCTCAGCCCCATGTCGCCCCTTTGGACACCAGGTGGCGCCACACGCCAACTCCCAGCTCCTGGCTGACGGGCCCTTGAAGGAATGAGAGATGCTAAGAATCTGCCCAGGAGAGGCCGGTGGCCTGACCCCACAATGAGAATGATCCTCTCAGACCTGGAGATTCACAAAATTCTTCCCTGTGGAGGAAAAGGCCTCTCCTGGAGGCCTCTTCCTGGTTCAGTCTGGACTCAAGTTCCCTACACCAAACTCCAAGCTGCCTGTGGTTGGCCTACTGTGTGCTGGGTGCTGTGCTGAGTGCTTTTCTCCAGAGGTCCCATTAAACCCTTCCCATAGCCCTGGTCCCATCTGTAGACTTTGAGGAGCTTCCCTGGTGGCTCAGATGGTAAAGAATCTGCCTGCAGTACAGGAGACCTGGGTTTGACCCCTGGGTTGGGAAGATTCCCTAAAGAAGGGAATGGCAACCCATTCCAGTATCCTTGCCTAGAGAATTCAATGGACAGAGGAACCTGGTTGGCTATAGTCCATGGGGCTGCAAAGAGTCAGACACAGCTGAGCAACTTTCACTCATTCGGATGTGGAAACGGGTTAAGAGAGGCCAGGTTGCTTGCCTGAGGTCACACAGCTGATAAGTATAGAGCTAGGACTCCAACCCACGCTCCTTTGGCTCAAAGTCAGGGTTCTTCCACTGTATCAAGCGTCTCCCCTCACTGGCCTGGAGAGAAGGCAAAGTCAGAAGTTGGTCCATCCTAAAGTTAATACATTTCAGGAATCAAGGAGGGGAAATGACACTGATTTGTGCTGGCTGTTTTCTTTCATGTACTTACTGCCCACGTCCCTGATATTGCTGCTGCTGCTGCTGCTAAGTCTCTTCAGTCGTGTCCGACCCTGTGCGACCCCATAGACGGCAGCCCACCAGGCTCCTCCGTCCCTGGGATTCTCCAGGCAAGAACACTGGAGTGGGTTGCCATTTCCTTCTCCAATGCATGAAAGTGAAAAGTGAAAGTGAAGTCACTCAGTCGTGTCCGACTCCAGCGACCCCATGGACTGTAGCCCACCAGGCTCCTCCATCCATGGGATTTTTCTAGGCAAAAGTACTGGAGTGGGGTGCCATTGCCTTCTCTGGTCCCTGAGCCCAGAGAGGAGGTGGTGCTTGCCCAGGGTCACACGGCACAGCTGTGTTCTTTCTCCTCACTTCCTAGGGCCTGTGCAGGGATGCTCCAGTTGGGATGGCAGAGCCGTTAGCAACCTGTGCCAAAGGAGGCCGCATGCAGACAGAGATGGGCAGGCGCCTTTCAAAGCCCTGCAAGGAAGCCCCACGGGCAGGGTGAGACCTGGGAAGGCACCTCCTTGGGCTGAAAGAGATAGGATTTGAAGAGAGAATGATAAAAAAGAATGAATGCTCCAGGAGGCCTTGGACACAGTCTGATCTCAGGGTTCTTCTAAGGCTTTCTGAGTCTTTCCTGTCCTGTCGCCCTGGGTATTTCTCTCCCTCCCTACTTTAAACTTTGATCAGATGCTTCTTCTCTTGTCCCCCAGACCAAGATGAATCTGGGCAGAGAAATGGGCATGGGGACAGAAGGACAGGAAGGGAGAGCCTCTGCCACAGGCAGGGCTCAGTGCCGAGGGCAGACGGCTGCCGACTGTCCCGGCCACTGGGGAGGCACAGCCCCAATGCTCTGGGGGCATCTCCGGGGGGCGGCAGGGTGCTGCGTGGCCCGTCCTCGCATTCACTAAGTGCTGTCCCATCCCTGGTGAGGACCGGGGCTGTGAGCTGGCAGGCCTGGCCCGTCACCAGGCTGTCAGCAGCTGAGCCGGAATACCCCCAGGGCCTCATGGTGGGGAGGAGAGGAGCCAGAGGCCCCGGGGGAGGGGCTGGGCGCACGCGGCAGCCCCAGCTCCCGCCCAGGCTCTGAGCTTCGAGAAGCGCTGCCACCGCTGAAGGCGAACGTGAAAGGCGCTCAGTCGTGTGCGACTCTTTGCGACCCCATGGACTATACAGTCCATGGAATTCTCCAGGCCAGAATACTAGAGAGCCTTTTCCTCGGCTCCTAATGAAGAAGGAAAAATAAGTAAATCAGCAGTTTGGGGCCTGGCAGCTCCCTTGGGGAAGATGGCTATCCTTCTGTGCAGGGAGGTAAATGTGTTGGTTTTTTTTCTTAAATAAATTCTATCCAGGACAGCTTTTCTTTGAATCTCCAGCTGCTTCTGGAAAGTCTTTGAAATGGAGAAGAGCAGAGCAAAGTCGCTAAGGCTCAGACTTGCCCTGGGGTGCTGAAGCCGTTCCTGGTCCCCCAGGGGCGATGCGTGTGGACCCCCACAGTGCTTCCTGAACGTCTACTGGGGCCACGCTTGGCCAAGGCTCGCCTCCGCCCTCAGGGCTGCCCTGGGGGACAGGCAGTCTAGTGCCCGCTTCACAGATGAGGAAGCTGCTTCCCGGTGTGCTCCAGACGGGAGCTGCGCTCTCAGGATCAGGCAGCCTCGAAGACATGATTTCACAGGGCTGACTGTTCCTGGAAGAGGGACACACAGACACACAGAGAGGGAATCCCCTGGGCAAGGCCACACAGCCAGTCACCGACAATCTGTGAACCTGACTCTTAATTCCGAAGGTGAAGTCCCCTTCGCTGTCCACACACAAGCTGTTCTTAGTTGCTTATATTTGGTATGAATGTGGGAAGGAGGTAGCCATGGAGAAGTGATTATCTGGACCCAACACCAATCAGAAAGGCTCCCTCTGAGCCTCGGTTTCTGGACCTGTGAAGTGGGAGTGATGCTGAGTTCTGGAATTACATCTTTAAGACACAGTCTCACAGTCTGTTTCTTTTCTTCCATCCCTCCTCCCCAGATAGCTGCTTCTGGGTCACAAGGCCGTGCCTGTCCCCTTGAGGTATAATCATGTCTCGGGAGATCCCCCCACCCACCGGTCTCATGGTTTTGTGAACATGCTGTGCCCATTCACACCCCATCCAGTGCCTAGAGGGTCCCTTTCTTTTTGGAATTTTAAACTCTTTATTTATTTTTCTGCTTTATGAGAAAATATTTACCATGTTTGATTAGAGCACCCTTGTTTCTTGCTTTACATCCCTCCCTTGTTTTAAAGTTTACAGTGGCTCCCCCGAATCCCAGTGCAGCCCTCCACATTCCAGTCATGTAACCACACTCCGGACTCCCCAGACGGGCCAGGCTCTTTCTCGCCTCTCTGCCTTGGCACTTGCTGCCCCTCTTCTGGGATGGTTTCCTCGCCTTGTGCACTGGGCGAAATCCTCTCCATCCATAAGCCTCAGCCCAAATGTCCCTCCTTTGCAAAGTCTTCCCTGGTCCTCTGGCTCACCTTGAGTGGAGGCAATTGAGACCACACGCCTGGTTCACTTCTTGCATTCATTCACCAGCACATTGTAGGAACAATAATTTATGTTGATTGAGTCCCAGTGCTCAGCACCCTGAAGTATCAGCATCTTCTCATCCACCCATGCGGCACCGAGTAAATGCTTGCTGAGCCTTACTATGTGCAGGGTCTAGCTTTAGACTCCTTTCCTGATGGCACGCTGAGTTTCCTGAGGGAGGGTCTGTGCCTGGATCACCTCTGGGTCCCCAGAGTTGGCATCTGCCCTCAAAATGGCCAGAGACTGTTTGCCTACTGATCACCTCACACTCTCTCCTGCTCTTCCCTAGAAGAGCCAGCCTGCCCCTGACTCTGCCTCCCTACCCACTTTCCACAGGCCCAGACTGGCCCAGGAAGTGGGTCAAGTGTCCCCAGAACACTTAGCAGCCTGGGGAGGGTCTGCTCAGCCCATGCCTGCCTCCCCTTCCTCAGCACCAGCCCCATTCAGACAGCCAGACAGACAGGCAGACAGACTGATGTGTCCAAGTCCTCACCTTGGAACCAGTGGGGAAGGGGATCATTTCCTTTCATCACACTTACTGTTCATGGGGAATCTGGCCCGTCTGGCTCCCCTTCCTTAAGTTCAGGTTTAATTCACTTCACAGATGTCTTTGGGGGTGCATTTGGTGTCCCCACGAGGTGCGCATGTGCTGGGGTGTGGCAGTGGAGGGCGCTGAGCATGACAGCCCGGGCGCTGATGCAGCCCCACGGGGAAGAGGCCTGCTGTCCAGGGGAGCATGGGCCGGAGCACCCACTGGGTGGGCCTGACATCCTGAGCACCGGGAGAGGCAGGGCTGCTGGGCAGACGGAGGAAGAGAGCGGCGGGATCGAGGCATCTGGCTGCCTCCTCTGGGCTGCAGGGGCTTCACAGCCACAGGGCCTCCCCCGGCTGCCCAAGGCCCTTCCTCACTCCTGCCAACATCAGGCAGAGGGGTCTCTGATTGACTGGGTGGGGACTTGGCTGTCCAGGCCTCTGCTCAGGGTGGGGCAGGTTCCCCCTGGACCCCTGAGTTTCAGCCTTACCCTCTGATCTCTTTCCTTCTGGCCCTGACCTAGAACTTTAGTCAGGAGTTCTCTGTGTGGACAAGCCCCCCTTACCCTCACCCCATGACTCCCCTTGTCAGAACCCAGGCCTGGAAGGAGTGTCTGTTTCCCACGGCAGCGAGTTTAAGCAGCTGGGCCAGCAGGAGATCGATGCTTATGTCAGGGGTGAAGGAGGGAACAGATGTTTTCTGAACAGCAAATCCATAGATGCAGGAGGCGGGAGGGGATGGGAAGGAGGGACACAACGCTTTCGCATTCTGGAGTGAGCCTGGGGCCTGAAGGATGAACAGCAGTTCTCAGTGGGGGCTGGGGGCGCGGGCGAGCCTGTGGAACCGCCAGGTGGGCTCCAGTCCAGAGCTGCCCTTGGTGCCACGGGCTGCAGGCTGCAGGGAGGCGAGAAGGCCACGGGCAGGTTTTCCGTCTGATCCCTCAGTGCATGGTCAGAGCTCCCCGCCGGGGGGCTGGGGCCAAACCTGTGCTACTCAGGAACCCCAGACATGAATGCTGCCAATTTACCTTGAGCTCCCTCCGAGAAACACTCCATTACCACAAACATGCACTGCAGCATTCTGTGTGTGTTTAAATATTCACATGTTGACGGGTGTCTTAGCAGGACCACCAGACCTGGAGTGAGACCACTAAATCATGGCTTTAGAGCCCAGATCCTGGGCATGGAAAATACCCCATGTTGCTTTTTATGACAGTTATGAAGAAATAAGTGCCTTTTTCTTTATTACTTGTGTTATTGATCTTTTTCCCCAAAACTGTTCCTGGCAGTTTCCTCACAGGGTCTTGTGGGGAGAAAGCAAATCCAAAACCTTCAGAGTCAGAGAGACTGAAGTTGAAATTCTAGCTCTAATGCCTATTGTGCAATTTTTAGGATGTTGACCTCCCTGAGCCTCAGTTTCCCCACTTGAATAAAGGGGCTTCTGATAGGCATGTGCTCTATGAGGATGAAAGGCCCTGGCTTGAACAAGGGCTCAGCGGAGCCCGGGGTGGTTTGTCTGACCTCCAGGTCAGTGGTCCCCAGTCCGGTCCTGGCCTGTGGACTGTTAGGGACTGGGCTGCACGGGGAGTGTGTGGCGGCTGAGCAGAGCTTCATCTGTGTTTAGACGCTCCCCACCACTCCCGCTGTAGCCCGAGCTCCGACTGCGGTGGGGTCAACGAACGAAACGCGCTTGCATTATCCGGAAACCATCCCTGCCCTGGGCCATGGAAAAACTGTCTTCCACGAAACTGGTCCCTGGTGCCCAAAAGGTTGGGGATCGCTGCTCTAGGGGATGCAGGGGTCTCAGTGTGTGGGTCTGAGGGGAGGGTGGGAGGGCTGGCCGCCTGGGGCATGATCCACAGTTCACCGTCCAGGCCAAAAGCCTCGGGAGGCCCTTTTGGTTGCAGTCTCATTTTCGAATGCCGTGTGTGTGTGTGTGTGTGTGTGTGTACGGTGGGGTGGGGAGTGATCCCAAAGACAGAAGGTCCCCATGTGCCTCTCCACAAATGGGGAAGGAAGGAAGGGTGGGCCAGGCCGGGATCCGTGACACCTGTCAGGTGAGACCGGTCCTGGCTTCCCGGATGAAGACGTTCCATTAAAAGCTCTGATATTTACTGGAGAGAGAGGACACCTGCCATCCTCACGATGCTGAGCCATTGCCTTGGGGTCTTGGGCTCTAGAATCCAGGGGAGCCCCCAGCCCCTCTCCTCTCCAGCCCATCCCTCCAGGCAGAGCCTGTACCCATCTGAGCCTTGGTGCTGGGTGGGGCTGAGGGCAGGGGCAGGGGGCTTCCTCCTCAGCCCAAACAAGCCTCAGCTTTTTGGGGGCCTCACTCAGGGAGGGCTAAACACCATAGACTGGTTCAAAACAGATCCTCCAAGCACTGTCTTCAAGTCAAATCAAAGTGCCCCACGCTTTGTTGGCTATCTGAGGGCCAGGAGCTGCCCCCAAGCTTGGGCACTGGGCCCACGGGGCCCATCAGGCTCTTGCGCAGCGGCAGGAGGACCTGGAGTTTTGTGAGTTTTCTGGGACTCGCAGGGATCTCAGTCCTTGTCCAGCATAGCTTGGCATCATGAGAAGCCATAGCGAGCTCCCTGGGGGTGTAGGGGGGCAGCCCAGGCTGGCGTGGGTCAGGCCCGCTGGGTGCTGGTGCCAGTGGGGAGTGCAGGGGGCTTGGTAAGGGGCAGAGGAAATCTGCCTGAAGGCGCTGGAGAAGCAGCGCCAGCTCGCCGTTCGGGAGGCCCGTGACCCAGCGGGGCCGCCCTGCGGCTTCCGTCCCAGGTGGTTCATGGGTGCAGGGAATGGGTTGGAGGGGCTCAGCTCAAGCCTCAGGCTGCTGAAGCGGGAAGGGATTAATGACCAGCCCTGGGAGCCAGACAGCCGGACCTGGAGAGACAGATGTTCTCCATTGTATAGTATCTTTTTTCTCATATTGTTCAGGGCCATTACTAGCTTTGTCACAGGAGCGTCCTTTGAGAGCCTTACAAACAGGGAGCGGGCTATGCTGGAGTCTGCAGTCCTGTTCCTGCCTTCCCCACAAAGTCCACACACACACACTCACACACACAGAGTCAAACACTCACACACACACTCTCACACACACACACACTCACACACACTCAGACACACACACTCTCACACACACTCTCTCACACACACACACTCACACACACACTCACACACACACTCACACACACACTCACACACACTCAGACACACACACTCACACACTCTCACACACACACACACTCTCACACACACACTCACACACACTCACACACACACACTCACACACAGTCTCACACACACACACGCTCTCACACACTCACACACACTCTCACAACAGTCACACCACACACACATACACACTCACACACACATACTCTCTCACACTCACACACATACACACATACACATGCACACACCCCACAGAGGAGTGGGGACAGCCAGGCTCACAGCCCACACTGGCCACCCGGGAGGACACGGACTGCAGCCAGCAGGTCACCTTCTCCTCAGAAGGCCGCCCGTCTGTCTCGGGCTCCCAGCCCACTGGGCTGAGGACACGTGCTCACAGCTTCGCTGCAAGGGAGGCTGGGAAAGTAAGTGTCTGTTTTCCAAGCTTCTCGATAGGGAGGTGGACCCTGCCTCCCCTCATTAGATAGTGGAGTTCTCAAACCCAGGAGGGGTTTTCACAGGGCAAAGTCCAGTGTCCTCCCCGGCTTTATCCCACGCCTCTCCTCCCACCGCTCGTTGCACACACACTCTCACACACACACACGCTCCATAGGGCCCTCCGTTTGGTTATGCCCAGTGATGTGGTCCCCACCGTGGGGCTCTGCCTAAGCTCCCCCAGGTCTGTGATGCTTGCACCCAACTCGTGGCCCCATGGCTCCTCAGTGAGGCCTGAGCACTGCTGCTCAGTCTCCATCCCGGTTATGCTTTAATACTTTATATTGTCTTCCTGCCTTTCAAGCGCTTTGCACCTCCTGTAATCATTGTAACAGAAGGCAGATGGAGGCATCCCGCTGCCAAGGATTTTGGCTAGAGCTTACAATCTGGGGCAATGGCTGGGAAGTAACCCTAGCTGAATAAATAGAGCAAATAAATACAGTTGTTGGATGCATGTTAGACTCGCCAAGAAAGTGGGATGGCTTTCATGACCATTATCCCAACCCAGTAATTCAGTGTACGAGAGAAGGTCAGACATTGTCAAGGAGATGGGGAAGGGAATTTGCAGGAGGAAGTGTGCTTCTGATTGTTCTCTTCCCCTTGATGAAGGGGTGCTCCCTTGGGTCACAGCCCAGTGCTGGGGAGCCAGGAGAACTTTCCCCAGAGATGAGGGTGCCCATGTCCTGCCCTTCCTTCTCCAGGGGCTCCTGAGCGGCACGCACGTGGTGCAGCCATTGGCCTGAAGCTTGGGTATAGAGCCCTTGAGAGAGCGTCCTGAGCCCCTGGAGACTGGGGTGTCTGTGAATGTGCGACTGCAGTCTGCACTCCCCTGGGGGATTCAGGGCTGGGGACCGCACTGAGGCAGCCTCAGGTGGCCGACCACAGAGACAGGGCAGCTGGGCACTGCCATTTGGTGAGGTGAGGATGTGCCAGTTTCCCACAGCTGGGGGCTGAGGAAGGTAAGCATGCTGGAGACATTTGCATGAGACACCCTCATCCCTGCCAGGAGGGCTGCTGGCTGGAAGAGAGCACCCAGGTAGAGAGAGGCTGTTCCTGGTGGGGGACAGGGGGCCAGGAGCTGGGGGCACGAGGATGGCTACAGAAATTCAGCTGACAAGGGCATCTACCAACAACAGACTGGGGGAAAGCCCTTCACCAAGGAGCCCCATGAAAGAGCCAGCATTTGGAGGCCAGAAGCAGGCATCTCCAATTTTGGCATTGGTTTGATTATTTTGGATGAACAGTCATGCAAAATGATTCAGATAGTCATAGAAACTTGGGATGGAATCTTCCTTAAAGATCCCCTAGGATATGGTACCAAGCCAGTGGTCTTCCCTTAGTCTGCAATTCCATTAATGTTTGAATTTAGCATTTTGATGTTCTAAAAGGTAGCATTTCTTCAACCTCCCCATATCATTTCTTATAACTTAATAAATATATCTTCCTGACATCTAGCCTTTTTTCTAGTGAATCAACTCTTGACTATTCAGAAAACAGACTTATTTAGCCTTTTTTCCTTCTCCTGGCTCCACGACTACTGTTGAGATGTTAGACGGTTTCTTAGCACGCATTAAAGATGCAGTTCAAACTCTGTGTTCCAATATTCAGTTTGTTTTAGTTCATTCTTTATTGGGCTTCCCTGGTGGCTCAGCTGTAAAGAATCTACCTGCCAATGCAGGAGATGTGGGCTCAATCTCTGGGTTGAGAAGATGCCCTGGAGAAGGGAATGGCAACCCACTCCAGTATTCTTGCCTGGAGAATCCCAGGGACAGAGGAGCCTGGTGAGATAGAGTCCATGGAATCGCAAAGAGTCAGACACGACTGAGCGACTGAACAACAGCAACACACGACGTGACAGAACAGCCCTCCTGGCTGGGAGAAAACCGCCAAGAGCGCCAGCCGAGTCCAGAGACCCTGTCCCTCCTCAGCCACGCCTCCCTCCTGCCCTGCACCAGAAGCAGGAGGGCCAGGAAGGGAGGAGAGTCTGGGGATGCAGGCTGCACCTCCCCTCAGCCCCCCACCCCCGCTACCCCATCCCCGTCTGAGCTGAGGCAGTGAGAAATTTAAAATTGCATGTGAGACTGAAGTTCTAATTGTATGGGACTTTCAGCCACTTGAAGACTGAAATTATTCCTGAGATGAGAGCTGAAGTGATTGCAAAGCTAAGAGAAGAGCCAGAGACGTTGTAAAATACAGAGGGAGGGATATGAGAGACTAGAGACTTGAAGACAGTTTGGAGAAAATGAAGCTCTTTGTTATTTGTACCCCATTTGTGTTTAGACCAATCCACAGGTCTGTTACCTTCTGGGTCACTTATTTATTAATTCATTTCCTGCCTCCCCACTCCCACTTCACCCTGTGTGCTACAAGACCAGGAATCTTCTCGGCCAAGGTCAAGGTCACTGCTGTGTCCTTAATACCTAGAACAATGGCTGGCACATAGTAGATGCTCAATAAATATATTTCAAATAAGGGAAAGGACAAATGTCCAAATACATGTATCAATATTGCTGTGACCTATTTTATTAAGTTGGTTGAAAATGTTATTTGATATTTGAAGACTGAGTTTCCCCTCAGTTAAACTGGCTTGGACTCCTCAATCCCAGGAGCTGGTCAGTAGGCTGAGCCACTGATCACCCAGCTCAGTGCATTAGGCAGGGCTCTGTCCTCCAGAGACCAGCCACCAGGGGCAGGAGGCAGAGCCCAGGAGAGACTGGGCTGATGCGAAGGCCAGGCCTGGCCTCCCCCTGGGACACAGCGGTCACTGAGATCCAGTTAAAAGTGGCTGCGAGGGGGCCGGTGGCTCAGAGTGCCAGATAGGAGCGCTCCTGATGCCAGATTAAGGATTTTCCCAAGGACTTCCCTGATGGTTCAGTGGCTAAGACCACGTACTCCCAATGCAGGGGGCCTGGGCTTGATCCCTGATCCAGGAATTAGATTCCGCAGGCCGCAACTGAAGATCCTCCATGTGGCAACAAGATCCCACTGCTGCTACTAAAGCCCCATGCAGCCAAATAAATAAATTAAAAAACAGAAAGGGGACGTTTTCCCAGAGCGCTTCCGTGGGCCGGGTGCTTGGCCCTTCTGTTCGTCCGCAAGCCACCAGCAGAGGGCGGTGCCACCACCCCATATCCAGGCTCACCCCTCCTGCCCATCCTTAGAGCTGCTTGCACCCCTCACTTCCTTACCTGGAGCTTTAGGAAGCAGCTTGCACATCTGCTTTGTTTAAGGGAAGAGGGTTGGAGAAAACAGGGTGTTTAGTGTCTTAGGGCTGCTGTAACAAAGTACCGCAAACTGGGGGCTTAAAACAACAGAGGTTTATTCTCTCTGGAGGCCAGAAGTCTGAAATCACGGTGCCAGGTGGGCTGTGCTCCTTTGAAGGACATAGGGAGAAGCCCGTCTTTGCTTCTCCTAGCTTCTGGTGGTCCTGGCACTCATCAGCACTCCTCAGCTCCTCATATAGTGGCAGCAGAACTTTCTCTGCCTCCGTCTCCACAGGGTCGTCTTCTTTTTATAAGGATGCCTGACACTGGATTTAGGGAAAACTCAGGATGATTTCGTCTCGAGGTCCTTAACTGATTACATTTCCAAAGACTCTACTTCCAAATAAGGTCACCTTTTGAGGTTCTGAGTGAACGCGAATTTTGGTGGGACCCTACACCCTAACCCCAAAGGACTCTTGATTGACGACCTACTTTGCCCTAGGGCCTGTGCAAGTCACCTGCATCCTCCAGTATTCATTATGCTCCAACAAACTGGGAGACATGTGTTATTGTTTCCTTTTTCTCCCCCAGAGGAGGAAACTGAGGCTCAGAGAGGTTCCCTGACTTCCGTAAGTCGCATGTGAACTGGGGTTGAGCTCAGGGCTGTCATCCTCCAAAGCCATCTATCCTGGTTTATGAGAAGCTTGAGGACAGGGGTTTTGGCCTTATTCATCTTTTCATCTCTCTTCTTCCATCATTTCTGGAGCCATCACTCTGCACACTGATAGTTCTGAAAACTGATAAATAAGAAAGGGACCATTGACCTTGAGAAAGACCTGGAACAGGTGTATCACTGATGTGGTTGCAGAACCTTATGGTTGCTGGGTGTGTGGACCACCCCACAAAAACCTCCTTCAAAAACCTCTGTGCTGACAAGTGACGATCTCTCATTGACTAGATGCTCCTGCTCCCTCGAGAAATCTAGCAGCCCCTACAATCTCAGATCTGTGCTAGCCCTGGAAAACAGGAAGGGCAACCATAATAATGATGCAATCTAAACAACAGTTACAATTTGTGAAATGCTTACTACCCCACAGGCCAGGCGTTTTATACAGGCGATATCTTGAAATCTTCATAACAGCCCATATAGGTAAGTATTATTATCCCTGTTTTTGCATAGAGGTTGCATTCTGATCTGAGACTCCCTGACTTTGAAGTTGGTATTTCTGCATCTTTTTTTTTTTTTTTTTTTTTTGCTTCTTTTCAACTTCCCTGCCAGAAGGACACCTTTGTACCACCACAGATTTCCTGGGCAAAGGGTGGAGGGAAGTGGGAAGATGCCGGAAGCAGAATGTCTAGGCTGAGTCAAGAGGATTCCTAGGTCCATGGGGAGGGCCCCCATACTGCTCTGAGTTTTAAAGACTTCAGAGAGAAAAAAACATCATTCCCCGAAGAGCCAATTAATGAAAGTTGATTTGCATATCTAAATTGGTTCATGAAAATTGTAACAAGCTCCTAGTGGACTTGGGGGTGAAGTTCAGGAGTGTTGAACACTTCAAGGAGATTTTTGCGTTAAGGTTTTTTATTTGCTTGTTTTATTTCTTCTAAAATTTAACTTCACCTGGCTTGAAAATAGAGAATCCACTAACTTGTGGATCAGGTGTAGATCCACTTCAGGCACAGTTTGATCACGACCTCAGCATCATGTTCTATGCCGCTTGCCTCCTCCTCAAGTTCGTTTTGTTCTTGTAGCCAGTTCCTTCAGAGAAGCAAAGTGACTGTAGCAGCTTAGCTTTTCTCTTCCAATCAATAAACCAGATTTCTGAGCTGAGATCTTATTGAAGGTCATGTGCCTTCCCCGAACCAATGATTAAGGCCCAGGGAATTTACGGCATTAAAGTACTGTGTTAAAGCCCATCAGAGACCACTCCTCGAGCTACAGGTGAGATAACTACATCTCAGCTGCTACAGGACAGGGAAACAGTGGGATGGGTGTTGGGAAGACATCTCAACCTCCTCTACAAAGATGTCCATGGGGAAGGAAAGTGGAACTGACATCCTTTGAGCATCTGCTGTGAATCAGACCCTTTTAAAATTTTGACAGCACATTGTATGGCAGGTGTTTTTATTTCCATTTTCAAGATGAGTAAATAGATTGAGATTCCCAGGTTTGTGGGTCTTAACACTCTGGCATCAGTAAGTAGTGGATTTTGGGTCTGAATCCTGGGCACGTGTCCCTGCTACTCCCGTCTGCTGAGGGGGCTCTGGCTTTGTTGTCTCCCCTTCCTCTATCTCCTTCTTCAGACCCCTCATGCTTCCTAACACTTGGAACTCTGTGACTGAGGGATATTGGCACAGAGATCTGAAGATTCTTAACTAAAATGTGGATAGAATCCGGCGTTGAGTGTGCCAGGGACTTGCAGGATCATCTCATTTTCCCTAGTGCCATGAATCAACATTTCTCTTACCAAGTTGTTAGATAAAGGCACAGTGAGGGCAAGGCATTTTATTAAGGCCACACAGCAAGCAATGAAGGATCAAGAATGGCAGGTGCTGGAAAGCCTGTGTTCTAACCATCTCTTCTCTCAACTTTTAAAATTAAGTTTTACTGGCGTGTAGTTGCTTTACAGGGCTGTGTTAGTTCCTACTGCACAGCAAAGTGAATCAGCTACATGTCTACACAGAGCCCCTCTTTTTTGGATTTTCTTCCCATTTCGATCACCACAGAGCTCTGAGAAGAGTTCCTGAGCTTTACGGCAGGTTCTCATTAGTCATCTATTTTATGCATAGTATCAACAGTGTGCGTGTATATACATCAACCCCAAGCTCCTAATGCTCTTCTTTCAATTGCTTTTAAAGCAGCACATAGCATTTCTGCACTTGGAACTGGTGGACATTGCCGGCACCCTCAGCCAGGCTCCACGGGTGGGAATCACCTTGGCCAAGGCCCCTTTCAACCCAGGTCTGATTTCTGAGCTCCTCGGGGCCTGCTAGAAACTCACTCTCATCCAACAGACCTTCTTACATGCCTCCAACCTATACATTCCCAGGAAGCTGTTTGCAGCCATCATCTCTTTAAACGTCACAGCTGCTCTGTGAGAGGCGGGGCTCACTCTCCAGGGACCCACAGGGGTAAGCCGGAGCTCAGAGTTTAGCTACTTGCCCAAGATTACGAGCCAGGCCATGAACTGGCTCCATCAGATACCAGTGCCCAACTGTACCACTTCTAACGGAGGTGCTGGGAAAGGATTTGAAGGGAAGGTGGTATAATATCTGTGTTTTGAAGGATGAGGGAAGAGTTAAGCTATAATAGAGTCCCCTCATTGGTCCAGTGCTTTTCAGGTTCAAGCGATCTTGCCTGTAGAAGCACCAACTCACTCACTCACTAACTCAATCATCCATTCGACCCTTCAGTAACTATTTGTGTTTATGATTTTAAAATAGTTATTATTTATCTTGGTCTGCACTGGTCTCTGTTACTGCATGTGAGCTTAACTCCCGCTGTGGCGAGCGGGGCTCCTCCTGGTCGTGGCGGGCAGGCGGCGGCTCCTCTCATTGAGAGCGGGTGTGCGGGCTCAGGAGTCGTGGCTCACCACTGGCTTAGCTGCTTCGAGGCATGTGGGCTCTTAGTTCCTGGAGCAGGAATCGAACCCAAGTCCCCTGCATTGGCAGGTGGTTTCTTAACCACTAGGCCATGAGGGAAGTCTCGGGAGATATTTACTGAGCACTGTTTGGGTTCGGAGGATTCAGTGATGAACAGGACAGGGTCTCTGTCCTGAGGCAGCTTCCGGTTATCTCACAACAGCATGAGGCAGGCCAGATGTCAAACTGTCATTCCCATTTGGCAGACTAGGAAACTGTTGCTTAACCAAGTGACGTACTGGTCCAAGATCATGCCTATTACGCGAGTGACGTTACTAGGTCGGACTTTGGTTTTCCAACCCCCTCAGTTACACTGCCCTGGACACCAGTGGTATCACAGAGGAGAAAACGCCAGCTTGCTTTCTTTTTTAGTTTCTTTCTTTGTTCCTTCCTTCTTTCCTCCCTTTGCTTTCTTGACATAAAAATGTAGAGAAGACAGTGCGTTCTTGCAAGGCTCTATGTGGAGAGCTGCAATTAGGAGGGACACCCTACGCCTGGGGACCCTCCCTGAGCCCCCAGAACTTTGGAACCAACGTCCTTGCAGAGAAACTATTAGCATGCAGACAAGTTATTGCAACCAACCCGGGCTTTTAATCAGGCAGCATTTAAACTGTCCCGTTTTGTCTGCGACTTCGCCGGATGTTTACATCATTTGTAATGAGACAAATTGGGACAAATTGCCAAGGACACTTATGTAAATGAGACCAACAGACATGCTCCCATCTCCAGTGGTCGATGGAGGGCCTCTTCTACTTTCTCCTCCCTTTCTCTCTAGGGATGTTGTAGGGAAGAAATGGTACTTTAAATTCTGCAAACCTTCTCCCTGGGCAAACAGAATATTCCTTGTAAGACAACAGCTTTACATTTCTGGTTGTGAGTCTCTCCTTCCTCGTATTTACGCTCTCACCCACCTCGAAGGAAAAGTAATGTGCAATAAACAGTTGTTTTAACTGTTTCTGTTTTTCCCTGCACAGAGAAGAGTTGGATCTGCATTTCCTGGAGTAGGTCTGTGGAGCCTTTGGAGAACTCTTCATTCAATTGAGTTAGAGAAATAGGGCTACTAAAATTAGCCCAGAGACTCCCGTACGGGACGTTTCAGAGCCTTTGATAAGCTAATGAGCAATGAGAATCTCCTAGAGCAGGTATGGCTTCTAGGAGACCTTTCTTGAATTCTTCATGAGCAGAACCAGCTTTGTAAAAAGTCCTGTGAACACTGTCTCCAAAAGACTCGGCAGAAACACAGCCTCTCTGGCAGCAGCTGGACACCCTCCTATTATACCTTGTAAGTCTGGCTGATGACAGACCCAGATGCTGGAGGGTGAGGGCCCCACCTGAGTGGACAGCATGACTGGGATGTGCAGGAGCCAGAGGACTGTGGTGTGTGGGCCCGGAGCGGGCAGAATCTGACCTCGGCCAAGCAGTCCCCGAGTCATACCCTGCTGGCCTTATCAAAGGTGTGTCCTTACTGGCCCCTCTGCCTTGGCTTCCGCTGGATCCTCCAGCCTCTGGGCCTTCCTCCTCCCATACTTTGCAGTGCAGGCACTCGGCCCTGTCCCCTCATCACGTCTTCCTGTCCAGGCCTGGGATCTGCAGGGCAGAGAGCCTGCGTTCCGATCTTGAGATCCTTCATCTCCAGCTCAGCTCAGCTCCAGCTCAGGGCCTAGTGTGCTCACTAGGTATCAGATCTTAGGCCCAGAGATGCCAAGACAAATAAGACATGGACCCTTCCCAGAAAGAACATGCTTAGGGGAGGCACAGACAGGAAACCAGTTACAACCGGGGTGATCACCAGGGTGATGGGGAGAATCAGAGGACAGAGGGGCCTTGCCCAGCCTGGGACTGTCTGAAAGGCTGGATTCCAGAGGGCAGGCAGTGACATGAGGGTAAGCAGGAATTACCCGAGTGAAGACGGGTGTATGGAACTGCGCTCCAGGCAGACAAAACAGCCTGAGCCAAGGCCATAAGCAAGAGACGGCGTACCAGTTTAAGAAACTGGATGAAGGTTGGTGTGGTTCTGGGGGGAGCACAAGAGATGCAGAGACGGATGAGTGCCAGACGGGGTGTCTGAGAAAGAGGGAGCCCCGAATCCTGCCTCTTTCACGTGTAGAGGGGAGCTTGGGGCAGAGGGAGTGCTGGCTTTCACAATGTGTGAAAACCACAGATATGAAAATGAAGACCTCAGCCCCTTACCCAGCCCTGATCTGAGTACCTAGGCCCTGCAAGGTCCTGCCCGCACCCCTGCCTGAGCAAGAAAGTATTTGAAATTTACCAAAAAAAAAAAAAAAAAAAAACAAAAACAAAAACAAAAAGAAGAAGAAAGAAAAGAAGGAAGGAGAGAGGAAAGAAAAAAAGTGGCAGAAACACTCCATGCTCCAGCCTTTGTTCCCACTGTTCTCTCTCCCTAAAACTCTTCCCTGTGATGGTCACATAGCTTCCTCTCTGTTTATTAAAACCTTTCCTCAGATGCTGAGACGTCACCTCTGGTAAGAGGCCCTTTCTGAACATCCGTTTGAGAAGCAGCTCCAGTGTGGGCTTCCCAGGCGGCGACAGCGGTAAAGAACTCGCCCGCCAGTGCAGGAGGCATGAGAAGCAGCCCCGGCCTTCTCCACTTCCTCACCCTGCTTTATTTTCCCTCCGTTTTACTTTCTTCCTCCTGGTGTTCATTGCACACTGATTTGTCCACATGGCCATCGTCCATCTCAATGCAACGGAAAGCTCCATGGAGATGGGACCATCTTGCTGATTTCCAGTGCCTAGCTCAGCGCCTGGCCCACAGTAGATGCTCACTAAAAGCTTTTGATTGACAAACAAACAAAAGACCAGTTATAAGCACCAGGTGCTCCCACACGCATCGGCTCAGTAGATTCTCAAAACTACCCGTGTTTCTGGGGAAGGCTCAGCAGGGGAAGGCACTTGTGTCGGGCCCCCTCGTCAGCCACAGGTGGAGACAGGATGTAAATTCAAATGGAAAGATTCCACTTCTCTGAGCTTTGCTGTTCTGCCGCTCAGTCGTGTCCGACCTTTTTCCACCCCCTGGACTGTAGCCCACCAGGCTCCTCTGTCCATGGGGTTTCAACCCTATTAAGTAGACATTATAGTTCTCCAAAGGCTGCTCCCCTGCTGAAGTAACCCTGCTCTGAAAACACACAGTTTTACCTCTTTCCAGGCAATGCAGCTCCCTGAGCTTTCTGAAGGAAAAATAATAGAATAACTGCCAAAATGAAAATCAACAATAGGTGCTCTTTATTGCATGATTATATGTTCTGGTTGCTGTGTTAAGGACATTCCTCACATCAACTCAATGAATCCTCACAGCCACCTACAAGATAGGGATTATTATCCCCATTTGGCAGATAGAGAGACTGAGGCAGCTTAAGTAGCTCCAGGCTCTGGAAGTAAGTAGTGAGGTCTGGATTCAAGTACGAGCAGCTGTGTTTGGAGCTGGCATGCCTCTGTTCCCATGGCCACTGTTTCCACGCCTAGTGGGCAGTGAAGGATCCTCCCTTTGACCTTCGCCAACCTCTGTCTTTGCCAACAAAGGTTGTCCTTTGGTTTTTCCATTAGTCATATATGGATGTGAGGGTTGGATCATAAAGAAAGATGAGCACTGAAGAACTGATGCTTTTGAAGTGTGATGCTGGAGAAGACTCTTTAGAGTCCCTTGGACAGCGAGATCACACCAGTTAATTTTAAAGGAAATCAACCCTGAATATTCATTGGAAGGACTGATGCTGAAGCTGAATTTCGAAAACTTTGATTACCTGATGCAAAGAGCTGACTCACTGGAAAAGACCCTGATGCTGGGAAAGATTGAAGGCAGGAGGAGAAGGGGATGACAGAGGATGAGATGGTTGGATGGCAAACTCATGTCAATGGACTGAGTTTGAGCAAACTTCAGGATGGTGAAGGACAGGGAAGCCTGGTGTGCTGCAGTCCATGGGTTTGCAAAGAGTCAGACAGGACTTAGTGACTTAACAACAATAACAACTTCCATCTGGTGGAAAACCTCAGGCCACTGAGATTCTCTCTGCAAGGAACTTGTGAGATCATGATTGTGATGGAAATGGCTTTTTTTTTTTTCTAGGGCAGACAATTAATCAGGAGTATTAATGAAAATGCCAGCTCCATTATTGCAGAAACATAAGTAATTTATTGGGAATTGGACTGAGGCCATTAAAATGTTATTACAGGCTTGTCAGTCAGCCCTCCGTGTGCTTCTGCTAAGAAACCGCTGCCTTAATGAAATTGTTTGGTTCTCCCAACTCAAAGTTGACAATGCCTGGGTGTGCTGTGCTAGTGAAAGTGACATCCTGGGGTCCCCAGGCCCACACAAAGCAGCTTTCATGTTCTATCTTGCTTTAATCATCTGTGAAGCTCCTACTATGTGCCAGGCACTGAGACAGAGAAGCAAGCGTGGAGACACAGGCTATGCCATCAAGGAGCTTGTAAACCAAGGGGGGAACGTATGTGAAGACAGCTCTGTGAACGTGCCGGAAAACAGCACATGCAGTGACTTTAGAGAATTCAATTCTGGCTCAAGGTGGATGGGAGGCTTCCTGGAGGAGGTGTCACTATGCAAAAAAAAAAAATGTCTTTCCTGCTAAGTTGCTTCTCTCCCCTAAAATCTGATGGGACTGACAGCAGAGGTTGGTGATCTGAGGATTTAGTTTATGACATGCGTTCTCAATGGGGATGACAGAATTTTTACAGGGGTAAAAATTGGTTCTTTCAGGTGGAGTGTGTGTGAAAAACAACGACAACAAAAACTTAACTTTTTTTATGTTTAAAGCACAGGTATGCATACAGTACACAGGTAGGTATACAGCATATTTTTGGCATTAAAATTTCATAGTGGAGGGGAAGAAGATGAAGGGAAAAAATGCTTAAAAAAGACATGAATGAAGAAAAAAACCAAGGGACTTCCCTGGCGGTCCAGTGGTTAAGATTCCACACCTCTACTGTAGAGGGTGTGGGTTCGATCACTGGTCAGGGAACTTAAGATCCTGCATGCTGCGAGGTGCCGCCAAAAAGAGAACAAAAGAAAAAAAAAAGAAAAAAAATTAGCAGCTGAGAAGCAATCAGCAGTTGGAGCACAGACCCCAGTGCACAGAGGGGGTGAGCGTGCCCTCCGGGCATTGGCTGATAAGAAACCGCATGAGTTACAGCCCACAGTGAGGAGGTGGGGCTGAGGTTTTGGCCAGCCTAGATGCTGGCCAAACGAGCTGACAGCTTTGCTTCACTCCTTGTCTCCACTCATGCCCAGTGAAATCCTGTCGCCAGCCCCCCAGCAGGGTCTCTGGCTCTCCTCTTGGCTGTGGCAATGTTTGGGAAGCAGATGCAGGCAGTTCCCAGGGACCGACAGTCCTTCCCAGCCAGCTGTCCCCATCTGCTTTGTGACACGGCCAGAGGAAGCAGGTCTTCCCTGGGAACACATGCTCAGCCACTGCATCCCAGTTGCTCCCTGGGACTTGATGGTTATTTGGGAATCACCTATTTCAACTCATCACCTCTTGTGGGCATCAGAGCTGGGTGACCTCCTCTTGAATGCATTCAGTCTGCTCACTCCATTCAGGCTGCAAGCCCCTGGTGCATTCACGCTGCTTCATCTCCTGGGCCATGAAGAGCCAGCCACACAGAAACCAGCCACCCCCTGCTGAGGACTAATCAGGCAAAGCCTTGCGATCCCTTACAGAAGTTCTTTACTGTCCTTCCTGATTAGACAAACCTTCTAACGTGTCTACACATTGCTATTTATTCTATCAGTCAGGACAGGCCGAGATCTGCTGCAGTAACAAACAACCCCCAAATCTCAGGGACTAAAAGTAACAAAGGTTCATTTCTAGCTCCTTCCCCTCCTTCCCTTTTTTTCTTTTCTCTTATTTCTCCTGTTTCTAACTTCTCCGTCTATTTCTCTCCCTGTCTCCTGTGCCTTTGGGTTCAAAATCTTGGCTCTCTCACTAGCTATGGAACTTTGGGCATGTTATTCAGGGTTTTTTTTTTAATGCCTCCATTTCCTAATCTTTCAAGCAAGAGGTAATCATATTACCCATTTAATGGACTGTTGAGAAATTAAATGAATTAGTGCATGTAAAGTTCTCAAACCACGCTGAACATAACAGAAATACTCAGTGTTCTGTCTAATTACTAGCTATATGACTCTATGTAAAAGAGTCAAAAACAAAGACTGTGTGAAGACTCGCACAGTCTTGATGGACGGGAGACAGATGCTGGACGAGCACAGGGGGTGGCAGTGGTCCACACCAACTGGGTGGGAAGGCAGGTGGGGGCTTAAAGTGAGAGACTGCAGCTGGGGGTTCACAGAGAGGCAGATGTCTGCCAAGGGGTGACAAGTAGAAGAGCATTGAGGATGAGACGATCAGATACTACAGTCAGTGGGAGAACCCACACAGCTCAGGGCGTGTGGGGTGGGGATGTTCCATAGGAAGGAGTTATGATCAACTGTGAATTCTAGCAAAATCTCTGCTGTGTGAAAAGCGGATAAGACCAGGACTCAGCCCAGGACCAGGCAAGTGGACAAGGGGGAGCTGATGCTGCAATCAAGGGAGACAGGAAAGACCTCTGGAAGGAGGAATCAGCAGAACCTACAGCCCGATTGGCCCTTAGGGGTAGAGGAGGCATTAGCACAGGTTTCTAGCCTGCCCAAGGCAGGCAGGACAGGGCGCACACCTTTAGCAGAAAGGATACACCGTGGGCCCTGAATTATGCTGGCCACATTCACTCAGAGCCAAACCTAACAACGTTAGTCTGGGGCATGGTGATCAGCCTGCCCTCCTGCTGCCACCATGCTGATGAGACTCCACTCCATTAAAGCAATTTACTCCATCTCCTTAGACTCGGGAAAATGGGAGCAATCTCTAGGGAGGGCTATGTGATACCTGACCTCCGGCTCACCCTGGGAAGTGGTGCATTTTCAGCCCTGCAGGCAGAAGGCCTGTTTGCTGTCACTCATCCACGCTGTTATCGAGGTTCCCGGGATGTGTGATTCAGCCAAGGGATCTGCATCCTCCTCCCCTGTCGCCCCATCAGTCTCTGGAAGGGAGAGCAAGTGCTTCCTACCCGTGATGGCTCAGTTTCACTAATTGCACTTAATTCCTCTGCACTGTGCCCGGCAAGGGCCTGCTGAGAGCTCTCCATCGACTTTCTGCGGATTTGGCTGGCCTGTGGCTGGGAAGGAGGGCTGGCAAAGGGAAGGGAGGGGACACAGGCGCTGAGAGGGAGTGTGCTTTGTGCCAAGTGTTTCTGGAGCTCACACTTGCTGTTGCCTCCTGCCTCGTCTGCGTTGTAATTGGGTGTTGGTGTGTCTGGTTTTCTCATGGGCCAGGAGCTTGCTGAGGGCAGAGAGGCTGCCGTGGACATCTCTGTCTCCAGCACCTGTCCAAACCGCTCATAAATGTTTGTGGACACATCAGGGGGATTACTCACTAGCATGTAAGCTCAAGGAGGGCAGGGACCTGTCTCTCGTGTTAACTGCTACCTAACCAGAACCCAGCACAGCGCCCGGCAAGTGTTGAGCAAACACACATTGAATGAAAGAGTGAACGCATCTTCCCTCCCAGCAACCCTGCAATGTGGGTGGGCTAGACTGCATCACTGGGTCATAATCCCCCGTCCCCGTCGCCCTTCCCTGCCCCACCAGCCCTAGGCTTGGCCATGTGACTCTCTCTGACAATATAACAATTGGGAACCTGACTCCAAAATTTCTGCTCTTTTCTGTGAAAGCTGGGAGGAAGAGTGGGCTTGGGACCTGGGTGTCCCAGGTTCCAGGAAGGCAGCCGTGGCCATGAACTCCAGGGGAGAAGGCAGGCTTGACAGACGGCTGTCTCTGTGGCATGACCACCCAGCATATAATGCCTCCCACAGGGCTACATGGATGATTCCACATTTTCTAACATTTTCTTACTCTGAGCAACTGCTTCTAGCACTGTGCCCTGTCCCTCAGTCTCATGCTAACTCTGTCATGCTGTGCTTTTCATGGGAATTAGCCTTGCCTTTCCAAGATGCCATGAGGCATGGGGTGGAGAACTGAGTACCAGCTGTGGATAGCGGAGCACGGGCTCTGCCGAGCTCTCACCATGGGATGCCAGGCAAGTCAATCCCTTCTAGAGCCTGGACAGCTGGAAGCCAGGGGCTTGAACCAGATAAGCTTGGATGACCTGTCTTGCTCCAATTCTAAAAGCTGGCTTCCTCCTCAACCCCCAGCTGGGGCTGAGAACCATTTTTTCTCAGAATCAAAGTTAATTAGAATTGTGAGCTGAAAATTCATCCCAGAGACCCTCAAGAAATGATCACTGCATTTGAGTCTCACTGTCAAGCCAGAAGATCTGAAATCAAATCCTACCTTTAGCATTTCTTACCTATGTGACTTCAGAATAATCAGCTGGTCTGGGAAGACCTCAGTTTCCTGATGCAGAAAATGGGTGATAATAGCTATTGTGAAGAGCTATTTAATGACTTTCCTGCTAGCTCAGTGGTAAAAAAAAAAAAAAAAAAAAAAAAATCCACCTGTCAACACAGAAGACACAGGTTCAATCCCTGGGTTGGGAAGATTCCCCAGAGAAGGAAATGGCAACCCACTCTAGTGTTGTTGCCTGGGAAGTCCCATGGACAGAAAAGCCTGGCAGGGTAGAGTCCATGGACTTGCAAAAAGAGCTGGACATGACTAGCAACTAAACAACAGCAACAGAGCTATTCACAAGATGAAAGGGTCTAGTACATGTGAAAGAGCCCTGACTGCATTAGGTGCCCACTACGTTTGAACATACATCTCTAGAGTAATCTTCCAGGAGGAGGGGAAGGATATACGTGTGGCTGTTGATGGGGGCTGACGGACACAGGCTTACGGTTTGTCTATTGTGGTTTAGTTCCTAAGTCGGGTCCCGCTCTTTTGTGACCCCGTGGACTACAGCCTGCTAGGCTCCTCTGTCCATGGGGTTCTCCAGGGAGGAATACTGGAGTGGGTTGTCATTTCCTTCTCCAGGGGATCTTCCCAACCTATAGGAAATACATCCTACTAGTTTATAATCATTGGACCATTTATTAAGGACTTAATAGCATATCGGTGGTCACACTCGGCACATTACTTATGAGCTTGTTGAATTTTTAGAACAACTCCATGAAATAGGTAGAATACTCTAATTTTACATACTGATGAAACTAAGGCATCAAGAGGGGATTCATAGAATTGGCCAAGCTCACTCAGTTACTGAAAGGCACAGCCAGTGTTCAAATCTGGATCAGCCTGGCTCCAGCGTCCTGGCTCCTAATAGCTATGCAGGACACTCCCCAGGCGTCTTACTACTTGGAGCTGTGTGAGAACAGGAAGCCTGCCTGGCGTGCTGTGTCTGACAACCCTGCTTGACTGCCTAGAACTGCTTTTATTAAATTGTGCCTTGAAAAGGTTCCATGTATCTATGCAGAGGAGAAACTTAAGAAGCATCCCTACAGAACTCTGATGGTGCTTACAATAAGGATTTGGTTAAAACACTAGCTTACCCACATCACACGGGCTCAGAGGAGAAATTACTCTCACATATCCATGTTAACGACCAGTATGTTCTCATTTGAAGGTAAGTGGTTCTCAAATTTAAATGTGCATCACCATTACCTGGAGGCTTGCTTAAGACCCTGATGGCTGAGCCTCACTCTCAAATTCTAGGCTGGGGCTTGGGAATCTGTTTACCTCACAGATTTCCAGGTGAAGCGGAGGTCACTGGTCTGGGCACCATGCACTGAGAAACAGTGCTGTGGGATTTTGCACAACAGATCATGTTTCCTTCTTTGCAGGGGCTGCTAGGAAGCTCAGAGACAGATTAGAAGCCATCCTAGCGAGAATTCACGCACTTTTCCACTGTAGCTTTACATCCAGCCTCTTTTTATTTTTTTTCACTTGCATTTTCCTAATTGTCACAAGATCCTGACTCGGATAGATAAGTAAGTTAGCATTTAAAAAATTTTGTTCAACTGTATCTTTATAAGTCACCAAAAAATCCCTTTTGAAATGTACAGACACAAAAGTAAAAGATTCAGTGAAATGGCTAAGTGCTTAGATTACAGCATTAGGTTGCCAAGGGATTCACCTTCACCATCTCTGTGCATCAGTTTCCTCAGATGTAACGCAACACTTCCGCTTCCGAAGCCCCTTGGGAAGGTTTTGCATGTGTTAAGGCATGCGATGAAGTGCTTATTAGCATGGCGCCTCACATCACCAGCTCGATAAATGCTGGTGATCATGATAATTATCATCTGCCAGAAGCATAAATAAATAGCCTTGTGGCCGCCATTGCTCTCTGCTGACTCTGCCGCTGGAAGGAAGTGAGGAAAAGCTTTCTCATTCTGTGTGATAAGAAGCCACCATGGGGAGGACGACGTTCTCTTTTCTGGTCTTTGCTATGTACGATTCTGCAGGAGACAGAGTGAACTCCACGCTCCGTGGTGAACAACTTTTCCTGCCCAGAGCACGACATTGTGGGGAGCACCAGGAGGCCCCATTACATCGCTGTCACACCGGGGGAAACAGACGTCTCCCTGTTGGAGAGTGATGACAAGTAATATTAAGGCACCAAACCCCAGTGTTCAGAGCCTGACTCAGAGCCAGAGAAACCTTCCCCGCCTCCATCTAGAGCCATGCTTCCAACTAGGACCTTAATCCTGAGTTTTTAACCCTTCCTCCAGCAGAGACGACTTTACAGAGCACGAAAGGAGCAGTGTGGCTTTGTCATTTCTCTCAATGAAGAAATTCCACCACCTTCGAGCTAGTTTCATCTCCATTATGAGTCAGCTGGGTAGACACACTTCTCCTCGTTGTTAACATTTTCATTTATTTACCTTTGGCTTGCTGGGTCTTCGCTGCTGTGTGGGCTTTCTTCTGGTTGCAGTGTGGGGGCTACTCTCTAGTTGCCAAGCAGGGGCTTCTCTGTGTAGTGACTTTGCTTGCTGCGAAGCGCAGCCTCTAGGTGCCCAGGCTTCAGCAGCTGGGGTGCGTGGGCTCAGTCGTTGCAGCTCCTGGGCTCTAGAGCACAGGCCCAACAGTGGTGGTGTGCAGGCTTCGTTGCCCCACAGCACGTGTGGTCATCCCGGATCAGGAATTGAACTCGTATCTCCTGCCTTGGCAGGTGGATTCTTTAGCACTGAGAGCCACGCGGGAAGCCCTAATTTTCCCCATTTTATGGGTGAGTACACTGAGGCTCAGAGAAGCAGAGTAAATTGCTGAGGTGACACCATTGAAGCTGGCTTTCCAGGTGGCACAGTGGTAAAGAATCCACCCGCCAATACAGAAGACAGGAGATGTGGGTTCCATCCCTGGGTCAGGAAGATCCCCTGGAGGAGGAAATGGCAACCCACTCCAGGATTCTTGCCTGTAGAATTCCATGGACAAAGGAGCCTGGCGGGCTACAGTCCAGGGAGTTGCAAAGACTTGGACACGACTGAGCGCGCACGCATCGTCAATGTTATCTGACTTCAGCAACCGTTCTCAAGCCATGGCAGCATGAAACCCAGCAGGTCGGCTGCCTCAGGCTTTAAACTTCTTTCACCCTCCTCCATCTGCTCTGGTGTCTGCTTACCAACCCTGATGACAGCTGGACGAAATGACGTCTTATCTGGAAAGAATTTAATGATGTTCTCTTTCCCAGGAGAGCCTGGGGCCTGAACAGTAGCATGAAAGACTGGGGAAGAGGGCAGGACTTGAGGCGTGTGCCACACAGGCTTCTGTGTCAAGCTTTGGTGCCCACTCCCCTGACCCTGGCGCAGTTTTGAGGTGAAAACCTTCCAGATGATATCTGGGTAACCCGCAGAGGCCCAAATTAGGAGCCATTACCACGGAAGACCCAGCAGAACAAGAGGCAGAAGTGGTACGTTGCAGGGAAGGGAAGCTTGCCCCTAGGCTCGGCAGACCCGGTTCTGGCCCTCGCTCTCGTTGACAGAGGCGGTGTGACCTTGTGTGGGTCTCAGGGTAATGCGGCTCCTCTGGACAGCCTGGCCTGCAGCTCCACCCTCAGCCTGAGGCCGGTCCTCATTCCATCCTCCTTCCCTGAGTACACGGACTGATGGCCCCAAGACGGCCACATCCTGATCCCTGGGGCCTTCGCTTTTAGCCTGGCAAAGAATTTGAGATGTGGTTAGGCTAAAGCTCTTGAGACAGGGCCATCATCCAGGATCGTCCAGGTGGACCCTGAATAAAATCCCAGGTGTCCTTATAATAGGAAGGCAGAAGGAGACTGGACACACACAGAAGAGAAGGAGGCGACACTGGAGGGATGAGGCCAGAAGCCAAGGAATGCTGGCGGCCACCAAAATCTGGAAGAAGGGACTGCCCTGGCAGTGTGGTGGTTGGATGTCTACCTTCCAATGCAGGGGATATGGGTTCTATCTCTGGTTAGGGAACTAGGATCCCACATACCTTAGGGCAACGAAGCCTGCACATCACAACTACAGAGCCCACACAGCCAGAGAGATGCCCAAGCCCCGCAGCTGGGACTGGACTCAGCCAGATAAGCACATAAATAAATACAATACACATTAAAGATCTGCAAGAAGCAGGGAACCCCCTTCTTCTGACAAGGAGCATGGCCGTGATAACACTTTCACTTCGGCCCAGTGATACGGACTTTGGAATTCTGAGCTTCAGAATGGTGAGAGAATAAATTTCTGTTGTTCCCGGCCCGTCTAATATGTGGTAATTTGTTACAGCAGCCACAGGAAGCTAATACACTCCCAAACAAATTCAATTCTAAAAGTATTGGCAAGGCATGTAGATTTTACTGAAAGTTTCAAGGGGAGATGAGAAAGGAATTCACATTGAACATGATATATTAATAGCTGGAGATGAACCAGGCTCTGCATTAGAGCTCTGCTCTCCAGGAATCCTCCCCTTATCATGTCGCCATACGATCCTGATACCCCAGAGTATCAGGGGCACTCTACCAATTGCCACTTTCAGACAAACAAAAGAAGCAGTCAGCAGGTGGGGACTGACTATAAGAAGACACCGTGTTTTCTTTTCCATGAGTGGACCAAGCTGGGATTTAAGGGTCAGACAGACCCAAAGTCCCCTTCGAGGTGCTCACTGACAGCTGGGAGACAGTGAGCTCTTCAGGAGCCTCATGATCTCATCTGTAAAGTGGGGGTTTGAATGCCTACCTCTTGTGGTCGCTGAAAAAACAGGAAAGGCACCTTGGCCTGGGTTTGGCACATAGTCATCACTCAATGATCATTTATATTAGAAAATAATGCTTAGATGAACTGAGCACTTACTGTGGGTCAGGCATCACTCTACACTTGTTACAGGGATGAGCTCATTTATTCCTCTCTTCTGCTCTATGAAACATGCATGAGAAAATGGAGGCAGAGAGGTTAAATACAGAGAACTGAGGTGACTGTGAGTGATATGTGGATCCAAACCGGGATGTTCCACTGCAGAGCCACATCTTCAGACTTTAAAATGAGATGGTACCCTAAGCGGGGATGCGGCTGTGTCTGGGTGTGCTGGCAAACCTGAGGGGGCCTGAGCATTTCTTATGAGAGCACATAGCTCGGGAAAAGGACCTTGCAGGAGCAGCTGGGCAGTGCGAGGGCAGCTTGGTGGCTGACAGCGGCATCTGGTCCCAGCCTAGGGCACTGTGCGGTGGGAGAGAAGTTTTCTGGATGAAGCGGTGCTTCAGGGGAGAAGCAGAGCAGCAGGAGGCAGAAACAGCTGATGCCGCGTCTTGAGCAGAGTTTCTGCAGCTACAGTGGGAATATGAACCAAGGACTTTTGAGCTATGACTGTATATGTCGCCTCATGGAACAGCCTGTCTGCAAGGTAATGGTTATTAATTTTAAAAAGTGTTGTAATGAGGACTCAGTGAGGTCACACGCATGTTTTGGACACATCACATGGGCTGCCAGGCTCAGGCTCCTACACTCCCCCACAGCCCAAAAGGAAGGAAAAACGTGAGATGATCCAGGCTCAGGCTCATACACTCCCCCACAGCCCAGAAGGAAAAACCTGAGATGAACAAGTTTAGGGCCTGGGACTTCAGGCTCCTCCCACCCTCCTGTTCTCCAGAAATTTGACTGGCCACAAAGAGCTGTCAGTCATTTCATAGGCTGTCCAGACTGCTTGCTGCCTGCCAAGAATTAAAAACAGATGGTCTTCACACCACTGAGAGTCGCTCAGTCGTGTCCAACTCTGTGCGACCCCATAGGCGGCAGCCCACCAGACTCCTCTGTCCCTGGGATTCTCCAGGCAAGAATACTGGAGTGGGTTGCCATACCCTTCTCCAATGCATGCATGCACGCTAAGTCACTTCAGTCAAGTCCGACCCTGTGTGACCCCATGGACAGCAGCCCACCAGGCTCCTCTGTCCCTGGGATTCTCCAGGTAAGAGTACTGGAGTGGGTTGCCATTTCCTTCTCCAACTCTGTGACGCTAGATGGCCATAATTTTATTTTTTAAAAAAGGAAAGCAACAAATGTTAGCAAGGGCGTGGTGACACTGACCCTTGTGCGTGGCGGGTGAAAGTGTGTTAGTCACTCAGTCGTATCCGATTCTTTGTGACCCCATGGCCTGCAGCTGCCAGGCTCCTCTGTCCATGGGATTGTCCAGGCAAGAATATTGGAGTGGGTTGCCATGCCCTTCTCCACAGGTACAAATAAAATGGTGTAGCTACTGTGGAAAGCAGTTTTTCAGCTACCCAACAAGTTAAACATAAAACTATCCTAAGACGGGCAATTCCACTCCTGGTATGTACTCAAAAGAACTGAAGACATGTGTTCAAAAAAAAAAAGCCATAAATGAAAGGTCATAGCAGCACTATTCATAGTAGCCAAAAGATGGAAAAATCTTAAATGTTCATCAAATGATGAGCATATGAACAAGATGTGGCATATCCATACAGTGGAACATCATTCCGCCATAAGAAGGAATGGAACACTGACATGAGCTACAAGAATGACCCTTGAGAACATGATGCTGAGCCAGACACAAAAGGCGACACATTATTCCACTTACGTGAAACATCCAGAGGAGGTGAATCCATAAAGGCAGAAAGCAGACGAGTGGCGGCCAGGGGTGGGGGAGGGCAGAGTGGGTACTGGGTTTGCATTTGGGTTGATGACAAGTTTGGGAATTAGTGGGGACGGCGGCACAACGTTGTGAACATGTTTAATGCACTGAATCGAATACTTTAAAATGATTAAAATAAGGATACAGAATACAAGGATACGGATACAAGGACTTGTCTGCAACGCAGAAGTGTACTCACAGACTTGGAGATCAAACTTGTGGTTGCCAGAGGGGAGGAGAGGAAGGAGGGACAGCTTGGGGGTTTGGACTGACATGTATGCACTGCTAGGTTTAGAGCTGATAAGCAAAGGGGAACCTGCTGTTTGTATAGCACAGGCAACTCTGCCCGATACTCTGTAGTAATCTAAGTGGGGAAAAAAATTTGAAAAAGAAATTGTTGCTGTTGTTCAGTCACCAAGTCATGTCTGACTCTTTGTGACCCCATAGACTAAAGCATGCCAGGCCTCCCTGTCCCTCACCATCTCCCGGAGTTTGCCCAAGTTCATGTTCATTGAGTCAGTGATACCATCCAACCATCTCATCCTCTGTCACACCATCCTCCTCATGCCTTCAATCTTTTGCAGCATCAAAGACTTTTCCAAAGAGTTGGCTCTTCCCATCAGGTGGCCAAAGTATTGGAGCTTCAGCATTAGTCTTCCCAATTGGTATTTAGGGTTGATTTCCTTTAAGATAAACTGGTTTGATCTCCTTGCAGTCCAAGGGACTCGAGAGTCTTCTCCCACACCACAGTTTAAAAGCATCAATTCTTCGGCACTCTGCCTTCTTTATGGTCCAGCTCTCACACCTGTACATGACTACTGCAAAAACCATAGCCTTGACTAGATGGACCTTTGTTGGCTAACTGATGTCTTTGCTTTTTAACACACTGTCTGGGTTTGTCATCGCTTTCCTGCCAAGAAGCAATTGTCTTCTGACTTCATGGCTGCAGTCACCATCTGCAGTGATTTTAGAGCCCAAGAAGAGGAAATCGGTCACTGGTTTCACCTTTCCCCCTTCTATTTGCCATGAAGGGATGGGACCAGATGCCATGATCTTAGTTATTTTAACACTGAGTTTTAAGCCAGCTTTTTCACTTCTGGCAAGTATTCAAAAGAACTAAAAACACGTGTTCAAAAAAAAAAAAAACCCAGATGAAAGTTCATAGCAGTGCTATTCATAGTAGACAAAAGATGGAAAAATCAGGGAATCAGATACATCAGCCCATCTTTATATATTTATTGTGATAAAATACCCATCACAAAAGATTGACTATATTTTAACCACTTTTTGGACGCATAGTGTTAGCTTTTCTCTTTCAGTTTTCATTGTGTATTGGCATAGTTGACTGCCAGTGTTAGCTTCAGGTGTGCAGCAGAGTGATTCAGTTATGCACGTGCATGCACGTGGGAGAACCAAAGCTCGGAGAGGCACGCCCACTCAAGGATCAAATGCAGGCCTTTAACCACTGCTCCATACTGCACCCCCAGTTGGGCTGATTCCTGCCCAAGTCATTTCCTGAGCTGCAGGATGGAGAGAGGGAGATCCGCTGGCTTAGAGAAGCAGACCTGCCGGGGAAAGAGGCGCTGCAAGCAGCCCAGTGCAAATGGATTTTCTTTGTGCCAAGAAGTTGTTTGCAGAGACCTTCCTGGCCTGTGTGGGGTATGTGTATGCCCCAGCCCATCCCCTCCTGGGGGCTGAACCTGTCTTGCTGGCATTCATAGTCAGTCTGGCCAAACGGGACCACTGACTCAGTTCCCAGGAAAGGGCAGGTCTGGGAAATGTCTGAGCAGCCCTGCTGGAAGGTTCCCATGGCCAGCCCCGCAGGCGGGCCGGCTGACCTCCATGAAGCACCAGGAATGAGCACAGAGCAGGGATTTTTCTTTCCGTGGCTTGCTCGCCTCCACCCACCATCTGGCTGGCCTCCACCCCCTTCCCCAGACTTCTTGGAGACCAAACAGCCGACATGCACACAAAGCCTCGCATTCCCGGCTGCCACTTGGCTTCTTCCTACAAGTGTGACGCGGGCCACAGTGAAGGTCAAGAGGGGCTCTGGGGCCTTGCGTGGTGCTCCAGTGGCTAAGACTCTGTGTTCCCCGTACAGGGGGCCTAGGTTCATCCCCTAGGGTCAGGGAATGAGCGCCAACATGCTGCAGCCAGGGGTTCATATATCACAACTAAAGATCCCACACGTTGCACCGAAGGTCGAAGATATCAGGTGCTGCAACTAAGACCAGGCACAGACAAATAAATCAAAAAAATAAATATTAAAAAAAACAGATAGGCTCTGGGCCAAGGATCCTAAATATCTTGGCTGGCCTCAGGGTGGCTCTGCCGTTTCTCTCCTCTGCTACTCCAGTTCCCCTCCACTGAACCTGCTGTGTCCAACATAAACCGCTGTCCCCACGGGCTGCGGCACTGGAGAGGACTAGTCAGGCTCCGCTGCACCCCTGCCCCACCCGCCCCCTGTGGTGTGACTGAGTACACGCACTAAGTGATTCCAGTTGACTTTCTGTGGCAAGTCAACTTGCAACCAAGAGAATCCTGATGGACAGAACCCGAGGGAATTCCTCGAAAATCAGACCTACCCTTCATCCCACCTTCCCCATTTCAGTGAGTGGCGCCACCTGTTGGTCAAGTCAGACACCCGCAAGGCTCCTACTGCCCCTCACACCCAGGTGGATCGGCCTCCATGCCCAGCTGACTTTACTTCCTAACTCTTGAACTTGGCCCTTTCTCTCTACCTTAGCTCAGGCCTCATCATCTCTTGTCCTTATCAGTCTTCCTTAATAGTTCCTCAATTGACTTCTGCACCCCCAGTGTCTTTCCTTCTAACTTCTGCTTCTCCCCCAGTTCACACTCCGGTAGTGAGTAACACAGGAGGGATTTCCACAAACCCCAGATGTCATGCTCTGTCCCCATAGGAATAACACCTAGGTCTGTGTGACAAAGTCCAGACAATTCTGCCTGGCATTAAAGGCTCTGCCCAGCCTGGGCTCCACTTACCCTCCACCCCTGACCACACAGGATTTGAATGTGCTGTGCTCTCTCACCCTCACCCTGGCTCATGCTGGCCCTTTGTGAAGGCAACCTCTATCCCTCTCTGTTTGGCTAACTGGTCACCTCCATGACCCCTGCCCTCACATGCCCCCAGCCGTGTCATTTGTCCTCCCTGGGGCTCTTTGCCCAGACCCCTTAACACTCTATCACATGACCACGACCCTCTGTTTGCTTGTCTCTGTGGTGTCTGTCTCATCCATCACTTTGTGCCTGGCTCCCAGCACAGGGCCTGCCACATAGTAGGGGCTCATGAAGGAGTCAGTAAATAAGTGAATAAAAAATGATCAGTGAGTCTGAGCTCAAGGCTTTTGATTCTCAGGCAAGGAAAGCAGAAGCTTTTCCTTCCCCGCCTCCTTCCCTCCGAAGGTGTGATCCGGACCACTGCGGCTCCTCTCTGCACCAATTCAGCTCAGCTGAACCTCCAGCGACACTTTGAATTCCTGTAAATTACTTCCCTGCTATGACTTGTAAGCTGGGTTGCCAAGCAACGAGAGGGGATTTGGTCCTTATCAAAGGGCCTCATCCGCACATTTTGCACTCAGAAGGTGTCCTTGTTCACATCGGGGGCGGGCAGAACCCCACTCTTTCAGCCCCTCTGCTCTGCTGGGCACCCCGGCCACAGTCTCATCCTTGGCCCTGAAAGGAGCTGGCCACCCTGGGGGGCCCTGAGACAGTCTTTTTCTGAGCTGTGATGTTGACTGGCTCACTCTGAGGGTCAGGAGAGGAGAGAGTGCTCATGAGCTGTGAGCTGGCCCATACCCAGAGACCACACACTTGGAAATCAGGAAGCTTGGGGTTTGCAACCCTCAACGGGCACTTAGCCACACGCCCTTGGGAGTGCACTTTTCCGCGCGGGGTCTGGTTTGCTCACCCGGCCAGTGTAGGTGGTAAGACCACTCGCCAGGGCCGGGGGGGATTAGATGCGATGATATGAATCCCTCTGTGACACCTGGCGCCGAGCCCTTGCACGTGAGTGGCTGCGGTTCTTTGTAATCTAGGAGGTCTGTCACCACCCTGGACAGTGGAGATGCCAGCGCTGGGCTGTCAGGCCTTGAGAGAGAGCCCCTGCTTGTGCCTATCGAGTCACCAGAGGGAAACAGAAGGAGTCCAAGTTACACTGTGGCCCTTTGGGAGAGTCCTTCACCTGCCCTAGATGGCACAGCCCATGGGACAGAGGAGTGGATGCCTGCCTTGTCTACAAGTTCCTACGGCCCGGGAGCAAAGAGGGAGGTGGTGCGTGGTGGAGAGGTGTGGGCCCGGAGGGAAGCTGCTTCTGTGGACTAGATGGGGGCTGGGGTGTAGAGTCCCCAGCAAGTATTTGCTGATGGCTGGTCTTATAAGCAAAGCGAATCTGCGCTTTGTGCAGGAACTAGTCTTAACCTTTCAGAGTCCTGCAAATTAAAGACATCAGAGGAAGGTCTGAGTCTGGTGCAGGGTGGGGCCCTTGGGCTTCCAGGGTCTCCAAATTAGACCCAGAGGGAGCTGCCTGCCTCTCCCAAGCAGGGAGAAGCCAGGGTGAGGTCCTTTGAAGCTGACCTCAGCTTGGTCCCTCTGGTACCGTCCCCATCTCGGGGTGCGGGGGTGGGGGGGCTCTGTCCCCTGCTGCCTGCTTCACTGCCCTCTGCCAAGGCCAAGGCCCAGGTTAGACTCCAGACAGCCCGTGCCTCTCCAAGGACACCGTTCCAGATGCCCGAAGGCTGCACAATGGTCCCTTACTGTGCTGTGATGCCTCCACTGGAGCAGGAAGCACACGCTCCAGCCTCCTTTTTGTGACCCGTGCACACGAGCCAGGTCTGGTCCGCATTTGGTCTGTAGCCCCCACACAGGGAAACAGAGCAGGTGTCTACTAGAACAGGTGAGAGGTGTAATGAATGCCATCTCTTTTTCTACTTTCTCCACTGCAAATGCATTTATTGCTTCTGCCCCTACCTGCCCTCAGATTTCATTCCGTTTCCTTCTTGCATCTTGCACAGCTTTCAAATACCTTGTGTCCTATTGGTATTAAAACCTGAAAGAAGCCCTGGACAGCTCACCTGCCTCATCCTAGAGGGGGGATGAAGCCAGAGCCCAGGACTTTCAGGGCATAACTAAAGCCATAACTGAAGTTTCAAGGGATGTGCTGGTCTGGCTCCCAGGAAAGGTTCCACCTTGTGCCTCCATCTCTTGCTCCGTCTCTGGGGATGGCTGGCAGCTGATGGTGGTTCTGATCCATTGCTCCCATAATTACCTCCAAATGTTATTTTCTTGAAGCCATATTCTCCTCCACACCGCTGTGACTCCCAGAAGTCCCCACCACGTGCCCCATTAGTTTCAAATCTGGAGCTGGTGTATTTAAAGGGCACTGCAGCCCAGCTCACGGCCCTGGTGTATGAACCGGGACAGGGTGCTCTGAGGAGAGAGGGGAGGAGCAGAAGCTCACTGAATGCCTATAAGGTGTCTTGAACTCGCCAATGGCAGGTGAGCTCTTTGAATGACCTGGGGGGTTGGTACTGCATTTATATTTCTTGCTTTAAAGACTGAGGAAACTGAGGTTCCAAGATGGGGTGCAACTTGCCCAAGGCCACACAGGCAGTCCATGCCAGAACATGGGCTCACCCCACAGCTGTCTGTTCCCAAGTCTATGCTCCATGTCCTGCCCACACCTCCCACATTCTGTTCAGAAATGCCACAGGCGATCCAGGGTCACCTCTTGGGAAAGGTGCATGTGTAAAGTTCAAAGTCCTGGGGGCCAGAGGCCCTTTCTCACCCAGGAAGCTCTGATCCCGCTCTCTGTCCCCACAGAGCCTGGAGCTGGGAGTCTGACCCCAGTCTCACTCTGGGCTGGCCTCACTTCAGCTTTCCTGGTGAAATTTCATGTCACTGAAGACAGAGGTGTGCACCCCTTGCTGAGTCCCCAGCAGGCTCCATTCAGCAAACACGCACTCACTTCTCTATTCGGACAGTGAGTAGGGAAGGATGACTGCCTGCTCAGTGTGTGCCAGCCACCATGCTCAGCATCCTGGTTCACAGCAGTCTTCTGACTTAAACCCCAGTGTTCAACCCATTTTCTAGATGGGCACACAAGCTCAAGGAAGCTGGCTGACTTGCCTAAGGTCACAGAGATGGTAAGTGGCAGAGCTGGGAGTCAAAACTAAGCCTGTCTAATTCCAGCCCAGTTCTGAAGTACAGAATTTCCAAACGTTAACTGGCCATCTTCTAGCTGCCAGGCACGGTGTTACTCGGTTTGTAAGAGCTCTCTCTTTGAGTCAGCACAGTGGCAACGGATTATCTGTTACTAAATTGAATAGGGAAATGGAGACTCCAGGCATCTAACTGATTTGCCCAGGGTTGCGCAGCGAAACAGTGGTGGAATGGAGATTTGGATCAAGTCCTTTCGATCCCACAGCTTAAACTCTAATCACTCGCTGTCCCACCCCCACGTGCCTACTGAACACAGGGCATGAAGCTAAGCTCTTGGGAGGCAGCCATCAGCGAGACACCCTTCAGGGGTGGATGACAAGGAGGTCCTCAGTCGTAATGAAGTGTGAGAAGGGTGGTCTGAGATGACTTTCGGGGAGGACAGATGGGGAACGTGGTGGGCATGGGTGCACGGGAGCCAAAGATGGCTTCCAAGAGGAGAGGAAGCTTAGTTTGGATCTTAAAGGACAAGCAGGATTTGCAAGGGGGGAAGAAATGAGGAAGGGAATTCCAGGCAGAGGAAATAGCCTGAGCTAAGGCCCAGAGGCAGAATACAGCATGATTTTCTCAGGGAAATGCAGGTCATTTCATGTGGCACTGACCAAGAAAGAGTTCCAGGCGCTGAGCAATTTAAGGTGAAGCTGGAGAGGCAGGCCAAGGCCAGGTTGAGTAAAGTATGAGGTTACAAGCAGCAGTGTGCTCAATGGTCAATTGATCTATGGTCAATCCGTCTATGAGCAAGGATGCAAGGATATACAACAGAGAGAAGATAATCTTTAGAATAAGTGGTGCTGAGAAAACTGGACAGCTATATGTGTAAGACTGAAATTAGGACATTTCCTCACACCATATAAAAAATAAACTCAAAATGGATTAAAGACCTAAATGGAAGGAGTTCTATGGTTTCAGGGCAGAATTTCACTCTTCTTTATGGCTGAATAATATTGTATTCCACTGTATATGTATACCACCTCTTCTTTATCTACTCATCTGCTGATGGATACTTAGGTTGCTTCCATGTCTGTCCTTATTTAAGTACCTCCTTTCAGTCAGTGCTGCAGGAAGGAGAAAGTGGAGAAGATATTCAGGTGAGATTTACACGCTTGGCCTTGGCTTCTCTAGTCTCTTCTCACTCACGGTGTTCTAACTTCTCGCTCTCTGCTCCCAGACCCATCACATGTTTCTGCCCACCCCACAGTCCTGAGCACCACAAAATCTTAGGGTGGGAAAGCACCTTTGATTCCTCCTGTCTATTGCCTCCTCTTCCACTTGTGACCAGAAATATTCCACTGGATTACTTCCAATGATGGGGGGCTCATCATACAAGATAAAGGACACGTCGGGCAGGGGCAGGACCTCACTTGCCCTGATCTCATTTGAGATGTGAGAAAACTAAGCAGGTACCAGCACTAGATTGCACACATGCTCCTGGGGGAGAAAAGGGCCTGCTTAGCTGTTTCTGGGTGAGAGGTGACAGTCAAAGATGAAAGCATTGTATGTTACAATGACTTCGTTCGCCAGTAATCATAATAGCCTTTATTGAGCACTGGCTGTATGGCTGGTATTGTGTACTAGCTCATTTTATTTTATTTAGTATTTATTGATGGGCTTTCCTGGTAGCTCAGATGGTAAAGAATCTACCTGCAATGCGGGAGACCTGGGTCTGATCCCTGGGTCGGGAAGATCCCCTGGAGAAGGGCATGGCAACCCACTCCAGTATTCTTGCCTAGAGAATCCCAATGGATGGAGGAGTCTGACGGGCTATTTATTTATTTGTCTGTGCCGGGTCTTAGTTGTGGTATGTGAACCCTTAGTTGTGGCACATGGGATTTAGTTCCCTGACCAGGGATCCAACCCAGGCCCCCTGCATTTGGGAGTGTGGAGCCTTAGCCACTGGACCACCAGGGAAGTCCCTGTATTAGCTCATTTTAATTGCTGTTTCTGTTTTTACCTATAGACCGATGCCAGACTTTTAAAGGCAACATTTGCTAGAGGAAAAAGGAGTGAGTTGGCTCTGTCTGGCTCCTGTTCCAGTGCTTCTTCCAGCCTCCGGTTCTGGCTGAGGCAGTGTTAGTGGGCCTGGACTACAGGGCAGCCTGTGGGCCCAGGCAGGCCAATGGGACCTGGAAACAGACCTACAGGATCTCATTGAGGTCTGGGGCCTCGGCCTCTGCCCTCTCTTCCTTCCCACCCTACCGCCCACACACACGTGGGACATTGTGTGCCAGCTAGGGCACAGGAGGCAGCACTTCAGATGTGGTTTGGGGACTGCCTGCATCCTCAACATCCCGTTTCCGCTTTGGCCTCTGGCACGGCAGGAAGCCTCTTTCCCTCTGGGCCTCAGCTGACTTCTGACCCCTGGTCCCAGACAGAGCAGGACAGCGCCCTGTTCCTGGACAGGGTCCTGCAGAAGTGTGAAAGGACCCCCATGGACACCTCCCACACCTCCCCTCTGCACAAGACCAAGATCTCCTCTCCTATCACCGGGAGCCTCTGATGCGCCGGTATCCTGGGTAACGGGCGGGGCTTGGGTAGGCAGCAGGCAGGAGCCCTGCCCTGCGCTGAGTGTGTGCAGCTGTAAGCAGACAAGCTCTCCTGATCCCAGGGTGCAAGTGTTCCCACAAGGCTCCTAACGCTGAAATGACACCCTGCTTTCCACTTGTAAAATCTCAAGTGTGTCCATCCATCTCTCTTGCTCCTTCGATTCTTATAAAACCCTGTGAGAGAGGCCAAGTAGGTATTACTGTCTCCGCTTTACGGATAAGTATTACTGTCCCTATTTTACAGATTAAAAAGTGCAGCTTGGAGAAGCGGAGTGATTTGCTGCCCAAGAGTTGGAGCAAGAAATCAGGGACTTCCCTGGTGGTCCAGTGGCTAAGAATCCACCTTGCAATGCAGGGGACGCAGGTTCAATCTCTGGTCTGGGAACTAAGATTCCACATACCATGGAGCAACTGAGCCCGCGTGTCACATTTACTGAAGTCTGTGTGCTCTGGAGCCCGTGCGTCACATCTGCTGAGCCCGTATGCCACAACTCGAGAGCGAACGCAGCACCAAAAGATCTCACATGATGAAGCAAAAGATCCTGGATGCCGTAACTAAGACCGACACAGCCAAATAAATAAATGTTAAAATCAAAGCCAGTCCCCCCGAATCCTGGTTCTCTGCTTCTTCTATGCATGGTTTCCATGGGTTTGCATTTATACACACAGGGCTAGGTAACTTGTCTGGGGTCACCTAGCTAGAAGATGGGAGTGACAGAATTGAAACCCAGAGACCACGGCCGGGTGCCCAGTGCAGGACGTGTGGAACCTAGTGACCCTTCTCTGTCCCTTTCGGGCTGGTTTCCTCCTCACCTGCAGGCCCCTGCAGTCTGGGATCCCACAGGCGATCTACGGGGCAGGGCGTGGGGGTGGTAAGTCCTTCCTTCTCCCGGCTTCCCTGGCCGCCAGTGAGGCAGGTGGCTTCCCCTCACCTCCCATTTAAAGGGCGTCAAGCTTGCAGAAGGCAGATGGATGAGCTCTTCAGCCAGGGAAGATTTTGTTGCTAAAATACACGGTCTGATTACGTGTGATTGAGGGGCTGGAGAGGGAGATGCTCGTTGGCTGTGATTTGTTCTGGTTTGAAGTAGCTCTAAACAAGTCACCGGGAGGCAGGATCCGGGCCCGCAGGGTTCAGCATCGCCAGCCTTTGGCAGTGACACATTCCCTGTGGACGCCAGGGCTGTATTTGACAATCCTGGACAGGGTTTTCAAACAGCTTTTGAAATCAGATTCAGTACATTTATCTTGTCTCCTTTCCATCTGGCATGAAAGCTTCCCCATTTTTTTTTCTTTCTCGCTCCCTTTTCTTTCTTCCTTTTATACATACATGTCTTATTTTATTATTTTTTGTCCTCTCCAGCATCAGAAGTGAGTTTCAAATTAAGGGAAGGTGGCTTGGGAAACTGAAACCAGCCTGCTGCAGATAATGATGCTGTTGGTGCCCGAGCTTCGTGGTACTGCCTCCGTATCTGTCTGACAAGGAGAATCTGCTTAAGGGAATTCATCCTGCCAAGACTGAAGGCAGTGATTTGGGCCAGTGATTCATGACCCCTTGATGGGCCCATGAATACATTCATCTTCCAGATTTATCTCATTTCCGAAATCCATGATCGTCCATTCTGGCAGGAGGTGGTGATGGGCGAGGGACAAGCCTCTCTGCAAACGAAGACGGAGGGGGACCCTGGCAGCTCCTCCACATGCTGGGAAACGTGGCTCTGGGAAGGGGTTTCCGTGAGACAGTCTGCAAGATGACCCACTCAGCCCTGCAAGAAGGCTGGACGGCTTCTCCCTCATGGAGAGGATAACAGTCAGACTCCCATCTGTCACTATGCCTTGGTTTGAGTCATGGGACTGCCGCAGCTGCAAGTGACTGTCCTGTTCCTGTCCCTTAAACTGGACTGAGCCAGCCACCCACCAGTTGTGGACTCCCCGGGTTTTTCAGGGATGATGGCCCCGACCAACCCTAACAGAGGCAGAACGACCGGTGGTGAGGAGCACAGACACTGGAGCCAGGTCAGCTGGGCTCAAATCCTGGCTTTTCCATTTTGGTGGCTGCTGCATGAAGAGTGAGCATGTTACATAAATGCTTTGTGCCTCAGTTTCCCCAGAAAACTCACTTAGATAGCCTGACTGTGTGACTGAAAGGAGTGAATAGACACTAAACGTTGAGCCTGGTACAGCAAGTGCTCAGTGTTGGCTAACACCACAGCCTCCCGCTCTGCCTGCCAGCTTCCCAGATGCTCTGTCCTTGACTCTGATGTCTGCTTCCAGTCTCATTGGTTGGAGAACCCCCTGGGCAATCCCCTTTGTCTTCCAGCATCTTCACTTCCTGTGGGGTTTCCAGGTGGCTCAGTTGTAAAGAATCTAGCTGCCAATGTAGGAAATGCGGGAGATGTGGGTTCAATCCCTGGGTCAGGAAGATTCCCTAGAGAAGGAAATGGCAACTCACTCCAGTATTCTTGCTTGGAGAATTCCATGGACAGAGGAGCCTGGAGGGCTACAGTCCATGGGGTCACAAAGAGTTGGACATGACTGAGCGGCTAAGCATGCATGCAAGTATCCTCATTTTGGCCTTGGTCACAGCTCCAGCTCTGGTGTGCCAGAATCCCACAACTAATCAGGCCCCAAACTGGAGTGGGGTTCAGACAGGATGAGAGCTTTGGAACTGTGGTCCAATGCTTGCAGAGCTGAGACCCAGAGAAAGGAAGGCACTTGCCAGGGGCGTTCACCAGACCCCCAGAGCCAGTGCCCCTGGTTCCAAGTCCAGTCCTCTCTCCACTGTCCCTTGACCCTTTGAATGATGTTTCCTTACGGACGCCATCTCTCTTTTTGTTGCCTGTGCCTCAGGCTGGAGTCCCGGTTCCTAGACAGCGCTCTGGAACATGCCTCTGAGTCTCTCAATGGCATGGGTCTCAAATGTAGAGTCCCTCAGTTTTTGATCCAAGAGGCAGCTGCACAGTTACAAGCTCTCCAAGTAGCAGCCACGGCCTCAGATCCAGTGCAGAGGGTGGATGTGGTGCAGGCGTGTCAGCATTTGCAGAGAAATTTTTTTTTTTTTTTTTAACAAATGGACAGATGAGCTTGCCTGTGTGGGGTGGGGGCTGGGGGATTCTAATCTTCTAAAACAAATTGTTTGACTTTTTCCTGAGTACAAAGGGATAAACGAACCCTTTGCATGTGCTTCTTTTCTCTGTTTTCAAAGCCATGTTCTCAAAACCTTGGTGTTTCAGAAACAACTTCTGCATCTTAATGCTGGAGGAAGCCTCAGTTCACTTGCCTGTGCACACGGCAGCCCTGCTGCGCAGGCAGGCACGAAAGGAGGCTGGGTGAGGCCCAGCACTCTCCCCTCCACGCCCCCGTTGCTCCCACACACGCCTGCCGTAAGGCTACGAGACAGCACTGCCTGCCGGCTGCACCGTCTACACGCACGGTGCAGACGAGCACAAGGTAAGGGGGTGATGGACCGGCTGTAAAGAGCCTGGCTCTCTGGAGTCAGAGCCTTGAGTTCAGATCCAACCACCGGCTAGCACTGTGATCTCGGCAACATTAGCCTTCCTCTCTAAGTCTCAGCTTCCCCTTCTGTAAAGTGGAATAAAAGATTTCTCCTGTAGAGTTCTCAGGAAGATGGAGTGAGCTAACACAGAGGCTATCCCACCTCACCTCTGACTCGTACATTTTAGAACCTGAGCACTCTGGTCCATCACCGGGTGGACTCCATAGAGTGAGTCCTGGAGACGGGCAAGGGGTCGGCCCTGAGGGGCCTGGAGGGGAGAGACGAACCCTTCCTTCCATCACTTGAGGATCTCCACCAGAGCCCTTCCAGGCCGAGTGCTACAGTATCCCTTGTCAGTTGACCTTAACCTTACCCTTTGGGGAGGGCTCATCTTCTGAAATGCCTCAGGATAGAGCCTGCGGACCTGGGTCGTATGCAGCGCGTCTCTGGCCAGCGACACACGCTGTGAGTTACTTTCATGGATTCCCTCACTGATGACAAAAAACATGGTCCTCTCAAACACAGCTCCCTGGCCTGGGGCCATCCTCAGGGGCTGCGCTTCAAAGCTCAAACACAGCTCCCTGGCCCGGGGCCGTCCTCGGGGGCTGCGCTCCAGAGCAGATGCACAGCCGGGCTGCACCGCTGCCTCCCCTTTGCCTGTAGGGGGAAGCGGTGCAGGGGTGTCAGCGTTTGCAGAGAAATGTGCTTTTTTAAGGAAATGGCAACTCACTGCAGTACACTTGCCCGAGAAATTCCATGGACAGGGGAGCCTGGTGAGCTACAGTCCATGGCGTTGCAAAGAGCAGCTGAGCACACAGGCCAGTATCTTCATTTTGGCCTACACTTCATCCCCTACCCCTATACTCCACCCCCAGGACTGGAGCGCTGCTGGGCAGGACTCCGGTGGACTTGGACTGGGGACTGGTCTGAAGAAGAGCTGACCTAGTTGGGCTGACTCGCTGCTCCACCCCATCTAGTTGTGCACACAGCACTTCAGACTACATGGCCAAGTGGTACGTGCTACCCGCTTCATGAGAAACCCAGTGGGAACAATAGCTAATAATTACCACATGTGGACCTTGCGGTACTGCCTTTCACAACTCACTGAGGAGATGTTACAATTGTCATTTACAATTTATTAATATAGAGAAGGAAACTGTAGTTAGAGTCAGCAATACCTGGCCCCACGGTGGGAGAGGTCGCCCTTGAACCCTGGCTTTCCGACTACAAAGTACTGCGCTGTTAGTCATGAAACTACACCCCTCTCTGGGAGGGGGAAAACCCAAATGCCATCTCTTTGTGAAACCCAAGACAAGGCTTTATTGAGGAAGCTCCCCAAGGTGTCCAGCAGCCAGTGGCTGACTCTGTGCATTCTAGGAGGCACCAACAAAAATAAGGAAAGATAGGAACATATGTAGAGCTCCTACCATATGCATTGTATGTGTTGAGTCCTGTTAAGTGTTCAGAGATCCTGGCCCTGCCCATCTCTAGCTTGTCATGTAGGAGAAGTCGCCCTTCAGGAGCCTTGAACCCTTCATCTGTAAAATGAGAAGGCCCACAGGCAAGGTCAAATAACCCCTCACTGAGCAAGAGTTATATCTGACTCAGTCTCTTAAGGGTAACCTGGTATTCTGTTACACAACAGAGGTCTGGAAAAGTTAATTGACTTTTCTAAGTGCACACCCCCCATGAAGCTACAGCCTACTCTCTCTTACAGTAATGAATGGGGAGGGAGGCCCCCCCCCCCCGACACATGTTCCCAAGCTCCAGCCCTCTGTGAGGGCCACCCCCATGTGGTGTCAGCTCCTCCATCTCCCTCTACTTTGGAAAAGTGACTGAGCGCAGTGGGCAGAGGGACCCCCAGGGGGGGATGATATCTCTCTGTTTAATGAGGGACCGTGGGAGGGTGGAAAACGCACCCGATTCATCTTTGTTGCCTAAATACTTCTTAAATTCTCCCTTGAATACTTCTAATTCAGCAGAATGTGAACAATTATAGCGGGAAGCTATTCATAGGTGGAAGGGGGCTGATGGAATTATTTATCAAAGTGACATTTTAATTATAGTGAAGAATGAGTTTGTTGTCACCAAGACGGAAGATGGTGGTACCAGGCCTCCACACACCCCTCTAGAGTAAATTAAAAATGCTCGCCTCTTCATGGTAACTCCATTAGGTGCTGGAGATGCAGGGAGTAAATGGCAGGTTCCTTCCAACACTCATTTCTGGGTGGTGGTAAGATGTGAGGGGTCCTGTTTCATGCTGGGAGGTGGGTGATCTCTGAGATGCATGGGGTCAGCAGGCAGAAGCCAGATGAATTCTTTTCAGAAGAGTCTCCTGCTCTCAGGGGTCTTTCCTCCTTCCTACTTCTTTGTGGCAGCCCACTTGTCCACATTCCCTTGGTGTCCCACTCTCTTCTAAAACAAGAGATATCCGCAGAGTAAATCCCAACCATGCAGAAGTGTATACAACCAAGGTCAAGCCACTTAAAGTCAATGAGCCAACTTCCTTAACCTCCCTGACTCCTGGCTCCCCGTCTCCCCCTGAGGCATCCAGTGTGTACGGACTCTCCTGAATCGGTCCTGAGATAAACTACACATACACAAGCACATCTGCAGTCTGAGCTGGCTTCAGTTCCCTTCTGAGCTATTGCTGGGCTGTTTACCTCCCCAGTCAGGAGGAAAGCAGGGATTATGTCACGGGTCTCTCTGGTATTGGCTGACTCCCCGGTAGCATGGCTGTGTTTGTTAGTTTCTACCACCGAGTCAGCACGTGAGACACACCAGATACCACGCTTAGCAGAAGTATTAATTCTGATCTTCCAACTGGCCACAGAGGGTTGGGTTTCCATCCCCATTTTGGAGATAAACCTAGATTTGGAGCTAGTAAGTCATGCCTTCCAAGTCACGCCATGCAGAACTTAGGGTGGAGCACGGGACCTGCGTCTACTTGTTCAGTATTTAGTAGACTCTTGCCTGTGCCCACCACTGTGTCAAAGATCATTGAGAGGCCGCCTCTGACCTCCAGGCGCGCACAGCGTACACGTGGGTGGGACGGGGGGAGGGCAGGCCGGCTAACGCACTGTCAGTGACGTAACGATAGTCGGCTTCGCAGAGCGCGCTTAGTGTTTGGAAAGAGGAGACGGGTGCTTAAATACAAGCCCTGTCACTCTCCAGGTCATACGTGACCTCAGATAAGTCACCTCATTGTTTTCAGGGCTTAGTTTGCTTAAAAGTAAAATGGGCATAATGATATCCAGTTCACTGGGCTAGCATAAGCATTGGGGACTATACTCATAAGGCACTGAAGGAATCTAAATAGGCATTTCTCCAAAAAAGATACACAAATGGCCAATAAGCACATGAAAAGATGCTCAGCATCGCTAATCATTGTGTGCATGCACAGTTGCTTCAGTCGTGTCTGACTCTTTGCGCCCCTAAGGACTGTAGCCCACCAGGCTCCTCTATCCATGGGATTCTCCAGGCAAGAATAGTGGAGTGGGGTGCCATGCCCTCCTGCAGGGGATCTTCTGACCCAGGGATGGAACCTGCATCTCCTGAGCCTTCTGCATTGCAGGCAGATTCTTTACTGCTGGGCCACCAAGGAAGTCCTCACTAATGATCAGAGGAATGCAAAGTTAAAATCACAATGAGATACTACCTCACACCCATCAGGATGCTTATTCTCAAAAAAACATTAACTCGTGTTGGTGAGGATGTGGTTAAATAGGAACCCTCATGCACCACTTTTGGGAACATTAAATAGTACAGCTGCTATGGAAAACAGTATGATAGTTTCTCAAAACAATTAAAAATAGAATTATATGCTCCAGAAATTCCTCAGTTCAGTTCAGTTCATTTCAGTCGCTCAGTTATGTCCGACTCTTTGCGACCCCATGAATCGCAGCACGCCAGGCCTCCCTGTCCATCACCAACTCCCGGAGTTCACTCAGACTCATGTCCATCAACTCAGTGATGCCATCCAGCCATCTCATCCTCTGTCGTCCCCTTCTCCTCCTGCCCTCAATCCCTCCAAGTATCAGAGTCTTTTCCAATGAGTCAACTCTTCACATGAGGTGGCCAAAGTACTGGAGTTTGAGCTTCGGCATCATTCCCTCCAAAGAAATCCCAGGGCTGATCTCCTTCAGAATGGACTGGTTGGATCTCTTTGCAGTCCAAGGGACTCTCAAGAGTCTTCTCCAACACCACAGTTCAAAAGCATCAATTCTTCAGCACTCAGCTTTCTTCACAGTCCAACTCTCACATCCATACATGACCACAGGAAAAACCATAGCCTTGACTAGACGGACCTTTGTTGGCAAAGTAATGTCTCTGCTTTTCAATATGCTATCTAGGTTGGTCATAACTTTCCTTCCAAGGAGTAAGAGTCTTTTAATTTCATGGCTGCAATCACCATCTGCAGTGATTTTGGAGCCCAGAAAGACAAAGTCTGTCACTGTTTCCACTGTTTCCCCATCTATTTGCCATGAAGTGATGGGACTGGATGCCATGATCTTCGTTTTCTGAATGTTGAGCTTTAAACCAACTTTTTCACTCTCTTCTTTCACTTTCATCAAGAAGCTCTTTAATTCTTCTTCACTTTCTGCCATAAGGGTGGTGTCACCTGCATATCTGAGTCCCTTGGACTACAAGGAGATCCAACCAGTCCATCTTATAGGAAATCAGTCCTGGAAGGACTGATGCTGAAGCTGAAACTCCAATACTTTGGCCACCTCATGCGAAGAGTTGACTCATTGGAAAAGACCCTGATGCTGGGAGGGATTGGGGGCAGGAGGAGAAGGGGACAACAGAGGATGAGATGGCTGGACAGCATCACCGACTCAATGGACATGAGTTTGAGTAAACTCCGGGAGTTGGTGATGGACAGGGAGGCCTGGCGTGCTGCAGTTCATGGGGTCACAAAGAGTTGGACCTGACTGAGTGACTCAACTGAACTGGACTGGACTGCTCTACTCTTAGCGCTCAACAGTGCCTGGCACAGAGCAGGGGTCAGTGAATATGTAAACTGATTAATCTGAGACTCTGAATACCTAATTAAATCAAGTAATAACAAATACCACTTATTTGGTAACTTTTATGTTTTTGGAACTGTACTAATGCTGATAGGAAAGTATTATCTCACTTTTATCAAAGAGGTAGACACCATAATTATACCCATTATATCAGGTGAGGAAACATAAGCCCAAAGCCGTTAGCAAGATGTAGAAGCAGGTTAAGAGCTCTCAGCTGTCTAACTCCTGGGCCTGGATGCTGAGCCTCTGCTCTATACATCCCTCTCTCAGCTGACCTTGGCCCCTGACCTGTGGCCATTTGCAGTCAGACTGAGTCACAGGAAGCAGCCTAGAAATGGACATGAAACAGGGAATGACTTGCTCTGCAAAGTTCCCGAGCTCTCTTGGCACCTCTTGTATTTCCTTCCTGAGAGGAGCCGTGCTGAGTAGCCTCATTCAGGGAACTGCATTCAGGGAGCCTCATTCGAGGGTTTTCGGAGGACGGTATGTGTGTGTGTGTATGTGTGTCCCTTGGTCCCACTCTGGGGCTGCCTCCCTCCTGACACCATCTAATAAAACAGTACAGGCCGTGGCCATAGGTGCAAGTGACCGGCACAGTCACAAGCTGATACTTGTTTTTTAAAATCTTGCAAGACTACAAATCACACATAGAATCCAGCAAGGAAATAGGAAGGCCCCTTAAGGAGAATGCTGGCTGGCCCCAGGAGCGGGTTTATTAAACATGTGGGTTGGAAACAAGCAGGAGCCCTGCAGCCTGGCAGCTGGCACTAAGTCTCAGTGGGTCAGGTCTGAGCGGACCCCACTCACTGGCCATGTGGCCTCGGGAAGTGACTTTACCTCTCTGCGCCTCAGCCCCTCATCTCAGAAATGGAGACGGCAGTGGCTGCTGAAACAGAGGACTGTAAACCAGATGAAGCACCCTGCATGGGAGCTCAGTACACTGCTGGTTTCTTAGGTCCCTCCCTGAATTTCAGCTTCAGGGCACCGAGTTTCATACATTACGAACTGGAAAGGTTTAACTCCCTAGCAAGTTTTACCCGATGCCACAGTGCACATCTATGAGCAAAGCAGCATTTTCTCAGGGAAACCATGAGAGCTCATTTCAAGTCTGGACTGCTTACAACAGGCTGGCCTTGTCTCTCTCCCTCTCTGTGAGCTCATTCATTCATCCGTTCATTCATTCATTCACTAACTCATTCATTCACTCATGGTCTCTGCTAAGTGCTGAGCTTGGTGATGTCCAGAATAGGACATATATAAAGTAGAGTCCCCCTGTGCGAGGCTGAATAGTGTCCCCTAAGGCTGTCATCCTAATTCCTGGAACCTGTGAATATGTTACCTTACATGTTCAAAGGGACCTTGCAATGTGATTAAATTAAGGATTCTTAGATGGGGCGATCTCCTGGAATTATCCAGGTGGACCCAGTGTCCTCAGAGTGGTCCTTAACAGAGGCAAGAGAATGAGCATCAGAGAATGGCAATGTGATGACAAAGAGAGGCTGGAGTGATGCCCTTCAAAGGCAGAGGAAGGAGCCATGAGACGAGGCATGGGGGCCGCACCTAGGTGATGGAAAAGTGAGCAAGTGTCTTCTCCCCCAGAGCCTCCAGGAGGAACACAGCCCTGCACACCTTGATTTTAGCCCCTTTAGGCTCATTTCTGAGTCCAGACCTAAGAACTGTAAAATAATAAATGTGTGTTGTTTTAAGGTACTAAAATTGTGCTTATTTTTTGTAGCAGTGACAGGAAACGAATAGCCCTCAGCCCTCCTACGTTATTCTGTATCATGCAACTTTTTGATTTCCTTCAGAGCGTCCATTTGTAATTCCACACTTGTCATTCATCTGTCTTCTCCACTGTGCTTGTTGACTCCACGAAGGCAACGATTCCCTCTGTTCTCTTTCCCACCGTGTGGCCAGAGCTCGACTTACGTGTAGGCACCCAGACGCTGCTCCATGAATAGCTGTTGGGTAAATGTTCTGTCCCCGCCCTCAGGGACCCTGTACAACATAGTGTAAACCTGCTTTCAAGGCGGAGTGCTGCTCCATGGGTAGGGGAGACAAGAAATGTACTTACAAGGATAAAAGCAATGCCTACTAGAAATTGAATGCTTACTAGGCCAGGTACCCAGCTAAGCCCTTTAGAAGCATGGCGTCATTTCCTCCTGCCAACAGTCCTATAGAAGATGAGGGGTGGAAGCCCGACCAAGAGAGATGAAGTAACGTCCCCCGGCCATGTGGATGGGTAATAAATTAAAGCACAGCTGCCTGGCTGCAGTGTTAGCCAGTTTTCATTGTGACAGAGTGCTGCCCTGTGACTTCTAAGGCCCATGTAAAAGGGCTTTACACTCTCACCTATCCTCTCCCTCCACCCAACGATCATTATCAGCAGCGTCTTAATCCTAGCACCTAACTACAGCACCTAATATATGCAAAGGTGCCATGAAGGTTATAAAGAAGTAACTATTATTATTGTTATTATCATCATCGCAATTGTTTATTAAACACCTACTATGACTGAGCGACTGAACTGAACTGAAGTCTTGCCTAGAGAACCCCATGGACAGAGGAGCCTGGTGGGTTACAGTCCATAGGGTCACAAAGAGTCAGAGACGACTGAAAGGACTTAATACACACACACAAGGACACTTCTTGTGAAGGTTTATGGCTTGAGTAGGCCACAGGCATGTTGTTAAGAGAGCTAGCTTTGAACTCCAGATTTTATTTTAGAAAATGATTTCTGCTTCTGGATTTACTACTTATTAGCCATGTGACCTCAGGCAAATTACTTTGCCTTTCTGAATCAGTTTTCTCACCTGTAAACTATCGATACTAGAAGTTCCTACTTCCTCGGGTTGCTGAGGGTTCAAGGGGATGATGCTTGCCTGTGAAGGGATGACCCTGTGCTGGACACGGAGGGCACTCAGTCAACGGGGGCCGCCGTGAAGACAGTCATAAACCCACAGGCTGCTCTGCTCCAGGCTGTCACTGTCTTCTGTTTGGGAGGATGGGCATTGTTAGGCTCCGGGAGCCTGCAGAGGGAAACGGGGAGTGAGGGAGAGAAAGCACCTGGATCTCTCTATTACCACTGATTGCAGCCGAAAATAAAACTGAAATTCAGCTAGAAAGAAGGAGCATGTGAGTCACTGGGGCGAAGAGCCCTCCACCAGCCGCCGAGTCCTGGGTGCTGTCCCTCTACATCTTCCTGTCCTTGTCACTGTGACTTTCCTCTCCCCGGGCTGGGCACCTCCCCACACCTCACACGGATGAAGGAGCTCTCCAAGCTGCTCCTTCAGCCTCCACTGCTCACTGCCAGATCCTCGTGTTAAGAGCGGCTTTTCCTCCATGATTCTGCTGAGCTCAAACCTTCCACAGCTCACAAGCTTCTGGGTTTGGCATTCTGAGCTTTTCCAAGTTCAAGTCCCAACTGCCCTGCCATTCTTATCTCTAACGGTCCAGCCTGGCCTCCCAAGACCACTGTGAGTCCACTGTGTGCAGCCTCTCTCTTTCTGCATCCAGTCCCTTCTCTAAACATGGCATTAATGAAGTAGTCCGTGCATTCGTTATTTTACCTAGCCAGCAGATGAGAACAGAATTTCTAAGTAGCACAGAGTCTAGGGAGTGGCTTGGCACTTGCAGCCCACGAGCGGCTGCTGCCCAGTCCAGTGCCCATGACAGACATTGCTAATGGATCACACAGCATTTTTCTACTCACTGAGTTCAGACACAGCCTCAAAATTCTCAAAGTAATTTCTTAGGCAGCCTCTGCTTATCACCTGAGCTGGTACAACTCAGACTTCATCTTCAGGTAATATGGTAAGACAGATCGGCTCCATCCCCATGCCACTATCTACCGGGGTGACCCCAGACAAGGCAAATGTCCCTTCTGAGCTTCCATATCCTCAGCGCTAAACGGCACTCATTTTGACCTCACAGGGCTACTGGAGGATTTGAGCTCATGAATACTACAAAATAACATTTTCAGGTGTTTTCATTGCTTTCCCTCCATTTGCTTAACAGCTTTCACTGCCTAAGGGGTGGGGGTGCAACTGGAAAGGTAAGAAAGATTTTCAGTTTATTAAGCCTCAGGTGCTGAGCCCGGAAGATAATTTTGTGCCCCAAACAGAAGATTTTGAAGAATGAAGGAAGAGGCAGGCCCTCCTGCCCTCCAGTTCAATAAGGCTTCTCTAAACCAGTGCAAGGAGGCGAGTGAAGAAGAGGACTAAGATGCTGGTGGTCATTGAGAAGGATAGGGAGGAGAAAGAACCTCTAAATCAGTCTGGACTGAAGAATGAAACTAAAAACAGGCTGGCACTGGGGTTTCTGCATGCAGCCTGGCACAGGTGCAGCAGAGGTTCTAGGAAGAAGGACCGAGACAGCCTCCCAGCGTGCCCAAGCCCTGCATAGTGCCCATAAATGGACTGTTCTCGAGTGTTGTCTGGAGGTGCCTGCAGACCTGCCGAGCCCGCCTTTGCATCGGGATGGGGAGGAGGCAGCGGTGGCTGCCCAGGACTGGACGGGACTGGGGAAGTCTGTGCGTTCACTGAATGAGGTGGATAAGGACAATCGAGCTGGGTGTCCTGAACCCCCGGTGATGGACTGACCCGGAACAAGCGCTCCCATCCCTGCCTCCAGCTCCCGCCCCAAACTTAGATGCAGCTGTTGGAAAAGAAGCTGAGAGAGAAACTGAAAACACTGAGGTTAAGGTCCTGCTACCCAAAGGGCTAGGGACTCAAAATCGGTATGAAATTCAGTGATATAAAAACAAATTTACACTTTTTCCTCCTCCGAATTTGAGGGCTGCTGTTAACTCACCACATACACATGGTAGCTAGTGTCTATTAGTATTGCAAATGTCAGCCACTTCACTGCTAATTTTTTGTTAATTTTTAAATTGTTTGTATTTATTTATGTTTGGCTGTGCAGAGTCCTTGTTGCTGCGCCGGCTTTTCTCTAGTTATGGTGAGCGGGGCTGCTCTCTAGCTGCGGGGCACGGGTTCCTCATTAAGGTGGCTTCTCTTGTTGCAGAGCACGGGCTCTAGGGTGTGGGGCCTCAGTAGCTGCAGCTCCCGGGCTCTATACCATAAGCTCAACAGTTGCGGCGCGCAAGCTTAGTTGTTCCGCGGCATGTGGGATTTTCCCTGACCAGGGATCAAACCCACCTCTCCTGCACTGGCAGGCAGACTCTTCACCACTGAGCCACCAGGGAAGCTCCATTGCTACTTATTAATGCTAAATGGAAGAGTATCAAGTGTTCTTATAGTGAGGATTAAACGAAATAATGTTCTCCAAGCCCTCTAACATGTAGTAGGCACTGGGTGAATATTTATTAGCATCCTTGTTTTCCATCCCCCTTCGTGGAATGAAATCCCTCCCACCCACAGATTCTGAGAACTGCCATTTCCATTGTGCAGGCAACTTCTCAGGGGTTCTGAACATGATCTGACTGGCCTGCTGGCTCTGTTGTCAAGTACATTTGATCAGTTCATGAAGTGGTCTTTAAAAATGCTCTGTGCTTTGACAAAATTCAGAACAGCAGACTTGGGAGGCAGATTGCTTCCTTGTAATTCAAGGAAACATAAAGCTCTTCAGCATTGAGCTTTCAGTAAACTTCACATTCCTCCTCTCTGGTTCTTCCCCCACATTTAGGACGAGGGGTATAGACTTCAAGAATCCCCAAGGAGAACTGAAAGGTGGAAGGTGTTATGGGACTAAGAGGTCTACCATTGGATTTTCTAGTCTTCTCTCCTGGCTTCTCCCATCTCAGTCAGCTAGGGAGCCGATTCCTATCTCTTTGGGAATAAAGGGCTCCAAAAACATGCCCCAGACCAATAATCTGGAGTTAATGACCTATGTGTCCCTTGGAATCTGCTTTTGGGTGGCCATTGCTGCTAACCCTTTAACAATCTGGGAAGATGATAACACAGAGGGGGGTAGATGCAATACTATATTGCAAGCACTTGCTCCTATTAATATTTACTGCTACTGCTGCAAAGTCACTTCAGTCGTGTCCAACTCTGTGCGACCCCATAGAGGTCAGCCCACCAGGCTGCGCCATCCCTGGGATTCTCCAGGCAAGAACACTGGAGTGGGTTGCCATTTCCTTCTCCAGTGCATGAAAGTGAAAAGTGGAAGTGAAGTCGCTCAGTCATGTCAGACTCTTCGCAACCCCATGGGCTGCAGCCTACCAGGCTCCTCCATCCATGGGATTTTCCAGGCAAGAGTACTGGAGTGTAATATTTACTGAGCAACTGCTAAGTGTTAGGCTGTGTTGGGTATTTCTTTCTCTTTTTTTTTTTTTTCTACTTATCATGGAAACCCTGTGAGAAAAATCTTATCCCTCATTTTACTAACCAGCAAAAGGACCTGGGAGAAGTACCTGCTTATGACTTCCCAGCAAGTAAGGGGTGGAGCCACCTGCTACCCAGGGCAAAGCACCTTCTTAGTCAAGATGAACTAGAAATTGTTATTCAAACCATCTACATATCACCTGTCATCTGCTTTATATTGTTGGGGCTTAAGGCAGCTGTGTATCTTTTTCATTCCATAGATGAGTTTAACCATCATGCAAGGATCTTTAAATCATTTTCATAAATGAGGTGGCTAAGGCCTTATCTTGCCTCATAATCTCTTCTGCAATATTCATGTCACTTTCAGAGAGCTCAGCTTGCACACCCAGAAAGTCACTGAGATGGATGAGCTCCAGGAGCCTGGGCGCACAGGACGTTACTTTCCCACCTATGCCCCAGGCAACCATCATAAATGATTCACAGATCTCATTTCCACTGAACCCACATGTGGCCCCAGATCCTGAAACAGCTCTTCAGGAAATCACAACCAATGAATTACAAGTTGGCACAGGGAAGTGAATCCTATTTGTCCTTGTAGAACGAGGAGAACCGCTTCCCAGGTGCCTCAGTGGTAAAGAATCTGCCTGCCAAGCAGGAAATGCAGGTTCAATCCCTAGGTTGGGAAGATCCCCTGGAGGAGGAAATGGCAACCCACCCCAGTATTCTTGCCTGGAGAATCCCATGGACAGAGGAGCCTGGTAGGCTATGGTCCATGGGGTCACAAAGAGTTGGACACGACTTAGCAACTAAACAACAGCAACAATAAACAGAAGACTGCGAAGGGTCCTTCGTCTCTGACTTTCCATGAGGCTCTGTGGTGTGGAGACTGCAGCTCACGCTACGGGGGCCCAGACCAGCCTGGCCTGGCTGCTGGGACCGGTCAGCTGCCATCCCCAGGCCTCAGTCTCTTCCTCTGTATCATGAGCTCTGTGGTCTCATGTGGTTCCAAGAACCGGTGATTCATGATACATCACCTGATGAGGATTGGATACAAAGTGATTCCTCAAAATTTGCATCCCAGGCCAAGAAGACATCATCTAGGAGTGATGATGATGCTTCCCTTTAGGCTTATTAAAAGGAGTCTGTGCTAGGCATTTTAACGACAACATAAAACGCTGCTTGAGATGAGGCTCCAGGGAATAACAATACAACCGCACAGACTCAGGATCAAAAGTGCCTCAAAAGTTATTTGTGTCGTCTCACACTGAGACCCCTGTATACCAGGCCAAATGAAATATTTTCCAAGTCTCTGTTGTATTCCTCCTGTGACAGGGAGATTCTCAAGGCAGCCTGACCCTCTTTTGGACATTTGAGTATTTGAAAGCTTTTTCTTATATTCTGGTATTACTTCACCTCACTGGACCTTGAGACTTGGTCTCATACAGAGCCATCTAGTCCTTTTTCCTACTTGATACATCATCAGGTATCTGAAGCTACTTTTCAGGTCTTACGTCTCTATAAGGCTTTCCTGGTGGCTCAGAATGGTAAAGAAACTGCCGGCCATGCAGGAGATCCAGGTTCAATCCCTGGGTTGGGAACGTCCCCTGGAGTAGGAAATGCAACCCACTCCATTATTCTTTCCTGGAGAATCCCACGGACAGAGGAGTCTGCTGGGCTACAGTCCATGGGATTGCAAAGAGTCAGACACAACTGAGCAACTACCACTTCATGCCTCAATACCCCTGTTCAGCCTCTGCCATGAGACCACCTTGTCTTTAAGCTAAAACATCTTCAGGTCCTACATCCTGCCACTATTTCTCACGTGACATGGTTCCGAGTATCCACGCCCTGGATATGCCTGGGGCTCTCTACGTCAACATCCAGCTTGAACAGAGCCACACAGGCACAATCTGCTCAAGGCAACGTGAAACGGAGCTGGTAGGTGGCAGAGGGCCTGGGTCCTACGGTCCAGGGACTTGGATTTGGACCTCAGCTCTGTGTGACCTCATGTGAGGGACTTTTCAGAACCTCAAATGCTGGGTCTGGAAACGAGAGTGAAAACAGTACTTGCCTCATAGGGTTATTCCAAGGATTAAGTTGGCTCCTGCGTGAAAAGTACACACAGGAAATGCTCAAGTAATATTAGCTATTACCACCCCATCTTCCTAGAAACGGTATTTCTGTTAACATAGACTAACGAAATAATTACCCAGTTCCTAAGAAAGTGCAGGTCCCTTGGAGCAGTTCTGTCACTTCTAGAATGGGACATGGACTAGCGTGTGGTGGTGGAGAGGTTTGGACGGGGTCAGCACACCCAAGCAATTGATGGCCAGGGGACCAGTAGCCAACTCTCCTTAGAGACTCAGAAAATAAAATTCAGAGCAGAGAATGCTAAACCCTGGCCTGACAGAAAGCACCAGGGATATCTATGAACTTATAAGACACTCATTATTTTACTTTTTTCTTTCCCATTTAGGGCTGTTCATCCCAGGGTGTTCAAGAGCTGATTTAGGGCAAAGAATGTGAGCTGGTAATGAGCTTTGGGATGCCCCCCTTCCACCCCTCTCCTCTGGCAGGGATCAGAGAAGAAGCATGCAGGGCTGTCAGAGGAAGGCAGGGAAGGCTGGCTTTGATTCCCTGTGAGCCACGCTAAGTCCTGGCCCAGCACGTCTCCCCGCCTCCAAGTTAGGAGCCAAATCTGGCTCTGAGCAGGGGATGAGGAGCCTTGGAATTCCAAGAAATCTCTCTGAGCTGTTCGAAGAACCTCTAACTTCACTATGAAATGGCAGAGGATCCAGCAGAGCTCAGCGGGGACGAGAGCCTTAGAGAAGGTTTATTATACCCAGGAGATGCCATTAACTCATGGCTTTCCCTGCTGGGCCCATCATAGTGGAGATGTGCTCTCTAAGAACACCCAGGGGCATTTCATGACAGTGGCAGCCACTGGGGTCCGGGCCCACTTCTGCCTAACCCTGAAGGTAGACAGGCAGGGTCGTTTTCCTGGCCTGCCTGGGACTGACTCTGGGGACTTTGGCATTGTTGATTCTCCAAATGCGGTCCATGGAGCACCGTCACCAGCACAAGAAGAGTTACTTCTGAAAATGCAGATTCCTGGGGCTTCTCCAGTCCTGCCAAGTCACACTCTCTGGGGTCGAGACCTAGGATGTTACATGTGTAACCAGCTCAATGGGTATTTTTCACGCTCCTTAGGGTTTGAGAGCCACTGCATGTAAATCCAGGAGCACTTCTTATGTACTTATACATTCTGAGGCGGCTGAGGTTTTCAGAGCAGACGGGTTTACATAGGGAGGAAGTGAATGTGGATGGAAGGAGGACAGAGGTTGTAGAGATTCACACCTAGGTTGTATGCTGCTGAGTACTGGGGTGGCTTGTCACACAGCCTTCCAGTGAGTGCCAGGCTTACTCAAGCCATTTCCAAACTAGCTCACCAGGCTTCACTCAGGGCCATCTTTCAGTTCCTCAAACATACCAAGGTTATTCCCAGCCTTTGCTCTTGCTGGTCCTTCTGCCTGGAATCTCATCCTCCCAGTCTATTCATGACCAACCCTCTCTCAATATTTGTGTTTTAGTTCAAAAGGCTCCCTCTTTGTCCTGTCTATCTAAGCAGACCTATCCCCTCCCCAGATCTCTTTAGCTTCTCCGTGGCATTTGTCATTTTTGAAATTTGGTTATCATCCGCCTCTTTCTGCTTATTGGATAGAGTCATTGCTGGGTTCTCAGTGCCTAGAACATAGCCTGGCATTAGTAGGCATTTGACAAATATTTGGTGATGGAGAGAATGTACCACGTTTCCCAGCACCACGTCTTAAGGAACCACTGCTGAGTGAGTCTTTAAACGATCTCCGATCTGTGGCACTCAGAGATCCCCGTCTAGCTTTCCCGCTATTCTCAGCCCCCTCCTTGGCACTCACTGCTGTCTGCGAGATCCCTCTAGTTTTTTTTCCTCCCTTCTCACTCTGCTGGCACCGTGAAGGTGGGGACCTTTTCCCTGCCGTCGGGCCAGGGCGGAGCTCTGCTGTCTAGTGCACAGTGGCCATTCAAGACACATTTGTTGACTGAGCAAATTAACAACATAACATGCACTTTCTCCTAACAAATTGCACACCTAGTGACCTATCCTGAAGAGGTAATTACAGCCGCACCAAGTTGTTCATGGAAACACCTTTTTAGTATAGCATAAAGCTATACATAATGTAAAGTTCATCATTAGCTCATCAACTAATAAGTTGTAGTCTGGAAGAACATGGACTTTGCAGCCAATATAAATGGAGCTCTTTACATACATGCCTTTAGGTGACTTTTAACTTTTTCTTTTTTCTTTTATAAGTAACACTGCATTGAACATCCTTGGCCTTAAATACATGCTCATCTCTCCTATGTCCTTAGGATAGACCCCTAGAATTTGAATTATTGGGTTACTTGGTATGAATTCTTTTTTAAAAATCCTACTTTTTCTGAATACACCATGCCATCTCCAAAAATTAATCAACAAAATTGCTTAGAGCACCTGAGGGAATACAGTTTCTTTGTTTCTTTAACCCTTTTTAATCAAACAAAAAGAGTATTGGCCCAGAGTCAGAATTAACAAGCAAGACATTCCATATTAAAAGATTCAGTTAGAATGAAGACAAAGGCATCATATGAGCTCTGACATTCACATGCAACAGACACACAAATGAATTTCTCATAGGCTCCAGCTTTTGATTCAATGTATCCAGGCAACAGAAGTCTGGATTTAATAACAGATGTTCGCTGCATAGCAATCACCATATAATGCCAGGGTAGACTAAAACAGCATTTTATCAACCAATAAATGTGCTGTTTGCTTTATTTTACCATGTTGTTCTCCAGGTCCCTTCAAAACCGAGAGGACAGATTGAGTCACTCGGCATCTGCTGGGAGCAATATGCTTGGCTTCATTTAAAATGAAAAATCAGGTCTGTGTTTACATTCTTCACCAAAGCATGGGATCTGATGTGCTAACACACCCAACTGGGCTAGCTGGAAGGGTTTTCAGGAAAATCTCAGGGGAACTGGGACCCTAGCGGGAGCCAGTCACCCTTCTGGGAAAGACATATGGTGGTCCTTCCACTTCAATCAGTGCCGCTGGAGGGAGGTCCAGGTCTCTCCAACCCACAGACCGAGTGGGGGCAAAGGACCCTGCCGGGTGCCTTCCCAGGGCCGCAGGGCAGCTTTGAGGACAGGAGTCTACTTTGAAAAGGCCAATCACTCAACAACATTTGAGTAACAACCTTTGTGTGCGAATCTGTGAATACACGGACGTCCTTTCCTGAGGGAACATGGTTCCAAAGTGGTAGCCAAGAAGAATGCCATTTTGAGTCAGCGCAGGTTGGCTGAGATGGAGTCGGGGAACAGAGAAAGAAGCTATCCTTTATCAGGCAGGCACTCTGTGCTAGCTACCAGGCCAACTTTTTATATATTATCTTATTTAATAATCATAGCTTCCCAGGTGGCACTACTGGTAAAGCATCTGCCAGCCAATGCAGGAGATGCAAAGGACGCAGGTTCGATTCCTGGGTCAGGAAGATCCCCTGAAGTAGGAAATGGCAACCCACTCCAGTATCCTTGCCTGGATAACCCCATGGACAGAGGAAGCTGGTGGGCTACAGTCCATGGTCGCAAAGAGTTAGATGTGACTGAGCAACTTAGCACAGCAATAATCATAGCATGACTCTGAGGCAGTGCTCATCTGTCTTCTCTTTAGTGCAGGAGACACGGCTTAGAGTGTTGAAGTCACTTGCCCAAGCAGCTAACACGTGATGGGGAATTATGTCAGGGTAGAAGGTCAGCATGATGCTAAGTTGGATGTGACTGTTTTCCAAAGATGCTTGCAACAAGAGCTTTCAACGCACATGTTCTTTTAGAACTTGGCCACTTCTCCATCAAGACATGGGCTCTAAGCCTCTATCCTTGAAATGGAGTGGAGTTTTGTACACCAGCCAATAGGCACGGGGATTTCTGAGGCTAGATCATAAAAGGCACTGTGGCTTCTACTTTGTTTGCTGGGACACTTGTTCTTGAAATCTTTAGCTATCATGTGAGCAGTCTGGTTACCCCGAGGTCACCATCTACTGTCAGGCTCAAACAAGAAACCTATGGAGAAGGCTCTTTAGAGGGGAAAAAGGCCCCTGACTGTAGCTCTCAGATGACAGCCAGCACCATCTTGCCAGCCACGTGGGTGAGTCATGTTGAAAGTGGATCCTTCACTTCCCTACAGAGTTACCCCAGCTGACTCCTCACGGAACAGAGACAAAACACCCCTGCCAAGCCCTGCACAAACTGCAGACCTGTAAACAAAATAAACAATTTGTATTGCTTTAAGGTAGTACATTTGGAGTGATTTGTTATGCAGCAATAGCTAACTGATACACTGGGGGAATGCAGAAGAGGGCTAAAAGAGCTCCATTCATTCTCTAATCTTCAGTGCCTGGGTATAACTTTTCAGTAAAAAAAAAAAACAAAAAAACCTATGTTTTTTATATAACAGGTGTAATAAAGTAGACTTTTAAGAAGAAAAGGCCATTGGTAGCAGTCCTCTCCAATTCCTTTGCCCATCTCCACACAGGAAAGTCAAGCTAGCATAAAGGCTTATTGAGAAAAACTGTGCTTCCCTTGTCCAGAAGGAGAGAGAATAAAGGGAGAGTGAGCTGAGTAGGTGAAAAGGAAGAAGTGGGAGGACTAGTGAGGGGCAATTCTGAGCTACTCAGCAACAGAACCCAAAGGATGAATGTCGGTGATTCATACACACAAATGCAGTGTAGACATAGGAGCAATAGAAAAAAATGGTCACCACCCTAAAGCTGGTCCCAACTTAAGCTTAGGGCTATTATTTGACACTCCCTTCTCCTCCCAAACTGAGGAGAGGACCTCCCAAAATAACTAAGACCGAATTTTCTGCCAGGGTGGCAGGTAGCAATTTATACTAGATTACACTGACTCAAAGATATAAGTAACTGGTACTTCTTGCATTCATTTTTCCTGCCCTATTAAAGGGGAAAACATTTCAGTTAGTGTTGACTCAAATTATTTTTATCATAATGTTACTTATTGGCAAACATAAAGCTAGGTATAAAATCCTTATGCTTGTAGCTCTCATTGAGCTATAAAACTGAAACAAATTTCCAAATTAAGCACAAATAAGACTGCAAAATCAGTTAACTTCAAATTAGCAACATTAGTTTAATGTCAGGTGGTTTGGTTGAAAGTGAGTTGCCTGCTTGCAGTGTGTCTATGGTGTGGAGCTGACTTTTTTAAATTTTATTTTTAATTGGAGGGTAATTGCTTGACAATATTGTGATGGTTTCTGCAGTACATCAACATGAATCAGCCATAGGTATACAGATCTCACCTCCCTCTTAAACGTCCCTCCCACCTTCCTCCCCATCCCACCCCCATTTCTCTTCATTTTACTACAGACATTTTACTTCACCCTGCTGGTCTGCCTCATGCTATGAAGGTTCAAGGCTCTCCTGGCTTCTCTTGGAACTATCAGAAAATTGTATTTGATCACACGAGGACACTCTGGGTACTTAAGTCCTTCTCTATTTTTTCTTATTAGCTTATAACAATAAAAACGAAAACAAAACAACCCCAAAAATAAGCAGATGCCTGACTCAGTTGGAAGCATCAGTGGCCACTAAAATCACATTGCATAAATCAGGGGTCAGTGAACTTTTCCTGTCAAGGGCCAAATAGTAAATATTTTTGGCCTTGCGGGCCAGATGGTCTCTGCTGAGACTACTCCACTCTGCTCACTATTGCTAAAGCAACTCCTATTAATGCAAACTAATGAGCACTGCTGTGTTTCAATAAAACTCTAGGTAGAGACATAGAAACTGGAATCTTACAAAATTTTCAGATATCTTGAAATATTCTTCTTTTGGTTTTCTCCCCCCAGTGATTTTAAACTGTAGAAATAATTTTTGGCTCATAGGACATACATGAGATGTATGGAGAGAGTAACATGGAAACTTACATTACCATATGTAAAATAGAGAGCCAACGGGAATTTGCTGTGTGACTCAGGGAACTCAAACAGGAGCTCTGCAACAACCTAGAGGGGTGGGATGGGGAGGGAGGTGGGAGGGAGGGTCAACGGGGAGGGGACATGTGTGTACCTATGGCTGATTCATGTTGATGTGTGACAGAAACCAACACAATTCTGTAAAGCAATGATCTATTAAAAAACAAATAAATTTAAAACAAACAAACAAAAAACCCCAAACAGGTTGAGCATTGATTCAGTTCATTAACTGTAGTTTGGGGATTTCTGGCATAGACTGTGACAAGGTGGTTACAGCTGATGATCTAGAATATTATACCGATGTTCAAATGATTTACTATTGAAATGAAAATTTTAAAAAAAATTTTAAAAGATACTACCCTTGAGAATATTTGAGGAATTGAGTTAAGACACAGGACCCTGGAACATCCCCAGAGAGCAAGCTCACCATGATCAACAGGAAAAAGGAAGATGCTGGGTGCTGGGACGGATGTCCTCAGTCCTCTGCAGCATCTCTCCCCTACCCCCAAGCACAGATAACACAGTAGGAGCATAAGTACTAGCAGTACTCCCGAGACCATCCACGGAAGCAGTGCAGCAATGGCAGCTTTTGCAAAAAAGTTCTTTACCCAAGCAGCTTGGAAAAGACTCTGTGGGTCTGTGTCTGGGTTCATGTAAGAGAACAATGCCTGAGCTCAGGTAGGAGCCCTGGATACAGAGCTGGCCTTTCTGCTTTATTGCTTATTAGCTGTGAGACCTTGGACTAAACCTCTCTCTGCTTCATTTCCTCCATGTGTAAAATAGTCATGCTGCCACCAAGGATCCTTGCCCTCTTCCTCCCCAAATATATGAGGGGTGTTGTGAGGCTTAAATGAGATGGTATATGCAGTGTGCTGGCCACGATACCCAGAACACAGCAAACATTCAGTGGATAGTAAAGTCGTGGTCGTGAGTGTTGTTGGGTAGTTGTGTGAGTTTCCCCGAGCCCCATCTGTAAGTGGTGGCCCGGGCTAGTCTCACTTTATCTCAGAGGTGGATTGAATCAGCCCACGTAGATGGGTCAAGTGGCACACAGGTGCCCTGGGTGGTAGCAGCCCTCCTCTCTCTCCCCCGCCAGGACTCACACTTGTTCCTTTACTCCAGTCAATGCTTCTGCTGCTGCTAAGTCACTTCAGTCATGTCCGACTCTGCGCGATCCCATGGACTGCAGCCTACCAGGCTCCTCCATCCATGGGATTTTCCAGGCAAGAACCCTGGAGTGGGTTGCAATTTCCTTCTCCAATGCATGAAAGTGAAAAGTGAAAGTGAAGTTGCTCAGTCATGTCTGACTCTCATCGACCCCATGGACTGCAGCCTACTAGGCTCCTCCGTCCATGGGATTTTCCAGGCAAGAGTACTGGAGTGGGGTGCCATTGCCCTCTCCACTCCCATCAATAGCACTGTGCAAATTGTGGTGAAACTGAAAGGCGATTCATCAGTGGGACTGGAAGCATCTGACCCTACCAGGGAGAGGGAACGGGGACAATATGTCAGTGACTTCAGCATCCACAGATGCCTTGATCTTTTAAGTGCTGCCTGGCTGGGTTATGAATATTTTCCCTTTGATGCGGGGGTTTTGGAGGAGCTTCAAGAAAGCCTGTGAACGTAAGAAGGGAGTGTTCGGGGTGGATCTGAGTGGGGTGGTACCACTTAACCCTAGGTGTTTGGTGGATCGCAGGTGTCGGGGGGCACTTGGGTCCATTTCCAGGGAGCTTTTATCTACCCAGCAGGAAAATGGATGCAGAAGTTCCGATCTATGACCCAAAACCTCTTGGCAGATGTTTTATTGGGCTTGTTTTGTGTGTGTTTGTGTGTGTGCATGTGTGCGTGTCAGTTTAATTGACACAACTCTTACAAACTGGGACACTATACATATAGTCTATTTCCAGCTTCCTTGGAAAAGTCGGGAAATCTGGCCATGTTCCCCAGGGAAACAACAAAGTGGGTGGAGAACAGCTATCTGTTTAGACACGGTCACGCGCCTCAGTTCACCACGGTCCCCCACCCCCCCGGATCCCTTTCATCTTCCCGACGCGTAGACCACTTGGGTCGTCATTTATCACTGTGTGTGGGATGCTATTTGTCTTATTGTAGAGACACAGTTCTCTGTATTCACATCTCTATTAAATGCGGGGAAATGAAAGATAGATCAAGAGGGATGCATTTTTCAAGGAAAATGATGGAAAACATACTTTCTTCTGATATTGAAGAATATTCTTAGGTACTTTGTATGCAAATGGCCATCCCTGCTCACTTGCATGCCTCGTCTGGCCCAGAGCTACAACTCTGCTCTACTTCCTAAGCCTCCGGAAATCCCCACCTTTAAGCACAGTCTCCTTATTCGGGTAATGCACTCAGCCGATGTCTACCTGACGCAGGGACTGCCAAGCGGTGAGTCAGGCAGATGTGTTCTTGTCTTCTCAGCCTGGCCAGCTAAAGGAATTGCAGCAATGCAAACAAAGCACCCTGCGGTGCTCCCCACAACCCCCTGCCTCTCCCCTCCAAGTCCTGGTTGCCTTCATAGGGAGAAAGCCATAGCAGTATCACCAAGGCGGGAAATGCCTCGTGAGGAGTCAGCCATCTTTCCAGGAAGAGCTGATGCTTAGGCTGAGACCTGGATGGGGCGGTGGAGGGTGTTGTTCCAGGCAGGGGAAAAGCACGTACAAAGGCAAGAAGTCCAGAGCAAAGGGTGTTTGAGAATTGCAGGAAGCTAGGTCCTGTTGGAGCATGGAGGTGGATGGGGTGGAGGATTGTCCAGAAATGAGTCCAGGGAGGTGAGCAGCTGGGTTGTGATGCATGTAATCTGTTTGAAAGGGTTCACGGCTCACTGGGGGCCTGAAATGCATGGATAAAATCCCAGTAGCTAGAGGACAGCAAGAGTAAGCCAGAGCCCATACGAGGACAGTGGGGGAGGGGGAGGGGGCTGCTGAAGGGGGCAGGGCACAGCCCCTCCGATGGCTCTGCAGCAGGCCCCCCAATCCAAGGCTGATGGGGGCCCAAAGAGCATGGTGCAGGCCCGGAGCTGCACAGATCTAACTGTGCCACTTTCTAACAGGCCTTGAGACACTACTTTATATTTTTCAGTCTCAGTCATCTCACTTATAAATTGGATAATGATAAATACCTTCCTGAGTTGCTTGGCGGGTTAAATGAGGCTAAAAACATCTGGCACTTAAAGAGATGGTAATAAGAGTAAGTTGATTTTTTTCAATTGATTTTGGTGTACATTTGGAAACCTGATGCCTAACCTGGGATGACTTAGCTTCATTTCCTCCCACGAGGCATCTCCTGTTCGGGGGCCCCCACCCAGGAGGAGCCCTCCCCGGTGCCCGCCATCTGTCGCTGGCACTGGCCCCAGGGCTGACCTGGAGTCTGGCACAGGGCCGCAAGGATAATTACCACTTCTGAATCAATTCCTTCGAGCCCTTTTGAGCAGGCTGAGGAATGCCGTGATTAAAATGATTAAAAACCTGCCTCCTATTTCACAGCTTTTAATATTTGATAAGATTTTGGAGAGAGGGATGAGAGCAGGGTATGAAATCTGGCAGTTTACAATCCCAGCTTCCAGCCCTCTCAGGAACTTATCAGAGCACTGAAAAAGGCAAGAGCCAGAGAGAAAGAGAGTGCATATGAGGGAGGGTACGCTGGCATGCATCCTCCAGAGAGGGAAACCACAGAAAGAAAAGGGGAGGAGATCCTCCTCCTTTCAGGTTCTTCGTGGTTTTGAAAGCCAGTAATACTTAAGATTATTATCACAAAAATGATGCTAAGACAACAGCAGCGATCATTTATCAGGCACCCAATATATGCCAGGCATGTGTGTAAGGAACAGACCTTTAGTTTTCCCAACGATCTTAGAAGGGAATAGATTTCTTCTTAATTTTATAGAAAACAGAGGCTCAGAGAGGTGATGTGACTTTTTCCTGGTATCACTCAGTCAGTTACTGGGAGAACTGAAATCCACACTGGGTCAATTGGGCCCTGCGCCCCACCCAACACAGCATTGTGGAGCATCAGAGCAGGAGCAGGAAAATGCCACAGAAAAGCAGGAGCCCTCGGGTTTCTTTCCTGTCCCCACCCATAGGTATGACAGGCAGTTATCTTTGAAGAGAACAACTCCAGTGGTCAGATATCAATGCCCGAATGTTTTGCTCTTTTTGTTCTTCCAGCTCATAGCCTCCCTCCACGCTCATTTTCTTCCTTTCATCCGGATCTTGATGACTCTGCTGGAATGTTAGCTCATCTAGGACAGCGTCTCCGTCTTGATTCAAATAACCTGACAACGCTCAGCACGGCTGAGCACTTACTGAGTCCTGAGCACTTTCTGTCTCTTTTCCCACCTGTTGTCCTGTGATGCACCACAGCCTGACGAGTTAAACACTGTTATCATCTTTATTTGACCGATGAGGAAACTGAGGCTCAGAGGTGTTGGGAAGTTCATTCAAACAACCCCTACAGGGATCTGGACTGCCCTCCAGAGTGGAAAAGGCAGCTTGAGGCTTCTTAAAGCCAGGTCTGGGAGGGCCACAGACTGTCCACCAATAGTGTCAAAGAGTTCATGGTTCTACAAAACCCTGTGCATTTGGGGTCGGTTGTGGGGAGCTCTGCCATATAGGGCCACCCGAGTCAGACAGGTCATGGTGGAGAGTTCTGACACAAGGTGGTCCATTGGAGAAGGAAATAGCAAACCACTTCAGCACTCTTGCCTCTGATGCAAACAAGCTGTTATCAGAATGGGCTCCCTAAAGAAGGTTTGAGAAGTCACTTTGTTCTCTTCATCTTGGGAAGGTAAGAGAATGTTCCAGATTACAGTGAAAGAGCTCTGTCTCTGTCTTCCGGAGGTCATCCTGCCACCACACACCTCACCCACCCCCCCACACACACACAAGGCCATGACTGTTGTGGGAAGGGTCCCGGGGTTGCAGCCACTGGCTTCTTCCACTTAGAGAGGGAAGAGATACACCTGAGCCCATTCTGGGTAGAGTCACTCAGTGTGTGGGGTCTAAATCCAACCTATCCAACTGAGGAGGCAGAATGGGAGTACGTTAGCCATTAAGAATCCCAAACGGGATGCAACGTGGGAGAGGAAGTGAACAAGCCTGGAAAGCTTCAGAGAAAGAGCCAGGACCAGGAAGATTTCGGCTCAGTACAGGTATGAACGTTCTCATAGTCAGAGTGGTCTATGAAAGAGGATCACCATTCATAGTCACGACTAGAAGAGTGTGGGCCAAGGTCATGCACCTATGCGGGATGTTGTAGAGGGTACTTAAGCCTAAGGAGAGAGTTTACGAACTTTAAGATCTCTTTCAACCTCAGGAGGGCAGTAAGCACGGAACCAAACTCAATCTCGCTTCCTCCATGTCATTTGAGCAGTCAGCACATGTTTGGGACATACCAGTTTGTTGAATGAATGAATGATCTGCTGCCATAGATACACACCAAAGTGTTCAGAAACACCAATGAGGGAAACACCAATTAGTATTATTCTGTTAATAATAAAAGTCACATGAAGTCCTCTAGAGTTCAGATAGTCCATATGCATAAACTCCTTTATTGCTCCCATGTTATAGATCAGGAAACTGAGGTTCAGAGTCAAAGGTCACACTCGTCGAAGGTGGCAGAGCAGGGAGTCAGACCTGCAGGGGTCTGACTTCTTAGTCATGCTCTGTACACTAGGGCCGCCCTGATTCTTGGTCAGGTCTCTGCTCTCCTGAGAGTCCTACCAGCACTCCCAGCATTGGCGGTCTCTTTGTCCCCCTGGGGTTTTCCCTGCTACCCCTCCTCTCAGCCACTACAGGTCACCTCCAACCAGTGACCTGCCCTGACCCTTGTTCAGATCCCACAGTTCACTGCTGGCCCCTTAGCTGTGTTCAAACTTCCATCCATCACCTTGACTCACATACCCTGCTTACCGCCATTCAAACTCTGACCAGCATGGCCCAACGACCCTCTTTCTTCCTGTCTCTGGTCTCAATTGTCTTCCTTGTAGCTTCTTAATCTTTGCTTCTTCAATGATTAGATCCTGACTTTCTGTCTGAGCTCTGAAGCCCATTTCCATCTCCTGCCCTGTTGCCTGGTCCATATGAGACCCTAAACTGACTCATCACTGAACCTCCTTTTGTCCTCTTAGCTCGTCGCCCCTGGGCTGACCTCTCTTCCTCCTGACTTCCCATCTGATGTCTGGTCTCATCTCTGACTCCTTTACCTCCCATCCCCCACGCTGACTCATCCCTTGGACCAGGGTGTCTCCACGGTGACCCTTCAGGCACTTGGGATTGGACAGCTCTCTGTGGTGAGGGACTTCCCTGTGCATTGTGGGGTATTTAGCAGCACATCTGCTCTCCACTCTCTAGAGACCAGGAGCACCTTCCACTACTTGTGCCAATCAAGCATGCCTCCAGAGATTCTCGGACATTCTCAGGGGCAAACCCCTGTATGGTGAGAATCACTGTCTCTTAGCTCTGTGCCTCTGCATTCCATTCTCTGAACACTGACGCTGCACTCCATTCTCTGAACACTGACGCTGCACTCCATTCTCTTCCGCAACTCGACCTGTGCACTGCTGCCTCCAGTTCTCCTGTGTGCGTGCTTAGTCACTTCAGTCATGTCCAGCTCTTTGTGATCCTATGGACTGCAGCCTGCCAGGCTCCTCCGTCCATGGGATTCTCCAGGCAGGAATACAGGAGCGGGTTGCCCTGCTCTCCTCCAGGGGATCTTCCTGATCAAACCCAGCTCTCTGGTGTCTCTGAAGTCTCTGACATTGGCAGGCGGGTTCTTTACCACTAGTCCACCTGGGAATCCCCTGGCTCCCCTAGGTAACAAGTATTCCCACCTCCCAAGCTACATACTCCTGCCCTCCAGAAGCCTGAAGCAGATTCTTTTTCTGAGTATCTGACTGCTTGCCACAGACTTTCTGTTCTCCATACTCTTGCCACAGCTTCCTTCTTCCTGCTTCTTTGTTTCCCTCCTTCTCCCGCATTGTGATTTTGCATTTTAATGGCCAGTTCAATCTCTCAGGTGCTTTGGGTGGGTCGTTAATTTCACGCTGCGCTACTCCCATTAACAGCATCGCCCCTGACAACCAGGAGCCTGTTTCAGTTCCATCCTCCCTCTCCTCTGCCTTGTGTTTTGCTTTGGTCCAAGGCCCCGGTTCGATTCCTGGGTCAGAAAGATCTGCTGGAGAAGGGATAGGCTGCCCACTCCAGTATTCGGGCCTGGAGAATTCCATGGACTATGTAGTCCATGGGGTCACGAAGAGTCAGAAACGAATGAGTGACTTTCACTCACTCAAGGCTTCTTCACTAGTCCAGTCTCCAGGAGAGACGTCAGCCCTGGTGCATGTATCAGTGTAGACTGTGTGGTCTCTGAAGCATGGGGATCTGTTTCCCAAGGGGAGGGAGGCAGCTCGGTGGGTGGGGAGAGCATGAGCGTCTTGGTCCATCCTGTCATTGTGTGAACTTGGGCCAGTCATTGAATTGCTTGGAGGCTCAGTTTCATGCAGTCTTTCCCTTTTCCCTTAAAAGCGTAAATGAAAATACACACTAGTACAGATAACTCAGAATTAGGAAACAAGTTTCCTCTCATGACTGTCCTCTTTCAGACTCTATACACATATCATTTTTGCATTGTTGCTAATGTATATGCTGCATTTGACTCATTTTTCTCATTTACTTACATATTAGGCTTCTTAACACTTTGCTGTGTCATGTGGAGATGAGGCACGTGACTTAAATATACTGCCTAACTGGGCTTCCCTGGTGAGGCAGATGATAAAGAATCTGCCTGTATTTACTCCTCCCAGCAATCCTAGGAGACAGATACTATGTCCTCCCATTTTATGGATGAAGAATTTGAGGTCGCAAAGTCTCCTAGGGAGAAAGTGACAGGGCCAAGGTTGCAATCCTAGTTTTCTCAACTTAAAGCACATGTTTTGAAAAAAGCACATTGTTTCTCACATAAAAATTAATAGATTTGAATAAGCTGGTGCATATAAAGTGCCCAACAAGTGTCTGTGCACACAGTGGGTACCTATCAACTGTTCATGCTTTTCTTTACCTGTTTGGGGAATGGATAATAAATAGAAACTGTTAGTGTTTCAAAAAGAGCCAAGAGCCTTTTGAGTTCTTCCCTCTGCCTGACCACACTCCCTGTGGGGCCCTAGGTTCTTTCAGGCAGAGGCAGTATGTGCGCCCATGCTTCCTTCAGCACCTTGGACAGGGCTTAGTAAATAGTTATTGACTGACCCACTGACTGCAGCAGCGCTAGGAGCGCCAGTCACCTCCATGATGGCTCTGTGGGGAGAGATGGGGCTGGTGTGCTGGCCCGCAGCTGCTCCCAGACAAGGGCGTTTGCATAACTGGAACGTGCTGTCCCCAGCTCTAATAAAGATCCGAACGCTACTAATTGGCAGGCAGAGGCTGTGTTCTCTCTATGGGATCAGAAGGGAGCAGAGCGTGCCCTGAATGTTAATTTCCTCTGCAGCCTGCACGCAGGGGCGGGGGACGAGATGGGGAGGAAGAAGGGCCCAGGGGCACAACACATCCCACACACAGAGCTCTGGTCTCATGGCCATTTCATCAAAATGTACAGAAGCAAAAATGAAAAGGGCACAGGATCTGGGGCCAGGTAACTTGGATTGGGTTTCTGAATCTATGTCTTACAAGCTAAGGAAGAAACAAAGTCCTTGGTCTCTCTGGGTCTCAGTTTCTGTATCTGTCAAGTGGAAACAAATGTAACTGGCAAAACATTCGTTGACTGAATGGATGAAACCTGATAGGCTTTTCAAAGGGTGTGACATCAGCGATACAAATAGTCTGTTTGTTCACAAGAGCATAAACAGGCAAAACACATCATAAAAATAGAAAATAATGACATTCAAGCTTCTGGGTGAGGTTGGCCAAGAGTCCCATGTCTCCTGTGGTGAAGAGTAACACCATGTCCTAGCCCAGTGGCACCCATGTCTGGTTGGGTAATTACCTGAGGAGCTTTTAAAGATACAAATTCATAGGCCACCTCTCTGAAGACAGTATGTTTCAACAGGTCTTGGGAGGGTAGGGAGAATGCAGGAACCTGAATTTCTATTGGTGCCCCTGAGGAACTCACCAGAGAGGCAATCATAGTTTGTGCTCAGTCACTTCAGCCGTGTCCGGCTCTTTGCAACCCCATGGACTGTAGCCCACCAGGCTCCTCCGTCCATGGGATTCTCCAGGCAAGAATACTGGAGTGGGTTTGGAATGCTCTTCTCCAGGGGATCTTTCTGGCCCGGGGATCAAACCGCATCTCATGTCTCTCATATTGTCAACTGGGTTCTTCACCACAAGCGCCACCTGGGCAGCTCCACCTCACAGCCTTTTCTCCCCTCCTCAGCACCTCTGGCCACTGGAAAGACTGAATGAGGTATCACAGGAAAGATGTTGTTCCAGTAAGAGTTGTTCTCGATTTACCCTCCAGGACCTTTAGGGAAATTTGAAGGATTTATATGAGCAGGACTGAAAGAATATGATTATAAGAAAAATATGGAGCTTTAATTTTTGAACTCCTCCAGAACATGAGTATAGTTTTTATTTCTACTTTATTTAATTTTTTTCATATTTCCAAAATAGTACTTTATTTTTTCAATTTGTGAAGAAGTTGCAAAACTTTTTATTTTTTTAACTTTTTATTTTATATTGGAGTATATCCAATTAATAATGTTGTGATGATAGTTTGAAGTGGACAGAAAAGGGACTCAGCCATATATATCCATGAATTCATTCTCCCCCAAACTCCTATATTATTAGCACTGGCTGATGCTGAAGCTGAAGCTCCAGTATTTTGGTCATCTGATGCCAACAGCCGACTCATTGGAAAAGTCCCTGATGCTGGGAAAGACTGAGAGCAGAAGGAGAAGAGGGTGTCAGAGGGTGAGATGGTTGGATGGCATCACCGATGCAATGGACATGAACTTGGGCAAACTTCAGGAGATGGTGAGGGAGAGGGAGGCCTGGCATGTTGCAGTCCATGGGGTCGCAAAGAGTCGGGTGCAACTGGGTGAGTGAACAACAACAACAGTGCTAATATGTAATGAACTTATCAAACACGCATAATTATAGTAATTAGGAATTATAAAATAAACAACTATCAGTAGAAGGCCCATGACTTCTTTCTGAATTTCTGATGAACATTTGTGTACCTCTGGGGTGTGGGCTCTTCTATTTGATGATAGCTCCTGTCAAGGATTCAGAAGACCTTTCTTGATGTTCAGAGTGTGCTGTGACATTGTAACAGAGGAAGAAGGATGAAGGGTCTTTGGGAAATCTGTGTGTGTGTGTACCTGTGTGTGTGTGTGTGTGTGTGTGTGTACCTGTGTGTGTGTAGGGACAATGTTTGAAAGCAAGGACGTGTTGGGATAGAAACCTGCCTACAAAAAAAAAAAAAAAGAAACCTTCCTGAACATGTTCAACATCATAAAACCTCCACTTCTAAACTGTATAGCATACCTTTCCATTCCTCTACAGGGAAGACATAAGAAAGAGGGAGACAAAGGAAGACTTTTACTGCATCTCTTATGCCAAATATTTAGCACAGATATCCTTGCTCAGAAAACTCAGGCCAGAGTGTGAGGTGTCAGGGGAAGGGCAGGTGATATCATCAAACTGAATTTAGGACTGTGAACGTATGTCCAGCAAGCTCTGGGTACCACTCCATGCAATTCCATCAATATCAGCCACTGGAGTGAAATTCCAAGAAAGTGAGCAACTGACTGATCCAAAGTCAGCACAATCACTGGCTCATTCCTTTCACCACTGGGTCTTCACAGTCGGGGGGTGTAAAGTGTGCCCTGGCCAAAGCGGAGAGAAGAAGCACCTGCTGAATCAAGAGGCAAGACAGCCCCCTGCAGTCTGGGGGGCTTCTGACCCACAGTGGGGATGAGTAAATGTCAGGCTGGTGGACGGAGGATGGGGAAGCTCTGGGTTTTGTCGGCTCTCCCAGGAAGTTTCCTGTGCATCCAAGACTAAAAGGGCAGATTATGGGGGGACATAGATCTGGGCATGGAAGGTTGTGAAATGCCTCTGGACACCAACCCGAGAGTCTAGAAACTTGGTATCCCAACCCTGGGTTTCCTTTCCAGAATGGAGGGGAAATGAGCATCCGTCTTGGGGCCAGGGACTGCCAGAGGCCACATGACTATACCTGGCCCCATGCGTCATTCCAGGGCTTGGAGCCCATTCTGGGCAGACGTTCCACTTGCTGTGTTTCATCCTTCAGCTGAAGATCTGATCCCCGGGCTTAGGAAAACAGATTTCTCTGGACTGCAATTCCAGGAAACTTTAGATGAAAATGCACCTCTTGTTGAAAAGACTTTCTTGAGAAAATAGAGCATGTCTTTCTCTGACACGGCAGTTCAGGGGCTGGGAGATGACAAGCAGGGGATGGGGGGAGGGGGGCCCACAGGACACCAGGCTCTGAGAAGGACTCTGGAGAAATACAGGCACTTGCAGGGATCCACTGGGCTTTGGGAATGGACAAGAGTGAGGTGCTCCTCCTGCCTCTTGTGAACAGTGGCGAACACGGCAGCCAGGGCCCCTGCCTCACGGAGCGCTTGTACAGTCGTGTGGCCCCTGGGCACGGGTTCCACACATCCTGATGATGCCCAGTCCTTCATCCTTGCCGCTGATCCCTCCAGGGCTCATCCCTGCCTCCACATATAGGCTGGGCCTGCTGCCTAGAATCCCCTCTGCCTCCTGTCGGCCTTGCAAATGTATATTTGCTCTTTGGGTCTCAGCTTCATTTGAGCTCCCCCAGGAAGCCTCTGTTATCCTTGCTGGGCCAGCTGCCTCTCCTCTCTGTTTCCATTTATCTTAGCATTTGCCTTTTCTGTTTGTCTTTGAAAACATAATACAGTCTTTAGGGTCAAGTCTCAGTCTTAATCATTTCGTAGCTTCAGTTCCAAGGATAAGTCCTGCCATATAGCAGGAAACTCAAGAAATAAGTATTGCATCAAACTGAATGGACCACTGTTGTGTACCTGCTGTGTGCACTAAGCAACCTGGGCAATGGAGACGTGAGAGGCTTTAAGACACTTCCAGTCTGGTGGAAGGTAACCAGAGGCAGAGACTTTGCACCTAAGTGATAAGTGATAGATGAGCTTTAGGCAGTGCCTTCAGGGACAGGGGCAAGAAGTTGCTCAGTTGCTCAGTCATGCCGACTCTTTGCGACCCCATGGACTGCAGCACGCCAGGCTCCTCCATCCTCCACTATCTCATAGAGTTTGCTCAAACTCATGTCCATTGAGTCAGTGAGGCTCCTTTTGCCTTCAATCTTTCTCAGCATTAGGGTCTTTTCCAATGAGTTGAAGGGACAAGAAGGGAAGTAGGTAAATGCTGCCTCTAGTCTTGCTTCTTATGTCCCCTTTAGACACTCACTCCAGCCAACTTCCTGTACATTCCTTCTATAGCCTGGGACCAACTCCCTCCCTGCCTCTCCACATGCTGTCCTTCGTGCCTGTAATGATCTCAGCCCATTCAGACCCTGCCCACCCCTTCTGTCACGGTCACTGTGTCTGCTGTGTCATCCACATGCCAGTAGCCCTCATGGGCTGGCAAGGCAGGCGGGAGGGCAATGTTCATCTGAGGATCCAGGGGCTGGCCAAGCAGAACAGGGACTTTTAATTGACATTTAAATGTCAATGCGCCACATTAAATGTTACGGGTGTTTCATCACAGCTCGCAAGGAGCATAAACACATCTCCAGCTCCTTAAGAACTGCCCACATTAATCACAGATGCCCTTTGTAAGTGGAAACAAACCCAGGGCAGATGCCACACTCTAGCCAGAAGCTGGACAGCAAGGAAGTCCATCACAGATAAGAAGCCTGGCCTGGCCACTGGGCCTCTTAATATGAGAAGGATGGACAGTTAGAGAAAGAGATTTACACAGAGGGAGAATCAGAGGAAGAGGAGGGGGAGCGGTGGGGGGAGACTCAGGGAGAGGAAGGCAGAAAGGTGAGACATAGGAGACAGAGAGGAGGAAACACACAGCCGAAAACCCAGAGAGAGAGAGACACTAGGGGCTGGGGGGTGGGTGGGGAGCAGGAGGAGGGGAAGCTTAGACAGAAAGAGACAGGCAGAGAGAAAGGCAAGCTAAGACCGAAAGAGACACATTCATAGAGAGGGACACAGGGAAACTAACAGAGAGGGTGAAGAAGAGACAGCGACTGTCTGTTTACAGGAGCCAAGACACGGAAACAACCCAAAAGCCCATCAACAGGGGACCAATTTAAGAACCTGTGGCATATGTATATGTGGTATCCAATGCATGCCTGTATATGCAGTATATAAAATGGAATATTACTCAGGCACAAAAATGAGCAAAACACTGCCGTTTCCATAGATGGACCTAGAGAATATCATACTAAATGAAGTCAGACAGAGAAAAACGAATGTTACATGATATAACATGTGAAATATAAAAATAATACAAATGGATCTACTTATAAAACTGAAGCAGACTCGCAGACAGAGAAAACAAACTCATGGTTACCAAAGTGGAAAGTGTTGAGGGGGGCATGAATTAGAAGAATGAGATTAACAGATAAAAACTACTATACATGTATATAAAATAGATAAGCAACAAGGATTTACTGTTTTTAACACAGGGAGCAATTTTCAAAATCTTGTAATAACCTATAATGGAAAATAGTCTGAATATATATATATATAATATATAATATATATATATATAACTGAATCGCTTTGCTATATACCTGAAACTAACACAGTGTTGTAAATCAACTACACTTCAGTTTAAAAAAAGATAGTGACTGAGAAGCATCAACCCGCAAACGAAGATGGTTCTTACTAGACCGTCCTGGAAACTTGACTCCGGGACACCCAACAGCTGTCTGTCACCTTCACATGATCCCCAGGGGAGGGGCTGGAGGAGACGGAAACACCGGCTAACACGAGGTGGTTCCAGACATTTCCTAGTGGTTCAGCCGTTAAGACTCCACGCTGCCGCTGCAGGGGGCACGGGTTCCATCCCTGGTGGGAGAACTAAGATCCCACATGCCACAAGGTGCAGCCAAAAAACCCAAATCAAAACAAAACAGAAAGACAAAAGACATGAGGTGGTCCTGGGAGGGAGCGGGCCAGGAAATTCACAACACTGCTGTACAACATGGAAGTCCTACCGCACCCACGGGGCAGCTGAAAACTGAGGTCCAGGTCACAAGGTGAGATACTCAAGGGCACAGGCAGAATCAAGCCCAAGACTCAGGTCTTGTCTTTCCCAGGGCTTTTGCCATGAGCCAGCACACCTGTCCAGACACTCCAGCTCTCTGCCTGCTCAGATCTGAAGCCTGACCCAGGCTTCTAGCCCGGATCCAGACTGGGAGTGTTAAGTACTGGGGCATTCACAGCTTGTCACGTCAAGTTGTGGGGAAGAGCACAGAGAATTCCCTTGTGAGGCTTCCTGCTGGAAGCCCAGGGAAGAGAGGACTGGAGGGCAGGTGGCTGACCTGACAAGCTCTGTCTGCCCCACAGCAAGCTTGGCTCTTTCTGCTGCTGCCCAGTATAGGGTCCACAGGAAGAATTCAGGAACCTGCTTTATGCTGACCGCTGACTTTACTGATCAATTTAAAATTGTTGCTGCATAAACTTTCTCGTGACAAAGTAGCTGATTTACACAAAATAGACAGTTTACAGTGTAAGCCTGGAGAAGGAAATGGCACCCCACTCCAGTATTCTTGCCTGGAAAATCCCATGGATGGAGGAGCCTGGCAGGCTACAGTCCATGGGGTCGCAAAGAGTCAGACACGACTGAGCAACTTCACTCACTCATAGTGTAAGCCTATGTTGCAAGGCATATGATTGAACTACCTATGGACACCCAACTCTCCCAACTTCAGAAACACAACAGTGATCAAGAAGCTGAATGTTCCCTGGGAAATACTGCCAGCCTTATTTACAAGGATGAGGGGAAAGCAGGAGGGAACTGGGAGAGTAGAAAAGGTGGCTGGGACTGGAATGACAATATGGATGCTCTCTAGGGCTGAGGCTGAGGGGTCTACAGCTTTGGGAGCTTGCTGACTTGTGGGCATTTGTCCGTGTTTATCTGTCAGAGCTCAGACACATCTGCTTCAAGCCCCATCATTGTCTGGCAATTAAGTCCAGTTTCCCTAACTTGGACCAATTCCCTCACAGATTCGGGCCAAGAACACTGGGGATGGATGCAGAAGAGAAATGTCCAAAGTACCTTCTTCAAGGAGCCCCACCCAGAGGGGGTACTGACAATAAACAGACCCTGGCAGCATGCAATGTCCTCGGCAACAGAAGGTGGATAGACATGAAGGATTCTAAAGATGGTTGGATAGCATCACCCATTCAATGGACATGAACTTGGGCAAACTCTGGGAGATAGTGATGGACAAGGAGGCCTGGCGTACTGCAGTCCATGGGGTCACAAAAGAGACGGACACAACTTAGCGACTGGAAAAACAACAGCAACAAAAGTAAGACTCACTTGGCCAGAAGAGGAAAAGTTTAACAGAGAAGGGGATTTAGAGGCTGGACTTTGAAGGATGAATAGGAGCCTACCTCAAGGCCAAGGGGATGGGAGGGCCATCCTAATCGGCACACAGAGCAAGTGTGGTTATAAAGTTTGGGGAGCTAGGGTATGCTGTAGACAGTACTGGGGAGGAAGCCAAAACTTGACTAATATATGTAGCTGCTTTGTAGGTAATTGGACATATATGCAAATAACTAATTGTGGGTCTGTTGTGATAGCTTGAATAAGAGTAATATAAACAGCACTTTGGAGCTATAGAAGCATAATTTTGAAGACAATGAATCATTCTTTGTGGTGGTGGTTGTTTAGTTGCTAAGTTGCATTTGACTCTTTTGCGGCCCCATGGACCGGGGCCCACCAGGCTCCTCCATCCACGGGATTTCCCAGGCAAGAATACTGGAGTGGGTTGCCATTTCCTTCTCCAGGGGATCTTCCCGACCCAGGGATCGAACTCACATCTCCTGTAGTGGCAGGTGGATTTTTTTTTTTTTTTTTTTTTTTTTTTTTTTTACCACTGAGCCACCTGGGACTTCTATCAAATTTGCAAAAGGAATGTAGGTGGTAATAGAGAGAAGGTGGTTATGTCTAGGGAGACGGTCGATGCTGCCTTGAGGAGTGATGTTTAAGCTGGGATTGGGAAGGAGATTCTCAAGAGCAGATCAGACAAGATGCCCAAAGATGCTGCACGGCCCCGAGTAGACTTGCCTTCAGAAATACTTCGAATCAAAGCCTGTATGCGATTCAAGAGGACACAGGGGTCCTTTTTTCAGTGCTTTTATTTCACAGATGGAGGAACTGAGGTCCTGGGAAGAAAAGGGACTTATTCAAGGTCACTCAGCTTGTTTAGGGGCTAACAAGATACAGCTCCATACGTCAATCTGCAATTTCTGGATTTTAAACAACTCTTGGATTTATAAGCACTTTGTTTTCTTTTATTAGATTTCCATGTCAGGGCTGATGCCCTTAAGGGTTTCTGTTTGTGCTTTTCCAGCTCATTAAAACATACTAACAGACTAGGGACCATTAGAGTTTCAATTCCCTGAGTCAGCACTTGGCTGCCTCATTCAGGGAAAGGCACAGGGGGGTTAGACGGCAGCACCCAGGGTCATTCCCAGCCGGCCCCAGGGACCGCACAAGCTGACGGCCGTGCTGGCGGCTGCTCTGACAGCTGTCGGGGTCACTCTGAGCGTCCTCCTGTCACCTTGAGTGGGGTCACTCGGCCCACCCCCAGGCCAGTGTGACCTTTCTCTACAGGTGAACTTGGCATCCCACCTGTCCAATGATGCAGCTGGAAGAGACATTTCCCCCAAGGTCCCACCCAGTTTCAGCCTTCCAATCTTAAATGGCAAGGGCAGCTTAAATAGCCAGCATCTTTGATGGTGGCACTTTCCTTTCAAGTTCATCATCCCAAGCAGTTCCCTCTGTCTAGAAATGCTCTTCCTAATAACGGTCATATGACTCAAACATTGGGCTTCCCCGATGGCTCAGTGGTAAAGAATCACCTGCAGTGTAGGACTCACAGAAAGACACAGGTTCAGTCCCTGGGTCAGGAAGATCCCCTGGAGGCGAGCATGGCAAGCCAAGTACTCTTGCCTGGATAATCCCATGGACAGAGGAGCCTGGCAGGCTACAGTCCACTAGGGTTACAGAGAGCTGGACACAACTGAAGTGACGAGCATGCACGTGACTCAAACATGAGCTTCTTAAAGAGGTCCTCCCTGGCCCCCATCAGCGCGGCGTCACAGTCCTGTGACTGTCTGTCCCTGAGAGGACAGGACCCACATTGTTCACTGCCGGGGACCCAACCCCAGGGGCCAAGCCTGGCACACAGGCCCTGAGGAGATGCTTATGGCGTGAAGAACGTCAGGGAGAGTCAGGAGAGGGGAGGCAGGGAAAGCGGCAGCAGGTGGCAGAACCGCCTACCTACGGTCACTCCTCCAGACTGCACCTGTTTGATATGGCTTCACAAAGGACAGTTTTCAGGACAGAAAACTGTTGACCACAGTTTGTCCATATTCAGTCCAGAAAATACTCACCCGCCCTGACGGTGGCTAACACACTCGAGTGCTTCCTATGTGCCACGTCCTTTCAGTGCGTGAAGATGCCCCTCCTTTGGTGGATACTGGTGGAACCCTAGTTTACAGCTCAGGACAGGCACCCAGGGGTGTCGAGTCAGTCGGCCAAGATCGCACAGCCAGCAAGGGGCTGGCACAGGGGGTGGGGACTGGAGCCCAACCAGGCTGGTTGGGCTCTGAAGTCCACGTGCTTCACCTCTGCACTGCACTGCCTCTCTGGAAAGGGAAACCAATGGACCTGTTCACGTCATGACAGCTGGAATATGGAAATGCTTAGATACAAGCCCCGGTCTGTCCAAATCTGAAGGCAGGACAGCCCAGGGAATCTTTAGCAGGCAGCGTCAGCAGTTGGAATCCAGGCTACAGACTAGCAAGAATCCCCCCATGTGGCAGCTGGAGCCGACCGCAAGATGAGGGCATAGAAATCTTCTGGGGCATTAAGGGGTGTCTCCCCCACTCCCAACCAAGTGCTCCTGCCTTTCTTAATCACATCTCAGGTTCTAGAACAAATGCCCAGGGCCTCCCTCATGAAATGAGCCATCTGCAGATGGGGCTGAAAAGAGATAATCGGAAGAGACACTTCAGATTTTCAGAGCAGGCCAGCTGGCTCCAGCCTGCTTCCGGGCCCACCTGCGGCAGGCCACCCCCACCCCTTCATCTCTCTCCCTGCTGACACCACGCCCTCCCCTGGCTCGCTCTGGCCTGGGGAGCGGGGACTCCAACCACAGGGAGCGAATCTCTGAGCAGCCAGGGCAAGGGGTTGACATACTTCACGAGGGTGGGGCTGCCTGAAGCCCCGGAAGCAGTGCACAGAGCAGGACCGGGAATCTCACGAGACTGGCAGCTCGGGGACATTCTTCCTCATCCTCACCCCCTAACTGTCTCTTGCAGCTCCTCCAACAGAACTCTGGAGGGACCCTGGGACACAGCAGTATGGAGGGAGGTTTAGGGCACAGTGGTTTAGACAGACTTTCAGGACAGCCACTTGCTGTGTGACCTGAAAGTGGTCTGATGGGCCTCACTTTGCTCATCTGTCATATGGGGATAATAACACCTGCTTTATGGAGTCTTGAGAATTGAGTGTTGAGATGTGTTTCATGTGTCTAGGGTGTATTCTGTGTTCAATCAACAGGCAAGTATTAATAGTTGCTATTGTCCTGGAAAGTTCCTTGTTGGAGCAGGTCATGGAAAGTTCCTGGCTGGCTGGTCTACACTGGCCCAGCCTTTCCCTGTGCTGAGGCAAGAGACTGGATCACAGGTACCTAGAAACTGGGCTGGGTCTGAGCAGTGTTTCCATCCCGTTAGCCTTTCCTCAGTGACTTTCCGCCCCTGCTTTGTACCCCTGTTGCCCCCAAATTATAGGACAGTCTCAATAACTTGATGTTGCAGCGCATGGGCTTAGTTGCCCGGAGGCACGTGGGATCTTAGTTTCCTGACCGGGGATCAAACCCGTTGGAAGGATTCTTAACCACCGGACCACCAGAGAAGTCCTTCCCAGGGCTTTCAAAGACGCCATCCAAGTTCACTTCACGAGGACTCCATGAGGAGTCCAACAGGAACACTAACTGGGCAGCGTGGACTGCAGGACTCAGGAGTGTTTACTCCTGACATGCTGGCACTTTCCATCATCTGCCCAAGAACTGCTTGGGGCAGAGTCTTGGGGTGGAGGAACCTGGGACACAGTGCCATAATGTAGAAGCTGTGGGGCCAGACAGCCCTTGGGAGAGAGTCCTGAGGCCACTGTAGTGACAGTGTAACTCAGAGTCTCAGTTTCCTCATCTGTAAAATGGGATAATGATATCAACCTGGCAGGTGACAGAGAAGATTAAACATCAGACAGGCATGGAAGGTGCTCCACACGTTGGCTCCTTAAGTAACCTCTGTCCCTTTGGAGGGCATGGTTCCCACTTCAATCGCTCTGCCCCTACATGGTTAGATAGCATCACCAATTCAGTGGATTTGAGTGATGAATTTGAGCAAACTCTGGGAGATAGTGGAGGACAGAGAAGCCTGGCATGCTGCAGTCCATGGGGTCACAGTGATTCGGACAGGACTGGGCGACTGGACAGCAATCCCAAGTTGGGGGACTGGGTGCTGGGAAGCCAGCCCCGCAGATGCTGTTGACAATCGCTGAGCGGCACACCTGCATTAACTTAAGTAACGGCGTAGCTCAGTCTCGGCCTAATTGGTGAACCTAGGTCTGCAGACTGTTGATTGGTGGGGCAAAGAGGAGCCTGAGTACTCTTGTTCTAAGAAGATGGGGCTGGAAGGAAAGAGATTCTGCTTCGCCTGCCAGCAACGAAGGATAATTACAGCGCTTGTCAAAATAGGATGTGGAGATAGAGCCCATTCCCTGCCAGCCAGTTTCTCAAATTCCCTGGGAATCCCTGGTTTAATTAAATACCTGGTGCAAATGCTTGGCACCGGGTGTCGGCAACATCCCTGGATTAAAAATCCACCCCAGACAGGGCCCGGACGAGCACATTCCCCCTCCCCTCCCCACAGGCTCCGGGTGGTGCTGGGGAAGAGGGTGGGGACAAGAAAAAGGAGAGGAGCGTTGGGAGGAGAGGATGATTAACACAGGAAAGAAACAACCGAAGGAAGCTCCGGCTGCTGCAGAAGGGATTAAATGGAACAAGGAAAGAATTTCCCAACTGGGAATCGTGCCTGCAAAGATATTTTCTCTCTTGATTAAGAAAATAAAACTCACATCCTGAGTCTGGCCACGGGTGGTGAATCTCCATTTGGGGAGGACGGCGGAGCTGCTCAGCCCTGGTTTCTAAGATGCAGCGGCTTCATGAGGCTCATTCATCAAGCCGCCTTCCCCATTCCTCGGGCCTCAAAAGCCTCTGCCCTGTCTTTGCCACCTTGGCCCCATTTTGTACACAAGAGCCATTCTAATCCCTCTACAGAATGACTGAGCTTGGCTGCGATATTAGACAAGACTTAACTGAAATCCAGAGATGACAGCTGGAAAATTAACACCGATCATATCCTGAGTCTGGATAAGCTGGCGTGCAAAATGCAGCTTCCTCTCAGAGGCTCCCGGACCTTCCCATCTTTCTTAGTGGTCAACAATCCAGACCCCATTCTGGCTCACCTCCTATTGATTCTAGATTGGGTGTCTCAACATAGTGGCCAAGGGACTTGATCTAGATAGCGCTTAGATATATTTTCTTGCGGACACACAGTCTTCTAAAAATCAGATAATTTTGTATGACATCTGTGTAATGAAAAATCAGATGACCTGGCTGCACAGGGTCACATCCCCACAGGCCTCAGTGGTCATCTGGAACCAAGGACAGGCCATGCCCTTGCAAGCATGTGACATTAGCATATGGGACTAGAGCCTGGGCTGTGCGGGCAAGAGTCATAACGGGGCCCTCCTGCACTGCCTGTCTGCACGGCACCAGGTACTGAATCAGCTGTACGATCTCACAGGAGGCTGAGCCTGTGTTCCCCCACTCACCCGTCCATCCACTCACTCAGCACCTGTTACTAAGCACTCCCTCTGTTTCACATATTCTGCTAAACCTAGAGACAGAAGGCTAAGTAAGACAGACATCCCAGGTCCACCTCCTCCTCACTTGGAGTTTCCAGTCTGAGACCCTCTCGCTATTTGTAAGGAATTGTAGCTGGAAATGCTCCATTATGCTTTTTCTTTCTGTATTTGTTGGCTATGCTGCACAGCTTGCAAGATCTTAGTTTCCCAACTAGGGATTGAACCCTCAGCAGTGAAAGCACAGAGTCCTAACTACTGGGCAACCAGGGAATTCCCTGTAATGAACTCCCTTTCAAGACAGGCCAGCCTTCCTAGGAGGTGTCCTTCTCCCATGATGATCACTGTGCCACTGAACAGCTCAGCGGTATCACTATGTGTACAAGAGATGCATTAGCTTGCTGAAGGGCACAGGTGGGGTGGAGATCTCTCCATCACTCCAGCTCACAGACAACAGAGGGGAGAGGGCATCAGGTGGAGTTAGAAAGAATGTGGACTCCTTAGACCCGTATTTAAATCCTGGCTCAGTGCTACCTTGGGCAAGTTGCTTACCATCTCTGGGTCTTGGTTTTCATCACCTGTTAAATGGGGATAATGATAATTCCTACCTAATGAATTGGTTATGAGAAATAATATTTGCAAAGTGATTAAGACACAGTAAGAGTTCTACTTAAGGATGTGTGTGTTAGTTGCTCAGTCGTGTCCAACTCTCTGTGACCTCATGGATTGTAGCCCGTTGGGCTCCTTTGTCTGCAGAATTCTCTGGGCAAGAATACTGGAGTGGGTAGCCATGCCTTTCTCCAAGGGATCTTCCCAACCCAGGGATTGAACCCAGGTCTCCTGCATTGTAGGCAGACTCTTTATCGCCTGAGCTAAAAGGATATGATTAACAAATGCACACAAATTCTGAGACAGGGGTGCAGATCATGTGAGTTCCAAGCATCCTTCCATGATCAGGGTTATAGGAATCATGTGCAAAACAGAGCTGTCCTTCCCAGGGCTGCTGTATTATACAGGACGTGCTGGACAAGGGTGTTGGACCCAGTACTGGGCCACACGAAGGACTCATCCAGGTTTTCTTTCTTCATCTCTCCCTCTGGCACACACTGGCAGCTTCATGCTTCGGTGTGTGGCCTCAGCACACCCTTGGGACGAGTTCCCTGCATATCAAACAGCCTGGAGCTGAAGATGATGTCATTCGCTGGGAGCTCTCCAGGGCCAGCTGGTTTTCCGAGGAGGGAGGGAGGTAGGAGGGAGGGAAAGATTGCATCTCACCACTCTCAGACGCCAGCGCGATAACCCTGCTCCTCGTTAGCACCAGCCCTGGCCTGGATAGCTCCTGACCTCTGGTCCACTTAGTCCCCTCTGCAATTCCTTCCCCACACAGCTGAGCTTTGAAAAGCATCAATGGGAACTTGCTATTCCTGCTTAAAACCATCCAGCAGCCTCCCCGCTGCCCTTAGAATAAAACTCCTTGGTACGGCCCAGAAGGCCCTGCGCGACCTGGCCATTGCTCTCCTTTTGACTCCTGCTTCCAGCATGCCCCCTCTCACTTATTGTGGTCCAACCATGACTGCCTTCCTTCTCTTCTCTCTGCATGGCCTGGAGTGGCCTTCCATCTTCTCTCAGATGTTTACACATCTGAGCCCTTTCTGTTAAGGTAGCCTGAGCACAAATGCCGCCTCTGCAAGGAGTCCTCCCGGATTTTGCCATCAAAGAGCTCTCCGGTCTCCCAGCACCACCTGCCCACGTCCCCCGTGTTGTTTCCTTTGTAGCACTTATCACTGCTCCCACTCATCTCACAGCTTCGTTACCTTGATTGCCATCTGCCCCCACCCCCTACTAGTACAGCAACTGACCACAAAACCATGAGAACACCACTTGGTTTTGCTCTTTTTGGCTCAGCTGTGTACCCTCAGCCCCTCGCACAGTGCATGGTGTTGAGATGACTCAATAAATATTCGTGAAATCAATGTGTGGCTGAATGGGTTCATTCGTTTCAGAGGTCAAGAGATGTATCCTGGTCCCTCCCAGGGACTGAGAGCACTGAGACCTCCTGTGACAAATGGCTCTAATTTTAAAAACTTCCTAAAGGCTATGAGAAGGCAGAGTCCTTGATCTATAGCACCGAGAACCCAGTCTCCCTCCAGCCCACCCAGACCTCACCATGAACAGGCACACAAAACCACCTACATGCACACGTGTGCACATGCATAAGTACACACACACACACACACACACACACACACACCCCTTTGTGCAAATAAGTGAAACTGTGTGGATGGAGGAAAAGAGAATGGATTACCAACCTGGTGAAAAGAAAATCTGGGCAACACAGATCACAGCAGAAGGGGTGTGAGCTTCCGCATCCTGCCGCCCCGCGGTGCACGCACCGCTCTCTGGTGTTCTACACCGCGTGGGGTCGAGAACAGACTGCGCGTCTAGGCACGGTATGTACCTTCAGGCAGCGCCTCCCACCCAGCACGGACAGACAAGAACATGACCTTGCATGTGGCGAAGGCCACACAGACACAGGCAGAAAGCATTACAGGAGGTGAGGCAAAGGAACATTCCAGTCTATTCCAGGGCTAAGGACGATGCAAAGCTCCAGAGAGGCTCTGACTGTGGAGCTGAAGGATAAGTGTGTGTTTTGTCTGTGTTTTGCTAGAAGACAAGAGAGAGAATAGGCAAGTAAGGAGAGGACATGAAAAAGGCATGGATGTGTCCGTGTACGTGGAGCGACTGGGCTGCAGTGGGTTGAGTGTGGTTGAGTTCATACATGATGAGAGGGGAAGAGATATGGCTGGGGAGGGAAGCTGTGGAGAGTCTTTAATCCCTGCTAAGGCACCCAGATGTCTGGAGCACAGACCTTGGGGAAACTCCAGAGCCTGCTTGACAAAGGAGAACTGTGGTCAGTCTTAAACTTTAGGAAGATTACATTAGCACAGTGCGGGGTAGGGATTGGAAGAATGTGAGTTAGAGGCAGCGAAATGCGATAAGGTGGTCATTAAGAGAGGATTAGGGCCTATTCCAGGGAAATGGTATTTTAGAGAGAAATGAGAGGATGGATTTAAGTGTAACTTAATAAGGAGACTCACAGTTCTTGGTGACCAACTAAATGCAGTGTTGAGTGAAAGGAAGGAGTTGAAGATTCCAACTACTGCGTCATCATCATCACCATCACTGTCATTACCATCTTCATTACCGTCTTCAGAATCACCACTGCTACCGTCATTGTCATCCAACACCAGCCCCCCACCATTACCGCTGTCGTCACCGTCTGTGTCGTTATCATAACCATCATCACGGTCAACACCACCGTCATGACAGTCACCACCATCGCCACCCAACACCATCACCGTCACGATATTCATCACCATCACCACCACCGTCATGACAATCACCACCATCGCCACCCAACACCATCACCATATTCATCACCATCACCACCACCGTCATGACAGTCACCACCATCGCCACCCAACACCATCACCGTCACGATATTCATCACCATCACCACCACCGTCATGACAATCACCACCATCGCCACCCAACACCATCACCGTCACGATATTCATCACCATCACCACCACCGTCATGACAATCACCACCATCGCCACCCAACACCATCACCGTCACGATATTCATCACCATCACCACCACCGTCATGACAATCACCACCATCGCCACCCAACACCATCACCATATTCATCACCATCACCACCACCGTCATGACAGTCACCACCATCGCCACCCAACACCATCACCATCACGATATTCATCACCATCACCACCACCGTCATGACAATCACCACCATCGCCACCCAACACCATCACCGTCACGATATTCATCACCATCACCACCACCGTCATGACAATCACCACCATTGCCACCCAACACCATCACCATATTCATCACCATCACCACCACCGTCATGACAATCACCACCATCACCACCCAACACCATCACCATCACGATATTCATCACCATCACCACCACCGTCATGACAATCACCACCATCGCCACCCAACACCATCACCGTCACGATATTCATCACCATCACCACCACCGTCATGACAATCACCACCATTGCCACCCAACACCATCACCATATTCATCACCATCACCACCACCGTCATGACAATCACCACCATCGCCACCCAACACCATCACCATATTCATCACCATCACCACCACCGTCATGACAATCACCACCATCGCCACCCAACACCATCACCGTCACGATATTCATCACCATCACCACCGTCATGACAGTCACCACCATCGCCACACAACACCATCACCATCACGATATTCATCACCATCACCACCACCATCATGACAATCACCACCATCACCACCCAACACCATCACCGTCACGATATTCATCACCATCACCACCACCGTCATGACAATCACCACCATCGCCACCCAACACCATCACCGTCACGATATTCATCACCATCACCACCATCGTCATTCCAGTTAACATTTAGGGGACTTGGCTGGACTTCAGACACTGTTACAGAGCTTAACTTAGGAGGAATCTTCAGATCCACCAGAGAGTCCAAAAGTCTTAAAGTGACCTACTGCTTACCTGTCTTTCCTGAACTTCCTTTCCTAGGTAAATTCTGCTATTCCAGAAAGAAATGTATTTGGATTTAGTTTTTCTTATGGTTCTCTTGAGTAGTGCAATTACATCAGTAGGTTTCGTAGCCTCCAGACACTGCCTGGCTCACGGGCCTGTTCTATAACTTGAGGAGCATTTAGGTTTCTAACCACTCGCTTTTCCTTTCTTAATGCCTCCCATGACAGTCCAGTGCTACCAGAAGCTGCACAAGACAGAAACCATGTCTGTTCTGTTCATCAGTGTATACTCACAGTGGAAGGTATAGTGGGCCTTCAGCAAGAATTTGCTGAATAAGCGTTATTTATCTCCATAAACCACTTTTCAGTGTTCATTGAGGGTTGACAAATTTCTGTGACAGAAGTGAACTCTATATTAAAAAATGAATTATCACTGTTCCAAGTTTCTTATATTTCTGTGGTTAAATATGACTTGAAAACACTGAATCAAACAAAATTAAACAGTTTTTAAAATAGCAGGACTTCTCTGAGTCGTGAATATTCTATTGTATGTTGTGAATCTCTAGGAGAAAGCTCATTATATAACATTCCTTCAGTTCATTTCAGTTCAGTCACTCAGTCATGTCCGATTCTTTGCAACTCCATGGTCTGCAGCACGCCAGGCTTCCCTGTCCATCACCAACTGCCGGAATTACCCAAACTCATGTCCATGGAGTCGGTGATGCCATCCAGCCATCTCATCCTCTGTCATCCCCTTCTCCTCCCGCCTTCAATCTTTCCCAGCATCCAGTGAGTCAGTTCTCCACATCAGGTGGCCAAAGTATTGGAGTTTCAGCTTCGGTATCAGTCCTTCCAACGGATATTCAGGACTGGCTTCCTTTGGGATGGACTGGTTGGATCTCCGTGCAATCCAAGGGACTCTCAAGAGTCTTCTCCAACACCACGGTTCAAAACCATCAATTCTTTGGCACTCAGCTGTCTTTATAGTCCACCTCTCACATCCATACATGACTACTGGAAAAACCATAGCTTTGACTAGATGGACCTTTGCTGGTAAAGTAATGTCTCTGTTTTTTACTATGCTGTCTAGGTTGGTCCTAGCTTTTCTTCCAAGGAGCAAGCGTCTTTTAATTTCATGGCTGCAGTCACCATCTGCAGTGATTTTGGAGTCCAAGAAAAGAAAGTTTCTCACTGTTTCCATTGTCTCCCCATCTATTTGCCATGAAGTGATGGGACCAGATGCCATGATCTTAGTTTTCTGAATGTTGAGCTTTAAGCCAACTTTTTCACTCTCACTTTCATCAAGAGGTTCTTTAGTTCTTCTTTGCTTTCTGCCATAAGGGTGGTGTCATCTGCATATCGGAGGTTGACATATCTCCCAACAATCTTAATTCCAACTTGTGTTTCATCCAGCCAGGCATTTCGCATGATGTACTTGGCATACAAGTTAAATAAGCAGGGTGACAATATACAGCCTTGACGTATTCCTTTCCCGATTTGGAACCAGTCTGTTGTTCCATGTCCAGCTCTAATTGTTGATTCTTGACCTGCATACAGATTTCTCAGGAGGCAGGTCAGGTAGTCTGGTATTCCCATCTCTTTCAGAATTTTCCAGTTTGTTGCGATCCACACAATCTAAGGGTTTGGCATAGTCAATAAAGCAGAAATAGATGTTTTTCTGGAGCTCTCTTGCTTTCTTGATGATCCAATGGATGTTGGAAATTTGATATCTGGTTCCTCTGCCTTTTCTAAAACCAGCTTGACCATCTGGAAGTTCACGGTTCATGTACTGTTGAAGCCTGGCTTGGAGAGTTTTGAGCATTACTTTGCTAGTGTGTGAGATGATGGCCATTGTGTTGTAGTTTGAGCATTCTTTGGCATTGCCTTTCTTTGGGATTGGAATGAATACAGACTTTTCCCAGTCCTGTGGCCACTGCTGAGTTTTCCAAATTTGTTGGCATATTGAGTGCAGCACTTTCACAGCATCATCTTTTAGGATTTGAAATAGCTCAAATGGAATTCCATCACCTCCATTAGCTTTGTTCATAGCGACGCTTCCTAAGGCCCACTTGACTTCGCATTCCAGGATGTCTGGCTCTAGGTGAGTGATCACACCATCGTGGTTATCTGGGTCATGAAGATCTTTTTTGTAGAGTTCTTCTGTGTATTCTTGCCACCTCTCCTTAATATCTTTTGCTTCTGTTAGGTCCTTACCATTTCTGTCCTTATTTAAAGATCCTTTGCATGACCTAATGTTTCAAGGAACACACTTTCAGAAACACTGGATTTAAATCAAGTGTTCAGTGATTTCATCAGAGGTAAAGCAGCTATGATTACTGCAGTTTTCCTTCATTACATTCTTAATAGTTAAGAGATGATCCATTTTATCAATTAGTTGCAGGAATGTCAGTTTCTCGTATCAGAGCAGGTTCTCTTAGCCAAGAACATCATTATGGTCTAAGGCTGGAACTAAAATCTTTTTGTATTAAAAAGAACCCAGGGAATCAAAAGATCTGAGTTATGGCAAATACTTTTTCAGGTCATGTGAGAATTTGTTTCATTCGCTTCTGACAACAGATCTCTGACATGGAGTAGAGACGGCAGGGCTTACTCTTGTGTGTGCAGAAGGCAAGCAGGAACACCAGCCCTCACACTGACCGTGAGCTCCCTGGTGTGCTGCCTGGCTTCTCTAGTCCAGCTCCTTCCGGAGGTCCCAGCATCAGGATTCTCCTGTCTAAAGAGGGACGGGATGATATAGCCTGGGGCAACCATGAAATTAGTGACTCTGAAAGCAGATTTACTGCTTTTAAATAATGATTCATAAAGAATTAGTTATACATTCAGAGGTCACTCCTAGCCATGGCAAAGCTTGCTTGGAAGCCAGTAGGTAAACAAAGTAGGTAAAGCCTCCCCACTTAAATCCGAGATCTCAAAGGGTTACACCTTTAATGTAAAGGACAATGAGAAATACATTCACACAGAAAATCTGCCTGACCTGACTTTGATGCTAGGGGTGAAGTGGAGAAGGGAGGTGACTCATGTTTCTAGAGAATTTGTAACCATATGCTTTCAATCACTTGGGTTTGTGGTCTGAAAACCTTAAGTAGAAATTTTAATTTGAAATGGTTTAGGGTTGGTATTTCTCCCAGGTGACTATAAGAAACAAGCACAGTCCTTTCTGGAGAAGTGAAATTTTAACTCATTCCTCAAAAAATTCTCAAAGATAAATTCCAAGGAAAATTCACTGTCAAAAACTGCAAAACACAGAAGAATATAAGGCACTATAATAGAGAACAAGCAGGAACAACAGATATCAAAATCAGATCAGCAAAGTTTCAGATATTAGAATTTTCATCAGACACAGAGTATGAGATGGCAATGTTCACATGTGTAAAAAAATGAGAGGTTTGAAAATATGAGTAAATAATAAGATACTATAAAATGTCTTAGGAGATTTGAGAAAGACTAATATAGAATAATCTAGAAATTAAAAACATATTTTAAACTAAAATGTAATAACCTCAGTGGATGGTTATGGATAAGTTAAAGAGCAAATGAGAAACAAGTAAAGAGAGAACTGGTAAACAATCAGGTAGATATAAATCAAGGCATCTAGAATGTAGGCTAGAAAGACAATGGAAAAAATGAAAGATGCTAAAAGATGTGGGGGATAGAGTGAGAAGGTCTAACACAGAGTAGTTGCTTATGACTATCTGGAGAGTAAACAGTTCAGTTCTAAAAGTGCAGGACTCATCACAGTCTATGACAGAGAAATACTAAAAGCAACCCGAGAGAAAAGTTACACCACCCACAAATAAAGAGCAATTAGACTAACAGCTATCTTCTCAACAACAATGGAAGCCAAAGTGTAATGAAGTAGTATTTCTGGTGAGCCAAGAGAAAAATAATTGGTCACCTGCATGCACATCCAGAGAAATTATGTTTCAAGAATGAGACAAAAAAAAGAACAAACAAACAAGATATATTTTTGGACAAATAAAAACTGAAGGTTTAACCATCAACAGATTCTCACCAAAGCATATTCTTAAAGATGTTTGCACAGTCAGAAAGAAATTAACCCAGACAGGTGGTCTGAGGAATACTAAGCAAATAATTGACCAATATGAGGGTAAATCTAAACTAATATCTACTATGTAAATTAATAATAATAGTGATTAATTTGTTGACTTAAAAAGGTAAATTACTGCTTTTAAGTAGGAAGTAGTATATCATGGCAGGCCAACTTTCCCAGGAACTAGAAAGGGAAAAAAAAAGCTGCAAAAGTAGAAAATTTGAAGATATCAAAGAGCTGTGGAAAAGAGAAGTAAGTGGACCTAAATTGCAGCAAACGAAGAGCTCTTCCTACATAAGCTGATAATTACTGATAGCTTTCTTCCCTGGGGGCATTTGTGAGTCTGGACATTAACTGAAGTTTAGCGTTGGTCCAGGGCTTCCCTGATGGCTCAGACGGTAAAGCGTCTGCCTACAATGCAGGAGACCCAGGTTCAATCCCTGGGTCGGGAAGATCCCCTGGAGAAGGAAATGGCATGTACGGAAAATCCCATGGATGGAGGAGCCTGGTAGACTATAGTCCATGGGGTCGCAAAGAGTCGGACACGACTGAGCAACTTCACTTCAGCGTTGGTCCAAGCAGAGGTTGAATGCTAGGGAAACGGAATTTAGCAGAGTTTTAATGATGGCCTGGCACGACAGACTAGAAACAACAGAAGTCAGAGATGTAAGCTGATTTTCTCTACGGGACCTTGCTCAGTGCTGAATCAGCACAGGTAACATGGATGCTGGGGAGGAAAATTGGAAAGAAAATCTCTTATGATCTCATGGTGCTTAGGAGACAGAGTCCCACTAGGCGGAGAGGACCTGACATTAAGGCCTGACTGTTTTACTCCTTTGGAGAATGAGGACACAGAATCAGCAGGGCTCTTATTCGACAGTCACACTCAAGGAACAAGGAAAAACCAGAGATGGTGGATTTAGTCTGTCAAAAACTGCAACCCACCACCGATGTTGTTCAGTCACTAAATCATGTCCAACTCTTTTACAGCCGCCTCACGGACTGTAGCCCACCAGGCTTTACTGTCCATGGGATTTTCCAGGCAAGAACACTGGAGTGGGTTGCCATTTGCTCCTCCAGGGGATCTTCCTGATCCAGGGATCAAATATGTGTCTCTTTCACTGGCAGGAGGATTCTCTACCATGGAGTCACCAGGGAAGCCTGGTTAACCCATCAATGACCCATCTCAATTTCTGACCAGGCTGAGAGACTCAGCCTTTCACCCTGTCCCCTGACAAAGGAAAGGAAGAGGCTTCTTTGATAGAATGAATCATCTAGAGCCTCCACGTTTCTTTAACACACAATGTTCAGTATACAGTCAATATTGTAAGATATGTGAAGAGGCAGGAAGAGGGAGAGAAAAGGAAGCAAACAATAGAAATGGATTCACAGGTGATCTGGATACTGTAGTCAGATAAAAACATTAACTATGATTACAGTGTTAGAGATAATAAAGGAAGTGATGGATGCAATGGAGGAAAATATGAGCCTTCTAAAGTCTACTCTCTTTCAACAGTTACCTGGAATCAACAAACAAGTACTAACTTACTAGATGGGTTTAACAGCAGACAAAACACAACAGACTACAGGATCAGTTACTGAAAGACAGAAACAACGGGAAACAGCCAAACTAAACAGGTGCTTATTACAGAGTATAAGCACCATGCGGGTCATGTCGAAGTTCAATATACACATTTTTGGAGTCCCAAAATTATCTTTGGAAAGATAATAAGCAAGGGTTTCCAAGCTTATGAAATACACTAACACTGATTCAAGAAGCCCAGTGAACGCCTCCAGTAGAATTAACACACACACACAAAATCACACCTACACATCTCACAAACTGTTAAAAACCAAAGACAAAGAGAAATTTTCCAAAGCAGTCAGTCACAGAGAAAAAAAGACAAATTCTCTTCAAAGAAACATGAATGAGTCTGTTAGCTAACGTTTCAATAAAAATGGGTGAACTTTAGAAAACATTCTTAAAATGCTGAAATTTTAAAAGTAACAAAGTACTCCTAGTATTATATGAACAACAACAACAACAAAATCCTGAAAAAAACCGGAACAAAATAAAAATATTTTCAGGCAAATGGAAATTAAAAATCAACAAAAATGTAATTTCATCAGACAAGCACTAGGGGATATACCAAAGAAATGAAAGGAAAATGATTCCTGCCAGAGACACAAAATTGTAAGAAGGAATGAAGAACACTACAAAGGAAATATTTAGGTTACTTTAAAAATCACAATATGAAAATCACAACATAGAGACTTCCCCAGTGGCCCAGTGGTTAAAAGACTCCACAATCTCAATGCAGGGTGCCTGGTTTGATTCTGGGCCAGGAATCTGGATCCCACATGATGCAGCTAAGACTGGCAGAGGCAAATAAATTTTTTTAAAAGTCACAATATATATCATATGCAGAAGTAAAAATTTTAACAACAATAGCACAACAAGCAAGAAGGGAATAATGGAACTCAATGGTTGCAAAGTTCTTCCATTGTTCAGGAAGCAGCAAAAGTCCTAACCTAAATGGGAGCTGACTGTGGCTCGGACCATGAACTCCTTATTGCCAAATTCAGACTGAAATTGAAGAAAGTAGGGAAAACCACTAGACCATTCAGGTATGACCTAAATCAAATCCCTTATGACTAGACAGTGGAATTGAGAAATAGATTTAAGCGACTAGATCTTATAGACAGAGTGCCTGATGAACTATGGATGGAGATTTGTGACACTGTACAGGAGACAGGGATCAAGACCATCCCCAAGAAAAAGAAATGTAAAAAAGCAAAATGGGTGTCTGAGGAAGCCTTACAAATAGCTGTGAAAAGAAGGGAAGCGAAAAGCAAAGGAGAAAAGGAAAGATATACCCATTTGAATGCAGAGTTCCAAAGAATAGCAAGGAGAGATAAGAAAGCCTTCCTCAGTGATCAATGCAAAGAAATAGAGGAAAATAATAGAATGGGAAAGAGTAGAGATCTCTTCAAGAAAATGAGAGATACTGAGGGAACATTTCATGCAGAGATGGGCTCAATAAAGGACAGAAATGGTATGGACCTAACAGAAGCAGAAGATATTAAGAAGAGGTGGCAATATACAGAAGAAATATACAAAGAAGATCTTCACGACCCAGATAATCACAATGGTGTGATTACTCACGTACAGCCAGATATCCTGGAATGCTAAGTCAAGTGGGCCTTAGGAAGCATCACTTTGAACAAAGCTAGTGGAGGTGATGGAATTCCAGTTGAGCTATTTCAAATCCTGAAAGACGATGCTGTGAAAGTGCTGCACTCAATATGCCAGCAAATTTGGAAAACTCAGCAGTGGCCACAGGACTGGAAAAGGTCAGTTTTCATTCCAATCCCTAAGAAAGGCAATGCCAAAGACTGTTCAAACTACCACACAATTGCACTCATCTCACATGCTAGTAAAGTAATGCTTAAAATTCTCCAAGCCAGGCTTCAGCAGTATGTGAACTGTGAACTTCCAGATGTTCAAGCTGCTTTTAGAAAAGACAGAGGAACCAGAGATCAAATTGCAAACATCCGCTGGATCATCAAAAAAGCAAGAGAGTTCCAGAAAAACATCTATTTCTGCTTTATTGACTATGCCAAAGCCTTTGATTGTGTGGATCACAATAAACTGTGGAAAATTCTGTAAGAGATGGGAATACCAGACCACCTGACCTGCCTCTTAAGAAACCTATATGCAGGTTAGGAAGCAACAGTTAGAACTGGACATGGAACAACAGACTGGTTCCAAATAGGAAAAGGAGTACATCAAGGCTGTATACTGTCACCCTGCTTATTTAACTTGTATGCAGAGTACATCATGAGAAACGCTGGGCTGGAGGAAGCATAAGCTGGAATCAAGATTGCTGGGAGAAATATCAATAACCTCAGATACGCAGATGACACCACCCTTATGGCAGAAAGTGAAGAAGAACTAAAGAGCCTCTTGATGAAAGTGAAAGAGGAGAGTGAAAAAAGTTGGCTTAAAGCTCAACATTCAGAAAACGAAGATCATGGCATCTGGTCCCATCACTTCATGGCAAATAGATGGGGAAACAGTGGAAACAGTGACAGACTTTATCTTTCTGGGCTCCAAAATCACTGCAGATGGTGATTGCAGCCATGAAATTAAAAGACGCTTACTCCTTGGAAGGAAAGTTATGACCAACCTAGACAGCATATTAAAAAGCACAGACATTACTTTGCCAACAAAGATCTGTCTAGTCAAGGCTATGGTTTTTCCAGTCGTCATGTATGGATGTGAGAGTTGGACTATAAAGAAAGCTGAGTGCTGAAGAATTGATACTTTTGAACTGTGGTGGTGGAGAAGACTCTTGAGAGTCCCTTGGACTGCAAGGAGATCCAACCAGTCCATCCTAAAGGAGATCAGTCCTGGGTGTTCATGGAAGGACTGATGTTGAAGCTGAAACTCCAGTACTTCAGCCACCTGATGCAAAGAGCTGACTCGTTTGACAAGACCCTGATGCTGGGAAAGATTGAGGGCAAGAGGAGAAGGGGACGACAGAGGATGAGATGGTTGGATGGCATCACCAACTCGATGGACATGGGTTTGGGTGGACTCTGGGAGTTGGTGATGGACAGGGAGGCCTGGAGTGCTGCGATTCATGGGGTTGCAAAGAGTCGGACACGACTGAGGGACTGAACTGAACTGAAACTGTTACAGGCTAAGAATGTACAGTGAAACTTCTAGAATAATCACTGAAAAATAATTATAGAATGTGAAACAAAAGTCAGTGCAAGAAAAATATAAAATAATAAAAATATTTGTTTAATTTCCAAAAAAGACAGGATGAAACGACAAATGGAAAACAAATAGCAAGGTGGTAGAATTAAACCCAATTATATCAGAAAGTGTATTAAATATAAATGGACTCAAAATCATAAGATAGAACTAAAATAATGAATAAAAGCATTTAAGTCTGAAAGAAGGTGTTGGAAGGGTGAAATTTTCTCTCTGTCCTGCTTGAGTTATTCAGTGCTGCATGCTTAGTCACTCAGTCTTGTCCGACTCTTTGCGACCCCATGGACTGCAGTCCACCAGGCTCCTCTGTCCACGGGAATTCTCCAGGCAAGAATATTTCGGTGGGTTGCCATGCCCTCCTCCAGAGGATCTTCCCAACCCAGGAATCGAACCCAGTTCTCCCACATTGCAAATGGATTCTTTACCTTCTGAACCACCAGGGAAACCCTTGAGTTATTTTAGCTGATCTGTTAAGGAAATTGACAAAAGACAGATTGACAGGAAAAAAACAAAATTCACATGCATGGCGATCCCCCAGAAATGAGACCCCCAAAGTGACCAAGGCAGGCTGTTTACAGATCAGTTTTAGACAAAAAACAGTTATTTTCAAGGATTTAGCAGAACAAAGGTGTCTGTGCATAGGGTAACAGACTAATGAAGAAGTAATGAGATTGGTTTACACAGCTTTCTTAGCCTTGAATTCCCCAAATCTGGTGATAAGAATGTTTTCCAACCTCCTAATATGGGGACTGCTACTGCTGCTAAGTCGCTTCAGTCATGTTCGACTCTGTGCGACCCCATAGACGGCAGCCCACCAGGCTCCCCCATCCCTGGGATTCTCCAGGCAAGAACACTGGAGTGGGTTGCCATTTCCTTCTCCAATGCATGAAAGTGAAAAGTGAAAGTGAAGTCGGTCAGATGTGTCTGACTCTTAGCGACCCCACGGACTGCAGCCTACCAGGCTCCTGCATCCACGGGATTCTCCAGTCAAGAGTACTGGAGTGGGTTGCCATTGCCTTCTCCATAATATGGGGAGGATATGTTCAAATGGGAGATTTATTTCCTGCTTTCACAGGGAAAGAAGTGGCTCAAAGTGTTGGGGTTATTTTTTAATATCTTTATTTTTGACCAGCTGTTTCCCAAATAACTTTTTTTTTTCCCCCCAAATAACTTTAATGCAGAAGAATTAACAACACATCTCGGGGGAGCCTGATCTGAATCCCAACAGCGGTAATTAGAGTCCAAGCATTATAAAAGTATAATGTCATTATTCATAAGAGTAAAGACATTAATATCAGTGAGATTCAGACCTTGTTAAGTGTGCATGCTTAAATTTCTAGAATACCCACTCAAAAAAAATCAATCTAGTGAACTCTCTATTCTGAATTCCTTTAGAAATCTTTGTCAGTTTCTCTGATTTTGACAGTTATTATTGTACAGTTACAAGATTTAGGAGAAAATTAAAACTCCTCCTAACCCAAAAATATTTACTAATGAGCTGGCTGCTTTACAATCAAGTATTACTCTCCACAGACACCATTTTCTATCTTTACTCATCTCATCCATGTCTTTGTTGGTTTTCTTCAGCTTGTTGCTCGTAGTATCAGAAAATGCAATGGAGAAAAAGGACAAATCTCTAAACAGAGCCAGATTTCAGAAAGTTAGCCAAAGAGTGGTTGGATGACTGCTCCAATCACATCTAAACTAAAAACGAAGTGGCAGAACTGAACTAGTTAATGATCAAAGCAGAGAAAACGGACAAAGATGCCAGATGTTTCAGAAGAAAATTTCATCATCTAATGATTGGAAGATACTCTTGGGAAAACTGATAAATCTCTAAAATATCTTCACAAATGCCTCTATTATCACGCTGTGAAAATCAAACACAAAATGAAGAATGTTTTGTGCTCAGACATGATTATCTCTAAAAATTTCATCCTCCCCTAAAAAAAGAAAATCAACACTTGAGAATTTCTGTTTTTAATGAAAAAACATTAGCACATTTGACAATATAACCTACATTTTGCTAACAGGAGATGAGAAAGGCTTGTTTTCAAGCTTCCAGTTTCAGTTTTTTAAAGTATGGCCCCCATTCAAACCTTTTTCCTTCACCATTTATAATGGATATTTTGACCCTTGTTTTAAGAAGACTCTCTTTAAGTGGTATTTTACTGGTATCAATTATCCTTAGAAAAGTGAAGCGTGCTTATGTCTGCTTTCTTTGACCTGAGAAGCATCTTTCTGTTTATATTTGTGTGCACGTCTTAGTTTCTTCTCCACACCAGATTGAGTCCTGACACCTTTCTGCATTTTGATAGCTGCTATGAGTCAGACACTCACTAAGTACCTCTCACGTAATCCTTCCAGCAACTCCGAGACATCTTAGATTTAGAAGCTGAGATCTGGAGAGTTTAAGTGATGAACTTGCCCAGTGCCACACAGGGAGTTGATGACTCAGTGCAATCCTCCAATGTGTCTGACTTGCAAACCAAGCTTTTAATTTCAATGCTACATTTCCTTATCCATCTTTCTCTTCCCAGGGGTCATCACAGAGCCGGCCGCATAGTAGGCGCTTAGTGAATGCTAGCACGTCTGAGTTGTGACTTAACTCGAGTCCCTGGTTCAGTGTGATATGGATGAATAGCTATTATGACCATTGTTCAGTTTGACTTTTGGGTGTATGGCTAGGAGCCCAGGTGCTATAAATCTGTAGATGGGGATGCCTCTTTGGAAGAGGCGCTGACAGTGGAGCATCTTTTCCCCATCTGGCCTTAGAGATGATACTATGTCATGGGGATGGGAGAACTGAAAGGGAGCCAGCAGGTCCTGAGCTTCTACAATGGGCCGGGTGTTGTCTGAGGTTTCCGGTGTGTTCTTGGAATCTCCTAAGAAGCCTGCAAGAGGCGTCACAATCCCACTTTTGGAGATGCACAAACTGAACCTCAGAGAGGGGAAGGCACTCGGTGAAGGCACTCTCCAAGGCAGGATGGACTACAAGCGGCAGAGCCAAGGCGCACGCTGTCCCACTGCAAACCTCTCTGCCTCTTTACGACGTTACTTTATCATCATTGTCTGGAGCATCCAAACGAGGTCAGAAAGAGGAGGAGAGAGGGGAGCTTTGCTTGGTGGTTCTGCCATTGCTAAGAAGGACAACAAGGTGCTCAGTCACCTGGGTGGCCAGAGGCAGAGGTTTCAGGAGGAGAGCTTGCTGGGGACTAGTGTTAAATAATCCAGCCCACATTTCTGGGGCAACACTCAAAGCATCATTCATTCAGTCAAGAAAGGTGAATCCCTCCCAGTGGGGTTAATGGAGACAACAGCACTTGCCGTCCAGAGCTGACTCAAAGCTGGTTTGAGCTCAGATAGACGACTCATAGAGGAACTGAGGAGCAATCGCAATAGACTCAAGAGGGCCAGGGTGAGACCTGACCAGTCCAAGAGGCCTGCCTCAGGCCTGGCACACAGCCGGAGAGGCCATGGGGCCCTGTGGAGCCTTAGGGCATGTGCAGGGTAGACCCTAATGCAGAATGGGGCCTCAGCAGTCAGCCTTCTCCCACCGCCCACATCCAGCCCACGTTAGAGACAGGCAACAAATCCCCAGAGAGGGGAGGGACTAGTCCCAAGTCACACAGCCAAGATGATCAAGCTTATGGGTTTTTTAACTGTGTGATTCCATTTATTTAAATCTCAAATTTAATGCAATATTTTAAAAATGTGTTATCTAGAGCTATGTCCATAAATGGGAAAATTAACAAGAATAAAAAGAGGAAAACAGATGGGCAAGGGAGTGGAAAGACGATTGATACTAGTATATTCTAGTTTTCAGCAAGGTGGGCTGTACATAGAGTACTTTGTTTTTATAGCTCTTCCCACCAATATTTCATAGCTGGGGAACCTGAGGTTCATTAAGAACTCGCTCACCTAAGGTCACCCTATGAGATTGTCTACCCCTAAATCCCCATTCTACAGATGGGACCACTGAAGCGGAGATGACACGGTGAGCAGAATCAGATCTGCTACCTTCTGCTCCCCTTTGGGGGTGGCCACCAGGACCTTTTCCACCAGGGACAGCAAGTGCCCGGGGCTCATCCTGCTGACGGCACACTTCAGCCCTGTTGCCTGCCTGTGGAGCCGGGGTCTTGTTTGTTCGCTTGCTTGTTTTTTGGCCATGCTACACGGCACGTAGGATCTGAGTTCCCGAACCAAACCCACATCCCAGCACTGGAAGCACAGAGTCTTAACCACTGGCCACCTGAGAATTCCCAGTAGGGTCCTTTTTTTACCCCAGCTTCTGCAGTTGGAGGAGGGTTAGCTTGAATAAAGAGCACTCCTTCAGGCAAACAAGGGAACGTGGTAAATTTGCCAGTGTTTCTGATGTTTCAGAAGCTTCAGTGCCCTGCCAGGATGGGGTGGGGGTCACTATCGAGGTCTTGTGACTGGGCAAGGGGCAGCGCTCAGTGTTCCCAACCTCTCTCCACTGCTGTGCCAAGGGAGGGGGAGTCCTCCTCACGTGGGGGGCTCTGTGAACTGTCCACTGTCATGTGGGAAGGCCCGTGGTTGCTGTGTAATTGCGGATAATCTACCGTCCCTGTGATCCCGGCAGCAGTGCCGGGCTGTCGCTGCCGTAACTCATGACCTGGAAGCTGTGTGAGGAATGGGGATTCATTTTCTACTTGCCAGTCCCAGGGCGGCTCGGCTCGAGCAGCCTCCTCCAGCTACCTCTACATAGACCCTTAGAGACTTTTGCAGAGTGGAGCGGGTGTGGCTTCTGGACAGGCGTACCCTCCGGGAAACCCATCTGTTCTCTCTGCAAGACGGGGGCTAGGAAGCCATGCCCCAGTAAGGCTCCTGGGCTCATTTCCTTGGCTAAAAAATCTTAGTTTCCTCACATCGGTTTATCACTTTCTATGGAAAGCATAGAGCCTTTCCATAGCTTCCCTTTGTACCTGGAGTGGAGTCCACACTCGTGGTCATGCTCCCGAAGACCTCCCTGAGGCCTTCCTCCATGCCCCACTCTGTGTGGCTTCCTGGTACTTCTGCTAACTCAGGCTCTTCCTGTGGCTGGTGCCTCCTTCTCAGCTTTCTGGGCTCAGCAGAACTGCCCCATTCCTCATATTTCTGACCGTTCTAGCCAAAGTGGCCCCTGCCTCCACCAGGAGTCTCATCTCATGGCTCCATTTTATTTCTCCAATAGTGCTTTCATGCGTCCTAAATCCCTTCAATCATGTCCAACTTTTTGCAACCCTGTGGACTGTAGCCCACCAGGCTCCTCTGTCCATGGGATTCTCCAGGCAAAAATACAGGAATGGGTTGCCATGCCCTCCTCCAGGGCATCTTCCTGACCCAGGGATTGAACCCGTGTCTCTTAAGTCTCCTGCACTGGCAGGCAGGTGCTTTACCACTAGTGCCTCCTGGGAAGCCCCAGTAGTGCTCACCCCAACTTAAATGCGTCTTGTGAGTTTGTTTGTTCACCTGCCTGTTGCCTTGTCACTCCCACTAGACTTCAAGGCCCAGGAGAGCAAGGGCCTGGCTGGCCTGCTCTCCGCTGTCCTAGCACCTGGCACAGCACAGGCGCTCAGCAAGCAACTTGTTAAGGAGCAGGTGCCAAGGGTGCAGCCCAGCCATCTCTACAAGTGCATCTTCTGAACCCAGATCTCTCCTTTCTCAGGGCAATTAAGCTGCATATCAAGAACACAGGGTGAGTAAAAATTTATCCTCCCCAGTGACTTCATGCCTGAGCTGAAATAAGAAGAGATTGATTTTTAAAATAGTAGTAATAACAGTAATTGTCTCTCAGCCTGGAGTCTGGCTTCAGTGGCCCCACCAGCCTGCTGTTTGGACATGCCCTGTTCACTTTCCCTCTCTGGGCCTGTGACCTCTCGTTACAACGAGGCTCCCAATACATGCTGCTTCCCCTTTTAGATCTCATGGGAATCTCTCCCCACTTCCCACCCAGGAAAACTCAACGTTATGTGTGAACTGACTGTGACTCGTAGCCGAGTCTGAAAGCTATGGCAACTGTCCAGGAGAGGCAGGAGGCTAGCCTGGGCCCCGGAGGCTGCGGAGGAGGCGAGAGGAAGTGAGACAGCCGGGGTCATGATCACAGATTCTGCAAACTGTATACGGATGCTGTTCAAGGCTGGGAGGAGAACATGTGAGACCAGGGAAGGAGGGACAGGAAGGCAGCCCAGAGCCCTGGGGCCAGTCCCTGCTTTGTGGGTCCTCCTAGAGGGTAACCCAACGAAGGAAGCCAAAATTGGATTCACTGAACGGTACTGGCTCACTGAGTGGCTGGTGAGCGCCAGGGGCGTGCCCTAGAGGACCCGTGGTGAGGAGGGGTCCTCTCTCTGGGCGTGTGGAAAGAGAGGTGCCCTCTGCATCAAGCTGTCTCCTCTGTGGATGGAGAGCTTCTGAGCAGGGCCTGGGCAGCATTTACGTACCTTCTATGCCAAGGACATGGCTTGGTGCACAGGAGACTTCTGGATGAGGACTGGAGGGCACACCGTGTACGTCATGGGACATGAGCAGAGCTTGCGGGCTGCCTAGTGTACCCCCCTCACCTCCTCAACGTCCCTCACTCAGCAGCAAAATTCCACCTTGACTCACTGCAAGCCTGAACCTTTCACTCTGAGCTGAAGCCTTGACTCTAATTATATGTCACATCCTCAAAGTAACAGCGAGTTTCCTCCCAGCTGCCTAGGCTCTAGGCAGAGGAGAGAAGCAGGAAGTGACAGAAGGCCCTGGAGGCAGGCTTGGGTATGGGGAGGGCCCGAGGAGTGACTGAGGAGGAACTGCCTGGGTGGAGAGACCCTTCCTGTGGCCCTGACCTAGCAGGGTCCAAGGTCAAGGTGATCAGGAGAACAGGAGCCTCAGGCTGTGAAGAAGGAACTGCCTTAGGGGGACTGTCAGTTCAGTTGCTCAGTCCTGTCCGATTTTTTTGCGACCCCATGAATAGTACACCAAGCCTCCCTGTCCATCACCAACTCCCGGAGTTTACCCAAACTCATGTCCATCAAGTCGGTGATGCCATCCAGCCATGTCATCTTCTGTCATCCCCTTCTAATGACAATCAGAATAGAATAGTTAAGCATCTCGTGCATCTGCTATGTCAGGCTCTGCGGGCTTCATCAAGTCACCCTGCTTGATTATCAGCCTGACTGCAGACTGATGTGTTCCCAGAGTGGCTGAGGAGGACGTGTCCACCAGAGAACGAGCCTTGGGAGTCTGCACTGCGTGTGCTCAGAGACTCCCCTGCCCACGCTGGGGGTTGCAGAATAGTTAGAATCCTGGCTAAGAACAGTTCCTGGAGCCTCGGTTTCCTCATCTGCAAGATGGGAAGAACCACAGTCGCTTCCTCCCAGGGCTATTTGAGAGCTTAGGTGAGGTTGTGAGGTTTCGGGGTGTAGCATACAGCTGCACTCAGCTGTGGGGAGTCTTCTTGCTTGAAACGCCCAAAGGGCAATGGAGCCGGGTCTGTGGCTGCAGGGACAGCCGCTTCAGTCAGGGTCTCAGCAGGACACAAAGCCCACTCAGATTGGGTAAACTGAGGCAGCGTTAACAAAGGGACTGTTGGCAGTGGTGACAGCGGGGTGTGGGAGACCATGGATGGTGCCAACCTCTGGGCCAGAACAGTGGGTGCCTTTAGCACGCCAATCCCAAGAATAAAGGAAGCTGTCAAAACCTAGAGACAGAAAGATCTGGGTGCAGAGGGCGGTCTGAGAGAGACCCGGTCCTCTGTCGAGGGGCCAAGCACCTCACTACAGTCCCACGGGACGGAGCCCAGGGGTGGGTCCCTTGAAGTCACTCTCCTCCCATCCTGCATCTCCTGCTGGAGACTCCACCCAGAACAGCCAGGACTTCCCTGGGGGTCCGCTGGGTAGGAATCCCCTGCCAATGCAGGGGGCACAGGTGAGATCCCTGGTCCGGGGAGATCCTACCTGCCACAGGGCAGCTAAGTCCATGTGCTACAACTACTGAGCCCGCGTGCCCACAGCCCATGCTCCGCAGCAAGAGAAGCCCCACAAGCCCAGGCACCGTAACAGAGTAGCCCAGTTCCCTGCAACCAGAGAAAGTCCACGCGCAGCAGTGAAGACTCAGAACATCCCCCAAAATACATAAATAAAAATTAGAACAGTCAGAAGCCAGAGGCAGGGTCTCGTTGATAGGGGCCTCCCAGGTCAGCCTCCTGGCACACGGGAGAGAGGAGGCAGAAACAGAGACTGTCCAGCTCAAGGGTGAGTGCGAGCAGGAAAAGGGGAAGCAGACAGCTACGCAGGCCCATGTTACAGATGGAGAAACTGAGGCTCGGTAGGGAGACTAAATCACAGCATGTGCACTACGTGACTCCCTCATTCATGCTCTTAACTGTTGCTCCCTGTGGTTCCGCCTATCACTACCCTGAGTTGGGTGTTAGTTTCCTTATTTACACATGTTTAGACAGGTAAAGTGACTGCCCAAGGTCACACGGCAGAGTCCAGATGGTAGAAGCCAGGCCTGGAGGCCCCAGTGCCATCATTCAACATGATCCGGCCTTGGCAGGAGAGAAGGTTCTAGAAGCTCTGTTTAGATCAGGGCTGCAATGTTTCTGAGCCACCAGCCTAAAGGGCCAAAGGACGGCGGTGAGGGTATGTGTTTGGGGACAGCTGGGTGTTGCCCTGTGTCTCTCTGTGAAGCCCCATCCTGGTGAAGCTCCAGGGTGCAATCTCTCCTCAGAGATGATTTTTCCAGCGCAGAGCTTCACAGGCGCGGCTCTCTTCTTAATTCATCCCGCCTAACACCCGGGGGACATGTCCTGCCACCGTGCCTCCCCCCTTTTCTGCCATTCCCCCACCCAGCCCCCTATCAGCAGCTTCTCTAGACTTCCGAGCAGGTTTTCTTTGACTCTGCTCTCTGCACCAGGCAGATAATACATAAGGCCGTTTGCCAAGGTCGTCTTTAACTCTGCGGCACTGCGGGTGAGGGAGTGAGGGAGACTTAAATCACAGGGTAGCCCCGCTTTCCTTAAGGTTTCAGCAGGGGTGCGGGTGGGAGAGGGGGGGCTCTGATCCCTCTCCTCCCCTCACTCTAGCTTGACTGGTGGGACGGGGCTGGCAGCTGGGAAATGTTTGCATTCCACTATTTCACCCTTGGGGAGGACAGAGAGAGAAAGGAAGGTCAGAGGAAGAGAGGGTGAAAAGGTTGTGGGCCACAGTCTGGACAGAAAATGGTCAGCTCCTGGAGAAGATGGGACAGGGCTTGGCCTGATTACTAAGGTCGAGATATGGCCTGGTTGCTAATAATACACCCATTCTACTGATGGGAAAACTGAGGTCCAGGGAAAGAAAGGTGGTGTCCAAGGTCACAGACAGTAGCAATCAGTGGAATGAGGCAGCAAACCATATCTGCCCAGGGCTAATGGAAGCAGCTCCCAGGTTAGGACCCACGAGTCCTCAGTTCCAATCCGGGCTCTGCTCTGACTTGCTGTGTGAGCCTGAGCAAGTCGCTACCGCTCTCTGGGTTTCAAAGTTTGATGATTTTATTTTTATTCAGCACCTTCCAGGGCTTCCCAGGTGGTGCTAATGGTAAAGAACCTGCCTGCCAACGCAGGAGATGTAAAAGAGGAGGGTTAGATCCTGGGTGGGGAAGAGCCCCTGGAGGAGGGCATGGCAACCCACTCCAGTATGCTTGCCTGGAGAGTCCCGTGGACACAGGAGCCTGGCAGGCTACAGTCCATAGGGTTGCACAGAGCGAGACACAAAGTGACTTAGCAGGCAGCACCTACCATGTGGGAAGCCCTGGGATGCTGCAAGGAACAAACATAATCCTGCCTTTATGGCGCTAATATTCAGGAGGAGACTCAGCAGAGACAATCCTCGAGACAGCCATCAAAGATGGATATTACGAATGCCATTTCACAGATGAGAACACTGAGCTTCATCACTACACTGATGGGACTGGAGGAGATGACTCCTCCGAGGACTCTTTCCACCTCCATGTTCTTCTGGCAGAGAGAAGCAGAGCTCAGGCCCCATGAGGCTGCACATCTCCCATATTTAAAACTTTATTTATTTGGTCTGGAGATGAGTGATCAGATTTTTTTTTTTTTCCAAAAGTAGATTTACCCTCTTAATTATGTTTGAGGTAGATTTACAATGATATTAATTCTCACTCCCTGAATAAACACGAGAGGCGAATGTTTGCTTAAGGAAAGGCCTCAAGAAGCAAGAGAGGCAAGGGGTGGGGGTGGACAGGCTGGGACTTGAGCATTTCCTGCAGGTTTTCAGAGACTAAGCATTCACCCAAGGAGAACAACTGGGGTAGGAGGTGCCAGATTTACAAAAGTTGGGGACAAAGTAGGAGGGGGCCTCTGGAGGTGGTCCCCTCCCCTCTTTTCTCTGGTCCTTTATCAACAGGAGCTGAGAGTTCGTTGCACACTTCCTAAGTGTTGCTGGGGAAGCAGAGAGATGTATAATCCTGTTTCCTGGTGCCACGGTCTGAATGTTTGTGTCCCCCGAAAATTCATATGTTGAAGCCTAACCCCCAATGTGATGGTATTAGGAGATGGGGCATTTGGTGGGTGATTAGGTCATGAGGATGTGATCTTAACGAATGAGATTAGTGCCCTGATAAAAGAGGCCAAAGAATTGATGCTTTTGAACTGTGGTGCAGGAAAACTCTCTTGAGAGTCTCTGGGACAGCAAGGACATCAAACCAGTCAATCCTAAAGGAAATCAACCCTGAATATTCATTGGAAGGACTGATGCTGAAGTTCCAATACTTTGGCCACCTGATGCCAAGAGCCAACTCATTAGAAAAGACACTAATGCTGGGAAAGATTGAGGGCAGGAGGAGAAGGGGACGACAGAGGATGAGATGGTTGGATGGTATCACCGACTCAATGGACATGAGTTTAAGCAAATTCTGGGAGATGGTGAAGGACAGGGAAGCCTGGCGTGCTGCAATCCATGGGGCCACAAAGAGTCGGACACGACTGAGCGACTGAACAACAATAGAAGAGGCCCTGGTTTCCCTGGTGGCCCAGTGGTAAAGAATTCACCTGCCAGCACAGAAGATGCAGGTTTGATCCCTGGATTGGGAAGATCCCTTGGAGAAGGAAATGGAAACCCACTCCAGTATTCTTGCCTGGGGAATCCCATGGACAGAGGAGCCTGGTGGGCTACATACAGTCCCTGGGGTCACCAACAGTCAGACGCAACTGAGCAACTGAACACACACACAAAAGAGACCACAGAGGGCTCTCGCCCCTTCCCCCACTTGAGGACACAGCAAGAAGACAGATGTTTATGAGCTTGTGAAGCAGGAAGTGGGCTGTCACCAGCCACTGAATCTGCCAGAACCTTGATCTTGGACTTGCCAGCCTCCAGAACTGTAAGAAGTGAATGTCTGTTGTTTATAGACATTTGTTAGAGCAGCCAGAATGAAGACACCTATCTTCTGGCTTTTTCTAGTCCACGAAAGCTGCCAGCCTTTTGTTGTGGCCTCTAGCACAGAGTAACAACATTGAAGAAAGCTCATATCTTCCTTCCTCTTCCCCCACCCAAGGGCACCCTATCATGTTCCACTGAGTTATCAGGCCAGTGATCAAGGAGAACTCTCTGCTCCTCCCTCCCTCCAGAAGTTTCCAAGGACAGGTGGTGGTGGTGTTTAGTTGCTAAGCTCTGTCTGACCCTTTGCAACCCCATGGACTGTAGCCCACCAGGCTCCTTTGTCCATGGGACTTCCCAGGCAAGAGTACTGGAGTGGGTTGCCATTTCCTTCTCCAGGGGATCTTCCTGACTCAGGGATCCGGCCCAGGGATCCAACCCATGTCTCCTGCATTGGCAGGTGGATTCTTTATCACTGAGCCACCAGGGAAGCCCAAGGACAGGAGCTAACCTAATTTGCGTCCTCCGAGACAGAGCCTGGCAAGGTCCCCTGCTCTAGACCTCCCCCGGGCGGCTGGCATGGTGCGGGGACCGTAACCTCTGCCGACTGAGTCAGAGACAGCAGCATCTGCAGTCACAGGATGATTTAGCAGCTAATGAGAAAAAACAAACAATGGAAGCAGTCCCCGCTGTGGGGGAAACGCATTCATCAGATTCTCTCTGAGAAACTGAGGCAGCCAGCACAGACCACTGCGCGCAGGAGGGGCCCTGGCTGCTAATGACCCTGGGCCTGGAGAATGCCGCCACAGCCGAGACCCATGAGGTCCTACCTGTCACCCTGCAGGTTCGTGTCCCCCAGGCCTCACCTCTGGGCAGGGCAGCCAGAGCTATCTGGAGCTTCCATGGGGCAGAGTCTGACTGCAGAGTGAGGCCAGGTTGACCTTGAACCAATGAATGAACAACTGCCTAGGAAAGCCACAGCCAGCCCACCCAGTCCAGCCCATCTCCTTCCTGCCCATGCTCCCTGCTGGAACCAAGGCAGTTTCATCAGGGGTGTTACTTATCAGAGCTGTTGGCTGTACCTGTTTTGTAGATCAGGAGACTTGCACTGGCAGAGGGGATGTGACTTCCCAAGGGTTGCAATCTAAAAGATGAAATCTGAACTTTGTACATGCAGGTCTTGGGACTCAAAGTTGAAGCTCTGTCCGTCAAACCTGAACCCGAGTCACTCCTTGTTCATGTCTTCCCCACATGTACTGCCCCTATTCCAGAGATGAGGAAAGTGAGGCTCAGAGGTGTTGAGTGACTCATCTGATACCACTCAGCTAGGAAATTACAGAGGCAACTTCCAGGCACTGTGCCAAGTGTTGGGCATATGAGAAAGTGGAGCCCAGTGGTTACAGCTCCCAGCTTACATTGCCTGGTGGGACTGCAAACGCTGGCAGTGTGGCCTTGGGCAAGCTACCCGACCCTTTCTGCATTGGTACCTCCTGTGCAGGATTATGAAATAGTGTAGGTAGGACTGTGCCGAGCTCACCAGAAACTCTCCATAAATGTTGGCTGGTTTTAACCCTTGTTCCACTATGCCTGGGGCTTCCCTGGTGGCTCAGACGGTAAAGAATCTGCCTGCTATGCCAGAGACCTGGCTTTGACCCCTGGGTGGGGAAGATCCCCTGGAGAAGGTAATGGCCACCCAGGCCAGTATTCTCGCCTGGAGAATCTCACGGACAGAGGAACCTGGTGGGCTACAGTCCGTGGGACGGCAGAGTCAGACGCGACTGAGCAACGAACACGCACTTCCACTACGCCTGGTTCTGGAAATGCAGAGATGAGGGAGCCGCTCCTTTACCCTCTCTGAGCTCTCTGAGTCTGTTGTGTTTGTTCTCTTCTTACTCTCAACACCCAAGACCCCTCCCCAGTTCGGGGTGCAGGCAGAGTGATCCACGCTGATGCCTCCTAGAAAGCAGAGAACAAAGAAGACCCTGCTTGACTTCTGAGTCCCTGAACAGACTCTGACTACTGCAGGCAAAGACCTAACTGTGCTCAGAGAAAAGGCTTTGATTCTGTGGACTCTCTGAATTCCAAAAACCCAGAGCTGTGAAGGACACCTGAAAAAAATGACAGATCTGGAAGGCTACCTGCTCTGTCAAAGGAAGCTGGGCCCGACCGCCCTCTCCCCTGCCCTGTATCTAAAATCTGCCTGAACTGGGGTGAAGAGGAGGAGAACGACCCAAGGAGGAAGAAGACGAGGCATTTGCTGGTGGTCACCGGCAAAGGGACTATGACCTTCCCTCCAGCTGAGTCCCTAAGGTGGGCTTGAGAGCAGAGGGCAGCCACACAGCCTTGGGGCCTGTGATCTGGACACCGAGATGGTCTCATGGGGCATCCTGGATAATGAGTCTGGGAGTGTGGGTCAGAGGACCTTATCCTAGAAAGCTCACCATCGCCTTGTGACCGAGAGAGAGAGAGAGAGAGAGAGAGAGTGTGAACTGGACTCAAGAGGCTTTGAGGCTCAGATACAGAGAAGACCTCAGGGATACGCATGGACCTGTGACCTGAAGTGAGGCACGTCGAGGACGTTAAGTGGATGCCAGCACAGACAGACGACTAAAGACCAAATGCCCCTGCTCTGCCCCATGCCTCAGCACTCCTGCCTGCCAGCAATGGCAAAAACTTTCTGACGTGAAAATGCAATTCCAGAGAAGGCAGAGGAGAACCTAAATTGATCAGAATTTTGTTTCTTTCATTTGGCAGAATGAACGCTTGAAGCTGAAATCAAGCTTAGTTACTGAATAATAATGAAAGCAACATATTTTGCATATCCACATTTGTGGTCTGAACTGACTGCAAGCTATAAGCCAAGAAAAAGTTTTAAAATGAAGTACTGATCTCTAAAGATTTAAGTCAGTGTAAGGACTGGAAAGGATGAGGGTCAAGGAAGGCTTCCTAGAGGAGGTAACCCAGGAACTGGGTTTTGAAGATCATAAAGGAGTTGACCAGATGGGTAAGGATGACAATGGGGAGGTTGTTCCAGGCTTGGGCATTGCCTGTGCACAGGTTTGGCAGAGAGAGAGGGCTGCCCTGTTGAGGGAGTTGAGAGTGGCCTGCAGCCAGGTGACCATGGGAAACAGTGTGAGCTGGGTCTGGAAAGACGTGGGGCCGGGACTTGATGATTTCAGAGGCCGTGCTGGCTGCCTCAAGGGCCTGTATCCCCCGGGTTGGGGGACTGGGGCTTCTGCAGGGCCTCACACATTTCAGCATGCCCTGGGCTGAGTCAGATGTAAAAACAGCAAACTATATTCCTTTCATGCTGCACTGTGGGGTAAAGGAACCAATCCTGTTTCTTCAACAAAGCAAATTATTAAAATGTCTTCATTAGGAACAGGAGCGGCATAACAAAGCTTGCTAATTATGAGATGTGAAGCTCCCGGTGCCATAGAACTGATATTACCAAAGATAGGAATAATAGTTAGTCGTGGACTTGCCAGGGGAGGACTGATCTCATTATTTCATGAAGTCAAAGTTGATATTTATGTAACATTCAAAGTTCCGCCTGAGGACACAAGAACCTCACCATCTCACTGGTGATCCGCAGGCTACCAGCTTCAACGAAACCTGGGGAAGCGAGGCGTCAGGAGCACAGTATCCTGGGTCCCAGCCCAGACCTCCAGGAGCAGAATTTGCATTTTAACAACACTCTTGGGTGATCTGTGAGCACAAAAGTGTGAATGTACTAAAGTAGAAGGAGAAAGCTCCCAAAGATCCATCAGCATAACAGTTTTCCTCTTTAATTTTCTACAGATGCCGCCTTGTTCTCGCCTGATCCCACTGACAGTCCAGAGCCCACGCTGCCTTCAGAAGAGGGTTAAGTCTTAAACCCACATACTCTGTCCTGCGGAAATGCATCTGTCAGGCAAGGCTCTAGCTTGCAAACTACTAGCATCCACTCTAGTTGGTTTACACAGAGAAAGAAGTTATTAGAAGATATTTGGGAATTCAGAGAATCTCCAAGGGGTCAAGGTGTCAGGTTTGGAGCCATTCTACCTGGACAACGTTCAAGGCCTCTTTAGGAGGAACCCTGCCCACTTTCCCATTGCTCAACACAGGCACCACGGCCACACGAGGGAGACGACCCCGGAACCACTGCCTCCACAGAGCTGCTTGTCTCTGCCGCCACTCTTGCCAAAAATGGATTCCATACTTCTAGGTGGGCCTCTTCCAAATAAAGCTTCATGGGGGTCCCTCTGCTATCTTAGCCCTAGATGAAAGGGCAGTGGGAAGTCTGAGTGTGAGTTCCCACTGAGGGGGAGGGAGAATTTCTAATGCTAAGAATTAAATGGAGGAAAAGCGCTCAGTAGATCCTGGGAAGCCACAAACGGCTGAAGGGCCAATCCTGTGGACAGCTCTCTGGACATGAGAGGCAGAGGTTGTGAGAGAGGCAGGCAGCCCCACCCTTGCCCTGGAAACTCAGTTACATAACACTCTAGTCTTTGGTCAAGTCATTTCCTCAGTTTGAGGCCCAGTTTCCTCACCTACAAAATGAGAAAAGTGTAGGAATCCCTGGCCGTCCAGTGGTTAGGACTCTAAGATTCAACTTCAGGGGGTATGGGTTTGATCACTGGTCAGGGAACTAAGATCCCGCATGCCATGTGGGTGCCCCAAAAAGGGAGAAATGAGAAGAGTGGTATCAGTAGCATCGTTAGGAGGATTAAAAGGAGCGGTTTGCAAAGCCCCCAGTATAGTATCTGACACATGTGCTCTTATTAACATAATACTCATCACCACCAATAACAGTCCTATCCCAGAGTCCTGGAAACCTTCTGTGCTTTGATTTCATTGCATTGCCACCTAAACAATCAACAAATATCTCATGAGCAATCAGCACCTACATGTGACAGGCGCTGCACTGGGTGTGGAATGGTAAATGAGAGAGATGGTCTCTGCTCTCCAAAAGCTGGCCATCCAGCAGAAATAAAAATGCCTACAGCGTTATGCAACGGGCTGATGGCTGTGGCAGTGTAAAAAGGAGGCTCAGCATTAACCCCCAAGAAAACCATCCAGAGGAGACAGCATTCAAGGATAGCTTTGCCAAGGGAGAAAAGATGGGAAGGAGGGCATTTCAAGTCTGCTGCTGCTAAGTCGCTTCAGTCGTGTCTGACTCTGTGCGACCCCATAGACGGCAGCCCACCAGGCTCCTCTGTCCCTGGCATTCTCCAGGCAAGAACACTGGAGTGGGTTGCCATTTCCTTCTCCAATGCATGGAAGTGAAAAGTGAAAGGGAAGTCGCTCAGTCGTGCCCGACTCTTAGCGACCCCATGGACTGCAGCCTACCAGGCTCCTCTGTCCATGGGATTTTCCAGGCAAGAGTACTGCAGTGGGGTGCCATTGCCTTCTCCGATATTTAAAGTCTAGAGACCAACAAGAACCAAGGCACAGAAGGGGAGCGTTGCAAGGCACTTTTGGGGAAGACTTTAAGACCTGGTGACTAAGAGTCTACACTCTGGAGTCAGGCTGTCTAATGTGAGTTCAAATCTCAACGCAGCCATTCATAAGCTCTAACCCTGGACAACTTTGTTATTCTACCTTGTAAATCTATGGTTTGTGCGTGTGTGTACTCAGTTGCTCAGTCATGTCCAACTCTTTGCGACCCCATTAGGGCTCTTTGTAGCCCACTAGGCTCCTTTATCTGTGAGATTTTCCAGGCAAGAAGACTAGAGTGGGTTGCCATTTCCTCCTTCAGGGAATGTTCCCAACCCAGGAAACGAACCCATGTCTCCTGCATTGCAGGCAGATTCTTTACTGACGAGCCACCAGGGAAGCTCCACACTCTTGGACATTTGTTTCCAATTATCTTCCAGACACCTGAGGCAGATGGGCTAGGTTTTCTGCAACTCCTGCTGTGCCCCGGCACTGGACAGAACACTTCTTGTGAATTCCTCTGTGCAGAGTGGTCCGTTCTACAGATAAGGGAGGCCACCCACCTAGCAAATACCACAGCAGAGCTGAATTTTGGCCTACAGCTCTTCGCACTGGCCCACAGGGTGTTGGGAGGGTCTAACAGGCCTTTGAAACAGCTGTCTTGCTGCTCAGAGGCTGCTTGCAGCTCCCTCCTGAGAAAAGGGCCTGCTGACTGGGGCAGGGTACCGAGAGAGATGAGCGGGGGGTGGTGGTAAGGAGTCGCGGCAGCCTCTGGTTCCTGAACAGCTGGGAGGCAGGCTGAGCCCCAGCAGCCTGGGTGGGACGGCTACTGAGATGCAGACTCCCCCCAGGGCAGGCCCCAGGCAGAACTGCTATGGCAGTCAATCCCGGAAGCTCCAAGGTGAGCTCCAGAAGCCTTCCCAAATCCTCCAGCTCACAGATACCACTGCGGCGTGCCACCTCCCCCATGTGCAGTGAAAGACAAAAATAAAATGCCCCCTTTGGAACCACTGCATCTATATATACAGGACGATAATTGTTTTTGAAACTATTAAGATGAAATTTGCCACTCGAACACACGCTATATGGCATTAGATGACATCGTTACTCTCAAAACAAAGGTGTTTTATTTATTTATTTATTTACTTGATGTTCTCACTGTTACTAAGAGTCCAAGGACAGGCAGAGAAAGCTGCAGCTGTCTTTCGATGTGCCTGCTGGGGACGGGGGTGTGAGTGTGTAAGCATGTGTGCAAGCCTCCAGCTCAGTGATCCTCCCACATCTCCAGGCCTCCAAGGAGAGCCCTTCAACTCCGCACTTTTGCAAAATAACTAGTGACCACCTGCTGTGGGTCTTTGGACCATCCCTGAACAGCCAGAAAGGCCAATGTCAGACTCATCTCCAGGTTCTGCCTCGTCTCTGACCTCGGCAGGGATCTCATATGGGGTCCCTCAGGTCATTCATAGCCTTATTTTATGAGTTATGGGCTCATTGAGATTCCAGGAGGAAAATGACTTCCCCAGAGGACCACAAAAGCCACAGGGCTACGATCAGAATTCCGCCCCCAGGTCTTTCTGATGCCATGATCACGTAGCTCTCCTGGCCTAGCACCCCTGCCCCCTCAGTCTAATTCAGCCCAGCAAACATGCACACATTCAGTTGTCTCAACTCTCCTTTGTACTACGGCAGAATGTTAGCAGATAAGTAACTGAACACAGAGCTTTATTTACCTCCTGCCCAACATCAACCCACTCTGGTATTCTTGTCTGGAGAATGCCATGGGCAGAGGAACCTGGCGGGCTACAGTCCATGGGGTCGCAAAGAGTCGGACACGACTGAGGCTAACACTTTCACTTTCTTTCAGTGTCAAGTACTGTAGGTTGAAGACGCTTTGACTCAGACCTTGAAGCCTCATGGTCTGGAGTTTCATGCTGGGCTCCTGGTAATGGTGACCTGAAACCTGGAGAAGGGTCATCTCATCCAGCTTTGGGATGGAGGAGAGGTATAGGAAGGCTTCCTGGAGGAGATGTTGTGCATGCCAAGTTCCAGAGGACAGGAAGTGCTGGTCAGATGAAGGGTGTGGGTGCAAGGCTGGACAGAAGTGTTCTGAACAGTGAGGACGGGATGAAAGCCGCAGACACTGTCTCGTCTTCCCCTCCTACATGCCACCCCCTGGGTTTCATTTGTGATTCTCCAATTCCAACAAATCTGCAAGGCCCAGAAGGATAGATTCTCAATTGGAGGGGCATGTTTTGGGCTCAGCAGACACTTGATATGCAAGAGGAGGAAAGAACCTCTCCACCCTCAACCCCATCCCCTGTCTTTGACCATGTCTCTTGCCTGCACAGACCACCCCCCTCTTCAATATGTGCTGCCACATAAGGGCTGCAGACTAAGAGTGTGCAGACTTCATAGTCTCAACAACTGACTTTTACAAATGAGGAAACTGAGTCCCAGGAATGTGACATGAGCTCAGCAAGTTCACACAGCTGGAAGGTGAAAGAGTAGGATTTGGAACCCAGTGGTAGGTGAGAAGGCTTCCGAATGGTGGTGCCAGAGAAGACTTTTGAGAGTCCCTTTGACAGCAAGGAGAACAAACCAGTTAATTCTAAAGAAAATCAACCCTGAATATTCATTGGAAGGACTGATGCTGAAGCTGAAGTTCCAATACTTTGGCCACCTGATGCGAAGAGCTGACTCATTGGAAAAGACCCTGATGCTGGGAAAGATCAAAGGCAAACAGAGAGGAGGGCGGCAGAGAATGAGATGGTTCAATAGCAGCACCGACTCAATGAACATGAGTTTAAGCAAACGCTGGGCGATAGCGAAGGACAGGGAAGCCCGGAGTGCTGCAGTCCATGTGGTCACAGAGTCGGACACAACTGAGCAACTGAAAAACAGCAGAAGGGGAAAGTGCCTGATGAGCCGGGGCAGACAGTGGCAGCTGGCACTGGGAGTCTCGGCCGGCACTGGGAGACTCGGCAGGACGGAGCTGGGGCCTGGCACTGGGAAGAAATTCCAAGGATGGTTGTGAGATGGAACTGCACGGAGTCTGGAAACGAGTCCTCCCCAGGAGAGCAGCCTGGCTGGCTCTAGCGTTCTGGACGGTGGCACTGTCTTCCTGGCTACTGGCAGATGTGAGGCTTCTGCGCATGGGACAGGAACTAACCACCACCCCTTGCCAAGGGGAACGCCAGAGACATGCTCACTGGAATGAATGCCTTCACCCAGGCAGACCCTGGGGATCAGATGGCTCGCCCCCCCCCCCCCCCCGCCCACCCCAGGAGAAGCTTCCAGAGCACTCCTGCCTCTGCTCAGCTGCCTAGGAAAGGGGCCTGTCACCATTTTTGGCTGGCATTGCAAAACTGCAGCCTGAGTCAGAGACACATGGCAGCAAAAGCCAAGGCTCCCGAATGAACTCGAAAAACTGCCAATCGGCAAAGCTCTATCTAGGGTTTCCACGGAGGTCTTCCTTTCTCTGTCACCCAGAAACGGAACGCATGTTGATGACGTGCAGAGACGGGTGAGCTGCAGACATTGCAGCGTTGGTCATGCCCCTGTTAGGCTTTGTTAAGTCTCGGGCACTACGTGGGGGCGTTTACACCTTCATCCTCACAACACCCCCTTGGGGGACTTTGAGCCCTCATTTTACAGAGGACCAAACTGAGGCACAGGAAGGTTCAGTCACTTGCTCAAGGTTATTCAACTGGTAAGTGCTGGACGCTCAGTCATGTCCAACTCTGCAATTCCATGGACTGTAGCCCTCAAGGCTCCTCTGTCCATGGAACTCTCCAGGCAAGAATGCTGAAGTGGGTTGCCATTCCCTTCTCCAAGAGATCTTCCCCACTCAGGGATCAAACCCAAGTCTCTTGCAGGCAGATTCTTTACTGTCTGAGCCACCAGGGAAGCCAAAGTTCCCCAAGCCTTGGATAGAAGCCCCACTTGCCCCCCAACCCCCTACTAACTGCAGCAGCCATCAGATGTCCCTTCATTCATCCCATCTGGGACAAAACCAAGTTACAACTTTCTTCTCCCCTTCTCCCACCCACTTCTCAGGGGACTGTGTAGGCAAGAGATTCCTCTGGTGAGCCCTTGGAGAGCTCAGAGCATGTGACTGTCCAGAGGGGGCTGTCCGACTCCACGCTCGGTGGGCTGGGCCTCGGAATACAGAGCTCCAGGCTCGGGTCAGGAGCCAGGCGCCTCAGGTGGCAAGGCGTCAGCCCCTTTGTCTCTCAGGACCTCAGTTTCCCCCTCTGGAAAGTGAAGACATGGACCGGTTCAAATCTTTTTGGGGGGGGCGGGGGAGAGATTTGCTGTGTTCTGAGTATCCACCTTGGGACGTGCAGCAAACATTCAATAAAAGAGCTACTGTGTACAAATTCAGTTCTGAGGGCTCCGCATGAGTTATTGCGCTGACCCCTCCCGATGACCCCAAGGGATAGGTTCTTTTGTTACTATTATCTCTATGCTGTAGATCGGAAGACAGAACACTTGGGACAAGTGACTTGCCCAAGGTTAACCGGTGATGGAGTCAAGATTCAAACCTTAGTCCAGCTTCAGAGCCCAGGGTGCTCGACCTTCCACTCCACACACACTTTCAGGCACAGCAAGGCCACACTGAGGAACTAGAGAAGTGCACTGTGGCGTCCAATAGTGCTGACTGTCCTGAGTGCGGCAGGAGATGCAGTGCAGGGCTGTGGCCAGACGGGAGGGGGCCTGAGCAGAGTCTGAAGGAGTAAGCCTGGCTCCCAGGGTGCTGGAAACCACTAAAGGGCACTAAGCATGGGAAGGTGGGTCAGAGTCACATTGAGAAAGATGGATTTGGAAGCGGTGGGGAGGATGGTTTCAAGGGAGTGAGGATGGAGGCAGGGAGGCCAGTGAGGAGGCCCCAGGAAGGAAGCCAGAGATGACCCTGGGTGGGGGCAGGAGGACAGGAAGAATATAAGAGCCACGTCCGCTCTGAAAATGACATGACCTGGCCTCAGATGACCTCCAGGTGGAGGGGGAGAAGGAGAAGGTAGAAGGATTTTTGCGTTTCTGGTTGGGAGTCTGGGGTGGTGCTGACCGAGAAGAGAATAGGGCTGAGCTGCAGATTAGGGTAAGGTGGACTGGAGCTCAGTTTGGAGCGTGATGAGCGGCAGTAGACATCCGAAGGAGATGCCCAACGTGACTTGGAGATGCACGGCTGGAGCTCAGAGGGGGACGTGGGTGCCGGAGTACTTGGCACTGACAGCGTTTGTCGGGGCGATGGGCTCTCACAGGCAGGGAGAACACAAAAGAGCTTAGGTTAGAACCCTGGGACCCCTCCTGGAGGCGGTGGGCAGAGGAAGAGTGAAGTCATCAACTCCCGAGCTCTATCGGCTTTGCATTAGCCGGCCCCACCAGCTAGGATTCTCAGGAGGCCAAATGATTACCCTTTTCTTTCAAACTCAGCCCTGAGAAGCAGGAACCGGCCACAGTCCCAAAACCCTGCCTCTCTGCTCTGGCACCAGCCCAGGATTCTCCAGCAGGCTCTGAATCGTGTAATTACCCATGCAGTAATTATGCCTGGCAGAAGGCTTCAGCGTTCCTGGGGGAGGGTGTCCCAGAGCATCACCTAGCAATCCAGTCAGCATCAGTCTGCTCCAAGGATGCTCACCACAGCCAGCTGCACTCCTCGGGCTGCAGTCCCTGGCCCAGGGGAGACCTCTTGGGCAGGAGCAGGTGAGCGCCTGCCGGTCTGGTGGGGCCCCTGTCTGCATCAGTCTGTTTGGCTTCCTGGAGGCACATGGCCCCGTCCTCGAGTACTGCGGCCCAGCACTCTTCTGCTGTCTCCCATGGCCCTATTTATGACCTGGGGGTGGGGAAAACCTATCAACTCAGAGCAAGCAGCTAATCGGTTTACTCAGTAGCCTCAGGTCTTCCGATGTAATTATAATTCCTACTAAGGCACTGGTGAGTGTCAGACTTATTTCAACAGCCACTGCAGACACGATAATCAAAGCACCGAGATTCCTTTGTTCCAAATCCTATACAGATGAGGCTCACAAGGTTTGCTTTGGAGGGAAAACTAGGCACGGGCTTGTTTTTTTTTTTTTTTCCCTTCTCTCTCTCACTTCCCCTCCTTCCTGTTTCTTTCTATACCGAGATCAGGAAGAAGCTGCCAGAACGTCAGGGCTGGAAACAGCCCCAGGCCTATGGGTTTGCAAATGTGGCTCTCGTGTGCTCAAGGGCTAGCCAAAGATGCCTCATGATGAGGCAAGAATGGTGCCCAGGGGAGGCTGCTGGCTGCCTCCCAGAGACCTCATAAGGTGGCATTTACCTTGGCGAATTCCCCAGCCTCTGGCCCCCAGCCTTGGAGGTTCAGAAACCTGCCTTTGCTGGCACACCCAGAAGGGACCCATCTGTCAGGAGAACACTCCCATTAACCCAGATCATGAGACCAAAATACAAAGCACCCTGAGAAAAGGAACTGCCTTGCAGAACAGGACCGCAGAAGCTGTTGTGAGCAGTACCGTCTCTCCCTGGACGCAGAGCTGCCTGGGGAGGGACGTTATAATAATAAAGTTTCCTGATGGATCTAGAATCATCTGGAATGTTGGCTGAACCACTAGAAAGCTTAATAGCATCAGGCACTGTCTGCTGCATCCTTTCCCCAGGAGGGAGAGAGGTAACAGCAGGATCACACAGGCCATGTCCCTGGGCAGGGCCCTGCCAACTGACCTCTGGTTGGTGAGCTGCCTTTCTCAATGCCTAAGATGACCAAATAGCATCTGGACTCAGACTCGCTCCCCAGGCAGGACCCCGCCCAGTTGATCGGGTACTCACCCCTGAACTCCTGTCTGTGGCGGGCCTGTCCGTGGTCTTCACCCTGCCTCCATCTCGTTCTTCCCCGAGGGTAAAAAGTTGCTGCTGGGCCAGCCAGGGACCACATCTTCTGCCTCCCTCCCCAACCCCACCTCCCTGCCACATCTGGGTGGGATTAAGAGCAAGCTCTCCCCAGCGAAACTAGTGTGTAAGTGATGTTAGCCATGGCTGGGTCCCAGTGGTTAACAAGCAGTGTGCTATCCACTTCAGCTAGATGTAAAGGAGGCCCTAGGGTTAGTGGAGTGACAAGACGGAAGGAAGTTGAATCCCTAAGTGACCACATGGAAGAAAGCTACTGGCCCACCAGTAACAGCCACACTGAACAATTTCATGAAGGGTAAACCTCTACACGTTAAGCCATTGAAATACTGGGGCCTATTTGTTACAGCAGCAAGCATCACACTCCAGAATAAATTTTCTATTCTAATCCTGCCTCCTAGAGATTACAGTCATCAGGCAATGGAATTTTAAATCTTCTGAAACTGCAAATTCATATCCAAACACCATCTCTTATGTCATTTCTAAATGGTGAGGGCTGTGAGTGGGTATGCTTTCCCAAATTCTAACTTGATTCTCACCCGCCGTCCTTCCCAGATATGAGCTGACGTTACGTGCAGATTCCAAGCCACAGGGGTGACATGGTAAACGAGACTCTGAAAGTATAGAAATCTGTGCAAATAAGCCAACACACCGATGATTGGAATGGTCTTTCAGCCTAAATGAAGGGTTTAAACACACACAGCACAGAAATGCACTCACAAAAGCAGAAGGAGACAGAGCAGAAAGACAACCTGGACTGTATAAAGGGAGCAGAAGATGGGAACTTCATCAGAGCCAGGATGCAAATACATTTCATGCTCCTTCATGTCAACTGTGGAGAAGACAATGGCACCCCATTCCAGTACTCTTGCCTGGAAAATCCCACAGACGGAGGAGCCTGGTAGGCTGCAGTCCATGGGGTCGCGAAGAGTTGGACACGACTGAGCGACTTCACTTTCACTTTTCACTTTCATGCATTGGAGAAGGAAATGGCAGCCCACTCCAGTGTTCTTGCCTGGAGAATCCCAGGGACGGGGGAGCCTGGTGGGCTGCCGTCTATGGGGTCACACAGAGTCGGACACGACTGAAGAGACTTAGCAGCATGTCAACTGTAATCAATTGGTAGTGACTGCCTGGGACGCTGTGTTAAGAAGGATTCTGAATCACATTCTGGCTCAGAAGAAAAAGTACTATAACAGATGAGCAAGGTCTGCCATAATTAATAGACGGGGGAATGACAGAGATGCCAGGAACTGTCACACTTGTGCTGGGGACTAGGACTGTGGTTGCAGAGGTGGTTCCAACTCCTTGTGACCCCATGGACTATACAGTCCATGATATTCTCCAGGCCAGTGATACTGCAGTGGGTAGCCTTTCCCTTCTCCAGGGGATCTTCCCAACCCAGGGATCAAACCCAGTTCTCCCCCGTTGCAGACAGATTCTTTACCAGCTGAGCCACAAAGGAAGCCCAAGAATATCAGAGTGGGTAGCCTATCCCTTCTCCAGTGGACCTTCCCAACCCAGGAATTAAACTAGGGTCTCCTGCATTGCAGATATATTCTTTAACAACTGAGCTATCAGGGAAGCCTGCAGTTGCAGAGGAGCCCATATTTATCAAGACTACGGCTTGGAACTCACTGGGTCAAAACATAACAACCAAAACTATTGTTAACCCTCAAATGAGTGCCCATTATGGTGCAGGTATTTTATATACACCTTTTCTGTTAATCCTTACAACAGCGTTGGAGGGAGCTCTCAGCCCTATTTTACAGAAGACAGATCTGAGGTTCAGAGAGAATAGGTGACTTACCCAAGATGACACAGTTCAGGAAAGGCAGAGCCAGACAAGAACTGCCTAGCTTCTAAGGGTGTGCATTTCACCGTTACATGGAATGCCTTCTGCATTCAGTATTCAGCAGGGTCTGGATTAAGAGGAACAAAGTGTGCCAGTCTTTTCAGCAGTTCCCCAGCCTTTCTGGCATGAGGGCCTGGCTTCATGGAAGACAATTTTCCCACAGACTGGGGTGGGGGGTGGGATGCTTTCAGGATGATTCAGAGCATTACATTCATTGTGCACTTTGCTGCTATTACTATTCCATCAGCTCCACCCCAGACCATCAGGCGTGAGACCCCGGAGGTTGGGGAGCCCTGAGTTGCTCAGTCTGGCTGCTGCCCCACTGACATAAACGCAACAGCGGTGGGGGTGGGGATGGGGCCTGTCTCTCAGGCAGCTCGGATGCAGGTTGTATGAAGACCAACTTGATTTCGGGTTTGAGCTTCCTATAGCCTTTCTCCGTCTCTTGAGTTGGTTTATTGCTCTTCCAAAGTTTTGGAAGAAGGCCAAGAAAGGCGGGAGGAGAAGGAGAGAAGGGATGGGAGCCTCTTACGTTGTCAGGTCCAATGATGAGTGAGCCGCCAGGGAGCGATCACAGAGCTGGCAGCCAGGAGAAGTGGGAGTAGTCTTGCATTGCATTGAGTTCCCCCAGAAGCAGCTTTCCTGAGCCTCAGCCTCATCAAGTGTCAATGGAGCTAATGCCAGGCAGCAGGCGGAAAGTCTGGCTTCCCGGGTGGCACTAGCCATAAAGAACCTGCCTGCCAATGCAGGAGACATAAGTGGTTGGGGTTTGATACCTGGGTCAGGAAGATCCCTTGGAGGAGGGCAGGGCAACCTGCTCCAGTACTCTTGTCTGGAGAATCCCAAGGACAGGAGAACCTCGCAGGCTACAGTCCATGGGGTCGAAAAGAGTCAGACACGACTGAGCGACTAAACCACCACCACCACCAGCGGACATGCCCAGCCCAGTGTCTGATGCTCCATTCAGGGCAGCAAGCTTTATCTCTCCCTACACAAATGCACACAAACACCACTCAAAGAGCTCTGATCCGCGTGTAGAGTCACTGGGCGAAACCAGAAGTCTGAGGCGGGGAGGGGCAGCCTGCCTCCGTTTCCATCCTTTACAGATCACACTCAGTGCTTTGGAACCTTGAACAGATCCAGCCCAGTTTGCATCCATCCCTCCACCCCACACTCACCTGGTGTCTTTGCATGAGTTCTTCTTTCTACCTGGGTTTCCCAACACACCTCTAAACAACAATACCAGTCACAACAATAAAAACGCCACCAGTGAATGAATTCTCCCCGTACTGAGTGCTTGCTGTGGGCAGGCAGTCTGCTGCCTGCACTCCACATGTTTACATCTCCTTTCAAGCTCTCCTTCCCTTCATTGCTTTCTTGATTCTGTTTCAGGGTTTTGGGGAATAATATATCAACTCCAGGACAGATAAAGGCTGTAGGCAGCTCTAATCCCCAAACCACTTTGGTCTTTCCATTACCTCCCATCCTGAGCTGCCTTGGAGACAAATCCCCATTCCCAGGCCCACTTACACTTGACTTTTCTTACTCTTCCAAGGAGCTGATGTGCTCAGTATTATCAACTTCACTGGACACCAGAAGACACCACGATTCACCTAGTAACTTACCTAGAGTCACACAATCAGTACGAGGCAAGCCTGGGATTTAAATCTAAGATTATTTGGTCTTCAAATTGAACTCTTTGTCAAAATAGTAGCTGGCCCCAAATGCCAAAAGGTTATCCTCATTTTTTTCCGAGCAATCCCACCAACACTGTGCGATCCATTCAGAGGATCCCCTCAGGCTCAGAGTTCCAGGACCAGGGGGTTCAAGGTGAAGCCATGCCCCCAGGTGGACAAGCTGTAAAGAACCCACCTGCCAATGCGGAAACCTAAAAGACTCGGATTCGATCCCTGGGTCGGGAAGATTCCCTGGAGGAGGGCATGGCAACCCACTCCAGTATTTCTTGCCTGGAAAATTCCATGGACAGAGGAGCCTGGTGGACTACAGTTTATGAGGTCTCAAAGAGTTGGATACAGCTGAGCATGCACGTGTCAAAGACGGACACACAAATCTCTGGTCTATCATTACCCATCACCTATTACATTAATCTCTCCATTAGTGATAGAAACAATAAATGCTACCAATATTCAGAACCACTACCATTCGTTAAGCCCTTACTCTGCGCCACATTCCTAAAAGGCCCAAGAACACTGCAGTGTCGGCATGTGCTTACCCCTTTTCCAAGACGAACAGAGGCCCAACAGGCGCCTCTCACTTGCCCAGGGTAAAAGGTGGACTACGGAGATGCTAGACTTGAAGCCACTCCTGTAATCTCTCTCAGGATTTGGGCAGAGGGATTGTGGCCACGAGGAACTTTTCTAAAGGAAGGATGTGCCTCTCCTCCTTGCTGCACACACAGAAAAATGGGCGCCGAGGAGGAAGCACGGTACCCCAGAAGCAGCTGGTGGAGATGCCATTTTCTCCACCCTTGCTCGTATTCAGTCAGTATAGAAATAGGGCAGGGTGCGTGTGGGCCAGGCGCACCTCCGGGAAGTCTTCCCAGCTTGCCAGATAAGAAGGGCTGCGGCACGCCCACCCTGGTCCTGGCGCGAGGGCAGGCACGTTCTGATGTGCTGGGGAACTGCCCGATGGGCCTTTGGAGGTGAGACATTTAACCAGTGAGTTCCTCTAAGAGCATGGCCTCTGTCCTTCTGCAACGTTACTCTCTTCTTCCACAGATATTTATTGAAGACGGACTACGCACCAGGCCTGGCACGGTCGTGGGATGCAAGTGTTGAGAAGGCTTATACGAAAAGGATTCTGCAAGTACCCACCACAAATAAAAGTAAAATCTAGAGGCACGGGCTTGATTTGTCTTACTCTTTTCTATTGTTGACAAGTACAGCGGGGGGAATTCAAATTCTGGGCGTTGGAAATCTTTCTGTGCAGCCTAGTTGAAGACAACAGATTGGATGAGGGGCATGAGAGCCTGACACCCACCTGTGCTACCAGCATCGCCGCCGCCGCCGCCGCCACTGCCCTGCTGTGAGCACCACCACACGAGCACCCTTCGCTGCACGACTTCCACAGCACTCCCGTCACCAACACCGCGACAGAAAGCCCCCCGCACACGAACCGTCAAGCTGCACACTTTCAAAGATGCAAACGTGCGTTCGCATGTCCAATCACATAAATTAGCTCAAGTGTCGGCGAACACTGTCGTGTGCACCCATTGCACGCGCGTGCGGTTACTACAAGTAGCTGTGCTTCTGTGTGCTTTACTGTTTCAACTCCCGGAGCTTACTCAGACTCATGTCCATTGAGTTGGTGATGCCATCCAACCATCTCATCCTCTGTCGTCCCCTTCTCCTCCTGCCCTCAGTCTTTCCCAAACACGTACAAGCACATTATCTCATTTAATCCCCATGACAATTCAATGAGTTGATATCATGATTGTTATTACTTCATAGATGAAGAAGCTGGCATGCAGAGAAGACTTAAACAATTTTCTTAAACCACGCAGCTCGTAAGGGGCAAGTTAGGACTGGACTTTGGTTCTATGTTACCCAATACCCCACATTTTTTTTTCCCCCCTGCATCAACTCTTAGTAAATGGTTATGGAACAGTCCCCAGTGCTCTCATGTTTCTGCACTAAACACGATCTTTGACATTCAGATCCTGTGAGGGGCTGTGTCAGAGTTGTGCCCAAGCTTCTTTGACACATTCATCCCAATTAGGGAATCCCAAGTTCTCCTGCATCTCTGTGAAACGTCAAGTCAAGTCACCAAATACCAGTTGTGGGCTCAAAACTGTGTTGAGCTTCCTGCAGGAGCTCAGAAGGGCAGAAAGAAAAGTCCCTGTCATTGAGGACAGCATACTCTTAACTGAGAGCCAAACATGTTTACAGGGAGTAATTATAGAGCAATTCAAGGCAGTCAATTGCTAGATCACGCAGGACAAACACAAGTGCACTGGGAGGGATGGGGAGCAAATGCGGGTGGAAGTAAGACTTTCCGGGAGACAGGCTGGGTTAGAGGGGACAGTCCCAGTCCCCACTTACTTTGTCCTTTGCTCATCCTTGCTGTCTGCTATCTTCCAGAACCCCTTCCCCCACCTCCTGGAGCATGGACAGCCTGACCTCCTGTCTCCGCCTCCATCCCTTCCCTCCCATTCCTGATGATACTCTTCTGCTGACATCCTCCACCTCTCAAGCATCACTGTCGTTTCATCCCTTCCCCTCTCTCATCCTCTTCCCAGATGTCCTCATGCTGCTCCTCCTGCTGAGAACGCCCCACCTGCATTCCTGCCCGGCCCAAGCCCAAGCCCAAGCCCTGCCACCCACGTCAAGCACCATCTCTCTCAGCCTTCCTCTCTAATTCTCTCACCCTGTCCCTGGGGAAGAGATGTCGCTCTCTCTCTCTTTCTCTCCTTGGAAGCTCCGCAGTGTAACACAATCTGCAGTTGAGGACAGTTAGATACCTGGATTCAGACTACCCTGGTGATTAAGGATGCAGATGCTGGAGTCAAACCCTCTGAGTTCAAAGCCTGGCCTGTGCACTTCTGAGAGAAGAGATACTGGACATTTCCCTCCTTAGCCCTCAGTTCTTCAGTTCTCTGTAAAGGGGCAAGTAATAGTACTGACTGCCTTGTGATGCCATAAGGTTTATATAAAAACCAAGCTGCTGAAGTGTCCAGCATGCAGTCAAAGATCTATAGATTTTGCTAATATTATTATTGTCACTAGCAGGAAGCTCCTTGAGGACAAAGATAGTGTCCTACACTACTCTCATCTCTTTCTGGCAGTTTCTCCTTCAGGGGAAAGCAGACGGGAGCCTGACTTTGAAATCACTGGGTGGCATTTGGGAGGCTCCGAAGAGCTCTGGTACCATAGTCCTTGATGTCTCAGCACAGAAAAGGACATAGTGAGAAGCAAAGTGATAGATAAGAAGTGATAAGAAGCATCCTCTTTTAATAAAATAGGATGCTTGTGAGGCTTACAAGTGGGCAGGTGAAGGGGTGATGCACCCTGAAAACTTCCTGGGCTACAGTTTTATAAACAAAGGAAAAGTGGGGAGGAGGAGAAGAACTTTTTCTTGCATAGACATTATGCTTCTATCATCAGCTCCTCCTTCAGGATGAGCAGGGGAGTTTTCTTGTCCCTACATGATCAAGCTAGGGCCACAATTTACTGTTTCTTATGTGTGCAGACAACATGTCCTCAGATCATTAACTGCTGAGCTCACTGGACAGGAGGTGGGTCTCACGTCCCATTGTTTCATTGTCTGGGGCGTGCTCCGTGCTTCTGTTGCTGGTTTTGTTGCTAACCAAGCCTGCTCTTCATTTCATGGTTAAGTAAACCTACTTTCTTGAGTAATCACTAACTTACAGACGGTTGTATTGTTATCTTCATTTCGCAAATTGGGAAACTGAGGCTCCAGTGACTAGAGAGCAAGGATCTGAAGCATGTCCAATTTAAAGGCACCTCCTGCTTGCCCTCTGACCCCCAAGAAGAGGCTGAACAACTGTGGCTGCTTCTGAGTCAATCTGCAAAATGAAGATAACAATACAACTATCACAGGACTACTACAGAAATGAAGAAGATTAGGTATGCTCAAGGCTCTGGGACATGGCAGGCCTTCAAAATTTAGAATTCTTCCTCCTTAAGCAGTGCTTCTCCAATCTCTCTAATTTCTACCCTAAACAAATCTATTTACCCTGGATAAGTCTTGATTAAGGCTTATCAGGTCTTAATAACTTGATAGGAAGTTCAGGTTATTAAAAAGGAATAACTTGAACTTTCTATCAAGGAAGCCTTCTACAATAATTCAGATTGTTCATTCGCTTTCCAACAGAGGCATTCTACCAGGCCCCCCAGAAAAGGCATTTGACTGTCAAGCTTCAGGCCCTTCCTTTGTCCATTAGATTCCTACTAACTTCTGTCAAATCTTCTGGCTTCAAATCCCACACAAAGGCTTTTGCACAACACCCAGGAGACCAGCCTGCTCTGCCACACTGAGCGCTGTCATGACACCCCTTGTGGAGAGAGGTCACTGGTTCCCGTGGCTCTGTCGGCACCTGTCCTGGGCTGCAGTCCTGGAAGCAAAGTAGACGAGGATGAACAGTGCCCCTCCATCAGACCTTCAGAGAGCACAGAACTTGGGGGTACAGCTAGGGTGATGACTTGTGGAATCAAGATTCAGGATCTCTCTTGGCTGAAATAACATTTTAAATTAGCAAATTAAAAATTAATGGCTTCCCTTGTAGCTCACTCGGTAAAGAATCTGCCTGCAGTGCAGGAGACCAGGGTTCGATCCCTGGGTTGGGAAGATCCCCTGGAGAAGGAAATGGCAACCCACTCCAGTATCCTTGTCTAGAAAATCTCATGGACAGAGGAGCCTGGTGGGCTGCAGTCCATGGGGTCGCAAAGAGTCAGGCACTGAGAGTACATAATCCTAGTCTTCTGTTTCATTTAAGGGAAAAAAAAAAAGATTAAAAAAAGGATCAATTGCAGAAATGCTCATCTGGGGAAATCTGACTTCCTGGCGATTCATATAAAAACAAGCAATAGCAAATGTCATGTGTATATTAATGCATTTATATGGAATCTAGACAAACGGTACTGATGAACCTATTTGTAGAGCGGGAATAGAAGCTCAGATGTGGACAGATGTAGGCAGTGGGGGAAGGAGTGGGGTACAAAGTGAGAGACAGCATGAACACATACATGCTATCACAGGGAGAACAGCCAGCCAGTGGGGAGCCGCTGTATAACACAGGGAGCTCAGCTCGGGGCTCTGTGACAACCTAAAGGGGTAAGGTGGGGTGGGGTGGGAGGCTAAAGAGGAAGAGGAATATATGTATACTTATGGCTGACTCACATTGCTGTACAGCAGAAACTAACACAGCATTGTAAAACAATTACGTTGCCAAAAAAAAAAAAAGTAGTGAAGGGGAAGCCTGGGGTTCAAATCCCAGGGCTGACACTCAAGCTGTGTGACTGTAGGCAGACTGCATGTCTTCTCAGGACTTGTTTGGTTATCCTAAAATGATACTTCAACCAGAAAGTTTCAAAAGTCCCTACCAGTTTGATATATAATCCTATAGTTACATATATACATATATGATACATACACACACACATACATACTATAATCAGTGCTCTAAGTCAAACACACACACATACATACTATAATTGGTGCTCTAAGTCAATGCTTCTCCAACTTCAGGGGCCTCCAAGCCACCAGGAGATCCTGTTAAGATGTGGGATTCAGTAGGGGTCTGAGACTCTGCATTCCTAATGAGCTCCCAGCTGATGCAGAAGCTACTGGTATGAGGACCACGCTTTGAGTAGCATGGTTCCAAGACCGCGGTCATTTGCCTCTCGTGTACCTTTGCTATATTCAGACCTCTGTATCTTACATGCCTTATTGTGTTGAATCCCCATCATGACGTTGGAGGTATTTACTATTGATATCTTAATTCTCTGGATGTTCACAGAGGCAAAGGCACCTGTCTGAGGTCAAATAGCTAATAACTGGCAGATCCAGGTTTTGAATCCAGGCCTGTCTAAACAAAACCATGTGTCCATACCTGCTATTCCACATACATATGTGTGATATGGATTTAGGCCAATGTTTGGCTAAGAACGGGAAGGAAATTAATGCGAGAGCAGAAGGCAAACACACCAGCAAGTTCTTGTATTTGTTTGTTTTGCAAAGATGACCACTCATCCACCCACTGACCCCTCCCTGCCTCTCGGGACCCCCTGAAAACACGGACTGATTCTGGTGCCTGATTCTAACAGCCTCGGAGGTATTTAAGTGCTCCATCCTTCTCTGACAGGCAATGACGGCTATAACAAAGGGAGAAGAGTTTAGTTCACAGAAATGATGAGAGCAGAGGAGAGATGTTTAATCCTATTAATGAATCTGCTAATTGGCCTTCTGCCCCCAATCCTTTCATATTCAGGCATCAGATTAAATAGAAACAGATCCAGGGGTGGTTGGGGATGGGGTGAAAAGCATTTTTTTCAAGGCCTGCAGATGGTTTGGTGGTTCCATATGGCTAAATGAGGTGCTTAGTCTACCCCTGGATGCCTTCTCCCCCACCTCCACACACACCCCGTTTTGGCTTGAGGTGAGGTCAGGAGGGAGGAGGCTGGTGAGGTTAAGAGCTCAGGCTCTGGGGTCAGCCAGAATCAGGCTTTGCCCTCCATATGCTGTGAGACATACGGACAAAGCACTTCCCTTCCTGGAACCTCAGTTCCAGGTTCACTTGTCAACAACATGGAAACTGTACTCGGGTTTGTTCTCCAGGGTTGGGTTGTTATTGTTGTCGTGTGTCCAACTTTTTGCGACTCCATGGACTGCAGCACTCCAGGCTCCTCTATCCTTCACTATATCCCTGAGTTTGCTCAAACTCATGTCCATTGAGTCGGTGATGTCATCCAAACATCTCATCCTCTGTCATCCCCTTCTCCTCCTGCCCTCAGTCTTTCCCAGCACCAGGGTCATTCCCATGAGCTGACTCTTTGGATCAGGTGGCCAAAGTATAGGGAGGAGGTTAATAAAATAGCCCAGGAAAAGGTAGAGCAAGGTGCCCAGCAAAGAGCAAGGCCAGGTCAACGTTTGCCATCACTATTATTATTAACCCTGGTAGGTGATCCACCTTCTCCTGTCTCATCATTGGGAATTTTTTCCATCATCTAAAACTCACAGCTTCCCACAGGAATCACCAGAGAAACTGCCCAGGATTCTAGTGGCCATGTCTGTGATGGCTCTGGGGCCCCGAGGGGTGGACTCAGAGGTCACAGGCCCAAGGCACAGAGGTCACCAAGGAAGGCCCAGGCACAGTGTACAGATGGAGCAACAGCGGAGGAAGGGACCTGCCCTGAGATGGGACAAAAGGCAAGAGCAAAGCCAGTACTGCCTCGGGTTGCTAAATCACCTCACCTCCTGTGAAGTGCAGTGCTCACTGTCTCCTGGGGCCCCTCCACAGCCCTGTAAGGGAGATAAAGGGGACGCTATCATGGTCTTCATCTCAGAGAGGAGGAAACTGAGGCTCAGAGAGGTTCATCTAAGAAGTCGCAGAGTCAGAGTTCGAGCCCAAGTCTCTTACTTTAACCAGAGGTCCTAACCATTGCATACCCTATTCCTAACTCCCTGATCTGAGCTGAGTGTACCTCCCACTGCCCCTTACTGCCCCAGTGAAGCTTTCAATTCCACCTGGAATAACAAGAATTAATCCAATGTTCTCTTCCCATGGCTAGGTTATGGGACGTCAGTGATGGCCCAACGGATGGCAGCCACTCCCTAAACATGACCCATTTAAACCCCTGGAGGACAGAGAAGCATTTAAAGTCAGGTTGTCTGAAGGTCCCAGGGCTCTCTCAGTCAGTCTTTCAGACACACAGACACACACACAGAGACTCCTTCTCTCTCCCCTAATACTGTTCGTCCTCTGCCTGATGAATGGGAACATCACCTCCAGGGCCATCATGCAGAACTTTGCAGCTCTTCTCCCCATGAGTAGTCCCGAATTCCTCATCTGTGCTGCCGCATTCCTGTACTACTTGGAGCCATCAAGGACTCATACCCTGGCCTATCCATCCTTACCTCTGGGCAGACAACATCCATCAGCATCAGGCCTTGACAGGGGCCCTAGAATAAGACTCATTCCCTGAGAGCTAGTCAGAGAGATAAATGTGTACATCTGTAATCACATAATGCTTGGAACTGTAGCCAAGGGAAGGAGTGGTAACTGTAGGGGAGCAGGGCAGACAGAAATGTATTTTGCCTGCAAGAGCTTGGGAGCAGGTGATATTGAATGAGGCCTTAAAGGGTGTATCAGTCAGTCAGTCAGTTCAGTCGCTCAGTCGTGTCCGACTCTTTGCGACCCCATGAATCGCAGCACGCCAGGCCTCCCTGTCCATCCCCAACTCCCGGAGTTCACTCAAACTCACATCCATCGAGTTGGTGATGCCATCCAGCCATCTCATCCTCTGTCGTCCCCTTCTCCCCCTGCCCCTAGTCCCTCCCAGCATCAGAGTCTTTTCCAATGAGTCAACTCTTCGCATGAGGTGGCCAAAGTACTGGAGTTTCAGCTTTAGCATCATTCCTTCCAAAGAACACCCAGGGCTGATCTCCTTTAGAAAGGGTGTATAGGAGTTTGCAATAAACAGGGAGGAGGAAGTGCAAGAAGAGTGGGGAGGCCAAAGGGAATCTCAGGTGGAGACATCAGGGAAGCAATGTTAAAGGACACATGGGATTGTTTAGTGAACAAACAACTAAGTGGACAGATACCCGGATTTTTTAATCTCAGACAAAATAAAGGGCAACGTGAAACACAAGGGAGCCCACTGTGGGTCAGTCTTCACTTTAGGTTTTGAATGAATCAACAAAAGAGTGAAAGCTGTGAGATATTTTCCCACCTTCCCCAAAGACACCACACTCCTACTGATATCCAAAAAAAAAGTGACCAGGACTCTTCTTAACTGAGTTTATAATTCTCAGCTCTCCAAGAAGCAGCACCTCATATATGTTTACTGGTAACTAGCTGAACTAAGGTTTCCTGTACCGTTGACTCCTTCCACGTTTCACAGTAGGGGGCTTAGATCCAGGACTTGGGGAGCAGGACTATCAATGCTCTTCATGCAAAGACAGTCTGCTATCGTAGCCTTTCTGGGACTTCATTAGCCATTCATCAGTTTGTAGATTCATGCATGCACTCATTTCTTCAGTCATTCCTTCTGTCATTCATTCAATCCTTCATTTGCTTCGTCACTCATCTATTCATTTCTTGATCTCTTCATTCTCTCACTCACTTATAGTGTATGTACCCATTTGCACCTTCACAAAGCAAAGCCTTTTTAGATACACAAAGAGGTCTAAGACACAGTCCTTTTCTGGGGGCCAGACAAAAACTCCCACTGATTTTAGGCAGCAGTCCTTTCACGCCCATCCTTCAGTCTTTCCCGTCTCCTGATCCTTATTTGCCTTGAGCTCCAATGACTCTCTTCTGGGATGGAGGGACCAGAGCTGTGCCTGACCCTGGGTGTGGTCTCCCACACTTATGTGACTCTCAGGGCGCCGGCAAACAGGAACACTGCTCTCAGCATTTCCCTGCTAAATGGTAAACAGGCTTAGTACAGTCCCTGGACAAAGCTAATTCAAAGCCAGCAGACCAAATAACAGAATTCATTTCAGGGAAAGGGCTGGTAACTGAAATTCCAGAGGGAAGCTAACTTTTCCTCCGGGGTCTGCAATTCTAGGAAATAACAGAGAATGGCCAAGCATTCCATTACTTATAAATTCCTCCATGGAAGATTTATGGAATGCCTACTATGTGCAAGGAATGAAGATGGGAGCTGTGAAGAATGATTCTGAGTAACTCAAAGTTGACATTCTGAGGGTGGGGGGAGGGGTTAAACCTCCATCAGTTGCCTTATTTAAAGCATGACTTGAGAGTCAGGAGTATGTACATCTAAAAGATTAAGGTATTTAGATGGGAGAAGTTGTTTCTTTCTGAGGTTTGGGGAAGCCTTCCTGAATGTAGAAATAGCTGAGTGGGGACTTGGAATGTGAGTTGAATTTTAACTATTAGACAAGGAAGCGGGGGAAAGGGTAACACAGAACTAAAAGGACAGACAAAGATGCAGAAATAGGTAATACTCAAGACATGAACACCCCTGCACAGCAGCATTCCTCTTTCAGACATAAGAACGCTGGCATCCCCAAGGGGAGGTGACTTCCAAGGGCCCTGAGCCCAGGCCCGTGTGACGGCAGAGCACCGCCGCTCTCCATCTCGCCGCCTCCCGCCATCTGGACTGTGCCTCGCTGGGCATGCTGCTCTGAGAACCGACCAAACCTGACCTCAGCAGGGGCATGCTCCAATAGGGTCTTTAAAATTCCACGATGCACACTGATCTAGGAGTGAGGGGAACGGTCCCGCATTTGTCTCTAATCTGCCATGTGGCCTCAGAAAAAGCATCTAAAAGCTATGAGACTTTGTTGGCTCATCTATTCAATGAACACCCTGGAGACCCCAGGCTCAGCCCTTGCTGAAGGCTCTGAATGCTTTCCCTCGACCACGGAGGATGGACAGCCCAGCCACCCCTACAGTGTGATGCTCCCCCTAAATTCTCTTGCCCCTCCCTCCACAGGTCCAGCTGCTGCCCCTGTGCAATCCTCCTCTAATCACCCCTGACCTGCCAGCCGTTTAAGCCCAGAGCTGTGTCTTTTGTATGATAAGCACGTACAAAACTGTTAGAGCCAGAAACCCTATCTGGAATGCAGAGTCTGAATCTCTAAAGCAGGACTTCTCCCATTCTTAATTAAAGACAAAGATTTCAAACAGAGAGAAGGACAGGAAATTAATGTGAAAGTTTTTCATTCAGTGACATAGCTCTTAAATTATTTTAGATTTCGATTGCCTTCTGGAAGCTCTCCCTGAACACCTAGGTTGGGCTAGGCACATCCCTGCCCTCAGCACTAAATCTTGTGGAGCTTTATATGTATTTGATTCCAAACTATATTTCCAAAACACGCAGGGCATGTGTTGACTAAGATACAATGCTTTCAGGAACAGCCACAAAGCAGAGAACAGCGGCGGCTGCGGCAATAGGACCAGCATCTGAGCACGTGGGATTTAGGGCCCGGTTTCCTGGACACAGCAGAAAGAAGGCTTCACAAATGAGTGGTGAGCATTCCCACAGGCACACCCTACTTCCAGCATGGCTTACTCTAGGCATTTGGAAGCTCCAAACAGTACAGCCATAAATTGAATAGTGGTTAAAATTTGCTGACTACGTATCATGTAGCAGAGCTTGTGCTAAGCATTTGATTTGCATTATCCTGAAACCCACACAACACAACAGCTATTTTAAGATTGTAACTACTACTGTCCCTGTTTTCTAGTTGAGAAAAATAAGGCTTAGTCATACAGTTAGTAAGTGGTAGCGCCTGGATTTGAACCCAGCAGGAAGATGGATTCCTGAGTTGAAAAATCTCCACCACTCTCTTCTGACTGCTTCTAATTAGATCTGAGCCTGAGGTCTCAGAGATCATAGTGGCAGCTCTGAGAAGAACATCAGCAATAGAAATCTTCAAATTTGAGAACCGGATGGAAGCTGAGAAAATGTCTCATGTAATTTTCCCCTTTAACAAAGGTGAAACTGAGGTCGCCATGGGGCAGAGATCTGACCAGGAAGTGATCTCTGATCACTAGCCTTTCCAGTCAGTTTCCAAGCCCTCGCCTCTCTGCAGAAAGGGTCTTCTGCTGATCAGCCTTCCACCGAGCAACACAAGAAGATAAGTCATTGCTCCAGGGAGGATGCTTGGGGGAATGTATGGAGCTGTGTATGCGAGTGTGCTAAGTCGCTTCAGTCATGTCTAACTCTTTGTGACCTGATGGACTGTAGGTCATCAGGCTCCTCTGTCCACGGGATTCTCCTGGCAAGAATACTGGAGTGGGCCGTCCCGCCCTCCTCCAGGGGGTCTTCCCCACCTGCGTCTCTTACGTCTCCTGCATTGGGAGGCAGGTTCTTTAATATTAGCCCCACCCGGAAAGCCTGCGTGGAGCTGGAGGCCCAGACAATTCCAGCCAGTGTGCAGGGGCTTTGTGCAAGTGGGGCTGAGTGGACACCCGGGCTCAGGCAGCTTGTCAATAGCCCTGGACCTGCACTGAGCTTCAGACAAGCATTATTCTGAGAGTTAAGTGAAAATGGGTGGATAAAGCACCTACCACTGTGTCAGGCACACAGTGGGGGCTCGCTGAGTGCTGGTGCCCCCTCTTTCCTTCCTTAGACTCCTAGGAGAGAGAAGCAAAGAGCTCTGGCCTCTGGGAATCCTGCAGGAATTTGTCTGGGATGACCTGGAGTTTTGAGTAGGAAAAGGGAATGGTGGATGGCAATGTCTGAGTGATGCCTGAGCTCTTCATCTCTGCCCAATCCTTTGTGAGGACTGTATCCTCTGTGTCCTCCATATCCATCATTCAGTTGACCTTGGCATCTTTCAACAGTCTCCTCTGGGTCCCTGGTGGGTGCAGTGAACACAGTAATCCACGCATGGTCCTCCTTCTCTCTACTTCCTCCACAACCTGTTTTCTGCCTGGAGACAGTATGCCTGTCCATTTTATGGATAAGAAAACTGAGGCTTAGACAGGTGAAGGGATTTTCCTGAAGTCACATAAGAAGGGAGTGATGGGCCTGAGGTTTGCACCCAGACTGCTGGGCTCTAGGGTCCAAGATCTTTCTGTGACACCTAGCTGCCTCCCAGGATGCAAATCCTGAGTTTCTTGTCCCCACAGTACTCTGGCCTCTGGGACCTCATGGAGGTCGGATGGTGGCGGTGGTGGGGGGAGTCCAGGATTTGGTGCTGAACTTTGTCCCCACTCATCCATGAGGAGTGGGGCTCAATGTCAAGGTTGTAGGCCAAGGCTTGCAGACCTCTCCTGCCTAGGAATGGTAAGAAGGCAGCCAGTCCCTTTCCTGCCAGAAGGACGTATAACTCAGCTGGACATATGGGCGGAGGCCTCTTTCCCATGTTCTAGGCTCTGAATGCCAACCCAGCTTCGTCACCTAAGATCTTCACGCAGAGATCTTATTCCTCAGTATTCAGCAGCCTGAGGTCTCTGTGGACTGGGCCAGATGCCAAGACCCCTCGTCGAGAAGTTATTCTTCAAGAGGTAGCTCTATGATGCAGACTTCCCTAATGAACCGGGAAGACCAACCAAGTCCTGACAATGGACTCACTGTGCGCCCTGGGGTCCACCATTATCCTAACGCTGATCTAATCACCAGCCAGCATAAGGGATAGCTCTAACCCTACCTGGAGCCAGAACCTGGGCTCCAACAGCAGAACTTAGAGGTTTAATGGTCAGGTAACTTAAAATCTTTCTACCACTCACAAGAGTATTCGAGCATAAAATCCGAACAAACCAAACCCACATATTCTTTTTCCTAACTGCATGCAGTGTCTTTATTCTAACAACCAACTTTCAAGCAGGTGGAGAGGAGGTCTGTATAGACCCCTGTGGTGCCACACGTTTTCCCCAACTTCCCGTGGACCCGCTGGGCAACTGTGCCACTGGTGAGACTGGGCTTATCTCAGCTGGCACCCAGGCAGAGAAGGGACTCCAATATACTATGCTTTCCAATCCCCGATGTTAGCTCACCTCTCCGCCAGACCTTGACAGTGCCCTCAGCTCCTCAGCGGTGCCCAGAGAGCGGCAGCATCTCGTGTGATGCCCTGGCTCCTGACACCCTGAGCCAGCGGCACCACAGCCTTGGAAGTTTTACCACCTGACTGCAGCTGACTCCTTTTGGCTTGCAGAGGCTTATTAGGGTGGGCAGACAGCACTCTCTCCCTGATGACCGGCCCCCAGGTCTGCATGGCATCGCTGCCCGGGAGGGAGTTCAGTGTGAATGTGCAGGCACCCTCCCCAGATGCCCACAGCCGTCTACGGGAATGGGGAGAGCTTCTCAACAGTTACACCCAGATAATTCAGCGGCTCCCCCCTCCCACCTGAATTTGCCTCTGCCTTCTGCGCTGAGAGATTCCCCAAGGAGTAGGGTCGTGGTACCTGGTGTCCCAGAGAGGTCCCGTGGTCCCTGAAGTCAGAGTCCACTCTGGCCCTCTCCTCTGTGAGCTCACCTATGTTCACACGAATCCTCCCGCCCGATTCTTACTCCTGTGGATACAGGAACCTAAACCTACTCTTCATGGAGAGGGGGGTCCGGGCCAAGGGGAACAGGTGGCACACCCCTGCCCAGCACCGAGCACCCCCCAAACCAGCCAGGGGAACAAAAGGAAGAAGGAGGTGGCTTACCTTTCGAGGGTCGTCTTTGTTTGGTTTGCAGAGAGGAGAAGGTGCCCATGACGGCCCCCATGGCAGCGAAGACTTGTGTGCGACTTGGGACCTCGGGCCCTGCCCCTCCCCTCCCCTGGAAGGACAGCAGTGTGGATCTTCTACTCCGAATCGGAGATTTAAAAAAAAAAAAAAAAGCCCCCGGCAGCTTGCTGCAGCTTGGTCTTCAGCGAGTGTGGGGCTGGGGCGCTGGGAGCCTTTCCTTTCCTTCTTCAGCACCGCACATGCACTGACTCACAGGGCTGGCGGCTCCTCGCCAGCCTCCGGACCCGAGCCCGGCCGCTCCGCTCGCCGAGGGTGGAGGACGATGAAGCCCGTCTGGCGCTGGACACCCGGCCGGCGCTCCCGCGCGGCCGAAGCTCCCGAGCCAGCGCCGCGTGCGGTGCGGGAGCCGCGCTCGCCCGCCCCTCCTGCCGCACGCTCCGCTCCCCTCCCGGCGCTCGGGCTGGGTCTCGGGGGGCCGAGTACCAATCATGAATGAACAGAGCAGGGACGGCGTAGAGCGGAGCCGCGCGCCTGCCTGCCTGCCTGCCGCGCTCCAGGCGAGTCTGAGCCGCTCGCGGAGAGCGGCAGGCGGACAGCCCCGGAGGGGCGGGGCGGGGCCGGAGCGCACGGGGGCGCCGGGGGCTGAGGTCTGGCGCATGGGTGGGGTTCAGGGGGAGGCAGATTAACCCTCCGGAGAACGTGTGTGTGGCCCGTGTGGGGTGCGTTGTTTCATTTGTCTTCAGGGAAAATCTTATTTAATCCACTTCCTGAATTCACGGGGTGAGAAAAAAGTCTGCTCCACCCAGGGAGGGGTGAATAGGGCTAAGTCCAACTGGGATGTCTTTTTTTCCCCAGTAGTCATCTACGGAGGTGAGAGTTGGACCATAAAGAAAGCTGAGCGCCGAAGAATTGATGCTTTTGAACTGTGGTGTTGGAGAAGACTCTTGAGAGGCCCTTGGACTGCAAGGAGATCCAACCTGTCAATACTAAAGGAAATCAGTCCTGAATATTCATCGAAAGGACTGATGCTGAAGCTGAAGCTCCAATACTTTGGCCACCTGGTATGAAGGGCCAACTCATGATGCTGGGAAAGATCGAAGGCAGGAGGAGAAGGGGATGACAGAGGATGAGATGGTTGAATGGCATCACCGACTCGATGGACATGAGTTTGAGCAAGCTCTGGGGGTTGGTGAAGGACAAGGAAGCCTGGTGTGCTGCAGTCCTGCAGCTGCTGCTAAGTCGCGTCAGTCATGTCCAACTCTGTGCGACCCCATAGACGGCAGCCCACCAGGCTCCCCTGTCCCTGGGATTCTCCAGGCAAGAACACTGGAGTGGGTTGCCATTTCCTTCTCCAATGCATGAAAGTGAAAAGTGAAAGTAAAGTCGCTCAGTCATGTCTGACTCTTAGCGACCCCATGGATTGCAGCCTACCAGGCTCCTCGCCATTATCTCATTTCCTCCACACCCAAGGCTCTTTAAAAAAGCAATGAAAGTTGCCCAGTCTTGTCTGACTCTTTGTGACCCCATGTACTATACCCTGCCAGGATCCTCTATGCATGGAATTCTCCAGGCAAGAATATTGGAATGGGTAGCTGTTCCCTTCTCCAAGGGATCTTCCCAACCCAGGGATTGAACCCAGGTCTGCTGCATTGCAGACCAATTCTTTACTGTTTGAGCCACCAGGAAAGCCCTTGAAGAGGCAGAGTACAAATAAATCGTAAGAGAGAACTCCATGGAGACAGCGGGAGCCTCCCATCAGTCACCTGGCTGTAGGGGCCCTTTATCCTGCTGTTCTGAATGGTGTACTCACTAAGGTGATCTTGGCCAGCTCCAACCAACCTTGGTTTCAATGGCTGTGGCTCCCTCTACCCTGGAAGGTGAGCCAGCTCACACACCATCTCCAACTCTGACCCCTCCCTCATCCATCCTGTTATGCACTAAATGTTTATGTCTTCCCCGAGTTCATATGTTGGAACCCTAATCTCCAGAATGGCAGTATATGGAGATGCAACCTCTAAGGAAGTGATGGAGATTTAAATGAGGTCATAAGGGTGGGGCCCTGACCCTGTGGAATTAGTGTCCTTACTGCCCATAGAACAAGCATCAGATCCCCACTGCCACCACATGATCAAGGAAAGACCATGTGCATACACAGCAAGAAGGCAGCCATCTGCAACCCATGGGGAGAGCTCTCACTGGACACAATCTCTGCCGCACCTCAACTGAATCTTGGACTTCTAGTCTCCAAAACTGTGAGAAAATAAATTTCTGTTGTTTAAGCCATGCAGTCTGTGGCATCTTGTTGTAGCAGCCTGAGCAGACAAATACACACTCACAGCCTGTCTACACCCTCAGAAGTCTCTGGAGCCAAGGTCTTGCTTTCCCTCTGACATGAACACCTATATAGAGCTCCTTAGGCCACCCCCAGGAGGCTGTTCAGGGGGGAAAGGATAAGATGGTCAGAGGCCCGCAGAGATCCTGCTGAAGCACAGTGCACTTGTCTGTTAAGTGACACACAAGCGGTGTTCCTTGCTTCCCTCGCTCATCACTGCTCCTCCAGTCATTCTCTTCCCATCCTTGTGGACAAGGGCAGATCACTGAGTTCCCACCACACATGGAGGCGGCAGTGTCAGATTAAGAGCATGAATCTGGGGAGGGGGATGCTGCTAGATGTGGGTTCAATTCCCAGCTTTGTCCCTTATGAGCTGTATGACTTTGGGCCTGATAAGTCCTTTCTCTGAACCCTGTGTTCCCCTTCTGTGGTCGGCATTAGCACCTACCTTGTAGTATTGTACGGGCTTCCCTGATGGCTCAGTGGGTAAAGAATCCACCTGCAACACAAGAGGCACAGGAGACGCAGGTTCCATCCCTGGGTTGAGAAGATCCCCTGGAGTAGGAAATGGCAATCCACTCCAGTATTCTTGCCTGGCAAATCCCAAGGACAGGGGAACCTGGCAGGATACAGTCCATGGGGTCACAAAGAGACATGACTGAGCACAGGGCACGCACAGTATTGCCACTAAGGGCGGTGCAGTCGTGTGTGTGAGGCCCTCAGTGTGTGCCCAGCACAGAGCATGACGGCCAGGGAGAGTGCACCGCCGCTGCCTGGTTGCCTGGGGCCAGGCGTGAGCCGTGTGAAAAGCGAGGAAGCCACCGCCTTCCCCTCGGCTTCCATCTTTGCTCTTCATCTGTTTCAGAGGAAATCTATTCTCAGGATCCCCATCTGGTATTAAAAGACTCAGATTAGTTAAGGAAGGGAATGTGGTTGGCACCTGATTATGTGCAATTCAGCACTCTGCTAGCTGCTGTCTTCTACCATTTCCCAAATGTTCCACATGCATAAGTCTGGCCTCCTTGAATAGATAGTGAGCTGTTAGAAAGCAAAGCATACACCCATTCCCCTGTCCTCCTCCCAGCATGGCTCAGCCTGGCCCAGGACATCTTGAGTGTCCCACAGATACTCTCACTGAGGTCACCCAGGGAGGGGAAAGGGGCCCACCCCACTTCTCTTTCTGCACGTGAATTTAGACTGGACTGCTTCATCTGTAAAATGTGAACAGGCCTCCTTCAAGTTTTGGTATGAGGGATGGGTTGGATAAAGTAAAGGAAAAATGTTTTATCTCTCTGTAAATCACTCTGCAAATACCCTTTATTATTTGTTCTGGGGTTAGTTTAGGTGTTCATTTATTCATTCATTCAACATATATTTGTTGGGACTTCCCTGGTGATCAAGTGCTTAAGACTTCGCCTTTCCATGCAGGAGTGTGAGTTTAATTTCGCCTTTCCATGCAGGAGTGTGAGTTTAATCCTTGGTCAGAGAGCTAAGATCCCACTGCCTCGTGGCCAAAACATAAAACGGAAGCAATATTGTAATAAATTAAATAAAGACTTTAAAAATAGTCCACATCAAAAAAAACTACTTAAATAAACACTTTGAAAAAAAAGTGTATATTTATTAAGCAACATCTACTTGCTAGGCATTATTCTAAACACATGGATCAGTACTGAATGAGAAGAAGCAAGAGTCCCTGCCTTTTGGAGCTGATCTGGGGCGGAGGGCAGTCAGATACTCGCATCTTTACAAACAGCAATCAGGAGGGAGGGAGTGAATATGGAATAAGGTGGTGGCGGATGCTCAGAAGCCAGATAAGATAACTTTTTGCAAACTACAGGTGATGTCACAAGTACAGATAGATCTCCAGAGGGCAGGGAAGCAGATAGAGCTTTCAACTCAGGGACATCAGGCTTCAAATGTGGGGTTTGTTTTGTGACCTTGAGCATGTTTTTTTGATCTTTGAAAGCCTCACTCTCTGCACATTTGCAAGAGGAACAATCCCACCAATGTCACTGGCAGGATGAGATTAAAATCGGCTGTGATAGCAAAAGCACTCGGCACAGGGTTTCCCTGCCTGGAGCACAGTCCTGGCTCAGAACGTGCTAACTTTATTCCTCAGTCTCCTCCTTGGGTCTCCTTTGCAAGCACTTTCTTCCCCACCTTCCTAGGAGCTAGAAAAGACCTTAGTGTAGGGCCTGAGCTTGGGAAGTGACTCTCCCGGGCCATGTCCTCATGCAGCAAGCGTGGCCTCATCTGTCGAGGCTGATTATGCGCCTTGAGGGAGAAAGGCTGATGTGGACTGCGAGGGCATGCGAGGGAAACCAGGACCCGGGCTCTGCCCTTCACGTCCTCACAGCGGCACTGCCTCGAGTGTCCCCCTTCATGCTCCAGTGCTGGAAGAGTCTCCGCCAGGGGCTGAGACGAGTTCAGCCAGAGTGCAGCCACCCACGCAGCCTAGACACTGGCAGCAAAGCCCTTCTGAGTTCCCCAGATCCAGGGAGGGGGAAATGACGTGCCAGAGCGCCTCAGCTTGCATTATCTGAAACAGCATTGCACCTTGTGGAGGTCAGGGAAGTCATGGGTGCCACACTAGACTAGCATAATGTAGGTGCTTCATGAACCTGATCAAATGACCCTCAGGGAGTGGATGGGAGGATGGCTGGAAGGAGGAAGGGTGAAGAGGTGGAGTACAATGTTCACACACGTTTAAATACCCGACGAAAACTATGACACTTCTTTCCCAAAAGAGCAGGGCGTGCTGGCACTCGCAATTGGCACTAAGTTTTCTGGTGTTCACGACCTCCCTATTGAAGCACATTTATGGACACCTGGTTAAGAAAATCTTTCCTCAGGAGGAGAGACTGTATGAAGGGATTTGACCCAGCCACTTCTTAGCTGAGCTTAACTTCTCTAAGACTCAGTTTCAACTTCTGTAAAATGGAGGTAATAATTACGCCAGTTGCTTAGGGTTGTTGTGAGGGTTGAATGAGAAGCATTCAAGTGCTTTAGCATAGTAACTGGCAGATTGCAAGGCTCCAGGAAGGATGCTCATCACCATTAACATCATTATTAAGCTTTGTTCACTCACTCATCCATTCAGTCACAATTTGATGAGTGCATTTAGTGAGCACCTCCTGTTTATCACACTCTAAGTGGGTCTCTGGGTTGCAGAAGTTGATGCTCACTGGCTTGGAGAACTCACAGTCCAAGGGACAAAGGACAGATACACACCCCCTATAACATCCCAGCCTTGTCAAGAAACAGTGGGAATGACCTCTCTAGCTCTGCCAGTGAAGAAAGTGTGAAAGTGCAAGCATTAGTCGCTCAGTCATCTCTGACTTTTTGCAATCGCATGGACTGTAGCCTGCCAGGCTCCTCTGTCCATGGGATTCTCCAGGCAAGAGTATTGGACTGGGTTGCCATTCCCTTCTCCAGGGGATCTTTCCAACCCAGGGATCAAACCCAGGTTTCCCACATTGCAGGCAGGTTCTTTACCATCTGAGCCACCAGGGAAGCCCACCAGTGAAGAAATAGGCCCTTAAACCTGGTCAGGCTGGCCTGCCCCCCTCTGAGTCCCACCCCAAGGTCTGGACTCTGCAAGGTTAGGGGCCTAGGGCAGCTTAGGAGGTCAAAGATCAGAGTGGAGGTGGGGTGGAGACAACAAGTGTGGAACTGGGTAGCAAGGGATGGGGCAGGAGGTCGAGATGAGAGTTAGGGGCAGAGCGAGGCTGAAGTGGGGTACAGGTGGCCCTGATAATTGTCATAGTGGCAGGGTGGACAGGTGACACTGAAATGATTGGGGCAATGGGGACAGAAATCATGGGCAGGATTTTTTATCTGTACAAAATATGGATTCATCAGTTCAGTTCAGTCACTCAGTCGTGTCCGACTCTTTGCAACCCCTTACCTGTCCATCACCAACTCCTAGAGCCTACTCAAACTCATGTCGATTGCATCGGTGATGCCATCCAACCATCTCATCCTCTGTCGTCCCCTTCTCCTCCCACCTTCAATCATTCCCAGCATCAGGGTCTTTTCCAATGAGCTGGTTCTTTGCATCAGGTGGCCATAGTATTGGAGTTTCAGCTTCAGCATCCGATTATTTACCCAAGATTATGGATCCATAATCTTGGGTAAATGTCCAGGAGTCAACAGTATTCATGCCCCTTCTTCATTCTCCTTAGGTTATATAACAATTACGTTAGCAACGGTAGCCACCATCTATGGAATTCTTACTATATGCTGGTCACATACCCAGTCCTTCTTATTCATTTCAGGACCCCGTAAAGTAGGTAGTCTCGTTATGCCCCATTTTATAAATGAGGCAAACAAAGCAAGTTAGGTTAAGTGACCTGCCCAGCATCACACAGCAAATAAGTGGTGGAACTAGTCTTGAACTTAGATGATCTGACTTCAGAGCCCACACTGCCTGTCTGGCCCCAAGTCCTCCAGCTGCTGTTGCAACTGATTTCTTCTAGCACTGTTTCTCTGGGAATTCACAGCAACGGTCTGACATCTTAGAGCTGAGGGACGGATAAGGAGAGGAGCCTGGCCCTAAGGGCTGCTCTCACCCATACCCTTGGTGCCTGGGGGCTGCAGCTATGGCCACCGGCCGCTGGGCCACCAGCCTAGAGGCACCCTGGGCCTGTTTTCACTCCAGGACTTCTCCAGGCTAGAGGCCCCCGGAAAAAGTGAGCAGGGAGGGGAGGCGGGAGCAGCAGCCCTGCCGTGCGATGATTAGTAATGATGCCAGCGATGAGCGCCCCGGGCCTGCGCGGCCGGCTGACCCCGTCAGCGCGGGCTCCCAGCTCGCCAGCGCGGCTGCAGCAGCTGCAGCCTGAAGAGGGAGGAAGGAACGTGGAGCGGAGTCGAGGCTGCTGTCGTCCTGAGGGCTGCCTCTGGGACAGGGCTGCAGAACGGAGGCCACTTAAAACTACTGGCTCTCAGCCGATGTTTCCTGTGCTTTGTCCTTTGACCACACACCCTGCTCCACAGTCGAGACTTGTGCCGTTTACTGCCTGGGTAGAGATGGCATAGAAGCTATGCAGTCACCTTCTGGGATTTTGACTTACAAAGACTCTGGTTTAAGATGAAAGGCCAGTTGGAGAGCAGGGCCAAGACATGTGTTCTTGGCCCACCAAGGGCACAGCATTCAGCTCTGAAACCCCAGACTGTGGAGAAGTCAGGGAACTGGGGATGCCTCACCCATTTCCTAAGTAGAACCGGGTCAGTGGACACAGCCCTGAGTCCCTCTTCCAGTCCCACCAGCCCTCTATATGGGCAGAGTATCTTTTTTACTGGCCTGTGCATCTTTTCTGCTGAGTCTGGCAAGGAGAAGACTCTTTCCCCTCCCCCCAGGAGGGGCATGGCCCAGAAAACCCCAGAGAACCAGCAAACCTTGGTTCCAGGATGGGGGGCACAGCTGTGACCTGGGTGGCACTGTGACCACAGAATGTACAGGGGCCAGGATTCCCAGAGACCACCTGCCTGCAGAGGTGATAGGCTGCACATTGATGATAAAGTCCACCCCACAACTCGGTTCTTCATAATAAGCCCCCAGAAGAATGTTCAGGCAAATCTGAGGGGTTGCAGCATCCTAAGTTTATTGAGATTTCATTTCTGCCCCCATCTCCTAAAATGGAAACTTGGAATAGAAATTAAGTTCAGCAATTTAAGAAATAAGCAAAGTAGTAGTCATGTATAGATGTGAAAGTTGGACCATAAAGAAGGCAGAGTGCTGTAAAATTGATGCTTTCAAACTCTGGTGTTGGAGAAGACTCTTGAGAGTCCCTAGGACTTCAAGGAGATCAAACCAGTCCATCCTAAAGGAAATAAACCCTGAATATTCTTTGGACGGACTGATGCTGAAGCTGAAACTCCAATACTTTGGCCACCTGATGTGAAGAACCGACTCATTGGAAAAGACCCTGATGCTGTGAAAAAATTGAGGGCAGGAGGAGAAGGGTATGACAGAGGATGAGATGGTTGGATGGCATCATCAACTCAATGGACATGAGTTTGAACAAGCTCTGGGATGTTGAAGGACTGGGAAGCCTGGGGCGCTGCAGTCCATGGGGTCACAAAGAGTCGGACACGACTGAGTGACTGAAACACAACAACAAACACTTCTGGCATAACTGAAGAGGTTGGCTGAAATTCTTAGCTACTCAAAAAGCGATTCTCACTATACCACAGTGGCTCTGCTCTTGTGTCCATTTTACAGATTAGCAAACTGAGGGGCAGAGAGGGATGTGATTTGCCCAGGGCCACAAAGCTGGACTGGGCTGTAGCGTCAGGGTGTGAACCCAGTTCTATCTGTTCTCAAAGCTCATGCCGTTAACCCAGCAAGGGAAAACTGCAGTGGATGGGGGAAGGGACGAGAAGGAAGTCAGAGGACACAGAGCAGCAGCGGAAGAGCCGGAGGGGCAGTGGGGCTCTCCACTCACCCTCCCTCCTGCGGTGGCTGTCCTGGGTCACAGGAGGATGGCCGCGAAGAGCCTCTGTGTTGGCTCAGAGGCCACCGCGGACATGGGCACTGCAGCTGGCCCCTGGTCACCTGGCCTGCGGGTGGTGGGGAAGGCAGACGCAGCACCTCCAGGAGCAGGGACATCCCCCGTGCTCCCCAGGCACCCCCGGTAACCTCTTTCTGAGAAGTCAGGCTGGCCCTCTCCCCACCCCTCCCCCTGGGCTGAGGCCCCCTTCCCAGGCTGCCACAAGACACTGGCTTGACAGCAGCAGCATTTCCAGATGATTTCTCTTTCTGTTGTCTTTTCCTGCACTGGGCTGGCCCCTAGTGACTGAGAGGGCTGGGCTCTCTAGCTGGTGCTAATTGACAGTCCAGGGCTCTCTTTCTCTGGACTGCCATTTGCATGATGCATTAGTATTCGTGCCCGCAGCTCAGGGCTGTTCTGGATGGCAGATGCTGTGCGGATGAGTGGCATGCCATAAGGACTTGAAGCGGTTTGCTGGAATCCAGGCCACTGAATAAGAGGACATGGAGGAAGGCTGCAGACGACATCGGGCTCCTCGCCTGCTTCCTGTTTCCCGTGCTGTCACACCTGGAGTCTGCCGTTTCTGCCACATATGTATGAGATCCCGGCCAACCCCTCCAACGGTCTGACCAGCATCCGCTCAGCCCCTGCTCTGCTCCACCTGGCCCACCTTGGTGCCAGAGATGCAGAGAGAGCTGCAGTGTCTTGTCCCGGCCCTAAGAAAGCTCACAGTCCTGTGAGGACAGTGGCATATTAGGCGTGTGAAGGTGGGCATGAGCCGCAGGCAATCAGCTCAGAGCTCTACAGCATCTCAGAAAAGGGACATCTAATTCAACCCAAAGAAGAAGAGTGGGGTAAGGGAGGGCAGTCAGGCATAGCTTCTCAAAATCAGAGATGCTGGGTCTTTAAAAATGAGTCGGAATTTGCCAGCCAAACCCCACTGTGAACACATGGCTGTGCTTTGTAACTGGACCCACAAGAGCCACATCCAGCTCACTCCCACAGTAGTGCCCCCACGGGCAGAGCATCACCAACTCCATCTATGGATTTCCTGAACCTACAGATGGATGGACTTTGGGGAAAGCTGGTCCATCCACCATGGGTGAGGACGTGATAAAACCCATGAGAGATGATTGAAGTGAGTGATGGAATCATCCCCAAACAGTCAGATGCAGAGGGTTGACACTGGTAAATATCTCCAGGGTTGGGTGGGAACTTTGTGGTTTCGGAATGCAACCCGATCTAGTATTTTACCATTTACCCAGAACCAGACTCACCCCTGTCTCACCAACGTCTGCTAAGCTGAAGAACTTTTACTCACAATACTCCTGAAAGCAGAGAATTAGGGCGAAAGAGGCTGAGATGAGGGAAACATCAAGGCCCAGGCCCCACAGAAGGAGTGCGCTGGGGGCTCCAGACACAGAGAGGAGTGGGGGCCAGGGTCCAGAGGAGGCCAGGGGGCCACACTGTGCAAGGCCTGTGGTCCTTGGTGCAGGATTTGTGTTTTATGCTGAGAGCAGTGGAGGGCCACAGGTGATTTTTTTTTTCACCTTTTATTTTGAAAAGATGACAGACTCACAAGAAGTTGCAAAAACAGTACAGAGAAGTCCTGTGCACCCTTCACCCAGTGTCCCCCAGAGGCGACAGCGGCAGCTATACAGGTGACAGGTGCAGCCGCCACTACGGGCTGACACTGGGGACCCACAGGCCTCCTGCAGATAGCACCAGCTTTACGTGCGCTCATTTGTATGTGTGCGTATATGTCGCACGTGCACGCCTAGTTCTGTGCTATTCTACCACATGTGTGTATTGATATAACTACCAGCAAAGGCAAGATGCCCAACTGTTCCACCGCTACAAAAGAACCAACTCTCCGCGCTCCCTCTTTGTGTTGCTCCACCCACCTGCATCCTGTCACCAGGAAAGAATAGCAAGAGAGGGAGGATCTGAGTGCTGTCTGCTGGGCCAAGGGCAAGACCCATCCCCTTTGATGCCCTAGAAGCCTCTCAGCAAAGCAAGTTCACCATGAATACAGATTGCTTTGAATGTCCCCACTTTGCAGCTGAGGAGCAAGAACAGACAGGTTCAGCAACTTAAGGTCCCACTGCCTTCTCATGATGCACTAGCAGGCTGTCTCTATTTAGATGATCCCAACAGCTTCGTGCCGGAGAAGGCAATGGCACCCCACTCCAGTACTCTTGCCTGGAAAATCTCATGGACGGAGGAGCCTGGTAGGCTGCAGTCCATGGGGTCGCTAAGAGTCGGACACGACTGAGCGACTTCACTTTCACTTTTCACTTTCATGCATTGGAGAAGGCAATGGCACCCCACTCCAGTACTCTTGCCTGGAAAGTCCCATGGACAGAGGAGCCTGGTGGGCTGCCATCTATGGTGTCGCACAGGGTCGGGCACGACTGAAGTGACTTAGCAGCAGCAGCAACAGCTTTGTGCAGAGCGTGGTGTGTTGACCGTGTGTCCTGGAGCAGAGGTCAGGGAGCTATGCAGAACCCACTCTCTCACTTCAAGGTCTCATCCCTTAATCTCTTTGTACTTCCCTGTCCCCGGGGGTGAAACGGTCTATCAACAACTTCAAATAGTCACGGTGAGGAACTGATTACAAAATACTCGCACAGTGCCAAGCATAAGGGAAAAAACATCTTTGTTCCCCAAATGCCAGCAATGACCCCAAAATACTGAAGAGAAATTGCTGCTCCTCTTCCCCCTCGCACTCCCGTCTCCGTGGGGAAGGTGGGGGTGATCTCGGAGGGTGAATGGCCCTCCAATCTGTAGCTCAGCCCCTCCTCACAGCTGCCTCCGCTCATGGCCCCACACACGGCACACACTCCAGGGCCTGTCCGCGTGGCTCTGGGATGCAGGGAACAGGCAGGGGACCCCCAGCTTTCAGTTGCTCTTGCGACCCTATGGCTAAGTTCTCTTCCTGAGACTAGAAGCTCTGGCTTCAGGCTTCCTCCTCCAGTGCAGCTTTCGGCAGTAATAAAGCCCTCACCTTCATCCACATTGAACATCTCTATTTCTCATGTGGTCCCCAAGAAACGAATGGGATTGATGGTGACCTTTAAACTCCAAAGCCAAGCATGGTTCTGGGCACAGAATCTCTGCCCTAAATAACGCCATACTTTTGTTTAGAGTGATTTGCTCAGAATTACTGAGAGACGTGTGTGTGCGGGGGAGCTGTTTGGGAGTTGGAATGGCAGGGGATGAAGGGAGGGTCAAGGAAGATGGAAAGAAAAAGAGAGAAGCTAGGGGTCGGACAGCTCTGGGGTCTTTAAAGGGCACCGAGGGGGTGGGATGGGTCAGCCGCTGCCCTGGGGTCCCCCTGCCTGAGACCATCAGCTCAGGCCATCACCCCCACCGAGTCTGCCCTGGCCCCGAGTCTGGCAGCCAGCAGGCAGTCTCATTCCCTTTCTGCCCGCAGGAGTGAACTCTTGGTTTCTGGCAGTGTGGCTTCTCCTTTCTCAAGGGGAATTCCTGCCTGCATCTAGCGGCCACCTTCCATCTTTTGGGGTAAACGCCGAGGTAACCTATGGGGTCTCGCTCTCCCTCCCCCTCTCTTTAGGGCCAGGAGCTTCCCTGGCTGCTCAGTCAGCGCCAAGAGGCCACGAGGTCAGCCTTCCCACCTGGCTCGCCGCCTGCCCTCCAGCCTCCAGGGCAGCGGGCACATCCTTCCTCTCCAACAGTAATGAAATCTCCCCTCTGCTAGGTGCCCTGCCGGGTCTGGGGTCAGCATTTTTATTCACTCAGCTCAGCCCTGTGCTCCAGCTCAGTAATTACACCCAACACCTCATCGCAGACAGGCCTGACTCAGCCCACAGGCCTGGCTTCCCTGAGCCATCACCTCCTGGAAACTTAAACAGGCTTCTCTGGTCTGCAGGGACTGTTGGTGTGTGACTTCGCTCCCTTTTCTGGGTCCTAACCTGTCATCCGCTCACATTGTTGCCCCTCCCCCAACACACATACTCAGGACAACCTGCCCAGGCCTCCCTCTGCTCCACCTGGCTGAATCCTATCCCTCAGTCCTGGCTTTCCTCATGTCACATCTCCCCCAGGAAGCCCTCCTGGGTTTTACTACACCACCTCCCTCTCTGTTCAGGTGCTTGTAGTGACTTCTTGCTTCTCTGAACTTGAACAGCTAGCACTGGGCGTGGTTTCTTGTTGTTTAGTTACTCAGTCATGTCTGATTCTTTTGCGACATCATGGACTGTAGCCCACCAGGCTCCTCTGTCCATGGGATTTCCCAGGCAAGAACAATGGAGTGAGTTGCTATTTCCTGCTCCAGGGGATCCTCTTGACCCAGGGATAAAACTCACGTCTCCTGCATGACCAGGTGGATTCTTTACCACTGAACCACCTGAGAAGCCCCTATGGTTTTTTTATAGGTCTATAAAATGCATCGTGACTAGATGAATTGATGAGTGGGTGAATGAGCACATGGGTGGATGGATGAATGAGTGAATGAGTGTACCCTCATATATCTAACTTCTCCCTCTGACTCTTAACCGCCTGCTATTTGGTTTTGTTTTTTAACTGCTTCACGGGATGACCCTGAAAGGAAGGGACCTAAATGTTATTTATTCATTACCCAGGTACATTCAGTAAAGCCTTGTAGTCTGCACCAAGCATGAAACATGAGACTATAGAAGAACTAATAAAGTATGTCTCCGCCCTTGAGAAGCTCTATCTAATGTCATGGCCCCTGTCTTGTAGGGACCCTCTTGAAAATAGGATGGAATCTGTGGACCCTCTCTCGAGAAACATACACACACACACACACACACACATGAAATATGAGTCAATTTCAAGAGCTCCTGAAATCCCTGGCCACAGTTTAAAAGCCCCTGGCCTGGTGGGAAAGAGAAACACATTAATAGATGATTTTAATGTCTTTTTCTAAGGGCTGTGCCAGGAGGCATGGCCAGCTCGTAACTGAGGGTCAGAAAAGATGCAGTGATTAGCTCACTTTGAGTGGGATGATGTGTCTCAGGGAGGTTGGAATCAAGGAAGAGATTTCAGAAGGGCTGGATCTTGAGCAGTGGGAATAAATTTACCAGACAGGCAAAGGGAGAGGAGAAGGAAGATGAACGTGAACGAGCACATGCAAAAGAGTGACTGCCAGGGGTGGGGAGAGAAGACTTGGGAGTGACTGCTGAAGCTCTGGGGTTGCTTTCCCGGGCGACGACACGCTCTGTGATTAGACAGTGATGACGGCAGCGCAGCCTCGTGACTATGCCAAAACTCTGAGTCACACACCTTAAGGGGTTAATTTGATGGCATGTGAATTGTGATTCTTAATTCCATGTGCCAATCTGGCAAAGTCATGATGCCCAGTTGTTTGGTCAGACACCAGTCTAGGTGTTGCTGTGAAGGCATTTTTTAGATAAGATTAACATTTAAATTAGTAAACTATGAGTAAAGCTGATTACCTCCTGTAGTGTGGGTGGGCCTCATCCAATCAGTTGAACATCCTAAGAGAAAAAGGCTGAAGTCCCTTGGGGAAAAGGGTTTCTGCCTCCAGACTGTCAAGCTGCAACATCCATGCTTCCTCAGGTCTCCAGCCTGTCAACTTACCCTGCAGATAGATTTCAGACTTACCAGCTTCCATAGACATGTCAATCTCTCTCGCTCTCTCTCTCTCTCTCTCTCTCTCTCTCTCGGTATAAACATAGCCTATTGGCTCCATTTCTCTGGAGACCTCTGACTAATACCTTAATTATATCTCAAGTCTAAAATTTTATTAGTAGAGGACTGATTAAATAAATAATGGTAAAACCATAAAACACAAGTACACAAGCATGAACCAGGATGGAACCCTCAGGGTGTGTGTAATAAGATGGCTCAGCATGACAGGCAGAGACAGGAGGGAGCTGGTCGGGCAGGCAGGAGCAGGCACAGCCATGCAAAGCCTTGATTATCATGCCAGGCTTCTACTGCCTGCAGGACAGTGAGCTATTAGTTAGGGCTATTTTTGGTTGCAAGCAACAGAAACTGATGCTGATTAACTTCAACAGAAGAAAGGAGCTATGAGTAGACTATGGAGATACTCACATCCAGAAAATACTTAACAATCAAATCCAGAACCTACCAGGGACCAGGGCCGTTCCAGGAGAAAGGCACCAGGAATTCATGGATAGGGTTTCTTTAGGATAATCAATTACCGCTACTTTTGGTTCTAGGATACTGTGGTCAGGCTTAGAAAAGAGAATCTGGCCACATTTTAGTCCCTGTGCCCAACTCTTAAATGGCGAGGGCAAGGCAGGACCCCATGTACAACTTTCCTGCCAGTTGGGTGGTATCTGGGAAGGAAACGAGGACAAGGGGCTGGCAGATAGATCCGCAGGAATGCATGGTGCAGACAACACTGGGGTCCTGGCGCAGCCAATGGACACGAGCAGGGGCTTGGTGTTCACTGAACTGTATTGTGGAGTCTTCATTCCAACCATGACAGTGTCCCTATACCCTGGGCTGTGTCAGGACCACAGACACCCTGTTGTCAGAGAACAGACTATTTAGTGGGAAGACTGGAGCCTCTTTGGGCTTCTAGCTGTGTGGTGTTTGATCAAGTCACTTAGCCTCTCTGAAACTCAGCATCCTCATCTGTCTAGGGCAGGCCATTGTGTGCATCTCCTAGGCTTCCTAGGAGGATTAAATGTGGAGACACATGCGACAAAACCTGGTTCAGGGTCTGACAAGTTCCAAGGGCTCTGTTCTTCTTCAGGGACCGTCTCTAGTCTTGACAATGATGCTGAGTCAAGCAGAATTACATAGGGGCCTTGTCAAGTCAATTTTCAATTAAACGGAGACTAGCCATGATCTAGGCTGGGCCTGGGGCCAAGGATGTGGGTCTTGGTACAGGAATCAGGTCTTTTATCTTTGGGCTCCCTGATTTCTCTTGTCATGCGCCCTACCCTGCCTGAAGGCTGCCTGCCTCCATCTGAGTCTGTGTCTTCAGCAGCCCCCTCTCCCTTGTCTCTGAGAGGTGGAGGATGGGGCCCATGGAGACTCAGACCTGCCCAGCTCCTTTGCAGATTCCCGGAGGTGGCTTCCAAAACAGTCCCTCCAAATTCATATGACTCTGAAGGTGGGGTGTCTGTGGGGGCTGCTGTTGCCCCCTCAGGCTCAACTCTGGGCCATCAGACACCCTCTTTGTCCAGGGCTGGGCTCTGTGTGCTTGAGTTTGGAATATGGAGGAAGACGTGTGGTCAAGGAGGGACAATGCCACCGCTGGAAGGAAGATAGGTTCCTTTACTAGGCCCAAGACAAAGGCCCCACACAGGCCAGGATTTGGTGAAGGCGTGAAGAATCAACTCTAACTCCCACTGGCTATGGCTGGAGAGGAAGGGTAAATGGGAAAGAAGCAGGAAAGAGGGAGAGAGCCAGAAAGCTGGGCAGAAAATGGGATTGAGAGAAAGAGAAGGGATCAGAAGGTGAAGAGATCAAGGAGCCAGACAGAGCAAGGAGCCCAGCTGAGTGATGTGAGAGAGGGAGAGGAAGAGAGGAGGGGACGAGGGCAGAGAGGGAGAAGGAGGAGGGAGAGCAACGGGCAGACAGACAGAGCTGGGAGACTGGATGAAGAAAGGAGAGAAGCAGGGGAGCAGGGAAGAGAGCGAGTGAGCCAGAGGGAGGGGGCCAGGGCGAGAGGGGACCCTGCCTCAGTAACCTCCAGCCTCCTGCAAACACTCACGATGGAGGCGGCCTGCCAAGGCTTGGGGAGGGGCCACGTGCCTGCCTCGCTTGTTTTCGCTCTCTGATAAATGACAAGCTCTAAATGGTCTATTAGAGCAGAGTGAGTTCTACAAGTGCCTCCGCCCACCACCACCCGCTGGGGAAATGCACTATATTTATAAGGTGACTCATGTGGCTGCCACACCCCCTGGGGATCCAAGGCTGAATGCTCGTCATGACTTCACCTTCAAAACACCACGGGGACCGTGGGCACAGGCCTACAGAGGTGTTCGTGGAAGGAGACATTCGGGTGAGTGAGTTTGTCGGGCGAGTTGGGGGTGCGCCTCCCGTGGTCGCAGGGCAGTGGGGTGACGGCAGCATAGGCCGACGCATCCGTGGACGGCTTGGAGTCGGTGCCTTCCTGTTGCCTCTTCCAGGATCCTTTTCCCCGACGCCCAGAGACTTGTCTAAGAGCTTTTGTTTCTCTTGGAAGCAAAGTGATGAGGTGGAAAATGGTTGCCCGTCCTTCGGGTCGCAACTCAACCCCCATTGCAAGCTGTCTTAGTACTACCAGCCTCTACTTCACTGCATTCCCAGAGTCAGAATATTTCATTTATTAGTGAGCTGTTCTCATCATCGGTAACATCTCTCCTGTCCAATAGACTGAAGGATGGTGATGGGCTTGGCTCAGTTGTATTTGTAGCATCACGGTATCTTCTTAACAAGCATTTACAGAATGGTGGTGGTGGTTTAGTCACTAAGTCGTGTCTGACACTTGCGGCCCTGTGGACTGTAGCCCGCCAGGCTCCTCTGTCCATGGGGTTCTCCAGGCGAGAATACTGGAGTAGGTTGCCGTTTCCTTATCCAGGAACTCTTCCCAACCCAGGAACTGAACCCAGGTCTCCTGCATTGCAGGCAGATTCTTTACTAACTGAACTACCAGGGAAGCCTAACTAACACTCTGTGAACAAAAATGTGACGTTTTGGTGTCTAGTGATGCTGAAGCTGTTATTTTAACAGTCATTTTGCAAATAAGGAAAGTGAAGCTCAGAGACATTTAGGAACTGATCTGAGGGACCAAACTAGAAAGGGAAGGTTGGTGCTTTAACTCAAGTCTGTCTGATTCCAGAGTCATTCTAACCATCACCCTGGAAACTTGCAGCCCCACACAAATCATCATTGACAGACACTTGCCCGAGTTATAGGGTGATTTGCACTCTCCCCTTGCACGCTAACTCCATAAAACAAGCTTGATGTTTCTAAATAGAGAGAAGCAGGAGGGACTGTGGCAGATAAAAGACGTAAAAGGGACTGTGGCAGATAAAAGACACGATCTTAAAACGAGGAGGCAGGTTCAGCCGGTTTTGAGGGGGCTCAGAAGCTGACCTTAGGCAGATCTGAGCCATATTCCAGTGATAGTCACAAGAGAGCCCAATGGTTGCATTTCCTGCTGGGTGGGGATTTTGGCTTTCATCCTTTTAGTCTGAAGGTCCCCTGACATGGGTCACCCTAGATTATTCCCATCACAACCCAGGTAGCTCCAACCCCACTCTCACCTTAATTTCAGGGCCTGGATAGGTGTGCCTGATAAACACCCATCTCAAGAGCCTAGAGATAAGATCTCTTAGCTCAAACTGTCCAGATATTCAGGCAGAAGGCCCACTTTTGACCCCATTCATGCTTGGAAAGAAGACTAGAGTAGATTAAAGTGAAGAAAGGCTATTTCTCCCATATGATAGTTTAAATTTAGAATTTAGGCTTAGGACTGCTAGGAGACACAAGGAATCTAGTTATGAACTATTTGAAATACCATTAGACTACAGATAAAATCTCTTAGGACAAAGGAGCTGGGGACAGCAGTAGCGAAATGCTTCTCCTGACAAGTACTCCACTTGTATGGCTGTGAATGTCACCAGGACTGTACTGGTGGAGAAAGGAGTTGGTGGAAAAGAGCTTTGGAAGGAATAATGTTAGAATTAAATCTCTCCCCCTCTCTCTCCCTCTCTCTGACAGACTTGGCCTTGTACATTCTTCACTCTCATAGCATACTAGATCAAATCTTTCATAATTCTGCCAGAATTCTTTGGGCTTTTAAGACATCAATGCTGAAGCACCAGCAAAAACAAATTCCATCAGAATCTCTGGGGGCTATGGCTTTTGACAGGGGTGTGATGCCTCAAAATACCAGCATCCCATATACCTGCTTCTGGGCCCTGCCGTCCATCAACCATGAGTCCTGGAGAAATTACTTCAGTTACCTGATGCTTGGTTTCTTCAAAGGTAAAGTAAAACAAATAATTGTATAGATTTCCTGTGACACTTATGAGGATAGACTGGCTGGAGACACAGGTTCAATCCCTGGGATGGGAAGATCCCCTGGAGAAGGAAATGACAACCCACTCCCATATCCTTTCCTGGACAGTTCTATGGACAGAGGAGTCTAGGGGGCTATATTCCAACGGGTCACACAAAGGGTCAGACATGACTAAGTAACTGAGCCCACATGCATGCATGATATAATAGCTGGAAAGAACCTTACATAGTGCCTGACATGCAATAGGAATTTAAAAGTCAGCCGTTGTTGGGACCTCCCTGGTGGTCCAGGGGCTGAGACTGAGTTCCCAAAGCAGGGGGCCCAGGTTCAATCCCTGATCAGGGAAGTAGGTCCCACAGGTGGCAAGTAAGAGTTTACACGTGGCAGCTAAAAATCCTACATGTTGCAACGAAGATCTAAGATTCCCCAGGCTGCAACTAAGACCTGGCACAGCCAGATAAATAAATAAATTAATTTTTAAAAAGACTTTTAAGTAATTGGCCATTTCTATAATTATTGTTGCTATTTCTACTAGTTAGTATTGAATAATCCCTGGCAAAAAGTCTACCCTTCCTTAAACCTCCTGGGGAAAAAAGTGAACTCGACCTGAAGTATCTGGGTTTACAGTGGGTGGGCCACCACCGTAGGAGGATGGGTGGTGTCACATGAAGTGTCTTGTGCTGTCTAAGTGGCAGATCCTTCTCAGAGTGGACTCCAAACAGTGTTTCCCGCTAACAACTCCTTTAAAGGTATTAATACCTCCTTGCCTTCTCCAGTATTCTCAACTGGCCTACTACCCTGCCATCAGAGGGAATGCCAGTACCTCACAATTGGTGGAAGATGTGGATTGCAGAACATCCCATAACCACAACCAACATTCTGCTAACCAAGTTGGAGGGGAGCAAAATGCTTTAGCAGATGATAAAGGATCAGGATTCCAAAAGTTGCTTTACTATACACAGGAACAGAGAATAAGATTTAGAAATACAGGCTCAGAGGCAAGAAATGTCAGTTGCAGTTCAGATATGATCATGTGGACCACTCAGAAAACAACCCATCACACATGAGGCCTTTCTTTCCACTAGAAAATAAAGTACAAATTGCTATCATTGTAGAAGGTGGGTGGGGTTATTCTCACCTCTCTCTGTGTTGTGGTAATAAATCTTAAATGAATAAGCTTCTTTAAAAGTGATTAGATATAGATTTTTCACTAAGGTACATTTGATCTGACTTCTACATTCTTCAATGAACTGACTACAGACGAATGAGAAATACAAAGTGTTTTTTATATATTTACTTTATAAACATAAAACAAAACAAAAGTGAAGTGAAGTTTACAGCTTGGATGAGACGTTAAGCTGTTATGTAAGTTTGTCACTGAGAAAATACGTTTGAAATTTTATATCAGGAAAACACAATTAAGCAAAGATAAAATTAAATTGGAAACTTTCCTGAAAGTCCAGTGCTTAAAACTTTCTTTCCATGAAGGATGTGCAGGTTTGGTCCCCAGTTGGAAAGCTAAGATCCCATAGGCCTCGTGGCCAAAAAGCTAAAACAGAAAATAGTAGAAATGTAACAAATTCCGTAAAAACTTTAAAAATGGTCCACACCAAAGAGAAAAAGAAAGGAAAGAAGAAGTTAAATTGGAAGCCCTACTGTGAACTTGACTTTAAATATTTTCCTACCTCTGTCACTAAAAGTGGCCAGAGAAGCAGCACCAACTCTCGCGTGCCCCCTAATGCCCAGCTGTGGTCTTCATACTCTTCTCCACGGAAGGAAACAATGGCTCTTTGGAGGGTGGCCTCAGGCAGGGAGGAGACAGCAAGGGTGCTCTCCCTAGTATCACAGGGCAGTTGTGAAGGAACCCAGACGCTGGGTGAGAGAGGCTTCCAGCTGTCCAGCTCTGACACTTTGAGTATGAGATGAGACTGACAGCTGTCATAAATGGAAACAGGATCTGTGAAGGGCCGTAAGTTCCTAATGAAGCTCCAAACAGAAAAGTTGATCTAAATTGCACAGAAAGGGCGAGCATAATAGAGTCTCATTTTACATTATTTTTAATAGCTGCCTTGTGTTATATATGAACGATGCTAGTTCCTCTATTAAGCATATCCTGGCTCTTCTCTCTTTCCTTGTAAGGAAGAAAGCGTGGATCTTGAATACATTTAATAGCCTTAGTTAAAAAAATAGAAATTAGTAGTCGTGCCCAATAAAAAGGGGAAACCAATAATGTATAGGAGATGCTGAACTGGGTGAATGTCTTCATGAAGAAACTGAACTGCTCATATTTATCCCTGGTTTCCTAAGAAATGAAACATTTTAGGAAAACCCTCTGGGTTCAGAAAAAGATCTATGAGAAATGGGCTTTTATAGTCTTAAGTACAGTAATCTTAGAAGACCCTGTTGAGGTCCCAAATAAGAATCTGTAACCTCAAAACTGCTGGCCTGAGATGATGCTCTTTTTCTTTTGGTTCTGGAGGAAATCTGTAATCCTAGAAGAAATTGGATTTTTTAAAAACCGAGTCCTAGGAATCTATCATATTAATTCTAAGAATGTAACTCTGGAAAGTATAAAACGAATGAAAAATATGATATATACAAAATATGGTCTGTATACTTTTGTAATTAGTTTCAGGGTAATGTAAGCATGTATTTTTCAGTCACTTTGATGTTTTCTGTGCATCTTAGCTGACTTTTTAGGTGTTTGAAGCTTTTAGGAGAGTCTGAACATTAAACTTACAGTTTTAATTAAAACATTTGGAGAGTGTGGTTAAATAATTTTGTAACCAATGTTTATAAGTAAGAGAAATTGAAATTGGTTTAATTTTTAATAAGTTTTGATATACCAATTATGTAAATAGTGTTTGAACATCAAGAGAAAAATTATTTAGTAGGTTCATAGGGTTGAATATTAAACAAAGAACAAGGAGGTGTGTGTGTTCCTCCTGGTAACAAATGTCCCACAGGCATTAAAGGAGCCGAAAAACAAGACATTACCCTTATGTAACCATACCAAGAACAGAAGAGACTGATGATTATTTTTCCTCTGGAGTATGCTGTACTACGAGGGATTGGGGACAGGAGGAAAAGGGGGCCACAGAGGATGAGATGGCTGGATGGCATCACTGACTTGATGGACGTGAGTCTGAGTGAACTTCGGGAGTTGGTGATGGACAGGGAGGCCTGGAGTGCTGCGATTCATGGGGTCGCAAAGAGTCAGACACGACTGAGAGACTGAACCGAACTGAACTGATGCTGTATTATGGGCTTCCCCGGTAGCTCAGCTGGTAAAGAATCTGCCTGCAACGCAGGAGACCCCAGTTCGATTCTTGGGCCAGGAAGATCCCCTGGAGAAAGGACAGGCTACTCATTCCAGTATTCTTGAGCTTCCCTGGTGGCTCAGATAGTAAAGAATCCACCTTCAATGTGGGAGACCTGGGTTTGATCCCTGGGTTGGGAAGATCCCCTGGAGGAGGGCATGGCAACCCACTTCAGTATTCTTGCCTGGAGAATCCCCACGGACAGTGAAGCCTGGTGGGCTGCAGTCCATGGGGTCCCAAAGAGTCAGGCATGACTGAGTGACTAACCGCAACACAGCACATGCTGTACTGTGCTTGCGTTTTCATACGGGAATTTTCAGAAATGGAGAAATCTTCAAGTCTGACAAGAATTGATCAAATGGAGCTTTTTCAAGTCTTATGTGGAAGATAAAAGAGGTCTTTGAGGCAAGGGTCCTAACCTCTCACCCAGTTGTCTTCAGTGCTCTCTGCCAGTACCACTCTCAAAGACCGAATTTCACTTCTTTTTTTCCCAGTACTCTGCTATTATTGGCTTCCCTGGTGGCTAAGGGGTAAAGAATCCGCCTGCCAATCCAGGAGACGTGGGTTCGATTCCTGGGTTGGGAAGATCCTCTGAAGGAGGAAATGGCAAGTATGCCAGTAGTCTTGCCTGGGATATCCCATGGGCAGAGGATCCTGGTGGGCTATATAGCCCATTGGGTTGTAAAGAGTCCAACATGATTTAGCAGCTGAAAAATAACAACTACTGCTATTATTATTATTGTTAATTTTAACCCAAAGAAGCAGTATTTTATCTTATAGGAAGCAATAGGCCATTTCTTTCTCAGTGCCTCCAGCTAGTAACCTCTTCAAAATGCCTGCAGGCAACAAGCCCCCAGTTTTCTCAGCAACCAAAAGTCCCCCCAGAAGTCCTGCCTCCTGTATGACACCACCACACATTTTTGGAATCCTCTGATTTGATGCCTCCTTGACAAGTTACTTGCAATCTCCATTTCAAAATCCAAAGAAAAGAGGATTAAACATTTGAGGGCAAATGCCTTGAAAAACCTGCCTACTTCTTGTTTTCATTTCTTTTTCATTAATTGCCTCAAAAGTCATGCGTGGAACTCAGATCCATATTACCATTTCATTTGCAGAAAGTGTTCAGTTGTCAGTGTTATTTTATTTACCTTGAAAGTCCCATTGAACGGTTATCTTGAAAGCGAACACCTTGCAAGAACCTCTTCTTTTTCACTTTAGAACTCACAGTGTATTCTTTTTAAAAGGAACCCAAGATGCCAAAATTCTCACATAGAAACTTAGACATGCAGGTGATTGTTCTGAAGATAGAAAACTGGGCTTGATGGGGAGATGGTTCCCCTGGGAAACTGAACATGGAAAATTGAACTTGGAGTTGCAAGATCTTGCAGTAAACCCTGAGACAGGGGCTGGAATTGGAGTTTCTGGAGTCATTGTGAGTGCCCAGGAGGTAAGACACCCTCAAGAGAACGTACAAGGGAGCATCCCAAAGGCTGGAGGGACCCACACCATCACTGGGACCGTCATTAGCAGCAGGGGCTCTCATGGGACTTAATGGCCAGGGAAATTTCTCCTCCCCCCATGAGTGGGGCTGATTTCCTTGTCCATTGAAGGAATCAGATTAAAGGATCTCATATTCTCTGCCTATATCTGTGATATCTTTCTGGCCATCATGCTGCCAAACTTTATGACAATTATCTAAAAACTAAGAAAAAAGTATAGAGAGTATCAAACAAATATGACTACCATAAAGTATATTTGAATAAGACCCCGAGCATAACCTGGCCCATCAGACCTTGATGTAGGCGTCTTGGATTCAACCTGCTACTCCAAGCTTCCTGGAGGCATGAAGATCCAAGATCCGTCTCAGTGACCCTTCTCTTCTGAAGCTCTCTCTGCCACCTTCCCACCACAAGCTGACATTTTCTCATCCTCCATGGATGCATGTCTATTGGAGTTTTGGAAATAACTCTTGTAAAAATTAATAAACAGAAATTTCAATTAATTAATTGAGATACCGGAAGCTCTCATGCCCTGTGGTGATAGCAGACTCCAACAAGAGAAAGAAAGGCTCTTCTTTTTTGGCAGGGATTCAGCCAATGAAAAGCTACAGACTTTCGGTTTTTATAACCCTCCCAACTTCCCTTCCCCCTTCTATAAAAGTACTCTCCTTCTCTTGACAGGTGGGAACCTGCCCTCGGCTCACCATAGTCGCAGACCCCAAATTGCAATTCTCTGCTGATCCTGAATAAACCCATCTTTGCTGGAGAAATATCTGACAGTCTGTTTGTTTTAGGTCAACACTCTATTGCAAATATTAATTCACAGTTCTCTGAAGATGTGAGCGCTGAGGGTGGAACCTGTGTTGGATTCGTCACTCTCTCTCCAGTGCCTGCAGGGGGCTGCGCATGGCCGCGCTGAAAGCACATCTGTTCGATGAATGAACAGAGACCAATAGCCACTAACGGTGCTAAACCAGGCTACTAGGTAAACAGTTAAGCGCCAGTCCACGAAACCAAGAGTTTCTAAAGGTGGGTATATATTAGACCTACAAAAAGAAATGTTTGCTTTCCGGTAGGCATGAAATCCCTGAGTGTATTTACAGGTCCTAGTAACATACAGAAAATACCTTCATCTCTGAACCCAAGGGGATGCCATTTATGATAAAATACTTTGCAATTCAAAACTGTCTCTGAGCTTCATAATTTATGTCAAGCATTACTGCTAGGATGTGATAAGAATATTTTCATTTTTCCTGAATCTGAGGAACTTGAGACTCTTTGTTGTATAGTAGGGAGGGATGTGTTAATTTGTGGAATAACAATGGTTTTCCCTGAGAATAGATTTCTGAAGGCAGAAGTCCACAGAAACAGGCTATTTTATTTACCAAAATTTCCTCTACAGGCAAAATTTCAGGCTGGTAACCATTTCAATGAGTCACATCACTATCCCAAAACAATAACTTAGAAGCCATGGATGAAAGGTCAAATCACAACATGTCTATTTTTTAAAGCTAAGCGAGAATCTTTTCTATTCATTGTTTATCAACAGTATGCCTTTAACTAACTAGCCATGAAACCAGAGTTAAAAACCCAGATTGAAACTAAAAAAGCAGTCTGCCTGTAATGCATGACACTAAGACAACTACATCGGAGCTGAGAGAAGCAGAACCCGTGCATTCTCACGGGGACTGGGAGCGTGCGTCTAGTGATGCTTCCTCATCTGTTAGCGTAATGAATCAGAAATATGATCATCTGAAAACTTGGAACTGCAAATTACAAGCAAGTCTAAACCAAAACCAGCCCGATAATCATGAAATCATCCCCCTGACCCCAGGAAGCATGGGCCACATGCACCCCCTAAACTTATCATTGAAGCTGAAGGCTGTTGAACCATTCAGGTTTTGATCCTGAGCTGAGTGGAGGGTCAGCTTTCCTAGGGGGTGAATTCCTGAATGAATCTGATCCCTTAGCAAGGGAGCAGCGGGAAAGGGAGGGAGGAAGTGGAAGTAGGGTAAATTATCAAGTGTGCGTGCCAGCATTCTTTCAGGGCCCTTGAAACTCTGTGGATAAGAACTTTTTCAAAGGGGCCCTTGCGCCAGTTGTGTGAGGAGAAGCATCCAGAACAGAAAGATATTTTGAGACTTCTTGGAACTTTGTGACTTTCTCCTTTTGTTTTGTTATTTTTATCTCCCCTGTTTCCTTGTCTTACCAGCCATGAGGACTCTTAACTTAGAAAGACCTAAGAAAAGCTGCCAGCTTGTTCCTGGGACAGCGTGTGGGAGGCCACCTCTCTAGGTCTCAGATGGGAGTCTGGGAAGATCACCCCGACAGAGACTCTCCTCTTCCCAGACAGAAGGAAGCAGACCAGCGTGTACAGAAAGCACTCAGGCTGGTGGCTGGCACCCAGCAGGTGTCAGTGTGAGGCTGGGGTGAGTGTCTGGAAAGGGATTTGATACAGAGGGAAGCAGAGCAGTGGAGGAAAAAGGCTTTGAGGTGGTCAGAGCTGGTTCATCTCCCAGTACTGCTGTTAACTGGCTGTGTGGCTTTGGGTGGGTCACTTGTGCTCTCTGAGCCCCAGTCTCTTCATCAGCAAAATAAAAATGATAACACTGAGCCCAGAGGAGTCTTGTGAGAATCAGAAATGATGTATGTAAAGCATGTAGCAGGATGGGGCACTTAGTAAGTGTTGCATGAATGGAAGCTGACTTCCCTCCTTCTGGTCCCATGCACTATAATTATTTTTAAATGTTAAGATGCCTTATCCTAGCCTTGTGTCTTGAGAGTCTCTTGGACTGCAAGATCAAACCAGTCAATCCTAAAGGAAATCAACTCTGAATATTTATTGGAAGGACTGATGCCGAAGCTGAAGTTCCAATACTTTGGCCACCTGATGCAGAGCCAGCTCATTGGAAAAGACCCTGATGCTGGGAAAGACTGAAGGCAGGAGAAGAAGAGGATGACAGAGGATAAGATGGTTGGATGGCATCACTGACTCAATGGACATGAGTTTGAGTAAACTCCGGGAAATAGTGAAGGAGAGGGAGCCTGGCGTGTTGCAGTCCCTGGGGGTCACAAAGAGTCAGACACAACTGAGAGACTGAACAGCAACAAGCCCTGTGTCAGCCATACCAGCATGACTGTATCTTGTTGCTTACCCCCTGATGTGGGGCGGGAGGCAGAGAATCAACAAAGGTGCCAGGACTGTGTGGCCATCATGGGCTTTGTGGATGAGTGACAGGAGTGCGATCCACCTCACTTGAAAGCACCACAGATGTGCCCCATCTGCCACACCATGTTGCCAGGGACCTCGGTGCTCAGCTGAATCTCCGTGTTTCCCTCAGCTTCTGGGTGAGGTCACTCTGATTATTCAAAGTACCTGGTCTCTCCCTGTTTTCCCCAGGACACTGACCTTATCTATAGGAAGCTGAACTCTAGAGTCAGCCAGAATTTAAATCTGGCTCCACCATTAACTAACTTAGTAACTTTGGACTTGGTGCTTTTGCTTCTTTATTCCTGTTTTCTCATCTGTAAAATGGGGATAATACCAGTACCAGCTTTATAATACTAGGAGCATCTGTGGTGAAAATTCAGTGAACTTGCACCCATAAAGGCTTTGGAATGTACAAAGCACTGAATAGATGTCAGTTGTCACTGTGACTATGGGGACCTACAATTCCACCCCGTTCCTTACCCGAGTGGGCTGACTTACAGGCCAGCGGGGCAGACGCCACCATGGCCAGCTTCCCCACTGGGCTTCTGTCCCCATCAGCCTGCTGGGGGCCTCCCCTTCTGTGAGCTCGCCTCTCCCTCTCACAGCGACTCTCTCAGGTTTGGGATAAAACCATTCCCATTTCGCAGGTGAGAAGGCTGAGGCCCAGAGGGACTGTATGCCTTCCTGGAGATCTGCCTGGCAGTCTGAAGCAGAGGCAGCGCTTCGTCTAGGTCTTCCTGACCCCACGTTTGCTGCTCATTCACCCCCGCCCCCGGGTGTGCAGGGTCAAGGCCCAGCCGGTGGAAAAAGGGTCAGGAACCCACTCCCACACCCCAGCTCCCCTGGGGTCCTGGACAGGCGCTGAAACTTCCCGCCCCACAGCCTCCTCTCCTCCCACCTGGCTGCCAGGAGGCCTCCAACACAGTGAAAAACGAGCCACTAAATGTATTATGACTTGTGAGGCTGTCTTAATAATTAAGTTTTATTAAAGCGAACACCAAGAAATTTCCTGACATGGCCTGCCTGGCGGAGCTCATCAAAAGGTGATAAACGAGTGGGTTCTGGGGAAGCGGTATCTGGACGGGAAGCAGGGGCGCAGAGAAGCCGCGGGTGGAAGAGCCGGAGGAGGCCGGGGCGCCCCTGCCCGGCGGCACAGGGCCAGGCCGCCCGCCTTCCTGCTCCGGCCTCCTGCCAGGCCCCGGGGCGGCGGGCTGGTGTGCTGCGGAGACAGACTTCAGAGCCCAGCGGGGCCACTGCTTACGGGGTAGCTTACCTCTCTGAGCCTCCCTCCCTCCTTCAACTATAAAAGAGGGGTATGAGTATATACCCTAGCAGGTGGGAAACTGCGGGGTAGCGCAGGGAGCTCAGCGTGGCGCTCTGTGATGACCCTGGGCGGCGGGGTGGGAGGGAGGCTCAAGAGGGAGGGGATGCGCGTACGCATAACGCTGACTCATGTTATACGCCCAAACCAGCACACCTCTGAAAAGCAATGCGTTGGTTTGCGTCCATGAACCAACCCAGACGTGTTTCTCTTCTTCTCTGCCTCCTCCTTCCCTTGCTTCCTTCTCTATATTAGTTCCTTGGAAGTAGCAGGGCTTCTTCAAGCTTTTATTTGTCAAAGAAATTTCTCCATCTAGGGACGCTGAGGGACATGAAGAACATTAGCCTCCATAGCATTTGCTATTCTGTAGCTATTTCTTGAGCACCTGCTGTGTACCTAGCACTGTGCTAGGTTCTGGGGACAATGAAATAACAAGGAATATGTAGCTTTGACCTTGAAGGGCTTTACAGTGCCCTGGAGAGACAGGTTGATCAAACCACCACACTAATACATGTATGGTTAGAAACGGAGCTACTGCTCTGAATTTTGCCTGGACTCGGAGGGTCTGGAAGGTTTTCTGAATTGGAATCTGAGAAATGATAGGAATTTTCTAGTCAACGGGTATGAAAGCACAGTGAGAGAATATTCTAGAACATGTGCAAGGTCCCAAGAGGGAGAGAGATGGCCTGTACCTGCCATTGAAAGAAGACCAAAGTCTGGGGCACGAGGAATAGGAGAAAGCAGCAGGAGAATCAGGCAGGTCTCATGAATTTCAGGAAAGTCACATTATGAATTTTGGATTTTTTTACCTTAAAGTTCATATTTAACCACTGAAGGGTCTCAGAAGGGATGGCCAGAGTGATGAGCCTTGAGTTTTGTGAACTGTGTTTGGGAAGACAAGCCGTGGGGTTTGCAGGACAGGTGTGGGAGACCAGTGAGATGGCCCTTGCAGCTGTCCAGACAAGAGCGGCAGCTGTGACCAAGATGGTTCGAATGGAGATGGAGACAAGTAGGGAAGGTTAAGAGATATTCATGAGACAAAAATGAACAGGACGTAGTGACAGATGAGGTGCGGGTCAGAAGAAAGAAGGCAGTGTCAAACCTGGCTTGCATAGCAGAGTGACTAGAGGGGTCATTCTCTGGGGGGGGACACCAAGAGGAAGATGCAATCATAGAGGACAGGGCCTGAGTTCAAGCTGGCATATGCACGTGAGATGGAAAAAATGTGTTTCAGGAAATGCTGAAAATAAGGGGAAATTAGGATTGTAGAACATCAGTTGTAGAAGTGGGACAGGAAGGATGAGGGAGATGGGGAGGGATGGGAGACATCGAGATCAAATGCAATGATGGGTTTCCTGAAGTGATGAAAGTTAGCTGTATCATCTTCAGACACAACTCTGAGTGCTCCTGCATCAGCATTCAGATGGCGATATATTTTAAAGTTACATAGTTTTTCCTGTATAGAAGTAATTCATGCTCATACTTAAAATTTATATAAAAGAATAGTTCAGAAAGGTGTAAAGTGCAAGATGAAAGTCACTGGAACCAAGAGAGATCATCCAAAACGGGCTAGTATGGGCTGTCTTTCAGAATTTAAATTACCTTTCAGAATTTAAAAATGGGGAGTCAGGTTCTCTGAGGAAAATGCGTTTGATTTCACTGATTTACAATGCTGTGTTAATTTCTGCGGTACAGCAAAGTGATCATATATATATGTGTTACATATATACACAAGCTACATGCATATGCACATTCTCTCTCTCTTTCTAAAGGTGTTTATTTGTTTATTTGGCTGACCTGGTCTTCGCTGCTGCACGCGGGCTTTCTCTAGTTGCAGAGTGTGGGGGCTACTCTCCAACTGCGGCGCACAGGCTTCTCACTGCAGTTGCCCGTCTCCCGGTGGCGCACAGGCTCTAGGGTGTCCAGGCTTCACTAGCTGCTGCATCTGGGCTCACCAGTTGCCGTTCCTGGGCTCCAGTGCTCAGCAGCTGTGTCACCTGGGCTTAGTTGCTCCGAGGCATGTGAGATCTTCCCCACAGGGATCCAACCCTTGTCCCCTGCATTGCAAGGGAGATTCTTAACCGCTATACCACAGGGAAGCCCCTACATTCTCTTTTTCTATATTATTTTCCATATGACTTATCACAGGATATTGAATAGTTTTCTGTGCTACCCAGTAGGACCTTGTTGTCTAACCACTCTATATATACTAGTTTCATGTACTAACCCCGAACTCCTAATCCATCCCCCCAACCCCCCACCCCCGGCAAACACAAGTCTGTTCTCTACGTCTGTGAGTCTGTCTCTGTATCATAGATAGCTCATATGTGTCATATTTTGTTGTTTTCCTCTTTCAAATTATGAAAGTATGATAAAACATTTACAGCAGACTTGGAAAATACAAAACAAAGTAACATACAGTTCTACTATATATTATAATTATCATTTGTGCCATATTTTAGATTCCACATATAAGTGATACCATATATATATATGCCTTGCTGTTCACTTAGTTTGATAATGTCTGGGTCCATCAGTCACCGAAAACTAACCAATCTAATCACATGGACCACAGCCTTGTCTAACTCAATGAACCTATGAGCCATGCCATGTAGGGCCACCCAAGATGGCTGGGTCATGGTGGAGAGTGCTGACAAAAAGTGGTCCACTGGAGAAGGGAATGGCAAACCACTTCAGGATTCTTGCCTTGAGAACCCCATGAACAGTATGAAAAGGCAAAAAGATAGGACACTGAAAGATGAATTCAGATGACCATTATATCTACTACTGTGGGCAAGAATCCCTTAGAAGAAATGGAGTAGCCATCATAGTCAACAGAAGAGTCTGAAATGCAGTACTTGGATGAAGTCTCAAAAATGACAGAATGATCTATGTTCATTTCCAAGGCAAACCATTCAATATCATGGTAATCCAAGTCTATGCCCTGACCAGTAATGCTGAAGAAGCTGAAGTTGAACAGTTCCATGAGGACCCAAGACCTTCTAGGATGAACACTCCAAAAAGATGTTCTTTTCATTATAGGGGACTGGAATGCAAAACTAGGAAGTCAAGAAACACCTGGAGTAACAGGCACATTTGGCCTTGGAGTACAGAATGAAGCAGGGCAAAGGTTAATAGAGTTCTGCCAAGAGAATGCACTGGTCATAGCAAACACCCTCTTCCAACAACACAAAAGAAGACTCTACACATGGACATCACCAGATGGCCAACACTGAAATCAGGTTAATTATATTCTTTGCAGCCAAAGATGGAAAAGCTCTCTACAGCCATCAAAGTCAAGACCGGGAGCTTACTGTGGCTCAAATCATGAACTCCTTATTGCCAAATTCAGACTTAAATTGAAGAAAATAGGGAAAACCACTAGACCATTCAGGTATGACCTAAATCAAATCCCTAACAAATACAGTGGAAGTGAGAAATAGATTTAAGGGACTAGATCTGATAGACAGAGTGCTTGATGAACTGTGGACAGAGGTTCGTGACATTGTACAGGAGACAGGGAGGGATCAAGACCATCCCCAAGGAAAAGAAATGCAAAAAAGAAGAATGGCTGTCTGAGGAGGCCTTACAAATAGCTATGAAAAGAAGGGAAGCGAAAAGCAAAGGAGAAAAGGAAAGATATACCCGTTTGAATGCAGAGTTCCAAAGAATAGCAAGGAGAGATAAGAAAGCCTTCCTCAGTAATCAGTGCAAAGAAATAGAGGAAAACAATAGAATGGGAAAGACTAGAGATCTCTTCAAGAAAATTAGAGATACCAAGGGAACATTTCATGCGAAGATGGGCTCAATAAAGGACAGAAATCATATGGACCTAACAGAAGCAGAAGATATTAAGAAGAGGTAGCAAGAATCCACGGAAGAACTGTACAAAAAAGATCTTCACGACCCAGATAATCACTATGGTGTGATCACTCACCTAGAGCCAGACATCCTGGAATGCGAAGTCAAGTGGGCCTTAGGAATCATCACTATGAACAAAGCTAGTGGAGGTGATGGAATTCCAGTTGAGCTATTTCAAATCCTAGAGGATGATGTTGTGAAAGTGCTGCACTCTATATGCCAGCAAATTTGGAAAACTCAGCAGTGGCCACAGGACTGGAAAAGGTCAGTTTTCATTCCAATCCCTAAGAAAGGCAATGCCAAAGAATGCTCAAACTATTGCACAATTGCACTCATCTCACACGCCAGTGTTCTTGCCTGAAGAATCCCAGGGACGGGGAAGCCTGGTGGGCTGCCATCTGTGGGGTCGCACAGAGTTGGACAAGACTGAAGTGACTTAGCAGCAGCAGCACGTGCTAGTAATGTTCAAAATTCTCCAAGCCAGGCTTCAGCAATATGTGAACCGTGAACTTCCAGATGTTCTAGCTGAATTTAGAAAAGGCAGAGGAACCAGAGATCAAATTGCTAACATCCGCTGGATCATGAAAAAAGCAAGAGAGTTCCGGAAAAACATCTATTTCTGCTTTATTGACTATGCCAAAGCCTTTGACTGTGTGGATCACAATAAACTGTGGAAAATTCTTCAAGAGACGGCAGTACCAGACCACCAGACCTGCCTCTTGAGAAATCTGTATGCAGGTCAGGAAGCAACAGTTAGAACTGGACGTGCAACAACAGACTGGTTCCAAATAGGAAAAGGAGTACGTCAAGGCTGTATATTGTCACCCTGCTTATTTAACTTACATGCAGACTACATCATGAGAAACACCGGGCTGGATGAAGTACAAGCTGGAATCAAGATTGCCGGGAGAAATATCAAGAACCTCCGATATGAAGATGACACCACCCTTATGGCAGAAAGTGAAGAAGAACTAAAAAGCCTCTTGATGAACGTGAAAGAGGAGAGTGAAAAAGTTGGCTTAAAGTGCAACATTCAGAAAACTAAGATCATGGCATCCAGTCCCATCACGTCATGGCAAATAGATGGAGAAACAGTGGAAACAGTGGCTGACTTTACTTTTTGGGGCTCCAAAATCACTGTAGATGGTGACTACAGCCATGAAATTAAAAGACGCTTACTCCTTGGAAGGAAAGTTATGACCAACCTACGTAGCATATTCAAAAGCAGAGACATTACTTTGCCAACAAAGGTCCGTCTAGTCAAGGCTACGGTTTTTCCAGTAGTCATGTATGGATGTGAGAATTGGACTGTAAAGAAAGCTGAGCACCGAAGAACTGATGCTTTTGAACTGTGGTGTTGGAGAAGACTCTTGAGAGTCCCTTGGACTGCAAGGAGATTTAACCAGTCCATCCTAAAGGAAATCAGTCCTGAATGTTCATTGGAAGGACTGATGTTGAAGCTGAAGCTCCAACACTTTGGCCACCTGATGTGAAGAACTGACTCATTAGAAAAGACCCTGATGCTGGGAAAGATTGAAGGCAAGAGGAGAAGGGGACGACAGAGGATGAGATGATTGGATGGCATCACTGACTCAATAGACATGAGTTTGAGTAAACTCCAGGAGTTGGTGATGGACAGGGAGGCCTAGCGTGCTGCAATCCATGAGATCGCAAAGAATTGGACACTACTAAGCAACTGAACCGGAGAAGGCAATGGCACCCCACTCCAGTCCTCTTGCCTGGAAAATCCCATGGATGCAGGAGCCTGGTAGGCTGCAGTCCATGGGGTCAGGAAGAGTCGAACACGACTGAGCAACTTCCCTTTCCCTTTTCACTTTCATGCATTGGAGAAGGTCATGGCAACCCACTCCAGTGTTCTTGCCTGGAGAATCCCAGGGATGGGGGAGCCTGGTGGGCTGCTGTCTATGGGATCGCACAGAGTCAGACACGACTGAAGTGACTTAGCAGCAGCGGCAAGCAACTGAACTGACTGACTGAAGTCCATCAGATGAATTGATCTTGAGCATAAATTTAAGTTTTCATAGTCTTATTAACAAGGGAACCAGAAAAGATGAAAAGAATGAGCTGATTTGCACTTCTTAGGGCAATGTGTCTACATGGACAGGGATACACAAGGGAGGTTTTTATGGGCCAGACTTAGAAGGTCCTTAGCTGACTTTCTCTTACATTAAAATTGGTTAGAATTCAGTCACATGACCATCCCTAAACTCAAGAGAGCTGGGAAATTCAGTCCAGCTGTACACCCTGGAAGATAGGAATTTTGTGGTCAGTTAGAAGCTACAGGCCCCGGAGGAGCTGAATTTTAATATTTGGAAAATTCAGCATTAAGTACAGAAATATAGAAAGGAATCAAACCCTTTGTATTAAAATATTTGTGCTTTGAAATAAGTTGTATCTATAAACTTGTGATGTTTAAGAAAATATGCCTTTGTGGAATCTTGGATGAACTTTTCCATTCTGATGTAAAATGCTTAATTGAGCAGTTGATTTAGAATTCTGATTTTAAGTTGAAAGCTTACTCAGTTTAAATAAGTACTGGAACCTATAAAAGAAAATAGTCTTTACCATATTTATAAGTTTAATGAATTGGATTAATAGCTGTTACTTGAATATTTGAAAAGGTTTGGTAGACAATTGAAGTACTTAAAAGATTCAAATATATTAAATCTATAAATGCAGTTTACAATGTTTAGAGCAATTTAATTAAACACATTTGTAAATGAGAAGAAACATTTCTCAAAGGTCCCCTTAAAAAGTGATTGTTAAAATTTGCTAGGCTTATAAATAAATAATAAAATTGGTAAACGGAACTTTAAAGTTTATGGAAGAACCTGAATCTATATGAATTTGTAACTTTATTAAATTGAATATTAATTTTAAAAACCAGCCTTTGAGTACTATATTCAATGCCCAAAAGCTTCTCTTGAGGGGATCAAATTAATAGATTTTTGTTATTAAAAATACAATTATGATTAAAAACTCAACCTATATAGAAGGAAGAGATGAAGTCCCTAGGCTCATCCCCCAGGTAACCATCTTTACTGGTTTCTTGTGTATCCTCCCAGAAATATCCTTTGCATACTCATATAATCTCCCCTCCTCCACCACTGTTTTTACACAGAGGTTTATTCTGCCTGATATCTTGCATTGCTTTTTCACTTAATGATATATCTTGGAAACATGTTTGTGCCTCTCATAAAAACAAAGATAACAAATGTTGCTTTTCATCTCTCTCCTCCAGGTCATGGACAAATTCCTCTCCAGAGTCAGTTGTTTCATTGTCTCTACTCCTCTCCTACTCACTCCGCAAAGCCCCTGGTTGCACAAAAATGGTACTTAGCCAGAATACGAATGGCTTCTGTGCTACCAAACCCACTCAGTTCTGCTTTGTCCTGATCTGCAGCTTTTGAGGCTTTTCTCTCTTTCTTTTCCCTTTCTGGGCTTTCCAAATTCTCTCACCTTCTCCTGATGCTCCATCACCTTCTATCCTTATATCCTCTCCTACCTAAACATTATATCTGAGAGAACCTTAAAAACCTGGACCTTAAATATCCTCTTGTTATCCTAGATCTTTTCATGAAGTGACCACGTCTCTGCCCAGGGCTTCCTTTCCACCTATATGCAGATGATCCATACATTTATATGTCCAGCCTGGAAGCCTCCTTCAAGTTCTCAATGTTCTCAACAGATGGGCAACTGCTTAAACAGCACCTGGTCCTAGACGGTTCAAAGGCAGGTCTGGCTATATAATTTGCTGGACCACTGCAAAATGAAAATTCAGGTCCCCTGATTAAAAAAAAAAATTCTTAAAGATTTCAAGATGGTCATTATTTAGGAGGCGAGAGTGCTACACAGTTTGTGGGATCTTAGTTCCCAGACCAGGAATTCAAGCTGGCCATGGCAGTGAAAGCGTGAGTCCTAACCAGTGGACTGCCAGGGAATTCTGTCAGGATGGTGATGGAAGAGCATTAAAGCAAGGATGGGTCCCTTTGCGATTGCACAAGTCTGGCACCCGTGAAGCTGACCCTGCTCAAAGGTATCTCAGACCCAGGTCTAAAAAATCACATCCCAGCCCCTACCTCGCCCCCCGCCACCAAATTCAACTTTTCTTGTCTTTGCTATATTAATAGATGGCACCACCGCCACCATCCAGCTATGTGAGCCCAGAAACCAAGAGTTACCTTTGACCCTCCCTCTCCTGCACAACCACATTATCCAGGGTACCACCAACCCCTCACATAGGTTTCCACACTTCTTAGGCTAGCCCAAGGGCCATCACCTCTTAGCTGGCCTAACGCAATGGGTTTCTCTCTGATCCCCCCACCACCTTCCTCTCCACATCATTCTGCAATCTCCAATATGACCAGAGAGATTGTTTTTTTTTTTTTTTTTTTTTTCAAAATATAAAGCTAAGGAAAATATAAAGCTGGGGAAAGATCCAGATGCTGGGAAAGATTGAGGGCAGGAGGAGAAGGAGGTGACAGAGAATGAGATGGTTGGATGGCATCACCGAATTAATGAACATGAATTTGAACAAACTCCGGGAGACAGTGAAAGACAGGAAAGCCTGGCGTGCTGCAGTCCATGGGGTTGCAGAGTCAGACATGACTTAGCGACTCAACAACTACAACACAGCTAACCATTACAACTCATCCCTCATTCCATAACAATCCTTGCTTTAACTGCTGCCCATTAAACTCTCCCACAGAATGTTTTTTCCTTTGACTCTTTGCATGTTACTTTTGACACATAAAAGCTTTTATATTTTTGTAATCAAGTTGGTCAGTCTTTTCCTTTGTGGCATTGGAGACTGGTATTCTCAGAATGATTCTATAAAAATATTGTCCATGTTTTCTTTACTTATTTTGTAGTCTCACTTTTTTATATGTAAGTGTGTGATCATTGTTTGGGTGTGAGACGTGAGGCTCCAGCTTTGTTTTATTCCAAACCCCTTGTTAGCAACCCCTGGCTGAGCCATCTTCTCCTCTGAATCACAAACTGACCTGGATCTGGCTCTGAATTCCCATTTGTGTCGAGTTTATTTCTGGCCTTTCCATTTTGTTCCATTGATCTCTCTTGCCTTGGGTACAAGTTTTCTGATAGCCTGACTTGATTCAAGGATAAAACCTGGACTCTTTTCAGGGTTTGAATGTCTTTCCCTCAATCCCCCATAAATAACAATTCCTTCCACAGAGTTTTTCTCTTTAGTTCTTAAGAAGAGATGAGGACAACAGAAGTTCAAGACTCTATTTTCTGATGAAGTCTGGAATGCCATTACTCTGGGCTATTGATTGAGGGCAGAGTTTTCAGCCAAGATGATGGTGGAGTTGATATCCTTGTATGGAAACTGAAGAGCCCAGCAGAGATGAATCCCCCCCTTCACAGAACGAGCTGGAAGTCTGGATTCCCGGTGCTGTGCACACCCCTGGGATTTCATGTGGGCCTGTCTCCTTTCTTCTTCTAAATGTCAAAGCCTTCAAAACTCAACTCACTTGTGCCTTTACCCAGAGAACCTCTGGTGAGGCTCCTCTCTGTGCTGCTTGCCTGGGTTCAGCTCTGTCTTACCTCCTAGCACGTGCACACAGTAAATAAAACCCCATCTTGCCCGTAAACCAGCCCCTGAGACCACTGTGGGCTTCCCCAGGGCAGGATCCAGGTCTGGGTTGACTTATGCCATTTACTTTGCACTGACCCTCAGCCTGGCACTCTGGGATGTATGTGGGTTGGAGGTGTGTATTGATTTTTTGCAGAAAAGCAATATATGCTCATTGTAGAAGATCCTGATAACAGAATTGCTCTAAACAACCCCACCCCCCAGGCCCAATGCCTTTTCCAGAAGAAACCACACAGTGTGGCATCTTGGTAAACATCTACGGAAGAGTTGACCTGCTTTCCCACACCGGCTAGCTGTTTACCCCCCTTTAGAGATGAAAGTAGTTCACTCATATCCCGCTTTTATTTTATCACATGGTATCACTTCTGCTGAACTCTACTGGTCAAACACTCAAGTGCTGCCCAGATTTCAGGAGAGAATGCACAAACCCCAGGTAACTGTCGGCCTTAGTTTGGAAGAGTTTTGTAAGAAGGGAGAGAGGAGGTCAGCCTGAAAAAATGAAGAGAGGAGACGAGGCAGACAGCTCTGCACACCCTCAGTGGTGGTGGGGTAGTCAGTTGATGAGGATGGCGTGATATACAGGGCATGGCAGCCTGATCTTCAAGAGGAGGCAATTTCCATTAACGTGATAGACACTGAGCTGAGCACCTCAAAACCTCAAAACAACACAGTCAAATCCAATCGCTGTCTTGGTATATCAGGAGCAGAACACAGACTCAAAGAAGCGTGGGGAGTCATCCAAGGTCAGGGAGCTGGGAAACCACAAACGGGAGGACACACTAATGTCTGCCCTGAGTGTAAAGCCCTAACACACTCTTAGCCACCACCCACACCTCTCTTGAGTTTCTGTAACATAGGACCTACAGACAGGAAAGCTGCAAAGCTTGGGAGTCTTGGAATCCTAATGCCCAGAGGCACCCTGGAATGGTCCCCACCTCAGCCTTACCTCCCTGTGGGGACCTCCTTCAGTCCCCAAAAGGATGTGTCTCCCTTGTCCCCCATTCCTGGAAGCATCACCCAGTGGGCTGTCTCCATTCTGTCTCTGTCCCACTGGCATGGGTGGGCTTTCCCAGGTGGTCAGGAGACAAGTCCCAGGGCTCCCGTCTTTGAATCACCTCTGCTGCCACCTGTGTGCCCATGAGTGCTCCATACACATGCTCCATCCACACTGGTGATTCTTGTGGCAGACTTTATTTTCTTGGGCTCTGCAGATGGTTACTGCAGTCATGAAATTAAAAGACGCTTGCTCCTTGGAAGAAAAGCTATGACAAACCTAGACAGTATATTAAAAAGCAGAGACATTACTTTGCCAACAAAGGTCTGCATAGTCAAAACTATGGTTTTTCCAGAAGTCATGGATGGATGTGAGAGGTGGACCATAAAGAAAGCTGAGTGCTGAAGAATTGATGCTCTTGAATTGTGGTGTTAGAGAAGACTCTTGAGAGTCCCTTGGACAGCAAGGAAGTCAGTCTTGAATATTCATTGGAAGGACTGATGCTGAAGCTGAAGCTCTAATACTTTGGCCACCTGATGCAAAGAGCCAACTCATTAGAAAAGACCCTGATGCTGGGAAAGATTGAAGGCAAAAGGAGAAGGGAACGAAAGAGGATGAGATGATTGGATGACATCACTGACTCAATGGATGTGAGTTTGAGCAAACTCAGGGAGATAGTGAAGGACAGGGAAGTCTGGCGTGCTGCAGTCCATGGGGTTGCAAAGAGTTGGACATGACTGAGTGACTGAACAGCAACAACGGTCTATTGGCTAATGAGCATCAGGGGAGAAAATTCATTGATATGATAGTCTTGGTGAAAGAGATAAACCTTCTGTGAGATCCAGACAGTGCTAGACCGTGGCTGCAGAGGATGAGGACAGGGGCAGAGGGAAACATTTATTGGACGTCATTTGTGTGCCAGGCACATAGTCGTGCCCCACAGGTGATCTCACGTCACCGTCCCCTAGCAGCCCAGGGGGCAGGTAGTACGAGCTTGTAGAAATATGGACACAAGGTCTCAGGGAGGTGAAATAATAGGCCCCAGGTCACATAGCTGATAGCAGGCTGAGACCGGACTGAAAAGAAACTCTTCCAACTTCTATTAGAGTACTCTTCAAGAGCTATGACCCGAAGTCACTTTCAGAGGTTTTAAAAAGCAAACCGAAAGGAGGAATGTGGCTCCCTTCCTGTCTAACATATGGAAGTGTACCTGCTGTGGGTGAGGGGACGGCAGCCCGGATGTCCGCAGACTGCCTTCTGCAATCCTTTAACTCGAATCTAGGCTCTTGAAAGATATGACAAAGACCATTAGATTGAAATAGGGGCCGTTTCCTCTAACACAGTAACTTTCCTTTAAACTTAAATTGAGAAACTAGGACTGGGCAATATCCTTTTAGTAGCTGCTCAGTGTAAATGCATTTTGAGAGCAAATGTTCCTTCAGAAGAGATCATTTCTAATGTTCTTTCAAATTGTCAATTTGGAGGATGAAGGGGAATGTGATTAGAAGACCAAAATAACAAAGAATTTTGAGACCAGCAAAAACGTTGCCTGCACGAATGTATAATTTAAACTGCCGAAGTGCTCTCACAGTTTTGATGCCAAATATACTTAATCAGTAATAATCCTGTCCCTCAAGAAGGCTCCTAATTTGCTTTATTGCCTTTTTAGATTTGTCCCCTTTCATTTTCTAAAATATAATCATAGTTCAGTGACTCCATCTGTGAGCGATTCGGCGATGAATTCTGGGTGGTAATGATGTACAACCAGCGTATAACAATTCCTTAATCACGCTGTTTCCTCTATTGTCGCCTCATTTGAATTCATGGTTTCCAGAAAATTCAATTATATTTGCAATTTCATCAAGAAATTACTCAGATAAATAACTGACAGAATAACAGTTCACTTATTTGTCAGGAATGAAGCAAAAGGAAGGGGGTGCAGAGAGAAGAAATGAGGGAAGAGAGATTTGGTAAAAAGCAGTATCAAGAAGCTGAGTTTTCCTGAGAGGCAGGCAGGAAGGGTGGCGAGGTGACAGCTGTGGACACCAGCTTGGCCAGCGGCAGGGGCGTGACGGGAAAGCCCTAATGAAGGGGCTTCCCTCGTGGCTCAGACGGTAGAGAATCTGCCTGCAGTGCAGGAGACCCAGGTTCGATCCCTGAGCCAGGAAGATCCCCTGGAGAAGGGAATGCCTACCCACTTCAGTATTCTTGTCTGGAGAATTCCATGGACAGAGAAGCCTGGCAGACTACAGTCAATGCGGTTGCAAAGAGTTGGACATAACTGAGTGATCGATACTTTCACTTTCAACACTTCCTAATTGAAATCTCCTCACAGATCAGGCCTGGCAGATCCCTCTCTGGTGCCATCACTGGCTTTTGCTGCATTTGTGGCAGCCTGGCCTTCATTCCAGGTAGAAATTGATGATGGGACATTGTGACCCCATTGCCACCTCTGTCATCTGAGTTTCATATTGGATTTTGGCTGCCACACACCCCAGCTGCTTTCTGGTTGCTGTGCAAAGCCTTCTCTCGACTTTAATCTTACCCATCAAGGGTCTCTGAGTTTCCAAGAAGAAAATTAGTCATTGTGCACAAAGCCGACCAGCATCTGTTGGCCTCCTGCCTGTTAGGGGCACCTGGCTCATTACACCCACCCACTGTTGGAAGGTCCAGCCGTCACGCAGCATGTATTTCATCTCCACTCGAAGCCACATCTGTCCTTGTCTCAGTCCTAGGTGCTACCAAACACACACCCCTCCAGATGCTCCCACGGGAGATGGGACTGGGGGCCAGAAAGAGAGCCACCGCTGTGTCCACTGTAGCGGCAGCATTCGGGGTCTTCATGGCGGTGCACGGATTTTTCCAGGTGTGGTACAAAGGCGCTTCTACAGCTGTGTTCCACGGCTCTAGAGTGCACAGCCTCAGTAGTGGCGGTACATGAACTGACTCTGTTGTGACTTGCGGGCTTAGCTGCCCTGGGGCATGTGGGATCTTAGTTCCCTGACCAGGGATCAAACCCTCATCCCTGCATTGGAAGGCAGAGTCTTAACCACTGGAACCCCAGGGAAGTCCCAGCACTAACTATTTTGGAGGCTGGTCTTGCAGACAGTGACCACTAAGCCATGACAACAGCCACCAGCTCAGGTCCTACTCAGGGCAGCTGCTGGGACAGACAACATGTGCCCTGTGTTCTCCCGGAAGCAGATATAATCACCAATGATAGCCTTTTTTTTTTTTTTTTCAATGAGTGTTAGCTGATGTTCTTCCGGGTCACAGACCCCCAGGACAGCAAAGCTTCCTTCTTTGTCCCCTCTACATACACAGGGGAGGGGAAGCCGAAGCACCTCTGTAGAAAACAATACTCTATTCAAGGTTCTCTACCCTGGCATGCACCTCCTATCAGAGATATATTTCTCACTATCAATTAGCTTGCATATCTTTTAAAATTAAGTTTTGAGAAATAAATTGGTGGTGATGGAAAGTGGACAACATCAACACCCTTTACCTAAAGATGTCCAGGGACCCACCCTGGTTGAACAGTGTTGGGTTCGTTGACACGTTGCACTGAGGGGGAATGCCCACCAGGGGCAGCAGTGAGCTGCCTGGGTAACAAGGTGCTCACAAAAGACTTAGAAAAGGATTGAGGCTTGTGCGCGGGGAGTTTAGGGAGAGTTCAGGGAAGAGGGACTTTGCTCTGGATTGGATGTTCTCAGGTAGCAAGGGGTCTTTATACATCTTATCTGTAAGGCAGAAGTAATGAAGAAGGAAATGGCAACCCACTCCAGTATTCTTGCCTAGGAAATCCCAGGGACAGAGGAGCCTGGCAGGACATAACTGAGCAGTCAGAAGACAATAACAACAACAGCAACACATGATGCTGTTACTGGTAGACTAGCCAGAAAAGGGAGACCCTGGTCATTTCTGTGGTTCAGACAAGGTTCTTGCTTTTGTCTGTGTTCATCATTGTGTTTATGGGACATGATTTTGAAGTGGTCTTATCTGTATCTTGCTCCATTCTGGTCAGTGTAGCTTTGCCTGATGTCCATGTTCTGGGAAATCATTTACGTTTAACAGGTAAACACCAGGACCCGGCCAGGAGTGCCAGGACAACTCCTGCCTATAAGGGTGTTTATCTCTTTCTGAATAATATGCTTCTCCAAGGTTGCTCAGTGGTAAAGAAAATCTGCCTGCAATGCAGGAGACCTGGGTTCGATTCCTGGGTTAGGAAGATGCCCTGGAGAAGGAAATGGCAACCCACTCCAGTATTCTTACCTGGAGAATCCCATGGACAGAGGAGCCTTGCGGGCTGCAGTCCAGGGGGTCACAAGAGTCAGACGCGACTTAGCGAGTAATCACCACCAAGGCCATGGATACTTCTTCATACCTGTGTTCTCAGTTATTCCACACGTTCCTCTAAATATTATCAAAGAGTGCCGGGACCATAGGAACACACAAGTCAGCCATGGCTGAGCCCTCCCTGGTCCTGCAGAGCTGGCAGCGATGGTGGGGTAGGATGAGTAACCTGCTTGAGGCCCACAAGGATGTTGTGAGTGCTAAGTCGCTTCACTCGTGTCCGACTCTTTGCAACCCTAAGGACCGTAGCCCACCAGGCTCCTCTGTCCATGGGATTCTCCAGGCAAGAACACTGGAGTGGATTGCCTTGCCCTCCTCCAGGGGATCTTCCTGACCCAGGGATAGAACCTGGGTCCCTCATGTCTCCGGTATTGGCAGGCTGGTTCTTTACCACTAGCACCACCTGGGAAGCCCCTCACAAGGATGTTATTAGCTACAGAATGGGAGGCACACCGCATGGCCAGGAGATACTTCATGCTAGAGCCAAGACTTAGAGGAGCCTTAAAAATAAATAGGAGTTGATCAGAGCAAGAGAAGGGAGAGAGTGTTCCCTATTGGGGGAACAGCTATGTCAAAGCTGTTGAATTTAGTGGAAGAGGAAAAAGCCTGGATGATAGGCAGGCACTAGGCCAGGCACAAAAACCTTTCGGAGGAGTCTGGGTAGAAATTAGCCTATGGTGAGTGATGGGGAGTCATGGAAGGGTTGTCAACTGGGAGAGACCTGGTCTGTCATGCTTTGCATGAGATGCTCAGAGTGCCCAGGAGAAAGGAAGACAGGCTTCAGTGCCTGAACTGGGCCTTTGCAACAGGAGGCCTCCGGTCCCAGGCAACTGTTTCTTGCCATCAGAGCAGAAGAAGCACATGAGGAGGTGACCCTGAGGGTAGCGTTAGAACTGACCCATGGCTGAGCGTGTGGCCCCTCGCCTGCTTCCGATCCCGGCTGACCCACACTTGGCACTTACTAACCCCCAGCACTACTCCAAGCCCCTTCTATGGATTGTTGTATTTTATCCTCACAATGATCTGATGGGGATTCTCAATTTTTTTAGTGCTATGTCATAGGTGATGAAACTGAAGCACTGAGAGGCGGAGAAGTTTGCTCAAGGTCACGAAGCTATTAAGCGGCAGAGCAAAAGTTCCACCCTGAGCAGCGGTGTGTTCAGGGTGGGTGTTCCTTTTCTGTGGGCTCCACTGAGCCTCCCGAGTGCTGGGCTCTGCTCTGGGCTCTTCGCCTACGGTGGCTCATCTGGACCTCACAAAACTGTGGACCACAGGTGTGTGCTGCTCTTCAAGGTCAGTCGGGGCCCAGAGTACAATTTGGAAAGGGAAGGCTATTTTCAGGAGTGGAGGAAAGGGCTGGAAGTTTACTAGTTACAGAGAAGCCTTTTGATTAACAAGTGTGCCAGCTTCAAGTCCTGAGCACCCAGTAGAAGGCATGCTGGTTTGACACTAACTCTTGGAAATTCTTATGTATATTTAAATGTATGTGGAAGTGAAGTGAAGTGAAAGTCACTCAATGGTTTCTGACTCTTTGTGACCCCATGGACTATACTGCATGGAATTCTCCAGGCCAGAATACTGGAGTGGGTAGCCCTTCCCTTCTTCAGGGGATCTTCCCAATCCAGGGATCGAACTCAGGTCTCCCACATTGCAGGTGGATTCTTTACCATCTGTGCCACTAAGGAAGCCCAAGAATACTGGAGTGGGTAGGTTATCCCTTCTCCAGGGGATCTGCCCAACCCAGGAATCAACCTGGGGTCTCCTGCATTGCAGGCGGATTCTTTACCAACTGAAGGATGCACAAAGCGACTGGCTGCCTATCTTTGTCTTTTGTTTGTTTAAAGTTGTTTTTTTTTTTTTTTTTTTTCTTTTTGATGTGGACCATTTTTTCAAGTCTTTATTGAATTTGTTACAATATTTCTTTTTCCATGTTTTGGTGTTTTGACCTTGAGGCATACGGGATCTTAGCTCCTAGATCAGGGACAGAACCTCCACTGCCTACTTTGGAAGATAAAATTTTAACTTCTGGACCACTGGGGAAAGCTCCTGGTTACCTTTGAAATAGATGGCAATAGAATGTGGTAGAGAGGGCAGGAGAGGGCTGGATTCTCATTTCTGAGGAAGATTCCTCATGGACATGCTGTGATAACATTAACAGTCCAGGCCAGGGAGAATTTTCTGCTTTGAATAAAGGATAAAATGCTGCCTCTGCCCTTCTCGCCTGTGCAACCCTCCACAGGTCACTTAAACTCTATGAGCCTCAGTTTCCTCATCTGTAAACCAGGAATAATGATGCTCACTTGGTGGGTTGTTTCCACGATTTGAAAGCATTCTTGAAATGTCTGTTAGGGTATGTGGCACCTAATGGGTGCTGGGTGAATGACAGGAAGTATTAAAACCAGTCATTTTAAACAGCGCTCTAGATCACAGACAAGTACAGCTTTATTTCCCTGTGATGAGAGCGGAGGAGGAGTGAGGACGGGCTTTGAATGTGCCCAGATGAGCTCCCGTGCTATTGTTTGTTTGCAGTTATCTTTTCGCTTGTGGCTTTATCTTGTCCATTCTTAAAAACTGTTACATAGAAACGGATGCTTCATTGGTAATTGTTCCCTTTGGTGGTCAGTGTTCCTCAAGCAACCTCTCCATTAATGAATCACCATGACAACCTGCCCACTTAAGAGGCTTGCAGCTGGCCCATGCTTCTCCCAGGGAGTACGTGGTCACGCCTCCAAGGGCCTGGGGGCTTCCGTAACTGGGCAGCAGAGGGGGGAGTGCATCTACCTGTAAGACCTAAAACGTGGGCATGAGAGGGCACAGGGTCTGGCCCACAGCAGATACAAAAAGAATGCTGGTGTGAGTAAAATGAGATAACGTGATTTGGGAGAGGGGGTTCTGAAACAGGGCAATTGCCCTGAGTCCAAAAATGTAAGGTGCCTCATGCTGCTAGGACGTGATGGTGAGGAGTCTACTGAGAATTATCCCGGCCTGGGATAGTTCTGTTCATTCATTCATTCAACATTCAGCATTATTAATAAGCTAGGCACTTACATAATGAAATACGGTTTCTATCCTTATTATAGCTCACAGAGTAGTTAGGGAAACACCAAAACAGACAAAATCCAGGGGGGCAAGTGCTTCTGAGAGCAACATATGGGATGCTGTGGGAGCCCAGACTCGGGGTGATCTGGGAGGGCTTTTCAGAGGAAGAGTTGTCAAGTCTGGGCACGTGGATGGATGAGCATGAGTCATGCAGAAGGAAAGAGGGCAGGGATGTGGATGCCTGCTCCTAGTGGGAGAAATGACATGTGCACCAAGAGAGGGAACGTGATGACTCCAGTCAGAGACTCAAGGCCTTCTGTGTCAGCAGGCTCTCATTTGTAAGCAGCAAGAATTAAGCCTGGATGATCTAAGCAGGACGATTAGTTGGCTCACTGAGAAACTCCAGGGGGTGTTAGTGATCAAGAACCCACCTGTCAATGTAGGAGACTCAAGATGTAGATTTGATCCTGGGGTTGGGAAGATTACCGTGGAGTAGGAAATGGCAATCTACTCCAGTATTCTTGCCTGGAAAATCCTATGGATGGAGGAGCTTTACAGGCTACAGTCCATGGGGTCATGAAGAGTCGGACATGACTGAGCCATTGAACACACACACACACACACACACAGTCACTTTGGAGGCTATATCTCAGACGTAGCCCCCAATATAGCATTGATGAACTGGTCCTGGGAAGATATCCACTGTCAACTGGTATCAATGTGCTGGTTGTTTGGCCAGCATCACAGGATCAGTTCTGATGCTGCTCCTGAAAACTAGATATGGTGGATCCCCTGCCACCTCTTTCACAAACAGGTTCTACGTGGTTCCAGATTCTTCAAGTCATAGCTTCCAGCTCTAACCTTGGGCCATGAGGGTCTGGTTAACTGGGTAGGACATCTGTGTTCATCATAGCTACCAAAGAGGCTGGAGCAGAGGGTATGCAGCATTCCCAGATTTATGGAGGTAGTCTCTGCTTTGCATGAGGGTTTTCCAAACACGACGTGGAGGGAAGAGCAATGCTGGGGAACTAACAAGGGAAGTTTATCATGGGAGACTCTGGGCTCACAAAGGTGAGTAAGACATGATAATTGCCTTCAACCTAACGGAAGTGATAGTCTTCTCCGTAAATAACTCAAGAGACTGGAGAAAGTGCAGGGAGAGAGCAGAGTGGAAATTGGACAAGGCATAGAATGAGCCAACATCAGGGTTCCGATCTGTAACCTTGGGCCTGTGATGCGGCAGGAACCCCTGCGATGCCCCGTGTGAGTAATGCTGACCGTGAACCATTCTGCCCCCAAGGTCTGTCTGAGTCAGTGGGACAGGACTGGGCAGGACTGTCCTGATAGGGTTAACAGTTCTTCAAAGACAGGGCTGTCCTCCAAACCCCTGGAGGACATTAACTGAGCCCTTAATTAATTCACCATTAATTGAACCCTACAGAAATAATTTCTATTTTATATTTGTAATGACACGTTGGACACTTGAACCTGTAGGGCTGCAACTTCCACCCAAAACAATCACTCAAATCTGGGTGATTGCCTAATGAGGGCAGCACAACTCCCCCAAAGTTCTGATGAATTTGGGAGGCCCTCTGCCCTCTGAGGGTGGGAAAAAGTGCTGGGAGAGGCTGAGAAGGCAAACCTTAGTACCTCAGTAGAACTGGCTGCTAAGTCGCTTCAGTCGTGTCCAACTCTGTGTGACCCCATAGACGGCAGCCCACCAGGCTCCCCCGTCCCTGGGATTCTCCAGGCAAGAACACTGGAGTGGGTTGCCATTTCCTTCAATGCATGAAAGTGAAAAGTGAAAGTGAAGTCGCTCAGTTGCGTCCGACTCCTAGCGACCCCATGGACTGCAGCCCACCGGGCTCCTCCGTCCATGGGATTCTCCAGGCAAGAGTACTGGAATGGGGTGCCATCCCTCTTACAAAAGGATGAACTGTCTTTATTCCAATCTCTCTGGACAGGATTGTTCTGCCCTAGCTCTGTTCTCCAGAACTGGATAAACCAAACCCCTTTAAGTTCTTTATATCTTCACTAGGACCACTGAGCACATCTGTATTTCTTTTTGTCCAAGAAAGTTTTTGCTTCATCTGACTTTTATCATTTTATATATAATTTGTGTTATTATGTGTTTACATGTTTCTGCTGTTCTTCTGACCTGCTGATGCTTAACAGGTGTCGATGAGAAAGTCCATATTCAACTAGAATTCTTTCAGTGCTTGTAGTCAGTGGAATAATAATCATCCCCAATATATTCCGGGTTTCCCTAATGGCTCAGTGGTAAAGAATCCACCTGCCAATGCAAGGGTTGCAAGTTTGATCCCTGGATCAGGACGCTCCCCTGGAGAAGGAAATGGAAACCCACTCCAGTAGTCTTGCTGGGAAATCCCATGGACAGAGGAGCCTGGCAGGCTACAGTCCCTGGGTTGGCAAAGAGTCAGACAGGATGAGTGCCTGAGCGCACACGCACACACACACACACACGTGTGAAGCACACACACACACTCTTGTGAAGCACAGGCTCTAGGGCACGCAGCCTTCAGTAGTTGCAGCTCCCAAACTCTAGAGTGTAGACTCGATCATAATAGTTGGTGCACAGGCTTAGTTGCTCCTTGCATGTGGGATCCTCTTGGCTCGGGGGTTGAACTTGTGTCTCCTGCATTGGCAGGTGGATTCTTGACTCCTGAGCCACCCGGGAAGCCCCATATTTGTGTTGTTTTGAGCCTCTGAGTGTTGATTTGTTAGAGCAACATTAGGTAACAGATACAGTGCCTATTCTCAGGGCTTCACTATCAGGCAAGGAGCCACCAAGAAGATGTTAGAACCAAGACTCTTGAAGGGCACAGAGTTCTGAATAGGGAACAAAAGCTTTGTTTGTAGACTTGCTCCTCCTGCTAAACAATGGCAGAACTATTTGCAGGGCAGCAGATGCAGAGAATGGACGTGTGGACGCGGTGAGGGGAGGGATGAACTGGGAGGCTAGAATTGAGATAGTCACATATACACCAACACGTGTAAAAGAGATGGCTAGCAGGAAGCTGCTGTACAGCACAAAGAGCTCAGCGAGGTACTCTGCGATGACCTAGGGGTGGGATGGGCAGTGGGAGGGGAGACATATATATAATGTAGTCATGACTGATTTGCATTGTTGTGAGGCAGAAACCAACATGATAAGAAAAATAATGATCCCAATTTTGTGTCATGGGGTATTTGATTGTTATGGTGATCAGAGAAGCTAGTATGAGCTGAAAGGAGCTAATTTCTTTGTGAAAGGAGATTAATCTTAAAAAGTATACTCCTTTGAATCGGTCCTGAGATTCTGCATCCATTGGCCATCATGAAATCAAAATACCCCTTAGGTTGTCAGCCATCTGGGCTTCTGTTTTCTCTTCTCAAGGGGTCATGTCCCCCGGCAGTGGTAACAGAACAGAGGGGCACTAGAAGACAGAAGTGAGTTAAGGGGGAGCCAGGACTTCTCTGTATCCTGGTGGAACGCTGGAGGTGGTCAGCAGCCTGGAGGGAGTGCTGAGGCTCCTGATATTAGGGGCCCCTCTCAGCCTTAGCCCTACAGTCAGATCAGGAGAGAGTGAGACTCAGAGGTTAAAATGGACCCAATGGGAAAATGCAGAAAACTCTGGAGTAAAGAACCCATTCCTAGGCATTTGCTGACAACTGAATTGGTAGGAGATGTGGCTGCTCTAACTGAAACCAAGAGACTGGAGCGGATAATATTGCTCTTGCATGTCAAACGTCCACTATTTTCCTTTCTGCTAAGAAATATTTTTCCCATTTCCCTCTGAGAAGCTATCCCTCTCCTACCTAGTCCTTTTGGTTAAGACGGGGTTAAATACACCCCTTACTCCAGGAGCCTGGAGAAGGGCATGGCAACCCACTCCAGGATTCTTGCCTGGAGAATCCTATGGACAGAGGAGCCTGGTAGGCTACAGTCCATGGAGTCATAGAGTCAGACATGACTGAGCGACTAACTCACTCAGGTGGACTTCAAGGAGTGGAAACATCAAATAGGAGATACATCTAAAGAATAAAACTAAGTCTAAATCACACCCTTGGTTAATGCGGGAGCACATGTTGTCTTGGGCACCTGGAGAAAGGAGACTAAATTCTGTCAGGACCTGGAGGGGGCTCACATGGCATGTCGTAGGATCCCAGGGGAGGGGTGTGAGGACCCGGCCGGGCCAGCTGGTAGAGTGCCAAGGGTGGGAAGCAGATCTGGGTGTGTCACAGGCCCTGCCTCATCTGGAGCCTGGGCTAAGACAGAAGGGAGAGAGGTGGGGTGTGGGAGCCTTGACCTGGCAGTCAGGTCAAATAAGACTAGAACACTGAAAACTCACAGCAAGACTTGAGCTCAGAGAGAGAGGACAGAATTGTCCAATTACACAGCCAGTGGGGGAGCCAGCCAACTCCAAACCTGGTTCTCCGCATCAGCCCACAGCTGTGGGCATCAGAAACAGGTTGCTCCAGCCAGTCTTCAAAGGCTATCAAAGGAAGCAGAAGGGGAGGAAACCCCAGTTCCCATCGCTTCACTGCCAGTGTGGACATCTCCTGATGGCCTCCACTAGGGGCCCTTGCTGGGCTGGCTGTAACAGCCGCTCCTGACTCAGAGCGCGCTCAGGGTAACAAAGGAAGAAGCAGGAGCTCTCAGCTCACTTTAAACTGCCAGCCTCTCTAGGTCGTGCCGCTTGCTTGCGGAAGATTGAGTGGGACAGATGGTGGGTGGCAGCTTCCCTGGTCTTGGCGCAAACTTCCTGAGAACCGCACAAATCAAGCCCTTCTATCATTGTTCAAGGGAGGCTGACTGTGACTGAGGGGCTGGGTTAGGAGCGAAGGACCTCAGTGGCCTCACCTCAACTCGGCCCTGTCGTTTTCTTTAGTCCCCACCAGCACTGCCCGGCCTTGAGGCCTGGGTAATTCAGATGCGAGGAGACGGCTGGAGAAGGGAAGGGAGCAGAGGGCAGTGGAAAGGGAGGGGTTGGTAGCTACTGCTGGGACTTGGGAGGGGGGGCACACGCGTCCCTGTGAGAGGAGGAGCCCAGCTGCTCTCCTTAGGAGAGTTCAAGTTCAGTCCTAGCTCCGACTCCTCCTAGTGGTGTGGCCCTCAGTAAGCTTCTTCCTAGAACCTCAGCCTCTTCCTTGTAAAGTGGAAATGCTAATAGCTGTCAGCTCATAAGGAGGTTGTGTAGATGAGTACATTCTAGCAATTATTTTATAGTCAGCAGCGGGAATCCACCCCAGGACTCTTCCTTGATCCCCTCCCATGTTCCCTTCTGATTCATCTGAGACCGTCCATCAGCTGTCAGATCAGGAAGGGCCATCCATCCATCTGCTCAACAGTTACTGAGCATTTTCTTTGTGTTCAAGGCTTTGGGAGAGACCACAGTTAGAGAGAGGGGCGAGCATGCTGCTCTCATAATGGGACTCTTTCCTGGCCATCTAGGTGAAATTGATAAGAAAACTGAGGCCCAGAGGGAGGAAGGCTTCTGCCATGAGGGTGGGGCCCATGTATGCACCATGCCTGGGTCTCCAACTCCAAGGGCTAGGCCTGGCAAGACTAGATGATGGATCAATATTTGCTGAACTGGTGAGTCCATGAATCAATGACTCCCAGTCTAGTGGCCTTTCTATGGCCTGCCCCAAATAACCAGGTGGTGGATACATGTATGGAGGGAAAAGCGTTAGTACTTTCCCCTATGTGGTCCTTATTATTCCCTTCTCCCTCTGTAAAGGTTGGGCTGAGAGAGCTGGAGGGGCTTTGCTCTCTATCTTGGGACATTGAATCAGGAGCCAAAGAAACATAATAATGTCGTTCAGAAATGTGGAGCTCATGGCCATGCCTGCAAATCATGTCAGGTCTGTAGAACTGAGGTGTAAGGGAAATCAGACGCCAAGGGGAAAAGCATTTTTTTTTTTTTAAGGAAAAGCAATTCTCAGGTACTAATACTATTCTTTCAGGATTCAACAAATCATACCCCTAACTTTTGTAGGGCTTGTAACAAGAATACAAACACAGGACTAGCCCTCCTTCCAAAAATGTCCACATTCTGATCCCTGGAACCTGTATATGTGGGTACCTGACAACAGGGTATTAGGTTGCAGATGGAATTAAGGTTCCTAAGAAGCTGGCTTCAAGTGGGGAGCTTACCCTGGATTATCTGAATGGGCCCAAGTATCCCAAGGGGTCTTGTAAATGGGAGACGAAGGCAGGGGAGAGAGCCAGAGAGACAGCGGTGTGAGGAAGACCTGGTGACCACAGCTAGCTTGGAAGGTGGAGGAAGGGGCCCCAGGCTGCGGAAAGCAGGCCAGGAGGGTCAAGGCATCGCATTCTCCCTCGGGCCTTCCAGAAAGAATGCAGCCCTACTGAAGCCTTGATTTTAACCCAGTGAGGCCCATTCTGGGTTTCTCACCTCTAGAACCTTGAAACAGGAAATTCACTGTTTTAAGTCATCACTGTTTTAAGCTCCGGAAGTAGCCTCAGGGCTACTTGGAGAGAGAATTTGAGGTTCTGGTACCCAGAGTATGGTCCTGGTGGGCAAAAACCCCGTGGCCCTTTCTCTCTCCTCCTCTCCTCACTCTGTGGGGAGGGGCATGGATGGGGGAGGATCAGAGCGGGTCCTCTAAAGCAGGAGCAAGGCCGTATCAGAAATCTGATTGAGTCCTGGCCTCCACCCACTCCTGTGGTCTGGGTTCTCCTCTGTCACGTCTGCGCTGACGGCATCATTCTGTTTATGTCCCTCTGCCATAGCCAAAAAGACGTCCACTCAGAAGGCAACGAGGAAAGCAACAAACGAAGGGGTCAGGTTCATTTGGCAGAAAGGGGACACCAGCCTGAGCACAGGATGATGCATCCTGGGAGTTGTCTGTGGTCCCTGCAGAGTGCCCAGGGCCAGTGAGATGGGTTTTCCCTGGAGATACTCATCATGCATAGAGAGGAAAGACCCATCTCCAGTTACCCAGGGCAGAGGCCCAAGGTCAGGCTGGATGGACCCCAGAAGGGCAGGTCCCGGGCCCTTGCAAATGAGCCAAGTACAGCTGAGACTAGAGGAGGGACTTGATCTCAGGTGCGTATCTAACTAATGCTGAGTCCTTACCACGGCTACAGGGCCCCTGAGGCTCCCGCCTGCCAGTCTCTGTGGCTTCACAGAGGTCCTCAACCACACGGCCTCCCTTCCCATTCCTGAAAAGACCTCAGAGTCTTTGCAATGCTGTCTCCTCCACAAGGAGCTGCCAGAAAGGAAAAGGGACTAACCAAAAGTCATGGAGCTCATCAGGGGCCCATCGGGGATGCGACTCCAGCATCCACCCCACTGTACGAGCCTGCAGGGGACAAGGCTTAACAAAGGTTCAGGGAATGGATGACACTTGAGAACCAACCATGATCCCAGCTCTGCTCACTTACTTCCTCTTGTAGAGCAAGCTGTGCTTACGATAGAAAACAGTGTCAGGCTTCATTCATTAAAGATCTTCTCACTTTCACCAAAGAACCAAGCACTGTAATGGGTCCCAGGGATACAGCCCAGGGGCAGGACCAGAGATGACTTCATGGCTGCACATGCCCCTTCCGTCCTCTGCTTCTCCATCTCTGACCCGAGTTTGTGGCTGGACAGAAACAGAAGTGCAGAGTGCCTGCACAGGTACACACACATTCGTACCCAGGGGCACACCTGCACCCGTTGTCAGGGGCTGGGAGCCCTGCCCAGCATGCTCCCTGGTGGGTGCAGCCTCAGAGTGTCTATCCCCTCAGGGGGCTCTTTGTTCTAAGCTCCCTGGAGCTGGCCCTGTTATCTGAATCACAAAGCCTCACTACAAAGGTGCCCTGTTCTCTCTGCTTCCTACCAGAGAGATTGCAGGCAAGGGCTGCTGCACATAATTGACCTCAGATGAAAAACAGTGGCTTCAAGGTCTGCTCCTGCAACTGCAAATGTCCTGCAGCCGTCCAGTCCTGCAGAGACCCTGGGATGGCACCTGCAGAGACAGTAATGCAAACTGAAACACAGTTTACTTACAGGATGTTCAAGAAGCCCATTTCCTGCACACCTGAGGCTGTAGGCTGAAAGTCACACTGCTCACTCATGCTCAGACTGATTACCGAAGTGGGCAGAGAGGGGCAGCTGAGGGCAAAGGCCCTGGAAGCGGGTGCCCGAACAGGGTGCTGGGCTGGGACAGATTTTGGGTGAGCGGGAGGGAACGTCTGCGGGTCTAGCCAAAGTGGTGGGAGAGTGCCCTCAGCCACAGGTATCGCTTGATCTTGCTGTCTCCATGGCTGCCACGCCTTAACACCAGATGTTCTTGGGTTAAAGTTCCAGGCACATTTCTAAGCAGTCGAATCTCTGCCCCAACTCGGAGCAAAGCTGTTGCCACCACCGCCTCCTCTCCCGAGTCCCCACTGAGCCCCAAAACAGAAAGAAACAGATCTACAGGAGGTCTCGGGTCCTGGCAGGAGGTGGACAGGGAGAGGATCAGGAGGTCTGCTCAGCCCAGTTGCCTGACCCTGGGTGTTCTGTGCTGCCCGAGGCCGGGGCTTTGCCAGGGACACGCTCTTCTCCTGTCCACTGTCTTAGAGTTCACATTCAGTCCTGCCAACTCCTCTCTGAGTCAGGTGCTGCTAATTTCTCCACCTTGGAGGCGAGGCCCAAGGTCACAGCACAGATCTGTGGTTGTGACGTGGTTTGAGCTCCAACCTCTGTGTCTTCCTGTAATACCATGTTAAGAGGGATCACGGATCAGATTCCGGCCAGGCTTCTACTTCCCTTACTCAACGAGGGGAACTCTACGGCCAGGGATGGCCTCTGTGCCCTCAGTACAGCAGGCTAACGTGCTCCTTGTTCTGTTGCCCTCTCAGCTCTTGGTCACTTCCTCTTCCTCCACCCCCTCTCCTCTTTCCTCGACACCACCCTTGGGCTGACTTTCCTCCATTCTCCACTCTCCTCTTCCCGATCCATTCTCTGCCGTTTCCTGCCCTGCTGTGTCCCATAGTCTGTGCCACCAGGCAGGGGTTTTTATTGCACCTCCCTCTCTGTCCAGCTGCAGTGCCAGAGGTGGCTGCACCCCTGAGGTCTCAGCTCCACCCACATTGAGCTCCAGCATCTCTGGGCTCCCTCTCCTTGCTCCATCAGGCCCCGGGATGCTAACGACTTCCTCTGTTTCGAGTCCCGGGGCACACACGTACTTGGGGTTTCCCTCAACACCGCCCAACCCCCTTCAGACTCTCTTTCCTTAGTCTCACTGACTGTGCCGTCTCTTTTCTGCAGGCCCTCTGAACTGGTACAGCGCTCTTCCAGCTTCCTTCTACTTCCCAGTTTCCTGCTCTGCCGTCTGTTCAGGCTCACATCCTTTATCTATTAAACATTGATGAGCCTCAAAGGCTGGTTCAAGAGGCTCTTCTTTTGTCAACCCATGCCATCAACCTGGTGATCTCATCTGCCCCCTGAGCTGCAATCACCACCCACCCAGATGACTCATTGAGGCCTCTCTCTAATCTAGGTTTTTCTGAGCTCCAGCCTGGATAATTCAACCCCCTCCTTGATGTTTCCCCTTGACTTTCCCCAAGGCATCTTAAACACAACATCCCCTAAATTAACCTTCTTTCTTAATGAAGGAGACCACCGTTGATGTAGTTGTGCAAGCTGGCGACCCGGAAGTCATCCTTGACCTTGCCTTCCACTCCTTTCCCACACTCAATCCATCACCAAGTTCTGTCCACCTCTCTCTACTCCCACAGACACCTGGTCCAGGCCACCATCAAATTTTATGTTGTTACTTGATCTACCAACATCCCTGTTGCTTCTGCACACTCTCTGAGCTGCCCTCTGCAATGTAGCCAGGAGATCTTTTCACAATGCAAATTGTGTCATACCATCCACTGCCTAGAGTCTTCAACGGCTCCCGGGTGCTCTTTGGTCTTGCATGGTCTGTCCCCGCCAGCCTCTCCCGTGTCCCATCCCTCACTTGCCCTTGAAGTCCCCCCCTCCAGGAAGCGTGGTCTGCCACGCTCCCACTCACAGGCACCCTCCCTCCACAGCGGCGTCTGCCTGTGTCGGCCCTCGCCCTCGCCCTCTTCAATCTGACCTCGTCACCCCTGCCCTGCCCTTGACTCCCACTCATCCTGAAGTTCTCAGCAGCACAGTCACAGCCCCAAACAGCTGCTCGGATCTCCTGACCAACGACACTGTACCACTCATTACAGTTTTAGCTCAACACGTACTTGTATGTTTCGTGAATACGTTTCCCCACCTGCTATGTCACCCAAGAGGGTTAAGGGCCCATGTGTCTCGGATGGGCAGTGCCCATCAGCAGTGCCTACTGTCTGGATCCAGCAGTGCCTGAATTCCTCATATCCTTGAACTTGCTAATTATGTGAACCATTAACTTTCTGCATTACTTATGCTAATGCAGAGCTGGAGTTTACATCACTTGAACAAAACAGAATCCTCATTGAAATGACGTCTGTGTCCTCTCTGTACCCCATTGTCCCCAGAAGCTTCCCAAGGTCTCCTGGGAAGGTGTCAGGAAAGAGCCTCACCTGGAATCGCTTCGATTTGGTTCCACTTTGCCTCTGGCTTGCTGTGTGACCTCAGCACATCCTCTGTTTTCTTTTCTGTGAAATAACTGAGCCTCTGCTCTGGGATTCGTGATGTCCTGTGTTTTTTCTGCCAGGGCCATATGACGGTTTTCTACTTGACTATCTGAGCTTGTCTGGCCTCCTCTGGACAGCCAGGTAGAGCCCTTGTTGGAAGAAGGAAGGGATGGACCACTCCTTCAGGCTCTAAGATCTGCAGGCCAATGTGCTCTCAGGAGCTCCTAAGCTCCGTGCCCACAGCCTGCCCCTCCCTGCCATCTCCCACCATCCCCCGGGGAATAAAACATGCCAACCCATGATTGAATTGGGCTGGGGCCTGCAAAGCCTGGGGAGGGGCAATGTTGCCCCAAGTCTTAAGGCTTCGCCAGGCCTGGTCCTGCTGCAGCTGAGGCCCTGTCAGGTTAAACCAGGCCCGCCAAGGCTAGCTCCGAGGGCCCAGCAAAGAGCTGGGATGCCACTCACCCCTTCCCTCTGCAGCATCAGGCAGACCTCCTTATGGAAAGGCAGCAGAAAGTGACAGGGGACAGATGCCAAGCTCAGCCCCTCCCGCTGCCCCTCTTCATTTGGGCTCTCCTGACCCATTTCGGGAATGAGCTGTAATGGCAGGTGGTGAGGGGACTTCCTGGAAGGCAGCCTGGGGCCCTGGCACTCAGCCAAGCCTGCACGCTTGTTCCTCACCTGCGTCTGCCTCCCAGTTAGCCTGCTGAGCTTTATAAATGCTGCTATTTGTGGAATTAAAATTTCTTCTTATTTGCATCTGGCAGCATGGTGGCAGGGAGCAGGGGAAGGGGTGATGGGGGCTAAAGGCTTCCGGTTGGGCCCTGGGCCTAAGGTAGAGATGCTAAATGCCATGGACCACTGCTGACCATCTGACTCCAGGGACCGGTGGCACCCATGAACCGGGAGGATCCACCAAGGCACAGAGGCAGGGGGATGGACTTAGGTGAGGGGAGGAGGCCCAGCACAACCACCCCCTGGAGCCGCCTCAACAGGCCTGGGAGGTCTCTGCCCTCCCTCTGTCCTGGACTGCCAGAGACAAATCACTCATGACTCGCCCTCTCCTTTATCTGAGACCAAGTTTCTAGAAGCAAGACCCTCTGTACTGGAGATTTATCAAGTAAGCGCTTCCAGGAGAAACCAGCAAACAAGGGGAGAGGAGGGCAAGATGCTGAGTGAGGCTGCTGTCTGAGACTCAATCCCGCCGGGACACAGGGGACCACAGGTGCCCAGGCTGGGTGGGGAGGGGTGGGCTTCTCATCTCACCACCAGACTGGGTGCTGGGAAAGATGGGAGAGAGCGGTGATGCCGAGCAGGGCCCTGTGGGACTCCTGAGCACCAAGGCCTTTTTGTCCCCTGTTGTTATAGCCGAGACTCCGGCCTCTATGACCTTCTCTCAGTTTCAAAGGGTAGAACAGTTGCTGATCAAAGGAGGAACAGCAATGAAAATACCTCTTGTTGTTGTTCAGTCGCTCAGTTCTGTCCGACTCTTTGCAACCCCATGGACTGCAGCACTCCAGGCCTCCCCAAGGTTGCTCAAGCTCATGGGCGCTGAGTCAGTGATGCCATCCAACCATCTCATCCTCTGTCATCCCCTTCTCCTCCTGCCTTCAATCTTTCCCAGCATCAGGGTCTTTTCCAATGAGTCGGCTCTTCACACACATCAAGCGGCCAAAGTAAGGCAAGATCAAAGGACCAGAGAGGCTCTTCAAGATTAGGAGAGGGACTACCTGAGACCCTGCACACACCCTCATCTTGTCAGGAACCCCAACCTCTTGAACTTTGCAGAAGGAAGAATATAAGACTGTTACTGCCTCCATCCTTGCAACATATCCTGCCTAACTCCATAACCTGTCCCTCCTCACCAGGGAGACGGGCACAGTTCTTGAGGTGCTCGTTGCCTCTCTGCCTGGCAAAGTAATAAAGTCACTCTCTGCTTCTCCTCCACAACTCCGTCTCCGTATTTCTGTTTCACCCTGGTGCACAGAGAGGCAAGAGTTTGGCAGCAGCGGGACGCAGACTCCAGGCTGCACTTCGGGCTCCAGGCGAGTGAGAAAGCAGCGCCAGCAGCCTGGGGACACGTCTCGGGAAGCTGTGACAGCGTTGGGCGTGATGGACTCACGAATGCCGGGGGGCAGCCTTGGTCTGTTGCCAAAAGGCAGATCCAGAATTTGGACACACAAATCTCATCTCCTGTGACCAAAGAGGCTGGAAGGAAAAGCCTGGAAATACAGAGGCTGGTGACGGAAAGGACAGCAGAGGCTTCGTGGAGGCACTGAGGCCAGGAGTGCCAGTGGTGTGAAGCTGGACCTCAGAAGGGGCTTCTTTCACTGGCAAGAGGGTGGCCTGCTCACTAACTGAGCAGGGGGGCTCCAAAGACTTTGTGCAAAGGCCAGCAATGAGGGAAAATCCAGATGTTTTTAGCTCTGCATGTGACTCCAGCTGGAGGGGCCACGTCCCTGCCTGCTCGCCGTGGATACATCCAGAGTGGCTGCGGGGCTGGGACAGAGCTCAGCTAGGTGGGCAGGTTTGTTCTGCTCATCCCCCCACACCTCCACGCTGCACTTGCTGAGGACGCTTGGCCTGTGCTGGGCTCCCAGGGATCAGAGTGCCAGGTCCAGGCTTGCTGTGCTTCCTCGGGCAGTTACCTCATCTCTGATTGCTCAGTTAGAGGCCAGCGTAGGTTTACAGACGGGTTTTGAGGACAGTGGCTTGCAGACAGAAAACACGTGGCCAAGCTCCTTCCTACCCTGATGTCTGTGACTTTGCAGTTCCCTCTGCCTGGAATAGGCAGGTAGCACAGTAATAAAAGAATCCACCTGCCAATGCAGGAGACACAGGAGACGTGGATTTGATCCTGAGTCAGGAAGATCCCCTGGAGGAGGAAATGGCAACCCACTCCAGTATTCTTGCCTGGACAGAGGAGCCTGGTGGGTTACAGTCCATGGGGTCACTAAGAGTCAGATAGGACTGAACATGCACATTTTTTAACCAGCCTAGTGGGCTTGTTGTCAGATGGCAGCCTTAGAGGATCTTAAGGAGCTGGGTCTCCAGCTGATATTCTTTTTGGTCTAGTCTTGGCCTCTGAGGGTGGGAATGAGGCTGATGGGCAGGTTCCCCCTTGGGAAGTCTGAGCTGAGACTTCAGGAAGCAGGAACACACACACACACACACACACACACACACACACACACACACACACGGGAACCTGTCAGAAATGCACACTCTTAGGCCCCCACCCCGACCTCCTGAATCAGAAGCCGTGGGGTGGACCCTGCCGTTTGGGGTCCAGTGGGCTTCCCCCAGGGGCTTCCTCATGACTGGAAACTGCTGAGGAGGACAGGGCCCTTCCCAGACCTAGCAGCTGTCCTTTTCACCCTGCCTGAGGCCAGTCACCCTCTGAAGGGGCTGCACAGACGCTTTTGATCATCAGGCAGAGCAGGAATCAGCCCTCTGGGAGCAGCCTTCCCACTCTGCCTGTATTGCTGGTATTCTTTACCTGACTCCACATTCTCTCCTAGAAATGAATAGCCTTGAATGGCCACATATTTGCATAATGGCTCTCCTGTCCCTTTCACTAGCCTGAATTAATTATTTTGGAATACCATTTCCCCAATCTGTTTGCTTAGAGCTTTGGTTCTTCACTGCAGGTCTCAGTCAGAATCACTGGGGCAGCTTGTGAAAATGCAGATGCCCGCCACACCCCTTCCTAGGTCCATAATCCTGTAGTGTAGCTGGACTGATGCACTTTACATACAATTGAGACAAGTCCAAGGTCTTGGTGTGCGGGGGTGGTAGCTGTGTGGGAGGGTGGCCAGGGTGTGTGTCTAATTAGATGAAGGGGAGCATGGAGGTGGAAATGGAAGAGAGAGAAATCACGGAACTGGTCCCTGAAGGAGCGTCCTGGGATGGTCTCTGCAGGATGTTGCCTGAAGAATAGCAGTGCTGTTTCCTAAGCACTGGGAGGATCATCTAATTCTCCTGTAGCCTGCAGGATAGGGCGGGGTGGGGATTTTATGTCACATTTCATAAACACTGTGGCTCATTAGTATCACATCACTCATCTAAGTGTTAGTCGCTCAATCATGTCTGACTCTTTGCAACCCCATGGACTGTAGTCCACCAGGTTTCTCTGTCCATGGGATTTCCAAGGCAAGACTACTAGAGTGGAGCACTGTTTCCTCTCCAGGGGACCTTCTTGACCCAGAGATCGAACCCAGGTCTCCTGCATTGCAGGCAGACTCTTTACTGACTGAGCCACCAGGGAAGCCCCACATGACTCATCAGGATTAAGCAAAGCCCTGTCCTGTGCCCTGGTCATAGCAAACACCCTTTTCCAACAACACAAGAGAAGACTCTACACATGGACATCACCAGATGGTCGACACTGAAATCAGATTGATTATATTCTTTGCAGCCAAAGAAGGGGAAGCTCTATACAGTCAGCAAAATCAAGAGCGGGAGCTGACTGTGGCTCAGATCATAAACTCCTTATTGCCAAATTCAGACTTAAATTGAAGAAAGTAGGGAAAACCACTAGACCACTCAGGTATGACCTAAATCAAATCCCTTACGATTATACAGTGAAAGTGAGAAATAGATTTAAGGGACTAGATCCGATAGACAGAGTGCCTAATGAACGGAGGTTCATGACATTGTACAGGAGACAGGGATCAAGACCATCCCCAAGGAAAAGAAATGCAAAAAAGCCAAATGGCTGTCTGAGGAGGGCTTACAAATAGCTGTGAAAAGAAGAGAAGTGAAAAACAAAGGAGAAAAGGAAAGATATACCCATTTGAATGCAGAGTTCCAAAGAATAGCAAGAAGAGATAAGAAAGCCTTCTTCAGTGATCAATGAAAAGAAATAGAGGAAAACAATAGAATGGGAAAGACTAGAGATCGCTTCAAGAAAATTAGAGATACCAAGGGAACATTTCATGCAAAGGTGGGAAAAATAAAGGACAGAAATGGTATGGATCTAACAGAAGCAGAAGATATTAAGAAGAGGTGGCAAGAATACACAGAAAAACTGTACAAAAAAGATCTTCACGACCCAGATAATCGCTATGGTGTGATCACTCACCTAGAGCCAGACATCCTGGAATGTGAAGTCAAGTGGGCCTTAGGAATCATCACTATGAACAAAGCTAGTGGAGGTGATGGAATACCAGTTGAACTATTTCAAATCGTAGAGGATGATGCTGTGAAAGTGCTGCACTCAATATGCCAGCAAATTTGGAAAATTCAGCAGTGGCCACAGGACTGGAGAAGGTCAGTTTTCATTCCAATGTCTAAGAAAGGCAATGCCAAAGAATGCTCAAACTACCACACAATTGCACTCATCTCACATGCTAGTAAAGTAATACTCAAAATTCTCCAAGCCAGGCTTCAGCAAAATGTGAACTGTGAACTTCCATATGTTCAAGCTGGTTTTAGAAAAGACAAAGGAACCAGAGATGAAATTGCCAACATCCGCTGGATCATTGAAAAAGCAAGAGAGTTCCAGAAAAACATCTATTTCTGCTTTATTGACTATGCCAAAGCCTTTGACTGTGTGCATCACAATAAACTGTGGAAAATTCTTCAAGAGATGGGCATACCAGACCATCTGACCTGCCTCTTGAGAAATCTATATGCAGGTCAGGAAGCAATAGTTAAAACTGGACATGGAACAACAGACTGGTTCCAAATAGGAAAAGGAGTACGTCAAGGCTGTATATTGTCACCCTGCTTATTTAACTTGTTTGCAGAGCACATCATGAGAAACTCTGGGCTGGAAGAAGCACAAGCTGGAATCAAGATTGCTAGGAGAAATATCAATAACCTCAGATATGCAGATGACACCACCCTGAACTAAAGAGCCTCTTGATGAAAGTGAAGAGGAGAGTGAAAAAGTTGGCTTAAAACTCAGCATTCAGAAAACTAAGATCATGGCATCTGGTTCCATCACTCCATGGCAAATAGATAGGGAAACAGTGGCTGACTCTATTTTTCTGGGCTGCAGATGGTGACTGCAGCCATGAAATTAAAAGATGCTTACTCCTTGAAAGGAAAGTTATGACCAACCTAGATAGCATATTGAAAAGCAGAGACATTACTTGCCAACAAAGGCCCATCTAGTCAAGGCTACTATGGTTTTTCCAGTGGTCAGGTATGGATGTGAGAGTTCGACTATAAAGAAAGCTGAGACCGAAGCATTGATGATTTTGAACTGTGGTGTTGGAGAAGACTCTTGAGAGTCCCTTGGACTGCAAGGAGATCCAACCAGTCCATCCTAAAGGAAATCAGTTCTGAGTGTTCATTGGAAGGACTGATGCTAAAGCTGAAACTCCAATACTTTGGTCACCTGATGCAAAGAACTGACTCATTTGAAAAGACCCTGATGCTGGGAAAGATTGCAGGCGGGAGGAAAAGGGGGCGACAGAGAATGAGATGGCTGGATGGCATCACCGACTCGATGGACAAGAGTTTGAGTGAACTCCGGGAGTTGGTGATGGACAGGGAGGCCTGGCGTGCTGCGGTTCATGGGGTCGCAAAGAGTCGGAGACGACTGAGCAACTGAACTGACTGAACTGTCCTGTGCCCAGCCTGTGCCTTCAGCATCCTCTCACACTTCCTCCTCCTGAGAATGTCAAGGATGTAGGTCAGTGAGCCTGCAAAAAATAAAAAAATCAGCCCCCTGTACAGACTGAAACAGCTGAAACTCTGAGGGATAAGTTGTCTGACATATAGGCTCCGGGACGCCCTGCCTGGAAGAAGAATTCAAAGACTCGTTTCCCGGCTTATAAATTTGCCATGAAATTTCTAAGCAGGCTAACAGAGTCAAGAGAGATTCTGAGGCTTTGAGACGAGGGAAGCAAGATGTGCCTGGCTTGTGAGGAGTGTTCAGGGCTTCTCTAGCCTGCAGGGAAAATCAGAGAGACGTTGGACTTCATAGTTAAACCTTGCCGGGAAAAAGCCAGGCTGGTGGGCAGGAGCTGCCAGCCTGTGGCCTGTGCTGCCCTCTGGTGGACATCAGCGGTACTAACCACAGCTGGCCAGGGCCGGTTTCCCAGGCTGACTGCCTCAGGCCTGCGCACCAGGGGAGATTGTCTGAGACCTGACCATGGCCAGGTCTGCCTCAACTCAGGCCCCCAGCAGCGGTGTTCAAAGTCCTGAGTCCTAGGTCCCTGGCTGCTGCACCTTCTCTCCGCAGGATCTGGCAAAGAAGCCTCTATGGTGCACAACCTTCCTGAGCCAGACTTCCTGCTGCTGCTGCTAAGTCGTTTCAGTTGTGTCCGACTCTGTGTGACCCCATAGACGGCAGCCCACCAGGCTCCCCCGTCCCTGGCATTCTCCAGGCAAGAACACTGGAGTGGGTTGCCATTTCCTTCTCCAATGCATGAAACTGAAAAGTGAAAGTGAAGTCCACCCTCCTAAATTTATCCATCCTGGTTTCCTGGGGAGGGGCTTGATAGCACCCTACCCAGGATGCCCTCTGATTTGGCAACGGGGTAAGGAGCAAAAACCCCAGGAGCCCTCTCGTTCAAGCCCTTGGATGATATTAAAAGCACCTGACATTAACTGAGCACTGGCTATATTCTAGACACTTTTCTAAATATAACAATATCTATATATTTCCCTATATCTTTCTATATCTGTCTATCATCTATTGAGAGAGGCTGGGCAATGATTGTCGAGACAAGCAGGACACACCTCTGGATGAATGGAGATACAGAGATCACAGGCAAGAGTGTGGTCTCTACAGCCAGAAGTCCACAGTCTCAGCACTGCCCTTGATGAACTGAGTCCCTGGTCAAACTGGCACCCTGCTTTGGGCCTCAAGTTCCTTATCTGTAAGATAATAATAGCATTTCTTTCTCTGAGGATTTTGGAAAATGCTAAATGGAATAATGAGAAGCATTTAGTACATGATGCACAGTAAGCCTTCAGCAGAGGCAGGTTTCTCTCCAGCCTTTGAAATTGGACTTAGGCTACCCAGATCTCTGGAGGAGGCAGAGGTGATAGTTATGATGGGGATGCTGTAGGTCACACCTGCTCACAATTGCTGAGTCTCTACCATGCTTACCCAATAGCTATGAATGGCTATGGTCAGTGAGTGTAAACTTTTGGCTGCATCTCAATAGTGCACACGTGAAGCTTCTAAAGACACTGGTACCCAGGTCCTACTGATGTAATTGGACTGGCGCAGGATCAAGTGTGTCTCCCAAGGGGTTCAAATTGTGCATCCGGTTTTGAGAGCCGGAGAATACTTCCCTCCTGCCTGCTCTCCCATTTAACAGCGTTCAGGTCTCAGCTAGGATTGTTGTTGTCATTGTTTAGTCACCCGGTCATGTTTGGTTCTTTTCGGCCCCATGGACTGCACCGTGCCAGGCTTCACTGTCTCCTGGAGTTTGCTCAAATTCATCTCCATTGGGTCAATGATGTCATTCAACCATCTCATCCTCTGCTGCCCCCTTCTCTTCCTGCCCTCAATCTTTCTCAGCTTCAGGGTCTTTTCCAGTTAGTTGGCTCTTTGCATTAGGTGGCCAAAGTATTTGAGTTTCAGCTTCGGCATCAGTCCTTCCAGTGAATATTCAGGGTTGATTTCCTTTACGATTGACTGTTTTGATCTCCTTACTGTCCAAGGGACTCTCAAGCGTCTTCTCCAGCACCACAGTTCAAAAGCACCAGTTCTTTGGTGCTCAGCCTTCCTTATGGTCCAGCTCTCACATAGGTACATGCCTACTGGAAAACCACAGCTTTCTCTAGATGGACCTTTGTCAGCAAAGTGATGTCTCAGCTTTTTAACATGCTGTTTAGGTTCGTCGCAGCTTTCCTTCCAAGGAGCAAGTGTCTTTTAATTTCACGGCTGTAGTCACCATCTGCAGTGATTTTGGAGCCCCAAACGGAAACGTCTGTCACTGTTTCCACTGTTTCCCCATCTATTTGCCATGAAGTGATGGGACCAGATGCCATGATCTTAGTTTTTTGAATGTTGAGTTTTAAGCAAGCTTTTTCACTCTCCTTTTTCACTTTCATCAAGAGGCTCTTCAGTACCTCTTTGCTTTCTGCCATAAGGGCAGTGTCATCTGCATATCTGAGGTTTCTGCATATTTCTCCCAGCAATCTTGATTCCAGCTTGTGCTTCATCCAACCTGGCATTTCACAGCTTGGATATCACCTCTTTAAAGAACTATCCCCTGACCACCAAGACCAGGCCCATTTTTTTTCTTTTGGTTCTATACCATTGTAAATCCCTATTCCTTTCCTTCAGAGAGAATTTACCTCATTTGTACTTATTAATGTGGCCATTTCAACATCTATCTCCTTTCCTAGGTAGATTTCCCATCTGTAAAATGGAGAAATTAATGTCTGCCTCACAGGATTCTTGCAAAGAAGCAGGTAAAGAGCTTGGTGGTCTTTCAGGTAGTCCCTGTGAATAGAATCCCAGGAGTCCCTTGGGGGCAACACATTGTCATCTTCAAATGTCTTAAAATGAACACTTGCCAGCTTCAAAGCACGGGCCTGGCACAGTCTCTCTGGATTTGGCCCCACAGTGGTCCTCATGTCGTCTGAACTTCCCTGGTGATACATCCTCATAATCAGAGCTGCTACGCTGTGAAATTCCACAAAGGACTGAGCCCTCCAGTACCAGTTCTGAGCTAATATTCTTATTTTATGTTCCCAGTTGGTGTGTCTTTTTAATCATCAGATGATTTGCTCAACAAATATTTAAATAAGGCCCAGTTAGGTGGCAGGCACCATTCCAAACGCTTTACACATATCTCATATAAGCAGTTTTGCTAGTTAAATAAAGCCAGTCCTTCTGTTGCTGGTTAAAACCTAAAATAAATGTCTGTGGGGGCAGGTGTTGATATAAATGAATACAGGGAGGGATTTTGGGGGGGGTTAGAGGGAAAGGGGTAGGGGAGATGCTCCTTTGGCTGCTGGAAGCTCAGGCCTTATTGAAAGCCCTGCTCTTAAGTTCCACCTAATCGTTTCTACACAAGTCCAGAACTGCCAGATTGTCCTACTTTTAAAAAGAAAGTATTGATAGCAGACTGCATTTTTTCTATGAAGATCTCAGTGTTTAGAAAACGGCTCAATTTGAAAAAAATAAAACAAAACACTTGAGATGAAACAGAACTCAGCTATGAGATGTGATCTGGCCTGGAGCAGCCTGGAGCCCTCAGGGGAGTGTGGGATGTTCTGGACTGCAGCCAGGTGCCGGAGTGCAGGAAGCTTTGGTGAAAGGGAGAGAAAACATGAGACTCCGTCCTCACGTCCAGAAAGGTATGGGGTCTGTGGGTCCTGCTGGGCCTTGGTGGATGTGATGGTTACTTGCAAGTGTGGCCTTGACTGAGATGAGAGATGCCCAGAAACCTGGGAAAGCATCATCTTTGGGTATGTCCGTGAGGGTGTCCCTAGAGGAGGCTGGACTGGGTATTTCACCAGTGTGCCTGGGTATTATCCCATCCCTTAAGCGCCTGAATAGAACAAAAAGGTGGAAGCAGGTGAGTTTGCTCTCTCTGCTTCTCCTTCCCCCCAGCCACACCTCTGTGCTTGTGTATCTTAGTTCCCCAACCAGGGATTGAACCTGTCCTTCAGTCCCATGGAATCAGTGTCCTAATCCCTGGACCACCAGGGAAATCCCTTGCTCGCTCTGCTTAAGCTGGAGTATCTATCTTTTCCTGCCTTTGGACATTAGTACTCTTGGTTCTTGGGCTTTCAGAGTCAGACTGAAACTAACCCCACTGACCCCTTGATTCTAGGACCTTAGGACTCAGGTTAAATCACACCACCAGCTTCCCTGGTTCTCCAGCTCAAGGATGGCAGATCATGGGCCTTCTTGGCCTCCATAATCACGTGAGCCAATTTCTAGGATAAATCTCCTCTTGTGTCTCTCTCTATATATCCTATTGGTTCTTTATCTCTGGAGAATCCTGACCAACATAGTGGGAGGGCCTGGCTCCCTACGGACCAGGTTCAGGGAGCCCAGTTTCAACAGAGACTTGGTGCTTCATGGACCCCAAATACTCAGACTTTCAGGGCCCCCGGGGGTTTGGAGTGGAGCCTTTTTTTGCTTTTCCAGCCCCATCTAAACTCTCCCAGATTCTTGCCAGAAAAAGGGGAGCGTAAATAATGAGAGAGGAGGTTCCGCACCTGCCCAGAAGCTGGGACTTTCAAGAACAAACAACAAACAAATGCAGGAATGGATGACAAGCAGATGGGCTGTCCTTTCTCCCACTCTGGATTGCGAGGACCAGACTCGATTTGCGTACGCTCCTCACTCGCTCAGCAAACAGTCAAGGGGTAAATGGAGAGGCAGCAGCAAGCAGCAAGGCCGGCTGGTCTCTGTCGAGCTTGTAAACTTTAATGCTTGCTTCGATACACAACCCAATCGTCTGTGAAACGAGGCTGCTTCCAGCGGCTCCCTTAATTGGAATCAGTTTCTCTGACTCAGAGGCCGAGGCTGAAGGCGCTTGGTCAGCATCTACTGAGGGAGCAGACGACAGGGAAGCTGTGCTATAGGATTGGGGTTGCGGGCCCCGTTCCTCCCCTCCACCAGGGCGTCAGGATCCTGTCTGGATGTTCTCAGCTGCAGGAGGAAGATGGTCAGTGAGCAATCCTGGGAACCAGGGGGCAGCTGTCCCCCTTCCTGTGGGGACTAGTGAAGGGGTCAGTTAAAGGAAGGGCTGTGATCCAATAATAACACAACAGCAGCAACTGCACCATTCACAGCTACAGCTACTATTTCTGGGTCACTTTTCATTAACCAGGAAAGTGCACTTCATGTCACAAATTCCCCACAACGCTTTTCAAGCTCCATCAGGCAAGGGTTCCCGACAGGAGGATGGTGCTGCCAAGGTGAGCTCTTGCTCTTGACTGAGCGCTTGACTCAGGCACAGGACTATAAGGGGCTTCCCTCACAGGACTTTATAGTCCTCGGGTGAAAGTGTTTGGAAAGCCCTGAAGCACCTAATAAGGCTGCGTTGAGTTAGCTGCACAGGATACGATAGATGCCAAGAATGCAACAATGTAATAATCTTCAGGAGGACTAGAGCCAAAGAGAGGTCAAACGAACTGGGCTTCCAGAGATGTGTAAGAGTTTGCCAACTGGAAGGAGAGGGAAAGGGATGTTGGGCAAATAGAACAACTTGAACAAAAATCATAGAAGCATTGGGGGAATAATAATCACTTCCATGTGCTCTTACCTATGCTATAAGAACATATGTATTGGAGGGAGAAGAATAAGGAAGAGAGATTAGTCTGGAGCTGGACTGTGACCAACCTCTGATGCTATGCCCTGAAGTTGGATTTTATCCTAGAGACCCTAGGGGCTCACTGAAGGGTGAGCCAGGTTTTAGCCAGGAAACGGACATATGTAGTCCAGCTCTGTGTTTTAAAATGTTCCTTCTGGTGGCTGGTGTGCAGTATGGGCTGCTGAAGAAAGATTCATGAGGCAGGACCCGAACAAGGAGGGAAGTTGCCAGGAAACCATCTTGGGATCAACAGAAGGCACTTCCTAACGCTTCAAGCTGCACAGGACGGGAAAGGGTGGCGTCCAGAACACCAAGCTCCTCCTCAGTGGAGGGCCCCAGGCAGAGGGCAGTCCTCTTTCATTGCCTTCTCATCCTGAGATGCCATAACCAAGTGGATGATGTAAGGACCTCTGTGGCTCAGATACAGCAGAGAGGATCCCTCATGCATCCTTCCCCACTGCTCCTGCCTTGTCGCTTGAGCCCCTCGGGCCAGTCCCTGCCCCCTTGATGGCACAGTCTAGCTCCAACGGTAGTGCCAGCAAGCCCCTTCCCCCAAATCACTTTCCCACACCCTTAGCAGGGGCACAGGACCAAAGTCTGATGAAGGGGAAACTAAGAAGAGGAAATATTGGGTTGGCCAAAAAGTTGGTTCAAGTTTGTCCATAAGATAGTACGAAAAAACCCAAATGAACTTTTGGCCAACCCGATCTTTCCCTCCCCATATTTAGGGGGCAAAGTTGAGGGTGGCGAGGTGGAGACCTGGGGGGCTGGTACAGAGGGAGCCTCTTGCATCCTTGTCTGCCCTGGCCGGGAACTCAGGGGCTTGGGTCCACGGTCCCGAGCCGGGCAGGCCTTCCCTTCCAGATGCCATGGGGTAGGCTGTGCTGGTTTGGGGCCAGACCTCACCAGGTACAGGCTGTGTGAGCCTGAGAAGTCCCTGCCCCTAGACGCCTTTCTTGAAACTGGGGAAATAAGAATGCCCACCGACCTCGTGAGGCAGTGGAGACGATTCACTGAGGAGGCTGCTGCTAATAGTCCTCAGGTCCAGGCTCAGGAAGAGGGTGACCGTGAGTGCCTAGCGCTTGGCCTGGGGGCTCTCCCAGCCTTGGGAGGCTGCCGAAGGGGTTCAGAGTGCAGAGGTCCTGGCTTACAGTCTTAACGGCCCAGAAGTATGTGTCCTAGAGTGACTCTCAGCCCCTCAGTAAGGACATAGCCTTGGGGAGAAAGGCATTTTGCTTCCTCTTTGCAGGTAAACCCAGGGAAACTGTGGGGAGCCACTGCCTGCCGCCACCCACCTCTGCAGCAGGAGGCTCGGGACGCGCTGACGGCAGTCAGCTGTCACCTTCCTCCCCTCCCCGTGGAGGTGGCCCCACTGCCCCTACAAGGCTGCAGATGGGATGGCTTCTTTCCAGGTTCCTCCTCCCAGGGTCAAATCATTGCTTTCTTTTATACAAGGGTGGCTGCAGTAGAGACCAGCTCTCAGCTCAATCCTCTTCCCACCCTCCTGGGAGCCCGAGAGATGATGCCTCCCACAAGTTCTCTCTTGGCTCCTGCAGCGGAAAAGCAGACCGTGTGTGAAATGTTTGTTTGGGTAAGTCAGGCGGTGCTAACCTGAACTGCAATTTATTGAGGGTGTGTGTGTGCAGATGGTGTGTTAAAAACCGTATGTGTACATTTTCCTCCCTTGCACAGGACGCCTCCAGGGCTAGATGCAATTCATAGCTCCGTTTTACAGATTAGTAAAACTGAGCCTCAGTGGGGTAATTGACTTCACTGTGTTCCAGCATCAACTCCCTGCAGTAGGCAAAACAAAAGAAGATGAGACTCTCTAATTGACCTGGAAAATCAAACAAATAGGACACGTGTTATTAACAGAGTTTCTCAGGGGCTAGACAGCCGCCTCGCTGGCTGGTGTGTGTGTTGGGGTGGGTGGAGGTGACAGTGGCTTTTCATGCACAAGGCATTAACAAATCCCTTATCCAGCATGCGAGGCCTGAGGATGAGGGGACCGGAAACGAACGGAACGGCCCTGACCCTGGGAGAGTTCTGCATCAGAGTCAGTGCAAGAAAGAGCAGCCCCTGCATGTTTCATGGAGGAAAGGACTTACTGAAAGGAAACAAGCTGCTGTGAAGTTACCTGAATTCCATCCCTGGGTTGGGAAATCCCCTGGAGAAGGGACTGGCTACCCACTCCAGTGAATTCTTGCCTGGTGAATTCCATGGATGGAGGAGCCTGGCGAGCTACACGGTCCAAGGGGTTGCAAAGAAATCAGACACGACTGAGCGACTAACACACACTTGAAATTACTAGAGGGGCTGGAGAAGTGACCTCCGGGGTTGACCTCCAGAACACTGCACAACTGAGCAGCCGGGGGCCACGCTGGGACCGCCACTGCCAGCAGCAGCCTCCCCTGTAGAGGACAGGACACGTGCGGGAGGAAGGACAGAGTTTAAACCAACTTGGGGGCCATGGCTGAGTTTTTCTCCAGCCAGAACGGGGTGTCGGAAGCCTTACCAGCACCAGCAAGGCCTCCTGTTCTATTTTCTCTTCAGACTCAGCCTACAGACAACAACAACAAAAAAATGCAAAAAGGCAAAATGGTTGTCTGAGGAGGCCTTACAAATAGCTGAGAAAAGAAGAGAAGTGAAAAGCAAAGGAGAAAAGGAAAGATATACCCATTTGAATGCAGAGTTCCAAAGAATAGCAAGGAGAGATAAGAAAGCCTTCCTCAGCAAAACACAGGAAAACAATAGAATGGGAAAGACTAGAGATGTCTTAAAGAAAATTAGAGATACAAAGGGAACATTTCATGCAAAGATGGGCTCAATAAAGGACAGAAATGGTAGGGACCTAACAGAAGCAGAAGGTATTAAGAAGAGGTGGCAAGGATACCCAGAAGAACTGTACAAATAAGATCTTCACAACCCAGATAATCATGGTGGTGTGATCACTCATCTAAGCCAGATATCCTGGAATGTGAAGTCAAGTGGGCCTTAGGAAGCATCACTACGAACAAAGCTAGTGGAGGTGATGAAATTCCAGTTGAGCTATTTCAAATCCTAGAAGATGATGCTGTGAAAGTGCTGCACTCAATATGCCAGCAAATTTGGAAAACTCAGCAGTGGCCACAGGACTGGAAAAGGTCAGTTTTTATTCCAATCCCAAAGAAAGGCAATGCCAAAGAATGCTCAAGCTACCTCACAATTGCACTCATCTCACACACTAGTAAAGTAATGCTCAAAATTCTCCAAGCCAGGCTTCAACAGTACATGAACCATGAACTTTCAGATGTTCAAGCTGAATTTAGAAAAGGCAGAGCAACCAGAGATCAAATTGCCAACATCCACTGGATCATCAAGAAAGCAAGAGAGTTCCAGAAAAACATCAGCTTTATTGACTATGCCAAAGCCTTTGACTGTGTGGATCATGACAAACTGTGGAAAATTCTTCAAGAAATGGGAATACCAGACCACCTGACTGCCTCCTGCGAAATCTGTATGCAGGTCAAGAAGCAACAGTTAGAACTGGACATGGAACAACAGACTGGTTCCAAATCGGGAAAGGAGTACGTCAAGGTTGTATATTGTCAGCCTGCTTGTTTAGCTTATATGCAGAGTACATCATGAGAAATGCTGGACTGGATGAAGCACAAGCTGTAATCAAGATTGCTGGAAGAAATATCAATAACCTCAGATATGCAGATGACACCGCCCTTATGGCAGAAAGTGAAGAGGAATTGAAGAGCCTCTTGATGAAAGTGAAAAGGAGAGTGAAAAAGCTGGCTTAAAACTCAGCATTCAGAAAACTAAGATCTTGGCATCTGGTCCCATCACTCCATGGCAAATAAATGGGGAAACAGTAGAAACAGTGTCAGACTTTATCTTTTTGGGCTCCAAAATCACTGCAGATGGTGACTACAGCCATGAAATTAAAAGACACTTGCTCCTTGGAAGAAAAGCTGCAACGAACCTAAACAGCATGTTAAAAAGCTGAGACATTACTTTGCTGACAAAGGTCCATCTAGTCAAAGCTATGGTTTTTCCAGTAGGCATATACATATGTGAGAGTTGGACCATAAAGAAGGCTGAGCATCAAAGAACTGGTGTTTTTGAACTGTGGTGTTGGAGAAGACTCTTGAGAGTCCCTTGGACTGCAAAGAGATCCAACCAGTCCATTCTAAAGGAGATCAGTTCTGAGTGTTCTTTGGAAAGAATGATGCTAAAGCCGAAACTCCAATACTTTGGCAACCTCATGCGAAGAGTTGACTCATTGGAAAAGACCCTGATGCTGGGAGGGATTGGGGGCAGGAGGAGAAGGGGACGACAGAAGATGAGATGGTTGGATGGCATCAGTGACTCGATGGACGTGAGTCTGAGTGAACTCCGGGAGTTGGTGATGGACAGGGAGGCCTGGCATGCTGCAGTCCATGAGGTCGCAAAGAGTTGGACACGACTGAGTGACTGAACTGAACTGACCTGAACAGACTGGAGAGGCATGGATTTAGGGGACACTGGTTGTCTTTCCTCCTTTGGAATGCACGTGTGTGTGCTCAGTTGCTTCAGTTGTGTCTGACTCTTTGCAACCCCATGGACTGTAGCCTCTCTGTCTATGGGATGCTCCAGGCAAGAATACTGGAGTGGGTTGCCATTTCCTTCTCCAGGGGATCTTCCCAACCCAGGGATCAAACCTGGGTCTCCCTCAATGCAGGCAGATTCTTTACTGTCTGAGCCACAAGGGAGGCTTTTAAATGGGAAAATAGCAGGACCTGACTTACAATTTTATTTTTCTTTTTTAAGCTACTCATTTACTTGTCTGTGCGGGCCTTAGTGCAGCAAGCAGGGTCTCCGATCTTTGTTATGGCATGACGGATCTCTAGTCGCACCATGTGGGATCTAGTTCCCTGCTAGGGGGCCAAACCCAGGTGCCCTGCATTGGCATCGTGGAGTCTTAGCCACTGGATCACTGGGAAAGTCCCTGATTTACACTTTTAAAAGATGCCTCGGGCTACTGGGTGAATGATGGATTGAGGTGGGCAAGAATGAAGGCAGGGAGGCCCGGAGGAGGCTGGAAGAGCGAACAGGGGGAAGGGGATGGAGATGTGGAGTAGTAGGGTGCTGGCCCAGGATGTGGAGCTCAGATCAGGCTCTTTCTTCTCCCATCCCCCAGCCTCAGCCCAAAGAATTCCCCACTCTCTGAGTCCTGCTCTGGCCTTTGTGGGTCTCATCATTGCCAAAAACCATGAGTTGTGTGGAGACGAGGGGGGAAGTGATGTGTCCTGTGTTTTCAGTCAGCCTGGTGTGATGATCCAAGGTTCAGATAGATCTGGGCTCAAAGACAGGCTCTGTTACTGACTATGGAACCTTGGCAGGTTGTTTCCATTGGCCTCAGTATTCACATCTGTAAAATGGGAATAGTAATGCCTTCTCGCGAAAATGCCAGCCCAACACTACACTTGCAATGCAAGCCCTCTGTTAACGCCTGCCTCTCATTCCATACTCTGCCATTCATGCTCCTGCTACCCCTGAACATGAGTAGGAAGGAGGGAACCCAAAGAGCCTTTCTGAAAAGTACCGCTGTAATAAAAATGTCAGCCACAGAAGACAAGGAGCCGGTGCCGCTCTGATGGCGGTGACGGCGATGAATGATTTATGTCCAGCGTAATGGTTACATAGGCAGCTGTTACATTTTAAAAGCATCATGCAAACAATATGAAACATTTATTTAAGTGGTTCTACACTATGGGGAATTTGATTTAATCAGCTTTTATTTCTGTTCTCATTAGAATGAAGTCTGGCAACTCTAGTAGACAGCCCTACCTCCGTGTGGTAGCTTCCAGCTACTGAAGGCAAATATTTTTACTGCGCCACAATCAAACATTTATACAGCACCCGGCTCCCCATCTGGCCTGCAGACAGGAGGGGAAGTATAGTGAATTCACGCCACGGAAGTCTCACACAGAGTGAAGCAAGGAGCACCCCCACATCTAACAGAATTAATAAACCGTTTGAAGAGCCCTTTGGAGAATAAAAATGTGCTCCGATTCCTAACATTTGTCTGAAGCGATGTGAGCTGTAGGCAAGTGATCTGAGGATTCTCAAGGTGGATTTTTAATCTTTGCTATTCCAGGGTGAGGGGAATATTTTAGTTTTGCTTTTAATTCTAAGATCATCACAACTCACAAACCATGAAAGATGTAAGAGGACCCTTTGAATATGATGTGATTTACTTGAAATTCTACCACGATTTCTTTGAATGATGTAACCAAATTTAGGGTAGGGGTTCTCCTGGGGAGAGCTTAGGGAATGGTATATAAGGGTTTTTTTTGTTGTTGTTGTTTTTTACTGCATTGACAATATTTTATTTCTTAGGGTGTTGAATATCATGAATATTTTGTATAATTCTGTATATCTTTTTGTATGTCTTAAATAGTGCATAATACAAATGGAAAAAGGAAAAGAAAGTCACTGGATATTAGAGTCAAAAGACCAAAATCCCCATGCTGGCTCTGCCATTACCTTTGTGAATCTTGAACTTGCCTCCTGCTTTTTCTGGACCCCAATTTCCCCTATCTATATAAAAGTAGAATTGGACTAGAGTCGTGTTTCTGAAATCATTTTCCCTGGAAAACTTCCCAAATAATGTCCCTTCAAAATAAAGGGTTCCATAGTTAAATAAGTCTGGGAAATGCTCTCTGTCCTCTGGGAAAATCATAGAACGTTAAAGGTTCTGGAAAGTCCTGTGACAAGGAAATCTGCTTTGTTAAATATCTATTAACATCACAAGGTACTAGCATTCTGTAAAAGAATCTTTGGGGCTTGTTACTCTGAATTATCTCAAAGATTCCTTTTAATTCTAGATTCTTTAAGTAAAACATTTAGGCCAATTTTTTGTCTCTGAACAGGACAATCTCTAGCCATCCCTGAGACAAAGAAACAAGACATCCCAGCCCACCATTTTCCTCTAGGTTTTCCAGGTAGCATCCTTCCTTCCTGCTCCAAGTTCCCCTTTTTCTGTACCTGGGTTCATGAGTGAGTGAAGTCGCTCAGTCGTGTCCAACTCTTTGCGACCCCGTGGACTGTGGCCTACCAGGCTCTTCCATCCATGGGATTTTCCAGGCAAGAATACTGGAGTGGGTTGCCATTTCCTTCTCCAGAAGATCTTCCCCACCCAGGGATTGAACCCAGGTTTCCCGCATTATAGGCAGACGCTTTACGGTCTGAGCCACCAGGGAAGTACTGGGTTCATACCCTCCCATTTTTGGGAAACTCTTCCTGAGTCAATCATTGTAATTCTTAGATGTCTGTCTTTCTTTTCTCTTTGACTCCCCACCCCAGAAGTTTAAATTATCCAAACTGTTCGTTGGTTAGTGTGAGATAATAAACCTGAGGATCAGAGAGGTTGTGTGACTGAGATAAGGTCACACAACCATAGAGCTGGTGAAGGATGAGATTTGAATCGGCTTCTCTCCTCATTGTTCTTACTCTTCTTTGCTTTATATCCAGTTTATTAATACATTCTGTCCCATGCTGCAATTTAAGCACATATGTTCTTGTATATTATCAAGATGCTGTTTCTTTTTCTTGCTATTGTTTATCTAGAATGGTTTGCACATCTCTCCTGTGAAGATTGTATCTTCTTAAAGGTGGAAACAACATCTCTGCACAAAATCCAGCACTACCCTGAGGACAGCACAGTGCTGAAAACGCTTCACTGCCGAGTCAGAGAAAGCGCCACCGGCTTCTTACTCTCCTTGCTAAGTAGCCCCGTCTCCAGACACTCCTGCGTGATATAGTCACATCATTCTGTTCACATAAAGCCGTGTTTAAAATTCCCCTTCAATTGTGGGGTAAGGCAGGAGTCTAGAATCATGTCAACCCACATCACAGATTCTTGATCAATTATTCACATTGGAAAAAAAAAAAATCTTGGTTAACTGGAATCCTCAAATAACCACACCCAATTTGAGCGAGAACGGTAACATTCGGAAGAAACCAAGTTTTCACCGATGATTAAAAGAGAAACTAGGGGGAAGCCTGGCACATAATCACCATACAGTGAAACTGGATGTGAAAGAAGGAAACCTGACTTTGTGAAGGGTTATTTTAGACAGTCATTCTGAAAAACTACCATTTTCTATTAAATCCTATGTGACTATGGCCAAGATTACTGATAGCATGGAGACTTGAGTTTCCTCTGTGGCGTTGCATCTCTCCTGGGGCCAACATGACAACAGTCTCCACCTCAGCACGTTTTCCTTTCTGGGAGCTCACCCCAAGGCAAATCGCGCGGCTCCACTGGATGCCCTGTTTTGTTCTGGGCGGTTTCCAGGAGAGACCCGTATGTCCACTAGATGGCAGTGTCTGCGCCCTGCTCTCACCTGACCTATCCCTCAGACCCAGCTGCTCCGGCCAAGTGGCAGCTACCAGCCACTTGCGGTTGAGACATGCTATAAGGCTAATGCCTTTGATTTCAAGGTCCTAATGGCAAAAAGTAATATATCTTATGAGTAACTGTTTTCTATTGACTGCAGTTGAATGAGACAATTAGGGATATATTTGGTTAGATAAATATACTGTTAAACCATTTCACTTGTTACTGTTTACTTTCTAATGTGGCTACTAGAACGTTTAAGATGATATATGTAGTCTCAGTAAATTTCTGTTGCCAGAGAAGAGAGAAAAAAGTAGAGGGGAGGGTGGCAATGGGCTAGTTGGGTAAAACCAGCACGAGGTCCTCAGCAAACTAATAACTCTGGAAAATGACCACTTGGCTTGAACTGGTGCTCCCTCATTAAATTTGGGTGCATTTAAGCTTTGCAGAGGGACATATGAATGTTACCTACTCATGTGGATGCTAAGAGGGTTTGCTGAAGTATAATCGGAAGTCATGGTTTGCTCGGTCCTGCATCCCAATGCAGTTATTAATAGCATCCCTTCCATTTCAGAATTGTCCCAATTAAAGCAGTAAATTATATGGTCTCTCTAATTAAAAGAGGTCATGTGTAATTGCTCCCTCACATGGTATAAGTGCATAATTTTATATATAAAAGAATCAAGTAACTCACATATGCAAGATGACTGCTTTCTTTTCTAAGTGACGTGATGTGAAAGTTGCTCAGACGTGTCTGGCTCTTTGCGACCCCATGGACCATAGTCCATGGAATTCTCCAGGCCAGAAAACTGGAGCAAATTATAGAGATGGAGACCAGATCAGTAGTTGCTAGAGCGAGTAGTTGCTAGAGGAGAGTGTGTGTCTGTGAAGCAATTACATGAGGAACTTTATTGAGGTTCCTTTCTCCAGGGCATCTTCCCAACCCAGGGATTGAGCCCAGGTCTCCTGCATGGCAGGCAGATTCTTTGCCAGCTAAGCCACCATAATTTCATGCAATTTCTGACTCTGAGCCAAACTTTTGCTTGAAGAAAAAAAATTCAGGTTAATAACTTTCAGGTAAATTCAGTCATTTCAGAATTATATTCAAATCCATCTACTTCCTTGTCCCAAGGGTAACATGTAAGTTGGGGAGGTCATGCAGATGACAGCAATGGGCTGGGGGGGGAGAATGGGGATGCTGGTCATTTAATTGCTTTCTCCAGCCAACTTTGTTCCTTTACCTCTCTAGTCACTGTTTAAATAGCCTGCAGTATCATGGCCCTGCCTTGGTCCATAGCTCCTCTCCTCCACATCTCTCTAAGACCTCTGTGTCCACTCTCCTGAGGACTGGCCGTGATTTACCTTTGCAGAGGTTGGCGCTGGGGGCTGCCTCTGCTGTCCTGTCCTGATGACATCTCCCTTCCTTCCTTCTACACTGTAGAATGGGAAGACCCATTTATTCGGCAGCCACACAGATTTTGAACGGGCTCTGACCAAGACCTTTGGCTGAGCTCGTGGGATACAAAGACAAGTGAAAATGGCTGCTGGTCTCAAGGAGAGCACGGTCTCAATCAAGACATTCATCCTAATGACTGCTGAAAGATGATCTCTTCCAAGAGAGACACACATACACGGGACTATGGGATGAGGAAGGAGGAACTTGTTCTTTGTAGGAAAGAACACCAGGGCTGGGGACCGTGTTTGAGGGACACCTGGGAAGGCGGAGGGCAGTGATCCAGCGGAGCATCCAGTGTGAGCAAAGCCTTGCCTTCTTATGTAGACCCAGTGATTCAGCAAAGATTAGTCCATCCATACAATGGAATATCAGTCCAAAATAAAAAAAGGAATGCAGTTTATACATGCAACAACTTGGATAAATCTCAAAGGCTTTATGCTGAGTGAAAGAGCCAGTTTCAAAACATTCTATATCATTTCCTTTATATGACATTATTGAACAGACAAAACTATAGCAATGGAGAACAGTTCAGTAGTTGCTAGAGGTTTGGTCAGAGGAGAGGGTGTGTCTGTGAAGCAATTACATGAGGAACTTTACTAGGGTTATGGAATCCTTTTGATTCCTGACCGGGCGTGGTTACACAAATTAATACGTGTGCTAGAATTCATAGAACTGAATGCCAAAAAGTAAATTTTACTGTAGAATATAAAATAAATATTGCATAAAATTTTTAAAAAAAGACTCAGTGGTTCAGTTTGATGGGAAGGAAGACTGTTAATGAGGGTGTGTGCATGTGTGTGAGAGAAATCCAGCTCTGGGTGGAAGGCTGAGGTGTTTGGTTTTGGTCTCACTGGGCTGGTTTTTGAGTAGGGGAGTAGATGGGATCTGAGCTGTATTTCAAGTACCCTTTGCCAGAAGTCACACGTAACACAGGTCAAAGACAGATGGGAGGTGAGAGAGGCAGCAGGCAAGGTGGCCCAGAGGGAGGCCTGGAGGGGCGAGGGGGCTGGGGGACTGGTGTGAGGGGGTTGTTTGGGAAAGACAGTGGCTGAAGTTGATTTCCTAAGCTTTGGACTTCAGGATGTCAAACAGAAAAGTTAGAAAGGCAAACAGAGATACTTTTGAGGTTTGCAGTGGGTCGAGAGTAAAGGGATGCTGCCCATGGAAAGGGAGAGAGAACTTAGTTTGAGAATAGATTAAGAAGTTGGGTGGCAGGATGAATTTTCTGAGTTGCCTGGTTGTCCAGATTAAGATGTCTAGTGGACAAGACCAGATCTCAGGAGGCAAGGTCAAGCTGGACAGAATCAGGAGCCATTTACTGCGGGGAATCAGGATGAAGGAAGGGCGGCACTGGTGGTAAAGAATCTCCTGCCAGTGCAGGAGACGCAGGACACGCGGGCTTGATCCCTGGGCCAGGAAGGCCCCCTGGAGGAAGGCACAGCAACCCACTCTAGCATTCTTGCCTGGAGAGTCCCATGGTGGGCTATGGTCCACAGGGTCCCAAAGAGTCGGATGCAACTGAAGCAACTTAGCAAGCACGCAAGCACAGGATGGATGACAGGGAGAAAGAGTGAAATAAGGTAAGAATGTCAGCCAGATTCTCAACAGGAAACAGGTGCTTCACTAAATTTGAGTAATTTGAGGAGGGTTTATTCATGAAAGGACTAATGACAAAGGTGTCAGTGGAGTGTGTTTTAACACAAGGGAGGCTTCAGGACTTTACTGCCTGCACTGTGACAGGGAGGTCACCAGAACCCAGAACACGAGAGGGTGTGTGGAGCCAGACACCCCAAAAGTGACCTCCTGTCTGGTGACCTCATGCTCTCCCCTACTCTGATCGCCTGAGTTGTCTTCCCATTGGCTGAGAGCGGACCCTGGGAGACAAACGGAGGTTCTAGCAAAGCAACTCCAGCCCTTCTTGTCGGGGATGAGGTTCACTAATTCCACAGGACAGCATGACTTCTGTCTGTTTATTCTTTTATTCAATAACTTTTATTGGGTTTCTTTCTTATTACAAGTGTAGCACATCTTCACAGTTGGAAAATTAGAAACTATAGACCAGCAAAAAGAAGAAATTAAAAATCATTAGGAGTCTGCTGCACAGACAAAATAGCTGCTAACAAAAGTGCAATTTTTTTCTGGATTTTTCTGTTAAAATATAGAGTGTAGAGGTCTTTCTAGGTTGGTGCATATGAATAGATGTCATTTTGAGCAGTTTCTTTTACATGGAGACACCACAATTTACTTAAATAATCCCTCTTAATGGAGATATGGGTTGTGTTCTACATTCTAAATAATACTGCATCTCTGTAGCTAAATATTTATACCTCTTTAAGCTCAGTTCTTAGAAGCAGAACTGCTGAGGTAAAAAGTATATTTATATGAAAAGATGTTGTGACATACTTTGGCATTAAATTTAAAAAAGAGAATATAATATAAGGGTTAGAATGTGGATGTTTTTGGCCAAACCTGGTTTAGCATCCTTAATGAATCTGGGCAAATGACTTAACCTCTTTGGGCCTCAGTTTCCTCATCTGTAAAGTGGGGATGATGATATTAGTGTGATCCTTATGTTAGTGTATTAGTGTATTAGTGTGATCCAATCCTCCTTGCTGTGAGGATTCAGTGAGTTATTCAGAGTGACGTGTTTAGAATAGAGCCTAGGGCCTGGTAAGTATTCCAAACAAAGTTAGTTGTTATTATTTTTAGGAGCTATTAAGTGGTTCATTAAATGCATAAATGCAACTGTTTTATTTTTTAATATTTATTTCTATTAATTTATTCATTTGGCTGCAATTGATCTTGTCTGTGGCTTGACAACTCCTAGTTGTAGCATCTGGGATCTAGTTCCTTGACCAAGAATTGAGCACCAGGCCCCCTGCATTGCAAGCACGGAGTCTCAGCCTTTGGACCACCAGAGAAGTTCTAAATGCAGTTCTTTTTCCTTAAAGACCTTCAATACTAGACCAGCCATAGTGTTGTGGTACAAAGTCAGGCAGGCAGCTCTGACAAGATGGAACTGACATAACCCAAGAGCTCTAGGGGCTTCCCAGGTAGCTTAGCGATAAAAAAAAAAAGTCAGCCTGCAATGTAGGAGATGCAGGAGATGTGGGTTCGAATCCCTGGGTGGGGAAGATCCCCTGGAGGAGGAAACTCTGCTTCAGTATTCTTGCCTGGGAAATCCTGTGGACAGAGGAACCTGGCGGGCTACAGTCCATGGGGCGTGGGACTGCAAATGGGCGGGCCCAACTGACAGAGCGTGCACACACACACATCTCTCACACACACACACACACACACACACACACACATGTAGATGACTAAGGAAGGGCAGGTCCAAGCAAGTTCAAGGCCAGCTTTGACTGAGAGCAGAGTGGCCCAAGCATCTTTACCATCTAGACAGAAGGACTCTCCCGCTGTGAGAGGTGACTCAGGAACCACATAGGCTTTTGCTTCAGCCTCAAGAGTTCAGAGCAGATTTAAGAATCCTCCCCAACCTGCTCATAGTGAGGCTGGAGGACAAGGAGAGGGGAGAAGTTGCTACAAGGCCAGGGACAGACTTTGGGGGCATGCAGTGGGTCTCCGAGGGCTTGCTGTCCCTTTAAAAATGAAGTCTTCACTTCTCATCCTGCTCTCCAGGGCCTCTTAATCAGGATACGTTTGGCTCTTGGCCCCTCTCCTCTTACCCACTTCTTCCTTTCCTTTCTATCAACCTTCCCCATGCCAAACCTATTCCTGCCTACCAGCTTGGTAATGTCTATTCCCTCTGCCTGGAATTCTCCTCCTCTAACTTCCCATGCCTGGCAACCTCATGTCATAGAGATGTCACCTCCAAAGACAGTCTTCCCTGATCACTTCCTCCTTGCCTTCATCCATTCACCACAATTTATCAAGAGCTCACTAAGTGTCAGGCACTCCTGGGCCCTGGGATGGAGAGCAAGGCAATAGAACAGGCCCCTGATGGAGCTCACATTCCAGTGTGGACAGGCAGACAGAAAACAGACAACATCTGTGCCAGGAAATCACAGAGAGGGACAAGGGTTCTGCACAGAGATGGGGCCTGGGGGTGAGAAGTGAGCCCTGACGCTGGGGTTGGACCATGTGGTCAGAGGCCCCCGAGAAGTGACATTAACGCTGAAATTGCTCAAAAGAAACCAGTCATGTTCCTGAGGAGACAAAAGCAGTAGTCTCTGATCTGGGAAATTTTGTCCCCCAGATGCTGGGAAAGATTTAGGGCAGGAGGAGAAGGGGGCCACAGAGGATGAGATGGTTGGATGGCATCACAGACTCAATGGACATGCAATTGAACAAACCAGGAGATAGTGAAGGATAGGAAAGCCTGGCGTGCTGTAGTCCATAAGGTTGCAAAGAGTCAGACACGACTTAGTGACTGAACAATAACGGGATCACTTGGCAATGTCTGGGAATATTTTTGGTTGTCACGATTTGGTATTGTTGCTGCGGGTAGCTACCTAGTAGGTATGCATGAGAGGCTAAATGTCACACAAGGCACAGGACAGGCCCCACGAGGAAGAATGATCTCAGCCCAAATATCACAGAGCTGAGGTCGAGAATCCTGGGCTATAAGATTAGGGATCCAAGGATGAGGAGCATCTGAGGGGAAATACGAGGGAGACACAGATAATGAATGACCAAGCAAATGCAGAGGTGGAATAATTCCTTCCATCCAGCCCATCCCCTCACTCAGAAAACCAATTAACAGCTAACATGTCTACTTACAGAGAAAGAAAAAGTTATGACAGTAGATAACACATTACACCAAAATTGTGCTGAAGTGACAACACTTAGGAATCATGGAAAAACACACAGAGACTGAGTTCATCATTCAAAATTGATTTTACAAGTGTTTGTTGAGCACCTACTATGTGTCAGGCATTACATACTCCTCCCCACTTCCATCGCTTCTCTTTTTTGCTGTGCACTATGTGTCAGGAGTTACTAACTCCTCCCCACTTCCATCGCTTCTCTTTTTTGCTGTGCACAGAAGCAAGAAGCAGCCAGAGTGAGAAAGCCTGGGTGGATTCAAAATATTCACCTATATTCCAAAGAATACTCATCAAATTTCAGGTTGAAATGCTTGAACCAATTTTAGTACAGAAAGAATAGTGAATAATAATATTTTTTCTTTCAAACACACACACACGTTTTATTTACATTTTATTGCTTTTATTTTAAGTTTACCTTTTGTTTATTGCTGTGCGGGGTCTCCACTGTGGTGCACGTGCTGCCCATCGCGGTGGTTTCTCTTGTGCCAAGTGCAGGTCTAGGGTATGTGGGTTCAGTAACTGCTGGCGGCACACGTGCTTAGCTGCTCGGAGGCATGTGGACTCTTCCCAGACCAGAGATCAAACCTGTGTCCCCTGCATGAGCAGGCGGATTCTTAACCACGGGACCACCATGGGACCACAACCCTGGGAAGTCCCACATTTTATATTTGTAAGTTTGAAACCTGGATCCATCCAATAATCAACATTTATGTTTAATATTTAATATGGGGTTATGGAGGAAAAACTGTCATTAGGTTGACTGCAGGTCTCACAATAGATTGGGAGATATAAGAAGGGTCTGTTATATGTGACATATATACCTCAGTTCCCCAACCCTTGCCTGGGGCAGGCATTGCTAATCAATACCGGCAATCTTGATTGGATGTACAGAATTCTGGACCCAGCCTCACAGTTCTTCCCAATGCAGAGCTCTAGGCACTTGGAGTCAGCAGATCTTAGTTACCATGAGGATGAAACTTTTTTGTTTTCTGGCTCTCTTTTGCATTAGACCATTTATTCCCCATTTTCAATTTGTACAACTGTTTTTATAAAACCTCAGTTCAGGAATAGTTGAGGATATGTTAGATAAGATTAGGAGTACATTCTGGATGCATAAATGGCTGTGGTCTATTGATTTTCCCACAGGAGAGAGAGGCAATTGGCTCTGAGTCAGTTGGTGGCTTTTGACTCCTTTGGGTGAGGGCAGGTCCCCGGGGCAGGCTGTGTCCTGGGGCACAGCCAGACCGTTTTTACATATTTTTATTTACAAGTCACATTCAAAGAGCTGGGCCAGGTAAAACTGGGCAGGACAAGGAGCCCTGGAGCTGAAGGCAGACCAGACATGAGGAGTGAGTTGGGCTCTGGGAGTAACACTGAGTGCTTCTCAGATGGCACTAATGGTAAGAATCTGCCTGCCAAGGCAGGAGTTGCAAGAGACTCAGGTTCAGTCCCTGGGTCAGGGAGATGCCCTGGAGTAGGAAATGGCAACCCTCTCTAGTATTCTTGCCTAGAGAATTCCATGGACAGAGGAGCCTGGCAGGCAGCAGTCCAAGGGGCTGTTGAGTCAGACAACTGAGCATGCAACATTAGGCACTGAAGGGCGTGGAGACTCCCCACTCCCAGTCTCCCCACCCTTTCCAAGACCAGTTCCAGGCTCCTGCACAGTATGGTTCTCATGGCCCAAAGGCACCAAAGGAGGGCTAGATACTCCCTTCTGCTGACCACTGCCCTGCCCCTTCCCCATCCTTTGCCCACCTCAAACTGTCACCGTCTTTGTGCTTTAAATAAGTCACTTTCTTCGAAGGGGCTCAGTCCCTGTGAGACAGCCTGGGACCCTTTGCCACAGGGCTTGTATCTGGACATCCCTCTCCTTGAGCAACAAAATACAAAGAAACTATATGGGACTAAAAATAACTGCATGCATGCACAGTTAAGGCAAATTCTGGACAAAAGACACAAAGAGACCAAAAAACCCAACTGCTTCTTCCAAAGAGGCTGGAGCAAAAGCAGCATATCAATACCACCTAAGGGGTGGGCAAAGCACCTAAGCCACCTCTCTTGCCAGACCTCTGGACAGCCCCCTACCCTCACCCCATATAAAAAACAAGCTCACCCTGCCTCAGGAAGTGAGTAAGCAAAGAAACCTGTTGAATTTCTTGTCTGGCCTCTAGTCAATTTCTGTTGACTTTAAGGAGGTCAAGAACTCTGGTGGGTAACACCTGGGCCCATCTCCTTCCTTCTCTTTCTCAGGGTTTCCCAAACATAAGCACAAAACAAAATAAGTGAAAACAAAACATTGAGAAAGTTTTAGTCCACCAGGAAATTCTGAAACAGTTCTGATCAGCATTTGCACTCAGAACCTGAAGAGGAAGAAAATAGTTACAGAAAGACCACTTGCATTGGTCATTGTGGACTGAGCTTAAAAGTTAAAGTCCAGGAAGCGTCCCCTCTGTCTGTTCCACATACCACTCTCCCCTCATCCTCACTTGGTATCAGACACGCCCTCACTCATAAACTAATTATGGTACAGCCTGGCCTCTTTCATATAATAATTACATACTGTTTGGTTATATTTGTGTGACGTTCTCAAATCTATCTCATTTCCGTTTACTCCTTGATCTTCACAGCACCCTGCAACATAACTCCTAGTATTGAAAGGTTGTTGCTGAACCATGAAAGACGCCGGGATTCTTGGCCTCCAGAGGAGAAGAATTCAATCTGGGGCCAGAGACGAGGCTTGATAGCTCAGAACTTTTGTGTAATAAGTTTTATTAAAGAGAAAGCTTTATTATAGAGTTTTATTAATAAAATTTTTATTATAGAGAAAGCTACTGCCTTAGACATCATAAGGGGGCAGAAGGAATACCCCCACTAGTCTTTAGCTGTATGTTATATAGCTACTACCAGTCTGCTAATTAAAGAAAGGAAATGTCTCAAAACTCAGAGAATGGCACCAGGCCCCTCACCCACAAGATGCATTTTGAGATAACCTTGGCACCAGGTGAGTCTTCCTGGGGCCATAAAACCATAAAACGATTGATAAGAATCTTGAAGAAAGGCAGATTTCCATACAAATATACTGTTTCATTAACATAGATTAGGAGAACAATAGGAGTATAACATACTGGTTTGTCACGTTGGTTCTGATCCTTTAGGCGGAACCGAGTTGAAGACAGACTAGGGTAAATACATGGCACATTAACATAGCTTAACACAAACATTTCCATAAGAAAAATGCACTGGCTAGCTCAAGGTTTGAGAAAAGTTAGGTTCAAGTGGAACCAGGTGTCATTAAAGCAACACAGAATTTTAAGAGAAACCTCCTTTTAAATGTGTATCGAGAAGGGGAAAAATGTAATACTAGTTTGTTTCCTCCTGATGCTTAAGAGAGAGATGAAAAATGTCTGACACTTGCAGCCTATTTCCTCCGTTTGGAGACCCCTGGCCTCCCTGCCTGTTACCCTCTCAGTATTATTCCCCTTTCACAGATGAGAAGACTGAGGCTCAGAGGGCTTTGCCCAAGAGAGACATGGGCAGATATTTGGGATATCTTCTAACTTAAGGTCTGGAAGCCTCCTTCTGTGTTCTGGCCACTTGCCGGACTGCAGGGTCACAGCATGGGGAGGCTGGCCTGGGTACCTCAAGGCCCCACTGGCTGGGGGTCAGGAGGCAGAACTACAATTGTTCTCGCACAACACAGCTGCAATATAAATACTGTGATATCTTAATTACATGTGGCTATGTTTTCAGTTCAGTTCAGATCAGTCGCTCAGTCATGTCCGACTCTTTGCAACCCATGAATCGCAGCACACCAGGCCTCCCTGTCCATCACCAACTCCCAGAGTTCACTAAGACTCATGTTCATCGAGTTGGTGATGCCATCCAGCCACCTCATCCTCTGTCATCCCCTTTTCCTGCCCCCAATCCCTCCCAGCATCAGACTCTTTTCCAATGAGTCAAGTCTTCTCATGAGGTGGCCAAAGTACTGGAGTTTCAGCTTTAGCATCACTCCTTCCAAAGAACACCCAGGACTGATCTCCTTTAGAATGGACTGGTTGGATCTCCTTGCAGTCCAAGGGACTCTCAAGAGTCTTCTCCAACATCACAGTTCAAAAGCATCATTTCTTCGGCGCTCAGCTTTCTTCACAGTCCAACTCTCACACCCATACATGACCACTGGAAAAATCATAGCCTTGACTAGACAGACCTTTGTTGGCAAAGTCATGTCTCTGCTTTTGAATATGCTATCTAGGTTGGTCATAACTTTCCTTCCAAGGAGTAAGCGTCTTTTAATTTCATGGCTGCAATTACCAACTGCAGTGATTTTGGAGCCCCAAAAATAAAGTCTGACACTGTTTCCCCTGTTTCCCCATCTATTTCCCATGTTTAAAAAGGTTCATTATGACAGGAAATGACCCCAGTGAGTGCCCAAGTCAGGCATGATTAACTGAAAGTGTCCATGGCAGCTCTAGGGCTTCCCTGGTGGCTCAGGGGTAAAGAATCTGCCTACCGTTGCAGGAGCGGCGAGTTTGATCCCTGCGTGGGGAAGATCCCCTGGAGAAGGAAATGGCAATTGACTCCAGTATTCTTGCCTGGAAAATCCCGTGGACAGCGGAGCCTGGAGGGCCACAGTTCACGGGATTGCCAAAGAGTCGGGCATGACTTAGTGACTGAAGGACAACAACTGCAGCTCGGCCTCCTGACCCACCCAGCAGGGCCCGCGGTACCCAGGCCAGCCTGCCCACGCCGTGACCCTGCAGTCCGGCAAGGGGCCAGGTGCCGCCCTGGCCCACTCCCTGCTGCCCAAGTTGCAGTCCTGTGCAAGCTGCACACTCACAGATCCACTCACCCATCACTCATTCATCCCCCCATTCACAACTCTTTATTGAACACTTACCCTGTGTGCATGACCGAGCGACTAACACTGCACGCTACTCTGTGCCAGGTACTGCTCTGCGCTGGGGGCGGGGGGGCAGTGGGCAAAATGACAATTCCACTGGTCTATTTTACATGCTAGTGGGCACATGAGTAGGGGGTGGTACAAACAGAGAAATAAGCAAAATACAGAGTATGTCGGATGGTTACACGTGATGGGAGGAAAATAAAGCGGCAGGCTAGGAAGATAGAGTAGGGTAGTCAGGGACGTGTCACTGAGAAGGGGGCATTTGGGCAGAGATGAGAAGGCGGGGGTTATGTCCCTGGGTGAGGGAAAGTATCTCGGGCAGAGTGAACAGCTGGTGTGCGGCCCAGAGGCTAGAGGGGAAGAGAAAAGGCAAGGATCCTTAGTGGGGGCTGGCTTGCCCGCTGAACCCCTAGAGCTTGCCAGTGTGGTCTATCCTCCACAGCAAGGTCCTCTGGAAAGTGTTCTGGGACAAATGTCCAAACGTCCGGAAATAAAATTTGTGAATCAAAGGATCTGCATATATTAAATGGTAGGAGTCACTTCCTGAAGCCCTCTCTCACAGCATTTTCCTCTTCCCTTTCTCCCACTCAGCGTGTTTTGCTTAGAGCCAGATGAATCTCCCCCGATTTTCTTTTTACCTTCCACTACTTGAATGCTCGGAGACCTTGGTGGTTCCTGCTTGCACACAGGAAAGCCCCGGCTTCCTCCCTCCGACCCCACAGACTTCCTCTATCAAACCCCACCTTTTCTCCTGCTGTGTCCTGGCACAGAACCTACTCACTTGTCAGCACACAGCATGTGTGTCTGGCTCTGCTGCTGCTGCTAAGTCACTTCAGTTGTGTCCGACTCTGTGTGACCCCATAGACGGCAGCCCACCAGGCTCCTCCGTCTCTGGGATTCTCCAGGCAAGAACACTGGAGTGGGTTGCCATTTCCTTCTCCAATGCATGAAAGTGAAAAGTGAAAGGGAAGTCGCTCAGTCGTGTCTGACTCTTAGCGACCCCATGGACTGCAGCCCACCAGGCTCCTCCATCCATGGGATTTTCCAGAAATAGTACTAGAGTGGGGGTGACATCGCCTTCTCTGGTGTCTGGCTCTGGAAAACCTAAAAAGCTGAAAACTGATGGGTGGGGTCACAGGTTAACTGAACTGCACGTCGTGGGTGGCTGGAGGCTCAGTGGCCACCATCCCTAAGAGACCCTAGACACTCAGTTGCATCTTACCTCTTAGCCACATCTCCTTTATTTTCACTGGACACAGCCTTGATTTATTCAACAAGCACACATCAGCACTTACTAGAGGCAGACTGTCCGCTAAACACTGGAGATCCCAAAATGGAAAAACTGGGTCCCAGCTCTTTCTGGGTCCCATGTGTCTTTCCCGTCCACCTTCATGCAGAATTTCCTTAATCAGCCCAGAGTGTAGTTCACTCCCCCCTCTTACCTCCCACAGCACCTGGTCTCTGCTTGATACTTGGCATAAATTTATTAACACTATCACTAATTCTTTTTAAAATATTTCCGTGTCTCATCTTTCAAGCTAGAGTGAAGCTAGAAGGCAGGGACTACATCTTATATTAGATCTTTGCAATTCTCTCTGCCTTATAGATTATCTGGCACATGTTTGCTAGTTAAATATCTGTTTGTTGAGGATATGATCATGCATCACCTCTGCTCAAAAAACACTTGATAAATCCCCCAGCCTGGCTCTCAAGCCCTTTCCTTTAGGACTACACTAGACATCACCTCCTCCAGGAAGTCTTCCAGGAGTGCTTATTTAAGGTAGACTGAGAGCCATTGCCACACACACAAGCACATGTGCACATAGATACACAGACACAGAGACAGACAGACACACACACATTGCTCCTTTGCCCTCTTCCATCAGAACAGCTGTCTGCAAGATGGGTGAGAACTTAGTCTTCAAAGTCACAACACCCCTGGGTTCTAACCCTGGCTCTACCACATACTGGCTGTGTGGTGGTTCCTGCACCTCTTTGCACCTCAGCTTCCTCATCTGTAAAATAGGCATTGTAATCACATGCCTCCTGGCAGGGGTGGAGGGCGATGCTAGGAGAAGTGAGCAAATGCTGCCGAGAGCTCCAGCACCAGCACCCATGCGGAGCACAGGAAATCAGCCTCATCCTTTCACTGGCCACACAGTGGGTCTTTGTGCTCCCTGAGGGTGGCCCAGAGCCGGCTTTGCTCCCCTGAATCACCGGCGCCTGTTGGGGTCGGGGACAAGAAGATACTTCATTAACACTTGTTGGAGACCTCCCTGGCAGTCCAGTGGTTAAGACTCCAAATGCAGGGTCCACGATCCCTGGTCTGGGAACTAAGAACTGCATGCCGAGTGGTGTGGCCAATATATAAACACACATTTTTTGGGTGGGTGACCATATACATTTGCCTTGAGAGAAAGCCTGATAAATACAATTATCTGTCATCCCCGAACAGCAGCACTAAAGCCCATGGACAGGACTTTGGAAGAGGAATGAGGCCAACTGGGAAGCTGAACGTGATTGCGTTCGGGGCCCCAGTTCACCAGCCACCAGGCACCTTAGTGGAGCTGTGTTGAACCAACCTCAATATCCTGCCAGCAGAATTTCTCAGACTCATTTAGATTCCATTAGGTTCTTCCTTTCTATTTTCATTTGAATAACATATATTTTCCCATTTTAATTTTTCTCCCTTCCTCTCAAATCAGAACATTTTGCCCACAGAGATATGGGCTACAGTTTGCATTTATAGCATCCTTATTAATCCCGTCTGACCTCTGGGCTGAGAGAGCAGCCTGGGGAAACAACGGCAGTTCCCTTTCCACAAGGCTATTAAAGTGCCTTTCTTTTCATTGGTCCAAAACAGAAGATGAGCTTAAAAAAAAAAAAAAAGCTGGATTTCCTTTTCCATCTCAGGGTGTGGGAAGGACACGCAGTTCCCTATGTGTAGGACTCGGGGGACCTGCTTGGGGTGGCTGGCAGACAGGGCTCTTGGACCTGCTTGCGGTCTTTCTGGATTTCTGGTGGGTACACTGGAACTTAGAACAAAAAATTGTAGAATTGGATAATGCCATGGAGTCTTGGCCTTCAACAAAACTGTCTTTCAAAAATGCTGGTCAGGTACTCTGGCTAATCCTTTGATACTTCCCGCATGTCTTTGAATATTTCCTATGCGTTAGACACTATTCCAAATGCTCTGCAGGTATCCACCGCTCGAACCGTCACAACAACCTGCTTACCTCTGAAAAGTATGTTATTTTTTCCATGTTTCAGATGAAGATATTGAGGCACAATGAGGGAATGAAGCTCAGCCAAATAACCTAGCTCCTGGCATCAGCCAGCCATGGCTGGCACATGTGGGTCTTTTCTAGAAATGATATAAGACCTACCGTTCTCCGGGTAGGGTCCCAGTGACCACAGGTTGGTGTCAGGAGCACTGAGTGCCAGCCCCCGTGCCCTCCCAGGCTGGGTTATGCCTTGCTCAGCATAACCCACCCACCCCTGCCCCCTGGTGGCTCTGGTGGCAGAGGTGGGTCTGGTGTCTGTGTGCATAACAGCTGCATGTCTTTGCCCTGCCCAGCTCAGTCCCGGGGCTCTTTTATCCCCGAGTCACTGGAGCTGAGAGCAAAGTGGGTAGGGATTTAAGGGGATGGAGACTGGATTAGTCTTGCAGGTTTCCTAAGAACAGTGGGGCAGGGAAATTGACGTATGCCTTGAGGACCCAGGTTCTAAATCCTAAGGACGACCCATTGGGGTCTCAAGACCCTGAAGGCAGGTCCTCAGAGAGTCTCCATAAGGATTTGTATGGGCTAGGAACCTGTTCCCTATCAAGGGGGCCACTGAATGATGCCATCCGGTTTGAGATGTCAGCTCCAGGAGATGACATGGTGGAGAAGGAATGGCATGGTCTTAAGTAGCAGATGGACTAGGGTGTATGACCTGCCTCTCACCTGATCTGGGTGACCCGGGTGTGTTAGCAACAACGCTGAGTCTAAAGATGAGCAGAGTCATGATTGCTGGCTGTCTAGAACACAGGCTCTCCCCGCTCTGCTCCTCTACTTCTTTGGCTGTGAGGGTAGCTTATGCCTCAAAGCCTACTTGCCTCACCAGCTACTCCTTGGGGCTCCCTCTGCCAACCCTTACCTGTGCACCCAGGGTGGGGTGCATTGTTAGAGACCAGGCTCACTCGCCTTCCAGAGCCCAGATGTTCTGGGAGTGAAACGTTTCAGAGCAGCCAGACTCTCCCCATATCGCCTTCATCTTTATTTAAAATTCTCACACAAAGCCCCACAGGCTGAGCAAAGCTTTAGTCTGCTCCTCTTTTTCAATGGAGCCTTTTTGACAAGAGCTGTGGTGAGAGTGGTGAATGCATTCTTCAAGAAGCCGGGGGCAGTGACAATACAATATTTCCGGTACGGATGGACCTACTTGCAGGGCAGAAATAGAGGCGCAGATGTAGGGAAAAGACTTGTGGACAGAGTGAGGGGAGGAGAGGCTGGGACGGATCGAGAGTGTAGCATGGATATATATACACACCACCACGTGTAGAGCACCAAGCTAGCGGAAGCTGCTGTGCAGCACCAGGAGCTCGGCTCAGTGCTCTGTGATGACCTAGAGGGGTGGGATGGGGCCGTGAATGGGAGGCTCGAGAGGGAGGGATCTTTCGTACACAAAAGCTGATCCATGTTGTGGTACAGCAGGAACGATCACAGCACTGTGAAGCAATTACACTCCAACTCAAAAGAGAGAGAAAATGCAAATTTCCCTTTGCCCAATACTAATCAGCAAACCGAACCAAAACATTCAGAATTTTACTGCTTTTTCCTTGACTGGTCCCCATGGCAGGCCTGGGGTCATCAAGTGGGGGCAAATGTGGTTTTGCCAGGGCCTCCTGCACTCTTGGAGTTTGGGCACAAAATAATTCTGCTCACATCCTTGATCCTATTGTGTTACATGACAAAGAGCTCATTCCTTCAGCTTTGGGCGAGAGCAGGTTACAGATGAGGGTCTGGCTGAGCCCTGCAGATGCCTGGAGGAAAAACGAGTGAGCGCCCCGCAAGTGACTCATGCCCCTCCGCAGTGGCCGCCTACTCCACGGAAGCCCCACCAGCCGGCTGCTGTCTGCCGGCTAATAATTCTAATCTCCTTCAGTCATCCAGTAACCATCTTTCATCTAACAATTCGCTCCTCCAATTAATACCGTCCACTGCTGGCTACTGGGGGATTTCAAGATGACGACGACAGCAAATGACGGCAGCAGCGAGCATCTGAGCTCTTATCTCTTGAGTGGTTGCAAGAGCTTTCCCTCTATTTTCTCCCCTAATCTACCCTAGAAGCTAGAAACTGTTCTTCCAGTTTACAGATGGGAAAACCGAGGGTCAGAATGATTAAGGAACTTGCCTTAAGTTATGCAGCTGAACAAGTGGTGATTCAACAAAGCCCTTGCCTTTGAAGGGCTACCTCCCTCCTGCTGATGGTCGATCTTCACTACCTTCCTGAGGATGAGGCAGTATGCTGAGCAACAGTGTGATTTTGGGTCACCACTATTCTTATGAGTGATTTCTATGAAGCTTGCCCTGTCCGCAAAATGCACGGGATCTAGGCAAGAAGGCAAGATTAGCAAATGTGAGATGATCAGAGAAACAAGGTCAATCCTAAAATTTCCATAAATGAAAAATATCTGGGGGAATTCTTTCCAAAATACATTTTATAGAAGTGTAGTTTGTTAGAGTGTTACTATGTCTTTTAAAAAATATTCAAGAGTCAGTTTCCATTTGTGAAGCATGGGACCCAGTGATGCTAATTTGTTTTTGGCTGCAGGACTTGTCAGGAACCTTACTCTCCTAACCTGCATGACACTCTCTACACCACGTTTCCTTCATTGCAAGATGTCATCAGTTGTAAGATGCCCCATTTATTCCATAATCACTTTCCCAGAGAATAAAAATTTTCACATATGTGAAAAATTTTCACATTTGTAAGGCAGGGGCTCATTTCCAAAGCATCAGTAGGTGGAAATCAAAGAAGTAGGTTATTAGACAGCATTTCCCAAAACTTCTGACCAAGGAACCATTTTATGCAGGACTGTTGCTCTTCAGAAAAGTCTCTGTGAATCATTGGTTGGAGGAGAAATCTGCTTTAGACTGGGGGAAGCCAAAGAGAACTGGAAGGAGGCAGCCTGGAAGTGGGTCTCACAATCTGGGCAGGAGAGGCTGCGTGGAAGACAGAGGCAGAAAGGGGTGGGTCCTGGAGCCCATTAAAGGGCTGTGTGCCGCCCCCAGGACTGGGTCCCACCTGGTACCCCATCATAATGGGGGGAGAATCGGATGTTCTTAGAACAGGCTTTCCCTACAGCATCTGACAGTGCAGGGAGCAAGACTCCACATGTCACAGTCTGTAATGGAGACAACGCAGCCAGCAGTTTCAGCCCAGGCCGGGGTACTGTGGAAGAGGAAATGTGGGCTCTGTGAGAGCCCAGAGGAGGGTTCCCCTCCTTTCTGGGGAGTGGTAGGAGAAGTCTTCCTGGGGGAAGTGGTTGTTAAGTTGGTGCTTGAAGGGATGGGAGGAGGTGAGCATGACTAGCAATAGTAGCCTAGATGCTGGGTTCACGAGCAGGGCACTGGAGGAGTTGAGAAGACTTCAGTTTAGTGGGAGTGGGGGCCTGGCGGGGAGTGGGGAGCAACATGGGAAAAACTGAACTAGGGCCAGATCATGCAGGACCCTAAAGGCCATGAGAAGACATGTGGCTCTCACAGCGCCAGCAGGCAGTGGAGACACGGCTGCTCAATTGTGTCTGACTCTGCGAGCCCATGGACTGCTGCCCACTAGGCTCCTCTGTCTGTGGAATTCCTCCTTGAATCTGGGCTGGTCTTTGATGAGCTTGGACTAATAGAATATGGAATAAATGAAACAGCACAAGCACTCCCCCTGGGCCTTGAGAATATTTGCAGCTTCTGCTTTGCCCATTGCTCTTGGAACCAGCACCATGAGAAAAGGCTCATCGAATCCACTAAGAAACACAGGGCACAGTCACCGCCTGTCACCGCAGCTGATAGCCAGCCAACCATGGGGAGAGCCAACTAAGTCGGCTATAGAGAGGCCTTCCAGGGGGGCCACGGACATCAGAATCAGCCAAGCCCAGACTAGACCAGAAGAACCACCAAGCAAGTCATACACCACTGCTCCTTCTAAATTTGGAGGTGGCTTGTTACAGAGCAATGAATATCTGATACACCAGTCTGTGTACAGAAAAACCATTTACAAAGGAAAAACAATCCTGGAGGGAAAGATTACAAAATGCAAGAGTAGTGCATTTATTCAACAGTGGGATTACAGGTGATTTTTAAAAAAATCATTTGCTTCAGATTTTCAAGACTATGCTTAAGCTATTTATGGTTTAAAACAAATGCACTTTTTCAAAACTGAAAATAGGAGCTGAATCTTCCTCTCTGGAGCATTCTAATTCAAACCTCTCTGGCTAGTTCCTGTTTAGAACTGGAACCTCATCATCAGCTTTCAGCAGATGTGGAGGAGACTTGCGTTGTGTCCCCCACTGTAAGGCCAGGATGGTGGGCTCTGGAGGGCTGCACCCAAGCTCCCCTCAGCCTCTCCCTCCTGGGCTTTGAAGTGAGAAACTTGGGAACTGCCATCTCTGTTTTCAACAGCCATACATAGCCCCTCTCTCTGAATCCCTGAGACATTCACAGTCTATACAATGCAGGCAGTCCCAGCCTTGCCCCTCGCTTTGGATTGTTTCCCTGTGTTTGGAGAGCTCCAGAAATTGAGCTGGCACATCAGGATAAGCCTGATATTTGGAGTGTAAGGGCCTGGACCCACATCCCAGCTTTGCACTTCCCAGATCCTGCGTTCATTTCTTGGCACCACTATCTTCCAGGGCTGAAGTTAGGCTGGACATTCAGAGATGAACTAGCCACAGTCAGTGGCCTAGGGGAGTGCTTAGCCTTGTGGGTGAGACTTACACACTCAAAAGCCAAAATCAGGGTGATCACATCATTTATTGTTCAAACTGGGACATCTGGGGGAGTGAAAGTGCCTAACTGGAGTCAACCAGGGCTGTCTGGGGCTAACAGAGACCTATGGGCATGCTGCCCACACTCCAGTGTTCTTGCCTGGAGAATTCCGTGGACAGAGGAGCCTGGGCTACAGTTCATGGTGTCACAGAGAGTCGGACACAACTGAGCAACTCACACCACCCATAGCCTAGCCTCTCCATATGAGTTGCAGTCAAGAGATGCAGTCCAGCTAACTAAAGGAATTTAAGTAAACTAAAAAGAAAATCACTGCTTTCCTTTACGTATGTAAATGTAGATGCTATTCATAATTCACAGCTACACTTTTGCTTTTCCTAAGTTTTTCCTAACTGAAGTTGCTCCAAAACCCTTGACGTGTCAAACAGGAGAATTTTCTAGGACACCTGGCCCACGTGATTTTCTCTTTCTGCCACCTCTTCCCTTTCTAGCTCTTAGCTCTTGTTACCTCTCTGCCTCCTGCGTCTCTGAAGCCAGCTGTCTCGCCCCATTCTCCAGAGGAACAGTGGGAGGAAGAGAAGAGAATCTGAGAGTCAAGGACACAGAACTATTTGGGGGTTGAGGAAAGAGTGGGGAGGCTCACATAGATAAAGGGTATCAATCTTATTTCTGGCATGCACACAGATAAATAGCATCCAGTGTGATAGATTCAATGATAGAACAGGCCCCTGTGAAGGAGGGGCACCTAATCCAGCTGACCCTCAAAAAACATTTTAGTTATGACTTAAATCTCTGTGACTTTAGTCAAATCACATAATTCTGCTGAGCTTCAAATTCTTCTTCGGAAAAGTAAATGAATGAATGAATGATATGAATGAGGAATGAATGAATGAATGATATTACAGAAGTCACAGTCCACTGACCAACAAAGTTTGATTCCTTTCTCCCACCTCCCATCAATCAGAATGTGATATCCATGCTGAGAAGCTGATGCTCATCCAAGACTACATTTCCCAGGCTCCCTTGCAGTGGGGAGCATGTGACTGGTCTCCAATAGAATGTGAAGGTAAGTCTTATGCGTCACTTCCAGGTCAAGGTGGTTAAGTATTAGGTATTCAGTTATTCTCTCTGTACCCTCTCTCCCTGCAGTCTATCAACTCGATAGGTGACCTCAAGGCCTTAAGACAGTGGAGCAATGAGATGTAAGGCACCTGATTCCCCTAGCAACCACCTGTGAAAGAAAAATCAAAATGGAGTCGGTATTGCTAAGAGAGCTCTTTAAAATGGAGCTAGGAGGCCATTCAGGAAATGTGATTATATACATCTTAGTCTGGATGGAATTTGGCCTTTGACCACTCATTATCCTAATGAAGTCGTCCAAAATATCTGCCAGAAACTCAAGATACTTTTCCAACACTTACCCCAAAATAACTTGTGAAAGCCAAGTTATTAGCTTATCAGATTCATACCCTAAACTAACTCCCGATTCCTTAAAGACATTTTCTGGCTTGCCTCAAAGTCAATCAGTCTCACCAGGAAATTTTCAGAGACCTCGTGTCTTTTTGTCTTTATAAACCTCTGGCTCTTTCTCTTCTCTGGAACATTCTCTCGGTTTCACCAGAATCTGTGTCTCCTGAATTGAAATTCTTAAGACTTCAAATAAACTCTTTTCTTATTTGCAGCCGCCTTCTCTGTTTTTCAACACACCTAGAGAAGAGCCATATAATCAGAAGCACACATGTTGGACTTTCCAAAGATAAAAAATGTACTGTTATTGGTAAAAGCAATTAAAATCTTGAGGTTGTTGCAGCAGTTAATTTATCCTGGCTACTTCACCTCTGTCTCAGGTGTTCAATAGATTAAATAAAATGAATGTAACGGCTTGAATATTACTCCTGCCCTGCAGTGATATAGCTATGTCCAAACCCTAGGATACTGGGAATGTGGCCTTATGAGGTAAAAGGGTCTCTGTAGTTGTACTTAAGGATCTTGAGGTCATCCTGGATTATCTGTTACATGAGTGGGCCCTAGATCCACTGATGACTGTCTTTATTTTTTTAATAATATTTATTTATTATTTATTAGACTGCACTGGATCTTAAGCTCCATTGTAGTGCAGGGGCTTAGCTACCCCACAGCATGTGAGGTCTTAGTTCTCCAGCCCAAGTCCTCTGCATTGCAAGGCGAATTCTTAACCACTGGGCCACCAGGGAAGTCCTGATGACTGTCTTTATAAAACAGGAGAGTTTTGGAAGCCACAGACAGAAGAGGAGATGGTCATGTGAAGATAAGAGGCAGAGATTGGAAGGAGATAGCCACAAACCAAGGAAAGCCTGGAGCAGCTGGAAGAGGCAAAGAACAGATTCCTCCACGGTGCCTTCCTGTTTTGGCCAAACGCTCCAGGAAACAGACTCACTCAGAAGGACAGCGTGGATAGCGGAGTGCAGTTTACGACACCGGCGGGTCCGAGGCAGTTTCCTTCTCAGCCAGGGCCCCCGACCGACTTTTGTGAAAACCTTATATACCTTAAGCGTACTAATCAAGCCCACATCCCCAGGTTCCTTAAGCCTAACCTGGAAAGTGCTAAAGGGAGATACAATCAGGTCACAGCCATGATTCATAATCAGAAGGGTCAGCTGGTTGTACACTGTAGCCTACACCAGTGGGTGCCATACAGATTACAAAGGTGACTGACTGCGTAGGGGATTATCACATTCTTTCTGGTGACGGGAAATCTTGGTATGGAATCTGGTGTTTATCAGTCCGGGAGGCCAGTTCGTCTGTAGGTATGTTATCGCCATGGCTACCAGGCACGCAGTCCAAAGCTCACTGAAAGTGCAAGATTGAGTTTCCTTCTTTTTCAAGATGGAGTCAGCTCGGCCTGTCCCTTTCCTTCCTTGTTCCTAGGGAATAGGGCCCTGCTGACCCTTTGATTTTGGATTTCTAGCCTCCAGAACTGTGAGAGAATAAATTTCTGCAGCTTTAAGCCACCCACCCAGTTTGTGGTCATGTGTTATAACAACCCGAGGAAACGAATGTGGTGAGATATGCCCAGGGCTTAGCACAGGGCCCAGCATGAAGAAGCACCCAGAAAATGGTGACAAGAAGAGAATCAGCCCGTAACGCCTCCACCGTTCCCTCCTTAGAGACAGGGTCTTCTGGAAGCTTGTGTCCCCTGAGAGCAGGCAGAGTTCACATCTGTACTGTTAATGCTAGGAGAAGTTTCTCGCTCATAACAGTATTTGTACTGAGAGTAAATGCAGACCTGGGAGCAGGCATTTTCATTAATGTGGAACAAAAAAATGAAAAAGGCTTTCTCTGCAGTGTCTCTTTTGAAATGCCTGTGGAAGCAGCTCCTGGGACCATCTGCCTGGGGCAGCCTGAAAACCAGCCTCAGGCAGAAGGGATGTGATCACTGGGCCTTCTGGAAGGCCACTCTGAATCCCTCTCCAGGCTGAGGTCCAGAGGAGTTCAGGAGACCTCTTGTAGGATCAGTGTGAGGCAGCAAAAAAGATAATGCAGACTGAGCGGGGAGGCCAGAAGCTTACGGCTCTGGAAATGTCTGTCCAGTAAGGTAGCATCCGTCAGGTGTAGCTATTTAAATTTAAATTCTTTACAATGAAATAAAATTTTAAAAACTTAGTCCCACAACTCAACTACATCAGATGACTGCAATTTATAGAATATTTCCGTCATCACAGAAAGTTCTATTGGGCCATGCTACTCAGCCAGGAGGTTCTGTCGATTACCAGCACTGTGATCTCTGACATGTAGGTCTCCGCTTGTTTCAGACACTGTCTCTGCCTCAGTGTCCCCATCTATAAAAGGAGGGTAATGACAATATTTACTTTGTAGGGTCAGGATCAAACGAGATACTAGATTTCAGGTACTCAGCTCAGTGTCTGACATGTGTTAGTGCTCTTTATGGGTAGAGAAATAATGTATGGTAGAGGAGTAAGGTGAGCTCACGGCTTGGGAGTGAGGAGGCCTGGGCTCCAGGCTAGGTTTAGATATTTACCGGAGGCTGTAGAGAAAGTTCCAATTCTTGCTCCATCAAAGTTATGTGGCTTTGGGTAAGTCACTTCACCTCTCTGAGTCCATATATCTTAGCAATAGAAGGGAAGTTCGAATTTTATTGGATCCTACGCTTCCAGAAAAAGAGAAAATTTTAAAAGCCTAATATTTTTTGACCCTGATCCCTGCTTTTAGAAATCTTTCAGAAGAATCAGAAAAATAAGCAAAGATTAAAGTTCAAAGATCATCTTTGGAGAATTAGCAAATAGCGACAAAATCTTGAAATTAGTTTAAATTTCTCCTAATAAGAAAATAAACACTTTATTGCATATCTGCATGATGAACAATTATACACATGCAACATCATTTTGTAAAATATTACATAAAAGGGAAAATGTTTCTATTTAAAACAAGCAGAACTTATTTAAAGTTATACAGTGTGTTCGTAAATTTATATTTTGGAAGCATTTGCATCTATCTATAGGCTAGAATACACCAATATTTTGAACAGTGACTTTTTTCCCAGGATGCTGGACCTTGATTGCTTCTATTTTCATCTTTCTGTATTTATCAGATTCTCTAAAATCTAGTTTGCCTCCACTAGTTTGCAAATGGAAAACCTTACACTAGCAGAAAGCTGATGACCTAGATGGTCTCTAAGGGCCCTTGGAGGCTCTGACAATCTGTGACTCAGCAAAGAGGTGGGAATAATCTGTTTACAGCCTCGAAACCTCTACTATGCAGGAGGCAGAGGACTGGGTGAGGGAATGTCATGCAGTCTCTGGGCTCCTTCCTGACAGGTGTCACTGAGAACAGCTGGTGCAGAGTAAGGCCCTGAATCTTGCCAGAAAAAGAGAGTCCAGACATCCCATTCACCCCTGACCACACTCAGTAGGAAGCCGTGAACGCACCATCGGTGACCGGGAATGTGTGAACTGTAAACAGACAGTGACAGGAGCTTGTTATGTGCTGGGTGCTGGGCTAAGTGCTTTCATAGGTTCTTTTCTTTTAAATCTTTAGAAAAGGAAATTTGGGACAAATAAACTTTTCACCACAGGACTGGAAAAGGTCAGTTTTCATTCCGATCCCAAAGAAAGGCAATGCCAAAGAATGCTCAAACTACTGCACAATTGCACTCATCTCACATGCTAGTAAAGTAATGCTCAAAATTCTCCAAGCCAGGTTTCAGCAATATGTGAACCGTGAACTTCCTGATGTTCAAGCTGGTTTTAGAAAAGGCAGAGGAACCAGAGATCAAATTGCCATCTGCTGCATCATCGAAAAAGCAAGAGAGTTCCAGAAAAACATCTATTTCTGCTTTATTGACTATGTCAAAAGCCTTTGACTGTGTGGATCACAATAAAATGTGGGAAATTCTGAAAGAGATGGGAATACCAGACCACCTGATCTGCCTCTTGAGAAATCTGTATGCAGGTCAGGAAGCAACAGTTAGAACTGGACATGGAACAACAGACTGGTTCCAAATAGGAAAAGGAGTACGTCAAGGCTGTATATTGTCACCCTGCTTATTTAACTTATATGCAGAGTATATCATGAGAAATGCTGGACTGGAAGAAACACAAGCTGGAATCAAAATTGCTGGGAGAAATATCAATAACCTCAGATATGCAGATGACACCACCCTTATGGCAGAAAGTGAAGAGGAACTCAAAAGCCTCTTGATGAAAGTGAAAGAGGAGAGTGAAAAAGTTGGCTTAAAGCTCAACATTCAGAAAAGGAAGATCATGGCGTCCAGTCCCATCACTTCATGGGAAATAGATGGGGAAACAGTGGAAACAGTGTCAGACTTTATTTTTCTGGGCTCCAAAATCACTGCAGATGGTGACTGCAGCCATAAAATTAAAAGACACTTACTTCTTGGAAGGAAACTTATGTCCAACGTAGATAGCGTATTCAAAAGCAGAGACATTACTTTGCCAACAAAGGTTCATCTAGTCAAGGCTATGGTTTTTCCTGTGGTCATGTATGGATGTGAGAGTTGGACTGTGAAGAAGGCTGAGCACCGAAGAATTGATGCTTGTGAACTGTGGTGTTGGAGAAGACTCTTGAGAGTCCCTTGGACTGCAAGGAGATCCAACCAGTCCATTCTGAAGGAGATCAGCCCTGGGTGTTCTTTGGAAGGAGTGATGCTAAAGCTGAAACTCCAGTACTTTGGCCACCTCATGCGAAGAGTTGACTCATTGGAAAAGACTCTGATGCTGGGAGGGATTGGGGGCAGGAGGAGAAGGGGATGACAGAGGATGAGATGGCTGGATGGCATCACTGACTTGATGGACGTGAGTCTGAGTGAACTCCGGGAATTGGTGATGGACAGGGAGGCCTGGTGTGCTGCGATTCATGGGGTTGCAAAGAGTTGGACACGACTGAGTGACTGAACTGAACTGAACTGAAACTTTTCGTTTCCAATAAGCATGCAAAGAACTGTTCAACCTTGCTGGTCATTTAAGCAAAGCAAATTAAAACTGGGACGAAAGATTTTTCACCTAGCCGAGGGGCGACTATTGCTAAATTTAATAGTGCCAAGTACTGGTGAAGACATGTGCAATCAGTCATGCTGATGTATACACATTTATTAATTGGTACAAATGTTCTGGAAAAAAGAATACCATAAATATAAAAATCTTTAAAAATGTAGAAACCCTTTGCTCTAGAATTTTTGCTTGGAGGCCTGGTCTTTATCCTAGGGAAATGGAAGTGGGAAAAAAATCATACACAGAGAATATTAAGTGAGATCTCATCGTCCAGAGGGTGCAAATGAGCAGCACTTACTGTGAGATACTGAGGTTTCAGCTCAGAGGCCCCACTCCCACAGCTTTCAGACAGGCATTTCTGGGGTTTTCAGCGGGTCCCACATGTGCTCAAGCACTCTGCTTCAACCTGCTTGATCTTCTTCTGCCCAAAAGCCACCTAAGGGAGATGGCCTCACACCCTCCCATGTGAGCCCCAGACCGACTTCCACTCTTCTCCAGACTGTTCTGCGCCCTGGAGGCTGAGCAAAGGGCTGTATCTCCTCTACCAACTGGATTCAGTTAGGGGGGCTGTGAAGCTCAGAAGACAGGTCTCTGGACAGTGAGGTCAACTCTTCATTCCCCAGCTGCCCCCTTAAGGGTCTCAGGTTGGAGGCAGCCCCTCTCAAGGGAACTCTATTTCAATGCTGGCACAGTACCCCCTGCCCCATCCCAGCTCACCTTGGCCACCCGCCAGGGTACTGCACTATTCCCTGTGTTTCCCTAGTCCCTAAACCTCCTCGAATTTCCCAACCTCCTCTTAAGTGGTGTGCTGGGAAACCAGCTCTCCAAAAAGCAAAAGCCCTGATTTGCAGTGTTTGTAGACCTCCATGGGAGAAATACCCCCACCGGGGCACGTGACCAGCTTCCTGTAGTTTAACAACTGGCTGACAAAGGCTCAGCACACCAGGGGCCTGCCCAGCCTCCCCCTCCCACCCCCCGCCCGTGTCCACCCCCCGCCCGGGACTCTGGCTGGACCTGGAGTCTCGGGCCCTGCCTCTGCTGCAGCTGCTGTCAGCGATGATGCAGATTCCCTTTCCAGAGGGCCACTGCGTCACTCCGAGCCCTCTGTTCTTATCACTCCAGAGCCTGAGTCACACAAGTTATGGCATAAAAAGAGCCCCATCCGCCTACATCCACCTCTGTCTCTCCTCGCTTCCCCTCCCCCTCGCAGTCTTGAATCAGGCTGAGACAGGGCTAGGAAACTCACAACCGGCTGCCATCTTCCACTTCTATGGCTTTCTCTTCTCTCTCCCCAGGTTCTGATTCCTAAACTGTGTCCTTATAGATCCAGCCTCCTCTGTATCTATCAGTTTAGGAAAAACGACGCCACTTTGAGTGAGGGTCAAGGTGAAATACATCTGCTGACCAGCAGAGGGCGACTCTGAGTTCCATCAAATAGGCAAACGCACCATTTCTAAACATTCAACAAAGGATGAGGTTTGCTCATTTAAGGGAATACTGTACAACCTTTTCAATAAAGTCTTATGGTATGGTAAAATGATTATAATATTGTGCCATAGTGAAAAGCAAGCTTTTTTTTTTTTTCTCATCAATTCTACAATATAAAACAACCTTGAGGACGTTATGCTAAATGAAATTGGCCAGACACAAAATGACAATTACTATATGATTCTATTTAGATGAACTATCTAAAGGAGTCACACTCATAGAAACAGAAAGTAGAATAGTGGTTGCCCTGACATGGGGGAGCCAGAAGGTGGGGGTTGTTTAATGGGTATCACATTTCAACTGATGCCAGGAGTCGACTCATTGGAAAAGACCCTGATTCTGGGAAAGACTGAGGACAGGAGGAGAAGGGGGGCAGAGGGTGAGATGGTTGGATGGCATCACTGACTCAGTGGACATGAGTTTGAGCAAATTCCAGGAGATGGGGAAGGACAGGGAAGCCTGGTGTGCTGTAGTCCATGGGGTTGCAAACAGTTGGACACAACTGAGCGACTGAACAACAACAACATTTCAGTTTTCCAAGATGAAAAAGTTATAGAGTTCTGTTGTATGGCCATAACCATATAGTTAACTCTACTGAACTGCACGCTAAAAAATGGGTAAGATGGTTTTTTTTTTTTTTAGCCAAATTAACAACAGAAAACCCTTAAGATTCTCTATTTACTTGAGTGTTAGAGATGTGACAGTGAGTAGGAAGCATTCCTGCCCTGGGTCTCAGAAAGCTCACATCCCCATGGGGAGGCCTGTCAAAGGAGAAGGCACATGAATAAATGTGAAATTCAGAGAGAGGAAGTGCTGTGGAGGAGGTGCACGCAGCGCTCTGCCTGCGCTGAATCAGAGCGCTGACCTGGCACCAGAGGTGAGGGGCATGGTTAAGGGCACAGGGGGTGAGGTGAGGACAGCGGACTGGAAGCCTCAGAAAGGAAGAGTTAAGTAGCAGGTGGGGGCCGAGGGGCCATGCCCTCCGGAGGGAGAGCACCTGCAGCCTTCTGTAAGTGTCTGAAAGAAGGCGCACTGCCTCCTCGCGCCAGCAGCTCCCTCTGCGTGGCGAGCGGTATGGCAGCATAATCTCCATGCCTTGTCTTCCTCCCACCCCTCTGTGTTGTCCATCTTGTCCATGGTGAGCTTAGGTGACTTTGCAGAAAGAAAACAGCATAACTCCTCCCCCACCTTACTGCTCAGACAGACGGCAGGGCTCTTCATGTAAGCTCCTCCTTGTTTCCCAGAGCATCGTGAACTGCTTACAATGATGCTTAATGACGCAGCAGGCTAGAACACCTTGTCGCTAAACAAGAACAGTGAGGCGAAGGGGTAACGTCGCTGGAAGAGTCAGAGGAAAAAGGAACGTGGTGTATCTTCACTCACCTGTCCTGTTCCCCTCGGACTCGCCTTGTCAGTTGCTTTGAATTCTGGCCCTTAATCGTCCTGTGTTTGTCTTCTCAACTCCATAGAAAAATCTTCTGTTGTGACTTCTTCTGCTCCTCATTATTCTCTCTCCCTTAAAATATATAATTTTTTCTTTTCTGTGCTGATTTTTTGCAGTGCTAAAACCCCCCCTTGCTCCCTCAGGGAGGGGCTCAGTCTGACCACCTCAGCACAGTGACAGATCCAGAACCACCTCTGTGCTGCAGGTCCTCAAATATTCCTGAGAGAGAGGCTTAGCCGGGGCTGAGAGTCACTCACACCCTCCTCCGTAGCACTAAGCCAGTGACACCCCTCAGCAGGGCCTCAGGACACGGGTTGCCAGTTTGATTTATGGGGCTTATTATTCTAAGTGGCGGCAGAGAATAGATATTGATTCAAAAGAGTGTAAATACGTGAGCAGATGCACAATCCAGAAAGGGCTACAGATGGAGGAGAAGGGGTCTGTAAAGCCCTGAAGCAGACGTCATGAAGAAACGCTGGTCCTCGAGGGAGCCTGGGGGAGCTGTGGGGTCAAGGCCGGGTTGTGAAGCCAGGTGCGCATCCGGCGGCATCACCTCACGTGCTGGGGAAGTGCCCTCGGCAAGCGAGATGAGAAGGCCTCCTGTGAGGATTGCCCAGAGGAAAGTGTGTGTGTATGTGTGTATGTATATGCATACAGGTGTAAATATATATGCATATGTGCATGTGCCTGTCTATATGCATATGTGTGTTTGTATATGCATATGTGTTTAAATGTATATGCACATGCACATGTGCCTGTCTATATGCACATGTATGCGCTTGTATATGCATATGTATGTGTGTGTGGATATGGTTATGTGTATATGTGCACACGTGTGAGCATAGAGTTGCACATGTGCATCCTAGTCACTCAGTTGTATCCAACTTCTTGTGACCCGCCAGGCTCCTCTGTCCATGGGATTTCTCAGGCAGGAATACTGGAATGGGTTGCCATTTCCTTCTCCAGGGGTTCTTCCTGACCCAGGGATCAAACCTAGGTCCCCTACGTTGCAGGCAGATTCTTTGCCGTCTGAGCCACGAGGGAAGCCCCTACACATGTGCATATATATGTACATATGTTTATGTGTGTGTATATACATGAATGTGTTTGCATCAAACTACTGCACAATTGCACTCATCTCACACGCTTAGTAAAGTAATGCTCAAAATTCTCCAAGCCAGGCTTCAGCAATATGTGAACCGTGAACTTCCTGATGTTCAAGCTGGTTTTAGAAAAGGCAGAGGAACCAGAGATCAAATTGCCAACATCCGCTGGATCATGGAAAAAGCAAGAGAGTTCCAGAAAAACATCTATTTCTGCTTTATTGACTATACCAAAGCCTTTGACTGTGTGGATCACAATAAACTGTGGAAAATTCTGAAAGAGATGGGAATACCAGACCACCTGACCTCCCTCTTGAGAAATTTGTATGCAGGTCAGGAAGCAACAGTTAGAACTGGACATGGAACAACAGACTGGTTCCAAATAGGAAAAGGAGTACGTCAAGGCTGTATATTGTCACCCTGCTTATTTAACTTATATGCAGAGTACATCATGAGAACGCTGGACTGGAAGAAACACAAGCTGGAATCAAGATTGCCAGGAGAAATATCAATAACCTCAGACATGCAGATGACACCACCCTTATGGCAGAAAGTGAAGAGGAACTCAAAAGCTTCTTGATGAAAGTGAAAGTGGAGAGTGAAAAAGTTGGCTTAAAGCTCAACATTCAGAAATACGAAGATCATGGCATCCGGTCCCACCACTTCATGGGAAATAGATGGGGAAACAGTGGAAACAGTGTCAGACTTTATTTTTTGGGGCTCCAAAATCACTGCAGATGGTGACTGTAGCCATGAAATTAAAAGACGCTTACTCCTTGGAAGGAAAGTTATGACCAACCTAGATAGCATATTCAAAAGCAGAGACATTACTTTGCCAACAAAAGTCCGTCTAGTCAAGGCTATGGTTTTTCCTGTGGTCATGTATGGATGTGAGAGTTGGACTGTGAAGAAGGCTGAGCACCGAAGAATTGATGCTTGTGAACTGTGGTGTTGGAGAAGACTCTTGAGAGTCCCTTGGACTGCAAGGAGATCCAACCAGTCCATTCTGAAGGAGATCAGCCCTGGGATTTTTTGGAAGGAGTGATGCTAAAGCTGAAACTCCAGTACTTTGGCCACCTCATGCGAAGAGTTGACTCATTGGAAAAGACTCTGATGCTGGGAGGGATTGGGGGCAGGAGGAGAAGGGGAGGACAGAGGATGAGATGGCTGGATGGCATCACTGACTTGATGGATGTGAGTTTGAGTGAACTCCGGGAGTTGGTGATGGACAGGGAGGCTTGGCGTGCTGCGATTCATGGGGTCGCAAAGAGTCGGACACGACTGAGTGACTGATCTGATCTGATGGGGCTTCCCAGGTGGATCAGACTGTAAAGAATCCACCTGCAATGTGGGATGCCTGGGTTTGATCCCTGGGTCAGGAAGATTCCCTGGAGGAGGAAATGGCAACCCACTCCAGTATTCTTGCCAAGAAAAATACCATGGCCAGAGGAGCCTGGTGGGCTACAGTCCATGGAGTTGTAAACAGTCAGACACGACAGAGCACGCATGCAGGTGCTTGCCAATTTGTATGTGTGTGTATGTGTGCATGCTTGTGTGCAATATGTGTACATATGTACAAGCATATTGTGTGCATGTGTATATGTGTTCCTGTGCATGTGTGTATATTAAGTATGTGTGTGCATGCACATATGTGTGTATTAAATATGTGTATGCTTATATATGTGTATGCTTATATATTGGAGAAGGCAATGACACCCCACTCCAGTACTCCTGCCTGGAAAATCCCATGGACAGAGGAGCCTGGTAGGCTGCAGTCCGTGGGGTCGCTAGGAGTCGGACACGACCGAGCGACTTCACTTTCACTTTTCACTTTCATGCATTGGAGAAGGAAATGGCAACCCACTTCAGTGTTCTTGCCTGGAGAATCCCAGAGACAGAGGAGCCTTGTGGGGTGCCGTCTATGGGGTCGCACAGAGTCGGACACGACTGAAGCGACTTAGCAGCAGCAGCAGCAGCAGCATGCTTATATATGATTCCCGAGACCTCATGTGGTAAAGAATCCACCTGCAATGCAGGAGACCCTGGTTTGATTCCTGGGTGGGGAAGATCTGCTGGAGAAGGGATAGGCTACCCACTCCAGTATTCTTGGGCTGCCCTTGCGGCTCAGCTGCTAAAGAATCTGCCTGCAATGCGGGAGACCTGGGTTCGATCCCTGGGTTGGGAAAATCCCCTGGAGAAGGGAAAGGCTACCCACTCCAGTATTACTGCCTGAATGTGAATATGTATGTGTACATGTGTATGCACATGTGTGTTTGTGCATATGTGTGTATGTATATGCATGTGTTTATGTATATTTGCATAAGAATGTGGATCTGTCCTGGCACATAGTAGATGCTTGATGAATGTAAATGCTCTCCTATATTGCTGCCCTTCTGTTCTTTCTGTGCAGCAGTGAGCGACTTCATAGAAGAGGATACAGACAATTTCTAAATCTCCCCCATACACGTCACGCAACAATCTCAGGCTTTCTAATTCTTGGTTCTGTAATACCACCATCACCAGCAAAAATAACAGTTCCCTTTCTAAGTCACTTCCAACATGTTCCAGTTATTATGGCTGCATTACAAATCTTCTCAAAACATAGGGGTATAAAGCAACCATTTAATGTGTTCATGTATTTTGTGGATGGGGAATTCCTAGAGGGTACAGGAGGGCTGGGTGATGTCTGAGGCCTCAGCTGGGGGACTTGAAGTCTAGGGGCTGGAGTCGTCTGCAGGCTCCTTCACACACACATTTGGGAGGTGCTGTCCGTTGGCCGAGAACTGAGTTGGGCTGTCAATTGGAACACCTAAGTGTGGCCTCTTGGCTTCTTCACCAACAAGAGTGTCAAGAGACAGCGTCCAGTGAAACCTGCCCCACTGTTTACCTTGGGAATCACAGTGTCACTTCCAGCACATTCTGTTGGCAAGGCAGTTACAATCTCTGCCAGATTGAAGGGGAGTGGACAAAGAAGCACCCTCCTGACGGATGTGTGTTCATGGCAGGCTCAGGGCAGAGCGCGCAGGATGGGATGTGCGTTGCTGCACCATCCTGCGAAAACGCAGTCTGCCACCTTGTGGCAGGCAGCTTAGATGATCGCTTAGTCCTCAAAAACCACTGAGGGACTGACCATACATATCTCCATTCTAGAGATGGACCAACTGAGGCTCAGAGAGGCCAAGTACTTGCCTTGGGCAGTATATTTAACATCTCTGAACCCCAATGACCACCCTCCCCTCTATAAAAAGGGTAGGACGAGCTCTACCTGAATATGACTGTGAGCCTGCGGTGCTTATTACCTTCTGGGGTTGTTGGAAGGTTCAAGTCAGGCAAGCAGTTTTGTGATCTCTAACCCTCTGTGCCAACTCAGAGCACCTGTCTTTATCAGTGGAACATCATTGTTTCCTTCCTTCCACGTACAATCATCTGCCCCACACAAACCCCACAGCCAGCCAGGGAGCAGGGTTTCCACCCACATACCCTCAAGAGAGAGGCATGTCAAAGCATTTTGGCAAGAGTTTGCTTCGATGCAGCAGAAGGATATACCAGCCCCTGTATGTTCCCATCTTCCAAGGGGAGAGTACTTTGGGAAGAAGGCTAGTTTGCTTATAAAGTCCAAATGTGTAACTCTTAATACCTCTAGTCAGTTACAAGAATGTAGCCCTTTAGCTGTGCTTTTAAAAGGCTGTCTGTTGTACTGAGGGTCTCTCCCCCAAAGGAAAAAGAAGGACCAGCATTTTTGCACTAGGTCACAGGCAGGAATCTTTTGGCTCCTGCGTGGGCCAGGACCATCTTGGAAAATCACCCCTCGGGATTCATTCTGGGCCATGTCCTTCACAGCCAATGGTGCATCTGCAAGGTCTGAGGCCTTTAGACGCCCCCTTGGCTATGGTGCCCATTAAACAGACGATTTACTCTCCTGTTAATAGGATTCGATTACGAAAAGGGGTGGGGGAAGGGAGCTCACTGCTGGGGAGAGTTTAGGGGCCTGAGCACTGCTCTCGTTTTACGGCCCAATAGGCTGGTTGTCTCATAGCAACAGAGGCAGAAGTGAGGAGGGGCTAGAACTCTTTCAGTTGGCAGGGCTGAGCTGTGCCCACCTCCCCAGGAGCTCTAAAATATCAAGTGGTGGGTGTCTGTACAACAGAGGTGAGCTTTTAGGTCTTAGAGCAGCACCAGGCTCAGAAGAGAGAGCCCTGGCTCTGTAATCTGGCAGGACCAGCTTTGACTCTGGCTCCTGCACTTGGGGACTCCCCAGGTGGCTCAGTGCTGAAGAATCCATCTGCCAATGCAAGAGACCTGGGTTCTGTCCCTGAGTCGGGGAGGTCCCCTGGAATAGGAAATGGCAGCCCACTCCAGTATTCTTGCCTGGAGAATCCCATGGATAGAGGAGCCTGGCGGGCTACCTTCCACGGGGTTGCAAAGAGTCAGATACGACTGAGCACTCACATGCATGTGTGCACACATGCAGCCTGCACTTAGAGCAGCTAACCGTGGATGAGTAATTTAAGGCCTTGAACTTCAGATTCAGTGTCTTCAACTGACCATTGAGTAAAGTGAGGGGCAGAGATGCTAGGATCATGCCAACAACCACTTTAAGGATGAAAGAGTAGAGAGAAGTATGTTTCTGCCTTCAAAGGTTATTGCTCACTTGTCTCTTCTATTGATGGGAACAAATCTCTGCCCATGTGTCCAAACTGTACAGTTTGACCACCGGGAGGTCACCGGGCCAAGCAGGCTCTTCTTAGACCTGGCCGGCTGGAAACAGCCATGAAGCTCTCACTGCTCCCGGCTTCTCCTTGGTTGGTCTTTAAAAGGTGAGTTTCTCTTTTCCTGCCCCAAATCTCCACCATTTCTAACTCTCATCACTACTCTGTACAAAGTAAGGTTTAAAAATCCCAAGAGGCTCAGAGAGGCATCGTGACCTGCCTGGGGTCACACAGTACACAGTTGCCAAAGGCTGAGGGTTTTGGCTGCTGGGCGGGTTGGAAATGCCAGCCCCTCCCGCTGCCCCACCCCTTAGAGCTTCCACTCCTCCTCCCTCCCTTCCGTTGGCAAAAAGAAACTCATTTCCCATCCCAGACTTCTCTGCCAGCCCAGAGAGATTAAGTGAAGAAGAAATGTCTCCAAATATACCGAGATGGTCTTTCCTGGCTTCTCAGATTTGCTGTCTGTGGTTTGAAACCTGTTGCCCAGTAGATTCTGGGAATTGCAGGGCAGGGGCCTGGATAACAGCTGCCAGCCCCTGGGCTGGGTACCTGCCCTCTCGAGTTTGTGTCCTGGGGCTGTGTGCTCAGACTTGACCATGTTTGGGCATGGAGGCTCGTCTCAGACGAGAACCAAAGGCCGCTTCCCCAGAGACGGGCTGGGAGCCCAAACTTCCTGCTGCAGCTCAGGCAGCCTCTTTTGGGTGGGGGCTGGGGACCAGGCAGAAAAGGGTCTGCCGAAGACTCGCAGGGCACCCAGGAGACTGTGAGTACTGAGGTCAAGGACACTGGGGAAGTGGTTTCTCCAGAGACTGGGGCTAGAGCGGAGACCTTCGCTGAGGGGCGCCGGCAGTGGGAACTCCCTGCCTCGACGGGCTGGCCATCACGACTCGGGGCTCCAGAGGAGTTGGTGTTAAGTCCCACAGGACTAGAACTGCCGGACCCGTGGTCTGGCGGCCTGCGGGGGGCTGGAGGTGGGAAGAGGGGTCCTTGGCCCCGTCACTGAGTGGCTCAGTGCCCTGGCCCTGGTCTCAGCCTGCAGAGCAGCCAGAGGGCAGCAGCCTGGAGATCAGGACCAGCCCTGGCACTTGTCACCAGGGGAGGGGTGGGGCAGAAACAGGCCCAGCAAGAGCACTGGGGACTTCTGATGCAAACCTCAGGGTTTCTTTCTTAATAGTAACAGTTAATATTTATCAGGGGCTTGCGTTGGGCCAGACGATGTGCTGTTTGGTACATCATTTGATCTTTATCAGAACTCTTGAAAGGGTGCATTATCACGCTTATTTTACAGTCACAGGTTGCTAGGTGACAAAGCCAGGATTTGATCCCATGCCTGATGATCTCAGAACACCCCTGTCCCTCACTCCATTAGACCCTTAAACACTGTCTTCTATGCCCTGAAAAGGATGTCAACCCAAATATTGCATTACTGAGGACCCCCCCAAATCCTGCCTTGCTTGGCCTTTCTTCACCTTTCCTCAATCCACCCCAGACCTCCAGTGACATTTCCAAATGGAGAGCTATATCTCAAAAGTCCAGAGATATTTAGCAGTTCTCAACTGAGGAGTTCTTCTTCGAGTCTAACTGAAATCCCCCATTTTACAGCTGCAACCCATTTCTCCCTGTGCAGACCTCAGGGGGTCTCAGCGGTTCCCAGCCTTCCTCCTGCCTAAAGGTTCTCACTACGGATGTTGAAACTTAGGACTATATCTGTATTCATATCCTTACCCTACTCTTTTATCCTGTGTGGTCTTAGGAGGATTTATCAAAACTCTGCTAGCCCCCTCCCTTGGGCTGGGTGACAGTCTCACTAGAGCTTTGCAGACAGGAGGGATCTGAGCAAGTGGCCGGGTCCAGACTGCTTTATCTCCTTTCCTCCTGAGTGCCCAGACGTGATACACTGGGAGTGCCCAGGGAAGGGGATGTTATGATGTGGCAGATGGGCCTCCCCGGTCTCAAGGATGCTCTGACTCTCCCAGGGAGGGACTGGTTCTATTGTGGGCACTCAGCCTAGGTCCTCCCTCCGAGGCATGATCCCGTGTTGACCCTAGAGCCTTGTGTTCCACAGCCCCAGGGGTAGGGCCAGGCACCAACCATCCCAGACAGTCCTGGGAAGGAAGGCTGTGTAGGATTTTTGCCCATCCCTAGGTGGCTGTATTCTTTAGCCTGCAAACACATGTGTGGGCTTGTTAGACTGGCCCTAGGTAAATCATGATGTGGGCTGTCCCATTTCCCACAAGATGGAAGGACAGAAGGACAAAAGTAATAGGAAAAAGAGTTGAATAGCATGTCTCTCATTGTCAAGAGAAGATTTTTTCCTTTGTGACTCTGTAGTGTCTCTGTTGGAATGTAGGGAAACCACACTTCTCTGTGCCCCAAATGTGGGAGAAAAAGTCATCATTGGGTATCATCCCTATTAATCACCGTGGAGGGCATGACAGGGCTGTAACCTTGGTATCTGATCCTGAAGTCTCCTTTTTAGGACAGTGGGGGTCTGGGGACACCGGAGTGGGGAAGAAGCAGGGTGGAGATCTCTGACTGGACACTTGAAGCAACTTAACAGAAGAGAAGTTGAGTAGAAAATAAGACACTTTGTTGAAAATCCCTTTGAATTAATAATGCCTATCTTGGGAATACTCATTCATTCATAAAAATAATGTTTATTACCTTAGGGACCTGGCAGGGAAAATAAAGTCCTTCCTGATAGCACGCTAACAATTCTTCTAATTCAGAGGTTACAGAGAAAGGCCCCATGACCCTGTTATCTTTGGTAGAAATGTTACCTTAAGCAACAAACAAAAAGCAACAACAAAGGGATTTACTGAAGGCTATAGCGGCAACTCTGGAGAAGGCAATGGCACCCCACTCCAGTACTCTTGCCTGGAAAATCCCATGGACGGAGGGGCCTGGCAGGCTGCAGTCCATGGGGTCGCAAAGAGTTGGACATGACTGAGCGACTTCACTTTCACTTTTCACTTTCATGCATTGGAGAAGGAAATGGCAACCTACTCCAGTACTTTTGCCTGGAAATCCCATGGATGGAGGAGGCTGGTAGGCTGCAGTCCATGGGGTTGTGAAGAGTCGGGACACAACTGAGCGGCTTCACTTTCACTTTTTACTTTCATGCATTGGAGAAGGAAATGGCAACCCACTCCAGTATTCTTGCCTAGAGAATCCGAGGGACAGGGGAGCCTGGTGGGCTGCCGTCTATGGGGTCTCACAGAGTCGGACACGACTGAAGCAACTTAGCAGCAGCAGCAGCATGGAGCAACTCACTGACTGCACGGAAAATTCATACCAGGACGGAAGCCGGGACGCTCTGGCTCCAGGAGGCGCCCGGGGACAAGAGTGACTCTCCTGGCGGGGGGTCAGGGAGGAGGGGCTCTGCTTGCTCTGGGAGAGGCAGGTCCAGGGAGAAGGATGAAGGGCTTCAGGCCCAAGAGGCAGGGAGGCAGGAAGCCACCCGTCACTTGCACCATTCTGCTTGGGCTCAGCGGGGCTCAGGTCCCCAGGTAAGAGAGCAGCTGCTGAGGCCACGTGATGCCACCTGCCCTCGCGGAAAGCAGGGAGGCAGCTGTTTCAGGATCCCCACGGCTGAAACCCCTCCTGTCGCCCCGATGTCTTGGCTGCCCTCCGGCGGACCTGCTGCCCCTTCTCTGCATGCTTCCCCTGCCCACAGCCCTGTTGTGGGAGTGGTTTTTTATTTAAGTTAGTTAAGTTTTGACTGCTGGGTCATTGTTGCTGTATGAGGCCTTTCTCTGGTTGTGGCGTCGGGGGGTTACTCTCTGGTTGCAGCGCACAGGCTTCTCATTGCGACGGCTTCTCTCCTGGAGCACAGGCTCTAAGCTCATGGGCTTCAGGAGTTGCAGCACGTGGGCTGAGTAGTTGTGGCTCACGGGCTTAGCTGTTCCACGGCATGTGGAATCTTCCCGGACCAGGGATCGAACCCGTGTCCCCTGCATTGGCAGGCGGATTCTTATCCAGTGCGCCACCAGGGGTGTCCTGTGAGACTGTTTCGGCTCCAGGAGTCTCTGAGACAAGTGTCCTAGGAGGACGTGCACAGATATTCCCCCTCTGCTGCTTACAGTATTAGTTTATCTCCTGTATTAGTTTCCTATCGCTGCTGTAACGAATTAGCACAAACTCGGTGGCCCCCGTAGAAATCTACGCATACACAGTTCTGGAAGGCAGAAGTTCAAAATCAGCAGCATGCTGGCAAGGCTCAGTCAAGGTGTCGGCAGGGCTGCGCTCCTCCAGAGGCTGCAGAGGACAATGCTTGGTTCCCTGCCTCTTCCAGCTTCCGGGAGCTGCCAAACCCCTGGATGACCGCATCACTCCAGCTTCATCCGCCCTGGTCATAGCCCTCTGTCTTTTCTGTCTCATCTCCTTCCGCCTCCTTCTTGCAAAGACCCTTGTGGTTACCTTTAGGTCTATGTGGATAATCCAGGATAATCTCGCCATCTTAAGAGGCTTAATTTAAAGTCTTTGCCATGTAAAGTATCAGTCACAGATCCTGGGGCTGAGAACATGTGCATCTTGAGGGCCATTACTGAGCCTGTCACACATTGGGTGACCTTGCGCAAGTCACTTTATCTCTCTGAGCCACAGGCCCTTCATCTGTAGAATGGGGATGATAATATTTGCCTCTCAGAGCTGGTGGAAGGCTTAAATGGGGCCAGAAAGCCCTCTGAGTTTTCCAAGCTCTGCATTGAAGATAGAGACGATGTTGGTAGTTGATCACCCTCTCCCCTCGCCCATCACTTGTGCTGATTCCATGTCCGTTTGCCTCTCTGATCCTAGAAACGTCTGCTGTCCCCAGTGGCCATGGGAAAGAAGCTGGTGATGGCCCAGAGGCGGGGAGAGACTCGGGCCCTCTGCCTGGGGGTGGCCATGGTCGTGGGCGCCGTCATCACCTACTACATCTTAGGCACAACGGTGCTGCCCCTCTATCAGAAAAGGTACCGGACTCCCCGGCCTGCTCCCACCCTCCAGTCTAAGGGGTCTGGCATCTGTCGCTGTGTTGTATATCTCGAGTGACAAGGAGCTCACCACTTCAACTATACACACCATTTCATTTGAGGGCCTTTCTGATAAGTAGGGGGCTTTCCAGGTGGCACCCGTGAAAGAGCCCGCCTGCCAATGCAGGAGACAGGGGTTCAATCCCTGGGTCAGGAAGATCCCTTGGATGAGGGCACGCAACCCACTCCAGTGTTCTTGCCTGGAGAATCCTGTGGACAGAGGAACCTGGCGAGCTATGGTCTATAGTGTTGCAAAGAGTTGGACAAGGCTGAAGCGACTTAGCGTGCACTGATAAGTAGGAAGTGTCTACATTGAGCTAAATCTGTTCCCCTGGAGCTCTGCTCTGGAATCTCAGAGAATGTCCCATGCCTTTGTTTTCTGACATGTCAACCACGTGAGCTTTTAAAGGAAAGACTGGGAAGTTCCTGATCCGTGCTCTAATGAGAAGGAATACGCTCAGTTTTCTCAGCCTGATCTTAGGACAAATCTCATACCCTTGCCTCTGGGCATGTTCCAGCGGCCGACAGCCCCCTTCTGTCTGGCAATGTGTCTCCGGCCTGATAGATGGAGGTGAGGCACGATTCATTTGCTGGTGTGTGGCTGAGCCCATCAGCCTCTCCTGGGTCTGCTCCTGCCTCACTTTTTACGGTGCTGGAGCCTTTCCGGGCTGGAATCCTAGCGAGTGAGGCACTGCTCAGAGTGGCCATGTGCCTCCAAGACATTTCCTCCGGGTTCAGCGCCACCCCTACTATCTTCCCCACCTGGGCACAAATCAAGCTCCTCCTCCATCTACTCTTTTTAAGGGAAGGGGCACAGATTCTGAAACCATCCAGACCTGGCTTCAGGGACTGTGAGCCCTTAGCAAAGTCACTTGACCTCTCTGAGCTTCTCTTCCACCCTCTGCAAGATGAAGATGGTGTGGACAAGGGGTCTGAGGTCTGGCTGCAGACCAGAGTCACTGCGAAGAATGTTGAAAACACATCAACCCATCTTAGAAATTCTGATTCACTTGTTCTGGGGTGTGGCTTGGATGTGAGGATTTTTAAATATAACCAGGGTTTGGGGTGAGCAGTGGGGGCCAGGCCAGTTTATGTAGATATTGTCCAAGAGGCCAAAAAACTGATATTCTGATTTTATGATTGCTCCCCAGGACCCAGGGACTCTGGGGTCACGCTCCCTTAGTGCTGGTTGCTAATGGCAGATGGGTCTTGGTCCTGAGTCTCTCTAAATGGGTTTGTGCTGGGCGCTCTGTGACATCAGGGTTCTGAGATTGTTTGTGTGTGCATGGTCTCCCCAGCGTGTGGACCCAGGAATCCACGTGTCACCTGATTGAGACCAACATCAGGGACCAGGAGGAGCTGGAGGGCAAGAGGGTGCCCCAGTACCCATGCCTGTGGGTCAACGTGTCATCCGTGGGCCGCTGGGCTGTGCTGTACCACACGGAGGACACTCGGGACCAGAACCACCAGGTACTGACTGGGTGGGGAGTGAGGACACGTCCTTTTAACCCTGGCAGGTGTGTGCTTGTCCCCAGCTGGCTCCCGAATCCCACTCTGGAGGAGAGCAAAGACTGGAAAAAGATAAACCCAGCTGACCAGGGGCCACAGCTGTTCTGAGGCCCAGCCAGTCTTAGCACTTCAGACCCACCACTGACTGGCTGTGTGACGGGGGCTTGGCCCTGCCAAGCCTCAGTTTTTGTTAATTGAAAATTGAAGTGCTGCTATGAAGTCAAGGACTGTGTATAATGTGCCAATCTTGATGTTGGCTGGATAGCAGGCACTCAGAGGAAGCAGCTGGTAGTGTTCTTATTTCATTCTATAACGTGGGTCAGATGAGAAGCCAGACCCAGAGCTGATCTCACATACAGGAACCCCTGTGACTCCCTGACTCCCCACTATAGGAGGCCAGAGGCCCAGATTTGGAGCAACGTTTAGAGGTCAACACTTGGAAAGTTTTCCTATCACTGCCTCTCAATGCCCCCCTCACACCTCCAAATCTACCCCTGCAGTCCTTTCTGTAGGAAACACAAGTTGACTCATTTTCATTCATTCGTTCGTTCAACCATCACTTCCTGTGTTAGGGGTTGGGTTCAAGAGAAGAGAGCTCATACACGAAATAATACCTAGTAGAGAGGGCCAGTGCCATAGAGAACAGTGAGGTGAGGGTGTCAGAAAGGCACTGGTGTTAAAAATCAGGCAGGTACTGGTTACACAGAAATGCAGAGGCGGGCACATGTGTCAAGGGGACACAGAGAGCAAGGTATGGGGAAAGAAGGTGGGGAGATACAGGATTCCAACCCACAAAGAGACAATGCTACAGGGCGGGGTATAGCGAGAAAGAGCTTCAGAAGCAGCTTAGGGTCTATTCCCAAAGGCCCTCCACACCGCCAACGTGTGCAATTAAAATGGGTTTTTTGGGGGTAGTTTTTCTTTTTTTGTTGTTGTTTTTTGAGAGAAGCAAAACTTTAATGAAGAATGCTACATGTTATTGAAGGTATTTAGTTCTCATATTAAAAAAATATTACTTAAAACATTTTACTAAAATTTTTTTTTGCTCACAAAACAGTCTTCAGAGATGTCTGAGAGAAATAGCATGCACAACACAGTTGGAGAGAAGGAGAGGAGGTTTAATTCCAGCATAAGACACTGACACCACACAGGTAGGGAAGCGACCATTTCATAGAGAACGGGATTGGATGTTTCTATTCAATCAGGATTTTTATTTTTTTTTTTTAGCTTTAAGAGTTCAACCAAAGGAAGGAGATTGGGAAGAAAAGATGGGGGAAGGGCTAAGCTCATTCACAATCACCATTTTACAAAACACCACACTGCTTCAACCACACGAGACATGGAGGTTGGCTGTAGCTGGGCAACCCAGCAAATGCCAAGGATGCAGGGTTGATGTAATAGGCACACAGTTTTAAAGAGACTGGTTCTGTCAGGCTGGTCTCTCATCGACCTGAGCCGGGAAGACATGAAGCTCCTTCACATTTTCATCAAAGGCCAGAGCTTTGCTGGGAACTAAGTTCACTCCAAATAATGCTCCTGGCACTGGCTTTAACAGGAAGTAAAGTTATTTGCAACTCCTAATAGAATTCACCATTTCCTAGGGGAAGTTCTACTGATTACCAGGGAGTTAAATTCATGCAAACCATAAAGAAAGGAAATACTAATTATATTCTGGCGCTGTACAAGCTGTGTGCCTGTTTTCTGCCAAGCACTACCAAACTGTGGAATTAAAATGTGATCAGGGAAGCTGGGGCTCCTCACCTCTGGGTGTTAGGTCCTCCTGGGGGTCTTAACAAAACCAGGGTCCTACACCAGACCCACTGAAGCAGAATCTCTGGGCTTTCCAGGTCATTCTAAGTTTCCTTGGGAATTACTGCTGTGAGCAACTGGAGTCTTTAAAAGGTGTGGAGTGCTGGTGGCTTGATCGGAGTGAGATGGAGGAGTGTGGGGGTCAGTTACTAGGGAGGGAGGTGGGGCCACCGCAGCTGGGACACAGCTGGGACGAGGACGGATGCTGACAGTCAGAACTTGGCAGCTGATGGGGTGGTAACGGGCAGGGTGCCTGGGGGGGTGGTGGGCTCGTGAACAGGCCTGGGGGCTCCTGCTGAGGTGGGTCTGGGCAGGCAAGGGGCCTGGCTGCCTGTCGTCACTAGCATGGCTCAGCCACACCCGATGCAGCTAGGGCCTCCGCACCCGCCTGAATCAGCTCCTCCCAGGACCCCTGCCTCTTCTTTGGCATCCAGGGTCCCTGATTTATCCCCAGGATCAAGAAGCACATTTTCAAAGACAAACAGAAGTGGTCACTGGTGCGGTGGGAGTTGGGAACAGGCTGGTTTGCAGGCTACCAGCTCGGAGGAGCTCGAGGTCAGACCTTCCCCCGAATGGGCTCCCAGCAGCCTGAGGCCTGCGTGCTGGGTTCGGAAGGACAGCACGGCCAGCACCACATGTTCAGTCTTTTCTCCCAGAGCACCCAGGCGCCCTCAGGAGTGGTGCTGAGGGCAGCCTGCTGCACTGCTGTGACGGGGGAAGGGGACTTCACGGCTTTGCCAAACAGCAGGGTGGTGTACCAGCTGCTCTTCCCACCTCTGTTCAGCTCTGTGGTGCCAGGACCTGGTGCTTCAGGATGGCTGGGTGTCTTCTGGAGTGGCATGTGCAAGGCTGTCTCCCTCCACCTCTATTCTGAGGAAGGAGGTCACTAGCTCACTCTTGGTTTATCTCATGAGACTTAGCCTGAGAGGTTCTAAGCTCCTTTTCATGGTCTGCGCTGAGGACAGTGACACCATGGGGCTTGGGAGAGAGGCTGGATCATTTAAGATCCTTTAGACAACTGGCGCTAATGGTAAAGAACCCACCTGCCAATGCAGGAGATGCAGGTTCGATCCCTGAGTCAGGAAGATCCCCTGGAGGAGGGCATGGCAACCCACTCCATCCTAACTCAATTGGCTAGGTTAACCAAGGTCACAGTCAGAGCCAGTGGGGAGACTCGGGCCAGGCCCTTTCAGCTCAGGATTCGGGATCCACTTGCTGCTAGGACCCTGGGCTTCTCTGGTGGCTCAGATGGTAAAGAATCTGCTTGCAATGCAGGAGACCCGGGTTCCATCCCTGGGTTAAGAATATCTCCTGGGGAAGAAAATGCCTACTCACTCCAATATTCTTGCCTGGAGAATCCCATGGACAGAGAAGCCTGGTGAGCTACAGTCCATGGGGTCGCAAGGAGTTGGACACGACTGAGCAACTAGTGCAAGGCTAGGACCTTAGAGTCCCCAACAAATCTGAATGCCAGACTCCTCGGGAGACAGCGGCCCCCCAGCCTCGGCTGCTCCCTGGCTGGCTGGGGCTGTGGACCTGCATCTGGACACAGCTCCGCCCTCTCTCCAGGCGGTCAGAGCTGCAGTGTACCATCACCTCTGCTGCTGGACTGAGTGCTGTCAGGGCAGGCGGCCTTGGGGCAGGACCTCACTCACATCCAGGGAAGAGCCCGGGCCTGGGGAGGAGCTGGCCCAACACTGTCTCTCATTTTGACTCATTTGACATGATCGTATAGGGCAGTGGTCCTCAAACCAGTGCCTGAAGGAGTCCCCAGGTTGCTGAGCCCCCTCCTCAGAGATTCAGAGTGAGCAGGGAGCTTGCGCTTATGGCCAGCCCTCCAGGTGGTCTGCTGCGTGGGCTGCAGGGGCCCATCCTTGCCGAGCATGTGCTGGAGGCTCGCGTAAGCTGCGTGCAGACCTCCCAGGATGGGAGACAGAGAAAGCCAGGGTCTCTCCTTTCTGCCTTCTCTGCAGAGCTTTCCAGCTGGACCTCATCTTTCCAGGCCGCAAGGTTCCTAATCACAGTGATCAGTGTCAGAATTAAACATATACTGGGCTCTGTCTGCACAAAGCTCTTTTAAATGCATTCTCTTTTTCCTTTGATTCCCAGTGTCAAATACCAGCTGGATAACATCTTGGGTTTTGCTCACACAGAGTTAGATCTCATAAGTTTTCAATTCAAATTTTCACCAATATTTTAAAATTGTGAGAGTCCACATTAAAATCTGGTATTTTGGCTTCTCTTACTATTTTGGAGGCCTGGCTACAGTAGGTCTTCTGGATGGCACAGCATCCGTTGTCCAGATGGAGTGATGACTGCCAGCCTGGGTGTGTCTGGCTCTCTCCATCACCCCAGGCCCCACCACGCCCTGACAATTCTCCCTGGCACCAAGGCAAGTGTCAACTGGCCCCTGTCATCTTATTCCCTCACTGCTTCCCTTGTGGATGTTACCTGTGTGAGCTTTGTAGGCAATTGAGTGTATGACCTCTGCCCTGAATCCAAATATAGAGCCCACTCAGCCTATATCTCCCATTGGTCTTCTTAGACAGATAAGTTTGAAGTTCTTTAGTAAACTCCTTTGAAAAAGGTACTGCTATTAACCCACTTACGTGATGAAGACATCAAGGCTCAGCGTGTGTGTTAGTATCTCAGTCATGACAACTCTTTGTCACCCCATGGACTGTAGGCTGCCAGATTCCTCTGTCCATGGAATTCACCAGGCAAGGATACTGGAGTGGGTTGCCATTCCCTTCTCCAGGGGATCTTCCTGATCCAGGGATCGAACCTAGGTCTCCTGCATTACAAGCAGATTCTTTACCATCTGATCCACCAGGGAAGCCCTGTTAAGCAATTAGCCTGAGGTTCCTCAGTGGCTCAGCTGTAAAGAATCTTCCTGCAATGCAGGAGACACAGGTTCGATTCCTGGGGTGGGACGATCCCCTGGAGGAGCAAATGGCAACCCATTCCAGTATTCTTGCCTGGAGAATCCCGTGGATAGGGGAGGCTGGAGGGCTACAGTCCATGCAGTAACACAGAGTTGGACATGACTGAGCGACTGAGCACTGCAAGTGATGGGAGCAGAGCCAGGGCTCCAGCTGGGGTCCCTGCCTCCCAGGGTGCAGTGTGTATCCTGACAGCTCCCAGGCCACTGCCCTCCCAACCAATACCACGTAGGCAGCCCCTCAAACCATGCAGTGTGCAGCCTGCCAAGCTTTGGACAGTCTTGAGTCCACCCAGGCGCTCGAATCCAAAGCTGGTGTTTTCCTTCATTCCACACCAGGCCCTGAGAAACAGGGATTTCAACCCCATGCGTGCTCTCGATTCTCCCTACAGTGCTCCTACATCCCAAGCAGCCTGGACAACTACCAAGTGGCCCGGGCCGACGTGGAGAAGGTCAGAGCCAGGTTCCATGAGCACCAGGATTTCTTCTGCTTCTCCACGACTCGGGAGAATGAGACCAGCGTCCTGTACCGGCGCCTCTATGGGCCCCAGAGCCTCCTCTTCTCTCTCTTCTGGCCCACCTTTCTGCTGACTGGTGGCCTGCTCATCATCATCATGGTGAAGATCAACCAGTCCCTGTCCATCCTGGCGGCCCAGAGGTAGATCCACGCACGCCCATCTTCCTCTTAGGCCGCTCCCGCTCGTGTCCCATGCCCCCTCTTCTGCCTTCGCCCCCTCCCCCTCCACTGCACGGATGGTCTTTGGGAAATCCCTTAGTTAAGTCATTTCCTGCTCAAGACTGTTCAATGGCTCCTCAGGACCCAGGAGAACTGAAGGTCAACCCGTGATGGTTCTCCATCCCGGACCCCACTCAGTCCATCCATCTGAGTCAGTCCATCCCTGACTCAAATCTGTTTTCTGCTGTTCTGCTGTCCACTGGACTGATGCCAATGATTCTCACTTCTGTGCCTGCTGGGCCCTCCCAGGAAGTGCTCCCCGACAAGCCTCCATTCCTTCTTGGAATTCCAAAGTGAAAATAGCAGCAGCCCCATAGACACAGCACATTCATCAGTGGGACATCGCTTGTTTTCAGCATTCTCAGATCCGTATACATTCTTATACCAATATTAACAAATACAGGTACAAACTTCCGGTCTTGAAGTCATGGGGATATAACTGCAACATGCTGACAATAATTAGTAATACTTTGCTGCATATTTGAAAGTTGCTAAGAGAGTAGATCTTAAAAGCTCTCATCATAAGAAAAAAAACTGTCACTGTGTGTGGAGATGGGTGTTAACTAGAAACTTTTGTGGTGATGATTTTTTAATACATACAGATATTAAATATTTTTGTTACACACTTGAACACTAATATAATCTTATATATTGATGATACCTGAAAAAAACAAATATATACACAATATATAGGCTATAAGGAAATGATACTAACATACATAAAAAACATTAGTAGTGGGATTTATTAGTTGTAATTTTCTTCCTTTTATTTTTTGTACTTTTCTAAATTTTCAACAATAGAAAGGCTTGGTTTCACTGTGTTTATTTTTAATCAGAACAGTACCAACAGATGTAATTTTGGAAAAATGTTTGAAGGGTGAGCTCCCCATCACCAAGCAGATGGAAGTGACCTAGTGGACAGGTTGAACTCAAATCAGACACAGGCTTTTTAAAAAATATTTATTTTTAATTGGCGGATAATTGTTTTTCAGTGTTGTGTTGGTTTCTGCCATACAGCACCATGAATCGGCCATAGGTACACCTAAGACACAGACTTTTGAGAACACACAAGGTTAAGAATCCTGGACAGAGGGAAAGTCAACACAGAGATGGGGATTCATGGTTTTCAGTGTAGATTAATACAAGGTACCTGGGCCTGCCCCAGTGGTTCAGTGGTTCAGCAAGTGGTGAAGCAATGTCAAAGCAGGAGACACAGTTCTGATCCCTGGTATGTGAAGATGCCTTATGCGCTGGGCAACTGAACCTGTTCACCACAACCACTGAGGCCACCTTCTAGAGCCCACAAGCCAGAACCACTGAGCCCAGGTGCTAGAGCCGGAGCTCACAACCAGAGAAGCCACTGCGACGAGAAGCCCACGCGCAGCGCCGGAGAGTAGCCTCCACCCGTTACACCCAAAGACGTCCACGCACAGAGATGAAGACCCAGTGCAGCCAAAAAAAAAAAAAAAAATACAAGGCACTGACCCTGCAGGGAAAGCAGTCTCAGTCTTTCGGAGGGATAACTGGGGGAAGCTGTCGTAGATCCACTACCACTCCCAAAACTTGTCCTAGAGCAGTCCTTCTCAAAGTGTGGTCCCTGGACCAGCATTCCTGGAGGCTTGTGAGAAAGGCACACTCCAGGCCCTCCGCCCAGCCCCTCCAACCTGGAGACCACGAGGCGGTGGGTGGGGAGAGGTTGGTGGGGTCCCGAGGAGCTGGGCAGTACTCCGTGTTTTAACAGTGACTGCAGGGGACTCTGCGTGTGCTTGAGCATGAGAGCCACAGGTGTAGAGAAACACAGTCCTGCCCGGGACTTTGGGGAAGGAATCAATGCCTTTTTCAGGTCAAGTCCTCAGCTGGGCTTGAAGTTAGGCTGGTGTCTCTGAAGGTTCCTGGAGCTGATTCCAGGTGCAGCCCTGGGAGTGAATCCTGCCTCCACTTCCAGCAGACTGCATCTCTCTCATTCTCCGATGTGTCGTCTATAAAAGAGAGAATGTCCCTTTTGGGTGGTTGGGAGAGCTGAATGAGGGTTTGACACATACTGGGCGGTCAAAATGGAAGCTGTTCTTAGTAACAATAAGAAGGAATGAATATTCAGAAACTTTCAGATGAAAGTATACCAAAAATAATGTTAACTAGCATTTTTTGCTGCTTATTTATTCCGTGCTGGGCACAGTGCTAAGACGTTTGCCTCATAAAAATTCAGTGAGCATTACTGAACACACCTCATGGATAAGGAGAAGCAGCATCGGACAGAGGTTATATACATGGACTGGCTTCAATACCCAACCGTATTACTCCCTAGCTGTGTGGCTTTGGACAAATAACCTTCCTGTGCCTCAATTTCCTCACTTGCAACATAGGAACTAATCATAATATTTCCCATTTGGGGGTTGTTAGTATTAAATGAGTTATTGTATAATGTTCCTAGAAGAGTGACTGACACATGGTGAGTGCTGTATATTATGAAAAACTGAGGCTCTAAGAGGTCATTGGCCAAGGTCAACCAGATAGTGAGTGAGGAACGGGACTTGAGCCCTGGGCTGTGTGATTCCAGAGCCTGGCCTGTGATTCTTTAGCTGACTCAGTCACCGGAAGCCCCAGGGTCCAGGTAAGGAACAGCGTTGCATCCTGGGATCCCCAAGGTGTTCTCATGCAAGTCAGGGATCAGGGATCCCTGATGCAGCTTCACACCCTCCAGGTTCTTACTAGAGACAATCCTTCCAAGGGGGAGTAACACCCCACTCCCTGGAGCTTCTTCCTTCTGGGCTCGGGGACATCTTAAGAGTCCCGTGAATCTAGCAAGTCTTGTTGGGATATTGTCTTATAGTTTGGTAAGATCTTTTCTTTGGGGGAAAATTAGGTAAAGGATCTATCTGTGTGTTTCTTTACAACTGCATGGGAATCTACAATTCCCCCCACATTGAAGTTTAATTTTTAAAAAAGAAAGAGTATCCCCATCATGAATCTCATTTATAGTGGTTTCTTTGCATATGGTTTTCATGCACCTGCGTTTGGGGCTGAAATACACCAAAATGCAGACTATTCCAACAGCCCCTACAGGGGGAAAGGCCACCACCCTCTAGCAAGAAGTACCTGGGGAGGCCCAGGCCTCACTGCCCCATGCATTATTGACAATGAACTTCCTCTGCTTAAGACAAATGCCTTCTTCCTGTCAATGGAGTTTGGCCTACTTCTATCAAGTCCTATACCTACCCGCTGGTCACGGAACTTCAAGCCCAACATGGGCATGAACTAATGGGGATTTAAGCATGATGGAGCTAGACACAGAGGAGAAATGTTTCTGGAACAAGGGCGGCCTGGGAGCAGACAGCCCTCATTAGTCCTTTAAAAAAATCACTCTGCTAATAAAGTCTAGTGCTGGCGCTGTTTTTGCCTCTTCTCTCCCGGGCCAGCGAGTCCCACCTGGAGAGGTGCGCCTGGATCGCTCGCCCAGAACTCGGATGGCGTGGTGGAGATCAGTGGCAAGAGGACAGGGAGGGGCAGAGATGAAGCAGACACAGTGCCTGCTCAAGGGGCTGACCATCCTGCTGCCCTTTCTCCCTCCTTTCCCACCATTATCAAGGGCTTCCTTCTCCACAGTGAAGAACCTGATCGATGCAAACTCAAAATAATGCAATGAAAACTATTACTCAAACGTCAATTTTTGTGACCTCCTGAAATAATGCTAGCCTCCCCCACCTCCATCAACAATTCACCTAAAATTCCTCCTAATTTCAAAACTCCTTGGGTGTGCAGATTGTAGGCTGCACTCACCCTCTTGCTAATTGGCAGCACAGGCTGGTGCATAAGAATAGCCAATGTCTTTTGCACTTAGAGGAATTTGAATTATATACTTGCAAAGATACTGTTTGATCATAGTGCAGCTATCTTATGCCTCATCAGGCACTGCCCTTTCGTACGTAGGGAAAAGAGACCAAAGCAAAATCAGAAAATTTGAAGAAATTCACCATGGTCTAGGGTAATGGTTCTTTAAAAAAAAATTTTTTTTTTTAATGTGGAGCATTTGTTAAGTATTTATTGAGTTTGTCACAATATATTTCTGTTTTTTAAAAAAATATTTTTGGAATTGATAGACTCCAAATGCTGCTTCTAGAGAGGAGGCAAGGTATTTGAAGACGTGCAATTCTATCTGTAATGTTAATATGAAGCAAATGTGAAAAAACGCTAACACATTAGTTTTGAGGGGTGCTTTCTGAGGAGCATATGGGTGTTTTATATTATTTGTTCTATTTTTCTGTGTTCAAATGCTTTCTCTAAAATAAAAGAGTGAATGGAAGCAAAAATATTTTTGGTTTTTTGGCCATGTGGCATGTGGGATCTTAGCTTCCCAACCAAGGATCGACCCCTCACCCCCTGCACTCGAAGGAGGAGTCTTAACCCCTGGACCACCAGGGAAGTCCCTAGGGTGATGGTTCTCAAAGTGGAGGCCTGCAAGGTCAGAATTATTTTCATAATAATATTTGCATACTGCCTGCTTTTTGCACTCTCAATCTCACCAACATGTGCGGAATTTGCCAGAGCTTATGTGTGTGACATGTGAAATCACAAAAGACTGAACACGGACCTGAGAAACCTGTTGTCTGTTAAGCCGAGCACTAAAGCAATTTGCAAAAAAGGAAAACAATGCACCCTTTCTCAATAATTTTTTGAAAATGTAACTATTTCTCATAAAATATAATCTTTTGTTAACCTGGAATGGGTTTATCATTGCTTTAAAATAAATTCATTTAAATGAAACCTTCCGAGTTTTCATTCCTAAAATGGTTCAGTTCAGTTCAGTTCAATTCAGTCGCTCAGTCGTGTCCAACTCTTTGTGACCCCATGAATTGCAGTACACTAGGCCTCTCTGTCCATCACCAACTCCCAGAGTTCACTCAGACTCACATCCATTGAGTCAGTGATGCCATCCAGCCATCTCATCCTCTGTCATCCCCTTCTCCTCCTGCCCCCAATCTCTTCCAGCATCAGAGTCTTTTCCAATGAGTCAACTCTTCGCATGAGGTGGCCAAAGTACTGGAGTTTCAGCTTTAGCATCACTCCTTCCAAAGAACACCCAGGACTGATCTTCAGAATGGACTGGTTGGATCTCCTTGCAGTCCAAGAGACTCTCAAGAGTCTTCTCCAACACCACAGTTCAAAAGCATCAATTCTTCGGCACTCAGCTTTCTTCGCAGTCTAACTCTCACATCCATACACGACCACTGGAAAAACCATAGCCTTGACTAGACAGACCTTTGTTGGCAAAGTACTGTCTCTGCTTTTGAATATGCTATCTAGGTTGGTCATAACTTTCCTTCCAAGGAGTAGTGTCTTTTAATTTCATGACCGCAATCACCATCTGCAGTGATTTTGGAGCCCCAAAATAAAGTCTGACACTGTTTCCACTGTTTTCCCATCTATTTCCCATGAAGTGATGGGACCAGATGCCATGATCTTCGTTTTCTGAATGTTGAGCTTTAAGCCAACTTTTTCACTCTCCTCTTTCACTTTCATCAAGAGGCTTTTTAGTTCCTCTTCACTTTTAACACTGGTTAATATAACCCATATAAACCAAATCTCTTCTGGAGTTCTAAGTGTGTTTTTAGACTGTAAAAGGATTCTGCAACTAGAAAGCTTTGGAGCTGCTGACCTCGCGTGTCTGGAGACAGTCGGGGTCCTCTTGCTCCTCCTCACTGTGCCCTGTGCGCGTCCATGGCCTCCTCTAAGCTTCATGTGATCCCTACTTGGAGCCAGGAGGGGAGCTTCCATTTCCCCATCTCTCCTGCCTCCAGGGTCTCTCTGCCACCAATGGATTTGCTCATGAATTATCTTCCTGTTCTTTAACCTTCATCATGTCGATTCAAAGACGGAATTTATCATCTCCCTAGATTTCCACAGCTCTCCCTTCCCACTCATATAAAGCACATGCTCATCAGACAACTTCCTTAAATGCTAAGGAGGATGGGGAAGAGATGTGTATAATCGTAGAACAATCAATTCCCGACTGGGTGTTGGACAAAGGTGGTGCTTCATCGCACAGTTTGTGCCTCCCTTCTCAGGTACAGAGACTTCAGCTTCCCATAATCTCCCTCATCCCACACCAACCGCCCTCAAGCTGCATGAACTAAAAACAGGGGCTTCTGTGGCCTCCACAGCTTTAAGACACGTTTTCTGTCTCCAGTCCCAGGGAGACTGTTGCCCTGAGCCTCCTCTGTCAGTTCTGGAGCCCTTGCTTTTTGACACTCCTTTGTTTTCTTATATCCAAACATAAACTCATTTTCTCTGAAGGTCAGTAGTTCTTTAAAGATCATCTAACTTTTCCCCACATTCTAGTCTGGTGCTTGAGCCCTCCCTATAATGTTTCTCTTTATCAACTTATGTCAACATCTTTTTTGACAAATACCTCATTGTATGGGGAGGCAGCTCCTTCTATTTCAGGATGTATTTAGCAAATTACTCCTTGGACTATAATCTGTCATCTGCAATAATAAAAGCTAATATTTGTTGAGCACCTGTAGGCTAGGATCCAGGCTAAGCTTTAATATGTATGGTTCATTTAACCCTAACAAGGTCCTTTAAGGCTGTTATTACTATCTCAACTTCATAGATGAGGCAATGGCAGTGCAGAGATTTAACTTCCTGAAGGTCAAAATTAGCTAACAGCAGAGCTGGAATTCAAACCTGAACAGTATTGTTTCAGACTCTACGCTCTAACCACTGTGCACCCTGCCCCTTGCTGTTGTTCAGTCACTAAGTCACGTCCGACTCTTTTCAACCCCAAGGACTGTGCCACACCAGGCTTCTCTGTCCCTCACCATCTCCTGGAGCTTGTTCAGACTCATGTTGGTTGAGTTGATGATGCCATCCAACCGTCTCATCCTCTGTCGTCCCCTTCACCTCCAGCCTTCAATCTTTCCCAGCATCAGGGTCTTTTCTAATGAGTCAGTTTTTCGCATCAGGTGGCCAAAGTATTGGAGCTACAGCTTCAGCATCAGTCATTCCAATGAGTATTCAGGTTTGATTTCCTTTAGGATTGACTGGTTTGAATTCCTTGCTGTCCAAGGGACTCTCAAGAGTCTTCTCCAGCACCACAGTTTGAAAGCATCAATTCTTCAGTGCTCAGCCTCATTTATGGTCCAACTCCAGCCTCGTTTATGGTCCAACTTTCCAGTATGACTACTGGAAAAACCATAGCTTTGACTAAAGGGACCTTTGTCAACAAAGTTATGTCTCTGCTTTTTAATATGCTGTCTAGCTTTGTCATAGCTTTTCTTCCAAGGAGCAAATGTCCTGCTTCTTAGTCTCTGCCTAATGTCAAAAATGGCAAATTCTTGACAGGACTGATAGCTTGTTGGGTGCCTCTGTATACCTTCCCACAGAGCCCAGGCTCTCAAATGGCTCCCTGGAGCCACATCTCTGAAGAGCTCACAGATGTGGAGTGACGCCCAAGCATAAACACCTGGAAAAGCCCTGAAAAGATTCAGATGGAGAGCTGCCGACATGGACAGGCGGATGGAGTTAGCTATGCTCTGCCTGATGCCGTGATAGCCCAGCCCACAGCCCATCAAACACCTGGCAGCAACCCAGGCATGCTACGGCCACAGCAATCCATGAACTGGTCACCATATTAAAAAGCAGGGAGGAAGAGAGGCTGTGCTGACTTGTCTCTTTCTTAGGGACCTCACACTTCTCTTGGTCAACCCTGCTTTCTTCTCCAGGTGTTCCCAAACCGCTGGTTCCATACTCCATTCCAGAACTTGTCCAGGGGTGGATAGCATGCTTATTTATACACAGCTTCAGGATTTACTTTTGCAATCATCAGTAAAAATTGGGCCACGTGACACCTTCTTGGTATCTAATTTTTATGTGACTCTGTTGGCCATGCACGTGGTATTCTTTGAAACATCTTATACACATGTGTCTTTAAACACTGTTTTGTATGCTCTCTGTTGGTTCTTTCCAACTCCCGGAACTGAAATAGTTCGAGTCACAAGCCAGGACCTTGTTGGTCTGGAGCAGCCTGAGCCTCTGACTTTCTGTGAGTGTCTTAGCCACACCGGTCCATCACGCTGCAGGGAAGGTGTGAAAGCCAAACAGAAACTGGTGCCATTTGCCCCTCCATCGGATCATGCGCCCCAAGCAGACTCAGTCATTCTACTCTCTCTTTCAGAACGTGTTTTAAAGGCTTTTTCTTATTCTTAAATTTGGGGGGAGGTAAGTTTCAGCTTAGTGTAACCTTATTCTTCTGGTTCTAAACTATGTGTTTTATTTATTTTTGGAAAGGGGGCCTGCAGGGAGGAATGCTCAGAAAGGTGAGAGTTCAAATCTAGATTGTCTATGAATCTAGGCAGTTGAGACTCCATTTCCTCAACTGGAAAATGAGGGACTTCCCTGGTGGTCCAATAGTTAGGAATCTGCCTCCCAAAGCAGAGGGCATGAGTTCAGTCCCTAGTTGGGGAACTAAGGTCCTAAATGCTGCCAAGGTGCAGCCCCCTCAAAAAAGGAAAACAAGCACAGCATCCTTTGTCTGATAGGGTGCCTGTGATAATTCAGTGCAACGCTGAATATGAAGTGCTCAGCACAGCCCTTGGTATACAAAAGATGCTCAGCAAATCTTCACCATCCGTTTGAGCAAAGGTGTCTCCTTCCTCAGATGATATAGATTCTCCTCTGAGCTCGGAGAACTTCCCACTTCCCTCTTTTTCTCATGAGCAACTTCCCACTTTTCTTTCTTGTGAGCATCGAGGACCATCTTGTTTCTCCCTTTCACTCTGTTAACTGTGCTCTGTCTTAAAAATTTCTGTTATGGATAGTCTGTTTTGAACTTTCTTGAATCTACTTGTATAAACTCAGTTCCGGGGAAAAGCAGTGCCTGCTTGAACCATCCAAGGGCCAAAGGACCAGTTTCCATGACAGTCTACCTCATGGCAGAACCACCAACATTGACAATAGATCTGGCTGGAATAATCCTCCCAGTGTGAGGCAGGCAAATCCCTCGGCCCAGAAATCAGGCTTAATTGGAAATTAAATTGCATCTCCATGCCAACTGCAGGAAGCTTATATCCACAGCTAATTTATCAAGGTGATGCCTTATCTCTGAGAAGCACGTGGGAATAGGGCGGCTACATCAGCAAGGTTACAAGCTTGTATCTGATGAGATGAGCTTTCTTTAAAGTGAAGCTTGAACCCTTCTGGTTCTTCATTTTGGGATTCCTGCCCTTACTGGCTGCCTTCTCTTTGCCAGGCACCATGCCAGGACCTAGAGATGTCGATGCTGCGGGAACTTGCGCTGAACGCTCACTGCTCTGAGCCAGGGGCAGAAAGATCCCCAAGCCACAGCGCTTCACTTAGTTATCCAGAGGTGAGTGCTGAGGAAGGTAGAGAGCATCACAGATAACTTCATGGCTAAGAACCATTGTTTAACACCGGTACTAGTAGTCCACAATGGTCAGGGTGACCAGACTCTTCACTAACACCTTTACACCCATTTATTCCATTTATACAATTCTCCAGGCAATGGTAGTAAACAGATACATGATTTCATTATCACCACTTTACTGATGAGGAAACTGGGACCGAGGAAGTACTTAACTTGCCTGAGGTCATTGTCACTCAGTTAATAGGTGGCAGAGCTGGGATTTATTTATTTAGGCGGCACCACACAGCACATGGGATCTTAGTTCCTTGACCAGGAATTGAACCTGAACCCCCTCCACTGGAAGCATGGACTCTTAGCCACTGGAGCATCAGGGAAGTCCCTAGAGCTGGGGTTTAAACTAAGGTCACTTCTTAGTGAAGTCAATGCCTTTAAACACTATATGATACCGCCCCTTTGTTTTCCTCAACTATGAGGTTTTTAAAATGTCCACCTATAAAAGGGCTTCCTTGGTGGCTCAGAAGGTAAAGAAACTTCCTGCAACGCAGGAGACCTGGGTTTGATTCCTGGGTTGGGAAGATCCCCTGGAGAAGGGAATGGCAACTCGCTCTAGTAGTCTTGCCTGGAGAAACCATGGACAGAGGAACCTGGCAAGCTATAGCCCATAGGGCACAACTGAGTGACTAACATAATAGAAGGGTTGCAAAATTAGTATCTAGGAGACACATACCCTTCACCTTGGTTCACAAATTATTATCAATATTTTGCCATATTTACACTCCTTCTGTGTGTGTGTGTGTGTTGACTCATTTGAGGGTAGTTTCAGGGTTACAGAACACAAGTCTGGTTTGGAAACCAGGTGAGGATGAGTGTGGCTGGAGGAGAAGGTGTTTGTGTTGGAGGAGATATGAGCAGGAAGTGGGGTGGGACCACAGGGTACAGGCTTTGAGCTCCAGGCCCAGAAGTTTGGGCATGCTCTAATATGAAGAGGACATAATGCAATGAAGACATAACTTTTATTGAAGCTATTGGGAAGAATTAAAAAATTAAAGATGTGTATTCAGCGAATGATATTTTATGGTCTGATTAAATATACACGCTTATTGAAGACAAAGCAGAGAATATAGTTCTTCTATCAAGAAGAACTTTAAAAAATAACCATGTATCTCAGCTAAAACCCAGGATTTCTGTTTGTGTCTTTTCTGTTTTACTTTTTCTGTCCATGTATCTATTCACAGATTGGAGTCTCATTGTACATAGAGTTTTGTGATCTGATTTTTTTACCTGATATTATGTCAATAGCATTTCTGCTTGTTATTAAGTAGTCCTCAAAATAATTTTTCAAAGGTTTAATATTATTGCACCAGATGGATGAATCAAAATTTATTTAGCCCACTATTTTTTGACAAGTTGAGATCATCTCCAATTTTTCACTATTGTAATGCAATACCCTTATGCACACCCCTGAATAAAAAGTCTTTGTGTACATCTCTGATGATCTGCTTAGAGTAAATTTCCAGAAGTAGGGCTCCTGGGTTAAATGAACCATCTCTTTGTCAGCCCTGGTGTGGAGGAGACAGGAGGGGAGAATCGGGAAGAGATGTGGCCTGCCAGCTGCATCAAAGCAGTGAGACATGATGAGAGCTTGGACTTTGGGGACAATGCTGAGAACGGAAAGAGTGACAGACAAGAGAACCACAGGGGGAAGATAATCAATGGGACTCAGGGAGCAAGATAACCGAAGGTGCAAATTGGAGATGTGAAAGTTGGACTATAAATAAGGCTGAGTGCAGAAGAATTGATGCTTTTGAACTGTGGTATTGGAGAAGACTCTTGAGAGTCCCTTGGACTGCAAGGAGATCGAACCAGTCAATCCTAAAGGAAATCAGTCCTGAGTATTCATTGGAAGGACTGACGCCAATACTTTGGCCACCTGATGGGAAGAACTGACTCATTTATAAGACTCTGATGCTGAGAAAGATTGAGGGCAGGAGGAGAAGGGGACGACAGAGGATGAAACGGTTGGATGGCATCACTGACTCAATGGACATGAGCTTGGGCTAACTTGGGGAGATGGTGAAGGACAGGGAAGCCTGGCATGCTGCAGTCCATGGGGTCACAAAGAGTAGAACACAGATGAGCTACTGAACAAAAACACACTGAGGACATGTATGGAGAAACAGTGAAGTCAGGAGAGAGAGGTTTGCTTGGCTTTCACGAGTGTTGACTAGAGGCCACAGGAAGACATGCAAATAGGAAGACTTGTGATCTATCCTCCCTTCCTTTCTTCCTTTCTCCATTCCATTGAATTAGGATCACTGGCACCTTGCTAGGGAGAATAAATGTGGACAGAAAGATGGACTCGAGAAGACAGAACACAGAAGCAAAGGCTTTAATGGGCATGCAGGGCAGAGACTACCAGGAAAGAAAAGAAGACTCAGAGGCCTAGGTTCCAGGGCCAGCTTTGCTTCCCATTGCGTTGTCCCCTCCTGAGCATCTCGTCTGCCTGGTGGCCTGCTCAGTTTCTCTGGCCCAGGTGCTGGGAAAGCAGCTACAGCCAGGACAGCCCCTGCCCTTGTGGAGCTGGACTGTCAGTGGACAAACCAGGCCAGAGACAAAGGAATAAACGTGTGACGGAAATGCAGGAGTGCTGTTCAGGAAAATGAGACAGCCTCAGAGGGTAGAATATGCTGTTGTGTGTAGAGGGAGATGAGGATCTCAGACAGGAAAGGATTTGAATGAAGTGCGGGAGAGAAGCAGAGGAAAGCTGGTGGAGTGTGTCCAGAGAGAGGACAGAGTGACTGTCAGGACCCGGGGGTTAGGACCTGGTGTTCCAGCAAGAACAGCATGGCCTGGTGGTAGGAGGAGAATGTCAGCAGAGTAGGAGGCCAGAAATGCAGGGACAGATCATGCAAAGGCCGTAGGGACTTCCCTGCTGGCCCAGTGGTTGAGAATCTGCCTTTTGATGCAGGGGACGAGGGCTCCATCTCTGGTCAGGCGCAAGCTGCTGGGCAACGGGGTCTGCATCCCGCAGCTACGGAGCCTGTGAGCCGCAACGGAGACCCTGCCTGCTGCAGCTAAGGTCTGCCGCACTCAAATAAATAAATACAAATAAAGTCAACCCTTTATTAAAAAAAAAAAAGGCTATAGACCACAGAGGAAAGTCTGTATTTGACTCTGAACCTGGCAAGAAATCACTGGAGGCAGAGTTGCGAGGAAGCGGATTATGTATTCTAAAAATATGGGAATGGATAAAGAGCGATGGTTGAATGGATAAAAAAAAAAAATTACGGTTAATCCCTACTCTAGAGTATTATTCAGCCTTAAAAAGGAATGGAATTCTGACACATTCTACATGGATAAACCTTGAAAATATTATGCTAAGTGAAATAAGCCAAGTGCAAAAGGGCAAATGCTGTGTGACCCCACTTACATGAGGGACCGACAATAACCACATTCATAGAGGAAGTAAAGGTGTGGCCAGGAGCTGGTGGAGGAGGGAATGGGGCGTCATTGTTGGATGGGGACAGAGCTTCAGTGTGGGAAGATGGAAAGTTCTGTAGCTACACGGTGACGACGGCTGTACAACACTGTGAAACGCAATTGATGCCACCGAATCGTACACCTCAGAATGGTCAATTTCATGCTACATACATTTATGACAATACAAAATGTGGGAGGAATGCTATGTAAAGAATTGTCTGTGGGGTGTATTAGTTTCCTAGGGCTGCCTTAACAAAATACCACAGACTAGGCAGCTTAAACAATAGGAGTATTTTTCTCTGCGGCTCTGGATGCTGGAAGTCCGAGCCCAAGGTGCTGGCAGAGCTCGTTTCTGGCGAGGCTCTCTCCTCTGCTCGCAGAGGCCGCTGTGTTCTCACCGTGTCTGCACGTGGCCTTTTCGCTGCGTGCGTGTCTCTCCTTGTAAGGACACTGGTCTCATCAGATCAGGGCCCCACCTCATTGAACCTGAAATACTTGTTTTAAGTCTTATCTCGAAATATAGTAAGTCCCCTGGATACTCACGAGTTCCATTTTGAAAGTGTGTCTGTAAGCCCAATTTGTTTGTAAGTTCAACAAAGTTTCCCTAGGTGTCCGACTAACACAACTGACTATATAGTACTTTTCCGTAATAGGTTTATAATGCTTTTCACGTCAATAATATTTAAAAAATGAACACAAAAAATAAAGAAAGCATTTTAAATCTTAAGTCGCTAAGTCGTGTCTAGCTTTTGCGATACCATGGACTGTAGCCCGCCAGACTCCTCTGTCCATGGGATTTTCCAGGCAAGACTACTGGAGTGGGTACCATTTCCTTCTCCAATTTCAAACCTTATGGTACAGTATCTTGAAAAGCACAGCAGTACAGCAACAGCTGGTGCTTCTTAGCAGCTGATGTAAAAGCATCAGCGCTGGTTTTACACTTGCTTCTGAACATCCTGGGCTTGAAATGAAGATGCTGCATTACTGTGCTCTGCACAATATTGTAAAGGACACAAAAGCACAACCCCTTGCACAGGACGCACACACGTGACAGTCGTGACCCAGGAACTTAACTTACATGATGGAACCTGCGAACGCGCGTTCACGTCTTTGAAAGCTGGCAACTTGAAGGCTGCTATGCAGGGGGCTTACTGTACAGCCTGAACACAGTTAGGGCCTCGGCACGTGAACGGGGGCGGGGAGCACAGAAAAGCCCATAATGGAGGATGTCAGTGCTGAGGGCTTGGATGCAGAGAGTGCTTCTTTGGTACTGTATGCGAGCTTCAGAGTCATAGCTCTGGCTTTGTCATCTTGGGCAAAATAATCAACCTCTCCCAGCCCCAGGGTGGGAATAACAGAAGAAGGTAACTCATAGCGCCAGGCTGGATTGACTGCAGGGATCCTTGTAAAACCTTAGCAAACAAATAGTACACAATGAATGGACAGCGGCTGTTATTATTCCTCATATGGGGCCTGTTGGGTTTGGCAGGACAGGCTGCTGCTTTTCGACGGGTGAGGCCAGGACAGGGTTAATCAGCACAAGGACGGCAGGAGGGTGCTGCAGTCCAATACGCCTCAGGGCTGTGGTTTAGGAGTATCCCAAGGCACAGCCGGTTCCCAACTGATGTTTTCAGATAGCGAGCTGCAAGCCTGGGCTTGGCTTTGCCTGTCAAGCACAGATGGTTTGAAAAATGCCACCCCAACTGGCCCAGGGTTAATCAAAAGATTACAGAAAGAAAATTGGGTAGGCTAACCCCAGCCTCTCAGACACAAGCCTCTGAATCACAACTACCCTTCTGACTCCTGCTCCATTATCTGCCTCAGCTTCTAAACCACCTCATTCCAGCAAGAAATGAAAACTGGCTGGGCTGGAATTACAATGGGAATGCTTGCTGGGTGGTATTTCTTTTCTTCCCCCTCTGTGCAATCTCAGCTATTGGGCTAGTTCTCCCATATTTTTTGTGGTTGGGCTGGGGAAGGGGAATCTGTGCATGAGGATCTGGGGTGTAGTTGGGGGGCGGTGAGTCACAGAGCTCAGGGGAATTCTCCAGAGTTGTGCTGCTTGGGTCAGAATGGAGGCCTTGAAACCTGTGCCACCTCTTTGTTAAGCTGGGAAAGAACCAGTTTTGTCTTTATTACTTTCCTACACCAGATCTGAATTTCAGAAATGAAGGGAGTGTCATGTAGGGAGTAAAACTGGAACTTGGAGGCAGACAGCCTGATTTCCAAGTCTGGCTGTGTTCCAAGCTGGCTGTGTGACCTGGAGCCAGACACTTCCGCTCCTGAAGCCCAGAACTTCTCAGCCGTCAAGAGGGTTAGTGGGAGCTCTCCACCTCCTGGGGTTCTTGTGTGTATTAAATAAAACTGTGTACAGTGCTCACAGCAATGTCAGGCATAGAGCAGATGCCATGCATAGTGTTACAAGGACTGCTGGGAAATCTTAAAGTTCTAAAACTGGAAGGGATCTTTGAAACCAGCCACTCCCTCATTTTCGTGATGACGACACTGAGGCCCAGAGAAGGGAGGGATCTGGAATCAAAGCCAGGCCCAGCTCCCAGTCAGCTGCTCTTTGCAGCTCTAAGACCACGAAATGGAACTCGATGGCTTTAGGAAGACAGGACCACAGTTAGCTTTGCATTCATGGCCCTCCTGCCATCATCCCAACAGGAAGAAGGCTTTCTCGTGGAGCGTACAGGGAGGGGGCCGACGGCGGTCATAAACATCTTCACTGGTGTCTCTTCCTGGAGTGCTGGCTTCCATTGCATCCAGCTGGCCTGGGGAGCCTGTGTGACCTCCCCTCTGTGCATCTGGCCAGCCTCCATGGACGGGCAGCAAGGGCAATCCCATAGAGCATGCAAGAACCAGGGTGGAGGGGTGGCCAGGCCCTTGGTCTTACTTGCACTGACCCTTCACCTCATCAAGGTCACTGTGGCTGGTGACTTCTATCAACCTCCTGCACAGAAATTCAGAACAGGAAGATGGGGCATGGGAGGCCTCCACACTAGCCTAACAAAGCCCAGGCCTCAGAAAAGGACTCCAGTCACACTTTCCTGAGTGTTGCTGGGCAGGGAAAGCAGTCGGTCATCATTTATTCAACATCCATCCACAGCTCGAGGCATCACCAATAAGGCCCATGCGGCAACTGTGCCTACTCTCAGAGGGGCAAGGGAATGGTCAATACAAACATAAAACCACTGAATAAAAAGGATAATTTCAGCTGTGGACAAATCCTTGTTTACAAAGACGTAATTCAGAGCGGCTGAGGGTGGAGGTGGCAACTTTGGAGGAGCAGGGCATCTAGAGAAGATCCGGAAGAAGCCTTGACTCAGGCCTTGTTTCTTTGGCCTCTGCCTCCTTCCTGCCAGCTACAAGTCCAAGGTCTAACCCCAGGAAAGGAAGAGAAGGGTGGGAATGTGGCTCTTCCTGGGCAGCTGTTCTGTGCTTGGTGCTGGGGGTGTCACAGGCGCCCTCTCCTCGTAGCCCCACGAGGAGGGAGAGACTGGCCCCATTTTTCAAGGGAGGACACAGACTCAAGGTGGGACATGGCTTGCCCTGGGCTGCCCTGCCAGGCAGGGGCAGGATTCGAAGCCAGGGCTGCCTGGCTCCAGAGCTGTGCATCCCCTGCGTCTTCCAGCCTTCCATGGCTGCTTCACCCGACCCCATCTGTTCTCACGAATCAACAGTTCTCTGGGACATGGGACTTACAGTCTGGTGAGAGAGGTAATCCAGGGAAGATTCTGCCACCTGAGCAGAATGGGGAAAGTGAGGGTCACACTGGCATGGCCAGGGACCTCCGAACCTCCCAACACTGAGCAAGACCTGATTTGAGCCACTGTGTCTTCATGTTGCAGCCCTCACACCTGCCAGAGGGGCCCACTTCCAACTACTTTTAATTTGAAACAAACTAGGTGCTCCCCCGTGGTCTTAAAGTTAATAGGATGTCTGTGCAGCAGGGCTGGGATAAGCAGCCTTGAACAAATCCTTCCTGCCTGGTATGGGTGTCATGTGGAACAGAGGCCTGGGGGCCCAGAGAGGGACAGCCTGGGCAGGGGGAGGAGGTCCCACCCTCCTCTCTCCTCTGCTGTGGGACTAAGGGGACCCCAGAGTCCCAATCCCTGAGGAGAGCACCTGGCCAGCAAAATGAATCAAGGAGTGATGGGTCTGCCACAGAGGGACAAGGATAAGAGACCTGCAGGCTGGGATGAGGGCTACTGCACAGGGGAGAGCCAAAGCAAGCACACTGCCCACCCTGGCAGGCTCTGGCTTGGGACTGAGGAGGCAGGAATGCACTGGAATGATGGAACTTTCTGCTGATGGCAAGGTACAAATGCTCAGAGGTTGCCAGTTGCAACCAAGGAAGAGGTTGTGCTCACACAGACTCAGTGCTTACCTGCATGGCTGGGACAGCAGACTAGATCGGACTGGGGGTGGTGGGGACCTTAATTTTCCCAGCAAAGATGGGTGCGCACAAGTTGAGCTTCTCAGGAGGCGGGTGGTGTCCTCCTTTTGACAGAGGGCACTGTCACATCTCACAGGTTGCAAGATCCCCAGAGGCAAGGTCATTGCTTTCCTAGATAATTCTAGTAAAGAGTCGATGTCTCTATTCTAGTCTTCCTGATGACATAAAACTTGTGTATTTCTCCACTGGCATGACCATGTTTCACACTTGCCCTCTAAGAATGGAGAGCGGTGAGGGAGGGTCCCTCGTGGGTGCAGAGTTGGCCCACCATTCAGTAGGTGCTCAGACCCCAGAGATGATAGCGAGGCCAGGTGGGCACACGTGCATCTGTCTTGCTGACCTTGGAGTGTGGGGGTGTTCCCTTTACCCATCAGTGTTCCTTAATCCAGGCCATGCCACATTATGGAATTTGTCCCAACTCCTTGCAAGACAGATGGCTGCCCTGAATTGATTCAGCAGGTACAATCATTTCTGACAAACACACCTACAAAATTAACGAGAAGCTGGGGGAACTCTCCTGGTCACAAGGTGGGGAGCATGCCTGCAGGGGCATCTTCCTCAGCCCTGGGGACAGGGAAGCACCTGGTCTTGACTCCACTAGAACCCGACTTCTAATTCCAGCCCTGCTACTCATCGCCAGCTAGGCCACCTGGCTTAGCTAAAGGTCAGTTTCCTTAAAATTGTAAAAATGGTTTGAAATGATTGCAATGCCTACTTCCAGGGTCAGGAGGGACTTGCTCTCAACTCCCTACAAGTGCAGAGTCGCCCCCTTCCCAGCAAGCTGCCAGCCTGTGACTTGTATTATCCTTGTTAAATGAGAAAACAGCCTTTCGTGGTTGATATCGCTATTATCTCCAATGAACAAGGAGGAACTTTGGTTTGGGGAGGTTTTGCAACTCACCCAAATTCACACAGCTGGTGTACCGCAGGGTTGGGACTCCAGCCCAGCCTGCCCGAGGGCAGAGTCCTCCCCAGGTTCAAGGTCAGTTTCTTGAGGCCCATGAACAGCAGTGAAGAGATGGCAAGAGGCACAGCTTGTCTCCAGTGGGTCTGAAGCTGAGCTCCTGCAGTGCAGAGAGAAGTGACCTGGGCCAGGACAGGAGGGGGAGTTGGGGCTCCAGGTCAAAGTCCTTGAGATAAATCTTACAAGATCAGCACTGCCCCGCTTTTGACCCCGCAGCCACATGGGTGGTCAGGACAACTGAAGCTCTCCTGGATTGGATTCCTACCTCCTGCTTTGCTTTGCCTTTGCCATCTGTGCCTGGGGTGACAAATGGGTTTACAAAATGCAGAAGGAAATGGGCTTAAACCTCCCCAGCCAGAGGGGAGCCTGCACGACCTCTAGCTTCTGCCTCCGAGTCCTGGAGTCTCTGAGCTAGACCTGAGGGGCCGGCTGCACGGGAACAGGAGGACGCAGGTCCCCTGGGGGCTGGAGCTCTGGGACTCCCGGCAGGGAGCTGGGCTTCTGCTAAGTTCTTCCTTAGAGCAGGGGAGGCCTGGCTCTGGGAGGCACACTCGTGGCTCCTGATCAGGGAGTCAGGTGTAAGAAATGTCAGTCTCAGCCCTGGGTGGGCCACAGGAGAGAAAGCTCAGGAGAAGGAAAAAGCAGAAGTTGCTCTCAGAGTCTGTGTTAGGGGCTCAAGAAACAAGCAGGAAGTGAGACATCCCTGCTATCAGATGCTCGCAGCCCTGAGAGTACCAGTTAACCACTGCGGGAGCACCACGGAACATTTCCGGGAGATCTGTTGCGCAGGAAGCTTTAGGCCGACCATCTTGTGTAATCTTATAAGGAGGACACTTATGATTCCACTTCACAGAGTAGGTAACTAAGGCCAGAGAGAGCACGAGGCTCCCCAGCAGAAAGCCCAAGATGTACTAGTCTGGCATCAAATTGCCTTTTCCACTGCATAATCGGCTTTCAAACTTCTTTTTTTTTAAGTAAGAAACTTGCTGTTAAATATCAACAAAATGCAGTAAGTAAAGCAAATCAAAGTAGAGCCGGAGGGGCAGGAGTGAAGGTGCCAGACACTTTCCCATCCCCACAACTCACACATGACCGCCCCTCTGTTGACAACTGAAAAGCCCTTCCCAAGACACAAAGAAGCTCAGGCAAGGTTCTGAATGATTTGTCTGTCTGGAAGCTTACCCTCTGGCCATAGGCTGAGCACCTCTGGGACAGAGGTGTGCACGGTGCTTCCTAGAAACTCAAGCTACTCCGGGTACCACCGCAGGGTGCCGTGCAGCGCTGCTTCACTCATTTAGCCCTACTGGTGGTGCACTCACTCTGCGCCGGGCCCTGGATGCCTAACTGGCCACAGTGGTGGGTAAAAACGCACCTGGCCCCTGCCCTCATAGAGCTCAAGTGAGGAAGGCAGCCTTTAGCTGATGTGTTCCTAAAAGAAAAGACAGATCACATATCGTGATCAAAGCTATGAAGGAAAAGACCGACGTCAAGGAGGAGGACCTGATCTGTTCACATCTGGAGATCTAGCCATGAGAAATCTAGGCCACCAGCCACTGAGACCACTAGGATGGGAGGGCTGGCATCAGAGGGAGGTGACCAGGACATGGGCATTCGTGGGCCCTCCCTGTTCCCCAGTTATTCCCAAGGCAGGCAGAAACGGTAAGCTGCTCCCGGGACCAGCTGGAGGTCCCTGGGAGTTTTACATTCCTCAGTCGCAAAAGGAGCAGAAAGAAATTCTTCTAAAGGTTGGATTATCACAAATCTAGGGCTCAGTGCAACGAATAATGAATAAGTGAAATCACAATGAAAATCAGAAATCATGATGCAAATGTCACGTGTCCACATAGGCTCTACTCTAAATTCACCTAGGGCTGGTCTATACATTAAAAAGACCTTTCTCCACTCCCCTGCTCTAGGCTTAGCCCTGCTTTCTTGGTTGTTTATTTTTAAAATATTTACCGAACACCTGGGGTGGGCAGAACTCTGGTTTCCCAGCATGTGCCTGGCGCAGAGCCAGGGCTGTGTAACCACTCAGGGCTCTCTGCGGAGCCAGGAGCAGCGTGCCACCCCGGTGCCTGCCGTGTCACCTCGCACGTGGGTCTGCAGAAACTCAGCACCGAAGCGGGTCCAGGGAAGTCCAGGCGGCCACTTGGTCCCCAGCGCTGGTCCCATGGAGCCCTTTCTGTGCCACACAGATCTCAGTCTCTGGGATCCTGAGTGGAGAGAGGGGGCCATCCTGACCCACCGGCTGGCTGCTCTGCAGAGGCTGAGGCTTCAATGAGCTCCCTCTGCCAGCGCCAACCTCATTCTGCTGCCCAGCCCCGGTGTGCCTTCTGGACTCGGTTGAGATGCCGCCTTTGGAGGAGCTCTTCACCTGCCTGGGTGTCTGTTCTCTGATGCCTCCCTCCGTCTCAGCACCAGCGTGACATCCCCATGGTGTCTGCATCTTGTGTCTGTGTCTTTGGTCTGTTTTCCCACCAGCATGCACATTTGTTGACAAAGGGCTCGAGTCTTATTCATCCATGTGTCCAGTGTCTTATGAGTGTGGCGCAGAACAGGTGCTCAATAAATGTTAAATGGATGATTATAGGTAAATATGCAGATGAAAGTATCTTCATGCTCATTTATTCAAATAGCCATCCACCCTCTGTCTTCTATACACACCCTTTTGCACACCCTCTCTCTGCCTGACTGGCCTCACCTGCTCACGCTCACTCCTGCTTGCTGCGTTAAGTCCTTCTGAGATCTCTCCCTGCTCTGATGCTGCCTGGAGTGTACAGCCCCGCCTGAAGTCAGATACATGAAAGAATTTGGAAGCCTGGATGGTCTGGGTCCCCTCTGCAGACCCATGCCCATCTCAGTCCTTGGCGGCTCCTTCACGTGGGGTCACTGCAACATGCCCCGCAAAGCGAGCCTGTGTCTCAGCTTCCCTGGATCCTTGCAACAAGGCTGGGAGGTAGACGGGTTAGATTCATTTTACAGATGAGGAAACTGAGGCTCAGAGAGGCTGTGACTTGCGTAAGGAACAAAGCTGGAGTTGAGACCTAGGTTGCCTAAGTCCAGGCCAAAGCTCTTTCCATCGCGTTCTGGGCAGCAGAGACTGGGATAGGATGCCGCTCACCACCCGTTAACCCCGAGAGCCAGAATCGCCGGTGTGAGAAGAAAGCACTCCATTCGTGTCAGAGGACTGAGTGGGGCCGCTCTGCGCGATCCTCTGAGCCCTCTGCTCTCTCCCCTCACCCCAGTCCACCCTGCCTGGAGCCCCTGGGAATTCTGCTTGGCAGCTGACTCTCAGTTTTGAGTTTTCATTCCACCTGGGGTTCCAGGAGGGGCAGTAACCTGTTTCACAAGTGCAGTGGGGGACAGAACAGGAGCGGCGAAAGGAGCGGAGAAAAGAAATAAGCAGAATCTCACCATCCTTCCTTCTATACCCACCTTACCATGTCACCAGGCTAGACCTGCCGGGCAGCCTTGACCCAGGTCATTAGAGAGGCTCATACACAGCCTTTATCGTCTCTCACTGTCGTTTTCAAAACCCCCATCAAGGGCTTGTGGGCCTCGCTCCTTCTCCAAATACCCTGTCCGCTGCTTCCCCCAAGACTCTTTCCTCCTGAACGAAGGGCATGAAAATTTAAAGACGTTTTTTCAGCCAGTGCAGTCACATCACGCTGCTGCTCTCTCTTCAAATTTTATCTCCAGAAAGTTTGCCAGAGTGTCTCTGAGTGCCTCATACTCCCTGGTACAGAGTGCGATGAGGGGCCCCAGACACAGGGATGGCCCAGAGACGTTAGCCACCCCTCTGTGTCCTGAGGCTGAATGGCACACAAGGAGCCCTGATTCTGGTCCACAAGCACCCTTTGTGGGCTACCTGGGCAGTCAGACCTGAAGACTCCCTGCCACCCCAGTTCTTGGGGCATGGGCTTACGTAGGAGACGCAGAAGGACAAGGGATCCCAAACCACAAAGAAATGATGAACAAAACCCCAGAAACGCGAGACCCTGGAACCCAAGAGGAGAAAGCTCTCGGCACATCAGACCCAGAGCTAATATAGATCCTGTATTCACCAGTGCACCACGGATTCCAGCCTCGAAGCCACTCCTGCTGGCTCCCTCCAGCGTCTCTGATCTGCAGAATTACTCACAGCCCACCGCATCAAACCTCTCTTTTATCAACAAGACACAACACTCCTCTGTGGATAACTTCTTGAAACTCTAGTCATTCTAAGCCGTTTCCAGTGCTCTGGGAAGGGTCCTGTCCCTCTGCCCGCCTGTAACCAATCAGCCACACACCACCAAATCCATTTCCAAAGTTCCGGGCAATTACAGCCGCTGAGCTCCCTGGCCTGGTGCCCGCCTGCTCAGAGCCAGGACCCAGGTTGTCAGCAACCCCGAAACCCAGCCACCAGTTTCTCCTCCAGCTTCCTCGGTGACCCAGGTGGACCGAAATGCCACGCTTACTGCACCGAGGCACTCGGACTGGCCAGACCACACCAAGATATAAAACGCGGGTCAAGGCCAGGCTCCCTACCTTTGCTGAGGGTCCCCGTGATGAGCTTAAAGATGGTCTGGGCAAATTTCACGAACCCAAGCTTGCATCTTTTGGAGCAGCCGCTCATGGTGGCAGAGGAAAGGCAGGTTGTGTTGTCAGCGCCCAGAAGGGAGGCACCCACCTTGCGTGCCCTGGAACTTGGAGCCTGCCTGCTCGGATCCTGAGAGATGGATGCACCCCAGAGGCTCCAGGAACAGCACAGCTGCCTCTGCAGTGAGTCCGGCTTCTGCATCCAGAGAGCCCACAGGGCACGGTGTCTGTTCCCTTCCTTCCTCCCGCCAAGCCCCTCCCGCTGTCCCCCCAAGTCCTCGACACGGGAGGACCTCCAGATGCCAGGCTGGGCCAGCACCGCCAGGGCAGAGGGCGCTGCGAGGGGATGGAGGAGGAGAGGGAAGCTGAGCAGAGCAGGGAGGGAGGAGCTGGAGCTCTCCCAGGCTTTGCTGACTGTCTTTCTTACATGGCAGTGGTAATGTAGCAATTAATACCCAAGTCAGAAGGGAGGGGACTGCTACGCAAAAACGCTCCACTCCACAGCCTCCCGGCTCGCTCTCCCGCTCTTTCCTTCCTGGTTAATCTAATAGATCAATTCTCTGAGCTGTGCCTGACTGGGACCTGGGAAGACTCCCCCCAGAGCGGGAGATCACTGCTTAGCGCTCAGTGGAAAGTTTGCAGGCAGCCTCTGAGTGGCCTGGTTTGCATCATGGAGAAGTCGGGCCAAGCGGGGAGCCCCACGGGAGCTGGGCTGTGTGGCTCCCTGGTGCCAGCAGCAGGGGCTGCCAGCCTCCGCAAAGTCACGCCCTTGCTGCCTCCTGGCTCCAGGTGCCTTTTCACCGACACCCCCAACACACGCCCACCCAGAGTCTGCCATTCAGCTCCAGCTCCCACCCCTGCAGAGCAGGTAAGAGTCTCCTTTCTCATCAGGGCAGCAGAGGAGTGCAAATAGGGCTTTTCTGGATGAAGAAAGTATTCCTCAGAGATGCATAGAGGAATGGCTGAAATTCAGACAATTTGACTACAGTACGATACTCTTAGAAGTAAAACTGCAAGGTAGTCGGCAAATGTGAACTCCAACTATGGCTTAACAAAAAGTCTGGCTGCCGTTCAGTACCATAGACTGTGTGGATTGGACAGAATATAAGGGGACATCTCATCCCATGCTCTAGACATGGCATGAACCTTCCCCATGACACCCCTACTTTACTTTCCTTGGTTATTTAAAGGGTTCCCAGGCACCCCACTCCAGTACTCTTGCCTGGAAAATCCCATGGATGGAGGAGCCTGGAAGGCTGAAGTCCATGGGGTCGCTGAGGGTCGGATACGACTGAACGACTTCACTTTCACTTTTCCCTTTCATGAATTGGAGAAGGAAATGGCAACCCACTCCAGTGTTCTTGCCTGGAGAATCCCAGGGACGGGGGAGCCTGGTGGGCTGCCGTCTATGGGGTCGCACAGAGTCGGACACAACTGAAGTGACTTAGCAGCAGGATGGGCCACCACCATGGGTACCACCCATCAATGCACTGTGGTTTCATTTGAATAGCAGATGCAAAATCTACCTAGAGTTGAACTAAGCCACGCCTTGAGAATGTCTTTTTCTTCCTTGCCATCAGCTTGACTATTATCTGCTTCTCTGGGATGTTTGAGAGAACTAGATTGCTTAAGAGCCAGAGAAGGGAGAACACCCATTGATAAAATGCCATATATGCCAGAACTCAAGCTCCATCTTCTGCAAGTCATGGGAAAGTGAATCTTGAAATGAACCTCAGCCCTCAGGGAAGTCACCAACAAATTCCAGAGACAGGCCGGTAGCACAGAGCCTTTCTCCAAATCCAAGTGCCCCTCACTCCTGACTTGCTGGGACAGTGTGAATCACACGCATTGCAGGAAAGAGCCTTGGTGGAAAATACCCCCTGAATTGGATGTCACAGAGCAGGGGTTCCCAGCCCCCAGGCTTAGACAGGACCCAGCCTGCACAGCAGGAGGCGAGCGGTGGGCAAGCAAGCAGAGCTTCATATGTATTTACAGATGCTCCCCATTGCTGGCATTACTGCCTAAGCTCCACCCCCTGTCAGATCAGCTGTAGCATTAGATTCTCACGGAAACATGAACCCTCCTATGAATTGTGTGCATGAGGGATCTCGGTTTCACGGTCCTTTGGAGAATCTAATGCCTGATGATCTGGGGTGGAGCTGAGGCGGTGATGCTAGCGCTGGGGAGTGGCTGCCACCGTCTCCCATCACCCCCAGGAAAACAAGCTCAGGGCTCCCACTGATTCTGCACTATGCTGAGTTGCATAATTATTTCATTATATATCACATTATGATAGTAATTGATATGAAGTTCACAATAAATATAATGCACTTGAATTATCTGGAAACCACTCCCCCTGACCCTCAGTTCAGTTCAGTCATTCAGTCATGTCCCACTCTTTGCAACCCCATGAATTGCAGCACATCAGGCCTCCCTGTCCATCACCATCTCCCAGAGTTCACTCAAATTCACGTCCATTGAGTCAGGGATGCCATCCAGCCATCTCAGCCTCTGTCGTCCCCGTTTCCTCCTGCCCCCAGTCCCTTCCAACATCAGAGTCTTTTCCAATGAGTCAACTCTTCGCATGAGGTGGCCAAAGAATTGGAGTTTCAGCTTTAGCATCATTCCTTCCAAAGAACACCTAGGGCTGATCTCCTTTAGAATGCACTGGTTGAATCTCCTTGCAGTCCAAGGGACTCTCAAGAGTCTTCTCCAACACTACAGTTCAAAAGCATCAATTCGGTGCTCAGCTTTCTTCACAGTCCAACTCTCGAATCCATACATGACCACTGGAAAAACCATAGCCTTGACTAGATGGACCTTTGTTGGCAAAGTAATGTCTCTGCTTTTCAGTATGCTATCTAGGTTGGTCATAACTTTTCTTCCAAAGAGTAAGCGTCTTTTAATTTCATGACTGCAGTCACCATCTGCAGTGATTTTGGAGCTCCCCAAAATAAAGTCTGACACTGTTTCCCTGACCCTTGGTCTATGGAAAAATTGCCTTCCGTGAAACTGGTCCCTGGTGCCAAAAAGGTTGGGGACCACTTGTCATAGGCCTTGAAATTGCCTTGTTATTCACTCTGTGTCTTAAAGTGAGGAAGGTCCCAACTAGAATGCATACGGTATCTGGAGATGTTAACGGCACTTAGTTTTCTGTACACTTGCTCACATATCCAGGACTTGGCAATCTCAGAGTCTGTGGTGTGGAGCTGAGCAGCCAGGATGCAGAAAGCACTGAGGGCCCAAGGATGCAGGAAACACCAACCCAGGTGCACCATGCACACACAGTTGGTGCCCTTCTGGGCCTAACGGCGGAGCAGATTCATCATGAGATGTGGAGCCCTCGTCAAGAACCATTCATCCAAGGAATGTGGCTCATTTTGCAGAGTCTTCGATCAGATGGAGACGCAGGGCAGGTTAATGTGGAAAAGAAGGAGAAAAGAGCTGGCGGTGGAACAGCACCTACTAGGCAAGGAGCTGGCCGAGGGCAGCACCACCTGGGCACCAAAGAAAAGTTAGAGAAAGATTAGAGGAGCATATGGCTTTGCTGAGGAGAGTACTGGCCTCTGGATGGAGAATTCACTTCAGAGGACAGGGAACTCTCAGCTACACCCAGCTGTTTCTCTCTTCCATCCCACAGAAGGGGAGGACATTGAAAACTGAGAAGACAAAAAAAAAAAAAAAATCAACCAACCAACCATTAAAAAATAAAGCTGGTGACTTTACTGACATCAGCTGACCCTGAACTTGATCTTTCAGCTGGAAACCTGGCCAGGAATCCTGCTGGAGCAGGGACTCCTAAAAGGCTGTCAGCAGCATCTAACTTACAATGACATGAGACGTCCGGGAAGTCACATGGGGGCTCCAGCTTCAGCTCGGGAATCTGGAACCCCAACCTCTGAACACGCAGGAGGAAAGAAGCAACCGTACTTGTTGTTTGAAGGATCAGGACAATCTTATAAACAAGTACCTCATGAGTCCTCCAAGAAAGACAGGTGATGGTTAAGCCGGTGGGTCTTTGCACCAGGTATTTAATCACTTACCTGCTCATTCCACACCTGCATATACTGAAAACATGCTATTACCATGGCCTCAATCCAGGCACTGAGTATACAGCGGTGGGCAAGACACACCAAGTCCTGGGCCCACCAAGTACCCATTCGCGTGGTGGGAGGACGAACACGGTCAGCCATCGTGTGTACGTATAAGACAGTGCTTCGAAGAAAAAGAAAGCTCCTACTTTACGGTGTCATCAAGGAAGCTTTCTCTCCATTAAAATGACATTTAAAAAGAGATTCCAAACCAGATGTAAAGCTCCCTGGGGTAATAACCAACCATTAGGGCTGAGGAACAGCAAGTGCAAAGGACAAAGACAGATATGAGATTCTAAGGTCGGCAATTCAGCAATTATCAAGCAAGCCAATGAGCCTCAGTTTTTCCTTCTGTAAAATGGGAAGAATAAGTCTTACCTCCAAAGGTTTGGGGGAGATTTACATGAAATCAATGTGATTAATTTAGCTTCTGGCATAATAAACCCCTTTGTTAGGGGCAAAGTTCCTTATTGACGCTCCGACTGCTGCCACTCTTGTTGGTGGGGCCGCCACTCCTGCCCTGTTCCCTAGAGCAACTCCGCACTCTGTAGGCAAAGCTTCATGCTCACTGGGAATCATGGAGCCAGGCGCCGATGCTTAATCTTCCCTAGTAGTAGCTCAGACACTAAGCATTTCAGATCCTCCTCTGAACACAGCAAAGCATCAAGTATCTGACTCGTCAATCTTAGATAAATGACTCAGGCCCAGAGAAGGTCACAGCATCTAAAACACCACAGAGCAAAATCCCCAGGAAAATGGGGAAGGTGTTTGGTGTGCCAAGCACATCCCCAGCCAAGGAAGGCAGGTTGTGCCCATATTGAATTCATGATGGGAGAGTACAGAGAGGATCCTTCTCTGCTCAAAACACATGCTATTCTGCAAACAAGGAGCAGAAGAGGCCACATGGAATTCAGATGGCATCAGGGAAATTAAACCATCAGCAGGCTTATAATTAGTCAGCCTCCCCCTACAGATGTGCCTTAGCCAAAGGAACTCAGGAAGATAGTTATCTCTCCACCTGAGATCTTTTATGGGAGCCTTCACAGGCTAGTACCAGGGGGAAGGAGAGGCAGACGGTGGCTCCAGATGGTGTCTGGGCTGGGGAAGGTGCTCTGACCTCTCTGAGTGCAAGGCTGAGACAGGACAAACATGCCGGCCTTTAAAGGGTGGAAAGGCTGTCCTCAAAACGGCGATGATGACAGCGGGCTCGTTGAGTGCCTTCTGCACGTGGGGCGACGGCTCTAAACACTCACTTTCCGCATAGCTGATCCTTAGAACTCTATTACGTTTCCTATCTACAGGTGAGGAAATGGGCCCAGAGAGAGAAAGTAACTTGTGCATAGTCACAAAGACATCCTGAGTCAAGACCATTTGACTTTAAAATTGTTAGAAAGTTATTTAGTGTCTCATTAGGGTTCAAAATTAAAGTGACGGGCAGTGTGAAGGAGACATGGTTTGCCTGATTATTAAAAGAAAAAAGCAGCTCTCCATTAAAATCATAAAGTCCCCATCCCCGAAGGCATCACAGAGACAGAATGGAGACATTCGCCCTGGAGGGAATTCCTGCCACCACGGTCGTGGGGGTGGGAGCCAGGTGGAGAGTAGGCACAGATTCAGTCACAGAGCATCCAGGAGACAAAAGCCACACCAGCTATTTTAACAGAAAGCATTTCCTATAAAGACGTGTTCAGCAGGTGTCGGAGGACGGGAAGGGCAAAGGGAGCCAGCGAGAAATCCCAGAGGTGGTAACTTCAGGAAGCAACTTCTGCTCTAGTGCTGGGTGGGATAGGGGGCGACCAGGGAAAGCGCTGGGGTCCTTGGGACCTGGAAGCTTGGAGAAGGCACTCCGTGACCTTGAGACTCAGACCTTTGAGGAAGGGGTGCCAGCTGACTGGCGCTGGCATCTCTGAGGGGGAGCTATGAGGTTCATTCTGGGAGAGCTCTGGATGCTGGAAGCTGCCACCGCCAGCGGACAGTACTGTTGCCTGGGGACACGGATGGGAGCAGGAGCACACTAGAAGGAATAAACACCCCCTACCGCTTGCAGAGTGCAGCCCAGCATCATGCAGCAGGGCAGGGCAGGGAGCCTTGAAGCTGGGGGTCAGCAGCCAGTTGACACAGTCCAGGTACCTTCCCTTCTAAAACTCTAGAACCCCACTAAGTGCCAGGCATTGAGGACGCACCCGCAAATAAGACTACATCCCTTCCCTTGTGGAAATCGCACTTTTGAGGTAGAGCAGGGGAGGGGTGCTTAGACCATAAACAAACAAACAAATTTATAAGGTAGAGAATTTCAGAGCATGAAAATAAAGCAAATAGTGACCGGTGTATGTTTCTCTAATCAGCAGGACTGTCATTGAACAGCCCATAATAGGACAACCACTAAGAGGAAAACAGCAGATTCCACTGGGGTCAGGATCATCGATAATCACTGTTTCTCTGTGCTGGGTGTTGTATTTGGATTATCTGGGTTTTGCCACAAATTTATGATGTTGGTAGTGTGATTTATTATACCCATTTTACAGATGGGGAAGTGGAGTCCCAGGCAGACTTGCTGGCTCGCCCAGGGGAGGAGGTGGATCCAAGGGAACTGGTGACTGACTGGAGTCTGGGGAAGGGGAGGGAGTCAAAAGCCACATGCATTTCTAGAAACAGAAGCAGGAAATGTACAAAAAGGATGAGTTTTGGGAAATGAAACGGTTACAGAGTCCGTTTGTTTTGGGGAGAGAAACGTCTAGCTTGTTGATGGAAATGAAAGTGAGGAACTCAGGAGAGAGGGTAGGAGCTAGAATTCTCATAAATAAATGATTTTTCTTGCTGCTTAGGAAGAAAATAAATGTAGCATCCCAGCAGGCCAAAAATATTAGCATTTAAATAAGGCTTACACAGGTGGGGAAAAAGGGCAATTTCCTTAGAATTAAATCAGACTTTTTCTTTCCTCCGGGGCTCAGAAAAGTCCATTCTGCTCAAGTGTGGTCTTCAGAGTGTTGCTCCACGTTCTCAGTGGGACTCCTGTCCTCTCCCCATTTTCATCATGAGAAAATGATGCCTAAGAGTTGATGGAAATTCCTCAGTGTTGTTGGCCAGAAGTCTCTCAGGCTCATTTGCCTCTTGTGTTAGCAGGTCTGCAGGGCCTAGTGGGGGACTGGAGGAACCACAGTTTTGCAACGGAGAAGGGGAGAAGGGGAGTGTGCAGCTGCAGGGACTTCTAGGGAAAAGACGGGAAGAGACCAAGGCGATCCTTGAAGTTGCCCCCTCTCCATCTGTTGCCACTAAATGCCACCCCTTTGCTACCCCATTGACACATCTTGCCCAGTGCTGCGCTCCCCTGTCTCCTCCACCCTTGCCCACTATGCTCAGCTGGACTTGGGGCCCCTGTCGTGTGTAATCATGGAAAGAGAAGAGCTAGCTTCAGTTAGATACCGAAGATCCCAGGTGCGGCCTTACTGCCCCAGGCTGACCACGGATAGCCATGCAAGTCAGGCTCATCGGTCTCACGGTTGCTTCCCCTCTGCCTCGCAGAGCCCAGGAAAGCAGGACACAACTCCACAAAGTGCAGACTTGGGGGCTGGGGTTCCAAGTCTAGATGCAGCTGATTCTGGATTCTTTACTCTTACTTTCCTGGATCTGCTGGATCTTATTTTTTGCAAATAACCCAGATGGCTTTTCCCATATTCTTTAGCTCAACAAACCACATCATAGCCTCCCAGGACACGGACGTCACAGGGCAGGAGTCATCGTTGGTTTCTCCCCATCCTCTTTCCCCTCTGTATTATTGGCAGGATTGTTCCTTCCTGAGGCTCCTTGCCTCCTCCCAGCTTCCAGTGACGGCCGACATTCCCCACCAGTCCTTGGCTTGTAGACACATCCCCCTCACCTTGGCCTTGATCTTCATGTGTCTGTGTCTCTGTTTTCTCTTCTTATAAGGACAGGTGTCACTGGTCAATAGTCCCAAGCCATATGACTCCAGCTTGAATTAACTGATTACATCTGCAAAGACCCTATTTCCAAATAAGTTCACATCCTGAGGTTCCTGGTGGACACGTAGTTTGGGGGGGACACTACTCAAGCTTCCCCTCTATCCATGCCAGTTCCAGCTCCATCTAAGCTGTTGCCAGTTCATGTCACTTCTGCTTCCTTAGTGTCTCTCCAAGTGGCCCATTTCTCCCAGTGAATCTGCTTAGTCAGCCCCTCATTTACATTCCACTGATGACTTCCCATTGCCTTCAAAATCACACCCACACTGTTCAGCAGTGCTTTCAAGGCTCTCGGCGATTCCACCACTGTTTATCTCTCCAAGCTCATCTCTCTTAGGACGCACGGCTGTATTGATTCGCATATAGATGTGGAGTCTTTTGTGTGTCTGTTTGTTTAATGACGGCCTCTCTCCCTGCATGTAAGCGGCTCAGAGAACAGGGAGAGTGGCTCTCTTGTGCGCGTTTCTACCCCATGCCTGACATGCACGGTGAATAAACTCCATGCTCCCTCTGGTCCCAGTACAGTGCTGGGCAGTGCTGAGAACTTCAATGATCCGACAGAAGGACTCCGATCCTGAAGTGATGCTGAGACTTGGGAAGACGGACCAGAGGAGCTGAGCTACCCGGCCAGAGACATAGGGGAAGGGTGGAGGGGCTATGGGGGGCTCCTCCACTTCAATGGCCCTGATGAGCCGTCTGGCCAGAGGGACCACAGTCCTGGGGCCTTTGGAGACACTGCTGCTGTGGCTGAAAGGCTGGGGTGGGGGGCACGGTGATCTCTGTCACCTCTAGCCCCCAGTCGTGTCTTTCTTCCACCCTAAACCCTCCTGTAGCCTCCTTGCAAGGTCCAGGGTTAAGGTCTCAGCAGCCTCTCTCACTCCTTTCCAGCTTCACTGGCTCCCTGGCTGTTCCTTACACAGGCCAAGTATGTTTCAGACTCAGAGTGATTGCGCTGTGCTTCTTCAGCCTGGAACACTGTACTCACACAAAATCATTCTCACCTGATTCAGTTGTTTTGCTCACATGTCATCTCTGCACAGAGGTCCCTCCAACAACTTTATTGGGAAAGCGCCCCTCCCACCACTGATTCTTTTACTCGGTGGTGGCAGATTATATCTTCCTTTAGGGCACTTGCCCTTTCCCACCTCTGTGTTATATATGCGTCCCCCACCAGCTTGCAAGCTCCCACACACAGGGCCAGGTCTGTTCTCTTCTGCTCCATCCACAGTGCCAAGGAAGAATCCCCACGTCCCCGCTGGTCACAGAGACAAGCTCCCTCTCCTTGGGGTTCTCTAGCTGGCACGCTCTTCTAAATAAATTCACCAGAACACGCTGGAAATTTTGGTCTGGTAGGGATCTTGCCTAGTTTAGAGCATCCACGGATAATATGGGTTTGGAGCCCATGGGACTTGAACTCACCATAATCACTCATTAGGTGTGTGCACTTAGCCAATTATTCCAACTTCCTGAGCCTCTGTTTCCTTATCTTTAAAATGGGCATAATCAGCATCGATTCTGGTGTTAAACAGGAGGGGGCGACTAACTGTCCTGGTTTCGGAGGACTGAGGGACTTCCGGGAATGCAGCTACTTTCAGTGCTGAAATCACAATAGTCTTGGTCACTCCTGGGTCCCGCACAGACAGACAAAAACAATGACTCAGATGGTGAAGAACCTGCCTGCAATGAAGGAGACGGGGTTCAATCCCTGGGTCAGTAAGATCCCCTGGGGAAGGGAATGGCAACACGCCACTATTCTTGCCTGCAGAATTCCATGGACAGAGGAGCCTGGGGGCTACAGTCCATAGGGTGGCAGAGAGTCAGACAGGACTAAGTGACTAACACTTTAACCTCCTTCAATGAGAGTGCAGAGCCTGTGTTTTTAACCCAAATTCCACACTGTCAGATTTTGGGTCACTTGATTTTATATTTTACTCCATATATTATCACAAATGACCCAAATCCTCTATGGCACCAAGGAGGGTGTCAGAAATAGTAAAGAGGTAATTAGTCGTGGGTGGCCAGTACCCTTTGCCTCTATGACTGCCTCCCTCTCCTACCAGTCACAGTCCTGTCCCCTCAGATCCACTCATGGAGAATAGAGGGGTTGACCCTGGCAAGACCACAGCCAGACCAAATACCCAGGCTCCTTCTACCTTCAGGCCACCCACCAAGGAAACAGGCAGAAAGGTCACATGACCAGAGCCAAGCAACAAGTCAGACCTGTCCTTCTAGAAACTCATCCAGAGGCAGTGATGGGGGAACGTGGAAGGGAAGCATTTACCAGTAAATGAGTCTCTTGAAAGATTCATCTTCATATTGGTAATTACATCTGTGCCCAGTGGGGCCGGCAGGATCCTGGGAAGCGGGGAACCGTGGGGCATGTGCATCAGTGGGGTGCTGAGTAGGGGCTGTTTCCCATGCTCTGGTAATGCTCACTGCAGATCCCAGAAAACCACCCTTGTCCCTGTGCCCAGTGCCTCAAATGGTGAAAGCAACTCAACTCTTAGAGGAATTCAAGCTCAGTGCCAAGCTGGCATGTTCCCGGAAAGGCAGGAAGCAATGGCATGCCAAAGGGGATGTGAAGGCTTTCGGGAGTGGTTGGTGTTGTGTTTCCCCACCCAGCACATACGCTTGCCCACAGCGGGGAGGGGGAGGCTCGCCCCTTTAACACACACCCCATCTCTCTCCCCTAGGTTACCTTTCCACTGCAGAATGTCAACACCTTCTAGTTTGGCATCGCCCTCACCCTCTAGTGAGCAAAGCAGAGGTGGACCTTGTCACTTGTCTAAGCCCCCTTTCCTTGTCTGTGACATGGTTGTAAACAAGCTTCCAGATTGGCAATATCCAGGTGAGGAGTAAATAAAATAATACCTGAACAGTTCATTTCTAAATTGAGAATGTGGAGTAGCATCATGTTATGGGCCTCCTAGCTATGTCACCTTTCCACAAAGGAAAGCGCTTAAGTCTCAGTTCTTCCATTCCTCACTCTGTAAAACGAGGCTACCTGTAGCCTGTGATTACCGTATTCAGTGAAAAAAATGTATACATGGAATGACGGTGAGTCCCACTGCCTAACTTACAAGCTCCATTCACATCCCTTGACTCTGGCCAAGGGTCTGAGAGCTGGGCGTCCCTGGGCTTCAGAGGTTCCAGAGCAGGAGGACAAAGGCCCAGATGCAATGGGTCTGGAGGCATTTCCAGGGCCCTTTTACTTCTGTGGCTTCGGCCTGAGTTGGAAAGTGTATAGGTCCTGCCTCTCCAAACGTGTCAGTAAGCTAGGTCATCTCAGGACAAACATTTATTAGATGAGAAAAAGCCTAATTAAGTTGGATTTCCTGACTTGAGGAGCTGAGACCCCTCTCCTTATGGGGATGGAGCTCTGTGCAGCCTTGGAGCCCCTCTCTGTGGCCTCCACACACCCCTTCCTGAAGTAGTATCGGCCCTCACTCTTTCCTGTCCCTTACACATGGACAGGAAGTGCCGAGACAGACACAGAAGAGGAGAGAAGGAAGCTGTTATCCTCTCAGCTGGCACCCACGTTCCTCTCAGGGAAGGCATTGGCTTTGTGGAGGTTTAGGTCCCTGAAGAAAGATCTGAACTGGGGGTGGGAGAGAGCTGAAGAAGGCTTAGAAGAGGGCAGATGCAGGCTGACCCCGGGGATTGGGAACAGCCGAGGGGTGTTCAGGGAGACGTCTGAACTCACCTTTCAGTCGCCTGTGGCCACTAGGCACACTTCCTCTGTCTCCCTAAGCTTCCTGTGCAGTCCTTGGCTACACACCCGGGACTTGTCAGAATTTTTAAAAGTGAAAATTAAGAGAAAAGATTGAATTGCAAATTCTGATAGATTTAATGTGGAACAGGATCAGGGCACCCATGAAACCAAGCGGGCCCTAAGCCAGCCTAGCTCAGGGTCTGCAGGCACTCAGAGGCCCAGGTGTCTGGGAACACCCCGCCCTCCCTTTCCCCCTCCCCCATCTCTTCCCCTCCCTCCAACATCTACGTAATGGTGAGAGCTTGAGAGTGGAAGGGACCCCCTAGGTGGTGGTGGTGAAGGGGAACATCCAGAAAAAGCCAGTGGAATCTTAAAGGATAAGGCATCTCAGCTGATTTCCTGGCTTCAAACATAGAAATACTAATATCAGCTTGTGCATTTATCATCCTTTCCAAAGTGCTTTCCCTTATTTTGTCTCTTTTAACCTCAGCGTTTTGTTTCAATTTTCAGACAAGGAGACTGCAGCCCTGAGAGGTCATGTGACCCATTGGAAGTGGCACTGCCCAGGGTCTGCTCCCTACTGCTGTTGGGACCTATGCTGACTCAGCTGAGCCCAAGCCTCTGGCTGCAAGTTTGCTAATCGTTAGGATGTTAAGTGACTCCAAAAATACTATGGGGGTGGCTTCTAGGAGGCAAAGCTGAGCCTGGAAATGGGGTTCAGGACCAACCTCTGTTATGACCCACCCCTACTCCCCACCTCCAGTAGGTAGGGAGCAGGAGGGTGAGCAGGAAGGGGCCAGGGGCAAGCCCAGCTCAGCTGCCCAACAGGGGAAGGAGTGGTTGTTTGGTATAGCGAAGAGGATGGTGGGGAGCCTAAGGAGGGCTACAATGGGGCTGAGCCCAGAGGTGGGTGTGCACGCAGCTGGGGGAAGCCTGGGTGCAGAGACAAGGGCCTCAGAAGAGACAGCAGCTGCTGCAGTGTTGGTTGGCACTCGAGGGGCTGTTTTTGACCAAGACTCACTCAACCTCACTGTTTTCTTGATGGGAAGAGTGAAAGTGAAAGTCGCTCAGTCGTGTGCAACTCTTTGCAACCCCATTGACGGGTCCATAGAACTCTCCAGGCCCGAGTACTGGAGAGGGTTGCCTTTCCCTTCTCCAGTGGATCTTCCCAACCCAGGAATTAGAACTGGGGTCTCCTGCATTACAGGTAGATTCTTTACCAACTGGGCTATGAGGGAAGCTCCTGCTTGAGGAAGTCACACAGAGGCTGCTCTGTGCCTAGAGTGGGTTTCCCACTGTTTCGCTAGAGGGAGCCCAAGTTCCTACTCCTTGCTTGCAGCCCACCTGGCCAGAGGTGACCTTCCCTGGTGCTCCAGGGAAGATACGAGTCAGGGGCTCAGGGGAGGAGCAGCTCTGCCCCCTAGTAATGGGGAGATGTCAACAGACATTGGAAAATGTTTTCAGGAAGCAGCAAAGGCTAGATTTGACTGTAAAATGAGTGCAGTTTCTACTCAGAATTTGTGAGGTACTACACCCCTTCCCTGCACCTGGTGGTGTGTATTCTACCCTCGGTCGGCTTTCGTCCCCCAGGATCGGTGCTCTTCTCAGCAAGTCCCGCCAAGTACAGAGTTCCAGGACCCAGATACAGTGACGGGGGAAGGGAGAGGCTTAGCTGTGTGCTTAATGAGGATTGTAAGACCCACCACCTATCAAGAAGGCAGGATGAGTGGTTGTCAGACTTGTGGGCTCTGTAGTCAGACGATTTTGTCTCCAAATCTCCCCTAAATAGATGTGACCACCAAGGTACCAGGAACCTCTTCTATCTTGTTTACCACAAAACTCCCAGTGCCCGGAATAGAGCCTGGCACAGACAGAGGAGTCAATATTTTATGAATAAACCAGCAGCTCCAACCTTGCTGCTTCTTTAGCCTTGCCCAGTGACTTCGTCCCTTTGAGTGTCAGTTCCCTCCTCTGTAAAACGGGAGGAAAACTTGCTTACCAGATGCACGTGTGTGCACGCTCAGCTGCTCGGTCATGTCCGACGCTTTGCAACCCCATGGACTGCAGCCCTTCAGGCTCCTCTGTCCTGGGATTCTCCAGGCAAGAATACTGGAGTGGGCTACTATTTCCTCCTCCAGGGATCTTCCCTGGCCCAGGTATCTAACCTGAGTCTTTTACGTCTCCTGTATTGCAGGTGTATTCTTTACTGGTGAGCCACCCGGGAAGCCCCGTGGTGAGGATTAAAAGAGAGAACCAGCCGTGGCACTCAGCACTGGGCTTAGTGTGTGTCCACGAAGCCTTCAATAACAGCAGCTAGTTCATAATTCATATGCACCCGACACTTTGCGAGGTACTGTGCATGTGGGCACATGCTTTTCTGCGTGAATGTGTGTGCACTGATGGGCATGCATACATAATCTCAAGTTATCCTCCCAGGAGATGGTTCTATTATTATCTTATTTTTACAGTTGAGGAAGCTGAAGCCTGGAGAGGTGCTTCAAGAGACAAGTTGCTTTGCTGGTACGTGGTGGTGTGACCAGAATTTTAAGGCCTGGCGTCTTTGTTTTCACACTCAAAAATGTTTGCTTAGACTCCTTCTGGATCGGATACTCTGCAAACAGCAATGTACTGGTTTGGGTCACCCAGTGCAGAAGACAAAGCAAGTCTTCAGCCATCCTTTTCTGTATATATGACACTTACTTCCAAAGCCAGTGGCCAAAGGTACCCAGGAAATGATGAGCTGAATTGCCCAAGGAGCAAGATGGGTCATCAGGTATCAGCCTTGCATCTTGCTGCCTTGGGGAAACAGGATGCTCTCAAGGAGTTTACAGCCCACGCTGGCAGGGCGGGAGTGGATCTTAGCTTTCAGCATCTCTGAGCATCTCCCAGGTCACTAACCACGTGCAGATGCCAGTGTCAACCCACAGGCAACAGAGGCTGATATTGTAGGTCTGGGATGAGACTTTGGGGCCTGAATCTTTGACAAGCACTCTGGATAATTCTATGCAAGTGTGCTTTCTGCTTTTGGAAATTTGAAAAAAAGATCTATCAAATAGGTTTGTTCCCTAGAGTTGTCTGTTAAGCAGGAAGGGAGAGCAGACTCTGGAAGCTTTTCAAGAAAGGAGGATGTCAAAGAGATGTCAGTTTATGGGTAACTCCCCACCTACCGCAAGCTCCCCTCCCCCCATCATCCCCCAAACACCATTCCAGTGGCCACCCTCCAAAGAAGCACTGAGTTGGCTCCCAGGCAGCCACCCAGCCTTGCCAACGGGATAGAGAACATTAAGGGGAGGAATAAGGAATCAGCTCCTCCTGTGTCCTGTTCCTCCACCTCCCCTTGCTTCCACTGGAAAAAAGAAAATTGCCAAGTAATTGGTCTTCAACAACCCCTGCTGGTCTCGGCCCTTTCATTCTTGCTGAGATTATAATTAGGGACTCAGTAATTTAAATTGAAAATCCATGAGCAGAGCAGAGACTTCATTTTTCAAACGTTTTTTTCACAAATGGTGCACGTGTGCATGCTCAGTCGTGTCTGACTCTTTGCGACCCCATGGACTGTGCTCCTCCAGGCTCCTCTGTCCATGGGATTCTCCAGGCAAGAATACTGGAGTGGGTTGCCATTTCCTACTCCAGGGGGTCTTCCTGACCCAGGGATCGAACTTGCGTTTTTTGTATCTCCTGCATTGGCAGGCAGATTCTTTACCACTGAGTCACCCAGGAAGCCCAAATGGTGCTCCCAGCCAGTATGGGCAGCAGTGGCTGGTGAGTCCAGTGGGGACCGGAAGCTGGGGAGCACAGCCCCTAAGCTCTTGGCAAAAGCACAGCAGCAGCAGCATGGATGAGCATTCGCTATACCCTGGAGGTTCGGTCTGGCGTGCTTTCTAAGCCTTGTTTGATTACATCCACCCTCGGAGGTAGCACTAGGTCTATTCCCACGTTATAGACAGGGAAGCCAAGGCTCAGAGAGACAGTGATTTGCCCAGGGTCACATAGCTAGGAAGGGACAAGACAGACCTGAAGCCCATGTATCTGAACTTGCAACCTATGTGTTTTATCTAAAATTTGTCTTCTCAGCAATGGACCAGGGGCCTAAATCCCAGATCCGAGTACATTTCAGGTTCTGTGGTCCTTGTTTCTCCCCTACTAAAGTCTGGGTGCAGCCGCAGCCTGCCCTGTTCCCTGAAAGTCTATAGGTCTGAGTGAGGTTCTTGGTGGGGCTAAGAAAGAGGAGGAGAATTCTCCCGTCCTGTGAGCTATGGCTTCTCTCTGCACTGATCACTCTGCCTCCTACCCCTGGGTCCTTGAAACATTGTGTCTGGGAAGGAGCACCCATCACATCACCTCCACCTCCCATTCCTCTGAGGAGGAATCAGAGACCTCAGAGAGGAAAAATGACTGTCCAGGATGCCTCTGCCAGCTCTTGGCTGATGGAGTTGGGACTGGGAGCTTCCCGACATCAACCAAGCTGCTTCTCTGCAGCTCTGTAGAGCTGGGCTCTGGTTCCAGGGAATGGGCCTGTCCAAACAGAAAGCCAAACCAAACAGAGAGCAGGTGGGGAAGGGAAGGAAGCGCCCGTGTCTTAGTCGTCTATGATACGTGGGCTGTGAAAGAAAAGGGTGTTGGGGCCACCCTGTCAGCGGGAACTTTTGGCTTTGCCTTTCTCAGTGTCGTATAAACAGAATGTCTGTGGTCCTTACCTTGTAGAGGTGATGTGAGGGTCAGCTGGGGTCGTTGATGTACAACATGCCCCAGGGCAATGCTTAGTAAAGGTTGGTTCAAGGCAAAACCATTACTTGTTTCCTTGTTCAAAAGTGTACTAATAGTATTAATAATTCTTATAATAACATTAAGGAATATTAATGCCTCTGTTCTCCAGATGGGAAAACCAAGGCTGACGGAGATTAGGGGACTTAGACAAGCATCTTGTAAGAGGCAGGTCCTGGGTCCAGCAGGAGGCTGTGCTATTCCTGGGCTGTTCCCCCCACCCCACACACAGCACGTCACTCTAATCTGAGGGGGTGTCAGCAGGACAGGGATATCAGTGGTTGGGGTCTCTGGTCTCCAGGCAGACCAACCCATGACCTGGCTTTCCAGGACAAGCCTCGGGAGGCCGACTGTACATTTCAACCATCCAGTGCCCCAGAGCAGGAAGGGTGCAAGTTTCCTTGTAGGCCAGGAGCAAAGCTTGGGGACCTTGCCCCAGGTCCTAGTCCTTTTTAAATTTTTTAAAATGCTTATTGGAGTATATTTGCTTTACAATGTTGTGTTAGTTTCTGCTGTACAGCAGAATCAGCTGTACATCTATCCCTTCTTTTTTGAATTTCCTTTCCATTTAGGTCACCACAGAGCATGGAATAAAGCTCCCTGTGCTACTCCCTGTGTAAACAGTCAGTTAGGTCCTGGTTCTTATGGAATCTTCCCTGGTTGCCAGTCACCTGCTGCGGGGCCTCTTTCATTTAGTAAATAAGGAAATATCCCCTTTAAACTCTTTTCCTTGTCCAGGAAGGAAGGAAGGGATGGAGGGATGGAGGGAAGGAGGGAAGATGAAAGAGACTGTGGCTGATGAAGCATGTGTGCTAAAGAAACAATTGGGACATTTGTATGATGGGAATATGAGAATACAGAGATTTTTTGTTTTGTTTTTCTTTTAATATTATTGCAACTTTAATGTAAGTTTGAAAAGATTTCAAAATAAGTTATGAAAAAACTAAAACATTTCCCCTGTTTTCAAATACTATTTGTGATTTTTAAACATGTTCAAGAACAGTCACTCTTCTTTCTTGCCCTTTGCCCTTTGGTGTTTTGGTCTCCCCAGCTCTCTCTGTCTTACTCTGCCTCCCTCTTTCCCTCTGTGCTTCTGTCTCTGTCACTTGGCTTGGGGACATCGCGAAAGTTAACCTTGACATCAAGGGATAGCTTAGCCCTCTTCCTTTCCAACACTCCCCTCCAGAAGCCCCTCGACTCAGAGCTTAGGGGCTGGCTGAATCAAACAGCAGCTCAGCACCTTGGCAACAATATTGCTTTTTAAAAAATACTTTTTTATTTTTTTTAAATTTTATTTTATTTTTAAACTTTACATAATTGTATTAGTTTTGCCAAATATCAAAATGAATCCGCCACAGGTATACATACTTTTTTAAAGCCATACCATGAAGCTTGTGGGATCTTGGTTCCTTCACCAGGCACCAAACCTGCTCTCTTGCATAGGAAGCTCAGACTCTTAACCACTGGACCACCAGGGAAGTTCCCAAGGGCATCACTTTTAAGTATCACTGTAATTTTCTCTGATCTTAGAAACTCCCAGCTGAGCCTCTCTGCTCACATTCCTAAATGTAAATAAACACGTCTCCAGCTGGGAAGGGCAGCATCATAAACTGGCTGTGTTTGTGCAAAGCAAAACTTCTTAACCAGAAAGTGGCATGCTCTTCTTCCTGCCTGGGGTGGGCAGAGAGAAGACAGAGGACAGAGGAGAATGGGAGGAAAAAGGGAGAGAACAAGCAGAAAGCAGGGGAGAAAGAGAGCAGGTGATGGAGAGGAGAGGCTGCAGAAAGGCCCCAGGGAGTCACACCCACCTCTCTCACACCATCAGAGAAAAGCTGAAATTGACAGAAAAACTGAGGCTGCGGAAAACCGTGTCATTAGAGGGAGAGGGCAGAGTTTTCTGCACCATTAAGAGTGGCACAGCAAGGGCCGAGAGAGGAGTTTCTGAGCTCCCTAAACCCCAGGAACTGTAACACCACATTCTGCATCCTCTCTCTACCCACGGCAGAGCTGAACTGGCCTCTGAGTCCAAACCCCTGTTCTGCTGATCTAGCTTTGTCTGCGGCAAATGCATTTGGGGCTTCTGCAGTTTTCCTGAGAAACAGCACATTTCCTAGGGAGTAAACACCATCACTGATACTTGTTCTTTTCCGCTCGAGGGACCATCCCAGGAACAACACCTGGACCCCACTCTCCGAAGGAGGAAAGGTCATGCAGTGAAGTCATAACCTCAGCAGGAAACGTCCACCACAGGACCTAAAGGGTTCAGAGAAGCCTTGCGCTGTTTTTTCCAGCCTCACCATCAAAGGGGCAGAGGTGAGGCCAGGGTGACAGAGACTTTAGCCCTGTGCACACGCCGTGCTCCCACAGCGCTGATGCTCAGAGCAGTAACATCAGGATCTCCGTGATTCCTGGGCCAGTCGGGGGCTCAGAAGGAAATCAGGCTTTCAGCCTATCCACCCCTGGAGAAAAGCCACAGTTTTGTTACTGCTCACCTTCTCTAGGTTGGACCTGGAGGTGGGGAGGGGAGAGAGGAGAGTGATGTTGCCCTGCCCTCTGCTGGGGGAAGCACAGCAAAACCACACTAAATTCAGGGGCTGAGGAGCTTGGGTTTCAGGTTATCTGAGCGGAAACCCTCCTTCGCTCCACTTTCTGAGACTGCATCCTGGCTGGCAGAGCAGAGGCCACGGTGGACTCTTGGCGCTGAACTTGGGGAAACCAGAGCCCAGGACTCTGGACTCAGAATGGCCCTTCCCAGGATGCATGCTGTAAAACGTTTTCTTTTCTGATGAATCCTCGCTAAGAAAACATCCTTGACACGTTCCCCTTTTACCTAAGACTCAGACGTGGGCGTTTGCCTCGTCTGAGTTCAGTGAAGTGTCTTCTGTTTACTGAATTTCTCCTCTTCCTGTGGTTTGTCTGGGCAGTGCCATTTTGCATCAACTTGTTGTCTGGGATTTGTACCCTCCCACCTGCCCACTGGGTGTCAAGAGTCAACAGAAGCCCTCTGTGTCCTGAGACTGGTGTAGGCCCCTTTGGTCACCAGAATGTCCCACGGCAGCCTTCAGAGGGCTGGGATGAAAGGATTTCGGGCAGGGCTGACCCCTGCGCAGAGCTGCCAATCAGACCTATGGCTGCTTTCTCTTTTGTTGCTTTGATGATAATTTTTGTTAATTTTCAGTTATGCAGATGTTACGGTCATACATTCATCCTTAAAAACCACAACACAGAACATTAGCAACAAAAGACCCACACCCCATATCATTTTGCTTCTTTAAAAAAAAATGTTGCATAATATTTCATCTTTGCCAGTGAGATTTAAGGCTTACTGGCTTTGCTTGGTTTGTCTCTCTTCTCCCTGTCCCTATCAAGGATGCGGGCAGGAGCGGGTGGGTGACAAGAAGCGGGATGCATCATTTCCACCTGAGAAAGGGCAGGAAACAGAAGATGCCTGAGCTGAGTCTTCCTGAAGACTCGTCTTCCCCACCCCAAGGAGCCATGGAACCACTCTCACGGATGCAGGGAGAGTCTGGTCCTCCTAGCAGGGCTTTTCCGCTCCTGCCACCGCGATGCTCTCTGGGGGAGGGCCACTGCCCTTCTCTTTGCTTGGTCTGAGATGATTTGAGGAAAGGAGGAACACCATGTGAGCAATGGGCCTGGCCATGCCTCCCCATGGATCAACCGAGGTGCAGGGAGGAGCGGGTGGGACTACTTCTTTGTTCCCTCCCCGAAAGCAGCAGCAGCTAAAGGAAAGTTTGAAAGCCCCAGAAACCAGCTGTGGTGCCAGATAGTAATGACCTCTGCTTCCTCTCCTATTTTTTTTCCCTTTGCACGTACGTGTGAGTATACACAGGGCTTCCCTGAGGGCTCAGTGGTAAAGAATCTGCCTGCAGTACAGGGGATGCAGGTTCAATCCCTGGGTCAGGAAGATGCCCTGGAGAAGGAAATGGCAATCTCACTCCAGTATTCTTGCCTGGGAAACCCCATGGATGGAAAAGCCTGGCGGCTACAGTTCATGGGGTCACAATAGTTTCACACAACATAGAGACTAACCCACCATGCACCCCATGAGTTATACACACCGCTCCCCCTCATTATGTGACCATGGGCAGACCCCCCGAGGAGCCTACAGTTCACATTAGCCTTCCTTCCCCACACTGTTGCCCCACCATCCACATGTCCCCCAGACCGCAGCCCTCGACCAGGAACACAGGCCTTTACCAGGAACAATGGCCTCCGTGACTCTCAGACGGTTGACCAGAGAGACTGTGCTCTTCCCCTGCCACGGTACAGATGTGGGAATTTCCCTCGAGATAAGGACCACACCTCCTTCTCAGCAACCACTTGTGGCCCCAAGAGCAAGAGGGAGGTCTTACGCCCCCAAAGAAAACGGAATTGCCCGTGACTCATACCAGGCCCTGCTGGTTGAGAAATCTGCTTCCTGGGGTTGGGGGTAGGGGAGTGGAGCAGAACTGGGGCCAGGGGAGGGGTGTGTGTGTGTGTGTGTGTGTGTGTGCATCCGCAATTGGCCTTCTAGCAAACTGTGGCAATGCTGAACTTTCCCGGGACCAGGGCTTTCAGAAAACCAGCTTCCAAACCATCAAACCATCCCTTCCTAGATGATCGTGTGGCCCAAAATCTGTTCGGACTTTGTTTTAAAGACCAAGACAAAAAGGACTAAATGAGAAGGAAAAATAATTCAGCCATGTGAATTATTCCTCCCACAATAACGAATTAGGAAGTTCAATGATCTGCTCCCATGCGAGGTGGAGACAGGGGAGGGTGTTGTATGAGGTGGGCTCTCGGAGGCCCTTGGAGGCTGGGTCTGACGCCTGCTCCCCTGGGAGCAGCCTCCTCGTCCTGTTTCCAAGCCATGGAGAGACACCTTCTTGCCTTCTGAAGACTCTGCTGCTTGTTTGATGTGCAGCTAGGTCTCTGGAGGGCAATTGGGATTGTCATGTTGGGTCTTGAGGGAAGAGGAAGTGAAGCAGTTTCGATTTTTCTTTCTTTCCTTCTTTCTTCTTCTTCTTCTTCTTCTTCTTTTTTTTTTTTTTTTTTTTTTTTTTGTGCTATTGTGGCAAATGGGAAATATCTACTTGGATAAATAAAATGGGGAACCGAGACTCACCACATGATTCTGATCATTTTCTCACTTTGGCAGAACAGGAGCAAAGAACAAAGGCGCTTTCTGATGCCACAGCTTAACTTTTAGGCAGCGAGGTCTTTGTTTGTCTAAAGAAAGGGAGAGAGAAAATAATGTTTGTTGAAACCTTATTATTTTATTAAACTGTCTTATTTACTGTTTCTCCAAACCCAATGACATGATACTTGTGTCCCCAGGTCACGTTGGGGAAACTGAGGCAGTTTCTGAGGCAGAAACTGAAGAGGCTTGCCCAGGGTCATTCATGTAGCGACGAATGCTTGAGAAAGGATCCAAAATCTTAAAAAAAAATTTTATTGAGGTATAGTTGATTTACAGTGTTTCAGGTATACAGCAAAGCGATTCAGCTACACACACACACACACACACACACACACACACGTTGTTATCTAGTTGTTTCAGTCATGTCCACCTCTTTTGCTACCTCATGGACTGTTGCCCTCAAGCCTCCTCTGTCTATGAGATATTCCGGGCAAGAATATTGGAGAGGGTTGCCATTTCCTACTCCAGGGGATCTTCCCGATTCAGGGATCAAACCCCAGTCTCTTGAGTCTCCTGAGTTGGCAGGAGGGTTCTTTACTGTCTGAGCCACCAGGGGAGCCCATATGCAGGAGACCTGGGTTCGATCCCTGGGTCGGGAAGGTCTCCTGGAGTAGGAAGTGGCAATCCTCTCCAGTATTCTTGCCTGGAGAATTCCATGGACAGAGGAACCTAGTGGGGTACAGTCCATGATGTTGCAAAGAGTCAGACACGGCTGAGCAACTAGCTTTTCTTTCATATACATTCTGTTTCCATATAGGTTATAACAAATTACTGAGTAGAGTTCCCTGCGCTATGCAGCAGGTCCAGAGGATCCAAGATGGGCTGTGACTGTTGCTAAATTTCCTGGGTTTCCCTGGTTCTTGCACAGTCTCTGGCCCTTCCCTTCACACTCATCTATTACTTTGCTCTTCACTCAGGAGCCCTGAGGGACAGTGATCAAATCAGTCCTGGACTAGGCTGTAACATCTAGCCCTGGGCTGCCCTGGGCTGTTTCTGGGCAAGGCTGTTCACTGTCCTTCTGCCGTTATTCAAAGATGGGACGTGGGGCCAAGGTGCCACCTCAGTTTGTCCAACAGCAATGTGCCCAGTGCTCAGGACAAAGGTTGTCTTACCTGATACCAACCAGGTGGTCAGAGGAGGGCTCAAGGCAGAGACCCTCCATAGACAAACTACATCTGAGACAGTGCGGACGTTTCGTGTTTGTGTGTTTATCACCCCTTCACCCACTCAGTTACACGTGCCTCTAACTCATTTCCAGACGTCACTTCTTGGCCTGAAAGAAGCTGCATGATCTTATCCCTGTGGATGTCCCCAGCCTCAACTCCTGGCCTCCTTCCTGTTCGCTCTACTCTTTCTACTCTTTTCTGTTCCTCAAACACCCAAGTTTGTTCACATCAGGACTTTCTTCTCCTCTTTGCTTGGCTGTTCCTTTCTCACCATTTGGGTTTCACACAAATACCACCTTCTTGTAAGGGAACCTGACTATTCCTTCTAAAGTGGCACCTCAGTGACATCACTTTGGTTAACTGACTTCACAGTACTTCTCAGTTACCTATCTTGCTTAGTTCTTTCTTCCATCCAGCTGTTCCTAGTATATCTTTTTTATCATAAACTGATGATCCAGTAAGTGAAATGTTTCTGTGAGTTCTATGAGCCACTCCAGCAAGCTGCTGGAGCCTAAGGAGGGGGCTGCTGATCTACAGTCAGCCAGTCAGAAGCACAGGTGACAACCTGAACTTGAGGTTGGCCACTGAAGTTGGGGGCATGGGGTGGGAAGTCTCTTGCAACTGAGCCCTTCACCTATGGGGTCTGAGGCTGTCTTCAGGAAGACAGTGTCAGAGTCTGAATTGGGTTACCGGATGCCCTGGGATTCCCCGGTGGCTCTAGCAATGAAGAGCCTGCCTGCAATGCAGGAGATGTGGGAGTCATGGGTTGGATCCCTGGGCTGGGAAGATCCCCTGGAGAAGGAAATGGCAACCCACTCCAGTAATTTTGCCTGGAGAATCCTACGGACAAAGGAGCCTGGTGGGCTATAGTCCATGGGGTAGCAGGGAGTTGGACACGCCTGAGTGACTTGACATGCACACACATCGTACACCCTGATGGTGCCCAAGTGTTGCTTGGTGTTATGGGAAAACCCCCTCACACCACACACATTGGAATTGGGTCCATTCTTAGTACTCAAGAATTATTGAAAAAAGGAACAAAAGGAGAAAAGAGTGAGAAGTAAGCCTGGCAATGTCAAGCGGAGTTGGGAAACGCTAAACTGAGGGATTTAGACATCAGTCCCTGGTGACTCAGCTGGTAAAGAATCCGCCTGCAACGTGGGAGACCTGGGTTCAATCACTGGGTCAGGAAGATCCCCTGGGAAGAGAAAGGCTACCTACACACTCCAACATTCTGGCCTGGAGAATTCCATGGACTGTACAGGCCATGGGGTTACAGAGTTGGACACGACCGAGCGACTTGCACTTTACAGAGGATGATGAGAAGTCATGGAAGAACTGATGAGACGTGTGTGTCTAACAGTCGCCCTGCTGGAGCACCAGAAATGTGTTGAGAAAAATCCAGGCTGAAGTTTCAAGACTCTGAACCTCATTTTGTAATCACTATTTTCATTTTCTTTTCTTTTTCTTAAAGAGTTCCTCTCTGCCCAGTTGTAAAAGCAAGTCTGGAGCTTCCTCTAACAGTGCAAGGTGGGGAAAGAGTATGATTTCCATTTGGGACATGTTGACTTTGGGGCAAATGAAGGCGCTCTAGGAGGAGGTGTTCTGCAGGGAGAGTAGTGTGGTGGTTGCAGCATAGGTGGGGTTCAAGGCTGTGTGAACTTGGGCCAGCTGTTGGATCTCTCTGTGTTCCATAAAGTGGAATGATGAGCCCAGCACCACCCTCCTACGCTTGTTGTAAAGATCAGAGGAGACAAGGTATGGAAAGTGCTTAAACAGTGCTAGCATGTGGTAGGTCCTCAAAAGAAGTTGCATGTCAGCCCTTTGTACTGTGTGGGAAAGTGCAGATGTCGGTGCCACCAGAGAGATGGAGACCTTGAGAGGAGTTGGATCATGCAGGAAGAGTGTGTTAAGGCATGATAAGCAGGTCAAGACAGAGCTCTGATATTTATCAGGGTGATCAGAGAAAGAGGAACCAGCCAGAGATGCCGAGAAGGATTAGCCACAAAGGTGGGGGGGAGGAGAACACCATATGGGCACTAAGTCCCGGGGGTCACCTGCTGCTGACAGCCAGGCTGCTTGGGTGGACCTTGGGGAAACCACCAGTGAGCTGGGCAGAGGGCTTCGTGAGAGTCGGGCACTGGGAATGAATGTGTGTGCAGACGGCAAGTGTGGACCGCGTCCTCCTGAGAACCCCGACTATGAGAAAAATAGAGGCATGGAGGCAGGGGAAAGATTTTTTGTGTTTGATTCATTTTGCCTCTGGAGAACTCAGTTCATTGTTTAAAGATGAAATTCACAGACTTACAAGGAGGTCTGTGAAGAAGAGTTGGTGGAGAGGATATGAAGATTTAGGGAAACAATAAAATCATGGATGGAAAATGTGACTGTTGTGGAAGAATTAGGAAGGGGAGGGTGGAGGGCAGAGGGAGGAGTCAACCCTAACCAGCTCTCAAGACTGGAAGGCAGGGGCGAGGGTGGGAAGGTTATAAATAAGTTTGTAGGTAGGAGGACAGGAAGTGGGGAGCTATGCCTGATAGTCTGTTTTTGTCTGTGAAGTAGGATACTAGGTCATCTGCGGAAATATGTTAATATAGAGCATCTCTCCAACTGTGGGGCATGTAGGAGAAGCTGCAATTGAGAATCTTAAAATCTCAAGGCTGGGAGGTCCAGGGTTGGAGGAACCAGAGTTGATGGGGACATTATCAATATCTTTATAAATCACTTTACATCGAGTCATATAAAGCATTGAACACAGCACACCAAGTGAGGATGAGGCCTCAGAGGTAATTTGCACATCTTTATTAGTGCTATACAGTTCATTTTAATTTACGACTCTTTGCTCACTAGCTGCTTGAAGCAGTTCAAGATCGTCCTATCCTGCAGTTTAAACGAACTGCTCACACATTAACTTGTAAAATTAGGAGTAATTTCAAACACACAACAAAGTTGGAAGAATTTCACCCTGCACACCAATATTATTCACCACCTAGCTTCTACCATGAACATTTAAACAAACTTCAAATTTTAGCACGTTGTAGATTTGGAGAAAGCTTGTGCTGGCCATTCAGAGGCCCCTGGCACCGTCTCCTCCGTGTGTGCGCATCGTGTATGAGTAGAGTGTTTGTCACAGCGAATGAGCTAAAACCGATACAGTGTTATTAGCTGAAGCAACCCACTGTTGTCAGGTTTCCTCAGCTTTTGCCTGGCATCCTTTTTTTTTCTGCTCTATGAGTTCATTCAGGGTATCACACTACATTTTTAAACTCATGTGCTTGTTTACTTTTGGTTGTGCTGGGTTGGGTGTGCAGCTATTCACGTCTGGTCGTGTTTGGTGTGCTGCTGCGTATGGCCTTCCTCTAGCTGTGGGGAGCAGGGCTGCTCTCCAGTCGCAGTGCATCCGCCCCTTACTGCAGCGGCTTCTCGTGTTGTGCTGCACAGCTCTAGGGCGTGAGGGCTTCAGTAGTTGTGGCTCACGGGCCTAGCTGCTCCTCAGCATGTGAAATCTTTCCAGATCAGGGATCGAACATGTGCCCCCTGCATTGGCAGATGGGTTCCTAACCACCGGATCACAAAGGAAGACCCCAGTACATCTTGTTGTCCTCTCTCCTTGAGCTTGTGCAAGGTCCATCTAGTCAAAACTATGGTTTTTCCAGTAGTCACGTATGGATGTGAGAGTTGGACTATAAAGAAAGCTGAGCACAGAAGAACTGATGCTTTTGAACTCTGGTTGGAGACTTCTGAGAGTCCCTTGGACTGCAAGGAGATCCAACCAGTCCATCCTAAAGGAAATCAACCCTGAATATTCATTAGAAGGACTGATGCTGAAGCTGGAGCTCCAATACTTTGGCCACCTGATGCAAAGAACTGACTCATTTGAAAAGACCCTGATGCTGGGAAATATAGAAGACAGGGGGAGAAGGGGACGACAGAGGAGGAGATGGTTGGATGACATCATGCACTCAATGGACATGAGTTTGAGTAGGCTCCAGGAGTTGGTGATGGACAGGGAGGCCTGCTGTGCTGCAGTCCATGGGGTCACAGAGTTGGATGTGACTGACTGACTGAACAACTCCTGAAGCTCCTCTTGGCTGTGACAGTTTCTCAGACGCCCCTTGTATTTGATGACCTTGATAGTTTGAGGAATAATGATCAGGTACTTGGCAGAGTGTCCCTCAGCTGGGAATTGCCTGATAATTTTCTTTCAAAAAATGAATTACGATTTATTTTTTCCACTTTTATTGACATACTAAAGCGTGTAAGTTTAACAGAAACAGATGCACAGACTTAGAGAACGAACTTATGGTCCCTGGGGGGACACATGGGGGGAAGGGCTAGTTAGGGAGTTTGGGAGGGACATTGACACACTGCTATACTAAGATGGGTAAGCGACAAAGACCTGCTGCCTAGCACAGGGGTCCTGCTCAATGCTATGTGCAACCTGGATGGGAGCGGTGTGAGCGGAGAAGGGATACATGTATACGTACGTCTGAGTCCCTTTGCTGTCCACCTGAAACTATCACAACATTGCTAATAAGCTATACTCTAGTGTAAATAAAAAGTTTAATAAAAAGATGTGTAAGTTTAAGATGTACACTGTGACGATTTGATACACCCACACGTTGTGAAATGATCACCACGTAGGGTTAGTTAGCATCTCTGTCACCTTAGTTAATTATCATTTCTTTCTTGTGGTGAGAATATTTAAAATCTACTCTGTTAGCAGTTTTCAAGTATGGCAATACAGTATTATTGATCATTATGGCCATGCTTTATATTAGATCTCCAGAATTTATTCACCTTTTAACTGAGAGTTGGTGACCTTTGACCAACATCTCCCCATTTCCCTCTTTCACCCTTCTACTTTCTATTTTTATGAGTTTAGCCTTCTTAGATTCCACATATAAAGGATATCATACTGCCTGTATCTTTCTCTGCATGACTTATTTTTTAGTGTAATGCCCTCAAGATTCATCCCTATTGTTGCAAAATGGCAGGATTTCCTTCTTTCTCGTGGTTAAAGTAGTATTCCACTATATATTCCCTGTCTCTTTATTCATCCATTTGTAGAGGAATACATAAAATGAACTTGGAATTGAAGACAAATATGGTGTGTTTTGGAAGATATATATAAAACAGCTGCTTCACGTTTTGCAAATATGACAAATTCGATATTTTGTGCCAATGTTAGGGCTTCCCAGTGGCATTAGTGGTAGAGAACTTGCCTGCCAATGCAGGAGACCTAAGAGATGTGGGTTTGATCCCTGGATCAGGAACATCCCCTGGAGAAGTAAATGGCAACCTACTCCAGGATTCTTGCCTGGAAAATCCCAAAGACAGAGGAGCCCGGTGGGCTACAGTCCAAGGGGTTGCAAAAGAGAGTCAGACATGACTGAAGCAACTAAACAAAAAAACCAATCTCTGATGGCCGACCACCTGCAAGGTATACTGCTACTTCCAGCATTTAAAAAGTTTTGTTTTTTAAATTAAGATATAGTAATATTGATATAGTAAGATACAGCAAAGTTGGTGTGCAGAATCCTATGAGTTTTAATGTCTAGGTTTGTTTGTATAACCAACCGACCACCACAATCAGGATACAGAACAGATTCCAACACTCAAGAAACCATCTTCTGCTACCCCTTGGTAGTCATCCTCTCCCGAGTCCCAAGTCCCTGGCAATCACCGTTGTGTTCTCTACCACTGTGGTCTTGTCTCTTGCAGAACGTTATATGTAAGGCGTCTCATAGTATGTCGTCTTCTGAGACTGACTTCTTTCACTGCAAGTGATACCTTGGAGATGCATCCAAATGTTGCATGGATCAAGAGTTCATTGTTCTTTACTGCTGAGTGGCTTTCCATGGTATCGATGTGCCATTCTTGTACCCATTTGCCAGTTGGAAGATATTTGGGTTATTTTCATTTCTTGACAATTATGAATAGAACTGCTATAAATATTCGTGTACATTTCACTTCTCTAGGGCAAATACCTCAGAATGGTAATGCTAGGTCACAGGGTAAGTGAATATTTAACTTGATTACAAATGACCAAACTGGTTTCCAGAGTAGCTGCACCACTTTGCGTGGTTACCGACAACAGAGGAGAGAGTTCCAGCTGTTCGCTGTACAGTCCCTGGTAATGAGGGGCTCAGGGCTGGAGCTGGGACTTCATTTCTCTCCATGATAATCCTGCGGGGCAGGTCCCCAGGTCTGGAGCTGGCCTTCAGCGCCAGAGAGCTCTTGTGCTGTGGCCCCAGCTCCCTTCCCCAGCTTCAAGAAAGCCTGAGTTCTTCTAGAAGTGCTTCTGGACTTCTTCTGGATCTCTGTACAGGCTTTGCATTTCCCTTTGTTATTTGGCTGCCACTCTTTGAGCTCTTCTCTGTGGCAAGCACTTTGCTGAGCCCAGTCTTATTTTTAATTATTATTGTTAAATATTTTAAACATAATATAAGCACTTTCTTTTTCTTAATTATTATTGTTAAATATTTCAAACACCATAAATAATGATAAATCCCAATGTACCCCTTACCCCAATTTGATAAATTCATATTTTGCCCCCTTAGCTTCAGATCCTCTTGTTTTAAGAATTAAGACTTTACAAAAACACTGAAGTCCTCCCCTCCCCAGTCTCATTTCTCTCCCTCTCTTCCTAGAAACAGTTGCTTTCAGAAGATTGGTAGATGGCACCCTTCCATGTTTTTATACACTTACTACCAATGTAAATATTCATAAAGCATATATAGTATTTTTTGCTTAGATCTTTTACCTTTTTTAGTGTGATGGAAAACTTAACATGAAATCTATCCTCAACAAATTTTTAGAAGTACAATACATTCATGTTTGGGCTTCTCAGGAGGCACAGGGTTAAAGAATACGCCTGCCAATGCAGGAGACACAAAGACGTGGGTTTGATCCTCGGGTTGGGAAGATCCCCTGGAGTATGAAATGGGAACCCACTCCAGGATTCTTGCCTGGAAATTTCCATGCACAGAGAAGCCTGGAGGGCTACAGTCCACGGGGTGGCGAAGCGTCGGACAGGACTAAGTGACTGAGCACCGCACAGCACAGCAGTCTCAGCTGTGTATGTGCTTTGCTGGCAGAGGCTCTCTGGAACTGTTTCAGCTGTGTAACAGAAACTCTAGAACCCTGGAACAGTAACTCCGGATTTCCCCTTCTCAGCTGCTGGCAACCACCATCCTACTTTCTGCTGTACAAAGAAGTACCTGACCACTTTACATACCTCATATCAGGGGAATCAGGCGTTATCTACTTCTGTGACTGGATTATTTTATTTAGCATAAGGTCCTCAAGGTTCATTCCTGTTGTAGCACGTGACAAGTTTTCCCTCTTCTTTAAGGCTGAATAATTTGCATCCCCACTTCTATTACAACAGCCACAAGTGGAAACGACCTAGATATCTATCATGGGTAAACTGATGAAGAAAATGAGCTATGTACATACAAGTGAATGCTATTAAGCCTTTCCCCTTCCGACACGTTTTCTGTGTGCATATTTCTGTCCCATTTCAGAGATGAGGAGACTAAGCCCTGGTGAATTGTTAGATGAGTGAGGCTTTCAAATACCCGGTTGGCTGGCACACTGTCTCTCCCACGCTCTCCTGAGACACACAGAGATCAGTGCTATCCCACTCCTTTGGTCTTACGCAAACCAGGACCTCTTCACCAACACCAATAAGCCCTGGGGGACAGAGGAAGCCCAGTCTCACTCAGGAGGACAGGCCCTGGGCGATAGCTGACTGTGGGATGCCAGCTTACAGCACAGGGTCCAGCATCTGAGAAGTGGGTCATAAATTTGCACCAAATACTGAAAGAAAGCAATGAACAAGTGGAAGGTGGCTCAGATCTGAACTTCTCCAGTGCCAGGAGGACATGCTTTGCCCATGCCCTCGAGTTAACACCAGTCTAGAATTTCCAGTCCACGGGCTTCCCAGAACTTCCCTTTGTACAGACAGAAAACTTGCCTCTATCATTTGCTCATTAGACACTGGATAAAGAAAGCCTATCTCTCTCACCCAGGCTTGGTTTTGTTGATACTTGCAGATAAAAAAATGGATGGCCAATAATAAGCGGAAGTTTGAAGATCATCCATCTTAACGGAAGAAGTGGTACCAAGAAGCTGCCTCCCTCGGGCTGACACATCAGGGTCCAGAATCTGGGCTGAGACTCCCCCAGAGGTGCTTCCCCCTCCACTAGAGCCTCAAATTTCAGAACTTCGCGTCTCGACATCATGTCTTTTTGTTGTTGCTGTTTTGTCTAAGATTAAACACAATTACTTCTTCATTATTTACCATTTTATTTTAATTCAATTCATTCTTAAAAATGTTTTTATTGTGGTAAAAGTCATGTAATATAAAACAGCCTGTATTAACCATATTGAACTCTACAGCTCAGTGGCACTAAGTACCTTCACATTGCTGTGCAACTCTCACCAGCATTCGTCTCCTGAGTTCTTCACCTTCCTGAACTGAAACTCTGTCCCCATCAAACGCCAATTCCACATTCCCCGTCCCCATCGTCACCCACAGCCTCTGGCCTCTACCATATATACCCTACTATGTATAAAATAGATAACTGATGAGAACCTCCTGCGTATCATAAAAAAGAAGACACAATCTGTTTGTAGGGCACATATTAAGTTAGCCCTAAAAATGCGTTCCAGTATGCATGGTGCTGTGCTGTGCTCAGTCGCTTCAGCCATGTCTGACTCTTTGCGACCCCATGGACTGTAGACCACCAGGCTCCTCTGTCTATAGGATTCTCCAGGCAAGAATATTGGAATGGGTTGTATGCCCTCCTCCAGGGGATCTTCCCAACTCAAAGATCGAACCTGCATCTCTTATGTCTCCTGCATTGGCAAGTGTGTTCTTCACCACTAGTGAAGCACCAACTGGGGAGCCCACAATGTGCATCAGCAGCAGCAGCGTAGCAGTGCTAGTTGCTCAGTTGTGTCGGACTCTGTGCGACCCCACGAACTATAGCCCGCCAGGCTCCTCTGTCCATGGGATTCTCCAGGCAAGAACACTGGAGTGGATTGCCATTCCCTTCTCCAGCCAATATGCGTTAGATGTAGACAAATACTGCTTGATTCCACTTATATGAGATACCTAGAATAATGTGAATTCATAGAGTCAGAAAGCACATTGGTAATTCATTTAATTTTTTAACTCCAAAGAAACTTTTCCTCTTTCTGAGCAACATCGCATGAAATTGTGACTTAGATGAGCTAACTGTATTTTTCCAATAGGCAATAATGTTTGTGCTTGTGTGCATGTGCACAAAACCTAATCTATTTCAAATGTGTGTTTTCATCTGTGCGTGCATGTGTACTAAGTCACTTTAGTCGTGTCCGACTCTTTGAGACCGTATGGACTGTAACCTGCCAGGCTCCTCCGTCCATGGGACTCTCCAGGCAAGAACACTGGAGTGAGTTTCCATACCCTCCTCTAGGGGATCTTCCTGACCCAGGGATCCAACCAGCATCTCCTGTGTCTCCTGCATTGCAGGCAGAGTCCTTACTGCTGAGCCACCAGGGAAGCCGTATTCATCTATATTCTAACTCAAATCGCTTTGTGTGCCACGCCAGGGGAACTCTGCACAAAACAAAGCTACTGTTCTGTAGACCTGGAGTTAGCCACACTGAATGCACAGCTCAGGAAATATACTGGTGTGCAGGCCTCAGTGAGGAAACCAAACCAAAACATACTCTTTTTTTGATACTGTAACTCTAGATCCAGCCTGGCATGGCCTCGACTGGATATTTCTTGATATGTGTGTGTTCAAGGAGGGGAGCTTTTTGCTTAAGAGTTACAACCCAGAACAGGACTTCCTGATCTGTACACTGGGGTCCAAAATCCCTAGTGATCAGACCGTGTTTTTGGTTACAGGCAGCAGAAACTGACTCTATGTTAAACAACAAATGGCATGCATTGAACCACTGTGGAGGCTGGGAGCTCAAAAAATGGAAGGCGTAAGAGCAGTCTAGGAAAGCGGGCAGCAGCCGTGGGACCTCCAAGGGTCAGGCTGCAGGGCCCACACTGCAGGGCCCCCTCGGGAGCCAGGTAAGGCGTACACAGTGCTCCAGATGTTCCAGGTGAATACACGTCTCTGCATCACCAGCTCAGACCTCAAAATCCTGGCACTGAGTGTCTGATGGGCTGCATCAACAGAGGAGAGGGATGGGGAAAGTTAACCCCCTTGGTTCTACAGCGTAATACACGCTACGTTGACCGTGGCCGCAATGACAGGCGCGTCCCCCAGGGGATGTGCTGCTGCCGCTGTTTAGCTGCTCATTCATGTCTGACTCTTTGTGACCCCAGGGACTGAAGCCTGCCAGGCTCCTCTGTCCATGGGATTTCCCAGGCAAGAATACTGGGGTGGGTTGCCATTTTTCACTCCACCTAAGGGGTGTGCACGGTGCTAATTGGAATAAGGCTGCTGATGCTGGACAGCTAAAAGAGGAACAATCCTTACTCTGACCTTTCCAAGGTCAATTCCAATTATTTGAAATTAATTTGTACAGAGTGCCTGATAGAGTGCCTGGTACCTGATTAAATAATTCCATGGATGGTCTGGGCAGATATATGAAAACCTTTAAAGAGAGAGAGAAAGAGGAACTCTAACTTAAAATGAAATACCAGTAATCTTCCTGGGAGAACTTCAAAGGGGCAGTAGAATTGCTCTTTAAAAGCTCTCTCTTTTCTAGACCAAGCCACCAATTATGAACAAAGCAGTTTTTAACACGTGGCTTCTGCATATAGAGCCAGCGCTGAGGCTAGCTGTTGGAGGCGGCACTTATATTGCCAAAGCAGCACACTTTCCAGAATGACTGTCCTCAAGGAAGGACATGGAACTCTGGACTCTACCGCCCAGCCAACACTGTGAACCAGAAGGTCCACCACCTGGGTCCCCTGAGAGTCTGATCTAAGATGGAAAGAAAGATATAATGTCACAGCAGAAGGTTTAAAACTAAGGGCTAACCTTGCTAAAAGACCCTAGACCATGTTTCCTTCTGGATAGAGTAGAAATGATGCTTCAGTTAGAGTTTTTAGTAGAGCAAAACAAAAATGGCATTCTTTTCTCTGGAAGTCCCCCAATACCCAACTTATGGTTACCTTTTAGGATTCTTACTGCCAGCTTGCAGTCTGGGGCCCAGTCAGCTTTAAGAATTATCTGGGAGTTTGCTAATGGGACAGACCCCTGGAACCTACCCAAAGATCTTAATCCAGAGGACTCAGAGAGATCCAAAGATCTGCATTTCCCCCAAGCTCCCCATTCAGGGAGTCTCTGACCTGGTGGCCTAGTCTGAGTTTACATTTTCTTGCCATGGAGAAAGCTTGCTAGAACAAGTTTTATAAAAATGGGGCCTGCTAGGCTAAATAAAATTTCACAGGGAGTGTTAAGAAACCCTGAATTATAAAAACACAGAATGTAGTAAATGTTTAAGGAAATTAACTCATGCAGGTATCTTTTCCCATGAGGATAGTTGTGCTGGTTGAAAATCATTTCCAGTTTAACAGGCCTCTTAAAGGCCTCAACTAAGTAACAAGTTGCTATATCGGCTCAAATTATTGTGCTTATTTAATGACAGTTCTAGCTACTGTGTGCTCACTTGGTACTCTGTGCTCTGGGTTTTACACACCTGATTACATTTAATTCCCAAGAAACCCCATCAGATGTGATATTGCGGTTCCATTTCACAGCTGAGAAAACAGAATCTTAGTAAGATCTTGCCCAAGTCAAGATCAGGATTCAAATCAAGTCTGTGTGACCCTAGAGTCTATTAACCTGTGTGATGTCCTTGGCAGGACCATCAGGGCATTTTAAAATTCATGGTTCCAAGTGTGATGCAGATATTCTCACCCGCCATCCTTGGTATACATCAGATTATTGAGGGTCTTCTAGGACTTTCCCCATACAGGTTAAAGTGAAAGTGAATGTTAGTCACTCAGTCGTGTCAGACTCTTTGCGACATCATGGACTGTAGCCCACCAGGCTCCTCTGTCCATGGAATTCTCCAGGCAAGAATACTGGAGTGGGTTGCCAGTTCCTTCTCCAGGGGATTTCCCAACCCAGGGCTCGAACCCCCATCTCCTGTGGCTCCCACATTGGCAGGTTGATTCTTTACCACTGAGCCACATGGAAAAGTCTACTTCTAGTAATTTATCCTGCAGACATAATCATGGATAAAAGAAGATTCATTTCTGGGTTGTCCATAATAGTGAAATTTGGAACCAATGTAAATATCCAACTGTAGGGAGTTACTGAAATAAATTCTAGTACCTGCATATACCAGGACATGCTACAGCCATTTAAACAGCTGCTCCAGACATTCAACCATAGGAAAGTTGTTCACAATATGTTGCATACATTTTTTAAAAGGGGTTATACAGAATTGTCCAATAAAGGACAGAAATGGTATGGACCTAACAGAAACAGAAGATATTAAGAAGAGTTGCAAGAATACACAGAAGAACTATATAGACAAGATCTTCATGACCCAGATAATCATGATGGTGTGATCACTTACCTAGAGACAGATATCCTGGAATGCGAAGTCAAGTGGGCCTTAAGAAGCGTCACTATGAACAAAGCTAGTGGAGGTGATGGAATTCCAGTTGAGCTATTTCAAATCCTAAAAGATGATGCTGTGAAAGTGCTATATTCAATATGCCAGCAAATTTGGAAAACTCAGCAGTGGCCACAGGACTGAAAGATCAGTTTTCATTCCAATCCCAAAGAAAGGCAATGCCAAAGAATGCTCAAACTACCGCACAATTGCTCTCATCTCACACGCTAGTAAAGTAATGCTCAAAATTCTCCAAGCCAGGCTTCAACAGTATGTGAACCATGAACTTCCAGATGTTAAAGCTGGATTTAGAAAAAGCAGAGGAACCAGAGATTAAATTGCCAACATCCATGAGATCATCGAAAAAAGAGCAAGAGAGTTCCAGAAAAACATCTATTTCTGTTTTACTGACCATGCCAAAGCCTTTGACTATGTGGATCACAACAAACTGTGGAAAATTTTGAAAGAAATGGGAATACCAGACCACCTGACCTGCCTCCTGAGAAATCTATATGCAGGTCAAGAACAGTTAGAACTGGATATGGAACAACAGACTGGTTCCAAGTCAGGAAAGGAGTACATCAAGGCTGTATATTGTCATCCTGCTTATCTAACTTATATGCAGAGTGCATCATGAGAAATGCTGGACTGGATGAAGCACAAGCTGGAATCAAGATTGCCGGGAGAAATATCAATAACCTCAGATATGCAGGTGACACCACCCTTATGGCAGAAAGTGAAGAAGAACTAAAGGGCCTCTTGATGAAAGTGAAAGAGGAGAGTGAAAAAGTTGGCTTAAAGCTCAACATTCAGAAAACTAAGATCATGGCATCTGGTCCCATCACTCCATGGGAAATAGATGGGGAAGCATTGGAAACAGTGACAGACTTTATCTTTTTGGGCTCCAAAATCACTGCAGATGGTAACTACAGCCGTGAAATTAAAAGACACTTGCTCCTTGGAAGAAAAGTCATGACCAACCTAGACAGTATATTAGAAAGTAGAGACATTACTTTGTTGACAAAGATCCATCTAGTCAAAGCTATGGTTTTTCCAGTAGTCATGTATGGATGTGAGAGTTGGACTATAAAGAAAGTTGAGCGCTGAAGAATTGATGCTTTTGAACTGTGGTGCTGGAGAAGACTCTTGATGTCTGGACCTGATGTCTGTTAGAGTCCCTTGGACAGCAAGAAGATCCAACCAGACCATCCTAAAGAAAATCAGTCCTGAATATTCATTGAAAGGACTGATGCTGAAACTCTTAATACTTTGGCCACCTGATGTGAAGAACTGACTCATTGGAAAAGACCCTGATGCTGGGCAAGATTGAAGGCAGGAGGAGAAGGGGACAACAGGGGATGAGATGGTTGGGTGGCATCACCGACTCAAAGGACATGAGTTTGAGTAAACTCCGGGAGTTGGCGATGGACAGGGATCCCTGGCGTGCTGCAATTCATGGGGTCGCAAGGAATCAGACACGACTGAGTGACTGAACTGAAGTGAACTGATAAAGAATTGTAAGAAGAATGTGATCCCATTTTGACACTGCAAAAGAATTTTTAAAAAAGAAAATAATAAGTTTTGTGTTCAATTTTTACTATTCTCTTTTCTTGCTTGTGTTTTATTAATGTTTCCATAATGACTGTTTTACCTTCGTAGAAAGAGAAAAATCATAACTTTATTCAAACCATATAAACTATGAGGGTAATAGACAACTTGAATGCATTTGGGTGTTGCAAGGCTATGACACCATCATGTGTGGTCCCCCTCGCCCCCGCCCCTGCTATCTCTCAGATCTCTGCCGTCTGACCAACTCAACACTCCAGACAGTGACGAGGATTCACGGCATTCTAAACAGAGGTGCCTCAGAGTCTTCTGGAGATACGAAAATCCGCATGTGCTGTTTTAGTTATGTCCTGAAAAGTCTGACCTCCCTACTTGGAATTAGAGGGTGCTCTTGACTCATGTGCTTCCAGCCCTCCAGCCCTGGCTGAGTCTTACAGGTCCCCCAGTTGTGCTTTTTAGGAGAAACCAAAAAGCAAGCTGAAGAGGCACCAGGTCTGGAAGGATTCCCGCATGCTGGACAGTGAGAAAGGGAAACGAACCTGTGTTCTGGTTTCCCAAGGTCCTGCCAGCCAGGCTGTTGCAGAGCCTTAGTCTGGGCCAGTCAGGCCTCATAAAGCCCCTCTGTGCCAGCAAGCCTGTCTCTCCTGAGATACTGTGTTGACCTGCCCTCAAGGAGACCCTCATCCAGTGGGAGAGGTGAGCGGTCAGATGGCCCCGCCTGGTTGGCGGTACACGAAGGGTGGGTGCAGCCCCCCCTGGGAGCACTGAGGACGGGCCTTCACCCACATTTGGAGGCTCAGGGAATCTTCCCCAAGGAGGTAATGCTTAACACTGACATTCCCTTAGCACTGAAGTGGAGAGCAGGTCCTGTACTCTTTCTCCTAGAAGGAACAGGGTAATGTTCTCAACCTCCATTGAATCATCTGAAGTGATTCTGAAGTCACTTTCTGGGAAAGTTGGGGGCTGGGGCTCTAGAACCCTTGTCAGATAATCAGACAAGAGCCTGGGGATGTGGGGTACCGCAGCCAGACTCAAAGCCAGGCTTCGAGTCGGACCCAGTCTCTGATAACGGGGCGGGACCAAGAGGGAGAGTAGGAGCCAACTTGGCTATGGGCAGGGGTAGGGCGGAGGCGGAGAGACGGAAGCGCAGGGAGCCGTAGACGGCGAGAGCGGTGCAGCTCGGGGAAGGCCACCAGGGGGAGCTCGAGGCAGCTATTGCTACTGCAATTTGCTCCCTTGCGACTGTGGCTTTCTTGTTTTCCTTCTTTTTTTTTTTAATTGGAAGAAAATTACTTTACAATGTAGTGTTGGTTTTTGCTATACAACAACGTGAATCAGTCATAATTTTATATATCTCCACACTCCCTCTTGAGCCTCCCGCTTCCCCCCACTCCACCCCTCTGCTGCTAAGTCACTTCAGTCGTGCCCGACTCTGTGCGACCCCATAGACAGCAGCCCACCAGGCTCCCCCGTCCCTGGGATTCTCCAGACAAAAACACTGGAGTGGGTTGCCATTTCCTCCTCCAATGCATGAAAGTGAAAAGTGAAAGTGAAGTCGCTCAGTCGTGTCCGACCCTCAGCGACCCCATGGACTGCAGCCTTCCAGGCTCCTCCATCCATGGGATACTCTTCCAGGCAAGAGTACTGGAGTGGGGTGCCATTGCTTCCACCCCTCTAGGTCATCACAGAGCAGCACTAGGCTGGGTTCCCTGTGTTATACAACAATTTCCCACTAGCTTTCTGTTTTACACATGTTAGTTGCTCAATCATGTCCAACTCTTTGTGACCCTGTGGACTATAGCCCTCTGGGCTCTCTGTCCATGGAATTCTCCAAACAAGAATACTAGAGTGGGTAGTCATTCCCTTCTCCAGGGGATCTTCCTGGATCTTCCAGGAATCAAACCTGGGTCTTCTGTGTTGCAGGCAGATTCTTTACCATCTGAGCCACCAGGGAAACCCGTTTTATGCATGATCATGTATATATACACGAGAGCTGTATATATGTCAATGATACATTCTCAGTTTGTCCCACACTCGCCTTCTCCTGCTGTGCCCACAAACCAATGCTCACTGCAACACTAGTTACAATAGATGTGATTACGGTTTTAAGTCTTCAGCCTTCGGTGTCAGGAGGACTAAAACCCTTTACAAGACCCAACCAGGAACTGAGAGAAGAGAGGGACCAGGATAGAGGAAATGCTGTTTGACATTAACCCTTATAGGGTACGCGTGACTTAACAAGGCTGGCGAGGAAGAGCAGAGATGCCTTCACATGGTTAGTGGCTAAAGAGAGACCAGTCTGTGAATTTCCCCAAGGTCAGCCATGCACCCCGCTCTCCTGACAGCTTGCCTCGATCCATGGCCCCTCCTGAGCTGTTTCCAGAGACGTGTTCCCTTTACTTCACGTCTTTGGTATCCATCAGTGTGAGGGAACCTTCCCCAACCACCCAGCCAGGAAGTCCTGTCCTGTGCTCTCTCTCTCTCAAACAGGCTTGTGCGTCCACAAGCGTTGTGTCTATTGATAATGACCTCTGGGTCCACTGTTTGCTTCTTGCTCGTTGGTTTCTCTCCCACGTGTGTTTCCAGGGCTGGAGCTTGTTTTGTTCATCACAACCTGGTGCTTAGAACAGCGGCTGGCATGTGGTGTGGCTCGATTTTAAAAAAGCACTGAATGAGTGAAAAGTGATTGTGTCTGAGGGGAGGAAAACAAGTTCTGGAATCAGATGCAGACAGACCTTAGGACTGAGCCCAACTCCACCACTTACCCATGGGGTGAACTTTGAGTCTTGACTTGTAAGACGGGTTATGCAAAAACTGCGGATTTGCAAAGAGCCTAGTGTCAGAGAGGATTCAAACCCTGGAGCGTCCATTATTGACTACAACCCTCTAGACCAGTACTGCCATAAGAAGCTTGGTGCTGATGGAAATGTTCTGTGTCCAAAATGGCAGCCACTGGCTATGTGTGACTGCTGAGTGCTTGAAATGCTTGTAGCTGAGGAACTGAAATTTTCATTTTATTTCATTTCACTTTGCTTTCAATTTAAACAGCCACATGTGGCTAGTGGCTACCATACTGGACAGTAGAATCCCAGAGATCCTTATTTGTTCCTTTGCTAATGCTTTTCTCCCACACACAGATGGAGTTTCTCTGTGCCTCAGTTTCCTTATCTTCAGTTCAGTCGCTCAGTCGTGTCCAACTCTTTGTGACCCCATGGACTGCAGCATGCCAGCCCCGCACCCCCATCCATCACCATTCCTTATCTTATAGTAAAAGGCAAAAGATTTACACAATCTGAAGAGAAACCAGAGTATATCCTTAGCTAACAGTGAGGAAAATAGCTTATAGGGCTCTTATGAGGATGAAATAAACATATATATATGGCTTAGAACATAGCCTGGCACAAAGCAAATATTCAATGACTGTTAATTATTATCATCACTACTATCTTGTCATTATTTTTATCATTATCAGTTCAGTTCAGTCGCTCAGTCATGTCCAACTCTTTGTGACCCCATGAATCGCAGCACGCCAGGCCTCCCTGTCCATCACCAACTCCCGGAGTTCACCCAGACTCATGTCCATCGAGTCCGTGATGCCATCCAGCCATCTCATCCTCTGTCGTCCCCTTCTCCTCCTGCCCCCAATCCCTCCCAGCATCAGAGTCTTTTCCAATGAGTCAACTCTTCGCATGAGGTGGCCAAAGTACTGGAGTTTCAGCTTTAGCATTATTCCTTCCAAAGAACACCCAGGACTGATCTCCTTTAGAATGGACTGGCTGGATCTCCTTGCAGTCCAAGGGACTCTCAAGAGTCTTCTCCAACACCACAGTTCAAAAGCATCAATTCGGTGCTCAGCTTTCTTTATAGTCCAACTCTCACATCCATACATGACCACTGGAAAAACCATAGCCTTGACTAGACAGACCTTTGTTGCCAAAGTAATGTCTCTGCTTTTTAATATCCTATCTAGGTTGCTCATAACTTTTCTTCCAAGGAATAAGCATCTTTTAATTTCATGACTGCAATCACCATCTGCAGTGATTTTGGAGCCCAAAAAAATAAAGTCAATCACTGTTTCCACTGTTTCCCCATCTATTTCCCATGAAGTGATGGGACCAGATGCCATGATCTTCGTTTTCTGAATGTTGAGCTTTAAGCCAACTTTTTCACTCTCCACTTTCACTTTCATCAAGAGGCTTTTTAGTTCCTCTTCACTTTCTGCCATAAGGGTGGTGTCATCTGCATATCTGAGGTTATTGATATTTCTCCCGGCAATCTTGATTCCAGCTTGTGCTTCTTCCAGCCCAGCATTTCTCATGACGTACTCTGCACAGAAGTTAAATAAGCAGGGTGACAATATACAGTCTTGACATACTCCTTTTCCTATTTGGAACCAGTCTGTTGTTATAAGACCACATAAAACTAAAGGCTTTGTTTTCTGGTGAATCTCCATTATCTAGAATGTTTTGGCACATAGTAGGCATTCAATACATATTTCTTGAAAGAACAAATAAGTGGATTGAATTGAATACAGGACTTGGATAAAAATCAACAGTCACAGACTCAAACTCTTTGGGGAGCTTGACAGGGAAAGCAAATGCGTGAAGGGTGATGGTGTAAAAGGGAAGGAGACTGAGGACTGGAGCAGACTGAAGAGAACATGCCCCAGGGGAGGCATTCAGAGTCATTTCCCGGGAGCGGGGACAGCGCAAGGAGCACTGTGGTCCAAGCAGAACTCCCATAACTAAAGGACACCCACAGGTGGTGACTCTGGGGGGCTTCCTTGCTCTATAATGACGAGTCTCTGGCTCCACTTTCCAGAGGTTCAACCCTAGGCATCCTCTGAACGGGAAGCATCTAGGATCCAGAGCTCAGAACTAACCAGCACCATAGATGCTGCTGCTGAATGAAGGCATAGTCATTCAGGTTCTCACTCACTACAGATCTTCCTGAGGGAACAGAATGGTGCCTCAGAACTTACATGTGCCAAAAAAAAAAAAAAAAAAAAAAGAAAGAAAAGAATGAAATGTGACTGGCTGGAGAAACAGGAACGGCAGTCTGGGAGTCGCAGCTGAGTTGACAGTAATGGCAGGGAAAGGGCATGTCTAGAAGGAAGTCTTCTCTTGGACAGGGTTTGTGTTTTGAACACAGAGCATGGAGTCAGAATTTATGAGCTCAGCCTGGGCCATTTACTGGTTTTCTTGAAGAGACCAGCAGGTAGAGTGACCCACGTCATGGAAACTGCTATTTCTTGCTCTCCTCCCAGCCATGCACAGGTGCGTCTATGTGGGCACTGTGCAGGTGCACATCATACTGGCAGGGCTTCTCCAACATCAGCTCACCTCGTTTGCCTTTCACCAGTGCCCTGATGGTATCAGGAATCCTGCTCTAAGAGTCAGCATCCTTCATGAGAGTCGTAGCTGCGTGATCTGGGTCACCTCTGGGCAGTAATTAGGTCGATGAGTTCTTCCAACTAAAAGAGTCTATGTCATTCATTGATTCTAAATCAGAAGTGGCTGAGTGGAACAGACCTCAGATGTGATTTCTTGGGCCCACTTGTTTTTTTTTTTTTTAAGTTAGTTAATGTATTAGTTTTCTACCACTGTTGTAACAAATGCAGTGGTTTAAAACAACACAAATTCATTACCTTACAGGGTGGAGGGTGAAAGTCTGACTTAGGTCTCACTGGGCTAAAGCAGGGGGCTATGTTCCTTCCTGAAGAGTCTAGGTGAGAATCCTTTTCCTTGCCTTTCCCAGTTGCTAGAGGCCACTCATATTCCTTGGCTTGTGGCCTCCTTCCTCCATTTTTCAAAACCAGAAACGTTTCATCTCTCTGTGTCTTTTTCCTACAGTCACTGATCACGTTTCCCATTGACTGCCTCCCTCTTCCACTTCTAAGGACCCTTGTGATTACATTGGGTCCATCCAAGTTTTCAAGATAATCTCAGTATTTTAAGGGTACTTGACTATATTCTGCCTAGCACAGTAGGCATTTCTAGGCATTTTCCTAGCACAGGCTGCATTTCCTTTTTTTGCAACATATAAATCTTGCTTTTTATTTTTTAAAAAAGATCTAGCAGCACTGGACCCCAACCTTACACTACCAGGCTCCCATTACAGTATGGCAGCGACGAGCTTAGACTCAGCTGCTTCTAGTTTGCCTTAGTCCCCACCCCTCCTTATAACCTACCTGTCTAATGTCCAGAATAAAGTACCATTTACCCTTGCCTTGGGTTACTGTTTTTCCCACCAAGCTTGCTTCTCTCATCTGCATTTTTCTGCTGGCCTCTTCAGCCTTTGAGCCTGCAGCATCTCTTCTTAATTCTTGGGAGATGTCAACGTTACCATTCTTGTTGTCTGTCCATATCAGAAAAATTACATAGCTGTGTATGCAACTGACCCTACCCAACATGTGACATGGGAAAGGGGAGCTCAGTGTTGTATGCAACTCAGGAACTCAGCAGCTCGTTGCTGGTCTTTGAGGAAGGAGAAATGAGTCAGAATGCTCACAGCAGTAACAATGCTAACAAGAACCACCATCTCTGGCGTGCCAGGACTGCACTCTGTGCTTGCCGTTTTATTTCACTGAGTCTTCACAGTCACTTAATGAGGTTGATGCCATTATTTGGCTTCCCCCACTTCCCTCTGAAAATTGTGGCACAGAGAAATTAAGCTGCCCAAGTTCACACAGCTGGTGTGTAACAAGTTGGGATTCAAAAGTGTTATTTTGATTCCAGAGTCTGAGTCTTGATTCCTATAAATTCTGCCTTTAGAGTGAAAGAACTGTCTGTGGTTACAAGCTTTTGAGGGATTAAACTTAGGAAGACGAGCTGGTCCAGAACGATCATTCTACCAGGACTCCAGAATAGATCTGAGTCCCTATGAGTTCCCAGGTTTACACAGGAAGCCACGGAAACAGGAACAAAGGCTTTCTGTCAGAGGGTCCTGCCCTTGGGAGAATTCTGGCCGTGAAGCTGTCTAGGTTGTCTGGGAGTACAAGCTGCTGGCAAGAGGGCCTGAAACTCTATAACAGATAACAAGAACAGTGGTGGAGGTTGGGGAGGAGGGGGGAAGTTTATTTTGCAAGAACCTGTCACTTCTGTTGGCTTTTCACACTTTAAATTTAGACGTGTGAACCTATGTAACCTCCCTGGTTTAAAGATAAAGCAGACCCTCTAGTTGTAGACGGGGTGGAAGGATATGGGTCTGCGGAGGCGTATCAGCCAGCTGGCCACATGCTCTAGAATGCTGCCACCCGAGTTTAATTTGGGGCTTCTTCCTGTGGCAAACGGGAGGCTGATTTCTTGCTAAGTGTAAATAGGGTCATATTGCCAGAACAAATAAAGTGTAGACAATTCTTCTTAATGGGGGCAGATGAGACCTCATAGGAGCAAACTGGCCAAAGCGTCCGTATAGCCTGATGAGAACTCTGTGACTCAGTACCTCTGTGTCCCCATTCTCCAGGGGCGGCCCTGAAGTTTGCCTGCTGTGTTAGTGTATTGTTAACTGGGCCCCTTCCACTTGCAGAAACTTCCAGCTTGGTCAATAACATATATGATCGCCCTCCAGTGAATAAGTAGCATCGACATAGGCATACTACCACGTGTAAACTCCATAGCTAGTGGGAGGCTGCTGTGTAGCCCCGGGAGTGCAGCCCAGTGCTCCCTGATGGCCTAGGGATGGTATAGGGCTTGGGGTGCAAAGGAGGTTCCAAAGGAGGGGATATGGGTATACATATAGCCAATTCACGTTGCCGTACAACAGAAACAACACATCCTAAAGCAATTATCCTCCAGTTAAAAATAAATTTAAAATAATCTCTGTGAATAAATAAGTTTCAGAATCAATAGTTGATATCATGTTATAGGCATATCTCATTTTATTGTGCTTTGTAGATATTGCATTTTTTAAATCGAAGGTTTGTGGCAACCCTGTGTTGAGCAAATCTAACGGTACCATCTTCCCAACAGCATTTGTTCACTTCGTGTCTCTGTATCATATTTTGGGAGTTATTATAATATTTCAATTGGTTCTACTTGTTGCGGTGATCTGGGCTCTTGCAATGCCACACTGAAGTCTCAGGTTAGCATTTTTAGCAATAAAACATTTTAAAATTGAGGTATGTACATTCTTTCTTTTTAAACATAAGGTTATTGCACACTCAATAGACTACAGTTTAAATGTAAACATAACTTTTATATGTACCAGGAAACCAAAAACTTCACGTGACTTGCTTTATTGTGAAATGTATTGTGGTGGTCTGAAACCAAACCTGCAATGCCTCTGAGGTCTGCCTGCATCTGTCTTTTTTATTTTGATTCCCAAGAGAAACAGACAAAATTAATCCGTGACTGAGAGCATCATAGAAAGTTAGAGCTGAAAAGAAGCTCTAGAAATTTTCTAGAGAAAGGGAACAAACCTGTGACAAACCTGTACTATATGCCAGACACGGTTCAGGCACAAGGCACGAGCATTTGCCACATGACTGCCCAGAGAGACACTGAGCATGAACGGCTTCTGTCAAAGATGAGGAAACTTCACAAAGGGCTCAAGGCCAGACACCCAGTTGATGGTATGCCTCTGACTGGAATCTAAGTTGGGAATTCTCTATCTCTGGACCCCACAATCTCTTCCTTACCCCAGGCCTCCTCTTTTTCTTCCCCTTGACATTTTGGGGACAAATGAAAGAGGAATGGCATATGCACCCCGGAAGAGTTATGGATTTTTTATTGTTGTGCTATGATCTGAATGGTCTTGTCCCCCAGAGCTGACATGTTGAAATCCTAACCCGCAGTGTGCTGGTATTAGGAGGTGGGGCTGTTAGGAGAGGCTTAGATCAAAGCCTCTTGCAAATAGGATCAGTGTCCTGATAAAAGAGACCCTAGAGAGTTTCCTCTCCCCTTCTACCACACGAGGACATAGTGAGCATGTGTTATGAGCAGGGAAGGGGGCTCGCATCAGAACACAACAGTGCTGGCGCCTTGATCTTGAACTTCCAGGCCCCAGAACTGTGAGAGAAAATTTCTGTTGTTTTAAGCCCCCCAGTCTGCAGTTTTTTGTTTCAGCAGCCTGAACTAAGACAGGCTGCAAGCAACAGAACCCAACTTTGTGCTATCTGAGCAATAGGGTAGTTTATTAGGAGGATACAGGGTAACTCATATTATTCAAAAGGATGGTTTAAGAACAAGACTTGAGTGCAAAGATGCTGGACAACTCCAGGGGTCTCCACAGCAGAGGGACATAGATTTCTTCAGAGTCTCAGGATAAAATGAGTGAGGGCTGGTCATTCTCTCCCCTACTTTACTCCTCTCCTGGGCCCCCATCCCATCCCCACTCAGCCTGAGCCACCAGCCTGTCATCCAGGTGAGTGTCTCCTTACCTGTGGACACTGTCATGGGAGTCAGTGAGCGGCAGCTACTAACCCCGCATTAGCATTGCTAACCTGTTTTTTTTTTTTTTTTTAATTAGAGAAAAATGTAGGTACACCAAGAATCATTATTTATTTATTTTTAAAGATCTAATGAAATGAGAGCTTATCATAAAAATAATAACACTGAGAAGGAAATTTGGTGGTTTCCGTGGCCTGTAACATTTTAAAATAACAAGTGGAATTATGGCTGATAAAATTATATTATTGCTTATTTTCAGGAAAAGCAACATCAGGACATTTCATGGACAGTGGGGGCATTAACATATTTCAAGGAGCTATACACCTTAAATTATATAGATATGTCAAACATATCTCAATAAAACTGGAAGATATAATGAAAAACAAAAAACACTCCCTAAAACATCTTACCTATATCAATACAACCTATGCAAGGTTAAACATCTCCTCCCATTTAACAATGTTTCTCTGAAATCAGATTGATTATATTCTTTGCAGCCAAAGATGGAGAAGCTCTATAGAGTCAGCAAAAACAAAACCGGGAGCTGACTGTGGCTCAGATCATGAACTCCTTATTGCCAAATTCAGACTGAAATTGAAGAAAGTGGAGAAAACCACTAGACCATTCACGTATGACCTAAATCAAATCCCTTATGACTATACAGTAGAAGTGAGAAATAGATTTAAGGGCCTAGATCTGATAGATAGAGTGCCTGATGAACTATGGAATGAGGTTCGTGACATTGTACAGGAGGCAGGGATCAAGACCATCCCCATGGAAAAGAAATGCAAAAAAGCAAAATGGCTGTCTGGGGAGGCCTTACAAATAGCTGTGAAAAGAAGAGAAGCGAAAAGCAAAGGAGCAAAGGAAAGATATACTCATTTGAATGCAGAGTTCCAAAGAATAGCAAGGAGAGATAAGAAAGCCTTCCTCAGCAATCAGTGCAAAGAAATTGAGGAAAACAATAGAATGGGAAAGACTAGAGATCTCTTCAAGAAAATTAGAGATACCAAGGGAACATTTCATGCAAAGATGGGCTCAATAAAGGACAGAAATGGTATGGACCTAACAGAAACAGAAGACATTAAGAAGAGGTGGCAAGAATACACACAAGAACTGTACAAAAAAGATCTTCACGACCCTGATAATCATGATGGTGTGATCACTCACCTAGAGCCAGACATCCTGGAATGTGAAGTCAAGTGGGCCTTAGAAAGCATCACTATGAACAAAGGTAGTGTAGGTGATAGAATTCCAGTTGAGCTATTTCAAATCCTGAAAAGTGATTCTGTGAAAGTGTTGCATTCAATATGCCAGCAAATTTGGAAACCTCAGCAGTGGCCACAGGACTGGGAAAGGTCAGTTTTCATTCCAATCCCTAAGAAAGGCAATGCCAAAGAATGCTCAAACTACCTCACAATTGCACTCATCTCACACACTAGTAAAGTAATGCTTAAAATTCTCCAAGCCAGGCTTCAGCAATACGTGAACTGTGAACTTCCAGATGTTCAAGTTGGTTTTAGAAAAGGCAGAGGAACAAGACATCAAATTGCCAACATCTGCTGGATCATGGAAAAAGCAAGAGAATTCCAGAAAAACATCTATTTCTACTTTATTGACTATGCCAAAGCCTTTGATTGTGTGGATCACAACAAACTGTGGAAAATTCTGAAAGAGATGGGAATACCAGACCACCTGACCTGCCTCTTGAGAAACCTGTATGCAGGTCAGGAAGCAACAGTTAGAACTGGACATGGAACAACAGACTGGCTCCAAATAGGAAAAGGAGTACGTCAAGGCTGTATATTGTCACCCTGCTTATTTAACTTATATGCAGAGTACATCATGCGAAATGCTGGGCTGGAAGAAGAACAAGTTGGAATCAAGACTGCTGGGAGAAATATCAATAACCTCAGATATACAGGTGACACCACCCTTATGGAAGAAAGTGAAGAAGAACTAAAGAGCCTCTTGATGAAAGTGAAAGAGGAGAGTGAAAAAGTTGGCTTAAAGCTCAACATTCAGAAAACGAAGATCATGGCATCTGGTCCCATCACTTCATGGGAAATAGATGGGGAAACAGTGGAAACAGTGGTTGACTTTATTTTTTTGGGCTCCAAAGTCACTGCAGATGGTGATTGCAGCCATGAAATTAAAAGACACTTACTCCTTGGAAGGAAAGTTATGACCAATCTAGATAGCATATTAAAAAGCAGAGCCATTACTTTGCTGACAAAGGTCAGTCTAGTCAAGGCTATGGTTTTTCCAGTGGTCATGTATGGATGTGAGATTTGGACTATAAAGAAAGCTGAACACAGAAGAATTGATGCTTTTGAACTGTGGTGCTGGAGAAGACTCTTGAGAGTCCCTTGGACTGCAAGGAGATCCAACCAGTCCATCCTAAAGGAGATCAGTCCTGGGTGTTCATTGGAAGGACTGATGTTGAAGCTGAAACTCCAGTGCTTTGGCCACTTGATGCGAAGAGCTGACTCATTTGAAAAGACCCTGATGCTGGGAAAGATTGAGTGTAGGAGAAGAAGGGCACGACAGAGGATGAGATGGTTGGATGGCATCACGAACTCAATGGACATGGGTTTGGGTGGACTCTGGGAGTTGGTGATGGACAGGGAGGCCTGGTGTGCTGTGGTTCATGGGGTCACAAAGAGTCAGACATGACTGAGCGACTGAACCGAACAACGTTTCTCATGCAATTCAACATCAAATAATTTTTGATTCAACCCTAACAATGTTTGGCATCTCTCTCTTTATAATATGAAAGAACAAATCCTTTGAGATTTTCAAGTTAATTTGAGATCAAAATTATATTTTGTATAGGGTTTGTATTGGAGGGTTTGTATTGGAGAAGGCAAAACACCAAGAATTGTCAAAATGACAAAATATTTGAGAACTCAAAGACAAAAGTTCCTTTCTTTCATAGCCTAAAGAATATGGTTGGTACAAATTGTTCTAGGGCTTCCCAGGTGGCTCAGGGGTTAAGAATCCTCCTTCCAATGAAGAAAATGCAGAAGATTCAGGTTCCAACCCTGGGTCGAGAAGATCCCCTGGAGTAGGAAATGGCAACCCACTCCAGTATTCTTGCCTGGGAAATCTCATGGACAGAGAAGCCTGGTGGGCTACAGTTCATAGGGTTGCAAAGAGTCAGACACAACTGAGTGACTGAACACACATGCACACACAAACTCTTCTAGATAAATAGTGGTTATTCACCAAGTAAGATTTCCATATTTGGAAATAACATCTCTCAGTGGAAAGAGTCGTAGCATTAGACAGGTTTGGTTTCAAATCCTTCTAGTTATCTGTGAGGCCTTGGACAAGCATTCACTCTTTCTTACAATCTGTAAAATGGGCATATATGCCCCTATCTTCCTTTTACAAAGAGCAGTCAAGTAGATCACATAGTATTGTAGAAGAAGATTCTAGAATTTCTTTTCTCCAAACCCTTGAGGTTTCACAGAAGGGTTGGATAGACAAATTACCTGTTTTCTAGATGCAACGTCTTTGCTCCAAAACCCTAATCCACTCCTTCTAAGGGATCCGTTGTCTCTAGGAACACAGTCATGAGAAACTCTGATATTCACCCATAGGAAGGTGTAAAGGACTGAAGAGACCAAACAAGGTGCCTCTCCTATTTGGAAGGTGCACTCTGTCTGGGTCAAAAATCTGGAAGGTCAGATCTGGTGGTCAGGGCACTGATATGGTCAAGGAAGCTAACATCAGAGGCTCCAGAAATGGCATGGTGGCCACAAGCACCAGGACTACACTGAGACAGGAACATTCAGAGTGAAAACCAACAGCTAAGTGACTTGTCAAGACTGGAGAGACAAGTTGTGAGAGAAGAACAGACAGAAATCTGCCTGGCCCTGAGTTGGCACTCGCCCTCCATACTGACTCGCCATGGAAACTTGGGCACAGGAACTCTGGTCTCTCAGGGTCTATACAATTGCTCATCTACTTACTCACAGGTCTTTCGTGAGGATGAAATGGGCTGAGAGCTATAACAGATTTGGTCCACGCTGGGCTGCTGGGCTTGTTGCTGCAAATCTTCTCTTCATCTTAGGGGCAGGAGGAGCTTCCCAGGTAGCACTAGTAGTCAAGAACTCACCTGCCAATGCAAGAGACGGAAGCGTAGGTTCGATTTCTGGGTTGGGAAGATCCCTTGGAGGAGGACATGGCAACCCACTCCAGTATTTTTGCCTGGAGAATCGCCATGGAGGGAGGAGCCTGGCGGGCTACAGTGCATCGGGTCATAAAGGGTTGGACACGGCTGAAGCGACTGAGCACGTAGGGGTGGGTGTGCTCTTCCAGGGTCCACAGCTCTCCCTGAGAGGGTGGGCTAGAGTAGGCCACAGTCGTGTTTGCGGGGCTTCGGGGAACATTGCTTTTGCTTTTCTTGCACACACTCTACCCCTCCTCCATTGCCTTTCTCCAGCTTGCCTGGGGAGGGGGAGGAGGAGGGGGGCAAGGTTTTTTTCTCCTCTATCAAGCTGAGACGCCTGCCTTCCTCTCTCTGGCTCTCTGCCCACCGCCCACCCACCCTTGAGGGCACTTGGGGAGTTTCCCTTCGCGGCAGAGCTATCTGGGGATAGGCTGCCCAAAGCGAAATATAGGGCAAATGAGGAAGACCGGCTTGACAGGAAGTCCAAATAAGCACTTCCTCCCACCCACCTTCCACATTCTGACGCACCTCAGCCAAAACAACCGAGAAAGAGAGACACAGAGAGATGAAAAATACACATTTTTTGAAAAGAATGAAATTGTCAGCTCTGAGGAAGTGGAAACTATTGCTGCTCATTACCTCACAAGCAGCAACTGGTTCATGCTTTCCTGCTGCGTATCCCGGGATGGGTGGGGGTGGTGACTGTGTCCAGACGGGGGTGGTCGCCAGGACACAAAGCGCAGGGCGGCCTGGAGAAGCGCTGCCCTGGGGCTCGCCTGAGCTGCTCCCCGCACTCCCGCTCCAGCCTCCGGGAACGTGGGGAGGAGCGTCCCTGCACATGGGGCAGCCGCTGCAGGCCTGCCCCTCCCGGCACACACGCCCCAGGCAGGGCCCGCTCTGTCTAGTGTACGGCTGCATGGTGCAGGGGGCGGCCAGCTCACCGAATGGCCAGTACCCCGTCCTGTGCCCCGGGTTGGAACCTCCTGGGTGGGTGGAGCCCTCAGTATCCAGAGGGTTTGCACACAGAGGGTGCTTCCAGTGTGGCCTCGGAGAGCAGAGCGGAGAATGGGGTCCTCCCTGGGAGCTGACGGCTACAGCCCTTCTTCCCACTGTAGACAAACATGGACAGACCCCAAGGAAAACTTCCAGGAGAGATTCACCTTGGCCTCAGGGGATGCATGGGGCTGTAAAAAGTTGGTGGAGGTGAAAATGGAGTAAACCCCTGTGAGGGCGGTCTCTCCATGGCCCGCAGTGCCCCGAGGTGCCACTGTCTCTGGGCCACAGGCACCCACTTGGTCTCTTTTCCCCAGCCAATGCCCTCTGTCCAAATCACATCCGAATAAGCATGTCCTCCCTTTCACTTTCCAGCTCCGTGGGTCCCTCTCCTAAAGACGTCAACGGGCTCCTAAACACAGGCTCTCCTTCATGGTCTCTATGTTTGCATTCCCCGCTGGTCCCCAAGCGACAGCTCCTATCCCTGCCCACCCCCCAACTCCCCCACCCCCCGCCGCCCCAGGCTGCAACCCACAAGCCTCTTCTAGCAAATTGCGTTTTTCTCACTTCTAAAATTAGCTGTGAAGAAAGGCATTTATCTCCTCATCTCATTCTTCTGTGGGTTAGTAGGAAAAAGAGCTTCAAGTCTGGACTGGGCAGGGTGGGGTAGGGGGCACATTAGGAGATCCTCCCCCCACTCTGGGTTGCAGTGTGCACTGCTCCCATAGCCACTTTTTGTCTCTAAGACCTAAAAATCTGACATGTTGCTCCCTGCAAGATTTGCTTTCTTGTCCACAGGCTCTGTTGGATGTACATTTAAAATCCGTACCCCAAGAGCCCCCATCCCCATGTACTGATACGACCTGCTGTTATTGTGCACAGAGCATTCACCATCGCCCTAACCTGGAGAAAGAGATTACACGGCCTTAGAAGGCCTCCATAACCTTTCAGTTTGAGCAAAACCCCTCATGAGTTCTGCTTTTCCCTCTGGCTGGAGGAGAGAGAGATGGGAGAGGGTGTCCACCCCTCAAGCCACGGCTCTACATCACCTAGCCTTACCTGCTCCCTGTTCTCCGCTCTGCGTCGTGCTTGAAGTCAAGCCCGCTGTGAGCTGGCCCCAGCCTTCCTCGCCCCGGCATCTCCTCTGCTCTCATGACTGCCCATTTTATAGGTGTGGAACTTGAGGCCAGGCCAAGTGAGCTGAGCTGCCCCAGGTTACTCTGGTCTTTGGTATCCTGAGCCTCTCTTGGGGGCCAACTAGCCCCGCCCCTGGAACTTCTGGAATTCTCCAGCCAGGGACAGGAGCTGTGAAACTCATGAGTGTTGGGAAAGCACCAAGGACTGGGGAAGTGGAAAGGCTCCAGCCTGAAGCAACCCACTTCCCCTTGCGCCACCTGTGCTCCTGGCCCAGCTGCCCTTTTTGGGGAATGGGTCTATGACCCTGTAGGGAAGGGGGCACTGAAGACCTGCCTCAGAGAAAGTGCTGTGTCCTCTTCTTAACCAGCCCTGGTTGCCAGCCTCGCCTGCTTTTCGTGGAAGGCAGACTGATAGAGAAGACGCTGCATAGGCTCTGGAGACCCAGCCGGGTTTGAACCTCCGCTCCACCCTGTGCAATTTATGGAGCATCTCAGAGTCCGAGGTGGTACAGAGGTCAAGATCAGGGGCTCTGGACTCAGAGACAGTTCCAGACAAGACCTGCTGCACCACCTACCTGCTGGGTGCAAGGGTGGCAAGAAGTTTTACCTCCCTGAGCCTGAGTCCCTTCTGTGAGCAGGAGTGATAACAGTGCCCACAATTGGTGCAGAGTCCTCAGGCTACTCCTTGGCACAGTGATTCTTGGTGATTCCCATTGTCGTCACTGTCATCCAGGTTTCTTAACTGCTATGTCTCTCATTTACATAGGTCTAGAGATTGTCCATCTTGGCCACATTCATTGGATAATTCTTCCAAAAGAACCTCATGTTTAGCTGTAAGTTAATTCCAACTTCTGCTTTTCTGTAGATTTGGATTCTTGTGAGTATGGGTAAATGTCATTTTAAAAATTGCTTCTCTTTCTGAGGATGATCTTGAATGTTCCTTTCCACAGGGGTGCACAGGTATGCAATGTTTTATTTGCTCATGAACCATAGCCCAAGACACACACACTCCATACTATGCCACATCACATATCACACACAGGTTCAGAATGCCTTCCTTCAGCTGCCTCTTCCAAGGCCCTGCTTCCATCCCAGCTAATTCTATGATATCTTCTTTGACTTCTGTATGTGGAAGCCACTTATCTATCTTCCTCTCTTTTCAAATGGGCTTTTTATCATTTGCTGCTCTTCTGGGGATTTAAAAAGTGAAGGGACCTCTCCCATCCGTGGTAGAACTTTTGAGCAGCAGGCCATGCTTTCTAGGGCACGGTCAGTTGCAGAGAGCACTGAGGTTCCAGGCCTGTGAGAAGTGCTCGGCCTGGGCTGCCTCAGTTGATGCCTCTGGCGCCCTTGGAGGTGAGGATGACATTAGCTCAGATTCATGGACCACCTCCGTAAAGGTGCTTAGTCCGGGGTAAAGGGCAGATCCCATTTACATGAAGACCTGGCGAGGTTGGTGCGTAACAATGAGGGTGGGGCTCCTGAGGTTGTGTATAAGATGGAAACTGCGTGGCTAAAGCGATCTTTGAAAAAGCTTCAGGAAGGCATCACTTCAGGGCCAACTCAGTAAATGCAACAGACTCAACATCAGGACAGCAGTCGTTTGTGTGTTCCTGTGGAGCACCGGACGGGTGAACTTGGAGCCTGTGACGTTAAACGGATATGTTTGCTTTTGACACTGGGTTCACCCTCAGTCAAGGAGATGCTCAGGGTCTGAGAAACCAACAGAGAGAACCCAGACTCCCATCTGCTGTCTCCAGGGATGTGCTCTTTAGATAGAAATGTGGACGAATAAATAGTAGATAGAATGTCTAGGGGGAACAAGAGTGACTAGACTATATGGCAACATCAGTAGCAATTGTTATTTTTTATTTTTTTCCTCCCTTAAGTTTTCTAGTTAAACGCATCGTTTTATGTGCATATGAAGCAATTTTTCTGTTCCTGTTTTGCACATATGGAAACTGAGCTTCCTAGAGTTTAAGTCTTTGCCTGAGGTTGCCCAGCATGGAAACTGAGCTTCCTAGAGTTTAAGTCTTTGCCTGAGGTTGCCCAGCATGGAAACAGGTATATCTGAAATGAAGCCAGGGGATTGTCCTGCTGGTCCAGTGGTTAAGACTTCACGCTCGCACAGCAGGGGCCCGGGTTCAGTCCCTGGTCAGGGAACTAGAGCCCACGTGCTGCACCTAAAGATCCTGTGTGTTGCAGCCAAGACCTGCTGCTACCAAATAAACAGATGAAGAAGAAGATGAAAGAAAGAAAGAAACGAAGCCCAGGTCTTCCCAGTGGTGCTCCTTTCTCAGTTCTGGATCCCAACTCACTGACTCAGAGGATCCACTTGTAATAACTATAAGGGGCAGCTAAAGAAGCTCAACTTTATGCTCTTAAGAGAAACTGAGCCGTGGTTGGAAAGCGTTGAAAGGTCATGTTCCTTCCCCTTCACTGATGTGGGAGATTGTCTATATTTTAGGTGAACGGTCAAATTAGATTTTTAATCTGCAAAGACCTACCCAAGCAGGAATGTGGTTTAAACATATGGATGCCAGGGATTTCAATGGAAACATACTTGGGTGTCTAAGTTCCCTTCATCACTCCTCCTACTGGGCTGGGGTAGATGGGGCCCAGTGGGGAATTACCAGCCTGTAGCTCTTTCTGCCTCTTGAGTCCCCAGAGCTGGGCTTCCTTGTTTACTTATTTAGAGCTCAGCAGAGGAAGTGGTAAAGGAAACTTGCTGAGTCGTTTTCTGAGAAGAGACCATATTTGTTCGCAGAGGAAGCTGTTGCTTTCTGGGATCTGGCTACAACAGAAAGGACAGCGGCTCCAACAAGACTTTTCCAGAGGGTGCCCGGGAGTTGGAAGAGCTGAAGACACCTCCAGACTCTGGATTTGGGGTTCTCTGTCCATGGGTGCAGCGCCTGTGCTCAGCTGGTGAGCTTCATCCTGAGCGAGCAGCCATGGCATTCAAGAACGTGCCCTTTCGCTCTGAGGTCCTGAATTGGGACCCTAACACCCTTGCAGACTATTTCAAAAAGGTGAGCCTTGCTCTTTAGTGTCTGGGGGGCTGGGCAGAGGCTTGAAGAGGGAGTGCAGGCAGAATGCGAGAGGTGTGAAAGACAGCAGTGAAGCTTCCAGCCTTGTGCAGTCTCTCTGGTTGATGGAGCAACACTGAGCTCTCTGGCAATACATTCTGGGGAGAAGGGAAGCCCTCAAGGGGCAAGTACCTACTACATGCTAGGATTTGAGTGTGTCCTCTTCAGGCACAGTCGCATCTAACTCACTCCAGGATCGCTGTCCTGCTGGTTCAGCTGCAAAATAAGCTCAAGGAAGCTAAGTGGACCCAAACCCCAGGGACTGCATATGATGGAGGCAGGATTCCGGTCACACCTGTCCAGTTTCAAAGTCCATGCCCTGAGACTCAGAACTGCTATAACGGCTAGTGAGATCAAGGCTTCTTGCTCGAAAGGGAAACATGGAGTCTCGCGGGGTAGGAGAGAGGAAAGGAAGGGTGGAAGACTGTGATGAACGATGCTGGAGATGGTGTCTGAGCAAGTCATTGCTTGTGACTTTGAAAGAGAGCTGTTCAACCACTTACCTAGAACAGAGTCTCATGGGAACTTCATGAGGGTCTTATGATGCAGGCTGAGAAATGACATGAGCCTCAGGCCTTCAGACACCAAGGCCCCTGAAAACGAAAAGATTTGCCGGGAAGGGTCAGGGGTCAAGCTTGTGGCAGAGCTGAGACCAGAGTGTTGCTGTCCTGCCTTCTAGTCTTGAAGGAGCTCAAGGATCCTTATGTTTGGTCATCTGCTGGTGGGGCCATGGCTCACAGGCTTGCTTGGGCAGATCCCAAGTCATGTGACCCTCTATGACTGTCCAAGGGATACGATGTCTCGTGAGGGACCACTGAGCTCTTAACATTCCCATTTCTGGAGGCTGGCATCTAATTCAGTGGATACTCCAGATTATCACGAAGATATGGTTTTAAGTCATGAGCTTAGAGGTTTTCTAAGTCAACTTACTATTTTTCCTGGTATGGGGTAGACTCCCTGTAACACATACCCAAACCTGGGGTCTACATGGTACCAAAGTACTCAGTGTCATAACTATTCTCCCCTAAGAAAAATGTGAAAATGTTGAATTGGGTGTGGCATGAGAGAGGCACAACCCACAGATCCTGTTATTTGCTGCTTGTTGTGCATCTCGTTTCTGTTATTTTTCCCTCACTGGAAGTCATAATACACTTAGGTTTCAGCACAGTGGGTGCAAAGCTTGTTGAGCTAGCTGACTTTTGAAAGAGTCAAAAGTATTTATTCTAAATACTTTTCTTAAATGTAGACCAAATAACTGAGGGCCACAGTGAGATTTGCTAAGATGCTATGAAGTGGCATATTAGATCAATAAAGAAAAGAGAAAAGAATTGAGAACTAGCAAGGGCACTCCTGGGGACAGGCTGATGGGCCAGAGGTCCAGTCTCCAATCTGGGAAAGAGAATTGCACAACCCAGGTCAGCAACTGAAGAATCCAAGGGTAAAGTTCCGTTCAGGACAGGGAGATGGCCTACAGGTCAGGATGATTCACATAGATACTCTCTGCCTGAGTTGGGGGAAGAGAGAATTTTCTTACAGACCTTAGACTCCAGATCATGTCCACAGAAACTGAGCAGGTTCCCTTCCCAGCATGAAGGCAGGAACGAGGAGACTGAAGGGTGTTTGTGATCTAGGAAGTTCTAGCCCTTCTACAGACCCAGAGAGACACCCTTCAAATACTGAGCATCTCACTTCCCCCAGAGAGAAAAGCTAAGTGAACTGACCATGGAGTCATCTGGGGTTGGATCTTGGATACCAAAGTCCTACTGGCAGATGCAATTTCTCTTTCATTTTTTTTAAATCAAGGAGTGTGTCATGTTTCTGATTTAGGCATGCCGTTTTCTTTTTCTTCCTTTTAATTTATTTTTGTTTCTTTATTTGACTGTGCTGGGTTTTAGCTGTGGCGTGCAGGATCTGCATTGTGACATGCTGGATCTCTCAGTTGTGGCGTGAACCCAAGCCCCCTATATTTGGAGTCAGCCTCTGGACCCCCAGGGAAATCCCAGCAGGTTTACTTTCTAACGAAGTGCTGGGGCCAGGTCCCCCTTGGAGGCATCTCCCCAACCAGCTCTGGAGTCAGCCACACCTTGGCTTGAATCCTGACTCTGCCACCCACTAGCTTGCTGACCCTCCCTTAGTTACTATACCTCTCTGTGCCTCGGCTTCCTCGTTGGTAAAACAGAGATACTAATAGTGACTAGCTCATGGGATTATCGGGATAAATAGAGGAGATATATGTGTGAGGCCTCCAGCAGAGATGGGGGCCGATTCATGTTCAAGCTTCCCTTTCTCCTACTCTATTCACTGGACCCAGCCTGGGGACTCCATGCAGACCAGCGGACTTTTGTGTCTTACTATCTCAGACACGTGCAGCTCATCCTCTGTCCAGAACTTAAGCCCTCGAGGATTGAGGTCATGTTTTCTATTTCTTTAAGTCCTCTAATTTCTTTTGACTTAACATAAAGGGATCCTTGGACCATGCAATGGAGAATACTCTGGATCAGAGCCATGAGTTCTAATTCTAGCTGTGTCCCCAATTCACTGTGTGACCTTCAGCCAGTCCCTTCCCCTCTCTGGGCCTTAGTTGTCCTATCCTCAACACCAGGTACCTGCTCAGAGCAGTACCAACCAGAGCTTGTCACTCATAAGAATTATCTGGGTATATGCTAAAATGGCACCCCACTCCAGTACTCTTGCCTGGAAAATCCCATGGATGGAGGAGCCTGGTAGGCTGCAGTCCATGGGGTCGCTAAGAGTCGGACATGACTGAGCGACTTCACTTTCACTTTTCACTTTCATGCATTGGAGAAGGAAATGGCAACCCACTCCAGTATTCTTTCCTGGAGAATCCCAGGGATGGGGGAGCCTGGTGGGCTGCCGTCTCTGGGGTCGCACAGAGTCGGACACGACTGAAGCGACTTAGCAGCAGCAGCAGTAGCATGCTAAAAAGACAGGTCTTCCCTGGGAGCTCAGTTGGTAAAGGATCTGCCTGCAATGAAGGAGACATGGGTTTGATCCCTGGGTCAGGAAGATTCCCTGGAGAAGGAAATCCCCTAGATTTGCCAGTATTCTTGCCTGGAAAATCCCATGGACAGAGGAGCCTGATGAGCTACAGTTCATAGACTCACAAAGAGTAGGATACTACTGAAGCGACTGAGCACACATGCATGCTAAAAGGTCTTACTCCCAGGCCTAGATATCACTGACTCAGAATCAAACTTCCAGGCAGGCCCCAGTCTGCAGGATTGTCTGTCTATCTAGAGTCCAAATCAGAACTCTGCAAAATCAGAGATTCAGCTGATAACGCTGATGGTGAAATTGATGAATTAAAGGCAGTTGAGTAATACTCCATTGTGTATATGTACCATAGCTTTCTTATCCATTCATCTGCTGATGGACATGTAAAATATCATGTATGAAACAAGTTGCCAGTCCAGGTTCGATGCACGATACTGGATGCTTGGGGCTGGTACACTGGGATGACCCAGAGGGATGGTATGGGGAGGGAGGAGGGTTCAGGATGGGGAACACATGTATACCTGTGGCGGATTCATTTTGATATTTGGCAAAACTAATACAATTATGTAAAGTTTAAAAATAAAATAAAATTAAAAAATAAAATAAAAAGAAAATAATAATATAATTCTAAATTAAAAAAAATAAATAAATAAAGGTAGTTGAATATTCCAAGAACAATTTCACCCATTTGCAACATGGATAAAAGGGATGTTTGGGGCTATGCAGAAGCTGGTTTCTTCCCAAGGACCACTAAATCATTTTTTCCGAGCTTTCTAATATTCACCCTACTCTGTCACACCACGAGATTCACAACAATTGCACTCACTCTTTCAATTTCTTGGCCATAAGAAAAGGTTATAATTTTAAGTTTGCACCAAAAGAAGGCCTCCACACACTGTGAAATCCATACTTGTGAGGAGAAGCTGAGATTCTCAAGGACAAACATTTTACCTTAAATTCTCTAGCTAGAAACCTCAAATTTAGAGATATTTCAAAGGTAAATGCTTACACTGTTGAGGACTAGGTCAAACAGACACCTGCTTCAACTGTCAGTTGATGTGACTCTAGGAAAGCAACAGGTTCTAAAAATGATCATTCCCGTTGAGGCTGTAATTCTATTCTGAGACTCTGACTTCGACTATTTAAAATAGAAGAAAAAATTTTATGCAAAAGAGTATCTATGATGTTTTTCGATCTTGTAAGTTAAGCTGCACTTAAGCCTGTTGTCTGTTCACTTACCGTTTGTAAGTTTTATTGTTAGTAACTAAAAGGAGAACATTCCTGATAGAGATATTAAAGCCTTGCTCCGGAGCCCAGCTGCCACCTCTGTCACCTGCCTATCCATAGAACCTTATATAAGTTACTTGACTCTTAGTGCCTTTGACTCTCCATTTGAAAAATGTGAAGCTTAAATGATTAAAATTGGTTTAAACACTTAGAATGGTGCCTACCATATAGCAAGTATTCCGTAATTGTTAGAAGTTTCCATTATCATTGTTACAGCAGCAGTTTGGGGGAAATAACTAAATGTTCAGCAATAGAGCAAATTAATTAAAATACTGTTCAAAATCACTTTGTAATAACATGAGTCAGTGCCTTTATTTTTCAAGAGGAAAACAAGACAAGGAGATTCAATATGAATGATAACATTGATTATGTTTAGAAAGATGCTTTGGAAAAACCACTGAAGGAGACACATTGCCATGTTCACCAAGGTTGTCTTTGGGTGACCAGATGATGGCTACTATTTATTTTCTTCTTTCAACTCTTTTCTGTTTGCTGGAGGAGCGTATGGCCAGCCTTTTGCAGCCCTAGCAGCATTCTTTCTGTAGGGGTTGGCCTCAAAGCCTTCAACAGGCAATTTCTCCATTTTAAAAGTCCCAAGGGGTTAGTTAGTGAAAGCAGGGCTGATGTAAGGATAGGGCCCCTCTGATAGACAGGGAGGGGAGCGGGGAGCCTGGCTAGCCACAAGTACCACAGATTGCTGAGCTCCTGGGGCAGGCAAGGAAGGGGAACCAATGGCGTGAACCTGACTTCACTGACAGCACCTCCTCTGCTCTTTTTCAGCTAAACTACAAGGACTGTGAAAAGGTCGTGAGGAAATATGACATCGATGGGCCACGGTTTCTGGTGAGTGCTGGCTGCTAGTTCAACACATTATGACCAAAACTATTCTGTAACTTTAACCAATGGCTGCACAGCCAACTGGTCTACCCTGTCTCTGCGGCTGCTCAGGGGCAATGCCTGTCTTCAGGATCCCATACAACCCAAGGCCTTCTTCAGGGTTTTGTATGAGGACCTCTCCCATCACCTCTCAGGATTCTCCTATTTAGAATACCTCCGAGATCTTTCACTGACACTAATGTACATTCTGAAGTCAAAGTGTAAGTAGGAATCAAATTACAGTTAACACACACACATACCCCTCTTGAAAATCTATTCAAATAGCACTCATACTCTGAGAAGTTCAAGGGGGAAAAGAGCCACATGGGAGAATGGAAGATTCTCTTTTCTTATTTGCCACTCTAGGGAACATACTCACTGACTAGAATAAAGGGTAGAATCACCCTCCTTATTTCAATTATGTCCCTCTTTCTCTTTACTAAATTCACATCATTGGTTTTGTGTCAATTAACACCCATGTGCTATGACTTCCTCTACTCCTTTATATTGCAAAAAGTTTCCAGTGTAATGCTAAGATGCAGCTTTATATTAAGGACTAAGCCATTATGGAGAAGGGGCTGCTGCTCTAATTGGAGTTTGAGCCACTGGGCAGTGGCTGGGGAGGTGGTGTAAGCATTTCCCCTGGAGTGACACTTTTGCCAATGGGTAATGGAGACTCTGACTGCACCGATCCAGCCCTTTTGGTTGTGTTTCTTCATTGTTCAAAAATGAAGCAGGAACAAGCCTTCAAAGGTCTCACAGGGTCAATGTTCCCAATTTGGATTTGGACTCAGTGGATAAGTCAAACTGTTTCCTGGCAAGACCTGGTGAGCAGCCCTGAGGAACCTGGGCTATGAGGCTTCGGGGTGGAAGGGGCCATGGAGGGCACACGCTCTGGTTTTCCACCCAGTACATCAATCCATTTCCTATATTGCATCTCTGCTACCAACAGCTTCTTGAATTCCTTCACTGATGGCGAGTTCACTACCATACACAGTCATCTATTCCTTTCCGGGCAGTACTTAAGTCTCACACTGAGACCAAACTTATGCTCCCTTTGCTCTCATGTGCCATATAAGACATCTTCATTCACTGTTCCATGTAAATCATTCAGTCATTCACCCTGCCATTCACTTAACAAGGACTTTACTGGGCTCCTTTTATATACCAGACCATGCCATGTGCTCGGAATGTAGAGATGATTAAGATGTGATTTCTGCCTCGCAGAAGCTTGTTTTATAGCAGAAAGTTATCTCCAGGAAGGCTCTAACTACCACCTGAATTGCAATTAGAGAAACATGTACAGAAATGTGATGTGATTTATTCTGTCACACACCTAGTAACTGGACTAAAGCGTACATTTAATTTAATTTAACACTGCTTGAGTTTTGAATAGCGCTACTTCTTTGCACTGGGCTTTAAGCCAATAGACTTTGAGCATTTAATTGTTATTCTTCTTGCAACTTACCGCTAAATCTGAATATTTCATTCTTTTAGCTTTTAGCTAAAAGATGCTTTTAGAACTGAGACCTGAGACTTCTCAGGGCTGAATCAAAAGGGAGTAAGACCTCTTTCTTGAAGATGGTCCTGGTCATAGCCCTGGGTGACCTCTAGTAAGCACATGCCCTCTCTGAACTTCTCCTTGTTCCTTCCTCTGTAATGGACCACACTGGACTGAGTGATAGTGGGTGACAGTCCAGCCCAGCTCTGGGGGGGGTGCCCCATCCCGCTCTTGTGAGCTTCAGGCCTGTTGAGACAGGGTTGTTGCCTTGGTTGAGGAGCTTTGCCTTTTCTACCCCGATATCTGGGACATGCCAGGCCCTCAGAGAATGCTGCTCACTTTCACTACTGTGTGAACAGCAAGAAGTGGAAAGAGGGACTCAAGGAGCGAGGGGAGTAGGGAGCAGAGCCCAGCCCTGCCCTGGCAGCTTCTGCTAAAACCGCCTTCCATGCCAGATGCTCTGCGTATGATCTGGGCTTTGATCTGAGCTCTGAGCTCTCAGCTATCACCCTTTCCAGCTTTATGATGTCCAGAGCCATTCTGCTTTAAGGGTGAGAATGGAAGGCCCCAGCTGTCTTTGCCCCTCCAGCCCTCCCTTTCTCTCCATCCTCTCCCTTCCTCCATCCTTTCCTCCATTCCTCCCTCCCTCCTTCCTTTTCCCTTTCTTCCGTGCAGGAGCGAGCAGCCCCCTGGAATCTGTGCTGCCAGCATTTTGTTTTCCACTGAGAAGTCTGGTGAGGGAATGGGGGTTCCATGCTCCCAAAAGGCTAAAGAAGAGGAGGCCACGTGCTTGGAAGCTGTGTCAGTTAGAAAGGTGTGCAGCTGCATGAAAGAGAAACTGAACCACAGTGGCTTAACCAAAGAGGGGCTTATCTTTCTCAAGTGACAAGGAGTCTAGAAGTGGGCACTCAGGGCTGGAGGGATGCTAAAGGAAGTCATCAAGAACTCAAGCCTCACCTAGCCAATGGAAGCTCTCTGTGGCTTCTGTGCTAATGGCTATAAGATGGCCACTGCATCTCCAGGCATTACATCTGCATTCCAAGCAGGAGGAAGAGGGGGAAGGCAAAGAGTGAAAAACTCAAAGTGCATGGGGATTGCATTCCCCTGTATTTTCAGGGGTACTTTCCCAAAAGCTTTATTCGGTTAGACTTCAGATTATATCTCACCGGCCACAATGGAGTCCTGCGACCTGGGTCACATGCAAGAGAATTTAGTGTGTTAAATATTTTGAACTGGAAACATTTACTGCCTTGAACAAAATCCAGACCCCATCAGTAAGGGAGCAAGAGAGTGGATATTGGGTAGGCAAGCGACAGTGTCTGCTACAAACACCTCTCCAGGCCGGGTCCAGTTCTTAGCTTTTCTTGCTCTCTTGTCCCTCTTAAGAATGCACTCAGCACATAATCATATTCCTGTAAAGCCACTAGTCTAACTCCAAGTCATTGCACAAGTAACTCAGCGTTTCCAGACATTGCTGAAGGTCTTTGAAGAAGGTAGAGGAGGGGGTTTTACACTGTTACATCACATAGAAAAATTCTCCAAACATCGTGTTTGTGTGTGCTCAGCTGCTCAGTCATGTCTGACTCTTTGTGACCCCATGGTCTGTAGCCTGCTGGGCTCCTCTGTCCGTGGGATTCTCCAGGTAAGAATACTGGAGTTGGTAGCCATTTCTTCCTACAGGGGATCTTCCCAACCCAGGGATGAAACCTGCATCTCCTGGATTGCAGGCAGATTCTTTGCAGCTTGAGCCATCGGGGAAGCCCAAACATGTTTACCATCTTCCATCTTTCCTCCCAATTCCTATCCCTGTTTCAAAGGCCTTTCTCTGTGTTTCTAGCCACACTCACATGCTTACCTTTTCCTTCACCTGCTTCCTGAAATTCCCTCAGCTTATGTCTTTGACTCAGCAGAAGAGAAGGCAATGGCCCACCACCTAGTTCTCAGCATGCATCCCTCTGGCCACTCCCAGCAAGCCCTCCAATCCTCATGCCACACTGCTAACACGAGTCTTGGTATCTTCCCTAAGAAGGGAGTGGTTCCAGGGAAATAGATGCCATGGCTCAGTGATGCTAAAAAAAAGAAGTTAAGAAGTTTGATGAAAGTCTTGATTGTCTCAGGACTCTTGCCAAAGCCTCCTTCCTAGCCCTGTCGCAAGATCTGATATGGGGGCTGGATCAGACTCTGTTCCTAAGAACTGGAGTGGATGAGGCCATAGCACATTTTAAGAGGCCCCAGCCCCAGTGCCAGCTGGACTTAATGGGAAGTTTGCCCAGCTCATCTCAGAAGGCAGCCAAAATCCTGCCAGGCAGCTACCAGCCCAGAGCGGAAGAAGCAAAGACACTAACTAACCTCCAACAGCCAGCCAGACCCCACCTGCTCCGCCCCGGGACAGAAATTGCTCACCTAAACCCCATTCATCGCTCTCAAAAGGTCTGTCAGGCACTGGGCCAAGCACAGGACACACTTCATCTCATTCAGTCCTCACGGCCCCTGACACGGAGCTGTTCATATTATCAAGGTTCCCATTATACAGAGAAGGAAACTGAGGCCTAGAGAGATTAAGTGTCTGTCCCAAGTCAGGGAACTGCTAAGTAAGGGAACCAAGATTCTAAACCAGCCTGTCCGACTCCAGTGTTCCCACCCTGACCGCTGGGCCTCTGGCCTCAATTAGACGGTTAAAGGGGCCCTTCTTTGCCTCAGCTTTGGTTCTATGGAGCATGTGCCCACCCTCTTTGCTTCCCTCTTCTCTCTCCCTCCCCTCCTCTCTTCCAACACAGGCCACTAGGGCTCCAAAGGGCTTAGACATGGTAGGAGGAAGCTCGCAGGAAGGAAATAGCCCACAAAAGCCAGAGAGCAGGGTCCTAGCCCCAGCTCCATCGCCTACAAGCTGAAATCCCCTTACACCCCCGGGCCCCACTTTCTCACTAAAATGAGACAACGCTGACAGTTTGTACATCACAGGGCTGATGCGAGGATTAATCAAGGTGCTGTAAGGAGGCAGAGTCAGTTCTTTACAAACACGAGCCTCTTTCTCCTTTCCCCTCTCGGTTCCCTCAGGACAGCCTCTTTATTGCTTCCTCGCATCTAGAGAATCCCACCAACACCCCAGGTGAAGGAGGCAGCTGGGCTGTGACGAGGCCGCAGAGCACGGACCCCCTCTCCAGGCCGGCTGCTCACAGCCGTTTCACGGCAGCCGAGGGCCTGAGGTCTGGGGTGGGAGGCTAGGAAAGCTGTTACAGCTTGGCCAAGTCCACATAGAATCCGAGTTTCGGGCTCCCTGTGACCGATGTGGCCGTCCCGGGCCCGCGGGCTCCATGCTCCGTCTAGAGGCTGCCTGCTCGGTCGGGTGGATGCGGCCTCCTTTTCCGCTGGCTGCAGTCCCGCGGTCCCCTGTCATTTCACACCTGACTCTGCTCACCTGGCCTGGAGCCCCTCCTGCGGGTTGTAACTACCACTGTCTCCATTTCAGAACCTGGCAGAGAACGACATCCAGAAGTTCCCTAAGCTCCGCGTGCCGTGAGTACTGACCCGATGACTGGGGTGCAATGGGGAGTAGACCCGGGAAGCTGAGCTACTTTTCTGTCACTGTCAGCTTAAAATAGGAAAGCAATCAGGAAGAGAGAAGGCAAGAGCAGTGTTCGGGGAAGAGAAGTTACATAATGTGTCGAGAAAAAGAAGCAACAGTTCTAGTCCAGCTGGTATTTGGCTGCTCTTGCCAAAGATCAACCTGATTCTGGACCATGTTCTCATTTCCTCTCTCCCCAGTGGGGTGGGTTGGCCTTTGAAAATAGCACCAGAATCAAGAGATCTGAGATGTCATCATGGTTTTCACCACCAACTCAGTAATTGCTTCAGTTTTTTGGACCTCGGTAAAATGAGAGCATTGGACCAGATGAGTCTGGCAATGGACTCCATTTGGTCTGTCAATAATGACCCATTTTGGGTGGCTGCCACGGGCATCGTGTTGAGGATTCTGAGGAGAAAGGGGTCGTTTCTGAGGTCTGACGTGGGTGCTAACGCGCGAAGTTGCAGTGTGCATATTGGGCCCTGCTTTCTGTCCTTCTAGGAGAAGGCGATGGCACCCCACTCCAGTACTCTCGCCTGGAAAATCCCATGGATGGAGGAGCCTGGTGGGCTACAGTCCATGGGGTCGCTAAGAGTCGGACACGACTGAGCGACTTCACTTTCCCTTTTCACTTTCATGCATTGGAGAAGGAAATGGCAACCCACTCCAGTATTCTTGCCTGGAGAATCCCAGGGATGGGGGAGCCTGGTGGGCTGCCATCTATGGGGTTGCACAGAGTCAGACATGACTGAAGCGACTTAGCAGCAGCAGCAGCAGCAGAAGTCTCACACTCAGATGCTTGCAGGAGCCAGGTAGAAATGTGTGAAATGGGCCAGGCTGAAAAATACAAAGTCCAATCATTTACCAGCTTTGAATAAAGCTTGAACATGGAGAAATGTTTTTCTGCTGTAAGAAAGACGATACGGTCTTAGTTGCAGCACTCGGGATCTTTCTTGCACCAGGTGGGATATTTCGCTGTGATGCGTGGATTCCCTAGATGTGGTGCATGGGCTCAGTTGTTGCGGTGTATGGACTTGGTTGCCCCAAGGCATTTGGGATCCCCGATCAGGGATCAAACTTGCCTCCCCTGCATTGCAAGACAGATTCTTAACCACTGTACCTCCAGGGAAGTCTCAATACCCAATCTTTGAATTTTCAAGTAGCTAGAAATATAAGTTTTCTGCAATATATCTCAATTTTTAAATGTTGCTCAAATATTTTTTAATATTGTGAATGCCAAAGTTAGCACCCTTATGGGCTAGATTTAGTGTCGGGGCCCCTAGTCTGAGATCTCCACTCCAGACACCCTCTGGGGTCCTTTCTCTTGCTCTAAATGTCTTAGGGCTCACAACGATGAAAGGGAAGTAGGTCAATGAAATAGGAGGTGAAAAGTTTCGTGACTAGGTAGAGCTGCCAGAGTAGCTCAAGTAAGAAAAATATGACTCTCAGATTTCCCTCATCTGGAAGGGTGAAGAAAAAGAAGGGAATAAGGATTTGCCTTTGGTACTGCCTGTCTCCAGGGGCCACTATTGCTGAAGAATAATTGATCTTAAGAGTTTTTTTCCTAGTCCAAAATGGCTATTTAAATCTAAGTTAAATTAAAAATTCAAGGACTTCCCTGGTGGTCCAGTGATCTAACACTCCATGCTCCCAGTACAGAGGGCCTGGGTTCAATCCCTGGTCGGGGACGAGATCCTGTATGCTACAACCAAGGGTTCCCATGCTGCATGTAAAAATCCTACCTGCCACACTAAAAGATCTCACTTGCCAAAACTATGAACCAGTCCAGCCAAATAACTAAAAATAAAGATTCAAAAAATAATAAAACATTCAGCCCCTCAGAGGTACTAGCCACATTTCAAGGGCTCAATAGCTAGATACAGTGGTGATGATTATATTGGACATTATAGTTGGATGCCCTAGAAAAAGGCCACAGTTCTAGGTCAAGGAGAGAACTTAGCATATAGCAGTGAGAACTGGTGGCTGGTGGGCCAGAGTCAGCCTGTAGACACGTTAAGCTGGATCCACACAGTGTTTTAAAATCAAGAAGTGGCATCAGGAAAGACTTTGGGGAAGAAGGGAACCTAACTTGGATCTTGAAATATATTGACAGTGGTCAGATGAAAAATGATTGAAAGACATTCTAGAAATGGGGACTATATTGCGAAGGCATGACACCAATGTGTTTATTGGAACTGCAAGTAGGTCAGAGCAGTTGAGGCGTACGTGGGGGAGTGAGCAATAAAAAGACCACAGCAACTGGTTACGATTGTGAAGGATGCTTTGAGCTGTTCTGAGTCTGAGAGTGTTGGTGAAGTGAGTTCACCAGGGGGAACACTGAGGTAAAACCCTGCATGTTGACTCTCTCCAGGGTGTGTGAAAGATGATGGAGAAGAGGGCTCAGTTGGAGGCATGGAGCCTGGTTAGGAATGACGGCTATGGTCATTCCTATGAGATGGCAGCTTCTCCCAGGGCTGTGGCTAGGAAGATGCTGGGAGGAGGGGATTCAATCAGAGCAGTAGAAGGAAGGGGACGAGGAAGGCACTTTCAACTGGGAGGATCATTTTTTCAATCTTAAGGCCAAGCTGAGCTGATGTCTGCAATTCAACGTGAGGTGGAGGTGGGATATTTCTTCAGTTATTTAAAAACTAAAAGAACAACTTGGCCTGCAGTAAGAATCCCCCTCCAGTGGGTTTGTCCCCCAAGGCAAGGCACGAGGGCTGTCCACGGAGCGTGAAAGGCAAACTGGTGGGGAAGGCATCCAGGGAAGGTCTGGAAGCCCTGATGAGGTGATTCTGAGTGTGAGCATTGGTATAAAAAGTACCAATTTTCAGCTGCACTTCTGTGAGCTCTGTGCCTGGGATGAGTCCTAGAGTACTCTGAGTTTCCAAGTATATAAAATGAAGGAATGGGTTACATGAACTCCATGAGCACATTCTTTTAAAAGATATTATTTCAGATCTGAACAGGCAGACAGGAGAGCTTAGGGAGTAAAATGCAGGCTCTGAGATCAGACTAGTTGAGACCCAATTCTCCCATTCATTAGCTATGAGTCTGTGGACAAGTTATCAGAGTTCCCTGAGCCTCAGCTTCCTCATCTGTAAAATGGGGACAATAACAGACCCTGTCTCAAAGGACCAGTGAGAGAGAAGAAATAACGGAGATATAATAAAATGTACTGAAGAGGCATTAACTATTCTAGCCATTTTATGCAAAATCCCAATGAGCACCATTTCAGACTTTTGCTAATGATTTTATCCTACTAACTGGGGAGGATGAAAGCATAGAAAGGCATGGGCTTTGGAGCAAGGCAAAGCCAGGTTCTAAAGCAGGCTCTGCCTCCTACCAGCTGTGGGACTCAGGCAAGCCATTTCAAGTCTGAGCCTCAGGTTCCTCGTCTAGAGGAGAGGAAAGAAGCAACTCAGAGAGGGCAGTGTATATGGGTACGTGGGTAAGTGGGAGGCAGCCCACATAAGCTGCCTGTGTGTATAGATATTCGGGGCTCATTTGTTCCATTCCTTTGTACACAGGTCCATTAGCCCTAGACCATTTCCCTAAAGGGCTATAGAAAAGAAATTGTTTATGTACAGTAGACCAAAACAAGATTACACTCCTCTGAATATCTCAATTTCCTTAAATTTGCTTTAAAAAGTCAGTACTAAATGGATTTTGTAAGAAGGCAGTTTCTGGTGGGAGTGTGTTCTCTGTCTGCAGACATATGACTGTCTCAGGCCTAGTTTCTCTCAGAGACCTCACAGACAATGTGATGGAGGAGAGTTTTAAAATAAAACAATGTAACATCCTTTTAGAGGACTGAGCCTAGCACCTATGGTAGAACTGAGCATGATCTGGTTAAATCGATAGAATACAAGATAAAATCTTCTGATGATCATCTGGAGTCTTTTTTTTTTTAAATGTTGTAAATTTTTGTTGCTATTTTTGCACTGAGTCTTTGTTGTTGCTCGATGGCTTTCTTTAATCATGCTGAGCGGGGGGGGGGGGGGGGGGGGGGGGGGGGGGGGGGGTTGGGGGTGGGGTGGGGGTGGGTACCCTCTAGTTGCAGTGTGTGGGCCTCACTTTCTGTGGCTTCTCTTGTTGCAGAGCACAGGCTCTGGGGTGCAAGGGCTCAGTAGTTAATGGTGCCTGAGATTAAGTTGCCCACAGCATGTGGGATCCTCCCAGAGCAGGGATTGAACCCATGTCCCCTGCATTGGCAGGCAGACTCTTATCCAATGTACCACCAGGGAAGTCCAATGCTATAAATTTTATGTTTAAAATAATACAGTGTAACTTAAAAAAAATAGAAGAAGAGGGCAGGGATGCGGTGGTAATGTAGGTAACAGATAGGTATTGGATGATTCTCTTTATAACATCAATGATCACTGTCCCCATCATCCATAGTGGAATTAGGATGGAAAAAAGCTAAGATCCAGTTAGAGAGACAAGGCAGGTGCCTGTTGATTTGTCTGTCTTCTGAAAAGGCGTCCTCTCCTAACCTCAGAAACAGCTCCCTGTCTCATCTGCTCAGCGCATACCTAAGATACAAAGCATGGCGGGCAGGATGGAGGGAGGGTGCAGAGCTGAACTCAGCACTGCGTTCATGACATGTGCTCAACTCCCAGCAGAATGGGGACAGTGCCAGGTCCCTCTCCGATATGCCTCCCCTCTCCTGCTCGTTGGCCAAAGCCCTATCCAGGGGCCCCGTCCTCCCTACACGGAAAGTGCCTCCACCCCACTGACTGCCGCTCCTCCTCCTCAGTGGGAGCCCAGAGCGCTTAACTTCCGCTCAGCTCCATGTGAAAAACCCGCATGGGGCCTTTGACAAACACCTCCCCCAGTGCCCTGCTGTCCTTGCTGGTAAAACAGGATAGCTCTTCCTGGCTACTACACAAAATGACTGGAGCACAAGTGACATAAGACTTGTAAATCTGTCAGGGGGAGGGCATGACTGAGAAGTGGGAGACCCTCAGATTCTTGCTTCCGCTCATGTGTCTGGTTGCCCCTGGAGGCCTGAGTCTTGAGACCGATGTCCTGGCTTCTCCCTGTCTCCTCAGGTGACAGGACAGAATTTTGGAAGGTTTGACTCTTGGTTCACAGAAGACTTGCCTTTAAGGAGGAATTTTGTTCCTTTAAAGAAAGGTGAAATGCAAGTGAAAGCCAGATCGGGTGTGAGAACGTGGGCTAGGAGGTGGGACAGGGGTCGGGATGGTGTCAGAGAGCAGGGAGGGAGTGAGGGGTGGAGGAGGGCCTCCGGGCGAGGGACAGGCCAGTGTGCCTCTGAAACTGAGGTCAAGGGAGCAGCTCCCCATCCCCCCAAGCCCTCTAGGAGACAGGGAAACTCATCTACAGCTCACACTATGCAAAATTTGGCAAGAAAAACATTTCAGCTGTGCACGAGACATATAATCACACAGGCAACAAGACATAGTGTTCGGGAAATAACATTGACTCTTACTCGCACTGTGGGCTCTTACACTTTCCATTCTGTTCTGTCTTCTTCCTCCCTTCCTCCCTGCCTGCCTTTCTTTCCCAGTTTCCTTCTTACTTCTGTGTGGCCAGCAAAGTTGATTTCAAGACGCACTTGTGACCCTCCACCCCCATTGGCAGAACACAGGGATCATGGAAAGGGAGCCCCACGTGTCCTGGGAGAGCCCTACAGGGGCCATAACAGGACAGAGACCCTGAGTTCTGCTTCTGCTCCCTCACCTCACTCCGCTTCCTCCATTTTTATTCTCTTAAAAACAAGTCCAAGAAGACCAGATCACAGGAGTGATTTCCCAAGCTTTCAGCCCACAGGACCCACGCATGTCTCTGGGGCACTTGTTGTGACTTCACCCAGTGGCTCCCAGCCTCCCCTGGATGCTCTGATGGCTGAAGTCTCCAGTGGGCCTGGCCATCAGTGTTTGTGGCTATGGTCAAGCCAGTCAGGGATTCTCCAGCTAGGGCCAACCCTCCTGTTTCGCTGATGAGGAAAGGAGGACTATGGAGGGCAATACCCGGCCTGAGGTCAGGCTGTGGGCACTGTCCGTGGGCAGGAGGCTGCAGTCACACTCAGCAGGACCCCCCTCCCAACCTCTGTACCATCCAGCATGACCAGAGGAGGCCTCCACCTGAGAAGTGAGAGGCCTGCCCCCATCATACAGCGAGCTAGGGGTCTCGGCTGCCACGACCTGGCTTCCTGCGGAAAGGTCCGCTCCACTTCTGCGGCTAAACACAGAGAGAGCCGTGTCTACCCGAGGCCCAGCCCCATCCGTCTCTCCTGGGGCTGAGTGCGGCCTGGGGTTTGTGGGAAGGAGGGAGAATGAGTCACCTCCGGCCACTCACTGTCGCTTGGTCCTCTGGGGCGTGGGAGTGAGTGGGGGACAGCCATGAGAGTTTGCAGGCAGAGGTGCAACAACCTCGTGCTCTGATCCCCAGCACCGCCGCCCTGCACACGCGCCCCCCACAGCCAGCAGCCCCAGCTGCGGGAAGGGGTTGCTCTGAGGCCCCCAAAGCAGGGGGCCCGGGGGCCCCACGTCTGCGACAGGCTGGGCTGCCGGCCCCTCTCTGGCCCTGCTGTTCTCAGCTCTGTGGGGCTGCGGTTTGCCATTTCCTTCCTTTGCCAGTTAGAGCCCCAGCAGCCTCCTGCCCGGCTGCTGAAGATACCATAAGGAGTTGCCTAGAGCAGCAGGTCTTTTCAGGATCAAAGAGCTATGCCAGCCGATCAGGGCCACCCCGCTTCTCCCTGTGCCCTCCCTTACCGCCCTTACTGTGCGGGGGACCCGCTCCCCAGCACCCCCTACTTCAGGTCCTGCAGAAACGTCACCTCCTCCCAGAGGCCCGCTGGGTGGTTTTTCAATTGTAACCGCAGCCCGCTCCTGCACTCCCGCCCCCTTGCCCAGCCCACACCTCTGCTGCCTGCGTGTCCACACAGCTCTCACCTTGAATTTCACTTCCTCCAGTGTTCACTGTTTGTCGTCTGTCCGTCTCCCCTAGCAAGTAAGCTCCTCGAGAGCAGGGATCTTTGTTTTGTTCACCGAGGTGCCCTGAACCCCAGCAGAGCTCCTGGTGCTTAGGTAGCCTGGAGTGGGCACTGTTGAGTGAAGGGATGGGGGTCACGGTGCCCTGACTGATGCTTTGTCAGAGGAGGGAGCAGAGGGATGCTTATCAGTTTCTTGAACAACCGCTTAAAGGAGACAGAGGAACCAGAAACAAGCAATCTGGTGGTGTGATTGGAGCTTCCACTGGGAAGCTCCCCACCCCCACTTTAAAGCATCTCCCCGTGACGTGTGACATCCCAGCAATGACATTGGAGGAAGGGTTACAGGCTCCTCTCTCTCCTCTAACGGCCCAGCTCGTTTATTAAGTTTGTTCATCCTGTCATTTGGGCTTCTCTGGTGGCTCAGATGGTAAAGAATCCGCCTGCCATGTGGGAGATCTGGGTTCTATCCCTGGGTTGGGAAGATACCCTGGAGGAGGGTATGGCAATCCACTCTAGCATTCTTGCCTGGAGAATCCCCTTAGACAGAGGAGCCTGGTGGGCTACAGTCTGAGGGGTTGCAAAGAGTTGGACATGACTGAGCGACTTAAGCACAGCACAGCACATCCTCTCACTCGAATGAGTTGAGAGGTTCTGAGCAGGTTCCCGGGGAACGTGGAGAAGTGGGGGGGTGGGGACTGGGGACCTGGGGGATGATGAGGGAAGCAAGACGTGGTGGGGGCCGAGACTTCTTTGCTAACTTAGCAATTTTGTTTTAGACCAAACTTGTGACCTTGCTGGTCACTGCAGCAGGAGGAGGGTAGACTCTGGGTCCTTCCCAGAGGGCAACGGGCTCCACAGAGCCATTCCCAAGGGCTTTCCGGCCTCAGGGGCACTGATACGCTGCGCCGACAGTGTGCTGCTCTGGAAATGAGGGGGCCTGGCTTCTGAGGCTGCTGCGCGTCGCTGGGGGAGGGGCCTGCCGTGCAGCTCAGTCTCTTCCTCTCCGGGCCCCTGTGGCCCCACGTGTAAAATGACGTAGGGCGAGACCACCTCTGAGCCTCCTCCAGCTGCCCCAGATCTCACAGGAACACGAGCCTGTCAGCTGACGGACCCTGGGTCTCCTCAGTGGTGCTAAGGGAGGCTAGAGTTTACTGCAGAGGGCATGCCGGAGCTGCCGTCCCACTCTGCCCTTCCTGCCCTGGGGTTTAGAGATTTGCTGTTTTACAACATCCAAGGAATGAGAGGGTCCTGGCCAAGGCAGGCCTCCGGGCATGGGTGATTCAGGGAGTCTCCCACTTTGCAGGCTGTGCCTAGATGGGGAATACTTCACCAAGTGTTTATGAGAATCCATGTCACCAAGGAGGGAACAGAGGATGGAAGGAGATTTCAGGCCCAAGAAGCGCACCGAAGCTCTTGTCAAGAGTTCTGCAACGAGCAGCCGATTCCTCCAGGTCTCAGAGGTGGATTGAAGATTCTTGTTAGACATCGCTACAGGGATGTCAAACCAAGAGTCAGGGGAGCTCAGCCCTGCGAATACCAGCACAATAAGATACACTGCGGTCGTGTCCTGATCTTAAGGCTGCTGGATTTCAGAGGAGGAGGAGCCGGTGTGAGCCGGCCAGTGCCCACGGAGGGCCCCCCCAGGAGGCTGAGCCCATGCCGAGAGCTTCCTGGGCAGGAGCAAGGGGATGGAGGTGGCAAGAAAGTGGGGAGCAGAGGGAGGGGACTGGCTGGAGGCCAAAGGAAGAGGCCGGCTAAGGTTGGCCCAAGTGCCTGAGGTCACACCGACGGGGAATCTTCAGGACTCGGGGGAGGAAGGCTGAAGGTGGAGAGAGAAAATGCTTTTATCACCTCACCCATCCCTTTGTCTTCTAGGATTCTGAGTAAGTTAAGTCAAGAAATCAACAAGAATGAAGAGAGAAGGAGCATTTTCACACGCAAGTGAGTGGGGCAGCCAAGTGTCCAGGGTCACTTTAATGAGATGCGAAGAATTTTCAAACTCAAGTCTAAATGGGAGTGGTTTTGCCCTCATTTTTGATCTGCCCTGCATCCTGCCCCTGCATCAGGGGAGCTTCCCCTAGAAAGGCAGGCAGTCATGAGCTCCCAGTTGTACCACCAACGTGACTTCAGCGGTTTCCAGAATTTTCGGGTAGCCTGGCCCGAATTTCAAAGCAACAAGGACAAGAGTCCTGGGTGGTGAGATATACCCTCCCCTGGGGGCTCCTCTTGCAGGGCTGGGCTAAGAGGGATATCTCCCCGAGTCAGTAGGGCCGTTAATGCCATGTTGCTTGCCTTTGCAGACCCCAAGTCCAGCGGTTTCCGGAGGAGACAGGTAAAGGTCTCTGGGGGTGAGAACGATTGCTTTGGAGATGGGAGGCACTTCGGCTCTTCTGACTGCTGGTCTAGTTGGAGGGGAGGAGAGATATTACTATGCCAGGCACCTGGCCATGATCCCCTTCCAACTGAGGCCCTCTGCACAGACACAGGGAGGGACTCTGCGGGTGGTGCCTGGAACAACCTGGGTTTTGACTGAGCACCCAAGCACAGCCAGTCTTCCTGCTTCTGAGTCTTTAAAGCAATTATTCAGCTGCTAAATTCCACATCTTGTTAAAATGCAGATTCCTGGGTCCTTCCCAGTTCCTGCAGAATCAGAAGCTCTAAGAATAGGGCCCAGGGAATTTGCATATTTTGAAGCTCTCTCAAGTGACTTTCACATACGTGAAAGGTTAAGAACCACCGCCTCTGTCTGGTAGAATGAGCCCCTCAGGTGGGAAGTCGAGAGCTGGCACTGAGTTGCTGACCCCCAGGTGCGCAGGATGAAGGCGGGGGTAGGGGAGGGCACCAGGCTGGGGAGCGGCCGACTTCCCTCTGTGGCTTCAGTCAGCACTGATAACGGTGTTGTCTTCCTCCACAGAGAGCCACGAGGAAGACAACGGAGGCTGGTCATCCTTTGTGAGTATGGGGCAGGTCCTCCCAGTTTACAGCAGGGTCCGGAGGTCCTTTGTGGTGAGGCCCCGGCGTGATGCGGGGGAGCGAGGCCCTGACGGAGCCCCGTGGGCTCAGGTGTGTTCTGTGGCGGTCGGAGCGTGACTCTCTGGCTTCCAGTCCACACGGTCGCTGGTCTCGTCCGGCCCTCTTGCCCTCGGGGCACAGGAGCGGTGGTGGAGGACACCTAGGGAAAGGCTTGGCCGTGAGCCATTTGTGACGAACGCCGATGGCAGGCTGGGCTCGGCTGAGGCCTGCGGGGTGCTGACCCGCCGCTGTTCACCAGCACCCCATAGCAGGGCCCTCCCCCAAAGCCCTCCTCACAGAGTCTACACTAAAGCAGCTTTAAAGTAGCTTTTCTCATAGGCTTAAGTCCCCGTTAGCAACCCACTCCAGTATTCTTGCCTGGAGAATCCCAGGGACAGAGGAGCCTAGTGGGCTGCCGTCTATGGGGTCACACAGAGTCAGACACGACTGAAGTGACTTAGCAGCAGCAGGAGCAGCAGTGACACAGAGGGAAAGGGAGCTCAGAATGAACTATCTGCCCTTGAAAGACCTCAGGGATGGGACGGCCCAATTGGGTTTTATACTTGAGGGGTCATGATGACCCCTTTGAGAGTCTGATGTATTCATCAGCTGGTGATGTACAGCTTCTCCCCAGAAAACTGCATATTATCATCAGCACACTTGAAGCCAGACTTGGGCTAAGAACTCTGTTACGGCTAGTAGCCCAGTCTGTTCTTTTTACAGAGGAAGCAGCTGAGCCCCCTGCAGGACGTGACTTATGTAGAGCCCCATGACCGGTTAGAGGCAGGCTGAGGATGCAGCTCGCCCACCCTTAGTCCAGGGGTCCTTCTGGTAAGCGGCTGCCTCTAGTGCCTTTAGGTAGCAGACACTAAACACCCCTGTTCTACTGGGATTCTGGTAAAAGCAAGCATTGAATTTGAAAAAAAAAACCCCAAAAAACCTGCTAGTTAAGTCTGTGCTTTTTGCATGAGAACAAAGGAATGTAACAGATTAATTTTGTTCCCAAGGGATAATTGACCAGAGTTTCCTCCCAAATATTTACATTTTCACATAGAAACTGTATCATAGCCACTGCTTGCCATGCAGTTCCTCCTGTGAGCTCAGTCTCAGGCTGGCCTCCTCCATCTTGTCTTTAAACAGGGAGTCCCCACCAGCTGCTGCTACTACACTCGGGCTTCCATGAAGTGCCCAGCACTGCACAGGGCACTCGGGGGGCAAGGACAGACAAATGACCCCATGACCATTTTATAGCTTGGAGAATACACACATGTGTGTTCTCCAAATCAGAATGTGATTTGGAACAAAAACACACATATGAGCCGAATCACTGGAGAAACTAGTTGTTCTAGAAGCAAAGAGGAAAAGTCTATTGTTGAGAAAGGCTGATAAGGTAAAGGCCTGGTGGAACGTCAGGAGCCGTGGGGCTAGGTACGCAGGCTGGGAGATGGTAGGGAGGCCCTGCAGGTCCAAGGGGCAGTCAGCAAGGCCCGGGGAGGGGTGAGGCTGTGGTTCTCAAGTCTCTCCTGTTCATCATCCTCTGCTCTCGAGCTGCAATGACGCTGACGGCAGGATGAAGTCTTTTTTGTGTTCAGGAAGATGAACTCAACCTCATCTTGGCTTCCAATGTGTATATGCTTTGGAATATATATATGTATAGGAATATATATATATGTGTATATACACACACACATATGATATATGTGCTGTGCTGTGCTTAGTCACCCAGTCAAGTCCGACTCTTTTCGACCCCATGCACTGTAGCCCGCCAGGCTCCTCTGTTCATGGGGATTCTCCAGGCAAAAAGACTGGAGTGGGTTGCTGTGCCCTCCTCCGGGGGATCTTCCCAACCCAGGGATCGAACCCAGGTCCCCCGCATTGCAGGCAGATTCTTTACCGTCTGAGCCACTAAGGAAGCCCAAGAATACTGGAGTGGGTAGCTTATCCCCTCTCCAGGGAAACTTTCTGACCCAGAAATCAAACTGGGGTCTCCTGCATTGCAAGTGGATTCTTTATCGGCTGAAGCCCATAGGATATTTATGTCAAAAAAAGGCTGTATTCTTGCCCAGAAAATTCCATGGACAGAGGAGCCTGGTGTACCACAGTCCATAGCATCGCACAGTCGGACACGACTGAGTGACTGAACACACATCTTTCTGTTAAGCTCCTTAGACAGTCTTCCTTAAGCTACCTGGCAATGCCATCAGGATTTCTAGGTTCTAGTGCGCACCTTTCCTCACCAAGTTGCAACCTCCTGCTGCTTCTTTCTGCACCCTCTTGACTTTAGAGAAATGCCCAGGGCTCAATTAGGACCCACGTGACTTTGGCCTGAGCGTGATAAGCCTGTCATCGCTCGGCAGCTGATGGTGTCACCTGTGCCTGGGAAATCATGATTATAACTGTCCACTTTCATGGGCTGCTTCAAAGGCAATCACCCAGGCCCTAGAGCTTACTTTCCCTGAGACCTACAGAGGAACAAATATAAAATACAATAAAAAAAACTTAAAGTTTAGAGAGTCTCTTCCAAGAGAGCTAGCTGTCATGAAACATAAGCTGTTGTCTCCGTACACTCAACTCTCAGCAGAGACTAGCCCAACCCTGACTACCCTCTCTCAGGCACAACTTAACCTGCCTTCAGTTAAGGGGCTTTGGTTGTCTGATTTTCCCATCAGCATGGCCTTGGAGGCTGTGCCAGGTTATGATGAGAGGAAAGTTTTGAGTATAGGCACCCCGAGAACGGGGCTTCCCAGGTGGCACAGTGATAAAGAACCCGCCTGCCAATGCAGGAGCCTCAGGAGACATGGGTTCTATCCCGGAGTCTGGAAGATCCCCTGGAGAAGGAAATGGCAGCCCACTCCAGTATTCTTGCTGGGACAATCCTATGGTGGGCCCCAGTCCACGGGGTCGCCAAGAGTCGGACACAACTGAGTGACTGAGCGCACACCCCGAGAACAGAACTGACAAGTAACCAGGGGCATCATAAATGCCCCTAGCGTTTAGTCTTTGTCTTGGTGACGCTTGAAGTGCAAAATGTGTTTATTCAAAACAGCAGGCCCTCCCATCCCTCTGCTGCTGTGTCCACCTCATCTCTTCCGCTTTTGTCTGCTGTGCAAAGACATACAGGGAAAAAATGCACTTGCTTAGGGAGTCTGAAGACCTTGACTGGGTCCTAAGACAACAGCTTGCTGGCCGTGAATTGTGCTCCCTGAGCTCAGTGTCCTCATCTGGAAAGTGGGAGGAACCAAGTGAGGACCGCTGTGAGGCTTTGCAGAGAGAGAGTAGATGTGGGCACGCCCACTACCAAGGAGCCTCTACACACCACACTGCCCCCGTCACTCTGGCAGGAAGAAGATGACTATGAAAGTCCCAATGATGATGCAGATGCGGAGGACGACGGTGACTACGAGTCCCCCAACGAAGAGGAAGAGGCACCTGCGGAAGATGATGCCGATTACGAGCCACCACCCTCCAACGATGAGGAAGCTCTGCAGAACTCCATCCTGCCTGCCAAGCCTTTGTCCAACCCCAACTCCATGTACATAGGTAAGGGCCCTGGAGCCCAGCCCCCAGCCCCCACTGATGCACAGGAGGCCAACACCCACGCAAGCAGAGAGCACTGCGTGCTGATGCCAGCTGACCGGCTGTGTGGCTTTGGGCAAGTGACTCCACCTCTCTGGGCCTCAGTTTCCTTATCTGTGAAATAGGACAATAATAATACAGGCCATATAGGTTTGCTGTGAAGTTTAATATTAATGATTTGCAGCCAAACCATTGCTGGTGGTGGCTGATATCAGGACTGAACTGCTGCTTGAGGGCATTTAGAAGGAACAGCTTATTTTGTGTGTTCCTTTGGAACTCAAGTACTTTCCTGTTCCTCCATGTCTTGGACCAATTCATGATTACGTGGCACTACTACCCACAGATTGTCAGGATAAAAGCAACAATATTGAATGTGGTTTGACCATAACTTTAAACACTTTCAACAGTATTTACGATTTTCATTGTCCATCTGTTCCTGTCAGCACATTTCTCCCTTGCTCATTTATTCATTCATCCATTCAACAAAAATTATTCGTCTCCTATTATCCAGGAATCATTTTAAATGTTGAAATTCAAAATTATCTGGAAAGAAGACACAGCCCTTGCTTCACAGGGCTCACATCCTACCAGTGGTGGTAACAGAAATAGCCACGTGTACACTTGTGTAACATCAAGGAGTCAGCCAAACAGTTGATGATCAGCACCACAGAAATTAATACCACGAATCCTTTAGGCTGTAGAATGCTTGGCAACTTTAAAGACATTTCAAATTTTGTCAGAATATCATGTTTTGAAGCACCCTGTATGATACAGATGACAATTACCAAGCCTGTTTCATATTTAGGGAAACTGAGGTCCAGAGAAGAAATAGGTAACTGTCGTTGAGTGTCCCATACACGCCAGTTCTGAGCACACAGAAAGAGTTCATAGTTCAGTGGGTGAGGCAACAAAATGATTGAATTAAACCATGATATACACTCAGGAAGACACACGTGGGAGATGAGGCCGAGGCTATTCCTAGTCCGGGCTTGCTTCCCTGAGGGCATGATATTTCAGTTTCAATTTAAAGGATGAGCAGGAGTTGTCTAAGTGGGGGTAGAGGTGTAAAGGGAAAGCGCTCTGAGCCATAGAAATGGCCGTGCAAAGGCACTGAGGCTCGAAGAAGGTCAGAGGGGCTGAGAGATGGCCAGGGTGGGTGAGGTATGAGGTTAGGCCAGGTGGAGGAGCGTTGCCTCCCCAGGGCTGAGACTGGGTGAGGCAAAATAGGTCAGGGCACAAAATGCAGGAATTACTCACAGTCCTGGCCTGGGCTTTCGCTGTCAGAGACGGAACACTGTTAGTCTGTCAGCCTGGCCCGGGGATGCTTCTGTGATGATCAGAGTAATGTGAGTTTCTATGCAGAACCTGTGGTTTGGTAACTGGAGCTGGTGACTGACTCCTCCCTTTAAGGAAGGAGGAAGTGGGAGGGGAGGACAACGCAGAGCACGCGTGAGGGAAGGAAAGGGACCTAGAGCAGGATCTTTGTGAGCCATGACAGCGGACTTGACCCTGCCCAGGCAGCTGGGTGTGCCCGTGCGTGTGGCTCTGCACGTCACATACATGTGTATACACATGTGTGTGCACCTACACTTGCCTGTATATGTAGGGGCATGTATGTCTACTTCTTTACAGTTTTGTCTGAAAACACTCCCTCAGGGTACCAGCTGAGTTCATTATCAGGAGGCTTTTTTTTTTAATGCCTTCATCAACAAAACCTCTGTTAAATACTCAGTCCCTAGAGGTGAGGGGAGAGTTGCTTCCAAGTATAAGAGTAAGACGAACTGGGCAGGCACAGAGAAGGCAGGGGGCCAAGGACGCCTCGCCCTGTAGGGCCTAGCTGTGGGCACATCTCTGCCACACATCCGGCAATGCACCAGGCCGGTGGCCCCACTCACCTGGATGCAGAATTTCTCCTTCCATTTGAACGCCTCTATTTCCACAGACCGCCCCCCTACTGGGAAAGTGCAGCAGCCGCCTGTGCCCCCACAAAGGCCGATGCCCTCCCTCCCTCCTTTGCCCGCGGCCGGCCGGATTCACCAGGTAGGCGCCATCCTTTCTCTTATGCTGCCTCGCATCCACTCAATGACTTCCTCTGTGGACAGAACAGACTGTAGACATCTTTATCCAACTGCAGCCAGTAAGAAAAAATTATATGCAGGCTGGGAAATTCATACCCAAGTACAGTGGGCTTTTGTGGGGGGTGAAATACTGGTGATTTTTATACACAGCATCATGCTTTTTATCACTGGTATTTTCTCTTTACCATAAACAATACAAGTTGTTTGTATAATAAAAAGTTTCCTTCTAATATTCATTGTGCTATTATCTCCCACTTTTGAAATAAGTGAAAACTGTAAAATAAAATCTAAGAGGAACAAGTGAATGGTGGTCCTAGGCCTTCTCTCTCCTGAGAAAAGACTGGCACCACCTGCTGGCCAATAGCTGAAATTCCATGGAGAGAAAGCTTGGGACCACAGTGTGCGACGTGATGAATCCAGGGAGAGAGGGGCACCAAACCCCTGGTCCTCTTGCTTCAAGCTTACAATTCCAGATTCCATGGATCAATTAAGTAACAGGCACACCTCGTTTTGTTGCATTTGCTTTATTGCACTCACTTCACAGATACTGTGTTTTTAATAAATTGAAGATTTGTGACAACCCTGCGTGGTCAGATGATGTTTAGCATTTTTAAGCAATATTTTACAATTAAAATATGTATGTTGCTTTATTACACATAATACTATCACACACTTAATAGATTCCAATATAGTATAAATGTAGCTTTTATATACAGTAGGAAATAAAAATGTGTGACTAGTGTTGATGAGAATCCAATTAGCAATCAAACTAAGATTAAAAGATAATTTTATTCTAACACGGGGGACAGACTCTCAGAAGTGCTGAGAACTGCTCCACCAGTCAGGAGCTAGAGGTTCAGTTTCATACATTTTTGAGAGAAAGACTCATGTGTCATACTCACAAGTTAACATTATACACAAAGTTCACCAGAGCTGTTTTGGTCAGGTGTGCATGCAGAGTAAGCCTTTAGGTCAGTGCAACCCCCTGACAGGATGAGAAAGAAATACTAAACTTAAAAATCACAGTGGTGGTATCAGAAGAGAGGGACCATTTCCCCCAAAATTTGTTTATATCCTCCTGTCTTGAGGAGGTCTGGTTAATGCAGATGTATATTGCGCAGTAGGAAAGGCCCATCACAAATGGGCACATACTATATGTGTTTCAGTCCTGAGTTGGTCTGATTATCCTGCCACAGAGAAATTTATGATTTTCCCATTCACTAGCCTTATTTTGACTTTTGCTTCATTGTGGTGGTCTGGAACCAAACCCCCAATATCTCCGAGGTCTGCTTGTATCCAGAGAGACCCAGAGAAGTTCAGGCTCAGGAGTCCACAGCTGGAAATGCACTGTCTCCACAAGGGACCGCAGCATTCAGACAGCTGTGGTGAATGCCAGGTGTCAGGGCTAAGGGACGCAGAGGACGCGTTTTCCCCAAAGCTCGAAATCCAGACCACACCACCACTAGGACACTCTGTCTAAGAACAGATGGCCTCCTCCTGCTTTTGCAGTTTTATTACAAAGGGAACTCATGGAGCTGAATTTATCTACACATGGGTTTTGCTCTGGAAATCTGCAGCTCACTCTTGGGATGCAGAATTTCATTCATTCAATCTATGGATACTTACTGAGCAGCAGCACCCAGCAGTGTTCTGGGAATAGAGCATGAACAAGACAAATAAGGTCCCTGCTTCCATAAAATTTTCATTTGGGTTGGGGGAGATGAATAATCAGCAAGTAAAGAGATGCATAAACAAGGTAATTTGCATAGTAATGTGTAGTTAGGGAGACAGGAGACCAGGGAAAGTGATGGTGGGTGGAGAGGTGACGTTGAGCTGGACAGTGTGAGACAGCTGTGGTGAGAGCTGGGAAAAGAATATTCCAGGCAGAGGAAGATACAAGTGTGGAGATTCCGAAGATGCACAAGCATGAGAGTTTGCAGGAACCGCAAGAAGGTACTTAGGGTGAGAGCCCAGTGGGCCCTGGAGAGAGGAGCACACAAAGGTGGTGGAAGGGTGGACAGGAGTCAGCCCAGGCAGGGCCTTGTGGGCCATGGTGGTTTTAGTTTTGTTCCTAATGTGATAGGAGCCACTAGAAAGCTTGGCAGAGGAGTGACATGCAGAAAATGCTCTCCTAGAGTGGGGAACAGGGAGCTCAGTTCACGTGAGAAATGGACAGGTGTGTACCTGTCCATGAGATGGAGAAAAGTGAACAGATTCAGACCTATTTGGGCGTATAAAGCTCTCAGGGCTTGCTGACGGGTTGGAAATGCTTCCTAACATGTGGATTTCTGTTACAGCAGCCACTACCCCCACCCCAGCCCAACCACGAGGAGCCTAGCAGAAGTAGAAACCACAAAACGGCCAAGCGTGAGTATGGGGCCCCCTCTCTTGCCCACCTGCCCTCCTGCCCCAGCCCAATGCTCTTTTCTGTGAATTGACTTCAGTCTCTTTCCCTTCCAGTCCCTGCTCCTTCTATAGACAGAAGCACGAAACCAGCCCTAGATCGTTCATTAGTTCCATTTGACAGAGAGCCCTTCACACTAGGTTGGTATCTTTCATATTTGTTGCTCAGTAATAGTGGCCAAGAAGAGGTGGGCACGGGTTGGCAGCTGAAGAACAACAACAACAATAGTAGCTGACTGGCGACTCAGCTGGTAAAGAGGCCGCCTGCAATGCAGGAGATCTGGGTGCCATCCCTGGGTCAGGAAGATCCCCTGGAGAAGGGAATGACTACCCACTCCAGTATTCTTGCCTGGGAAATCCCATGGACAGAGGAGCCTGGAGGGCCACGGTCCATGGGGTCGCAAAGAACTGGACACGATCAAGACACTAACAACACAGAAGCAACGACAGTGGCCGCCATCGGTGCATGCTCACTGCGTGCTGTTCACGGCACCGCCTCATTTCACAGTCGTCACAGTCCTAGGGGGAGGGCGCTGTTAGAATCATCCTCGCCGCACAGAGGAGGAAACCGAGACATGAAGAGGCAACCTCCCAAGCTCACTCAGATGCCAGGTGATGGGGTGGAGACCCAAGCTCAGAGCTCCTGTGCTGCGCCCTGGGCTGGGCCTGCTTCTCCACGGGCACCGTCTGTGCACACACACCCATCACCTGGTCCTCCTGAAGGATGACGGGCAAGCATCTGGGCTAGGAGGCAGAGGCCAGGGAGAGCTGTTGTTGGCTGCCTTGGCTGCTAACTGAGCAGCTCACTGACCACAGGGACGTTGCTTTTTCAGAGCTGTCTCCTTACTTGTAAGGTGGATGCTCTATAATGAGAAAATACTTAGTGAAACTCTAAGGTGCTATTCAAATGTCAGAGTTGTCTTTTGTTGTGTGTATCATTGACCAAACTGTGGGTATACTACAGTCCTTTCCTCCAGAATGGATTCAGAGTATTCTTGGATGGCAGCTGCTGCTGCTGCTGCTAAGTCCCGTCAGTCGTGTCCAACTCTGTGCGACCCCACAGACGGCAGCCACCAGGCTCCCCCGTCCCTGGGATTCTCCAGGCAAGAACACTGGAGTGGGTTGCCATTTCCTTCTCCAATGCATGAAAGTGAAAAGTGGAAGTGAAGTCGCTCAGTCATGTCCGACTCTTCGAGACCCCATGGACTGCAGCCCACCAGGCTCCTCCGTCCATGGGATTTGCCAGGCAAGAGTACTGGAGGGGGCGCCATTGCAGCTACCTCTCCTTAAAGCTATCTTTAATTGTGTTATAAAACTTAGCTACAGTGTACTTAGCACTTACTATGGGGCAAATGCTTCAGCCACCACAAATAAGTTATAGTCATCTCTGGGTATCTCTAGGGGGACCAGTTCCAAGATCCTTGTGGATATGAAAATCCAGGGATACTCAAATCCCTTATATAAAATGGTGTAGTGTTTTCATATAACTTCTGTATATCCTTCCATGAACTTTAAATTATCTCTAGATTACTCATCATACCCAATACAATATAAATGCTATGTATGTAGTTGTAAATACAATATAAATACACATACATGGTTGCCAGTGCATGGCAAACTCAAGTTTTGCTTTTTAGACCTTTCTGGAGTTATTTTTCCAAATGTTTTTGATCTGAGGTTGGTAGATCGTGGGTATGGAGCCCATGGATACAGAGAGCTACTTCCACATTGTCTCTAGTCGTCACCCCAGGCCCACAGAGGGGGCTGCATTATCATCCCCACTTTGCAGATGATAAAACTGAGGTTCAGAGAGGTTGAGTTAATTTCCCAAAATTGCAGACCTAGGTGCAGGATTTGAATTCGACTTGGATTTGAACCCAAGTCTTTCTGACTTCAAAGTGGGTGCCTTGTTCTACCACATCTTGCTGCAGTTGGAGACCCTGGACTTTCTTTGCCGGGGAGCTCTGGGGAAGGAGTTCTGAGCCTTGACGGATAAGGAACCTGGAGTCCAGCCCCACCCTAGCCCTTCTTCAGCTACATAGTGAGCAAAGCATTTAGCCTCTGTGGCCTCTGTCCCCTCTTCTGTCGGCAAAATGTCAGTTCTCGGATTTGGTGCTGAGCTTGCTACAGTTTCCCTGAACTGCGTCATAGCTCTGCTGGTTCGTGCCAAGCTATGTCAACTATCCGAGTTTAAAATGGCCTGTGGCAGAGGGCTGGACACATTGTATGAAGGTGAAGACAGAGACTGGACTTCAGACTCCAGCCCTGCTTACTACCATGAGCCAAAGTGTCAGAAAATTGTAATACTGATGTCACATCTTCCAGGGTCACTTCCTGCACAAAGGTCACCCTTTTAAAATATTTTTGTTTTTACTTAGTTTTCTTTTGAAAGACACCTTTTCTTGACAGTACTAGCTCTAGCCTTGAACCCCTTATCCATGATGCTTTGGGAGAATTAACCTCTTAAAATGTTCAGACTTTTATCAGGAGGCTCCTAACATGCCCTGGGAATATGCATAAACCGGCAGACATTTTTCAGAAAATCTATTCAGGCCTGATGATATAAATCCGTTTCCTGGGTACCCCTCTAAAGTAGGGTTTCCATATCAAACCAAAATTTTATAAGTAATGAACATTTTTATACCATCCAAACTACTCAGGTAGTCAGCTCTTCACCGTGAGACAAGATTCTTAGGACATATTATGGGCTGGACATGTATTCAGTCTTTGAGGAATAAATTGTGTCTCAAAAATGCAGCTCCACTCTTATGGGGTGTTGACTGAGCTGGGAGGTGGACGGAGGGGGAGAAAGAGGAGCCATGTAACAATTCTCAGCACCCACGGGTCATTGCTGGCCCTGCGTATAAATTGTCACCTAATTCTTACAGCAAATCTATGCAGTTTAACACATAACGCCCATTTTACAGGTGAAGAAATTGAGACTCAAGAAATTTAAGTAACTTGCTCAAAATCATACAAGATTTGCATGTAAACCTGGCTGAATCCAGTTAACTAATGCTTTTATTACATTGAAGACATAGGGTATTACTCTGGGAACTTCAGACAGAAGAAAAAGTACATTGTTTTGAAAGATTTTGCAATGCACGGTTCTCAGGTACACCTGCCATTTCTTCAGGAAGCCTCCATGTCATCTGTTACAAGAGAAGAGTAAAAGAAGAAAAGGAAGGGAGGGCGGGAGGGAAAGAGAGGGCGAGAATAAAGCAAGAGAGAAAAACAAGAGCCAAAGCAAAATGCTTTGCAGCCCACCGGAAGAACCTCCTGAAACTCTGAACCCCAAATTAAAATTTTTTCAGGAACTAAATGCCATACCTTATGCAATGGCAAGTGTGCCACAGGACTGAAGGCAGACTGACCCCTCCGTGGCAAATGAGTTTATTTCAGATATGCAAATAAACTTGGGCTGTGCAAAGCAGCTCTTGGCCAATGAAAGAGGCACAAAATTTCAAGAAGGCATTAATCTTTTTCAGCATCAATTATATTAAAACATTTTGGAAAGAAGCTCAGAATTCACAATACTGCTTGCATGTACACAGCTCTGTGTGACCCTTGCGTGACGCCTCTTAATTTGTCTGAGACTATAAAATTAGGTGCTCTTGTAAGGGACCCTCCAGGTCTAAAGCCTATGATTCCTCAACGTGTTGTGTGTGTTAAGTCACTTCAGTTATGCCCAACTCTTTGTGACCCTAGGGACTGTAGCCTGCCAGATTCCTCTGTCCATGGGGTTCTCCAGGCAAGAACACTGGAGTGGGTTGCCATTTTGCCATTCCCTGCTCCAGGGGATCTTTCTGACCCAGGGATCGAACCCAAGTCTCTTAGGTCTCCTGCATTGGCAGGCAAGTTCTTTACCACTAGCACCACCGGGGAAGCCCATGATCCCTCAATGCTTAAACCCAATTATCCCTCTTAGGGGCCAGGATTCAGTTTCATCAAAGGTTTCAAATCTCAGCTGTTACATGCAAGGCTTATCTGCTGTTTGTAATTTACAGGAAAGAAGCCAGTGATTTCTGACAAGGTGAGTTTTCTCCTTGTTTTGTTTTGTTTCTGCTCCGTGTTGTATCTTGTCCTTGTTCTGTGGAAAGTGCCAAGAATACTCACATATCTTCCCTCCTGCCTTGCAGCCCTCGGTCCTAGGGGGAAGGTGAGTGACTCTGGGTGCCTGTGTGTGGGTACAAGGCACGTGCTGTATGACTCTGGTTTGTTTCTCATCCATCCTTTCTCTCAAAACCGCAGGCCTCCTGGGGAGCATTTTCCCAAGATACAAAAGCCCCCATTACCGCCAGCCACGGAAAGGCATGACAGAGGCAGCCCCCTGCCAGGGAAGAAGCCACCCGTGCCAAGGTAAGTATCTTCTGTTGCTTGGGTTGTGGCACGGGAGGGGTGACGTGAACTCCTGCCTTGGATCAGTTAGCTCCATGTAGGAACCCAAGACCATGGTGCTCCTGGGTGGGAGTGAGCTCGTTTTGCCGCCGGGGCTTGAGGGATGTTCAGGCTTCTCGGGTTGGATGCAGAGAGCGTGGGTCACTTTACAGGACAAGGTGATTAGCACAGAGAGGCGTAAACAGATGGTTCCTCTGGAGCTCAGGAACAGCACCGTTTGTGGAGACCTTCTCAGCCAGTCTGATTTTTGGTTGAATTTTCCTTCCACCACAAGGGGCAGCACTGCACTTACCGTTTCGTGCAGGCGGTGGAGAGGACATCTCTGTAGGTCTCTGTGAGCAGCTTCCTCACCGCTCAACCACATTTTATAGTGGCAGAGCACCCATCAGCTCTAACATTTCTAACTTTACTGTGCAGTCTCCAGGGACCTATTAACCAAATGGCACAAACACCGCTGGGGTAGGCCCAGCTCTGCTCCCTACTAAAGACAAAGCCAAGACTTCCATCAACCTCATCTGTGCAACCAGGATTCAAAATTATGACCCTTGCTTGGCTAATGTGAGGATGAAATCAGGGCCAGGGCTAGGGTGCACTGGTAAAAAGCTCAGCAACTGAGTCAATGTTTTAATGGTATAGTCTAAAAAATCAAAATGAATGCCAAAAATATCATAGTGAACAAAATAGCAAAGTTTTAAATAAACAACAAGATGAGATCATGTGAATCACTGATCAGGAGGCAAATTGCCAGCAAACTGTCCTCCTCGGGCCCCTCTCTGTGAGGACACGATGCGAGCCCATGAAGGCTGCTGCCCACCACGGGTCTAAGGCCACCGCCACCAAATCTGCTTGGCCAGTTTGTGCATCTGGAAAAAGGGACCAAAGCAGCAGCTTTTCCCAGCTGTCTTTCCTTCACACCAAGAGTGAGCCCCAAGACGGCTGTTCTCAAACATCAGCAAAGGAGCATGTTTCCTCAAATGCTTTTATTTGCTTGGAGAAACATCCACTCAGGGAAATTTAATAGCTACTAAAGAGTTTGCTGACTAAACCATTTTTCTTTAATGTAATTATTTGCTGCAGTCGCTAAACAGAATAGAGGTTTGCCCAGCTCAGCTCACAATAATGACAGAACGTTGAGTCATCTAGCCTCCCTCTCCCCTGCTTTTCTGCTGGGTTTTTTGGGTTTTGTTTTTTCTTTTTTTTTTTGCTTCCCATTTTATTACGGCTCAGTGGGTTTGATTTCTCGATATTAGATTAAGTGAAACTATTTATATTCTTTGAAACTCTTTATGCTCAGTTCTTTTTCTTTGCCCTGATTCATTTCAGGCATATGCGGGGACCAGAGAGAAGAGAAAATGTAAGTACAGAATGTCATTTGGTAAATGCTTGGAAACCAGTGTAGACTCTGCAGAGGTCGAGGCTCTATCTCAGCCTTCAGTGAAGTCCAGTGCTGGAAGCCAGGCCTATGCACAGTAGGCTCCTGAATACCGGTGTCTTTTGGGGTCTCCATCTTTCCCTCCTGCCCAGAATGCTGCATGGCTTAGCTCCTGTCCCTCTGAAGGTTCCTAGGGAGGCTGGGTTAATTGCAACCCCATTACCAGGCAGTAGTGAGCAAGGGGAGTGGCAAGTAGGTAGAAGGGAGGATAAAGTAAGGCATGCTTCAGAGTCTGGCCTCCCAGAAAGTCTCTTAAGCCTTTCCCCTTAAATACCTCTATGGCCTAAGAAAGAGAGGAAACAGCATTTATGCAATGTATATTGTGTACATGTTGCCAACCTAGCTACTTTTGACTGACTGTTTGCCTAGGACTGCTCAGTTTTAGCAATGAAAGTCTCATGTCCCAAGAACTTCATCAGTCTTAGGCAAATGAGGACCAGGACTGTTAGTCATTCCAGCGTCACATTTTCTTTGCATTGACTATCCCTAGGAGGAGTCATTGTTTCCCTTTCGCTAACAAGAAATTGAAGTTTGGAAGGGGAAGATACTCTTTGCAAGTTGCACAGCTGGGAGATAGCCAGGATTGAAATCCAGGTCTGCCTGACTTCCTCTGTACTGTAAACTGCCCGAAGAAGGCCATCACACCTGTGCCATGCTCAAGGGCTCAGTCCATAGGCGCCTGGTGTTCCATAGCTCTATGCTAAATGGTGCACTTATTCCGATGAAGTGCTGCGATATAATGGAGATATAATGCAGATGAAGTGCTAAGATATAAGATGTAATGGATATGCTCCAGTGTGCTAAGGGGCATATGATCACAGGATGTACTACAGAGGAGAAGTGAAGGAAGTGATGTATAAGAGTTGAAGAGCTAAGTGTGACTTCTTAGCAATGTGGTCATTGAATGATTGAGAGACACAGGATAGTCCCTCCAAGGCAAAGGTCAGTGCCCTTCAGCCTCAGGAATGTCCTGACTAAGGCAGGCATGGGCAGTGCCCGTGGAGACTGTGGGAAGAGTGAGGGCAGCAGATTGGTTTCAGAGCCACAGGGGCAAAGAGGAGAGAAGGTTGAAAATGAGGGTAATATCACATTCCCAAGGATCCTTATCTCTGGAAGGATTGGCACTTGTTGTCGTGAGAATCTAAAAATCTTATGTCTTGGACCAGAGGAGACATGGTTGAAGCAGTGTCAAAGACCAATTTCATTTTGGGGATTCCATAAATCCATGTGTATTTATCTGTGCAGCCCTTTGTTAGGATTCCTTCCCAGTTGGCCAACCTGGATGAGTGATTCTGGCTATTCCATCTTGCCTCATCTCAATGGTAGGACTAAGGATAACAAACTTTTATTGAGCACTCAAACATACCAGGCACAAATAGTAACTAACTTAATCCTCTCAACAGCACTCGAGGAAGGTGCTCGTTCATCACTACTGTCCGAGCCTAACAAAACAAGTCCAAGTTGACAATTCTGATCTACTAGTCAATGGCAAAATTATTTTTGCCTCTCTGAACATCATTTCCTATCTAAGGAGTAGAACATAGAGCCCCTCCCTTATCTGTTTCAGAAGGCTGTCCTAAAGATAGATGTGCTGCACCAAGAGGACACACCTTGGAAGCTATTTTCAAATCATAAGGCTGTATAAACTTGGGCAAACTCCAGGAGATGGTGAGGGACAGGGAAGCCTGGCATGCTGCAGTCTATGGTTGTTGCGAAGAGTCAGACACGACTTGGCGATAGAGAAACGACAAGGCCGCAGTGCTTTGAACCAGAGTGGTCAATGCAAAGTTGAGACCCGGAGAAGGTTAGGCTTTGGGTCAGAGAGATTAGGTGTGAATCAATTTCTGTAACCCTTGGCAAGGTAGGAGTGCTTCTTGGGCAGCGTGTTTTCATTTGTAAAATGAAAATGTTAAATTCTTGAAGAGTTGCTGGAAGAATTGGATGAAATATTGCCTAGGAATCTTGGGAGACATAGTAGATATCATCATTATTAGTATCTCTAGGGCTATTTAGACACTTCAGAACCTCTTTTAAGTATATAAAGAGTGTTTCAGATTGGAATGTCTTTAAATGACTATTTGTATTAAGAAATCATAAATTACTTAGCAAGTTCTACTCTTCTCCACAGTACCTTTATTGTGGAGACACGCAACTGCTAAAGAAAGAAAACAGAGGCATTTCTGTGATTGAGAAATGCATTTTTCTTTGAGAAATTATGTTTTGATGATAAATTAATATCTTTTTTTTTCTTCCCCTTACCAGGATGAAGATGATGGTATGTTCAGAAAGACTTTCTTACAACTTGTAACCTTTCCTTTAGTTTTCTGTGTTCAGATGGAATTAGTTAGTATAGAAACTCTGTAGAATCCATTATCATTGTAAAATTAGTATTGAGCATATGTATGCCAGTTGGTATACTGTATAACTATAATAAAATGGAATTACTTGGCTGCATTACCAAAAAGAACTGCTAAGTTCATGTATAACAGTGCAAACTATTAATATTTACTAGTACAGCAAAACTGAAAATCATACATACAGTATGATAGACAGCATTGGGTAAAGGATTACTAACTGTTTATGAATGACATGGCATAAAATTTGTCTTTCATTTAAAAAAAACTTGTGAATCATTTCTGAAATTCATATGATTTCTAACTGACAATTTTCTGACAAGTTAACATTTCAAAAATGAAAAAAAAAGTGTACTATGAAGAATGATGGAGAATGGCAGCATTTGAAACTGTGTTCTGAGGTGGTAAACCATCGAGAAAAACCCTATGGGGTGGGCATCCACCCCACCTCTTCCTAATGACATTTCGTCTTTTGAATTTTTGTATCTCCCTTTACACGAGCTGTTTCTAACCAGGGAGCAGTCTGGGGATGTATGTCCCTGTGACACTTGGATTCTGACAATCTTTCCTTTTTCTTTTCCTCTGAAGTACATCAAAGACTTCCGCCCCAGCCATCACCTCTCCCCATGACCTCCAACACCTTCCCTTCAAGATCTACCAAGCCATCGCCCAAGAACTCCCTCCCATTAACTCACTCGTCTGGAGCCTTCTCAGAAAGGTGTGTGCTGAATCATTCAGTTCTGACCTAGCATAACGTCTGGGGCCACTGATATTGAGCTAATGTCAGGTGGGTTGAGGAAGAAAGAAATAAGCCACCAGTCATAGGGTCAGAACATTTTGGGTCTTAGGAAAGAAAACCAAGCTGAGCATAAAGAATGCACAAATGCACATATTAGCTCACCGCTGTTTTCTGAGTGTTGTGCTTGGGGAGAAGAGAGGTACAGAATTGCCTGCCCTGTCATGGCCCCAGACAGAATGGACTCTGGCAGGAAACAGGGAATGTTTTTTACTCTGTAGGTTAAAAACAAACAAACAAACAGTCAAGAAGCCCAATTAATTACTTGGAGTTCACCCTCCATCGTGGATGAGAATGCCCATCCAGTGCACCTTGCACTTGGCAGGCGTGGAATGTTCACTGTACGGGCTCTGTCCCCAGCAGGTCTGTTTTCTCAGCAGCAGCAGTATTTCTCAGGACCCATGAGGAGGCAGGCTCTCCAGAAGGAGAGGCACAGACAGGAGGAGGACTCAGGGCATTTCTCATAAATAAGCCCTCAGGCTATCTCCCGGCACCCCCGAGGCTTCACCCACCAGCCTTTCCAGCTCCTCTTCTCCTTTACTATCCAAAGGGAGAGGCCTAGTCCCTACCCTAAGGATGGAAGGAAACTCACCCACCAGTAAGATCCTTCCACTCTGCTAGGTATCTGGAAGGATTCTCAATTTTTTTCATTTACCCCGGGTGCCTCTTGCTCTGATTTTCTGCTGCTTCTTCTCATTCTTCCAGTTGTTCTTCTTCTGCTGCCACGTCTGCCACTTTCTTATGCCACCTCATCCCACCCTGAGCCCAGCCCTATCCTTCACTCTTTCAAAACACCACTCGCACGAGATTTCTGAACAAAGCAGGCCTTTATCAAAAGTATGGCCTAATGGGTAGGGAAACTGCTGCTCAGTGTGGAGCAGACAGGCTTTCAGGGCCTCCCACTGGCCCTCCTCCCCCGCTGTCCCCGCAGATGCAATTTCTGTCTGCTGTAGCCCTGCCAAGCCCTCTGTCTCTCATGCCCTCCCCTCTCCTTGTAGACCACTAGGCTCTGGGGATTCACCATCCCAAGCAACACGCCCATGGAATATATTTCCCTAACAGAAAGAGAAGTGTTCTCCCAGAGAACTTGAGTCGTGCTCCAGACTCAAAGTCCTCAGACTGCTGCTGCCTTTTTAAAGTAGCTTTTAAAGCTCTTCACACTGTTCTCAGGTTGCTTTTGTTTTTCGTCTTGAGAAGCTTGTTAGACTTTGGCATGGTCTTCCTGAGACAGAAGTGAAGTATGTTCAGCAAGTTCCTTCTTTTTGCCCTGCCCCCGTGGTTTCAGGGAGGGGTTGAGGATAGCCAGAGAAGCAGCATTTCCCCAATTCAGGCTCCCTCTCTGACCCCTTGACCCCAACCCAACTTAAACCTGTTCTTTTTCTGCCTCCACAGTAACACTAACTTTCCGCAGAGCGCCTCCCTGCCACCATACTTCTCTCAAGGTTTGTACTCTGGGCTCTAGTGGCCTACTCTAGCCAATATGCCGTCATGACTGGATGTCCCAAAGCCTTTGGCAAAAGTTTTGTTGTTTCCTAAAAGCATCTGACTTCCTTATTCAGCACTTCCGCTTCTGAAGTGTACCAAAGTTTGCTGTAGTGACAGGATACGCCACTCAACAACAACACACACAGACGCGCACACACTCTCCCGCGTGAAGGCGGCCGTGGCCTTTATCTTCCCACGCAGAACTTTTCTTCCCTGCTGTCTTTATATGATGCTTAGGACAGTGCTAGCTTTCTCTGTAGTTTTGATTTCTATAATGAATCTAACCTGGAGTGCTAGTTGAGGAACATGTTTAAAATACAGATTAAGGGACCCCAACCCGCAGGATTCTGATACAGTAAGTCTAGCTGAAGACCTGTATTTTTTAATAATACCTCTTTTGGGTGTCCATGGTAAGCATTTCTTGAGACAGTCCTCAAACTTTAAAATGCATGCAAATCACCTGGGGGCGATGTTAAAATGCAGATTCTAATCAGTGGATCTTGGATGGGACCCAAGGTTCTGCATTTCTAGCAAGTTTCCATGTGATTCCCAAGTTCCAAGTTCCCAGCTGGTATTGCTGGTTCATGGACCACTTCAAGCAGAAACAAAGGCCTACATGGTAGGACTAGCTGTGTTTATTTTTTATCCTTAAAGACTTGCAAGTGACTAGCACATGGTAAGCACTTTAAAACGTTTGTTGAATGACTGTCAAATGACTATGAAGTCACCCAACTCTAGTAAACAATTTTTTTCCTCATGCTAGGAAACACATCTTCTGATTTCTTTTTCGAGAAAAAATAGAAATATGGCTTTTAATGTGAAATTACCTAATTTTTAAAGGTTGACTTAAGATTTAAAAATTCTGTGAGAAAAAAATAAAACACTTTTTTTTTTTTTGTAGTCATGTACACATGGAGGAACACTAGTATGTGTTATAAACAGAAAACTAATAAGTTTAAATTTTAACTTAAGAGTAGACTCTTTCTTTCAGGAGCATGTCTATTGCATTTAGTTGGGCACATCATGCCATATGTGTATGAGATTCTGCTGCTGACACCAATGAAACCTTTCATTGTTTTCAATGTTTCCTAAGCATTTTAGGATATAGTGTCCTTATTCACTACATGGCTTCCACAGTGCCCCCGCCCACCCCTCAGTGGCCACAACTCATCATTTTGTAAACCTACTTTGTGTCCCTTGCCTGGTCCGTCCAGGCATCTGAGCTTCAGACACTTCACTTATACTCAGTTCAGTCAGTCAGTCAGTTCAGTTGCTCAGTCGTGTCCGACTCTTTGCGACCCCATGAACCACAGCACGCCAGGCCTCCCTGTCCATCACCAACTCCAGGAGTTCACTCAGACTCACGTCCATCGAGTCGGTGATGCCATCCAGCCATCTCATCCTCTGTCATCCCCTTCTCCTCCTGCCCCCAATCCCTCCCAGCATCAGAGTCTTTTCCAATGACTCAACTCTTTGCATGAGGTGGCCAAAGTACTAGAGTTTCACTTATAGTAGTATCTCCCAAAGTAAATTCCATAGACTCCTGCTTCTATGAGTTGGTGACAGAGATTATTAATATAAACAGTTGGCTTTTATTATTTTTTTGAATATAATTATCCCTTTAATACAGGAGAGGGGATTGGTTCCAGGACCCCCACTGATAACAAAATCCCAGGATGTTCAAGTTCTTTGTATAAAATGATGTAGCACAGTTGGCCCTTCACGTCCACAGCTCCACATCCACAGACTTGGCTAAGCCATTGGTTGAACCAGTCTGTAGTTGGCTGAATTCACCGATGTGGAAGCCATGAATGCAGAGGGCTTATTCTACTACCTTAATCAAAATTGATCCCTTTTTTCCTAAGAGTGCCAGGACACCTGGCCCTCAGTCTAACCCACTGGTTGCCCCAAGGTCAGGAAGACAAAGGATGTGCTTTATATTGGCCACAAACCTGTCCCAGGTCTCTTGAGGATCTAGATATTAAGGGTTGAGGGTGACGGCAATGAAAAGTAATATATTGTCTGTCATGAATAGTGACTTTGTGGTGCTGACCTGCAGATGCAGATAGAGAATAATTCCTCAATTCTAAGACAGCCATGCACTATAGACCTTCATTACATGACTTTCTCATATAGCTAGATTTCATTCCCTCAACCAACGTTATACAAGTGTCTGCATGTTGCACTGCAAAGGGGAGCATGGGGAAGGTCTGTTCAGGTGCTGGGAGCCTTAAGAAGGAAGATCAGCAGCTCAGGCCAGCCCCGTCTGCATCGCGAATAATCCCGGCTAGGAAGACCTGGACTCTTCAAGTAACTCTCCCCTCTCAGGGGCCCTGGGGCAGGCGATTTACCCTCTGTGGTGTATTAGATGTATTAGATGAAGTGACAGACCTGGTGCAGAACCACCTGGAGTGCTTGTTAAATGCAGATTCTTGAGCCTGGGTGATTCAGGGTCCCCCTGGAATTCTCTTTTATGCACAGTCATATTTGGGAATCACAAGTTCAAGTTCTGGCCCTGCCACTAAGACACATGATTTGTTTAGACTCTCTGAACCTTTGTTTCATGATATTCAAAAAGAAGACAATACCCACCTTGTGGGGTTGCTGTGAGGATGGAAGGTCATGTACACAGGTGCCTTACTCAGGGCCTGGCCAGAGCAGTGCTGAAAAAATATCTGTTGAATGAACAAACGAATGATGCATGAATTGTTAAGAGAACATTCAACTCACGGAATTTACCATCCTGTAATAGCTGTTCTGGCGTATAGAGACAGGCTTAGCAATTGCAAATCAACACAATCAAACCTTTCCTGAGATTAGGAAACACATTCTCTTGAAAAATTTCATGGAACTGTCAACAAGAAAAAAAAAAGCATTAGAGAAGGGGAGGCACAAGTGCTGGGTAATTTACAGACTCCGACACAGGCTTCCTGATGGATCAGATACCGTTAGGGCCTCCTTCTATGTGAGTCTAACAGTTCTGCTTCTGTAAGAAATTTGATCAAGAACAGCAGGTAGTAAGCGCTGGCTCTGAGAGCTAAGAATATTCTCAAGGTAATTTCACCTCATCTCAGGTAAGTCACATTTCTTTTTGTGAAAATGAGAACATAATTATCTTCACCTCCACACTGTTACCACTTGGTGGTATATACATAAGGTGCTCAGTTAAGCAACCAATCAAATGTGCGGTGTAGTGTCTCAGAATTTCACTGGCATGGCTGCGGAACAGGGCTCGAGCAGCCCTTGTGGCTTTGAACAAGTGAAAGTTATTTTGGAAGCTGTGGTTTCTTGAAATGTTAATTGCTGGGAACAACTGCAAGGGCATTGTGGGGGGTGGGCAGTGATGGGCTATGACTAGTGAAAAATTGCTTAAAGTAAATTAAGGTTCAAAATGCTATACTTTCAAAGGTCCTGGCAACAGACCACTTCCCAGAATGGAAGGCAGGAACTTCTCGCCAGTTCCAAGCAAACCTAGACCACAATCCCCTGGGGAAGAAGAGGTAATAAGGCATATGTTCATATTTTATTTCTACACCAGCAAATGGATCATCAGAATCTTCCACTGAATACTCCCCTATACTTTTATTTTCTTTTAGTCTTAATTTTTTTAGTGAAAAATATTGAGAGGAGAATTCAGTTGAAAAATAGGTTCTTTTTCCTTGATGTTCCTCTTCCAATGGCAAATGTGTGTTTCACATTAAACAGAAAAATAATTCTATTTTTCATCTGTTTCTTAGTTTATGACATAGCATAAGTCATTTAACTGCTCATTAACCCAGTGTTTTTCATTAAATATATTATTATTCTAAACTGAAGAAATTATTACATCTGAATCTTTCCTGATTAGAGACTCAATTATCTATGAATGCTTATTCACCTCTACCTTGGGAATGAGCATATGATAAAAAGCAGTTCACATAAAATATCTTCTATTTAGCTTCACCTGAATGATTCTATATTCAAACTAATAACACAAGTGTTTCAAACTTTATGGAACTGAGGTGGTGATTTATGGAAATGATTACTTGGAGGCTCTTTTTTTTTCACTTACTTATGTAACTACAAAATTTATTCCATTTTAAAAAATTTGCATTTTCAGAATTCATTAAATGAAGACTGGTACGTTTCTTATATTACCCGAACAGAGGCAGAAGCAGCTCTTAGAAAGATAAACCAGGTACTGTGCTACAAGTTTATTTTTTGAAGTATAAATAGGAGAAAAGAAATGGGACTGACTTTTCCCGAGTACCAGTGATGGGCTTTAGATACTGGCTTCAAGCTTGCTTTTCATAGCTGCTAACAACTAACAACAGATTTTTGTTTTTACAACCTCTCTTCCTACAGTTTGGATAGATCATCCAATGAAACAAAGCCCAGGGGATGCAGTGGTACAGAACCTGCCGCCAGTGCAGGAGGTACAAGAGACTCGGGTTCTACCCCTGGGTCAGAAAGATCCCCTGGAGGAGGAAATGGCAGCCCACTCCAGCATTCTTGCCTGGAAGTTCCCATAGACAGAGGAGCCTGGTGGGCTACAGGTCATGGGGTCTCAAAGAGTCAGACAGACTGAACATACATTGTGGGCTAGGAATTCTGCTGGGTGCCGTTCATGCTGTTATACCAAAGGGTACCAATTAGTGCCAGCTTCTCACCTACTAATGTCCATAGCAATGACTCCTAGGACCCTGAGAAAAATTTTAAATTAAGGTAGTCATTTGATTGAAGGAATCTTAGGAGATTTTATTAATGAAAATGGTCCATCTTTTCACAGGAATCACACAGCATCAAAAGGAAACTCTTTCCCCCAAATTTCCAACATCTTACTAGTTGTATCTTCCTCTTGACACCCAATTGCCATCCACAGCAATGTGGAAGAACCCATATTGAGACAGACAGCAGCAACTTGTTGTCCTTTTCCCTAGAAATTTCTAATTGTCATTTAATATTAAAGGTCTTAAACCTGATCTCCTGTCTTCCGGTATTGAACACTAATCTTAAGCCTATATATCAAAGATACTTCACCTTTCGCATTCTTCACATCTTGAGACTACAACAAAAGTCCTGGAGCCTCAAGCTTGGTGGCACTTTTATTTTTTTTTTAATCATAGGAAGCGATTAGTGTTCATCTCCCCATCTTTAAAAAAACATTATTTATTTTTGGCAGTGCGGGGGCTTTGTTGCTGCTCAGGCTGTCTCTAGTTGCGGTGAGCGGGGGCTTCTCTTCCTTGCGATGTGCAGGCTTCTCACTGCAGTGTCTTCTCTTGCCGCGGATCACAGGCTCCAGGCACAGAGGCTCAGCAGTTGTCGCTCCCCAGCTCTAGAGCACAGGCTCAATGATTGTGGCACATGGGCTTAGTTGCTCCGAGGCATGTGGGGTCTTCCCGGACCAGGGACTGAACCCATGTGCCCTGCATTGGCAGGCAGATTCTTAACCACTGGACCACCAGCAGATTGCACATTTAAGTCACTTGGGGAGCATTAAAAAAAAATTCTGATTTTACCTGGAGAGATTCTGACTTAATTAGTCAGATTAATTAATTAAATTAATTAATTTAATTAGGGATGCCATGTGGGCTCTGGAAATCTTCAAAACTTGAAATTCCAAAGTGAAGCCAGAGCTATGAATCCACAGGTATATTTGTCTAAGAGAGACGTTTTGACTAGAATTTACTCATTCAACCTAGAATGAAAAAAGAACAAAGGAAAGGCATTATTGCAAATTGATCATCCTGATTTCAATACACAGAAGAAGGAGTAATTTAAAGTTCTTCCTAAAAAAAAAAAAAAAAAAAAATAAAGTTCTTCCTAATTCATTCTATTTTAATATTAGATCTTTATAGTATTATTATAATATTACATAGCTAATTTATGAAATGAAATTTTAAAGTATAGGCCAGATCACCACACTATTTTGGTAAATATCAGGAAAAAAGGATGATCCACATTGGGTTTTTTTCAGGTGTTTGATGATGAAATGCAGTATCTGGGCACCATGAGGTTTTAAAATGGGTACATGTCTTAGGTATTTGGGTGTATTCTGACTTTGACCATGGAAAGAAAGTGCATAGAATTAACTCTCAGGAGCAGGAAGAGATATCTTTGGTTAACCACTAAAGTCCTTATTTTGCTGGCCCTGTATCCACTCAACCATCTATTATTTGTTTTATTATTGTAAAAGAGATTCCTTTTTCATTGAGAGACTTCAAAGAGATCTCTTTGAAATTGGGAATTTCTCTAATATAATCTCTGCTGCCTGCTTCTTGACAACCAAGAAATCCATGACACACGGGACTACTGCTGTTTGGGGAGCTAACTGTTCACTAAACTGTCAACCGGTAGGTTTCAAGATCTCTAGAGGATCGTCTGCTGCTCTTAGAGGCAACAGAAGTATTGACTTTTGCTACTTCCATAATAACACGAATTTATCCTTTTAGGACGGCACTTTCCTGGTTAGAGACAGCTCTAAAAAAACAATATCCAATCCATACGTTCTCATGGTGTTGTACAAAGATAAAGTTTACAACATCCAAATCCGTTATCAGGAGGAAAGCCAAGTTTACTTGTTGGGAACTGGACTCCGAGGGAAAGAGGTAAGGGTTTCAAGTTGTCAAACTTCCCCCAGTTTTCTGCGTGTGCCTCTCTGCACACTTACCTGCACAGAACCTGGCTGTGGCCTTCTTTGGGGGTCCACACTGCCTGACAACTTTAGAGTTAAGTTGCATTAGTGAAACCCTGCATTTGCTGGAAGGAAATAAAATGTTAGCAGTATCTACCTCTGCCACAGTGTCTTTTTTACATCTTTTATTCCAACTAGTCTAAAATCACATGTGTAACTTAAAAAAATGTTTAAATTAAAAAATATCATTAGATGGTGCCAAAGGCAAGTCCTTTCTATGACACAGAAGTGAGTTAAAGTCACCTCTGTGACATGATTTTGATGTAAGGATACAGTGTATTTATAAGGCCGTGTCTTAAATGAACATCTGGAAAAATGACTTGGGTCATTTCTCCCTAAAAATGGAGGTTAGGCCAGTGAAGCTGTGCAAATTGCCGAAAACATTTCCCTCTGTTTCCCCAAGGTGTATATTAGTCCCTTTTGGGGTAGTAATGAGAACCGTGTAAAGAAAACCTTTCAGGGCTGCTTTTTGCAAAGGAAACTATGGCTAAACCTAATGCTTTTTTAAGTTCAAAGTTCCAGGAGGAGGATCAGCTGTATCAAACATTTCCAGAAGGAAACACAACTTACCCATAACTTCTACTTCACTCCAAATATTTTTAAGTTATGACTATGTAAACCAGTAGAAAAAACCCATGATTTTGGTCATATGTTTGAATCACTGGTTCGGGGTGGGTAGAGCTGCATCGGAGAAGGCAATGGCACCCCACTCCAGTACTCTTGCCTGGAAAATCCCAGGGACGGGGGAGCCTGGTGCGCTACAGTCCATGGGGTCACTAAGAGTCGGACACGACTAAGCGACTTCACTGTCACTTTCCACTTTCATGCATTGGAGAAGGAAATGGCAACCCACTCCAGTATTCTTGCCTGGAGAATCCCAGGGACGGGGGAGCCTGATGGGCTGCCGTCTATGGGGTCGCACAGAGTCGGACACGACTGAAGCGACTTAGCAGCAGCAGCAGCAGCAGCAGCAGAGCTACATCGGTCCCATAGAAGCAGAGATGTCTGCCCTCCAGGATCTCTACTGGGCTTGTGTGGAAGCACACAAATACAAACCTCTCATTGCCTTGCCCTGGAGGGAGGCACCTAGAAGAGTAGTCTTGGAGGAAGTGCACAACTCTGTCTGGGGTACCTAGGTAACGTCTGACTCATTTCTAAATGGACGGATGGGGGTTTCTCAGTTTGGCCCTCAAGGAAAGGGTGATACAGGTAATGCATAGAGGGACTCGCTACAGCGCTCTTGTGCGTGTGGAGGTAGCAGTGGAAACACAGCAGATATCAGGAGGGAACTGTTATGCCATACCGCAGATACCATCTTCAGACAGCAGAGATGCCGTCTGACCTCCAGATCCCTTATATCTCCTAACATTATTAGCGATTTAAAGGAGGGACACAAAATCCAAAACCAAGTCACAAATAGAACAGTCCTGAAATCCAATGATTGGTGTCCTTATAAAAAGAGGGAGATAAACGATGAGGCCCCATATTCAATAGCCTATGATAAACCATAATGGAAAACAATATGAAAAAGGTATACATGTATCTTAATCACTTTGTTATATATCAGAAACTAACACAACATTATAAATCAACTATACTTGAATAAAAAATAAAAAAGAACAATCCTAAGGTAAAGCTATCATAATCAGACTCTCCCTCTCTCTCTGTATATAATATATATAACCCCCTACATGAAGTTAAGTAACATATACATAAATACATACTTGCCTTTCATCCATAGTATGTTGAATGCTGGTGAAGAATTTTTTTCAAAGTTCCATAGCAGAAATCATTAAAAGCTTTGCCAAATTTTATATAGACTGATAATCCTTACAGTACAAGAGGTAGGATATTATGCAGATTAAAAAAAAACTGCGAAATTCATGCTACACATTCCAATGCTGATTTTCTTCCTATTTTGAATCTTTCAGGACTTTCTGTCTGTGTCAGATATTATCGACTACTTCAGAAAGATGCCGCTTCTGCTTATTGATGGGAAAAACCGAGGTTCCAGATACCAGTGCACGTTAACGTACTCTGCAGGTTATCCCTAGCAAGTTAGCCAAGCAAGCGAACCTTCCTCCTGCCTCTGTCCCAGCATGGGAAGATCAGTCAACCTTGGTGAACGGTCAGACCCTTAGGGCTGAATTGAACCCCTTCAACACGAACATAAGGGTTTTGTCCTTTCACTTATGAAAATGTTTGGAATGAAGACTGTCAAATATCCTATAATTTATTTATTTTTCTTCAATGTTTGTAAAGTGCATGAGTAATAATGTTCACACTTGAAGTCTAACAGTGCACTGTAATGATTCATTTGAAAAACATGTGTATTTTTGAATACCCATGTCCAGGTATCGTAGTTTGCACACCTATAGAAACAATTTGGGGCAACAATTTAGAAACACTGAAATGGTAACAAATTTTGGTAACACATGAAACTGATTTTTTAACTAGCCAATCCTTTGTCAGTCAAAGGCAATCATCAATTTTATATGTATAATTTGAAATTACTAAAATTCAGTTTCTTGGCAGCAATAATTTAAGAAGCTTCAAAAGATTTCATCCTTTCTTATTTCATGTTTTTGCTGGAGGGTGGGGATTTTTTGTATACTTTTTTATGAAAAAGATAAATGCATGCTGGAATAACTTCCTGGAATTAAAATTCATTTGCCTTCTGCTTCACTTTTTGGTTCCTAAAACAACTTATTGACTTTATTTAGTTATTTAACTATTATTTTCCTGTTTTAAAGCAAATTTAAGCTACAAATACCAAAAGAAAACATTTTAAATTTAGAATGAGGCTTTGGCATCAAATACACCAGATTTAATTTCATCACATCTGACATCCTCATCCTATTTCTTCCACCTCTACCCAACTCCAAAAGTATCAAGTGATGTGATTTTTACCAACATCTTCCTGGGAAGATGAAAGAGCAATTTATGTGTACATGGAAAAGTTTAATCAGACTTTCCAATTAGATACCTTTCTTCTATTTTTATCCCCCCCTGCCATCTGTCATAAAGCCATTATCTTCACCCTTCCCCAAAAGCCTTTATAAATTCTTCAAAGCAATTCAATTCTTTCCTTCAACTCACATATCTCATTTAATAAAAAAACAATAAGCAATTTCACAAGACGAAAACTTCACATTGACTTAAATTTCCCCTTTTGAGGCCTTGGTTATTATTCCACAACTTGTATTAATAATAAAATTTTTTGTCTTCTTGGTTTTATCCATGAGTTTTATAAGCCACAAATAATATCTTGTATTTGCATTTTCATGAACTTGTAGAAAGACCACTGTAAGAGATATTGGAAGTCATCTAGTTAAAAGTAATGATTTGCCAAGATAACGAATCTGTGGAGACTTTTAATCAATGATGATAGACAAGATGCTTCACAAAACTTCATCCTTACAAACTAGAAGTTCTCAAATCAGGACCCAGAACTCAGGAATTCTAAAACCGAAAAACCTGCATCATTTACAATGTGTTTATTCAATAGGATATTCAGTGAGCATTTATTTCATGTTTTTTCTGTGCACTGAGCTGGGTGCTGGGCATTGAGCACAGAAAACTCTACAGGTTCTGGTACAGAGTGAGCTGACCTTGTGCCTTGCTTCATGGTATTCTATACTTAATGTTCAAAAATTTCTAAAATCAAAAACACAGTAGATTTCAAAGCAACTATCATGTAGTGAATAATGTTTACAAGGTAAACAAATGCTTATTAAGTTGCTGTTGGTGGAAAGGGGTAGAAAACCTATTCCACTGCAATAACTGAAATGAGTTGTGAGTATCGGATGTTTTTATGACAGCTATTCTTCCTCCCTGCTTCAGGCCATGGCAACTCTATTCTTTTGGTGGGGCCTTTCTTTCTCCAGAGGGTTTCCCAGGTGGCTCAGTGGTTAAGAATCTACCAATGAAGGAGATGCAGGTCCGATCCCTGGGTTGGTAAGATCCCCTGGAGGAGAAAATGGCAACTCACTTCAGTATTCTTGCCTGGGAAATCCCATGGACAGAGAAGCCTGGTGAGCTACAGTCCATGGAGGTCGCAAAGAGTCGGACACAACTGAGTGACCGAGAAGGCATGCATTGCTCCTTTTCCACTGTCCTGGCCTATATCCCAGCCTCACCAAACACAGCTGTTCAGAACCCATCTTAATTGAAGCTGGCCCGGTCAAGATCCTTCTCTGGATTGTTAAACACAGAGGCTAAGACAAAGGATCCCTCTTTTCTCTGGGGTCTCCAAAAGATAATGCTGTACACCCACCTCTATTCTCTTCTACCTGTTACATGAAGTGATGAGTTTTTAACAGGAAAGGATATAGACCAGTGCACAGAAACAGAACCAGGGCAGAGATATCTGATGAATTAGTGAAGGCCCTGAAATCTATCCCAACCATGGACTTTCAAGTCACATGACCTAATAAATGATTTGTTTGAGTTGTTTTTGACACTTGCTACCAGGAGACACCTGATTAATATAAACCTATACTATACATTTATAATTTAGTAACTCTCTTTCAATCTAAGCCAAATTCAAGCATAGAGGATAGGATGAGCAGCGCTCCATGGCCAACTTCCTATGTAATACTCTTGCTACTGGTGAAATAAATTAGCCATTTCTTGGAACATTAAAACAAGAGCATGAAATGATTATTTACAATTCAACACATTTTTATTTTTTTAATTGAATATATTAGTAAACTCAATTCTCCTAGAAATGAGTTAATTCAACAATAAAAAGTCACAAATTTACAACATATAAATAAAAAAATCAGATTAAAAACTATCAGAAGCAAGGGATACATCTGGCATTTTAGACTCTTCAAAGTGGGGGCTGTTTCTTTCTGTTTCCTTTAAGTCATCTGTCTTCACAGGATGACTAAAATGTAGGGTCAGGTCACAAAGCAGTAACTGGGAGAGTTCTGTGTAAAAGAAAAAAAATTAATAATATGAGACACTATATTGTAGCACATATGTCACAGGCAACTATTATTACTTTTAAGTTGCTATTTCCTAATTATTAATTTAATTTTTAAGTGATTATTGCTTAAACCACAATTTAGATGTGCCAAATTTTGATTTAGAATCAAATTTATACACTGCAAAACAAACATGATATAGAAGCTTACTAGAAGGGTTCTTTAGCTAAAATTGTCAGCTGTTTTACTACATTGCAATTTGATTTATGAAAATTTATGTATTTTTTAAAATTACTAGTTTTATCTGCTACACATGCATACAGTATAAGGAATCAAATAAAGCATGTGACAAAAAAGAGCAGTTCCTATCTCCCAGAGGCAACCACTTTTGATGTTTTTGGAGCTCATTTTGTTTTTGTGGGTTTTGTGTGTGTGTGTTGCATTTTTGTTTATTTTGGGAGGGGTGGTATTTAAGCTCCATATCTCTAAATGATATTTATATTTTTTCTCAATTTTAGGTATTTGCTTCTGACCACAGAAGATTAAAATATAGCTCTTTCATTTATCCCTATTCCCCTAATATATTTGAGTATAATTTTTCTTAGCTCAGTATTTAATGTTTAATTTTTTTGATTATATATTCTTTACAGGTGAGTCTTGTAGGACATTTCCCTTCCTGCAAGCTTACACCCAACCACAGTTAATAATTGTTTCCTTTTTTCATTGCTTAATTACCATGGATGTATTCCAAATTTCCACAGTTGGGTAAACCTCCTCCCTGTATAGTCGAGAGCTTTTACTGTTCTACTGTTGAGAGTCTCTCCTCTCCTAGAGCCTTCTCATCAGCTCTAGTTTGGACTGACAGCTCTCTAGAAAGCTGTACAGTTCTCACCTTGGGAATTCCCTTCACCACTATCCAATGGACTCCCTTCACCCCTCCCTTGTGTGGATTATCTTTCTTCCAGAAGCTCATGTCTCTCTCTCTGTTTTTTTTTTTGGTCTATTCCTTTGGTGGACTACAACCAAAGTAACTTTCTAAGGTAGGGAAATGTACATGTCTGAAAGTTTCTCTCTCTACACCAATGCTTAATAGATTGACTGGCTATAGCAATCTAGGCCGGACATCACTTTTCTTCAGATTTCCAAAGGCAGTGCTGCGCTTTCTCTTAGCTTCCAGCGTTTCTATGGGCAAATTTCATACAATTCTAATTCTTAGTCATTATTTCCCTTTAAAAGATTTAAGAATCATTTTGTTCTTCCAGTGTTCTGAAATTCTGTAGTATTGCATTTTAGTATAAGACTATTTTTATCTACTGTGCTGGGCTCTTTCACTGTAAAAAAAATATCCTTCAGCTCTGGAAAATTTTCTCAGATTATTTCTTTAATGAATTCCTCCTCATTCATTGTCTGTGTTCTTTCTTTCTAACACTCTACTTATAGAATGTTCGACTTCCTTGTCCATCTGTTTTTTTTGCTCTACATTCAAGGGAATTTTCTTCACTTAATCTTTCAACCCCTCTCTAGAGTTTATTTCTATTGTCACACTTTTAACTTTGTTCTCCAAATATTTTTATAGTATCCTACTCCTTTTTCATACATGTAGCACCTTCTTTTACTTCCCTGTGGATATTAATGATAGTTTCTTAGAGTTTTTAATTTTCATTTGTAATCTTTTTCTCCTCACTGATTGAATCTACTTATTGGTTCCGTCTCTGCTTTTCATATTAGATGTTTTCCTCAAACATCTTTTTTTTCCATAGTTGTCTGCTCATATTTAAGACTATCGTACCAAAAAGACAAGTAGAATTTCTTTCCCATGGCAATTATTGTGTGGTGATCTGGCTAGGTGTTTTGTTGAGGAAACTCAGTTCTGAGTATCTTTAGGTCTTTTCTCTTAGGCTTATCAGATTCCTGAAAGAAAAATCTGCCTGAGTGCATAAATCTAGCCGCCAATGTTTTGTAGCCAAGTGGGGAAAGAAAGCTATGGGTTTTGTAAGTCAATATTAAACTTTGTCTTAAGACCCTTGTTTTTAGTACTACTATTTCCTTCAACCTGTGAGACTTTAAGTCCCAGGTCTACCAGTTTTGTAACTCTGGGAAAGTTAGTTAATCCCTTTATATCTATTTCTGTATCTGTAAATGCCAATGGTAATATTTCCAACCTCATAAGGTTGTTATAGCAATTCAGTCCATTTATGTAGAGCTCTTGGAAGAGTATCTGAATTATGGTAAATTATGGTAAAGTGTTAGCTATTGACATTAATACTTCTGGGAGAAAGTGTGGGTAACGGAGTGTTTGTTTAATCTTCCGTATTTACCAGAAGTCTACCTTCCTAGTCGGGCTCTATTAGTCCTTTGTATTTTCACTGCCTGCCTATCCCACAACTTTTCAGGAAAACATTGATCATATTTATTCTATTTTACTTCATGAAAGAATAATTGCCAAACTAGAACAGTCAAGCTCCTCTAATTGTTTTAAATGAGTGCAAGCATCCAGAATCAATTATTCATTTAATAAATGTTGGCCAAAAGCCTATTATACAAAGGCACTAGGTTAAGTGCTAGGAATAACCTTAAGAGATGGGATAAGTAAGCAAACATACAATTACAATACAGTATGATAGGTGATATGAAAAAGTAGAAGAAATGACATACTGGCTTAAAAAAAGTTTTCCAATGTAAGTAACTGTGACTAAGAAGTAGCAGTTGACCTGGTTGACTATGCCAAAGCCTCTGACTGTGTGGATCACAATAAACTGTGGAAAATTCTGAAAGAGATGGAAATACCAGACCACCTGACCTGCCTCCTGAGAAATCTATATGCAGGTCAGGAAGCAACAGTTAGAACTGGACATGGAACAACAGACTAGTTCCAAATAGGAAAAGGAGTATGTCAAGGCTGTATATTGTCACCCTGCTTATTTAACTTATATGCAGAGTACATCATGAGAAACGCTGGGCTGGATGAAGCACAAGCTGGAATCAAGATTGCTGGGAGAAATATCAATAACCTCAGATATGCAGATGACACCACCCTTATGGCAGAAAGTGAAGAGGAACTTAAAAGCCTCTTGATGAAACTGAAAGTGGAGAGTGAAAAAGTTGGCTTAAAGCTCAACATTCAGAAAACAAAGATCATGGCATCTGGTCCCATCACTTCATGGGAAATAGATGGGGAAACAGTGGAAACAGTATCAGACTTTATTTTGGGGGGGGGGGGCTCCAAAATCAGTGTAGATGGTGATTGCAGCCATGAAATTAAAAGACACTTACTCCTTGGAAGGAAAGTTATGACCAACCTAGATAGCATATTGAAAAGCAGAGACATTACTTTGCCAACAAAGGTCCGTCTAGTCAAGGCTATGGTTTTTCTAGTAGTCACGTATGGATGTGAGTTGGACTGTGAAGAAAGCTGAGCACTGAAGAATTGATGCTTTTGAACTGTGGTGTTGGAGAAGACTCTTGAGAGTCCCTTGGACTGCAAGGAGATCCAACCAGTCCATTCTGAAGATCAGCCCTGGGATTTCTTTGGAAGGAATGATGCTAAAGCTGAAACTCCAGTACTTTGGCCACCTCATGCAAAGAGTTGACTCACTGGAAAAGACTCTGATGCTGGGAGGGATTGGGGGCAGGAGGAGAAGGGGACGACAGAGGAAGAGATGGCTGGATGGCATCACTGACTCGATGGACGTGAGTCTGAGTGAACTCCGGGAGTTGGTGATGGACAGGCCTCCATGTCCAGACAATTAATGGGGTCCCAAAGAGTTGGACACGACTGAGCGACTGAACTGAACTGAACCTGGTGAGGTGGAGGTGGGGAGGCAACCTGTGGAGGTGGAGTGGGCACTTCAGGAAAAGATACATGTAATAATTAAGGCACAGCCACAAAAAAAGAGCAAACGTGTAGATATGCAGATAGTTCAATGGGGCTGGAATCTGGAATGTGTAGGGAATGAAGAATGAGGTAGCAGAAAGGAGAGGTAGGCAGGGTCTGATCTCAAGGTCTTATAGTCCATTTAGGAGGTCTGGACTTAGTCCTGAGGACAATGATGAGCCAATGAGCATTTTCAGCAGATTTATATTTCAGAAAGGTAATCCTTGCTATTGAGATTGCTTTTGAGAGATGATGAATTAAGCAAAGGTAACCCTATTCCTTTACATCAGACTCCTCACAGCCTCTGTTAATATGTACTGTGAATTTGTGACAGAATTATCTAGCATAAAGCCCTTCCCCAAATTATTTTATCATCAGTTCACTGATTCCATTTATAACATCTATTAACATCACCTGAGACAGCAGTGTTCCCAGATCAGTCCGTGAAATGCTTGGGAAATGCTTCAGTCAGTTCAGTTGCTCAGTAGTGTCTGACTCTTTGCGGCCCCATGGACTGCAGCATGCCAGGCTTCCCTGTCCATCATCAATTCCTGGAGTCTACTCAAACACATGTCCATTGAGTCAGGGATGCCATTCAACCATCTCATCCTCTGTCATCTCCTTCTCCTTCTGCTTTCAATCTTTTCCAGCATCAGGATATTTTCAAATGAGTCAGTTCTTTACACCAGGTGGCAAAAGTACTGGAGTTTCAGCTTCAGCATCAGTCCTTCCAATGAATATTCAGGACTGATTTCCTTTAGGATGGACTAGTTGGATCTCCTTGTTGTCCAAGGGACTCTCAAGAGTCTTCTCCAACACCACAAATCAAAAGCATCAATTCTTCAGCGCTCAGCTTTCTTTACAGTCTAACTCTCACATCCATACATGACTACTAGAAAAATCATAGCTTTGAGTAGATGGACCTTTGTTGGCAAACTAATGTCTCTGCTTTTTAATATGCTGTCTAGGTTGGTGCGGGGAGCCAGGGGCTCCGCCCGTGGCAAAGGTCATGAGGAAGGAGGCTCGACATACGCAAAGGCGGGATCGAGCCTCAGGAGTCCCCCTGGAAATTCTCGAGCATCTACCCCTAAAACCAGAGTCTGCCTACTTTACTACTTTGTGCTCTCACCTACACCTCTGACTTTATGGGGGGCTGTCCCCCACCACCTCTTTCGGAGAAGGAGTTAACTTAGAGCTCCAGTTAATAATAATTCCTGGGTGTGACAGGAGTGTTTTAACCTACAAACTCCTCTCAAGTTTCTCTAGCCTGCCTGACAGGCTTGTCCGGCCACATGTGATTGCTCACAGCCTCCCAACCGTGAGAGGCACGAGATGCTTTAAACCTTCTAAAAACAGGTTCTTTAGAGAAGTTAGAAAACTATTAGTATAGTATAGTAGGCTGATTAGAAATTGTATTGGTGAAGGGTTTTTCATTTGTTGAGCCGATGTTTACTGCTAAGTCTCCACATCCCCTGCCCTTATACACATTAATAAATATATAGAAGAAATAAGTATTAACCTTTGATATTAATCACGTTAGACCTCAGGCTAAGCAAATTCTTTCCTTAATTAAAACCCACTGCACCCTCACCCTATAGGAATGTAACTTTATCTGGTACCTTTGGAAGGTGGCGTCTGTTTTAAGAATAATCACCCCTGGAGAAATAAGTGTCCTGGTTGACTGACCGCTGTCACAAGGAGAGGGTCATAAATTGTCAGTAGGCCCCCTGGCCAGAAGATGATGTAACACCCCTAAGACCTCTGTATACATTTGTATGAAGCACCTGACTTTAATAAAAGTCAGGACTGCTGACCCCGCGTGACTTTTGTATAACATCTCAGTGTATAAAAACAGACCCTGGAAAAATAAAAAATGGGATCAGTTCCTCGAAAGACTGGTCTCCCCATGTCGTTCCTTTTCTCACCTTCTGGCTGAACCCCCATCTGGAACGTGGAGGCTTGTCAAGCCTACTAATTATGCCTGGGCTTCCAAGATCTGACCGGGGAGCCCTTAGTGTCTCCTCTCCTTCAGGAGGACGGAAGGACGCCTGCGGCCTACGTAGGTGATGTAAATTCCTTGCCTTGGAATTTTACTAGCATTCCACGTAAACCAAGTTATTCAGCCTCTTTTCTCCACTGAATTTTCCTACTGAACTATCCTCATTCTATTACTCTTTATATCTCTAATTAATATCTAATTAAAGCTATCGTATCCTGATCGCTGAAGCCATCTCTCCTTTGAATTTCCCTGGATCCACAGGGGCTGGACCCCGGCAAGACCAGGACTGGACCCCGGCAGGTTGGTCATAACTTTTGTTCCAAGGAGCAAGTGTCTTTTAATTTCATGGCTGTAGTCACCATCTGCAGTGATTTTGGAGCCCCCCAAAATAAAATCTGTCACTGTTTCCATTGTTTCCCCATCTATTTGCCATGAAGTGATGGGGCCAGATGCCATGATCTTAGTTTTCTGAATGTTGACTTTTAAGCCAACTTTTTCACTCTCCTCTTTTTTTTTTTATTTAGAGAATACTTTATTAGTTTCTGTAATCAAACCCATGTAGATAAGACCTTACATATTTAATACAGTGTGTTACCCCTGTACAAATGGAAAAAATTATGTTTAACGTTTCTAGACCAATATGGCTGTTAATTTCTGTACAATGCCAACCCAACACGGTACAACTGGGATACTTTTTCCAAAGTTGACAGCACAGCTAAAGTTTCCAAAAATTCAAATTATATATATATATATATATATATATATATATATATATATTTATTTATATAAAAAGACCAATAGCAGTATGTTATGCATCAATAGCAGCAACAGCTTTTCCAAGTTCTGCAGTCATCTGAACAAAATTATAGAGACATCCAGCACACTCCATTAAAAAAAAAAAGTAAAAAAACAAAACCTCAGAAAACAGCAAAGTTCTGTTACTGTTGTGGTACCTGGCACCATTTTTTTTTTAATTACGTTTCTCAATCATCATCTGGAAAGAAAACATTCTAGAATAACGTCATTAAAAACAGATCTGATAATGCACGGTCACTACTACATATCATAAAGCAGGTACAAGATATTTTACATTCACAGAGGTATGATACAGTACTGTCCTACATCTATAATACTAGAGGATATAATTAAAAAGGCATTATTTGAGACTTGATTCTACTTTTCCAGCACAGGGCCCAAAGGATGGTTATGACACAGCTCTGGTACAGAAATGCACCTTCTTAGATAGGATTTCCTTTCTTTATTGGCATAGTTCTAGGTACTCACTGCTCTTCATGAACATCAGCTAAAAACCATTAAAAAAAATAAACAAAAACCAACCATTGGATTCATACAAAGATGACTGAGGAGAGGCAAGCAGGACTCAACCTAAGTAGTATTTGACCAAGTCTGTCATGTCTGAATGGTTAAGAGCTTCATGGAAGAAAGGAGATGCCAAGTAGCACTTCAAAGCTTTGGGCCACAACCAAAACACAGCATCATTTCAAACAGAAGCAGCAGCCAAACACTGCCCACTTGGATATGTTCAAGGATGTTGACATCAGTATTTCATCATCTCCTCACTCATCCAGGAAGAAGGGAAGTTCAGTTACTGTACTTTGATTGTGTTCAACTCAATCACCATGTTACAAAAATAGCAAGCTGCCATAATAAAAAATAAGGCTCCTCTATCCGCACCAGTTATCTTCTGTTCTTTACCACCAAGCCCATAAATGCTATAACCATATTCCAAGAACATGAGGGAGCACAGAAACCACATCTGATGTCTTAGCTGGGATCATCACTTTGTTCAGGCTGAGCTACTCCTCTGTGGTGTTATTTCCCTCTATTTCTGGTGTTTCATCTAACCATAAGTGCCGGGGACCAGCCCCGGCTGATCCAGGGTATTCGAAGGAGAGACGGCTAGGCGAGGGTCAGGGAATAACTGCTTAATTACACTTTAATTAAGGATACAAAGAGTAATAGAATAAGGATAGCTCAGTGAGGAAATTCAGTGGAGAAAAGCGGCTGAAATAAGGATAGCTCAGTAGGAAAATTCAGTGGAGAAAAGAAGCTGAGTGGCTTGGTTTACGCGGAAAATCAATATAACCCGTGACACCAGGTTAGCTCTGACCACGGAGGCCGCAGGCGCCCTCTCGAATAGCGGAAGGTGCCCCACCTTAGACACCTTCTCGAGTGGGTCTTAGAAGCCCAGGCAAATAAATGGTCGCAGAGGACATCCGCGCTCCAGATGGACGCTCAGCTGGAATTTGGGAGAGATAGTGACATGGGGAGACCAAGTTTCAGTGAACAAGGCCCGCACTTTATTTTCCAAAGTAGTTTTTATACCTTAAGTTATGCATAGAGGATAATGGGGGAAGGGGTAGAGTCATGCAGCAAGCCAGGCTTTTTTCCTGTAAACTTATCATATGCAAAAGTTCAGGTGATAGACATCATCTTCTGGCCCGGAGGCCTGTTAACATTTTAAGAAACTTATCTTTCTCTAAAGGTGATTATTCCAAAGTCAGGCGCCAGCCTTCCAAAAAGCATTGGACAAAGCGGCATTTTACATTTCTATACACCCATTATATCAATCAATACACTGCCAAGGACACAGTAGGTAAGGAGTATGGAGACTTAGCAGCAAACATTGGCCCAACAAGTGAAAAACCCTTCACCAATACATTTTCTAATCAATCTTTTAACTACTCAAAGGAATCTGTGTTTAGGCAGTTTAGAACATCTCCTGCCTCTCACAGTTGGGAGGCTCTGAACAATCACATGTGGCCGGAAAAACCTATTCAGGCAGGCTAGAGGATTTCCAAAGGAGTTTGTAGGTTAAACACTGTCACACCCAGGAATTATTAACTGGAGCTGTAAGCTAACTCTCTTTTCAGAGAGAGGTAGTGGGGGACAGCCCCCCGTAAAGTCAGAGGTGTAGGTGAAAGCACAAAGCAGAAAGTAGGCAGACTCTGGTTTTGGGGGTAGATGCTCGAGAATTTCCAGGGGGACTCCTGAGGCTCGATCCCGCCTTTGCGTATGCCGAGCCTCCTTCCTCATGACCTTTGTCATGGGCGGAGTGCCTCACGCTGGCTCCCGGCAGTGATAGAATTCCAGTTGAGCTATTACAGATCCTCACTCAATATGCAATATGCCGGCTCCCAGCACATAAGGATTTTAGTTCTACATTATATGCACTCAAGGAATGTGTGCATGTATTCATGTACAAATTCTGACTGAAGATGCATGGCCGTCAACAGAGTGCATGTTATACAGTAGGTGCAAGCTGGCAAAGCCTCATTTTACTGGTGCAGCAGCTGTGTGTCAGTGTAAATTGCTCCTATGTCCCTTGCGCACCTCCGAGCTCTGGACAGGATAATGTCATTTCACTTTCGTCAAAAGCGTCTTTAGTTTTCTTCGCTTTCTGCCATAAATGTGGGAAATGCTTAGGAGAATATATGGAAAAACATAACAGGCACTCCCTACTTGGTGCCTAACTAACAGCCACTTCTCTCTTCTTCCTGGGGCACAACTTGATTGCACTTGAGGTGATCCTCTCCCCAGTTTCAGCAGTACATCCTGACTGGTCTAAACTGGTTGTGGCAGTCCTAGTCTCCTTGGTGGTAACTGCTGGAGGATATACATGTGGTGCAAATCTGGCCAATGAAAGGAAAGGGAAAATGTGCTGGAGGGATCCTGAGAAAGGATTATTTAAGAGACACAGGCAGAGAGAGTGTCTGTATATGATCATGTTTGCCGGTAATGACCATGAGAAGTGATAAACAGAGTGAACGTAACAGAGCAGAAAATATAAAAACCTAATATCTGATGAAACCTTTAAAACCCTGAATTAACTTTAGGGTTGCCCAATCTTGAATCTTATTATTATTTCTTTATTGTATAATAAATGTTAAATTGGTATTTTGTTACTTGTAGAAAGGTCTCTTAACTGACACAGAGGCTGTCTTCATATATCAAGAGTTGTCATAAGAACAATAACTACATATTCAGTGATTTTCATGGTTAGAAAAATGACCAATGGGTGAAAGGAATAGGGAGAAGACTTCAGCTAGTCCATGATGAAAAACTGTCTATAGAATAGACGGGTAACAGAGAAAGTTTTCCAACACAGAGAGAGTTTTTCCCAACACAGGAAATGTTTGGTCAACAATAGATGAAATATTCAATCACAGAAATTCTACATACCTGGAATAAAATTACAGACTATGTCTGTAAGGTGAGTGACTAAATATCATGATCTATAAGGTCTAATCCTACTAGAATCATCAATTCACACAATCAAGCAAACTTACAAGTTTTGACTTAGAAGGAACTTTAGAGACTTAGTAATGATTAATGGATAAAGATACTGAATTTTGCAGATTGTGACATCACTGTGTAATAGTTTGTTGAAGGGAAGGATGGGGAGTAAATTTAGAGGGGTTAGTTAGACATCATAACGTTTCTATAAGGAGGAGAATGGGATCCCTGAGGATGAGATGGTTGGCTGGCAGCACCGACTCCATGGACATGAGTTTGAGCAAGCTCCCGGAGTTGGTGATGGACAGGGAAGGCTGGCATGCTGCAGTCCATGGAGTCACAAAGAGTCGCACACGACTGAGTGACTGAACTGAAGCTTTTATGAAGTGTCGGGGATGAAAATTCAAGTCTGCTATCTTTCAGGTCAATGCTCAAACATAATGCATCTTCAGAGTTCATACTACATTGTAAACATTGCTTAAAAAAAAGAGAAATCATAATGAATAGGCAAAACTCAGTTACACCCAGCAGAAGCACAAATTGACTACTCTTTATAACAATGACTTGCAAACATTTTAATTCAGTGATTCCTACTTACCATTCATTTTCTTTAGCTCCAAAGAAATTGTGTTAATGTTTTTAATTATGGCTTCCACATTTAGTTTATGGTCAGTAACATTATTCTTAATCATCTGGTTCAAAAAGAGAAACAATGCACAAATCAGAAGTATGTATGTATACTTTAAAAATACTCAAATTTTCAGCACTTCTGGAAGAAGAAAATCTGTTATTACTAAAATTTTAGTGAAATTATAGTTTCTTTAAATAGTTAGAATTCTCACACAGGAAGTCATCAACTTGTTACTATTTTTCCAACTGAAAACACCTCTAACCAGAATTCTTAGGATGAGGCTGCTTCTTTAATCAAACCATATCCATACAATGGAGCCCTTACAATGGAAATGCAGATGTCCCCATTTCAGAAATCCTCAGCACTTATAAAACTACCTTGTGCCTGGGTGCTCAGTTGTTTCAGTCCTTTCTGATCTTTGCCCTTCTATGTACTGTATCCTCGGAGAAGGCGATGGCACCCTACTCCAGTACTCTTGCCTGGAAAATCCCAAGGACGGAGGAGCCTGGTGGGCTGCAGTCCATGGGGTCGCAAAGAGTCCGACACGACTGAGCGACTTCACTTTCACTTTTCACTTTCATGCATTGGAGAAGGAATGGCAACCCACTCCAGTGTTCTTGCCTGGAGAATCCCAGGGACGGGGGAGCCTGGTGGGCTGCTGTCTATGGGGTCGCACAGAGTCGGACAGGACTGAAGCAACTTAGCAGCAGCAACAGCAGTACTGTATCCTACCAGGCTCCTCTGTCCATCAGATTCTCCAGGTAAGGATACTGGAGTGGGTTGCCATGCCCTTCAGAGATCCAACCTGGGTCTCCTGCATTGCAGGAGGATTCTTTACTGCTGAAACACTGGGGAAGCCTATAAACTTCCTTACAATTTAGCAATCTCATAATATCTTCTCTAATTTTATTTATGTAAGCATCATTTTCTAACTTATGCTTGAATGACAGGGTCCATATATGATTTATTTAAGTACATATTAAAGCATAAAATAAGACACAATTATAATTCCTTGACTAAGAAGATGGCAACATGGATACTTCTACTTCAGCTTAGGGAGTTAGGGCAATGAACATTTTAATTCAGCTGAGATACATTAATCAACAGATTACTCCTTTATAGTACAAAACATATGTTTAGTCAGTTGTGTCAGATATAAACATATGGAGATGTTTCTAGGTCATTCACTAGAAACTAACCTTAGTCATTCAAATATCTCAAAATAGCTTGAATAAACCACAATTAGTGCACACAACTTCAGAAATACAGAATATGGGAAGTTATGCCTTATGCTGCTTGTCAAAAAAAAATGAGAACAAACTAACCTTGGAATCAATTCTTTGACCCTGCCTTTTCCTGAGTCAAGGAAATTTATCCTATTTCACTCACTTCAGAGCCACTGTAAAAGAAATAAATTGTTTGCTCTCCAGACAATGAATAAAATACACTTTGCATCCACCTACAAGCCCCTAGGTGCTCAAAATCGAATGGCAGCTATCTTACTTGGGTATAGCAAAGACAGATATACAGGTCTGAGGAGAAAGTAAAGATGATAAAAAGCAAAAGGAGGTGGGGTGGGGATGGCGCAGTTCAAGAACCTTAAAGAAATGAACACAAAAATAGAAGTAAAAGCCCTGAGGTAAGTAGAAACTAAATGGAAGGAGAAATGCCCAAGAAAGCTGACCCTCCCCACTCTGGGTTCCAGTCATCCAGGACCCTCAGGTGTCCACAGGTAGGTGGGGTCAACGGGCAGCGTGGCAAGGGGGCCCCTTCGGACTAGATGGAGGCCAGAGCTGGTCAACCCTTCCCCAGGAAGCTCCGCCAGGCCACCCTCTGAGACTGGAGAGGCCGGCCCAGCGGCGCTTCTCCGGGCGGTGGGAAGTGGAGGCCAGGATCGGGGCCCAGGAGCCCTGGAGCCCTCCACACCACAGACTGAAGGCATGACTGCAAGGCAGGCACTACCCCGGGGCCAAAGGCCCGGAGGCCAGGCCATCCCCGAAAGGGGGGATCGTTACCCTCCTCCCGTTCTAAAAGCCACGCCCTGCTTCTGGTCTGACGCCCGGGGGAGCCTCAGGTCTGGGGCCGCAGTCTAGGGTCTGAAGATGGCGCCTGTGGCAGCCTCGAAGAGTCCACAGCCCTCAAGCTCCCAAACCAGATCGGAAAAAGCGAAACAGACTCAACGTGACCACCAGACGCGCCCGGACCTCCCAGCCAACCATCCCTTCCTGACTCAACACACGCCTGTGCCTGTGAGGAGAGCGGCTCTTGGGGGCCGCAGGCTGAGAGACCTTGCGAACTGCACTGGGTCCAGGCTGAAGATGCAACTTGAGGCAGCCTGGAGAGGTCAACAGTCTTCACCTACACCACACAGACCACAGGTGGATTAAGATTATTTAAAACCCAGTAACCCAGGCCAGCCCACAACCCCTACCTGTGGGGACGCACCAATTTCTCCCTGTTAAGTGGGGAGAGCGAGAGTTGGGCCGAGGAAGTGAGACTGGGCTTCATGATTGGTCACTGTCCTTTTCCTGGTGCATCCTGGGAGTTGTAGTCCCAGGCTAGGCCCCTGCAGAGAAAGCTCTGGCTGCGGGGCAGGAAGTGACTAGCGCTACTACTGCGCGGGCAGAGGCGGACAGTGAGAAGGCATTTTGCCGACTGTGTGCCAGGCGCTGGGCTAGGTGCTTTACAGCTCTTGTTTGCCTTTAATTTTCACAGAATAGGAGTGTGGTTAAGGTCAGACTCTGGACTGAAACTTCTTGGGTTTAAATTCTACTCCAGCGCTGATATAGCTATAGATGTCCTCAGCTATCATATGAAGATGATAATAACTACTGTCCGTCTTCTTTTGAGAGTTAAGTGAGATAATGCATTACATTGGGCTTGGCAGATGATGTGCTCCATAAATGTTAGCTATTATCACTCTTATAAATCTGTACAGATGAGCTGAGAGGTATACACCAAGTGGAGAAGTCAGGATTCAAGCCATCTCTGCTGGATTCCAAGAGGAATTTCGGTCACCACTGCCTTTGAGTTGACTCAAAGATTTTTCTTGGTGCCCTCAGGAATTGCCTTAGACTCGATGAACTTCAGATTCAGATTCTACACAAGTCCACCTTCTCTAAAGCTTCCTTATTTGCACTTAGCCTCTTGAACCAGTGGGTTCCCAACAACTTGCAACATATAGTCTGTTTTTATTTTATATCCGACCTGAAGGCTGAGATGGTAAACCGTCTGCCTGCAATGCAGGAGACCTGGATTTGATTCCTGGGTCAGGCAGATCCCCTGCAGAAGACAATGGCTACCTATTCCTGTATTCTTGCCTGGAGAATTCCATAGACAGAGGAACGTGGTGGGCTACAGTCCTTGGGGGTCACAAAGAATAGGACAGGACTGTGCAATGAACACTTTAGTTTTTCACCATCTTCATTTTAACACTAGAATTTGTTCTCTGGTGCGGAGTTAGATGAGGAAGGGCGTAGAAGGGCTGAGCTTCTGAGCTTCAGTCCTAAGGACAGGTAGCTATGCGATCTTGGAAAAGAGTAACTTCTTTTCTCTGAATCTCAGTTTCCTCATCTGTTTCCTTGTGAGAGAGATGATCCCAATCAGTGTTTTCTAAATATCACTCCTTATTGGGGGACTGTTACCATTGCTTGCCCTAGCTGTGTAACACCTGTTTTATTACTTTAATATTTTAAATTTACTTTCATTGACATTTAAATTACTTAATTGTTTTAATTTCATGGAGTTCAGTATGATGATTTAGTATGGAGTAAAAGTTGAGCAGAGGAAATAGGAAAAATGAAGACCATGTAAATAAAACAATCATTTAGATGTTTTACTTCTTGATGACCCTAATCCTGAAGCCTAATCTCTTTGTTAAAATGTGTTAATATTAGAGAAATATTAAAGTTAGTCTAGTACACACTGAGACTTTCTTCTTGATGTAGTCAGAAGAACTGAAAGAGTTGGATGGGGAATAACTAACAGTGTGATTACACATTGTTTAATGCCTCTGTACCATGTAAAACCGCTCTCAGATCCTTGGTAGTATATGTCCCACACATTGCTGAACATAATATTAGCTGCTGTCCAACATACCATCCATCCCTGAAGACTTCTCCATTCTGTGGAATCTAAAAAAGAAAGCAAACAAATGTATGTAATAGGACAGCAACAGATGCACAGATACGGAGAACAAACTAGTGGTTACTAGTGGGAAAAGGGGAAGAGGGGTGGGGCAAAATAGGGGGATGGGACTAAGAGATACAGACTGCTATTCATAAAATAAATAAGCGACAAGAACACAGCACAGAGAAATATAGCCACTACTTTGTAATAATTTTAAGTGGAGTACAACCTGTAACAATACTGAATCCTATGTTGTACATCTGAAACTAATATAATATTGTGAATCAACTACACTTCAACTATAAAAAAAAAAAAAGATCTCATACTCAACTTGCTATGCTGCTGCTGTTGCCAAGTCGCTTCAGTCGTGTCCGACTCTGTGCGACCCCATAGACGGCAGCCCACCAGGCTCCCCCATTCCTGGGATTCTCCAGGCAAGAACACTGGAGTGGGTTGCCATTTCCTTCTCCAATGCATGAAAGTGAAAAGTGAAAGTGAAGTCTCTTAGTCGTGTCGGACTTTTCGAGACTCCATGGACTGCAGCCTACCAGGCTCTTCCGTCCATGGGATTTTCCAGGCAAGAGTACTGGAGTGGGCTGCCATCGCCTTCTCCTCAACTTGCTATAGGTATCTTCAAAACGTAATCCTGGAAGGCCTTTTCTAGAATTAACCCTACTCAGTTCTGCAGTTTCAAACTCTCTGCCAGCGCTTCCCTAACTCACCATTTTAACTGTGGACACATGCTAATGTCAGAGTCTTGCATTTTCTTATTTCTGATATGTGTGCTGAGCATTTTTAGATCTATTTCTCCAAGTGGTGAAAAGGGGGACAAAGAAGCACAGAAGCTCAGAAAATAAACATTCTTTTAGAGGCTCCCCAGGTGGCGCTAGTGGTAAAGAACCCATCTGCCAATGCAGGAGACATGAGAGACTCGGGTTTGATCCCTGGGTGAGGAAGATCCCCTGGAGGAGGGCCTGGAAACACGCCCCAGTATTCTTGCCTGGAGAATCCCAACGACAGAGGAGCCTGGCAGGCTGCAGTCCATGGGGTCTCAAAGAGTCAGACATGACTGAGGCAACTTGGCACATTGTTAGAAGCTTTCATCTTCTGGAACTCTCTCAGGTAGCTGTTATCATCCCGGTTGTATAGAAAGTGAAGCTTGAGCTTAGTGCATGCTCAGGGGCCATAAGAACCAGATTTAGTCTCAAGCACAGATCCTGTCTGTGAGATTCCAGAACCTTCTGTGCTTTTCACTGAACCAAATTGTTTCCCAGACCAGGAAACTATCTCTTGATACATGATGTAAACAAATACATCATGGATCCATAATGTCATGGGCTTCACAGATCATTGAATGTGAACACACACACACACACAAATACACACAGAAACATATAAATATGGAGTGACCTCTGAATGAGGGACATTAATAAAACAAAAATAACTTACACTGATCTATACAAGCAGAGATAATTCAACGTCAAAAAGGAAAGAGGAAAAGGAAGGAAGATCATAATAATTTCAGGGTAAACTACCTTAACAAATATCTTCCTGGCTGTGTCTTTTTGCCTCTCCTTAATTGAGACAGGCTAATGAAAACTTCACCTCAGACCTGCCTGAATTCAGATGTGTGTTTGGAAACTCCACAAAGACAACAGCAGGAGAAAAGAAGGTGTTTAAGAGAAGTAGGGGGAAAAACATAGGCGGGCTGAGATAGCATTAAGGCTGACAATGATGAAAATCAAGTAGCGATGGGGGCTGGTGCTGAGTAGGATGTGGTGTCTCTGGGGCCCTATTGTCCGAAACACACTGAATCCACTCATTCACAGGGTGCAGTGAGTGTTTGCAGGACCTGCATCAACTCAGATACCTGTGGACTAGGATTCTGTTCACAGGACTTTCAATTAAATTTAAAGACGTTCTACCCACCCTAGTGCTGATCACTTCTTATGAATAGGTTCAAACTTGGGGAAAAGATCATCATTAAACCTTTTATTGAAAAAAAGAATTAGCTTTGTGTTTCTTTTAAATTAATGTTAAAAGAGGGAAAAAGATATCCGGACTCAGAAAGACTGCAATAATATATTTTCCTCCACAAACATGTCTTGGAACAATGATGACTACCTGCTGATGTGCTTTTCCTCCTCAAGTAGCTATAGATTCTTTTTTTTCCCCCACTAAGAACATAAAACTTTAAAAGCATGATCTGCTGCTTAAGGCTTGAGACCATTATAGATGAGGCCCTAAAATAAATCTATCTTCCGTAATAAGTTTGTAGATCCAACATTTACTGAAACCCAACACAGGTTGCTGTTGTTGATGCTATTGTTAATCAAATAAGGGAGATTAAAAAGCTGGCAAATTCCCCCATGAAGAGAAGAGCTGTTATAGAACAACAAGGTGATTAAGCATTTTATGGAGCCGGGTGTGAGTGCCTCAGTTAGTTTTATTACAAATTCTTGACATAAAGTCTTCATTTCTAGGAAAACAAATTGAGTAAATTATCTCCTGTCTTCCCCTTGCTCTCAGAGCTCCCATTCCCATCCTCCCCCTGCTCACTGTAGATTACAAGTGCTGGTCTCTGTTCTGAGGGCTTACTTCCTGCTGGAGCTTCAGCTCCTTTCTGAATACTGCTTTACACAACTCCTGTGTATGCAGATGTGGCAGGCAATGAGCACATGCTCAGATCATTACCCGAGGAGCATGGCCAGTGTCCAAAAGATCAAGGACATTCTCCTGCATTAGAAGAGCCAATGCTTTCCTCAAGGCCAATCAAATCAAGGAAGGAAGACAGTGCATGGCTTCTGCCTCTGGGGGTCTAAAGTGGAGGTAGGGGGTTCCTGCCTTCTGTCTTCTATAAGCAGCTGAGGTTATATTGGACACAGTCATTTTCTTTTCTCTGAAAGAAACACTTCCATACTTTAGAAAGAAGTTATTGGGATATGTGTGTACATATTGCAGAAGGGCATGGCAACCCACTCCTGTATTCTTGCCTGAAGAATCCCATGGAGAGTCTGGCAGGCTATAGTCCATGTGGTTGCAGAGTCGGACACGACTGAAGTGACTTAGCTCACGTGTACATATAGCTGATTCACACTGGTACAGCAGAAACTAACACAACGTGGTAAAGCAATCATATTCCAACAAAGAAAAAAAATATATATATATATAGCTGAATCACTTTGCTGCATACCAGAAAGAAGTTATTAACAAAATACACATGGCTCACTGCATTAGCTAAAATATTTTGATTTCTAATTAAGAAATTATTTTATGTAAAAATCCTGCTGTCTGTGACAGCAGAAATGGACCTCGAAGATATTATACTCAGTGAAATGAGCATGATTCATCTTTTAGACAGAGAAAGATGAATACTATATGCTATCGCTTATACGTGGAATCTAATGGAATGTAGAGTGGTGATTCCCAGAGGCTGAGTGGTGGGGGAGATGGGAAGATTTGGTCAGGAGGTACAAGTGTTAAGTTCCAGGGCCCCAGTGTACAGCATGGTGACTATAGCTGAGCAATCCCACGTTGTGAACTTGAAAGAGAGTGGAGCTTTCGTTCTCCCCATCACAGCAACAAAATGGTCATCATGGGAACCGAAGAATGAGCTAACTAGCCTGATTGTGGTAGACATTTCACAATATATCAGTTCAGTTCAGTTCAGTCGCTCAGTCGTGTCCAACTCTTTGCGACCCCATGAATCGCAGCACGCCAGGCCTCCCTGTCCATCACCAACTCCTGGAGTTCACTCAGACTCACGTCCATCGAGTCAGTGATGCCATCCAGCCATCTCATCCTCTGTTGTCCCCTTCTCCTCCTGCCCCCAATTCACAATATGTACATGTATCAAATATCACACTGTACACTTTAAACTTATATAATGTTATATGCAACTATATCTCAATTAAGCTGGGGAAAAAAGAAATTAAAGTTCTGTGCCAACATTTTCTTCTGAAATAGGCAGTTATCCAAATAGAGTTGCCAATAAAATATGGGACATCCAGTTACATTTGAATTTCAGTTAAACAATTTCAGATAATTTTATTATTGTAAGTATGTCCTGAATATTGTTTGGCAGATAATTATATTAAAAATTTATCTAAGAATGAAATTAACTGGGAATTATGCACTTTTATTTGCTAAATCTGGCAACCTTATGTCCAAAACACTTCAACCTTGAAAAGCAAAGCAAACAGTCTGAAGGACTATAGATTCAGTAGGTATGGAAGCCAAGAAAATACTGAGGCTTTCCAACTTGATGTCTAAAATTTAAAAATGCATATACTTACTGTGCCAGAACTTGGCTTCTTCCTCCCTTCAACATTCTTACAATGCAGGAAAGTGGCTGGGTTTTTGAGAAAGCAGATGGACAAAAGCTGTCAATATTCAACATGGTGCTATTTTTGACAGTTGCTTGCTATGCCTGCTTGCCTGAAAACTCTTTGCACTCGGCTTTTTAGGAAATGCCTTCATCCAGCAAAGGCATATTCATGACACACGTTGTATTTATTTTCAGAGATCCTCCAATCAGAGGAAACCTTATCTGTCCTTAAATAAGATGTTTCTAATTCTATTATGTCAGCTCTCCATCTCCCAAGAATACTTCGTTGTTTATTAAAAACATAGATCCTGATCAGATGTTTCTCCCTCTGGGCATTGCCCCCAACTCCCACACCTTACCTGCATCAGCCAGCCATGAAATGACAGATGAGTGCCTTTATGAAAAAAAAAATACATCATGTTCATGAAGTCAATGACAATAGAATCTAAGTGCATACTCACATTTTAAATGAAAAAATATATATGAGAAATATCAATAACTTCAGATATGCAGATGACACCACCCTTATAGCAGAAAGTGAAGAGAAATTAAAGAGCCTCTTGATGAAGGTGAAAGGAGAGTTAAATAGCTTGCTTAAAACCAAACATTCAAAAAATGAAGATCATGGCATCCAGTCCCATCACTTCATGGCAAATAGATGGGACCATAGTGGAAACAGTGACAGATTTTATTTTCTTGGGCTCCAAAATCATTGTGGATGGTGACAGCAGCCATGAAACTGAAAGACACTTGCTCACTGATCTGTGGAAGGCGTGGTTACTGATGCTGTCCTTTATCCGAAGGCCCTTTCACGTGAAGCATTTGAGAGACTTCCGGTTTTTAAAAAAGTCCACGTGGCGCCATTACAAGAGCACAGCTGAGGCTGATGACTGGAGCAATCCCAGTGGGGAGCCCAGGGACGCTTCCAAATACAAGGCAAAACAGGACAGGATGAAGGCTAACAGAACTTTGTACAGAGCTGAATGCTTCAGTCCTCTCCGTGAAGAAAAGATGGCCTTCTGCAAGTCACCCAGAAAGAGCTCCTTTCCTCCACCAGCTCTGAGTGTGGCGCTATAGATGATCCAGTGCTTGAATGCGTATTTTTCTCCATATAAACTGGACCTTTCCTGCAGAAGTTTCCCGTAGCTACTTCATATCTTCCACTCAAGTAGTGACTTGAGTCATTTTTCATAGTGCATGGCTGCGGTTTGGTTGGCGCCTGTCGTAAGGGGACACAGAGCCTTATTAGCGCCCGCGCCCTCATACTTCCGTCTGCTTTATCATAGACTGTCTGCAGTCTCCCCAGATGTCTCACCTCCCTCCCCACTCCAGATACAGCTGATCTCTACTGCTGCTCTTTGTGACCAAATACCATGTTTGTCCCAACTAAGGCCTTAGGGCATCTGGAAGTTGAAGACGTCAGCTGAGAACGTCTTGATATTCCGGTCCCAGGGCCTGTCCTCTCTTACACATCCCTCCGCACTCTGTGCTTTGGACTCTGGCTTTCTTCCATCTGACCGGTTTCTCATTGTGAGCTGTAGATACTCTCATGTTAGATCTCCCTCTTGGGTGCATTGATTTCATTTTGAAATTCATTTGTATACTTCCATTCTGTTGATGAAAGTGTTCCAAAAGTTGGAGAAAAAAAAAAAAAAAGATTTTCTCCTTGGAAGAAAAGCAAAGACAAACCTAGACAGCATATTAAAAAGTAGAGATATTACTTTGCCTACAAAGGTCTGTCTAGTCAAAGCTATGGTTTTTCCAGTAGTCATGTATGGATGTGAGAGTTGAACTGTAAAGAAGGCTGAGTGCAGAAGAATTGATGCTTTTGAACTGCAGTGTTGGAGAAGACTCTTGAGAGTCCCTTGGACTGCAAGGAGATCAAACCAGTCAATTCTAAAGGAAATCAACCCTGATTATTCATTGGAAGGGCTGAAGCTGAAGCTCCAATAATTTGGCCACCTGATGCCAAGAGCCAACTCATTGGAAAGATCCTGATGCTGGGAAAGACTGAAGGCAGGAGGAGAAGCGGGTAACAGAGGATGAGATGGTTGGATGGCATCATTGACTCAATGCACATGAGTTTGAGTAAACTCTCGGAGATGGTGAAGGACAGGGAACTCTGGCGTGCTGCAGTCCATGGGCTCACAAAGAGTCAGGCACGACTGAGTGACTGAACTACAACATCGTATGTGCTTAAGAACAAGTGTGGAAAATAAACGCCTAAATCTTAATGATTATCCCTGAATTGTGAGATTTATGGATGATTTATTTTCTTTGCGTTTACTTATTTATTCCAGCTTACTTATTTATTCTTTACCACCTTGCCGCCCGGGAATCTATAAATCTAAGGTAGGGCTCCCTGTATCTGCATTTTAGATCCCTCCTCTTCCATTTTAATCTGGGTGAACTGTGGACCATATTTCAAGGAATATGACTTATGGCTTCATTGAACTTTTTTTACCTATATCAAATAGGTATACCTTTTACCTATATCAAATGTGTGATCATAGTTGAAACTTATTTTGGTACTGATGACAGAATTCATATTCTGGAGAAGGAAATGGCAACCCACTCCAGTATTCTTGCCTGGGAAACCCCATGAACAAAGGAGCCTGGTGGGCTACTGTCCATGGGGTCGCAAAGAGTTGGACACGACTGAGCAACTAAACAACAACTAAGCAACTATATATATACATACGTGTATGTACATAATTTTCAGCCATATATCATGTCCACTTAAGGCCCCCCTCACACAGCAAACAGAGACGCACAGTGTTGCTAATTAATTCTTGGAGGTACGAAAAAGGAGATGGATAGTCCAGCTTCAGGTTCTTCCTAATTTAGGTCTTGGTTTCTTCTCTTTCCTAGCCTTTTTGGTTATCTGCTTCCAGTCTCACTTGCAAACTCCGGTACCAAAGTCAGAGATTTTACATGATTTTCTTTTCTTTAATATTTACTTTTTTGGGGGGTGCGCCTTGCGGGACCTTAGCTCCTTGACCGTGGATTGAACCCTTGCACCCTGCAGTGGGGGAGAGTTCTAACTACTGGATTTACATTTTTATGTGTAACATTTTGTGCTAAAAAGCACTCCGTGCTTCTAGCTGTGCGGCCATTGTCCTGGTCTTGGAGGCCGCCGTCCTCTGTGCCGCCTGCTGTGGCATCCCTGCCGGCTTCCGACGGCTGCTCTTGCCCCAGGATCTGCGTGCTCTACGCACGTCGATGAAACCATGGCATCTCCTGCTCAAAGCCCTCCAGTGGTTTCCTATGGCCACTTCAGAAGAAACACCGAGGTCCTAACCAGGTCTATAAGCCCATGTGAGTTCCAGGCTCCCTTTGCCTCACTCTTCCTTCATTCCTAGAACATACCCACAGCTGTTTTGCAGTTGTTTCCTTCTGACCCTCCCACGGTGGTTTCTCTTCATACTTTAGGGTTCAGAAAACCCATCACTGTCCTCTAATATCACTCCATCATCTCTCCCAGGCCCTTATTTCTTTCTATGTAATACTTGATTTCATTTGCAATTTTATTTTTTTAAGTTTAATTTTTTAAGTTTCTGTTTCTGTTTACTTTTTAGTTTCATTGGGGTGGGGCTCTTTTGCTATTGCTGTATCTCTTTTATAAGGGCGAGAAGCTATTATCTTGTTTACTCTTGTCTACTCATCTCTTCTCATTGTAGCCTGTGCCTAGCACAATTCCTGGATCACAATGAGGGCACAAACGATCTTTGTCCAGTGACTAAATGAAGGAGTTGGCCTGCTACAGTGGTATCCTTAGACTCAGAGAAACCAGGGTGTGCATCATACCTGCCAGTGTCCTGGGCCCTCAGCAAAGCTCTGGCAGCAGAAGTCACATCTTTGTGGCTTCTAAAGCCCTCTGAATGAGGGACAGCTCCTGTGGTGGCCAAGGAGATAGTGGATGAACCACAGAATCTAAACACTGAATATTCTCAGTTTTGTGTGCTTTCTGATTCATTCTGGTGCATAGACCAAAGTTCCAAGAGAGCAATGAAAAGCACACTCACGGTTGTTCTAGAAGGCAACAGGCCTGAAAGCTTCACAGCAGCCTCGTGTGGTGTGGGGAGAATCATGAAACTTGTCTCTTATGAAAGAAGTCTCTTGGCTGTGGATCGTCATTTGAATAAAAATCAAATGACTTCGGATCTGTCCAAAATGAAGGATGTTTTAATACTTTGTGTGTAAAAACACGGATTTTTTGCTTCTTTTTTATTAAACAGATTTTATTATTTTTCAGAATCTTGTCAGCATAATCATTTTATGGGTGGATGAAATATTCAGCCCTGTTGCTGCAGGAGTCCTTTCCTAGCAATTACCTTGTGGCATTTTCGCTGTAATTAGGTTTTCACCGAGGATTTTTCCCTGGGTCTCTGTAATAAATGAAATACGACCAGAATTTAAATTTGTCAATTACAAGCAAGCACAGTGCATAAACACACAACAGAGCCATGAATTCCAAACCTCAGGCTGTTGCTGGGGGGCAGATGCTCTGAAAATTAAAATGGAAATAAAACTACTGACTGGCAAGTGAAAAGTGGCCCCCAAAGAAAGCAGATCTCCCTTAACACTCATGCATGATTCTACCCAACAGGGCGAGCTCTTGATTACAAATTCTTCACCGTGAAACTGACAAGCAGCAAGGAGTGAATCTGTGTTAAAATGATTTACACGGGCCTCCGATCTCTTGCTCTGGGTCTTCCTGTGTTTCCTGAGTCTAGATCAAAAGGATTTTGGACATGGATGGCCAGAGTCCCATTGCCTGTGCAACCTGTTGGTGATCGGGGATAGACAGATTTGGGACGGGGTCTCCTGCCTCCCACGAGCTCCATTTTCGCTGGCCTGCCGTCAATAATTGCCTCTGTGGGGCCCTCTGCTGGCCATCCCTTGTGCAGGGGAAAATTCTAGGAGTATGCTCTCTTGAGGACTCTTGACAGATCCTTTATTTCATTAAACAAACCACAAAGCAAGAGCCACTTTTTTGAATTGCATGTGTAAGAAGTCTTAGGCAAAGAAAAAGAAACACATTTTTTGGTAAACTCGCCGAGTATCCTGTGTTTGTTCATGTGACACATCTTTCCTGTGTGTCTCTTCTGCGTCAGTCATATAGTGGTGAGCCCAAACCGACAGGTCTCTTGCAGGTCTGGGACGGACAGCTCACAGTCTGGAGGAAGAAACACACCAGAATTCACAAATGGCACAGTTTAATTAGGCCCTGTCATACAGGGCGTGTGATGTGGTTGAGGCAGCTTTCAGGGAGAATTTCCCTGGGGTAGGGACACTTGGGCTAAGATCAGAAGGAGAGAAGGACATTCCAGGCAGAGGCAACTGCATGTTCAGGATCAGAAGACAATCCTAGTACACGAGAGGGTGTGAAGGAATGTCCAGCAAGGCTGGAGTGCATGCCCTAGCAAGGGGATGCCTAGGGCAAGAGGAGATGGGAGAAGGGGGCAGAGGCCAGATCATGGAGGTTGTGTGGAGGGATGGCATCTCTCCTGACACCTGTGGGAAGCTACTAAAGGCTCCCAGGTAGAGGATTGGAATGATGGTGGTTGATAGGATCATATTTGTGGTTTGGAAAGATGACCCTGGCTTCATGATGGGGAACAGGTTGAAAGAGGAGACAAATAGGCTCAGAAGTCCACTTAGGAGTTAGTGGGATAGTCCACGTGACAGTTGGCAATACCTTGTTTGAAATGGTGGAACTTCCCTGGTGGTCCTGTGGTTAAGATTCTGCACTTTGACTCCAGGGAGCACGGGTTAGACCCGTTGTCGGGGAACTAAGGTCTTACATGCTGTGTGTGTGCTGTGTGCATGCTAAGTCGCTTTAGTCGTGCCCGAATCTTTGCGACCCTATGGCTGTAGCCCGCCAGGCTCCTCTGTCCACTGGATTCTCCAAGCAAGAATACTAGAGTGGGTTTCCATGCCCTCCTCCAGGGGATCTTCTCAACTCAGGGATCGAACTCACGTCTCTTAGGTCTCCTGCATTGGCAGGTGGGTTCTTTACCACTGAGCCACCTGGGAAGCCCATGTTATATGAGGAATGGCCAAAAAATAAAAAAATTAAAAAAAATTTTTTTCTAAATGGTTGCAGAGAGATGGTAATGAAACCAAAGAGCATTTAAGGGGTAGAATCTACATGGACTTGGTGATGAGTGAGATATGGTGGGAAGAACAGGGGCAGGGTCTGCATTATCTCATTTAATTGTTAGAACCTTGCAAAATAGCATTATCCCCAATTAACATATGAGGAAAACTGCGGCTCAGAGAGGGTTAGTGTTGGGCTTGAGATTGCAGTGTCTCTGAGATCCCTTGGGGTTATTTACCCCAAATTCATCTCCCCTATGTACTCTCAATGTACCTTTAACTTCTTGAGAACACCCTAAAATGCTTGCTGTATTTGTTTCCTTGTTTTTTTTTTCCTGCTAGATTGTTGAAGCTTCGGCCTTGTCCTGACTGTCAGTGATAGTCCAGTGCCTGGCTCAGAGTGGGAGCCAGGGAGACTTTGTTGAGTGAATAAGAAACTTTCATCAGTCTCCTATGGAAGGGAGCCAGGGCAATGTATTCTCACTGACCTAATTCCCTCTTACCCCAGGACCACAGGTTTGGGATTTTTGTTGGATTGAGGCAGGAGGTAGATGCCCCGCTCCCAGGGTAAAGCGATTGGAGATTCATTCCCTGTGGACCAGAACTCTAAGATGAGAACAACAGGAGAATTAGGAGAGCAGGCTGGACCCTCCCCAGACCACACATTCCTCATTCTCGCAGTCAGGAGACCTCCCTGACCACACACATGCAGAAAGACTCCTTGGATGTCAAAGGAGAGTGACGCTAATTAGTCCAGGCTACTCACAGGCTGTTGTGGTAGAATCCGTCTTGGCTAAGAGATGTGTGTGCTCACATGGGAGGATCCTGAGATCCTGAGACAAATATGGACTGTGAACCAGGCAAATCAAAATGATTGGCCAAAGGAAACCCAGAAGAAATGCCCCTTGTAAGTGACTTCAATTGCCACGAGGGGGCGATAGGAACCCTCTCTCTGAGCTTGCATGTGTGTGTCTAGCCACACATACTATACTCCTTTTCCTACCAATAAACACTTTCCTTGTTTCACTACTTTTCATTTTTGCAGGAATTCTTTTTGGCAAAGCCAAAAGGCCCGGGCCCTCTGGTCTAGTGGCTGGGGTTTCTTGTTCACACCTCTGCGACCTGGCCTTTGTCTCTGGCCAGGGAGCTGAAGTCCCTGAAGTCCCCACTCCAAGCTGCAGAGTGGTCTCCAAGACCTCCAGAGATCAGAATGCTCAAAATGGATTTTCAAGAGGGATTTAGAAGCTTTAGTATGGTTTAAAAAGCACAGGCTTCAAAACCATATGCCTTTGGACTTCTATCTTCGCTCATCAGTTTATAAGCTGTGCATTCTAGAGTTATGCTCATGTCCTCCTGGGGAAAGTGAGGATAGCTTGAGTATTTACTTCATTGGGTTGTTTGAATATTGCATTTGATCATCTATGCAAAGGGCTTGGCACATTGGTATATAAATTCCTTATTTTGTAGGAAAAAAAAGGGTCAAAGTGACATGGCTAGCCGAGAAGGTGGATGAAGCTGCGAATTTCTCTCCGTCTGCCTCAAAGTTCCTGTCACTTACAGACTCCTCTTCCTGCAGTTTATTCTGGAATAAGGAGGGAGGAAGTTGGCTCTCTGGGGGTCCCTGACAGGCGGACAGATGTCCCTTAAGGCAGCTTTCAACAGAGAACTCCTTTTTATTGTTATTATTATTCTTTGTGATGTACAGCATGTGCCTACAAGCCTCTGGGCGTGATCGTAGGTGAGGAATTAATAAATCATATCTGGTTCCTGTTTAATTCATGGCTCCCACAAAATTAAACATGGAGACAAGAAGGAGGACCTAAGAAAACAAAGTGTCCCAAAGTCTGGATTCTGGGACACAGAGGGCTGCGTGAGGAACAATACCTAGCCAGAACCGCAGGTGGAGCAAGACAGGTAGATACCAGATGGAGCTGAGGAGCCTGTGCACACACCAGAGAGCAGCAAGTCCTCCCTTTAGACTCAAGGAATCCAGAAGTCTGGGATCATACATGAAAGTGCAAGTCACTCAGTCATATCTGACTCTTTTGTGACCCCATGGACTGTAACCCGCCAGGCTCCTTCATCCCTGGGATTTCCTAGGAGAGAATTCTGGAATGGGTTGTCATTTTCTTCTCCAGGAGATCTTCCAGACCCAGAGTGAACCCATGTTCCCTGCATTGGCAGGCAAACTCTTTACAGTCTGAACCACCAGGGAAGCTCATACATGCATAGATTCAAATCCTGGCCACGCGACTTATTTCTGTTAGCTGAGCCAAGGGCTCAAGGTCTCACAGCTGGTTGTTTGCAGAACTGGATTAAGATGAACTCAAACCTGTGGGTGGTTCTCAGTCATTGTAGGAGAAGAAAAAGAATTTTCCCTCTCCTCTTCTAAGTTCTTGGCTAAAACTCCCTGTAATATAAAGACGGGCTTCCCTGGTGGCTCAGACGGTAAAGAATCTGTCTGCAATGCAGAACACCTGGGTTCGATCCCTGGATTGGGAAGATCCCCTGGAGGAGGGCATGGCAATCCACTCCATCTCTTATCTGGAGAATTGCCATGGACAGAGGAGCCTGATGGGCTACAGTCCATGGGGTCGAAAAGAGTCATACACAACTGAGCGACTAAGCACAACAATATAAAGACAAATTTTATTACAAGAGAAAAACAAACAGAAGTGTAGTAACACTGTTAGAAAACAAAATTCAACTGAGTAAATTTTAAAGCTCCACTGGCTTTATTCAACAATTCATGAAGCAGGCAGCATCTGAGCCAGCAGATGGAAAGGAGCTCTGAGGAGCTGTACAAGATGAAAGACTTTCAAAGGGAGAAGGGAGCAGGAGCAAGGATGCTATACTAGGTAAAGAAGTGGGTTGATTACCGTACGGTTACCTTCCTTTAGGTGCTGGCAGGGGTCCATCAGGCAGATCACCCCACTAGTGCCAATCAGGTGATTCCTGACGGTCTAGTTTAAGAGTCCTCTTCTATGGGAATCAAAACTATAATTTTATTAAGCCTCAGTCTGGGGACTTGGGGCTTAGCATAAGTAACTCCATTTTAAGTCTGCTGTTCTCTTAGTTTTAACACCGCCCTTTCGGACCTCTCTCCCACCAGATCCACCACCACCCCACCTCCCTAGAGCACCACAGAGCGTGGAGCTGAGCTCTTTGTGCTTTACAGCAGGTTCCCACTAGCTGTCTACTTTACATGTCAATCCCAACCTCCCAACTCATCTCCCCCAATGCCCACTTGTCTGTCCTCTACATCTCTGTCTCTATTCCTGCCCTGAAAATAGGTTCATCAGTACCATTTTCCTAGACTTCACATATTTGCATTAATGTACAATGGTTCAGATCATAAAGAATCTGCCTGCAATGCAGGAGACCCATGTTCGGTCCCCAGGTTAGGAAGATTCCCTGGAGAAGGGAATGGCAACTGACTCCAGTGTTCTTGCCTGGTAAATTCCATGGTCAGAGGAGCCTGGTAGGCTACAGTCCATGGAAGTGCAAAGAGTCAGACACGACTGAGTGACTAACACACACACACACACACACACACACACACGGTATTTGTGTCTTTCTGACTTACCTCACTCTGTATGACAGACTCTAGGTTCATTCACATCTCCACAAATAACCCAATATTGTTCCTTTTTATGGCTGAGTAATATTCCATTGACCCTGATGCTGGGAAATATTGAAGGCAAAAGAAGGAGGTGGCAGAGGATGATATGGCTAGATAGCAGCACCAGCTCAATGGACATGAATTTGAGCAAACCCCGGCAGACTGGAGGACAGGGAAGCCTGGTGTGCTACAGTCCATGGGGTTGCAAAGAAACAGACATGACTTAGCGACTGAACAACAACAACAGTATCCATTGTATATGTATACCGCATCTCCTTTATCCATTCATCTGTCAACGAACATTCAGGCTGCTTCCAGGTCCTGGCTACTGTGAATAGTGTTGCAATGAGCATTGGAGTGCATGTGTCTTTTTAAATCATGGTTTTCTCAGGGTATATTCCCAGTAGAGGGATTTCTGGGTCAAATGGTAGTTCTATTTTTAGTTTCTTAAGGAACCTTTATACTGTTCTCCGTAGTGACTGTATCAATTTACATTCCCAGCAGTTCTTTTGTTTTTAACAACATGTATACCTTGTATATGGGCTTTCCTCGTGGCTCAGATGGTGAAAGAATCTACCTGCAATGTGGGAGAACTGGGTTTGATCCCTGGGTTGGGAAGATCCCCTGGAGGAGGGGATGGCAACCCACTCCAATCAGTATTCTTGCCTTGAGAATCCCCATGGACAGAGGATCCTGGTGGGCTATAGTACACTGTAGCTGAATAGCTTCCTGAGATGGCCCAAGCCTCCACTTTAAATACTAGCTTACCCTGAAGACAAAAGAAAGATGGGGAGGCTGGTTAAGGGAGGTTCCCAAGAAAGGCACAGTAAATATGAGTGAGATTTGCTATGAAGATTTAAGTCAGTGCCTTCCTCATTGACCAGAGTTTTTTCTGATTTAGAGTCATCCGTGGGATTCCCTCGTGGCTCAGACGGTAAAGCATCTACCTGCAATGCGGGAGACCCAAGTTCGATCCCTGGGTCAGGAAGATCTTCTGGAGAAGGAAATGGCAACCCACTTTAGTACTGTTGCCTAAAAAATTCCATGGGCGGAGGAGTCTGGTGGGTTACAGTCCATGGGGTTGCAAAGAGTCAGACACAAGTGAGTGACTTCACTTTTTTCCTCTTCCTCGTACAAAGAAGGAGATGTCTACAAATAGAGATATCCTTTGTATAAATGTTAGTGTCCTTACATAAGGGCATTACTACTCTGTTTAAGAGCTTCTCTTGAGTCTGCAGTTTCTCAAAATAATCAGTTCAAAATAATCTTTATGCCAAAAAGGCGTAATTTGAGGTGGCATTTTCTGCTACCCTTCACCATCATGTTATACTGTTTATGAGTATAGTACGGCATATTTATTATTGTTGTTTAGTTGCTAAGTCCTGTATGACTCTCTTGCGACCCTATGGACTATAGCCCACCAGGCTCCTCTGTCCTTCTGTGGGATCTCCCAGGCAAGAATACTGAAGAGTGTTTCCATTTCCTGCTCCGGGAGATCTTACTGACCCAGGGATGGAACTCTCATTCCCTGCATTGGCAAACAGATTCTTTACCACTGAGCCACCAGAGAAGCCCCTTCTTGTTGCTTAAATATTTACTGCATAACTATGAGCTCCTTAAAACAAATGCCTAGTATACAAAAAGAGCTCAACAAATGCATGCTGAATGTTTTACTGCCTTAGACTTCTCACTTCTGAAATTCCCTGCCCCTCAATACCCCGCTCCCATCCCACAATTACACTGATCACCAGAAAAACCATTTAAGAGAAAAACATCTTAAGATCTTCACAAATTACCAAATTCACAATATAAAAATAAATATCTGCACAGCATGGGGCTGTCTTTCAAATGTTATGTCCCTCTCGTCGTGTTTTCCTGGGTAAACTGTCGTATCACACATTGATGACTGCCTTTTTCCCCTACTCCTTGATGGCCACTTTTTGCAATGAAATAACAGTTTTAATCTTAGGAGACTTGCCCCATATGTGCTTCAGAGTCAAGTGGTGATGAAGGGAGAGCTGGGCTCCCTTACTCCATTCCAAGGACAGCAGGATTCAAATTCTCTCCAAAGCAAAGCCTTAACCTGTCACGCACTAACCCCTGGGATGCTTGCCCAGAGTCAAAGCCAGGGAGCCCCACACCAGGGGTCAGTGATGGTCTATGTGGGCCTTTCCTTCCCCAGGGCCAGGTCAACCCTGTCTGGGGCCACTAGCAAAGTCTCTCATATTAATCCTGGGTTTTCTAATATTTCCAGGCTTATGTCTTAACCTAGTCAATATATCATTTCTAATGCAAATTTTTCCCAGTTACAAAACCAAAACTATACTAGCAGACTCAGAAAAGTGCCCCCAGAGATAAACAAGAGATCAGATCACGGGCAGTTTCTCCTCATAGGACGATACTGCTGGTATTTTTGCACAGAGTCTACTAGTCTTTTCCCTCCTCCTATTCTGTAGCTCTAGAAAAAGAATTTTCCTTCAAATGTCCTCCTATTTGGGGAGGAAAAGTTCCTTCTGTTATCCTTTCCAGAAAGAACCCAATAATCCCTATTATGAAAACTCTTTCAAAGAAGCAGTCTGTTCAACACTGTTGCTAGGCCAGTTGTTGCTATAGCAATGCTTGGCCCTAGAGAGCAATAAACAAGCTTCCTGACCCAGCCTCTGAACAGAAGCCACCATTATCGCCCCCAGAGCTTTCCAGCCGGGCTCATTTTGCCAAAGCTATTCATTTAAATTAGCAGCTCCCTTCTCAGTCGCTACTGTTTCTTTTGCTTCCTGCCATGCCTGGCCAGGGGGCTGAAAAGCAGTGAGGACAGTACGCTGAGGCTGGAAGGCTGGCGGCCACTGCCCTTTGGTGGGCGGCCTCTGGGGGTCTGAGGCACATGCAGAGGCTTATCTTCTGGCGCTGTCTTTGCTGAGCACACCATCTACCGTCTTGGATGCATGTCACCCAGGGCAAAGCAAGGCAGGCTTCAGGCTTATGGGTTCAATTTAATTATATCAAAAAGTCTGATGATACCATATTTAACCAACCCCATGTAACTTTGTTTGAACTAAACATATTGAGATAATCTCACACAGAACATATTGGAAAGCTCTTTGCAATGTTATGTACAGCAGCAAAATCTTACAGCTGAAGGGATGACGACTGGTGATGGAGAAGATATTCAAAGTAGAAAACATACATTATTTCATTTGATTCTGGCAACAATCCTATAAGGGCAGGCAGTATCTTTTCTTCCCTCTTTTAAAGATGTGGAAGCAGAGGCTTAGAAAGATTAAATGATTTGCCCAAGATCTCAAAGCAGAAAGTGGTAGAGTTGGTTTCAAATTGATGCTGTTTACCTTGGAGTCTGCTCTCTTGGCCCTTGTGACATTGCCTTGAAGGACAGCAATAGATATGTATGGAGCTCCTATTCTTTGCACAAAACACTGGAGGTTTACATGTTCTGTTTAAACGTCATGATTGGCCTGGGTAGACACTGGCACACGTGTTTGCCAGACAGTGAAGCTGAGGCCCAGATATACGGTGTGGCCAAGGTTGTCAAGCCAGGAGTAGAGTGAAACTTGAATTCATACTACCTTGGCTTCAAAGTCTGGGCTGCTTCTTCTGTACAGCCTTTCCTGGTACCTAAAAACCATTAAGACTATCGCCGTCCATGTACAAATGAGGAAACTGAGGCCTGGAAATACAGTGGCCTGCCCAAGGTCATTGTTCACGGTCCAGAGACCACCTCCCTCTGGCTTGACAAGAGCTCCTTTGCTGGTCTGATATGCAAAAAACTTTTTTTTTAATTTATTTATTTTAGTTGGAAGCTAATTACTTTACACTATTGTAGTGGTTTTTGCAAAAAACTTTTAAAATTAGCCAAATCCCAGGTGAGTCCCAAGCACCTGCACTTGAAGAGTGGTGTATTACAGGATCACAGTGAAGTTGTGAGCTATTTCTGCTCTGTGCTTGGTCATCTCTTCTCCCTAACCTGCCTTTGTCAAGCCTCACATTCATGGAACGTCATCTTGGAAGTGAAGCTCCTGATAGCAGGTCTTATTTATCATCCCCGCTCCCCCTGCGGGGCCATCGAAGGAGGTGGTGGCACTTCCGCTTCCAAAGGCCACACCCCCTATGGATCACGCTCTCAAATGATGTCTTCTTCCGGGTTCTGGTAACTGTCTTCTCCCCGTACCACTTCAGGCTGTGGACAGAAATGGTGCCAGACTGGTTTTAGCCATGGTGTCAATATCCCACGGCCTTCTTCTTCATCCAGTATTGCCCACGTCTTGGTAACTGTCTCTCCTCCTTCACCCATTGAGTGTCTCCCACCTGGACTCTGACTGATTCACTCGCCCAGTTATTCTCTGACTCATCCTCCACTTTATTTCCTTCCCCAAATTTACCACAATCAGTAACTGTTTCACATATTATGAATTTGCTCTCTTAATGTTTTTCTCCCTTCTACAATATCAGCTTCAAGAAGACCAAGACTTTATTGATTTACTATCAGATATTTTCTCCTAACATCACGATGGCCATCTTTTCAGCCCAACTGTCAGTTTTGCAGGGAGTTTTCAGGGAGACCTCTGGAATGATTCGTTGAAACTGAGGGTAATGTTGGTGGCCACCTCCATTGAAAGATCCCCTGAGAGTCTTTTTTTAGGTGAGAGCAAAGGTGACCCTGATTGCTTCTTCGGATTTGTCCTGGATAATTCCCACGGCCATGATGCTGACTGTCAGGAGCATAGATATCATTGTGCCAAGATCAAATCACTCTCAACCAAGTTGAGTATGTGCACCAAATAGGGCTGTGGGGCTGTGGCAATGCCCTCTAGAAAAGGAAATCCACCCGTGCAGAACATGATCTGCCTTCAGCTGCTGTCCTTGGGATGTTCATTGTCTGGCTGAACACTGTTTGAGGAGTCATGTGAAAAGAAATGGAAACCTCACCCACGAGTCCATCCAGATGATCTATCCAAGGCCGTTCAGGAGGAGCCATGGGACCTCCATTTATTTGGTGCCAGAAGGAGGACTCCCACTTCAGACACACAGTGACACCACTCCCAGCGAGAGGCAATCCAGGGACTTCCCCAGCTCCTTTTGAAGATAGTCTAGCCTCCACTTCACTGGCCAAGGCTCGCAGTCTCTCATCAGCATGAGAGACAGGCCATGTTGAGTCTGAGAGTTTAGGCCCTGGAGTCTGGTAAACTGGTTCAAATTCAGGATTCTCCATTTACTAGCTCTGGGACTCTGAGCAACTCACTTAACTTTCCTGGACCTCAGTTTTTTCATCTGTATAATGGGAATACCATCAGCCTTCTGAATATACACATGTGGAACCCACAGCTATGGAGGGCCAATTGTACTATACCTTTTTGTATAAGAAACTTGAACATCAGTATCTGCAGGGGTTTCTGGGACCAATCCTTCCTGGATACCAGGGGAAGACTGTACTCAAACCTATATCCTAGGGTCATGGTGAAGATTAAACCAAACAAGATAAACAGGGTAAAGCACCGGGTACCTGCTCAATGAAGCGTTACTATAGCAATTTTAAGGAAAGATCCGATTTTCCTTTGAAAGGTCTGCTGGGTAATTTTTAAACAACCTAGTTTTACAGCCCTTATACCCCTTCTCTATCATCTTTCCTTTGCATTTCACTGTTTCCCTAAAGCAGGCATTTAGGTTGTTTTCTAGTTCTACTCCAACCCAACATTTAAAAAGCTTCCTTGTCATTGCTTGTGAACCCCACCCCGTGGCCACCAGTGGCCCGGCTAAGGGAAATGTGTTAGTGATACAGAATATTTCCCCAGCAGCCCTCCCTGTCCTACCCTGGGGCTCTTGGACCTGCCATGGCGCCCACCAGGCCCCTCCTCTCCCACTCCACTGTCCTGGCAGTGCGGGTGAGCCCAGGGCTGTGTGGACAACTGGGAGCAAGGGCAGGCTCTGTGCTGGAATCTCGCATCTGCCATTTATTTAGATTATGAATTCTGGGACTCTAAGGAATTGCCCTGTGCCCCAGTGTTCTCATTTGTAAATGTAGTGTGAAAAACATTCGTACCAAGGGCTTGGAAGTGGAAGTCATTTCTATTAGATTTAGGATTTTCTTTTCTTTTCTGGAGGAACTCTCAATACACCTGGGATGATTAAATGAATATTTCGAATACCTGAGATTGCATCAAATGGTATCAAGTACGGGCCAATCTTGCTGGTTAAAGTGATTGCATTTCTAAGATTGCATTTCTTCTTTTTTATCTAACTATGGATGGCTGCCTTTGACTTTAGTACTGATCTAATCAGATGCTTTTTTTCCCCTTCCGTCCTCCCTTCCTTCCTTCTCTCCTTTTGGTGGAGGGACGATGCTGAGGTTGGCAATCAGATGGGCAAACCATGGCTGTTCTTACACTGAGAGCTGCCCGTGTCTACTTCACTACACTCAAAGAGCAACAACCGTGGCAACTGCTGCTGCTATTTAGGGTCTGCTCAGCGAAGTTCTTACTGCTCATCTCTTCACCAAAGCTGAGAAAGCCTCCAAGACCTGTGTCTGCTTGCCCACCTCGCTTCTCAGCCCTTTGGCCCACCTACCCTGTACTCGGCCATTCCCCAGACTTATCAGATTGCTCTCCATGGCGCTGTCTCTGCCCTCGATGCCCCCTGGAGAAATGTTGCTTGTCTTTCCAGAAACAGATAAAGTAGCTCCCTGAGGCTGTAAGTGGTGCTTCTCAAAGGATAGCCTTTGACGGGTACCAGTTTGCAAACAGTAACTGGTCCACAAGAAGACAAGTACAAAAAATAGCAATATGACAGAGCAATTTTAAGTCTGTTGAATCCTAAGTTTATGTTGTAATTGTGTCTATCTTTGCTTTTTCAAATTTTGAATTTACAGAAGTGTTGGTATATTTGGGAGCAGGGGACAGAACGGCATTTTGTTTTCTGCAGCCAGTTTGAGAAGCTCTGGTCCAGACTAACATGCCCAACCCTTAACTTGGCTTGCTTTCCTGTGACCACCCACCTCCACCTTGCCCAGCCTCACCTTCCTCCCCATTTCCCCTTTTCCCAACCTTCCCATTCACAGCTGCTTCCCTGCCTTGAGTCTTCTGATGTATTCTATCTTCTGCCTGGTAGCTCTTGTATCCTCTCTCTGTTTGGCCTCTGCTTCTGGACTCCTGGGGCAGCTCAAGCGTGGCTTCCTCAGCCACACCTCCCAACATGCTGCAGTCTCACTTAGGGCAGCCCTCGTACTTCTGGGACACCTGCTTTTCCTCCTTCTTCCTAGCATCTGATCCCAACTGGAGAGTTTTCCGGGAGTTCCATTGCTTAGGAACGTGATATCCCATCCCTACAAAGCAAGTGATATCATACTAGTTGTCCATCATCTACCTGGTTTCCAGTTAACTGCCTGGCACATAGTATATGCTCAGTAAACATTGTCTGGCTCTTGGATGACTGAGTAAATGCATGCTCAACAGAACTCAAAGATCATTAACTATTTTAGTGAATTATCTGCTTGCCCTTGGGCAGAGTTGTTCATTTCACCTTCCTACACCTCTCTTATGCCTTAAAAAACTTTTTTTAAAAACAGCATTTCTTCAAATATATATGATCAAAAAGTAGGGCTTTAGGATCAGGGAGAAAGGAGTTTAACTCCTACCTCTTCCACCAGTCAGCTGTACCACCATAGGCAAGTCATCGAGCTCAGTGCAAACTCAGTTTTGCTCATCTGAAACACAGGTGTATAAACACTTACCTCACGGGATTGTTAGAGAGCTAGGTGAGATGGTGCAGTCAAAATCACGGAGCGGAGTGGCGCCAGGTGGATGTCCGATCAGCATGCACTCTTCCCTCCTTTGTCCCTGCTCCCTACTCGGTCATGACTTCATGAGGGGCACACGCTGTGCCTTATTCACCACGCTGCCACTGGAGCCTGGGGTACAGCAGGCACTAAACACAAACGTACGGACTGCATAAAGAGTTATTAAATTATTATTCAATTGCTAAGCATAAAAGGCTTCCCTGAGGCTCAGACGGTGAAAAATCTGCCTGCAACGCTAGAGACCCAGGTTCTATCCCTGTTTGGGAATATCCCCTGGAGAAGGGAATGGCAACCCACTCCAGTATTCTTGCCTAGAGGATCCCATGGATGGAGGAGCCTGGTGGGTTATAGTCCATGGGGTCGCAAAGAGTCAGACACGACTGAGCAACTGACGTTTTCACTTTCATAGACATCAGATAATTGTACCCAGTGATCAATAGTTTCAGTTTCTTAATATGCAAAGTGGAGATAATAACCCTTATTGTTGAGACAATTAAACAAAATAATCCATGTATTTGTATAACATATAAAGTGTTCAATAACTGGTCATTGATAGTATTATAACTATTAATAGATCAGTTTGTATCCCCAAATTCTCAGCCCAAGTGCATCTGAAATAAAGCAAGCAAGCCAACAAATAAAAGCAGTGGACATTGGTTTGGCTGGACTTCTTTCTAGAAATGTTGTGAGTAGATAACCCACCCCCACCCCACTATGAGCACAGCTCAGGTCATAAGGTCGAAAACAAATTGGCTTGTAATCAGGAGTGACGGCAGGGGGTGCTGTTTCCTTAATAAAAAGATGGCCAGCTGTGTGCAGCTTTGATGCAGAACTTGATGGTTTAGGAAGTCAGGAGCAGTAAGCTCCTTGGGGCTGGAATCGTGTAGGTTCTGAACAGAAATCTGTTGACTGATACTCCCAAACCCAGGGCCCTGAATGTTAGCCCCTTTGGCCGGCCTGGGGACTGGGCTGGTCCCATGCTCTCTCTATCATCAGCTTAAAGCGAGGCGTCAGTGTGCATGGATGGAAGACAGAAGCAGAGGACGAGGCACCACACAGCTCGGGGGCCCTCCCCACTGTTTGGGCTGTGCTTCTCTCACCCAGCTGCACGGGGTGGGTGGAGAGGAGGAGCAGACCCGAGGCTGCGGGGGCTGCCCTTTTTGAATTCTTGCTTGCACAAAGGCCCCATGTGAGCGCACAGCAGCCTTTTAAAGCACATAGTTGTTCATCAGGATGACGTTCTCTAGGGTGGAAGTGATTTCCTGGTTGCAACAAGGCTTAGCCTTGGTCCTGTCTCTAAGGTCACTAATAACTTGAAGGAAGATGTAGAAGGCTTATGTATCAGATCCAGTGATACACAGCATCTGGTTATCCTCTCCAATCTCAAACCATGCTATCTCTTCCAGAAGCCTTCCCTGGCTCTTTTGTCCAGCTAATAGCCCCTCTATGCACACAGCACCACTATTCTTCTCCACCATCACACTCAGCCCATTGAATTGTCATCAGCTGTTTAACTGCCTGTTTCTTCCTTTGGACTCTGCCAGAGAGTCCCTTGGACTGCAAGGAGATCAAATCAGTCAATCCTAAAGGAAATCAACCCTGAATATTCATCAGAAGAACTATTGGTGAAGCTGAAGCTCTGATACTTTGGCCACCTGATGTGAAGAGCTAACTTATTGGAAAAGACTCTGATGCTGGGAAAGGCTGAAGGCAAAAGGAGAAGGTGGTGGCAGAGGATGAGATGGTTGGATAGCATCACCAACTCAGTGGACATGAATCTGAGCAAAGTCCGGGAGATAATGGAGGACAGAGGAGCCTGGCCTGCTATGGTCCATGGGGTTGCAAAGAGTTGGACACGACTTAGCGACTGAACAACAACAGAGATTATCAAGGGCAGAAACAGGTCACTCATTTCTGTGCCCCTAGCACAGGGCTTGGCTCAGAACAGGTGCTCAGGGAATATATGATGAATGAATGAAAACAAGACTTGGGAAAATTCAGGTAATAGACTGCATAATAAACAAGGACTTAAGAAAAGATAATTCTCAATGGAAGGAGTTGCTGAAAGAAACAAGACTAAGTTTATTCAGATGGAGTGTAAAGGTCTGTTCCTAGTCTTAAGAAGAAACCGCAGAGGGAGAGGGTGGCCCAGTGCTGACTTGATAGAACCCATGCATGTATGCGGTAGGGGATGGAGGGGCAGAGACAGCCCTAGGGTGAAGAGGGGAGGTGTTAAGAGCCTAGAGGTGGAATCTTAGAGTTAACAGTATGGTGTGCAGAGCTTGGAAATGGCAACCTTTTCCATAGTCTGTTTGGGTTTGACCACATCTGGAGTTCAGGGATGTGAAAGAGGCAGTTACTTTCTGGGCAGGGGATAGGATGAGGCAAGAGAGGTGGCCAGAGTGCAAAATATTAAGAGGTCCTCACTCCCAGGCTCATGCTAATGCAGAATGGGCACCCAAGAGCCGGGGTTTCTTCAGTGTTGCAACTGGGCATCTCTCATCTTCATGCTGGGCTTGACCCTGGGGGCTATCAAGAAGGCTCTGGGAAGTAAAGATGGTTGAACATGCAAGGGATGTTTACCCTGGAGAAGAGAAAACTTCATGGAGATCCAGTCTAATAAATAGTTTCTCCTGAACAGCAGAATGAATCAGCCATACATGTACTGCGGCTGCGGCTGCGGCTGCTGCTGCTGCTAAGTCACTTCAGTCGTGTCCGACTCTGTGCGACCCTGTAGATGGCAGCCCACCAGGCTCCCCCATCCCTGGGATTCTCCAGGCAAGAACACTGGAGTGGGTTGCCATTTCCTTCTCCAATGCATGAAAGTGAAAAGTGAAAGTGAAGTCGCTCAGTCATGTTCGACTCTTAGCAACCGCATGGATTGCAGCCCACCAGGCTCCTCCGTCTATGGGATTTTCCAGGCAAGAGTACAGGAGTGGGGTGCCATTGCCTTCTCTGATACACGTACTACCCCTTCCCTTAACCATAACCCTACTGCCACTATCATACCTAGACATTTAGCTACTAGTCCTTAAATAGAATCCCATTTAAAATAACAGCCCTCATGTGCAATTTTCAAGGTACTTCCTCTTAACTTCCACACTCTGTTCTCATAATCTAATTTTCATATTTTGTTGTGTGAGGCAATAAAGACTAACAATATGTGCCAGTCGCCATGCAGTGGACTTCACATCTCACTCACTTAATACTTGCAACACACCACAAAGTAAGGGCCATTATCCCCACTTTACAGGTGGGAAAACTGAGGCCTGGAAACACAAAATCACTTGCTTATGAATAGAAGCTCATACAGAATCATGTAAGTCACGTAGTTCTGGGCCTTGTACTGCTCCTTCTGTGGTTCAGAAAGAATGGGCCATATGTAGAGAGCAGATAAGATATGCAAATACGTTTTGAGATCTTTAAAATGCCCTTTAAATGTATAATACTTGTTGCTGGTTATTATGAGTAGTGCTAACTTATTATATACTTCAACAACTCCTCATAAAATAAATTATCTTTGACTTGGGTGTAACTGGTCTTCTAAAAAAATTTTTTTTTTAGTTGGAAATAACAAAAATTTACCTCCTAGCTTAGACAAAAGCCTGTGTTTATTTTTTGCCTCCTCTATAGAGGACTTAAAACTCAAAGACCTTAGTGGAATCGATTTTAGGGATTCACCAGAGAGGGTTGCAAACTTGTTTATCAAATTCTCATTGATTTTTCCCCCATAGGAATTGCCAGCTATACAGGCAGAGCAAAAAGGATTCTCTTCCCGCCGTCCTGAGCAGGTATCTTTGAAACAAAAATGCAGAAATAAATACAGGCATCCATAGTCTCCAAGCCTCTGAGGTTACAATCTATAATTTTCTCTCTTGTTTGAGTTGACCACAAAGTACTGGTATTCACTTTATTTAACAAACAGTATGAGGCCCTGTTCAAAGCCCTTTACAAATACCTAGTCATTTAATCCTCTCAGGAAACCCTCTGAGCTAGAATTTCTGATTAGCGTTCATTTTGCAGATGAAGAAGATGAGGCCCAGAAGAAAGATATTTTTTCCCCCAGGTGATCGTTGTTCAGTGGCTCAGTCGTGTCCGACTCTTTGCGACCCCATGGACTGCAGCCCTCCAGGCCTCCCTGTCCTTCACCACCTCCTGGAGTTTGCTTAAACTCATGTCCATTGAATTGGTGATGCCATCCAACCATGTCATCCTCTGTCATCCCCTTCTCCTGCCTTTCCCAGCATCAGGGTCTTTTCTAATGAGTTGGCTTCTCGCATCAAGTGGCCAAATTATTGGCGCTTCAGCTTCAGCATCAGTTTTTCCACTGAATATTCAGGATTGATTTTCTTTAGGACTGACAAGTTTGATCTTGCTTTCCAAGGGACTCCTGCCTAACCATGATGCATTGTTGCCTTTTCAACCTCAACCTCTCCAGCTGCAACATTCATGCTCACAGGACTAAAGTCTCTTGAACTGGTAGTTTTTTATTTTTTATTACTAAATGTACCTGAAAAAATCTACCAACAACAACCAAGAATTACCTTGCCTGTCTCAAGGTCGCAGACCAGATTTAGCAGAACATACCTGCCTTGGCTGGGGACACCAGAGACCAGGAATTTGAAGCAAGGTGTTTTATTTTTCCTAGTTAAGCCTGAGTTTGACAAAGGAAACAGAAATCTTGTTTGCAAATGTAGATCCTGCTTGAGGCAAAGCCCCCAGATGCTGTAGTACCTCCAACATCTGGATTAAGAGTCAATTACAGTTCTGGGTGTTTAGCCTGGTTTCCATGGCAGCAGTCAGCTAAATGGCTTTGTCTGCTTCTTTTACTTTTGATAGAGCTTTAACAATAATGATCATAATAATACTTATAATAACATTATAAGCCACAATCATAATGATCAATACTTACCCAGTGTTTGCTAGGGTCAGGACTGTGATAACAAGCTCTAAGGGCTATGGGTCTGATGTTTGATGCTCAGAACAGAACTTCGAGACAGAGGTGATGCTGATGTGCAGTTTACAGATGAGGGAAAAGATCTAGAGAAGTTAGTTTCCTCACTTAAAGGCACAAAGAGTTGCAGATTTGAGGTCCCAAACAAGGTCTGCTTGACCAGGGCCTGAGTTAGTTTTCCAAATTGCTTCTCACATTATAGAATCATGTGCATGAGCTTGCTAAGGTCACTTCAGTTATGTCTGACTCTTTGCGACCTATGGGCCATAGCCTGCTGGGCTCCTCTGTCCATGAGGTTCTCCAGCCGAGAATTCTGGAGTGGGTTGCTGCGTCCTCCTGTAGGGGATCTTCCCGACTCAGGGACTGAACCTGCGTTTCTTATGCTTACCTGCATTGGCAGGTGGGTTCTTTACTGCTAGTGCTACCTGGGAAGCCCATAAAATCTTGGCCTTAATTCCAAACCCTCATACTGCACATGGAAATTCAGTTTAAGAGTATTCTCAGAACTTCCCTGGTGGTTCAGTGGTTAAGAATCCACCAGCCAATGCTGGGGACACAGGTTCCATCCCTGATCTGGGAAGGCCTCATATGGTGCAGGGCAACTAAGTCTATGCACACAGTTACTGAGCCCACCTCCTAGAGCCTGCGAGCTGCAGCTGCTGAAGTCTGCACACCCTAGAGTCCATGCTCGCAGCAAGGCAAACCACTGCAATGAGAAGCCCGCCTACTACAGCTAGAGAAGGCTCACATGCAGCGATGAAGACCCAGCATAGCCAAAAATAAAAATGTAAGTAAATAAAAGAAAACACATACAAAGGATCATTCTTTAGCTTTCCTTCCTTTATTTGTGTGTGCTTAGTCTCTCAGTTGTGTCTGATTCTTTGTGACACCGTGGACTGTAGCCCACCAGGCTCCTCTGTCCATGGCATTTTCAAGGCAAGAATATTGGAGTGGGTTGTCATTTCCTACTCCAGGGGATCTTCCTGGAGTAGATCAACCCAGGAATCAAACCTGTATCTCTTACACCTTCTGCATTGGCAGGCAGAGTCTTTACCATTGTCCCATCTGGAAAGTTCCATTTATTTACTCAAAGACAAAATATTTTCTGAGTCATTATCCTGCACTAAACTGGGAAGAAAGCTTAGCTTTGGCCACTAAGTGGGGGAAGAAAGCATATCCCCTGCTTCATGGGGGGAGCATATAGTATAAAGAGCTAATAAAGGGTGAGAGATGGGCTTTTACCAAGAGATTAATAGGTAACAAAACAAAGTTAACACCTGGTGTCTGGAGACCCCGAAGGAGGGGCATCTACTCTGGTCTAGAATTCAGGGAAGGCTTCCTGGGGAAAGGGATATCTAGGTTGGGACAAAAGCAAAAAACCAGAGCTTTTCAGGAAAACTGGAGTTAGGACAAGGGGCATTCTGGGCATGGGAAAGAGCACTTGCCACCGGTGCGAAAAATCAGACACTTCCAGGTCTGTGGAAGAAACTTAGCAGGATCTGAACTGGGGTGAAGGACGAGGCAGCCAGACACGGAGACAGAAACTTAAGGATTGATTTTTCAGGAGCCTACATGCTCTGTAAGAGCTAATGCTTGATTCCTGGGGTGGTGGAGAGCCTTCCAAAGGGGGATTCTCATGAGCCATCAGTCACAGAGGTCAGCCTTTACCTACTCAGTGCTGTTTACAGTGGGACCGGCCATTTGACAAGGAGAAGACCCCCAGGTGCTTAGAGATGGAGGTGACTGCACATGGTGATTTCTAACCCCCTGTGGTTACTCAGAAGCCAGCTGATATCCTGTGGCAGGGAACCACTCATGAGACCTTCCTAGCAATCTTCTCCAGAAAATGAAGATTACAGTCTCAGCACAGAAGAGCAGTGCCTAGGACACTGAGCAGAGATTAGGAAGTCAGCTCTGCCTCTTGAGAAGAATGCAAGCTTGGGTATTAATTGCCATCTAGTTTCTTCTGCTGCTGTTAAAACAAACTGTTTACTTATTTGAATGATTGCACTTTTATAGATGAGAAGAGTTTTGGCTTTGGATTTCAACATGTCTCAATTCAAACCTCAGTTTTGCTGCGTACTTACTGAGGGGCTTGGGGCCAGTTGCGACCATCTCTGTTCCTAAGTTTCTGGGTCTCTAAAATGAAGGGAGTAAGAGTGCCTACCTCTTATGATGTTCAGGACTGTTTGTGCTTATCACCACACCTGGCATGTAACACTCAACAAATGATGGCTCCTATTAACAGTTCTGTGGACAAACTCTTGGAGACAGTGAGGGACAGGGAGGCCTGGCACGCTGCAGTCCGTGGGGGTCCCAAAGAGTTGGACACAACTTAGTGACTGAACAGTGACAACATTAACATTTCCAGTTCAGTCTCCTTAAGATCTGAACAAGTAACTCCTCCTCCTTCTCCTCCAATTTAAAAATTCGACATGTAAAGCTGAAGAAATGAATTAGTAATGGTGGAATTTCAGACAGAGGGGAAGAATTAGGACACAGAAAACAGTTGAAAATCCATGGAGGAGGACTCTGGAAAAACTCACAAGGTTTTGTGACATCTGGCAGTTCTCTTTCTCTCTGTTTTTATATTTGGAGATAATTTCAAACTTGTAGACAAGTAAATAAACCTATCAGAGTCATCTATTGTTAACATCTTGCCTCATTTGCTTTTTCTGTCCGTAGGCATGCGTGAACACACACATGTGCATGTAATCACACATGCATGCACTCACATGTAATTTTTTTTCTGAACCATATAAACAAACTGCATATATCATAGCCTTTCATCACTGAGCACTGTGCTGGGTGTTTTCTAAGGATGAAGATATTCTCTTACATGATCCTAGCAGAGTCACCAACCTCGTAAACTCAAGACTGAAATTTTATCTGATCTACCATCCACATTTCAATTTTGTCAGTTAACCACAAAATAGTACTTTTCTCTCAGTACAGTTTCCAGCCTGTACATCTGTTTGTCATATCTCTTTAGTCTCCTTTAATATGGAACACTTCCATCTTTCCCTCACTTGACATACGCCTCTCTGAAAAAAAAAGAGAGGGGAGGATGATTTGTCAGTCAGAGACAACAGGATTTGAACCCCAACTTTTCATTCAGGAGCTGAGTGACCCGGGCAAGCAATTCTTCCGCCCTGAGATTCAATCTTCTCATCAGCTTAATGGGAAAGTCTATGTGGTGAGAATTCAGTGAAATGGTCTATGCTTCTGGGCATCTAACAAGGATCCTGGAACCTAGTAAATGATCAGCACATTAGATTAATGCAATAAACATAATGTAATCAGTAATGCATTAGTAATTAATGTAATACAGTGTGATCATTTCCGGCTCTGACACTTTCTTGCTGTGTGACCTTGAAGAATTCGCTTTGCCTCAATATCCTAGGCTGCAAGATTGCGTCTTTTAATATCTTCCTCCTGGGGTTGAAGGAGACAACACAGGTGGAATATTCAGCTCAAGGCTGGTGCTCAAGGTGTTCTGTTAATGCCAGTAACTTTTCTCTTTGCAAATGCCAACTAGCTTCTATCAGCAAATAAAAACTTCCACCTCCGTTTCCCTCATCAGCACGCCTTTCATACAGAATCCTCCAAAGGCAGGTATGGAAATTAACTTTGTGAAAGTTGACTCCAGGTCCTTATAGCAGGAGGCATCTGGTGAGATGCTCCGAATCCCCAAGATGCCCTCTGTTTGAAGGTGAAACTGGAGGGAGTTCCCTGGTGACCTGGTGGTTAGGGTTCGGCACGTTCAGTACTGTGACCTGGGTTCAGCTCCTTTGTTGGGAACTAAGACTTCGCTAGCTATGTGGCTTGGCCAACTTAAAAAAGAAAGAAAGGAAGGGAGAAAGGGAGGCAGGGAGGAAGGAAGAAAGGAAGAAAGAGAGCGAAAGAAAGAAGAAACTGGAGACCTCGCCTCCCAGCAGAAGTTTTTCTCTGAGTGTGTTTGGGAGCACTCTTCTCTGTTGCTCAAACAGACGGCTGTTGTGGGTGTGGTGGGTGTGCTGGGAGTTTGGGGCGGTGGTGCTGTGATTCACTGTTGACTAAAATGAGAGTCTGGGGCACCTTGTGACTTCCCTGTCATCGTGGAAACTGACAGATGGCTGCCCAGAGCCGCTCCCCAGGGCTGCTGGGAGGCCGAGGCCTTCCTAGGGCTGGCCCCCTGCCAGCAGGTCTCTGTCAGCGTCACCTCCGCGGGGAGGCTTTTTCTGGCCCCGGCATCTCATTTTACCCCCACCAAGCTCCCCAGTGTGACACCCCCTGTTTCATTGTCTTCTTATACTTCGCACCATCTGATGGCTGGTCTGGTTTATCTGTTTCCCTGGTAAGATATACGTCCCAGATATCAGAGAATGTGTCTGTGCTCCCCTCCATCACCGCACCCCCAACCCGCGACACGGTGTCCCCACTTCTATGGTCGCCAGTGCTTGCTGTTGCCTGACTGGAGGCGTCCTCTCCACTCTGACCTCCCGGGATGAGAGGCTCCAGTGTCAGCAGACTGACAGAGCTCACCCCGCTTGTGCTCTGTCATGACTTTGGAGAGTGTGGTGGAAGGTCAAAAGGGGATCTGCAGTGGGTGAGACAGGACTGAGTTAAGACCATGTAATCCCTGGGAGATCAACTTGCTCTCTGAGGTGGGGTTTCCTCCCCTCTTTCTTTAATTGGAGTTGACTGTCATGACCCCTTCAAGCCACCATGGATGCAAAAACCTTGGGGATGGCCAGGAGGGCTTTACTGAATCATCTTCTCAAACATGAAGACCTTCCTTGTCCAAATGAGCTGCAAGTAAAAATTAGGAGTTGTTGCATGCAAAATGAGTCACTGATTTGATCGCTAAGACTCATGGAACTCACCCAGAGGGTAGGACTGATAGGTAGGGTGATGGGCTGGAAAAGGCATAATCACTACACCTCCAATCTCTCATTTTATCCTACAGGATGTGAAACCAGGGCTTGGAGTCCAAATCCTACTCAAGCTTCATAATATCTATACGACCTGGACAGATGCTTTTCCTCTCTGGATCCTCACTTTGCTCATCTGTGAGTTGGAACCGTAACGCCTACCTCACCCGGGAGGACGGGGTGATGTGCCCTTGTTGGGTGACCCAGAACAGGCTGAGGGAACGGGTGCTCAGGCAGGTTAGGATCAAGTTCAGGACCGTGGCCTCCGGAGTCAAACCTACATGTGTGTGCCTCGGGTCTCCATCTTACTAGTCGGGTGACCGAGGATAGTGCTCTTTACTTCTCCCAAACCTCAGTTTTCTCATCTGTAAAGTGGCCATTGGTGGAATCAGCTAGAATCACCTAACATAATAGGTGACTGTTACGATTGAAAGCTTTATAAATGTATATCCTTCCTTCTCAGATGGAAATGAAGCTATCATGGTGACCAGGTCTCACAGGACACCCAAATCCTTAAATAAAATAGTGGATTTATTTTTCAACCAAATCCAAGAAAAATATCGGTCTCAGAGGTCCGTAATGTGTGCAACAAAAGGGTTGCTGGAAGGATCTTTAGTGTTTGGGAAAGTGAGGATGAAGTTTCTAGAGATGCATTCCAGAGAGAAGATGGAGTGACGCCCCCATCTGCTCTGTGGCATCTCCTCTTTACAGCCTCCCTTGGCCCAGAGCATCAGCCCTGTTCACAGCCTCTCTCACATCCCGCTTCCGCTCCTCAGGAAGCTGTATCGGTGACTCCTCAGACACCTTGTCCTGAGATGCACTCTTTGGGTATGGCTGACCCCAGAGGCCCTTTCCTGATGAATAAATCTGCACCTCTTGGCTCGTGTGTGGGCAAGGCAGGTGGCCTGTGGCTCAAAGAGGCTGGAAGTGACCTTCTCCAACTCGACTCCATGGGCTTGTTTGCAAGGACGCAGACGTGCGCGGCCACTGACAATAGGTGTTCCCACATCATATACGGGGCATATTTTGCTCAGAAACATGGCCTGTTAGTTGTTGAAACCTTTTTTGCATTCCCTGAAACAAATGACACTGCTGTGTATTTTCTTTTGGGGGGCTGTAAATAAAAAATCTTTTATGTTGACAATGATAATATTATATTCGACAATCTATTTGCATGTCTTGATTCTGTGGACTTTATTGCTCAGTATAAATCCCCAGGTTGAGGCACATTAAGCGTCACTCAGGGAGAAACACTGCATTTTATCATAGGGTTGGACAGCTACGTGCGTGGAATGTCACCTGCGGGGACAAGTGTTTGCCCCGATATGTGCGGGATAAATGCACATAGAGAGGGAGAGAGGCATACGTGCGCACGGGACTTGGCATGTGTATATGAAATCTTTGGATTATCTTTGGATCCTCAGTCAAAATGGATTTCCAAGCCGGAGCCAGACGTCTGAGCACAAGCCTCTTTGATGTGCTGCATATGGTGCCATGAGTCAGGTCCTCAGGAAAGTGACCGTGCCTGCTTTGGCCCTGGCCAGCAATCTTTGGCCGATGTGGAGGGCAGAAAATTGAACTGAGGACAGAGAAGTATCTCAGAGACTCTCAGAGGAGTGGAGTCCCTCACTACCTTCCTGCAGGTGTTCTGAATACTTCTGAGCAGAGAAGCATCTTCTCCCAACAGGCAAGTCAGTAACTGCTGAGAAAAACCTTGCCACAAGCTCGAGCCAGGATTAGTACCAGCCATCAGCTGTCCACCAAGCACTGACTATGTGCCATGCATTGTGCTAAGCACACTGTCATTTAGTCCTTACAACAATCTGATGTGAGGTAGGTGCTACAATTATCCCCATTTTATAGATGGGGAAACTGAGATCCCGTGTTCCACAGCTGATAATTTGCAGAGTGGAAATCCAACCCTTGTGCAGTGAGGCTCCAGCTGTCGCTATTCATGACAGGACAAGATATGCTAAGTATGGCTTCAGAAACCATCACTCCGATGCCAGGCATAAAAATATAAAGAAAGAATGAGTAGTAGTAAACCACTACTTATGTCTGTTTGGTTCTGTTTGGTTAATTATGTCTGTTTGGTTGTCTGGCATACATTAATTTCCATATTGTTTTTCTATTTCTAACAAGACTGTCTTCTTTTCTGGTGAAGTTTTCCAGGTGTAGGAAATGGGAACATATTGGCCAGGTTTACCTAAAAGTCTTTGACTCTGTTAAAGGGTTTGGTTGTAACTTCACCCCAAATCCCTTGGAAAAGAGCAAGGAGTCCTTCAGCTCCATTCAGAAGAGCACTCTTCTGGTTTTGGGTTTTTGGGTCACTAGACTGGTTACGTTATGCAAATGGATCCTCTAAATACCCAACTTTTAAAGGAAAAGTTCTGTGGCTTGAATTATTAAAGTGCTTAATTAATTGTGTTTCAAGTCCATCTACCTTTTTTTGAGTCTAAGGAAGATTCACTCAGTCAGAAGGATTAGATGAGAGGATTAAAAAAAAATTTCCTTTTTCTCCCCCTTTTTAATTGGCCCAGGATTCACCTGAATGGCTGTTTTCAAGTTGAACTTCTAAGTATGGCATTGGTGAGTGAAATTGCCCCTTTTATTTTCAAGGTAATTGAATCCCATTTTTCACTTACCATTTCCTTCTAGAAAAATCAAAATGTTTTTAGAGTTTAGCTTTTCAGTGAGTGACTTAGAAAAACAGGAACCTTAGTATCATGAAAGGCGCTGGGCTGGTGATGACATTCAACACAGAGTTGAAGGCTCGTTGGCAGCTGGACACCCCACCAGCTGGCCTGGAAAGCATTTGGATTTCATTGTGTTTGCACTTGAAACACCAAAGGAATGTCCGCACCTCATCCTTGGGTCAGGGCTCGGGGGTAGGAGAGCTGAATTCTGGGCAGGATTTTGTCACCCATGGAGCAGCTGAGGGGCAGCATTACTCGGAGGCAGGGTCTGGAACCATGTGCTAAAGGCCTAGATGGGTGTCTTGGAAAGCGTTAGACACACTTTCCCTCTCGCGCTGGACTCGTGAGTCTATCTTAGGCGGCACTGGCATAGGATTTTAAATAATATTGAATCACATTGCAACATAACGATTTTCTTTCCTACTCATTTTCAAGCCTTCTGATGACCTCAAGGACAAAGTCCCAGTTTCATGTTTGTGTCATGAACATTTCTCTCACCTCTCTTTTAGACGAAGCCCAAGTCTGAGTCTTAGACTTTTAGAAGGTAACCATTTCTGGTTTGAATTTAATAACTCTGTTTCATTTCTTATTATTGCATTTTTGTGATAACTTTTGCTGGATGGCAGTTTCTGAAGTAGGATAGAAAGTTTTGTTTTAAAACAAATGAGTTTGTTTTTCACTGTTGGGTACATGATTGTGTTCCTGGATGTGGCAGAACTCACCCGCATGGCGCATGAACCCTAAAGTACGGGATACACTGGTTTACGTGGCCCGATTGGAAATTAAAGGAGGTTGGTTTCTCCTAGACGCATAGACGTTTGCCCTTTACCGAAAGGATGTGTTCTAACTGGAGGGGGCACAACATTGAGATTGGATCTGATTTCCAGCCTTCCCTTTACTCCCACTAGCCGCGAGTCTTAGCCTTTGAGAACCTTGTTTTTCCTGTCTGTAGAGTGGGTATCATAGAGTTGGAGAATGGCAAGTGGGCTTTGTTTCCTAAAGTGGAATGGGCAATGCAGGTGGCGTTCACCTGGGAGGTGGGTGCTGGCCCTGGGGCTGAACCTTCAGAAGTGCAGTTTCCCTACTTCCAGGGTAATTTTGTTCTGTTTCCTTGTTGCCCAGGTTCTGAGTATGTGGCTGGGCGGGAGGGAAGGTGGAAATGTAGTTTATATCCCATGTAGTGTGGTGAGGAAATGGCAACCCACTCCAGTGTTCCTGCCTGGAGAATCCCAGAGACAGAGGAGCCTGGTGAGCTGCTGTCTATGGGGTCGCACAGAGTCAGACACTACTGAAGCGACTTAGCAGCAGCAGCAGTGTGGTGAGGAAGCGCTTCCCAGGAGGCGCTAGTGGTAAAGAACCTGCCTGCCAATGCAGAAGATGTAAGAGACGTGGGTTCAATCCCTGGGTCAGGAAGATCCCCTGGAGGAGGGCATGGCAACCCACTCCAGTATTCTTGCTGGAAAATCCCATGGACAGAGGAGCCTGGTGGGCTACAGTCCATAGGGTCGCACAGAGTCAGACACGACTGAAGGGACTTAGCACACACGCATAGTGTGGTGAGGAAATGTGCTCTTGAGGCCAGAAAATCAAGCAGACCCATCTGGCCAAGACGGATCAGCAGCAGGAAGGTCAAATTTTGTGCACAGGCAGGTTTTCCCCTTCTCAGGATGCAAATCTTTAGCAATTGGAGGCAGGCTCTGAATGAAGCTTAATTGAAATTCATTCTTAATCACGGCCATTACTTAACATCAACTCTACGTACTAAAGCTGTGTAATCATAATTAAGAGTTGGATTTAGGAAGCAGCATGGAATGCGAAAGCCAGTTGTGGATGGGCCCAGGGCCAGCAGGGACAGTGGCGGACTTCTCAGGTGACTAGACTTTCCAAGTTGTCGAGGACCAAGGGCTGCCCCGCTGCACAACTCCAGGGGGCACCCTCCACGTGGTTACATCACACAGAGGCCCTGATGCATACCCCAATCTCAGAGGTCACCCCAGAGGGAGCCAGTACCACATCAGAACCTTGAACCCCATACTGCAAATGTTTTCACAGACACTGGCTCATGAGCTGGCCACTGCCCCTCTCCCAGCTGTGACCTCTGTGTCCTTTATCTCAAGAGCAGTTGCCTCTATTTACACTAAATAGACCCAGCGCCATTCACTGGTTCCTGTATGTGGGGCAAGTTGGGCTGGAGGCCCCCGCAGCTGGTCTGAGCAGGCAGCTGGCCTGGTGGTGGTCATGCGGAAGGGCCCGCTCATCCCACAAAGTTTAGCAAACACCTTATCTCCTGCAGAGCAGGTGAGGTAATGTTTATAAAGGATCGCACTGTCCCCTTACATGGGCGAGGATGCCAGTGTGACCAGCCCGTGCCCAAGGGTGGACTCCCAACACCCTGCTTCCACATTCTCCTCTCCTGTGCCCTCATCTGGGGGGAAGACCTCTCTGCTGTCCTTCTGGCCTGCAGGTCTTGGGAGAGCAAAACCTTCACTCACCATCCCACTGACCTGCCCCTCCCCATGTCCCCAGGCACATTCACAGCCCCCTTGGGAGGCATTAGGGGACTCATCTTATATATGAGGAAACAGAAGCAGAGGGAAGTAAGGTATCTTGGCTACTGTTACAAAGCAGATGGGTGGCTGGGTTGGGGGCCCAGGATTCTTCCCCTTAAAGTCCATTCTAAACTGCTCTATTTGTGATAAACATTCATTTAAAGATCCCTGATTTTTTATATGGATGAATGGATAAGTAGTTAGCTATACAGATACAAAAGGAAGAGATGGCTGGACAAGTGGATGGGCGCTCAGTCACTCCAATTGTGCCCTGCTCTCTGTGACCCCATGGACTATAGCCCACCAGGCTCCTCTGTCCATGGGATTCTCAAGCGAAGAATACTGGAGTGGGTTGCCAGGCCCTCCTCCAGGGGATCTTCCTGGCCTAGGGATCGAACCTGTGTCTCCTGCATCGCAGGAGGATTCTTTACCCACTGAGCCACAGGGAAGCCCGGACAAGTGAATAGATAGGTGGAAAGACAGAGAAACGATCATGTAGGTGTGGGCCGCTCCTGAAGGACACAGAAGAAACCATGGACAATAGCTGCCTCTGGAGCGGGAATGGGGATCTGGGTGTGAGAGAGAGACTATCTTTCATTGTCTTTTTCCTTTGCTTCCTCTGAAGTGTTGACTGTTTTTCAGATGCACATATTCATTTTTAAAAGTTCCTTTTCTACTCCTGTGCCCTCTCCACCTCTGTGCATCCATCTGCAAGCCAATTAGAAGCTGCCAGTCTAGAAAAATTGCAGGAGGTTTCTAGGGGAACCCACAAAGTTTCCTTATCGGAAACCTACTCCTCTGGATGAATCAAATTCACTGGCTCTCTCGGATCCATGGGCAGCTCAGGCTTATACCAAAAAGAACAAGAGTGGAACGTGGGTGAAACTCAGCCTTTGAAGTCCAGGAGTGCACTGCCCCGGTTAGCTCCTCCTCGGTGACCAGAGAGCCTGCTAGCAGAGCTAACAGTGGAGATGCCCACCTCACTGCCGCTTACAAATATGCCTGTGAACCCCCAACACGGCCAGTCACTCAGAACTGGTCAGATGATTTGGGGTTCAGCCATACAATAGAATGGCATTTAATTATTAAGAATAAATAAGAAACCTGGTACTTTCCACATTCAATGTTAAATTAAAACAAGGGAACAAATACCTCTATCTTCTTCAGTCTGGTTTCATGGGTCATAGGTTCTTCAGCTGATCTGAACCTCAGCCAAGGCTGCCCCCCTCATCCTGCAATTTGGAGTCCTCAGAAGGAAATGCAGAGAAAGAAGTCAGAATATGTCAAAGAGTTAATATTAACTATCTCTTGGTTGTGATCTTTTGAGTAATTTGTATCATTTTTCATGTTTTTTTTTCCCTCTTGCAATGTGCAAATATACTTTTTTATCATAAAAAAACATTTATAAAGAATAGTCTCTTTGATAAAGAGCGATAGTAAAAATCTCTGCACCGGGAGACTGGAAGGAAATAAGATAAAACATCATTTGTCTAAACATATCTTTGGGTGGTTAGATCAAAATTTATTTTTTATCCCTATTTTTATAGTTTTCTGAATTGTCTGCATTTGATAGTTTACTTTTATAATGGAACATTCATATTTAAAGTGACCTTGTTTTTTGTTTTTGTTTTTTAATGAGTGGAGAGGAAAAGATAGGCTGTCAGAAAATTCTCTCCAAAGCCTATCCAAGTGTCTCAGTCACTATTTCATGAGATCCTCCAATGTGCATAGGGGAGGGGTTGATGATACAGAGGTGAAGGAGATATAAATCCTTTAATTAAATAGATGGCAGTCCAGTTGAGGAGATAAGACCCTTCCTGATACAAGATGCAAAGTGATTTCCTAGCAGTCAGGCTATCGGGAGTAATAATCATAATTACACAACTCAGTGGCAGAGGGGCCGGGAGCTCCAGCTTTAACGCCACCTCCTCCTTTGGGGAGGAGCTCACCTTCATCTCTCAGTCACATTGGGTCTGAACCTGACTTTCCTCTCCTACAGACATAACCTACCTCATGGGGTTGTTGTGAAGCTTAAATGAAACCTACACAAGAAGGGCTGAGCAAGGTACTTTGCAAACATCCCATCCTCAGCACGACTCATCATCACTTCGGCTGGTGTGCCAAGCCTGCTCTTTGAAAATCAGGCTCTCGTGAATGTGGCATTTGAACTCACATTTATCTCATCTCAAAGCCAATGGTCTTATTCCAACTAGCCTCTGCATTCCCCTTCTAAGCTCAATCTGAATTTCTTGTAAACTTCATCGTATGGTCTTGTCAGGAAGAAAAATCTGAATTTTCATGAGAACATCAAAGGAGAAATGAATCTGTTTGAAAGAACATCAGAGGAAGGTAGACTCCCCTCTTCGTGCCGTATCTTGCAGCTTCAATCATTTTGCAGTTCTTGTCTCTTGGTACAGGGTTCCTCTGAGGGTGACAGAGGATGCTGGCTTGCTCTGGCTGGAGGGAAGAGGGTAAGGACGCATGGGGTGGGGTGGGTGGGTAGTGGGATCTGGAAGTGTCTCAAGGACCTCTGCAATGAAAGCCAAGAAGTGTAGGCAGACTGCCCTCAAGCCAAGGTCAGAAGTCTGGGGGAGCCAAGAGGAAAGCACTGGAGGTTGAGCAGAAGACGTGAGGAAAATCAAAGTGCAGGGAAAATTCTGTCTATGGACTTTGATTAATTCCCAAACTGGTTAGCTCCTTGATGTACTGTGCTGTGGTTAGTTACTCAGTCATGTCCAACTCTTGCAACCCCATGGACTGTAGCCCACTGGGCTCCTCTGTCAAGGGGGATTCTCCAGGCAAGAAGACTGGAGTGCGTTGCCATGCCTTCCTCCAGGGGATCTTTCCAACCCAGGGATTAAACTCAGGTCACCTGCATTGCAGGCGGATTCTTTACCATCTGAGCCACCAGGGAAGCCCAAGAATACTGGAGTGGCTAGCCTATCCTTTCTCCAGGAGATCTTCCTGACCCAGGAATCAAAACGGGGTCTCCTGCATTGCAGGCAGATTCTTTACCAGCTGAGCTGCCAGGGAAGCCCAGTTAGCTCCTTGGGAGAGGCTTAATACTGGTCGTTTCTCCCTGCCCCTCTGGTCAACTGTCTTTTAAGAGAGCTATGTAAACCTAATTGTATCTCACCCCACCTCATTCTTCCTATCTCATTCATCCACTCTGCCCCAGGTCGCTATGAATTAGTCTTTTCCAGAATTTCATATAAATGGAATCATACAGAATTCTTTTGAACCTGGCGTCGTCTACTCAACATACTGTGACTCTCCTCTGAGCATCTTCCCTGTTGTGTGTGTCAGTAATTTGCTCTTTTTTTATTTATGAATGATAATCTTTCCAATCGGTTCATGGGAATTACCTCCATCTCTTCAGATAAGCCAGAGATGGCATTCTCTGACGCCTCTGATGCTTGGTAGGAGCCTGTGCACACGGACAGCCCTTGAGAGTGGCCCAGTCTATCTTCCCTGACCCAGGGCGTGGGAGTGAGCACTCTGTACCCACACTCACCAGCTGCCCTGATACTCAAAGCCCCCGCCTCAACTCCCACAGGCTGGGAGAGAGAGCCTCGAGGGCCCTGGCATGTCTGCCTCCTTTCGGAACCGGTCCAACACCTCACACAGCCATGGCGAGACGTTCTGGTTCAGCCACGGGCGTTAGGAGACGTGGCCAGGTGACCATGGGCAGATCCTTCCAAAACCGTGAACTTTTATTTCCTCATTTGTCAGACAAAGGCATTGGCACTTCCCTGGCTGGTCCAGTGGTTAAGACGTGTACTCCCAGTGAAGGGGCCTGGGTTCAATCTCTGGTCAGGAAACTTTAATCTCACTCTCTGCAAAGTGCAGCATAAAAAAACCAATCAAACGAAAAACAAAGAAAACCCCTCAAAACAAAAAAACAGAGATACTGATATCCACCTCACAGGGCCATCAAGTGGACACTTGGGCATGAATGTGCTGTACAAAGCAGAAAATACGTCCTGTACAGCGGCAGTTAGTCTGCTCATGGGGTGAAATTATCATCCCATCTCAGATTAATAACTGTCTGCTTTAGCTAAGACTCCCTCTCTCCCTCTGGATCTTAGTTTCTTTACTAATCAGATGAGGGGTTGAGCTTGAGTTCTCCAAGGTACCTTCTATCTTGAAACTTTTTGGATTTGAAGGTGCTAAAAGACTTGATTAAGGGCCTACCTCATAGTTCAGCATTGAAAAATAATTTTTTTTTTTTTTTAAGAGGACAACTGGCTTCTCTGAAAATCCTCTTCCTGGGTAAAAGATTCAACTATACTTTTGGGTACAAACCAGTGTTTTTACATCAATCAATAGGCTGAAATCTTTACCTATTTCCAAGCCCATCACAGAAAAGAATAGACCTTCTTCCTCCAGTTCTGCTGGCTGGCGCTATGAAGCATGTTTTGGTGGATGTTTGATGGGGACAAACGTGCCCCCAACTTGCTGGGGCAGCAGGAGCAGCATTCCATTTTGTGAGCTAGTATTTCCATTCCAACCAGCTCTACATGGGCTAAGTCATTCAGCAGAAGGCTCCTGAGGGCTCTACACGGGCTGAGTCATTCAGCACAAGGCTCCTGAGGGCTCTACATGGGCCGAGTCATTCAGCAGAAGGCTCCTGAGGGCTCTACATGGGCCGTGTCATTCAGCAGAAGGCTCCTGAGGGCCTACTACGTGTTGGAAGGTGTGCGTGCACGGCCACTGCCAGCAGCCCTATGATGGAGGAATGAGACCACTTGTAAGGTGGAGAAGCAGGGTCAGTGGCGTGCAGCCCGCAGCATTCCTTCAGTTAATTGTCATCTTGGGTCTAGAACGCTAGGTCCTGTCCGCTGTGATGGGCCCTGCATTGGGCAAAGATAATCCAGATATGTTTGAATTCTTTGTGACTAGGAAGAGGAGGTAATGGCTTAACATTTACTGAAAAGAAAGTCGAGAATTTCAAGATGGCAGTTACTTAACACCCAGTTCAACGACCTCATGTTACTGATGAAGAGGAGGGGGTCCACTGAGGTGATCTGACTTGCCCCGGGTGGCACGGCTGGCTGGCTACGAGTGGAAACTTTTACTCAGCCCTGCCTATTTCCAGATTAGAGCTTTCACGGATGCAGCCCGCCCACGGCGAGAGTGTTGCAGAAACAAGGAAATAGAGAATTAGGAACAAAGTTGTTTCCAAGTCACCTGTCCCCAGTCTGTGGAGTTCAAAGTAAAGAGCAGAATTCTGGGAACCAGTCAGCAGAGATGCTTTTAAAATAGGACAATGCCCTGTCCCTTTCCTGTGACCTCTGGCAGACTCAAGGGCAAATTTCAGAACAGCCGTTTCTGAAAGACCCTCTCAAGCATTAAGATTCAAGTCCTGGGTCGGTGGAAGTGCAAGAGGAGGAGATATATGTATACTGACAGCTGATGCACCCTTTGTACAGCAGAAACCAACTCAACAGTGTAAAGAAAGAATCCTCCAATTAAAAATAAATAATTAAAAGTGTTCCCTAAAAAAGACAGACTCAGGCACTCCAGAGTTGCAATTCCTGCGTTTTCTCAGCTGCACCCCATGACATGTGGGGTCTTAGCTCCCTAACCAGGGATCGGATCCATGCCCCCCTGAGTCGGAAGTGCAGGGTCTCAACCACTGGACCACCAGGGAAGTCCCCAGAAATTCCCTTTTCACAAGCAAAGACTCTTTTACTATTTGGCCCCACACAGGCTTTGTTTTGAAGAACTTTGGCTAGCTATAAAGTTATCTTTATTAATCCATCACGTTACTTTTTTCCATTTTATCTTATGCAAAGACATAAACGTCAGATTGATACGAGACGGTCAGTGAATTGGCACGTGTGATGACAGCTGCCCCGAGGGGTGCCCACCTCCCGTCGGGCTGTGCTGGACGCACACCTGATGGTCTTAGCTCAGCAGATCCTCCTGCCAGCCCTTGAGGTCAGTACCCTTATGATCCCCGGTTCCCACGTGCAGGCACCGGTGTTCAGCGAGGCCATGCTGCTAGGAAGTGGTGGACACAGGAAATCTGAGCCCCTGGGCTGTGCTGGGAAGCACCCCCCATTAGTCTGTACACCTTACTGAGGCCAGGAGAGTAAGCACCCAGGCATGCTGAATCTAGGACCCTGACTGCCTCTGAGGGCCCTTTCCTCCATCCGGGAAGCCCTTCTGGGATCTGGGGCGGCTGAGGAGCTATAGGGGTGCTGTAAGATCCAAGAGGACCCCGACCACCCAGGGCAGCCTGGACTGAGGCACGCGGACTCCGCAGCCTTGAGCACGGTGACCGTTCTCCCCACAGGACACTAGACTCTCACACTGGGGCAGGTGGGGCCACATGGCCCACAAGGGAAGGATGCGAAAATTTGTGAGCCAGGCAGACAGTGGTGCCAAAAAGATTTTTCCATTTCACAGCTGTGTGAACTTGAGCAATGCTTATCATTTCTTCAAGCCTTGGTGTTCCCACCTGCAAAATGGGACCAGGAAAACCTACCTCGGTGCTACTTCAGACGATTCAATGAGAGAAGAATGCCTGAAAAACAGTAGGTACTTACAATTGAGAGCTCCCATTCTTACTATTTGGCAAGCACAGCTCTAAGAATCTCCCTTGGCCATGAACCTGAAATATTCTATTTCTGACTCACCCAGAGTCTGGGTAAGGCTGGGTCATAGCTCTACCCCGGTTGTCTCTTGTACTGACCAAGGTCTGGAGCAGCCCTCTGTGGGTCAGCAACCATTCCCCCCGACCCCCCACTTCACAATCTGGGGAGAGGCATGCCTTCTCCTCGCAAAGACGTGGATGCACCCCGTGCCAGGACAGCTGACCTGGAGAAGTTGACACGTGGATCAGGTGAAGGCAACAGAGAACCAAGAAAGCATGAAAGAGAAGAATGAGGACACAAATGCAGAGGTGATGGTGGAGGCTACATTGAAATTGATGGGGAGCAGGATATAAAATGTAGCCACATTCATAATCATTATTATCTCCTTCTGGCCAAGTGATTATCTTGTTCTCTCAAAGGCCATGTGTGGGGGTATCGTCATCATTATTCCCATTTTACAGATAGGGAGGTCAAGGTGAGTACAGAGCCACCCCAAGACTGAGATCATTTCTCTTATACTCTGTTGCCATCTGACTGGGCTCTGGGTATCCAGTTGGTGAGTGATGCCACGGGCTGGAGCAAAACCACCTTATGGACCTCCCTCGCTCTTTGGGGGGCTCTATGTACCTGACTGACTTTGCCCAACCTCTTCAAATTGTGGTCCCGGCTCAGCAAACCTGCAGGAACTGGCCTCAAGGGGGCAGCAGGAGCCGCGGAAACCTCAGATGGGATGCAAAACTAGACTGTACTTGTAAAGCTAGGGGACACGCACACCAGAGGCTACCCAGGGGAGCCTGAGAAGGGGGCTGACACGCCGAGGCCCACACTGCTTGCTGGGAGCTGGAGGCAGGCTTTGAGAGAGGGGGACGCAGAAGGGGGTTGACTTAGCATGCTTGGCCTCCTGCAGTCTCCCCTCCTGACTAGTCAGGGGTTTAAATGTGGCGTGCTCAGCCCCCAGGAGTGAGGGAGGCAAGTACAGTCTGGGGAGGGGGAGAGCCAGAGAGCAGGGGTGTTTGGGATGCATCAAGCTGGAGTCCATCAGGACGGGCCTTTCCCAAGCCACCAGGGACCACAGTGAGCCCAGGCATTTCTCAGGACTGTACTTAGGCCCCTCTGGCCTCTGCCTAAACCACTTGCCACCACTGTGTAGTTCTAGGGTCCCCTAAGGGCCAGGCTCCTTAGGGACCTGAGTCAGAGGGTCTGGTCTTTTGGCCGTTGTCCAGAGGATCTGTGTGTGCGCTCACATCTGACAGCCCCTGCTCGGTGCTGGCAACAGGAAAACCTCATGGAAGGACCACAGAGGATGAATACAGCTGTTTATGGCTCACCCCTTGCCAGGCCCTAAGTGCTCTGGGATATCTTTCTAAGTATCTCCCCCTTCGCGGTATTTCCTTTGTTCTTTATACAGGATGACCCAGACGGAGGTTCAGAGAGGTGAAGTGCCATGCCCAGGGCACACAGCAGTCAGTGCCTGAGGCAGGATCAGAACTCAGGGCTGCCTGCTTCTAAAGCAGGAGCCCTTTTACTCTGCAGGTAACCAGGCATGTGTTGGAGAAGCAGTAAGTTTGTGTCCAGCCCAGGATCAAGGAAAGGAGCCAGGATGTCTGTAGCCTTCAAGAAGGATTCTTGCCTTGGAGCCTGCACCACGGGCCCTGGCATATATCAAACACTGAGACACTTAAGATTTTTTTAAAAAACTTTTGATGATATAGGAGAGCTAAGCCTTTTGTTCTCTTCTCCACCCTGGCCTCTGCCAGAGATGGCTCATCCCCCTGATCAGACCAGAGGCCGTGTGGCTCTGGACTTGAACCCTGTGCATTTTGGCAGGAAGGGGGTCGGGACTGGAAGAAGGGTCTGAGTCTGGCAATCCACCTTCAGACTCCTCCAGCTTCCTGGAAGCAGGCCCGTCCAGCTCTGCTTCCCACTGCCCTTGGATTTTCCGATCTCAGTTTCTTTGTATGAAAAATGGTTCTCCTGCCTGTAGCCCCACTGGAAATTTGCAAGGATTCCGTGAGAAGGAGGCTCTGGGAACCCGAGTGTGCAGTACGGCCGACAATCATTACTGAGGACAACTACTGCGTGCTGTCTCTGTCGCTGTGGGGTGAGCCTCTGACCACACTGACTCCATCCCATAGTCAAATAAGATTCAAATAGTCCATTTGAACGATCCCTGTGGTGACCTCATAAACGTTTGACTAGCTCTGGTCAATCAGATGATCTGTGTTGTTGGTGTCTCTTCGTGTTATTTTGTCTCTTATCTATCAGTCTCAGTGTCATCAATATTCAAGATAGTTATTTGAATGACTAGAAGCCAGACGTTTCTTTCCAGGCCCCACAGCCCAGACCTGCTGAAGTGCTTTCCTTCCTCGGGCTTTCCTAGATTGCGAAATGACAAGGTTTCCACTGCGCTCAGGACAGTCCAGTCCCCTGCCACCTGAGGGTCCTCCCTGCCAGCTCAACGCGGTGGAGCCCACAGGTCATCCACAAAGCATCAGCTTTCCCCCAGCCTGCATAAATAAGAAAAGGAAAAATGGCCACATCAGCATCTTGAGGTGTTTCAGATTGCTGGATCTCTTCAGCCTTTCATCAAAGGTGATGCTTAGCCAATAGGCTGGTGAATCGGAAACAGGGAAAGGAAAGACAGAGACAATTAATAACATCACTTGCTCAGAAAGATGGCCCTCAGAGCCTGCCCCACTGCCCCAACAGCAGACACCTCTCACCTTTGGAATCTTCCAGGTCTTCCTGCACCAGATATCTTCTGCTTATGGTTCAAACTACAATGGCAGCTGTGAGCGGGTAACAGCTCTTTGGCTCTTTGGAGCTGGGCTGAGATCTCAGAATCTCCCAATTTGAGCAAGTGCTTTATTCTCTCTGAGCCTCAGTTTCCACATCTGTGTGATGGGTACTTCTTAGTCTTAATTCCCCAATGTAGGATTAAGGGGAGGACTTGAGATAATTCATAGCAGTGTTGGTATTTAGTAGATGTGGACCATGCCAACCCCACTCCCAGACCCCACCCCAGCCAAATCTCCAGGCTTTTTAGAAGACTGTTGCTTTGTAGTCGACAAATTTCTGACTCCTCAATTTCCCAGGTGGCGCTAGTGGTACAGAACCCACCTATCAATGCAGGAGATGTGAGAGGTGTGGGTTCAGTCCCCAGGTCAGGAGGATCCCCTGGAGGAGGGTGTGGCCGCCCACTCCAGCGTTCTTGCCTGGAGAAGCCCATGGACAGAGGAGCCTGGTGGGCTACGGTCCATGGGGTCACAAAGAGTCGGACATGACTGAGAGACTTAGAACCAGCACCAGCACCAAATAAGGGTGCCAATAGTACTTTCGCTTTGACTAGAAATTGCACGTCTGGGTCTCTAACCAGAGGAAATGAAAACCTTCAGTTTACATGATCATGGATGATTATTGCTACATTGGCTGAACTGTTGAGAGGAAACTAGAAAACTCCTACAAAACTAATATGCATTAATAGGGGAAAGACCAAATAAACTATGGTACATCTGCAGTGTTGAATTAAAGATCTATGACAATAATTTCTTTTTCCTTTTATTCATTTGGAAAGATGGCTATGATGCATTCAGTGAAAATGTTAGGCAGGGAAATACATATAATATGATTTTTTTTTTAAACATCTTTTTTTTTTTCTCACTCCAATAGGTGAATATATATATTTCTAGGAGCCTAACAAGAGATGTGGCACTTCCCTGGTGACTCAGTGGCACAGAATTCCCATGCCAATGCAGGAGACCCAGCTTTGATCCCTGGGTTGGGAAAATCCTCTAGAGAAGGAAACGGCAACCCACTCCAATATTCTTGCCTGGGAAATCCCACAGACAGAGAAGCCTGGCGGGCTACAGTCCATGGGGTCGCAAAAGAGCTGCCCAGGCCTTGGCACAGGCCCCTGTGCTGACCCTGACTTAGTGACTAAACCATAACAAGCGACGTGGAGTGATATACATCAGCTGCCAGCACTGCAAGTGGGGTGTAGAAGGGAGACTAGAGGGGGAAGAAGATTTAAGAGTCTGTTGAATTTACATCTATTCATCTCTGCATTGTTTGCTCTTTTCTAAACACGTGTCATTTTTTTTTGTAATGAAATAAAGTTGTTAGAAGACATGTATTCACGTCCTCAGTGAATGAAACGAGTGTTGGAACGAGGTCTAGTAATCCTACCATTTCACTCTTTTGAAATGGGAAGTGTTTTCCTGTCTCTACCAATATGCAAATACCCCTGAGGGGACTGATAAAGCCAGAGTTGTCACTGAGCACTAATCTGGGGCTTGTCAGCCTCAGGCCAGGATTAAAATAGGGGTGTGTGCGCGCGCGTGTGTGTGTGTGTGTGTGTGTGTGTGTGTGTGTGAGCGCGAGCGCGCACCTGCTCCTATGTGGGGCGGGGGAGGAGCAGAGAGGAGTATCATCTGTCAGTTACTTTCTGCATGTCCCGTGGTGTGCTATGCGTCTTCATACGCAGACCCCACCCCATTGAGTCCAGCTGCAGCCCTGCAGAACAGGGACCGGCCTCATTTCACGAACAAGGAAACTACAGGTCTAAACGGTTTGTGATGGTCTTGCCTAAGATTATACCCCAAAGGCTGAGCTGGATACAAACGCAGGCCTTCAGATTCCAAGGCGAAGCAGGATGGTTCCAAAAGATCTGTTTTAAAACAATATGAATAATAAGAATAGCAATAGTAGCCACTCCTTTAGGGTGGGCCCACTATCGCATCTCGGGAGTGTACTACCTGCTGTCTGCTTAATAAAATATCTGTTTGAAGGAAAAAAAAGAATAGAAACAATAAGACAGCTAGCATTCATTGCATTTTAGCTTCATCCTTGCCAGATCCTGTCAAGTACTTTCGGTGACTGTCTCAGTTTTCAAAAAGACCGACGGTAGGAACCATTATTGCTCCCATTTAACAGATGAGGGAGCTGAGCCACAAGTAAACTGTGGCAGGAAGCAAACTCACAAAGTGGAAAGAAGGAATTTGAAGCCAGGCAGTCTAGCTTTAAAGCCTGCCCTTTGGGGCCCCAGGGACACAGAGCTTAGATGCCAGAGTTCTAGACTGCCATTCGGCGCTCTTTCCACTGGATGAGGCTGACCTCAGTCCCCGGGAGCTGCTCAGAGATCAAGCCTGGATGCCTCCCTGGCTCTCCTCCGGCTCTTCCAAACAGGCCTTAGTGAGGCTTCCAGGGCTGACTTTAACTTTGTCCTTCTCTGGGGCAGCTCGGGGCATCTCAGTTCGAGCATCCTGTCTGCATGGACATCAGCTGCCCACCCCCAGGCCTTGGCACAGGCCCCTGGGTCAGCCGGGCACCTGTCTTCAGGCCTCACTTGGAGAAAGCCATCTCACTTATCTAAGACAGGGTGTGCCAGAAGTTAGGCATTTTCTCTCCACTGGAATGATTTTTGTAATCTCTGCCAATCACCCAAAACATTATTTATTTAATATTTTAATTTAAATCCTCTTGCTGTTTGTTTAAAATGAGGGAAAAAACCCCAAACTTTAAAAGGAAATATTTGTCATGGTAAACCTATATTACATTTATTACGTTTGGTGAACCAGCATATCTTACCATAGATAGGATATTGTGAAGCGAAGACGATAGAAAGCAGAACGAGTGTTGGAGAGACAGGCAGACTCGCCAGCACCTGCCTTTCTCCTTGACGCCCTGAAGGCCTGAGTGAGCCCGAGGCACCGCACCACGTGCCTGGGTGTTGCTGGCTGTGGCTCAGTGGCTCCCCAGCCGCTGTTGAGAAGCGTCACCTTGGACATGTTCTTTCTCCTTGATACCCCGGGTGTTGGCCATGCAGCTCTCGCAGCTGCTCTAAGGAACTCTGTGCTCATCAGTCCCTCCAGAAAGCCTCTAGGCTAGAGCACCTGTCCTGCCCAGTGATGACCAGCCCAGCAGGCCTGTCCTTCAGGCCAGTCCAGGCCCCTCCACTGGCTGATGGGGCTGCTTTGAGAGCCTTCCAGGAAAAGGTCTGGAAGGACGTGACATTCGCTTTAACAGGTAATACTGCCCTCTAGAAGGGGAGTGGTGTTAGGGGAGACAAACTATCTTATTGGGTCATCTGATTTTTTTAATACTGAGAAAATATTTAATAATAAGGAGGGCTTCCCAGGTGGCCCTGGTGGTAAAGAACCTGCCTGCCAATGCAGTAGATGTAAAAGACGAAGGTTCAATCTCTCGTCCAGAAGATCTCCTGGAGAAGGAAATGGCAACCCACTCCAGTATTTTTGCCTGGAGAATCCCATGGACAGAGGAGCCTGGTAGGCTAGAGTCCACGGGGTCGCACAAAGTCAGACATGACCTAAGTGACTTAGCATGCATGTAATAATAAGGAAGACTTTCCTGAGATAGTCTGGCATCCCAGTGCACTATCCTACTATTTAAGTTATTGGGTATTAAATATTCACAGCAGCTGTATTTTAGAGGTGAGAAAACTAAGGCCTAGAGAAGTTAAATAACTAGCCCCAGGTCATACAAAGATGAATGAGAGAGATGGGACTCGAACCCACACAGTCTGGTTCTCTGTGTGTTCGTTTTATCGTGCTGCCTCTCAGCCCGAGAGCCAAGGACTGTGACCGATGCTGGGGAGAGAGATGGAGGCAGAGTGAGACTCCTGGGGTTCTCTCTGCAGGGTCTCCCGCCCTTTGCTTTGCTGGGGAGGTGAGGCTGACCTTGCACTGCCTGTGTCATTCTGGCGCACATCCAGCCAGACACTGCCAGGATGGAGTGTGCAGAGCTCACTGGAGGCGGATGAAGCCAAGCCCCGCTTCCCCGCTGACAGCAGCCCCTGGCCCAGGCCGGCCCCCGGCTGGCCCTGGGTGACCCCCCAGGAGTGCAGGAGGAGCGCTGCCCTCGCTGTCTGTTGTGGCTTGGCAGAGGTGCACGCCAGCCTCCCCAGGCGCTCCAGCCCTCCTGTTTACCCTGCAAACAGTCAAGCGCTCCATGCCGCAGTTCAGAGGCCAGGGGGCAGCCGCCTCGGGGCTCCGGGCGGTCCAGGCCTGTCTGAGCGTCCCTGGGCCTGCGCCTGCACACGCGCCCAGAGGCCGTCTGCCCAGGAATTAATGGCCCACACCCTCTGTAGGTGTGGACACGAGCCAGGGAGGCGGTCAGGGCAGGAGGAGGGGAGGGGACGCAGGGAGGGCAGGTGCTGCTGGGCTCTGCCCAACTCAGCCTCTCAGAAACCTTGTGACCTTGAGCCTCTGGGGCCTGAGGCCTCAGTTTCCCATCTTTCAGAGCCGGGGAAAGCAGCAAACTCACAAACTCACAAGATTCTGGAGATGTATCTGCTGGGGGCATGGCAATGGAACGAGATCACCAATTTTTTTTTCTTTAATTTTTTGGCTGTGCCACGTGGCAAGTGGGATCTTAGTTTCCCAACAAGGGGTCGAACCCATGTCCCCTGCATTGGAAGCAAGAGGCTTAACCACTGGACCACTAGGGAAGTCCCAAGAGCACCAATATTGAACAATATTATTATGATAGTTAGAAGGTGTTCGACTCCTGGCATTGAACTAAATCTTGAAAACCTGGCATTGAAAGCATAACATATTTTCAGAAGAGTATCCTGGTGGCTCAGAGGTTAAATCGTCTGTCGGGAATGCAGGAGACCCGGGTTCGATCCCTGGATTGGGAAGATCCCCTGGAGAAGGAAATGGCACCCCACTCCAGTACTCTTGCCTGGAGAAGCCCATGGAGGGAGGAGCCTGGTAGGCTACAGTCCACGGGGTCTCAAAGAGTCAGACATGACTGAGCGACTTCACTTTCACTAATTATAAATGTCCCCCTGAATGAATTTTAGCACATTGAACAGAACTGCAAATAGCACCCTGCAAATAGATCAAGAGGCAGAATATCCCCAACATTCCTGACAAAGTCCTCAGATGCCTGTCTGGCAACTAGCTACCGTCCAACATGCATCGTCTCTTGATTCTCCAGAATTCCAGGAGGTGGTGAGCAGGGCCATGGCTACAGCATCCTCTGCTCTGATGTTCCAATTCTCCTGCTGCTTCTTTGGTTTATGGAGCTAGCCCCTTCTCCCCCACCTGAAGGCGTGTCTAACTCTTTAATTAAAATGAACTTTATCACAAGAGTTTTCTGAGACTTTCATAGAGAAGATTTCAAGAAGACTGGAGATCTCCTAACTGTAATAAGATCACTAATGGCAATAGAAATAGCTCTTATTTATGGAGCATCTGCTTGTGCCAGGAACTTACATAGCTAAGTGCAGTGAATTCTGGTTATGTTCTGTGAGGTGGGTGCTGTGTGTCCTCATTTAAAGGCGTGGGCACCGAGGCTGGGAGAATAAAATAATTTTTCCAGGGCTTTACCATCCATAGTTGGCAGAGCCAGTATTCCAAAGCAGGCCTGCTCAGTTGCAGAGCGTGTGATCTTAATGATGAAGCTGGACCCCAATCTATACCCTCCTGCCTTTTGAAAGCTTCTTAAAATCACGACTGCTAGTTAATCCTTGGTCAGAACCAGTGGGGCTTTCCAGGTGGCTCAGCAGTACAGAATCCGCTTGCTGATGCAAGAGACTCAGGTTTGATCCCTGGTTTGGAAGATCTCCTGGAGGAGGAAATGGCAACCCACTCCAGGATTCTTGCTTGGAAAATCCCAGGAACAGAGGAGCCTGGCGGGCTGGACCCCAACTGAGTGCACACGCGTGCAGAAGCAGTGAGACAACTTGAGGAAGTTACACTGTCAGGGAAGGAAAGAGCCCCAGAGGGCTCAGGACTCGCATAATACAGTAGTTACATTTCTGTGTTCATGGACCGGTATTAGAATCTGAGGGCATACTCTAAAGGATTGCAAAGCAAATACCAGATTTATAAAAATAAATTGAGCGATATTGAGGATTTGGATGTTTACTAAACACATGAATGCACAGATGAGTAGCGATGTGTAGCTCCAGCTCTGCATCTTCATTGCCTCCTACAGGGGCGGCCACTTTGTAGACCTTGGTGTCTGCTTTGTTGCTTGAAGGAGTGATCACACTGAGTGACACTAGGGATCTTAGTAGCACACCACATCCCTGCATCTCAGGCCTCCGGTACGGCCTCACATCCAGCATGTGTGTCTGACTCTGTGTGACCTCATGGACTCCAGTTTGCCAGGCTTCTCTGTCCATAGAAGTCAGGCAAGAATACTGGAGTGGGTTGTCATTTCCTCCTTCAGGAGATCTCCCTGACCCAGGGATTGAACTTGGGTCTCCTGCATCTCCTGTACTGGCAGGGGGATTCTTTACCACTAGCGCCGCCTGGGAAGACCCCTCAGATCTAGCAACCTCCCTGGTTTCTCAATGTCTGCCATTTTCCTTCAGGCCAGAGAAGGGCAGTAGGAAGCTCTAGGAATAGCTAGTGTTAAAAAAAAAAAAGGAATAGCTAGTGTATTTATATATATATATATATAATTATATATTATATATATAATAATATATATATAATATATATAATCCAGATTCACATTGGTTCAAGATGCTTTCTTCAAGCTTAAAAAGGCTGGCGCTGGGATGCTCTTTGCTTCAAATATGAAAAGACTCGGCAACCATGGCTTGAGCAGTGACTTCATTGATTCTCCCATTATAAGAACTCCAGAGCCATGAAAGTTCCAGAAAGTTCCTCCCATCTCTCTAATCCTTTGCGCTTGGGCCTGGGACTGTCCCCTCATGGTTGCCACATGCAGCGATAGCTTCTAGCATCACAGCTACCTACCCACACCAACATCCAGCCAAAGAAGTGTGTTTCCTTCCATTGATGGGTTACATGCTCACATGCAAGGAAGCCTCGGAAAGACAGTGTCTAGCACTTCCAGTTTCTACTATGATGGAGAGTGGCTCTGCCTGTAAGGAAGAAGTGAGCCTAGGTTTTAGGAGACTGGCTATTGGAAGGGTAATCAATAGAACTACCACGACTGGCAAAGAAGAACTGCATGTCACCAATATGGTTCTGCAGCTGTCTCCCACACAGGGCATGGACTCACGCAGCCAAGCTCACTGCACCAGTGCAGACCTGCTCCCCAGACTGCACACTTCAACCATGTCCCTTCCCTGTGTGAGGACGGGGAACATAAACATGGAGAATGTCTTCCGACAAAAACCAGTTGCCTTGAGCATCCACAATATGCCAGGTTCTGTGCTAGAGGCTTAATCTATTATTTCATTTGTCCTCCTATTTTACAGATGAGGAAGTTGAGGCTCAGAGAGGTAAGGGACTTGTCTGAGGTGGCACAGGTGGAATTGAACCCAGTTCTCTGACTCCAGGCCTGCCCTCTTGGAAGCTATTATGAAATTGCCCTGACCTGAAGTCTCTGGGGCTTCAACATGAATTTGCATTCTGGTAGCATCTCCTTGGCTTAAGGTCGAGCCAGAAGTGCCTCGGTTTTCCCGCCTGGCCTGGCTTCAGCTGACCCCTAATCTAGGTCCTGTCTCCTGCTGGACTCCTTGCTCCTACCAGTTACTTCCCTTGTGTGCGTGTGTTTGGGTGGGTCTGGGGCAGCAGGGTCACTTTCACTTGCCACTTCAGGAATGCCTCTTTCCAGGCACCTCAGGCCACCGCTACAGAAGGCAGGTGGGCAATCAGACCGGATCTTGGAATTACAGACAGGGAAAATCCAAGGGAGTAGATCCTGTTGGCTCTGGGCAGGTGCAGCTGTTGTTGTCCCCAGCCTCAAGTTCTGGCTGCCACCCCTCCCCTGGGCCACGGGCAGAGGGCGGGGTGCTGCAGGAGCATCAGGGAGCAGGGTGAGGGTGTGCTCCACGTGGACATGCCCACACCGGCCCCACAGCCCCTATGCTGGAGCAAACACGCACCCCATCCTGTCAAGAGAACCCACTGGACGTTGTGAGGTTGCCCCTGCCAAATAAACACAGTTAAGCTTGTTGTACGCTTTCCCCAAAATAAAAGTTGTCAGACACCCTCAATCTCCAGGGTCAGGCTTTTGGGAAGTGACCCCCCTCCTCTAGCTAGTCCCTGTAAGAGAATTCTGGTGCAAGGGAGAACCATCAGACCCACAGTCAACCATCTGCTTCATCTTGTCCATCTCACTCTCCCGTCCTCTTCTCTGGATCTGAAATGCCCCTACTAGGAAGGACAGTCATTTTGCATAACGGAGTTCTACTTGAGAGCAGGAAGTTGATCATCCCACCAATATTTTCGAAGGCCCGGCGACGGGCTCATCCTGGGCTTCCCAGCTTAGAGCGCTACACATGCCTGGATCTCTTTCCATCCGCCTGTCCATCCAAGCCCTCATCCATCCAACAAGCGTTTGATGAGTGCCGGCTATGTGGCAGGCACTGAGGATCAGGGAATGGGATACCCTGCCCGTGCAGAGTTCACCGTGTGGTGGAGGAGACAGACAGGTCACCCCTGTGATGCTCTCACGTGCAAGGAGCTACATACCTTGATGGGGGTCCATCTCTGCCTCACCCCAAAGCATTCGGTTTCAGTGGGCCCTGTCATCATTTCAGGAGTGGAGGATGCTCTCAGGGAACAAGACAAGTGGTCAGATGAAGGAAGACCACCCTGGATTGGAGTGGGTGAGATAGGAGGCAGACATAGGCAGGGTGGCTGACCCAGAGGTGAGGGGATGGCTCTGAAGCAGATGGGGAGGGTATGGAGAGGGAGGGAGGGAGTTGAGCACTGTAGGAGGTGATGTCAATAGGACTGGGTGAAGGATAAGAGGGTGGTGAGGGAAGGAGAGTCAAAGGTGACACCCACACATCTTTTTGGGGAAACTGGGTGGATGTTGGGGATCCTCCCTGATGACAAAGAAACGCTGGAAGAGGGGCTGATCATCAGGTCACACAAAGGCAGTGGAGCTGGACTAGCACTCAGCTTTCTATCAAGGCGCTCCGTCCAGGAGACATGGCCTCGGGGTACAGTGGGGAGAAGGCTGCTGTTGCTTTAGGAGAGGGAAAGCTGCTGCTCCCTTAGAGCAGTGGTTTCAGCTGGGGGTCCTCCACCCAGGGGACATTTATTAATGTCAGGACGCAACTGTGTTTGTCCCAACGTGGCATCTAGTGGGTAGAGGAAGGTGTGCTGCTGAACATCCTACAGTGCCCCAGACTGGAGAGCGATCTGGCCCCAAATGCCCACAATGTTGAGGTCTTGAAACACCTCATTAGAGAAGCTGGACAGTGAAGTTCCATCATGGCAGCTTGGGAGCCCGAAGCTTAGGTTCAAAGCTCAGCTGCCCCGCTTTAGTGCCTGTCTGGCCACAGGCAAGTTGCTTGGTTGCTCTGTGCCTTGGGTTAAAGGAGCTCTGGATTGTCAAGCATCGAGCGTTTCACATGGAGCCTAGTGTCTAGGAGATGAGCGTTTAGTAAAGGGGAGCAGTTTCTAAGCCTGTCCCCAGTCACCTTAGACGGTCACGCCCTGGGAGCATGAGGGAGCTCACCTCTGCCTGCACCTGCTCACCTTGGACGCTGGCTGTGACACGTGTGTGTAAGCTGGGTACGAGCACAGCTGGGCTCTCACATGATGCCAGTCACCATGCAGAATACTTACGTGCCTTAGTGCCAGGGTCCAGCCCCAGCTGATCCAGGGTATTCGAAGGAGAGACGGCGTAGGCGAGGGTCAGGAAACAACTGCTTAATTAAATGTTAATTAAGGATATAAAGAGTAATAGAATGAGGATAGCTCAGTGAGGAAATTCAGTGGAGAAAAGCGGCTGAAATAAGGATAGCTCAGTAGGAAAATTCAGTGAAGAAAAGAGGCTGAAATAAAATTCCAAAGCAGGGAATTAACGTCACCTATGAAGGCCGCAGGCATCCTCCCGTTCTCCCGAAGGAGAGGAGACACTAAGGCCTCCCCGGTCGGATCTTAGAAGCCCAGGCAAAATTAGTAGGCTTGACGAGCTTCCCCGCCTCAGAGGAAAAATTCAGCCAGAAGGTGAAAGAAAGAACGACATGGGGAGACCAAATTTCGGTGAACAAAAAACGGGGAGTACTTTATTTTCCAAAGTAGTTTTATACCTTAAGTTGTGCATAGAGGATAATGGGGGAAGGGGTGGAGTCATGCAAGGACAGCAGTTCCTGGTTTTAACTGAAGCCGGGCTTTCAAACTTATCATATGCAAAAGTTCAGGTGATTTACATCATCTTCTGGCCCGGAGGCCTGTTAACATTTTAAGAAACTTATTTTTCTCTAAAGGTGATTATTCCAAAGTCAGGCACCAGCCTCCAAAAAAGCATTGGACAAAGCTGCATTTTACATTTCTATACACCCATTATATCAATCAATACACTGCCAAGGACACAGTAGGTAAGGAGTATGGAGACTTAGCAGCAAACATTGGCCCAACAAGTGAAAAACCCTTCACCAATACAATTTCTAATCAATCTTTTAACTACTCAAAAGAATCTGTGTTTAGACAGTTTAGAACATCTCCTGCCTCTCACAGTTGGGAGGCTCTGAATAATCACATGTGGCCGGAAAAACCTATTCAGGCACGCTAGAGGACTTCCAAATGAGTTTGTAGGTTGAAACACTGTCACACCCAGGAATTATTAACTGGAGCTGTAAGCTAACTCTCTTTTCAGAGAGAGGTAGTGGGGGACAGACCCCCGTAAAGTCAGAGGTGTAGGTGAAAGCACAAAGCAGAAAGTAGGCAGACTGGTTTTGGGGGTAGATGCTTGAGAATTTCCAGGGGGACTCCTGAGGCTCGATCCCGCCTTTGCGTATGCCGAGCTTCCTTCCTCATGACCTTTGTCATGGGTGGAGTTCCTCACTCTGGCTCCCGGCAGAGAGAGAATTCCAGTTGAGCTATTCCAGATCCTGAAAGAGATGCTGTGGAAAGTGCTGCACTCAATATGCAATATGCACTCAATATGCAATATGCTGGCTCCCGGCACCTTAGTTCATGTTATCCTCAGAAAACCCTATCAAGTAGGGAAGTTATTCCTATTTTACAGGTGAAATGACTGAGACTCAGAGAGATCATGTGCTAGGCACTGTGAATACATACAGGAATAAGGCTTATCTGTAATCTCTTAAACTTCTGTTCAGTTAGGGAGACAGGAAAATAAATTGACACTATAACAAAACAACAGCAAGTGTAATTTCCACTCTACCTCATCTGCCCTGCATTCAACAAATGATTCCTGAGCATCTACTATGGACCAGGCCCTGTCTCGGTCACCTGGATTCTTGTCTCTAAGTAGTTCACAGTCTAGTGGGCAAGACAGATGACAGGATAACACAAGCTACCAGCATCCATATGACTTGGCATCTCCCTAGTGCCAGGTACTAACGTGCTTTGGCTCATTCAACCTTAAAATTTGTCATGACAAGGTATTACTGCTACCCTCATTTTACAGTTTGGGGACTGAGGTTTTGAAAGGTTATTAAGAAATTTGCCCAAAATATTACAGCTGATTTGTGGTGGAGCCAAGTGGGGAAGCTTTGGTCTTTCTAACCCCAGAGCTGAAAGTCAGATAGATTCCATATTTTATAGGTATCACCTGCTCATACCTGGCACCCTGTTCCTACCACCTTCTCCGTTTGCCTCAGACATCCCTTTAAACTTCACTTTCTGGAAGTGGTCAGCAGTCAGCCCTGGGCTTGCTCAGCACTGGGAGAAGATCCCATTCATAGTTTTAAGGTAGTGGGATCCTGGGTGTTGGCAAGCTGAAGCTTGTTCCCGCGAAGCCCAGACGGCAGTAGACAGAGCAGGGCAGTCCTAGGGCACCGCCTAGAACTCAGACAGCCTCCTGAGGGCACTACTTCCTCATGCGGCAGGATCTCCTTGCACTGACAGGGCCAGGAGGATGTAAGCTCAGCCCATCCTCTAAGAGGGGCTGAGGGCATGTGTGCTTTAAAGGAAGAGGAAGAGGGACCCTGCAGGGTTATCTCATCGAAGGGGCTCCCTGTAAGGACCCAGGGAGGGCCATCATTTCCCTAGCTGCCTTTCCAAGTTTCCCTCAACGGAGCACAGTTGGATGGCTCAAGGCAACCCATGCGCTGACTAAATGCAAGCCGGTGGATTCCCCTCTTCCGGGCACAGGTCCCAGGTGTCCCTGCCGTTACTGCAGCATGCCAGGGTACCAGTTGGAGTCCTGTCAATTGCCTGCACAGCTACCGATCAGTAAATCACGCATTTGTGGCCAAATTTTTTGTGGTTCCATTTATTCACCAGATATCACTGAGAATCTCTAAGAGGCCTGGCGCTGGCATCTGAAAGTCATGATGCAAATGGGGCGTGGTGAGCCAAGCAGATACGGCCTGTCCTCAAGGGCACATGGGATGGAGGCCGTTTCCATGGCTACTGTCACGGCTGGGGTTGTGGCCTGCTGTCTCCAGCAACAGGCAGTTTTCTAGAAGAGCCGAAGAGCAGGCACATCTACCTAGAATGTTCTGATGTGAGAGTGTCCAGAGGCATCCACATCCATCTGGGGGACCCCAGAGACCTCTCAGAGGTGGTGGCCTCTGATAAGACCAAATTTTCACAAGTGGAGCTGGAGAAATCCTTTAGGTGGAGGAAAAATGATCAGAAAAACAGCAAAAAATTCTCAAAAAAAATTATCAGAAAGTTTGCCATGTTCCAGACTCAGAATACCTGTTTTGCTCAGTCATATCTGACTCTTTTGCGACCCCATGGACTATAACCCACCAGGCTCCTCTGTCCATTGAATTTTCCAGGCAAGAATATTGGACTGGGTTGCCATTTCCTACTCCAGGAGAGCTTCCAAACTCTGGGACCGAACCTGTGTGTGTCTCTTGTGTCTCCTGCATTGGCAGGCAGATACGTTACCACTGGCACCACCTGAGAAGCCCACAAGTCACAGGAGAGCAACAGGGACCTAAATAAGGCCGAAACTGAATTGCCCCCCCCCTCAATCATCGATTCTTTCTTTCACTCACTTGCTCATTCAAGATACATTTATCATATACCTGGCACTGTGCCACGGGCTTTACAGGGTGATCTTATTTACGCTTCACAGCACCTCCCTGAGGTAGGAACTCTCCACACTTGGTACACTGTACAGATATGGAAGCAAAGCTCAAAGAGGGAAGGTCATTGGTCAATGTTGCACAGCCAGTAGGTTGACTTAGGTCAAATTCTGATTCTGCCACCTTCAACTGTGTGACCTCAGACTTCACAAACATTGCTTTCCTCGTGTACAAAACAGCTGTGATGATCCCTAACCCACAGCTGCAGTGGGGTTAAATGTTCCCAAAAGGTCTGGTCTGTAGATGCTTTTGGTATACTTCAATTCTCCTGCCCTGTCTTGGCTCCCAGGGTTCTGGGCTGTGACTCTTCTTAGAACCAGGCAGGGCTTGTTCTGTCCATGAAAATCTGCCCCCTCAGCCCTCAGGCCACCCATTCCTGACCTTCTGGAAGCATCTACCACAGCTGAGTGGTGGTGTTCAGGTCCAGATCTCTGGTGCGTGTGTCCTGGGGATGCCACCCTGCAGGGAGGGTGTGGGGAGGGTGCACATTCCCCTCAGCTGAGAATGTGAGGATTCAGCAGTCCTAGTTCTCATATCTCTGTGCCTGAGCATTGCTGCCAGAAACTAGCAAGGCAGTACGTGTTTTAAATGTAAGGTAATAAAAGTTTGGAAAAATAAAATTGAAATCTTGCCCAAGTGCTAACTCCTGAAAGGGCCCGTTTGTCTTATTAGGAGCCAGCTGATTAAGTATGAGTGGAAACGTTGGCGGCAGTCAAAGTCCTGGCTCAGCCAGGGAGAGAGAGCCCCAACTGGCCCCAACTTCTGGGGCCTCGGGGTCCTGATGCTGGTCTGGGGGAAAATGAAAGTGAAAGTGTGAGTCACTCAGTCGTGTCCAACACTTTGAGACGATCATGAACTGTAGCCCACCAGGCTCCTCTGTCCATGGAATTCTCCAAGCAATAATACTGGAGTGGGTAGCCATGCCCTTCTCTGGGGATCTTCCCGACCCAGGGCTCCTGCACTGCAGACACATTCTTTATCATCTGAGCCACCAGGGGTTTGGGGGAGGGGCCACCCTATAAAACTTCCATGGGCTGCACTGGGCTGGAAGACACAGAAACCCAGTTTGAAAAAGAGTCAGATGAGGGGGGAAGAGAAGACGATGGAAGGCAAACCAGGATAGTAATCCCAGTTTAGCTCCACACTTCTTGGCACTGTCTCTTGCCAGGTTTTGTGCAGGGTGCTTTGATAAATGCATCCTCTCCAAGCCATACAGCAGCCCTAGGAGGTGAGAGCTGCACTGGGATAGCAGATACGCTTGACTGTGTTTGCTTTGTGGTGGGCTGGCACTAGAGAAAGGCCAGGGAGATAGCAGGGCCCTCCATTTAAGGAAGCTCCCACTCTCAGGGTTGCGAAGGTGCAGGGTTGGCATCTGAGAATGAGAGCCTCCTTAAATGGGAGGGTGGTGGGGAAGGGAAGTTGGGAAAGCAGGCGTCTCAGCTCACCTTGGCCTTGTCTTGCTCTGTGACCCCAGGACAGCTACTTTTCTAGACCTGAATTTCCCCAGCTGTGAACCTGGGTTCAAGAGCACCTACCCCTCAGGGTCATGTGAGGATGACATGAGATGTGCTGGGTAAAGGTGCTCAGATAACCATGAACACTTCTTAAATGAGAACTGATATTATTACCAGATCATTTTACAGATGAGGAAACTGAGGCTTAGAAAGGTCGCACACCTAGGAGGCAGGGTTGGACTGAACCTAGGCTGGGGTGGGGGGCTTAGAGTGAGGTGAGGGATGAGAGGAGGCATTCAGACTTGAGGCCTGGAGATAAGGTGAAGAAGTAGGGCTGTTGCCAAGGACCTGACCTTGAACTTGGGTGGCATCAGCATTGGGGTGCTGCTGTGAGATTATGGATCCGTCATGAAGCTGTAGCTAGCTTCCTAGAGAAACTGACGGAAGCTGGCAATCATCTCCCTCAAAACTGTACCCACCCCATTCCATACAACCTGTGCATATCCCTGGTCTGTACAGGAAGGAGGCTCTTGATTTTCAGATGTCGCATGGGTGCAGCATGTGAGTCCTGGGGCCAGTTTTGCCATAGCCCCTCCTCCCTTCCCTTTCCCCTCATTCTTTATTGCTTTTGATAGGACCTTCTTGACAAGTTGAGGCACTGGGGTTCCAGAGGTTTCCCACCTCTCCCTGTCCCCTGCTTGGGACCTTGCTTGGGTAGACACAAGTAGCCCAGACTGAACCCCCGTGTCACGATCTACATGCTGGCAGCAATTCCTGCTTTGGGTACTGCACACAGTATTCAGGCTCAGGTTACAGAAATGGAAGAGGGGAACGTAGACCTGGCATTTACCAGGCGCCCAATAAAAGTATGACGAATCTGTAGGTAATTTTGCCATGGCCCTAATCATAAAACGTCATCATTACTGGTATATGGCCAATTCTTCCCTGTTGGGTTGTAAGATCTTTGAGGATGTAGGATAGCAACCTTATTTTATTCATGTCTGAATAAAAGATGAAGGGAAGGGTGGAAGGGAGGAGAGAGAAGGGAAGGTGTCAGGGCATCCTAGTTTTTGTCAGCCTGGTAGAATCTCTTTTCCTGCAGACTAAATAGGCTGAGAAAATATAAAGTTGGAGCTGTAGATTGTCAGAAGCGATGTGATGGGAGACAATGGTTGTGACCCACAGGGATGGAGAAAACAAGCCTTGACAATATCAGTTGAGTCTCTGAATCCAGCCAGACCTAGAAGTGCCTCCTGGCTGTATGAATCAATGGTTTTCTGTTTTGTTCTTTTCTTTACTTTTTACCCCCAAAGCTAATGTGCATAAGGTATCCATCACTTGTAACTAAGGACCCTGACTAATACAAAAGTGAGGACGATGTCCTCGATGAAGCGAGTGAGGATGAAGTGGGGTGGGCGGAGGGAGGGATGTCTGCTGCGTGCAGGGAGTGTGCGCTGTGCCGTTTCTGGTACGGTGGGCTCAGGGCTTCTCAAGGGCTAGAATACCGCCTCCAGGTCCACCAGAGAAGAGGGATTAGGGACAGAGGGAGGTTGTAGGTGGGGTGGGGTGGATAGAAGTCCTGGGAGGCAGGGAGAAAGGATTAATGAAAGCCTGAGCAGCAGCTTCTGGTGTTTACAGCAAACAGAAGACTGGGGGCCCAACACCCCCTGGACCTTGGAGGGGAGGGAAGGGTCATAAACAGGGGTGGGAGTGGTGAATGGAGAGAGTGGAGGCAGGTAGGAGGGAGGCGGATCATGATTCCTGGGGCTGTGGCCCCTCTTCCCCATAACCCGGGCTTCTTCCAGGAGCTGGGTTTCTGCTTGCCCCCCCCCCCCCCTCCCAACCCCGACCTCCTGGCTGACCCTGCTCTGAGCGCTCTCTACCCACCTTCCCACTAAGACAGAGATCTGGGATGGGGCCAGGCTCAGGATTTTATCAAACTTCCCAAATGAAGCTCATGACCCCACATGTTTGAAAGCCAGTGACCTAATTCAAAACTCTGTTTTTATGAATGTAAAGACTGAGGACCAAGAAGCAAAAGGGCTCTCTCACCATCACATACTAAGTCAGTATCAGAGGCTGGGACTCAGGTGCCCCCAGCAGAGTAAGCAGTGCTCAGTTTCTGTCTTAGGGCACGTGCTTTTTAATCCCAGCAGGGCCCAGAACGTTGGCTGGAAGCAGAAAAGAACACAGACCTCCCTTTGCTTTTTTACACTTTCAGACCCTAGGAGCAGGGAGAAGGTCCAGAGCCAGCCCTCTGAGCTGACGTATCAATTGTATGTTAAGAGTCGCTTGGCTCTGAGTGAGGGCTCAAATCACCCACAACCCGCAGGGACTCACGACAGCCCCAGGGCGCTTGTCAATGTGCTTTCCTCCTTTGGCCATTTCAGGTTCTAGGGAAGTCCGGCCTCCAAGTAAGACAAAGTTGTGCGCATGCTCACTAGGTTGTGTTGGACTCTGCGACCCCATGGACTGTAGCCCTCTAGGAGCCTCTGTCCATGGGATTTCCCAGGCAAGAACATTGGAGTGGGCTGCCGTTTCCTCCTCCAGGGGATCTCCCTAACCCAGGGATCGAACCCTGAAGGCTCCTGCATTGCAGGCAGCTTCTTTATCACTGAGCCACCAGAGAAGCCCAAGACCACATTTTAATCTCTTGCTACTCGAAAGATGAACTCTGAGCCAGTGGCATCACCCTGAGGCCTCCAGTGCAGAATCTCAAGCCCCACACCACATCTACTGAATCAGACTCTGCATGTTAACCCCAGGATGTGATTCCTACACACGTGGAAGTGTGAGGTGCACTGTTACACGCCACAGTGTAGCTTGAAATAAATGGCTGATTATCTCCGCCACACTTGGCTGATTCTACAGCAAGGCAAACTGGCCTCGTTGATGTATGAGGATGGGCTGTGAAGTATTTGGTCCTCAATGTTTTTTTGTAAATCAGGTCTTGCTGGAAACCCACCAAAGAATAAGCAATTTAAAACAAACAGCAGTAGCAAAGGAATTAGCAATTGAGAATAACCAACAACGAGCATGGATGCCTTGCTTTGTGGTGTGAAGTGTTGCAGCTTCCCTTGGGAAGTTTGTATTTTTTCTTACTAAACAAACTTAAATTGAAGCATGACTGTGCACCCAACGTACTCGTTGCCTGTTACAAAGTTTGCATATTCCATGAGCCGTTGGTTGCCCCAGGAGCCATACCAAGCATTTAACACCCTTGACGTTATGGAATCTTGACCACAAAGGGTGAGGGAGGTGTTCCTTTTATAAAAATTCACTTGTGGCTGCACTGGGTCTGCACTGCTGGGTGTTGGCTTTCTCTAGTTGTGGTGTGCGGGCTTCTCATCGCGAGGCACAGGCGCTGGGGTGCTCTAGTCTCTGTAGTTGTGGTGCCCCAGCTCGGTTGCCCTGAGGCGTGTGGAATCTTCCTGGGCCAGGGATCGAACCCGTGTCCCCTGCATCTGCAGGTAGGCGCTCAACCACTGGGCCATCAGGGAAGTCCAAGGGAGGTGTTACTTCTACTCCCAGTTAGCTAAAGAGCAAAATAAGGAACAAACAGGGCCATTCACTCTGATTTTGGCATTTTAGCTTGCCTTTTACTTTATGACCTTTTTCTTACCATCTCCCACACCCCACGATTTCATGTTTTCTTCTGTTCTGTGTGTCTACTTGGCCTCCACTCATTACAGGGCCCTGTTATGGGTGGTACTGGACTTACCTGCAGGCTGGCTGATTCAAGACTGAGTCCTCATCCACCATCTTTCTCACACACCAGGCTGATCTCTCCTCTGTCCTCAATTATCCCAGGGCCAGGTATCACAGCTAGGATCACACCCTGAAGCCCAAAGCCCACCAGAAGCATTCACACTGGCCCACCTTAAGCTGATTACCCAGCCATGCCTTGCCTTTTCTGTGGACACCCCAATAAAGGCTGTCGTTTAGGCCTTCTGCTTATTCCTGCTCACCTTCTGACCCAAACCTGATTCTTCCCAGGGGCTGGCATGGCATGACCTCTCCTTTCAGGAAATGCAAATGATGGGAATCTTCTTCCAATGGCATAGACCTCTCTGTGGTCTACACTAGTAACCTCCATAAATCAAAACCCCTTGGGTGCCAATAAAACGGCCATTCCCATCACTGCCAAACCCTGACGTTTAAGACTTTGAGCCTCCTGGCTTCTAGCTTCTAGCGGGTAACAAAGACCGGATTGTGCAGCGCTTCCCACATGTCTCCTGGAATAGATGTCAAGACTACTGCAGTAGAGGAGAGAGATCAGTGTCCACTCTGACTACAATGAAGACAGCTGGAGATTTTTAGTCAACCAACAGAGTAGGGGGTCAGTGAATGGAAAATTACTAAGAGGAGACATCACCGTAGAAGAATTCTTACTAAAATGAGTTAACAGGATTCATACTGAAGGCAGGCCAAAGACTTGGATGCCAAGGTGGGGACTGAAAAATTTAATCAGGTATCAGAGGTGATCAGATATCTGTGTGGGAATTCTTGCTAAAATGACTCTGCAGAATTGTTAGGCAAGCCAATGACAGGGTCCAAGGATGAGGCCTTGCCAAAAGAGAGAGCCCATCAGCTACTGGGATGCTAGTCACAGTGCAAATTAAGTCAGCTGGTGAGTGAGCAATGTATCCATTTAAATTTTCTATTTTAAAAATCTTGCTTAAAGTTATTTAAAATATTTGTTCACATGATGATACTGTTGATGGAAAAGATGAGAGGAAATGATCACTTTCAGACTCTGCTACAAAAGAGTGGAAATGAGTGCATTTTTTGCTGAAAAGGAATTTGGCAATATGCATCAACAGTTTTATGATTTATCTCCTTTGATCCAGTAATTCCATTTCAAAATAATAATAAGTACTGTAGAAAAAGGGGGGAAAAAAGAGGCTCAGAGGAGTCCATCTGAAGTTTAATCAAGGAGAGACTCTTGATGAGTTTTGTGTGGAGTCCTTTTCTCCCCACACCTTGTTCATGTGATCATCTCAGCTCTGTTTGCATTTGTTTTAATTTGGATTCTGGCTCTTCAGGATAAAAAGAAATTGAGTAAATAGAGATAGTCCATGTTCAAGGAGAGGAGGGCCCTATACTGCCAAGGCGTCCATTCGCTGCAGCTTCAGTTCAGTTCAGTTGCTCAGTCGTGTCCGACTCTTTGTGACCCCATGAATCGCAGCACGCCAGGCCCCCCTGTCCATCACCAACTCCTGGAGTTCACTCAGACTCACGTCCATCGAGTTGGTGATGCCATCCAGCCATCTCACCCTCTGTCGTCCCCTTCTCCTCCTGCCCCGAATCCCTCCCAGCATCAGAGTCTTTTCCAATGAGTCAGCTCTTTGCATGAGGTGGCCAAAGTACTGGAGTTCCAGCTTTAGCATCATTCCTTCCAAAGAAATCCCAGGGCTGATCTCCTTCAGAATTGACTGGTTGGATCTCCTTGCAGTCCAAGGGACTCTCAAGAATCTTCTCCAACACCACAGTTCAAAAGCATCAATTCTTCGGCGCTCAGCTTTCTTCACAGTCCAACTCTCACATCCATACATGACCACAGGAAAAACCATAGCCTTGACTAAACGGACCTTTGTTGGCAAAGTAATGTCTCTGCTTTTGAATATGCTATCTAGGTTGGTCATAACTTTCCTTCCAAGGAGTAAGTGTCTTTTAATTTATGTGTAGATTTAATGTCACCCCAATCACAATCCCAGTTGTTTTGTAAATATATATATATAAAACTGATTCTAAAATTTATATGGAGAGGCAAAAGAGGCAAAATAGCTGATACCATATCAGAGAAGAACAAATTTAGAAACTGACACTATCTGTGTTCAAGACTTCCTATAAAGCTATAGGTATCAAGACAGAGTGGTACTGGTGCAAAAACACACTAATAAATCTATGCAGTGGTTCATTGCGGCACTATTCAAAATAGCCAGAACCGGGAAGCAACCTAAATGTCCATCAACAGAGGAATGGGTTAAGAAAATGTGGTGTATATAAATATATATATATATATATATATATGATGGAATATTACTCAGTCATAAAAAAGAATAAAATAATGCCATTTGCAGCAACATGGATAGCCGTAGAGATTCTCTTTCTGAGTGAAGTAGGTCAGACAAAGAAAAATACATGATATTGCTTACATGTGGAATCTAAGAAAAGACTACAAATGAACTTATCTACAAAATGAAATATTAATAGAGTTACAGATGCAGAAAATAAATTTACAGTTACTTACTTCGGTGGATTAGAGGGGAGAGATAAATTGGGAGATTGGGATTGACATATATACATTACTGTGTATAAAATAGATAACTAATAAGGACCTACTTACAACACAGGGAAGTCTACTCAACTCTCTGTAATGGTCTATATGGGAAAAGAATCTAAAAGAGAGTGGCTGTATGTATTTGTAGAACAGATTCACTTTGCTGTACACCTGCAACCAACACAACATTGGAAATCTATTATACCCCCATAAAATTTAAAAATAAATAAAAATAACTTTACACATTAGTGCAAACTAGAGTACATACAGGGCTTCCCAGGTAGTGCTGGTGGTGAAGAACCCATCTGCCAATGCAGGAGATGTAAGAGAAGGGTTTGATCCCCAGGTCAAGAAGATCCCCTGGAGGAGGAAACTGTAACCCACTCCAGTAGTCGTGCCTGCAGAATTTCATGGACAGAGGAGCCTGGCAGGCTACAGTCTATAGGGGCACAGAGTCATTTATGATTAAAGTGACTTAGCACCTATGCACAAAGTACACACACACAATCCGTGAAACAGATTAGAGTGTTCAGAAATAGACCCACATGAATATAGCCAACTGATTATTGACAAAGGACCATAGCAACACAATGGAAAAAAGTTTTTTGAACAAATGGTGCTAGAGAAACCTAGTAACCACATGCAAAAGAAGGAATCTAGATACAGGCTTTACACCTGTATTATACAAGTATTTATTAACTCAAAATATATTATAGTACTAAATGTAAAATGCAAAACTACAATACTCATAGAAGATAATATAGGAGAAAATCTCTACATAACTTTGGGTTTGGTGATGCAATACCAAAGGCCCAGTCCATTTAATAAGCATTTAGCAAATGTTAACCATTCTTATGGTAAAGTTTGTATGTGTGTATGGACAAAGATTAAAGAGGGTTTGTTTGCTGTTGTGATGGAATTGCAGGTTAATCTTTTTGCTGCTGTTATTAAGGTTTAAACTATGTCAATGTTGCCAAAAGTGTTGTATTTTAAATCAAAACAGTCCATTTTTCCCTCCTTCTTTTCTTTCTCCCTCTCTCACTCCCATCTTTCCTTCTTTTCTTTCTTTCTTTCTTCCTTCCTTCTTTTTTAAAGGAGCAAAGCCAAAAGTCTCCTCTAAGAGTGCTATGGCCTGCCTGGAGTTAAGGAACTAACCAGAGAATGCTTCTGAGCCTGGGGCTATGTCTGGAAAAGCTTGATTCTGTTGGCTTTCCAAATAAGAAAATGAGGGCTGCTGTTTAGGAGGAAGAAATCAGCCTGAAAAATATATATCCAGTCAACACAGAGGTCACCGGTGACCCTGCTATCTCCACTCCAGGGTACTCAGTGTCACGGGGGACAGACACGTCTGGTCTCAGGGCACCGTGTTCTGGTCAAGGGAGAGGTGGATGAGTTGTTCAGTGCAAGCAACTGAGGCTCATTTGAGAAGTTCGGGGCTGGAAAGCAGAAAGTGACTTAGGTGTCTGAGGTATCACATGAGGAGATTGGATGACCTGTCTAAGTCACACGGGGAGGTAGGTGACACGCTGGGCTGGTACTAGAGCAGGCCTGGCAGGTGATGTCTCAGCTGGCACAGTAGCAGGCCTGGCAGGGGACATGCTGGTCTGCACCGTGGCAGGCCTGGCAGCTGACATCTGGGCCGACACTGTAAGAGGCCTGGCAGCTGACATCTGGGCCGGCACCGTGGCAGGCCTGGCAGGTGACATCTGGGCCGGCACTGTAAGAGGCCTGGCAGCTGACATCTGGGTCTGCACTGTGGCAGGCCTGGCAGCTGACATCTGGGCCGGCACCGTAGCAGGCCAGGCAGGTGACATCTGGGCCAGCACCATGGCAGGCCAGGCAGGTGACATCTGGGCCGGCACTGTGGCAGGCCTGGCAGCTGACATGCACGACATAAGCAAACCTAGGAAGCATACACCAGGGGCCAGCTGCTACTCAGACGCTCAGAATTCTGGCCTAGTGTTTCAAATCTGGAAGATCTTTCCAGACCTTTTTCAAATGGAAGCAGGAAATGTGTTATTGTAGGGAATGTCTCAGGATTCGAGGGATGGCGATTCAATGACTATCTTTAAAGGCTCGAATACAGACAGGGGTCTGCCATGTTTCAGTGTGCCTTCTGACAACTTGAAGAGATTTTTAATTATGCTGGAAAGTTAAATGAACAATCTTGAAGAGTATGAAGATCTCAATAATTGAAGAACCTTCAGACCAAAGTCAATGTTGTCTTCTTCTCTCAAACTAACACTCAAAGATTTTGTTTGAAACAGATTGAGCAAGGTTGGATACACCCAAGTGACATCTTTCAATATTTAGTTTACAAACTTAAATACAAATATTTAGGCTGTAATACTTAGGCTTTGATCTAGATGGAAACAGGGAGAGCTTGGAGAAAAAAATCAAGGGAACGTTAGCAGGCCGGACAATGTTTAGGGCTGGACTGTGACTCACGTTTGGAGAACTTTCCTCTCAAATTGTAACAAAGCAGGTGAGCAACAGTAATCAGACAATTTCTGGAAAATGCTGAGTAACCATTTGGGAATTAATAGAAAAAGCTGAGCTGACGTCTTTTTCTCTATGATTTTGCCGAGAGACTCTGGCAAAGCTGTCATGACAACTCATCTTAATTCTTGGGGAACCTGGGTTCAAATCTCAGCTTGCCCACTTGCTGCGCTACTGTGATCTGTTGTAGGATGTGGACCTCACTGAGCTTCAGGGCTCTCATATAGAAAATGGGAAATATAATACTTTATAAGAAAGAAGGAAGATAAACGTAATAGGTCCCAACTGCTGAATGCTTGCTGTGTGTTAGGCATAGATCATATCACTTAACTCCATCACTTCAACATCCTTGCCATTGTCATTGTCGTCAGGATGTGTACAAGCCTTGGGTAAGTGTAATAGTGCCATTTATCTAATTGTCATCATTTTTATTACAGGAGATGTATAACCTCCCAGTCCAGGGCAGGAAGTAACTTCTCCGAATCGTATAATTGACACTCCAGGAAAACTTCCTTAAGCAATCCTGCCCCAGGAGAATCATCCTTTAAAATATATGCTGGCTTTTTTGTCCTTCTGCTCCAACTCTTGGATATATTAAGCAGTTTGGAATGAAAATAGATGGTCTTTTTTTTAAAAAAAAAAAACAAACCATTGATTGGGACTTCCCTCGTGGCGCAGTGGATAAGAATCCACCTGCCAATGCGGGGGATGCTTTTCGATCCCTGATGCAGGAAGATTCCACGTGCCAGGGATCATGCCTGAGCCCCTGCGCCACACCTACTGAAGCCTGCGTGCCTAGAGCCTGCGCTCTGCAGCTGGAGAAGCCACCGCAGTGAGAAGCCTGCACACCACAACTCGAGAGGAGCCCCTGCTCGCGGCAACCAGAGGAAGTCTGAGCAGCAACGAAGACCCGGCTCAGCCAAACGTAAAACAAATAAATTAAATAAAGCAGTGTGTGCATGCGAAAAAACTTAATTAGAAATTTTACTTATTTGTCTGCGTTGGGTCTTAGCTGTGTGGGATGTTTTCCTGTGGCACATGGGCTCCTCTAGGGCACAGAGACTCAGCAGCTTGTGGCAGGCTGGCCTAGCTGCCCTGCGGCATGTGGGATCCCTGTCTTCTGCTTTGCAAGATGGATTCTCAACCACTGGACCATCAGGGAAGTCCCTAAATGGTCTGTTTTTTATAGGTAGATATGAAGATGTTTCTTTTATCTGTATTACCTCTCAAGTATTTCTTGCCCATAGCCTGGGCATGTAATATCTGCCAAATAAATTTTGTAAAAGATTAATGTGCTGTGTTCTCCCATTTTGAAAATAATTTAAGCTTGGGATGATAAACTTGGGAACTGCAAGTAGACAAGAAGTAAACTCTGAGGGGCAGTGGGTAATATGAAGTGACATAAAGTTCTTTAGAAAGCAAAATGCAAATCTCAGTCTGGAAACTGGAAGATGGGAGGGTGGCTACTTTCTTGGTCGAACTGCAAGAAGCTGTGACACATGGCTCATGGCTCTCGGCTGCATCTTGCCCAGGCCTCGCACAGTGCAAGGGAATGCTTGGTAGAAAATGTCTGAGCTCAGAACTATCCATTTCCCCACCTCTGGTATATGCAGAAATGGTGGGGACTAGGACCGTCTTGTGGAGAAGGCAATGGCACCCCACTCCAGTACTCTTGCCTGGAAAATACCATGGACGGAGAAGCCTGGTGGGCTGCAGTCCATGGGGTCGCTAAGAGTCGGGCACGACTGAGAGACTTCACTTTCACTTTTCACTTTCATGCATTGGAGAAGGAAATGGCAACCCACTCCAGTGCTCTTGCCTGGAGAATCCCAGGGACGGGGGAGTCTGCTGGGCTGCCGTCTATGGGGTTGCACAGAGTCGGACACGACTGAAGCGACTTAGCAGCAGCAGGACCTTCATGTTGTCTTAAGAACCAGAGTGGGACATTGGCAATCAGTGGGCAAGAGCTAGGGATGTGAGGAACATCCAAATGCCAGGAAGACAGGGTTCTTTGAGCAGCACTGTGGCAGAGTGAGGCTAGGAGAACAAACAACTCCGCCAGCAATGGCAGGGACCCTCTGGGGAACGACGGGAGCTTTAGGAGCACGTATCCGTTTCCTCACACCGTGTGTCTGTATTTTAATTTCTTCCTGCAAAAAACTTATGTGATGTATATGATGTGACCAATAAAGATAAGGCATTGTTTCCTTTTGGATTTTTCCCCTAAAGATAGGTATTATTTGCGAACACGGTTGAAGGATTCACAAGGTGAGGGATGAAGTGGTTGAAGCACTGCAGGAAGATGGAGTAACGGATCAAGGAACGGAAATCTCTTTAGCAGCGCCCACACCTGCCCCTCACACTTGACCTCAGTGGAACCAGAAGGACATAAAGAATCATTTCTCTTTCTCTGGGTCTCCCCACAAGCAGGTGGCTTGTTAGCCGCCGAGGGGCCGGTGAAATGGAGAAGGTGGCTTATCATAAGCTTGGGTCAGGGTGGGGACAGATACTATCACAGGGGCCAGATCCACACAAGGGCCTCAGCCCTCACTTGTGTTTAAACCCAGCCTGTTCCCTCCAAATTCCCCGACAGCCATCTGATAAGATGCATATAGCTGTCTAGTTTGCATGGTCCTGACAATTTTCATTCAAAACATATGCAAATTCTAAGGGCAGGTTGCTGGAGACAGAGGTTGTGGTGAAATGCTTCTCAACTTTTAACCAAATGAATCTATTAATCTCAAGAAGAGGAGCTTTTGATTTTGGCCTCTATTTGCATCAGAGGTATAGTTAGATCCCTGCTCATTCCTTCTCCCATCTGGCGGCTTGTCTCATCTCTGGGAAGGTGAGTCACTGAGCTCCCTGGTTCCTAGTGAGGTGGCCACGGATGGCCCTCTGAACCCTCCAGTTGGGCCCTGTTGAGATGGGGCCTGGGCGGGCTCCGGGCACATCCCCAAGCCCCAAGCCGCTGGGCAGTGGTTGGAGCCAGCGCTTACCAGAAGCAGGCTTTCAGGCCCTCCGGGGCACCTGCCTTGTGTGTTTATACAGCGGCAGGGTCAGCCGGGTGAGGGAGTAGTACACAGAGAGCAAAGTGCTGCACACACCTCTCTGATGAATTAAGGCTCTGAGACCAGTGTGTCTGGAATGGTAACCCGGTCTCTGCTGAGGAAAGAGGTAATCTCCCCTGAGGCCAGAAGAATTCTGCAGAAGTGTTTCCTGCTTCCTCTCTTAGGCCTTGTGGGCTCGGGCTGCCATCTCCTACAGCCCAGGCAGGACAACGGCTCAGAGCGGTGGCCCTGGGAGGTACCACCTGCGTGGGCAGTCACATGGGGCCCGGGCCTTAGAAGGACCCTGCTCTTAATTTACTGTTGAGTTGTAACTGTGCTGAAGTTCTTAATGTATTTTGAACAAGCAGCCCCCCATTTTCAGTTTGCACTGGACCCACCAATAATGTAGCTGGTCCTGGGCTTGGTCTACAGAATCTAGAGACCACCAAGAGTAGCTGCAGCCCCTTAACTCAGGGTTCAAGGCTGGTTCTGATTTAGTCTCCTGATCGCCTTTCCAATCATCCCCACCTTCTACACTCTGGGGAAGTGGTTGCTTCAGCCAGAGATTCAGTCATACACCTCCGTGCCTTTGTACTTCTTCTTCCATGACCTGGTAAACCTTTCCCTCTCTTCAATTTCCTGTAGACTTCCACTCATCCTTCAAGATCCTAGAAAATAATCTTCTTAATTTTTTTTTCCTTGAAGATATCTTTGAAATCCTGCAGGCAGTCAGTGGTTTCATCTTCAGTGATTTCAGAGCTGCTCAACATCTGCATCGCTGCTCTCAGTGATTTGCAGTATGATAAGGCCCCTGTCTCCTGGGAATGTTTGCAAATATTTAACAGCTGGTATGGCAGAGGTACCAGCTGATCAGAGCTGCTGGAGGAAGGCCAGGCCCAGCCCAGCAGCAGGGTCCCGGGGAGGCTCCTTGCAAGGCCTGGGTTAGCTTTTTGCTGGCTGGATCCTGGGAATCAGGGGGCCTTTGGGATCCGGGGCAGAGGCTGTTCACCAGCCATTAAGGAGGACTTCAACCTTTTCAAGGCAGGTACTGCTGGCCTGGTCCATCCTGGCTGATGAGCAACCTTAAGAGCTCCCACTGGAATATGAGCTTTCAGCAGGGTTTGGTATAAGCATCTCTCCATCCAGGTGTTTAGGACACAGGTTGGCTCCGAAAAGGAGGATGGGAAGGTGTGGGGAAAGGCAGAATGGCATATAACTGCCTGGGTCTAGGCATCCTCCTCATGGGAGAGGGAATAAAGAGCCTGCTCTGAAATCAGGGGGCATCACCTATCCGGCTTTCTGCTAAGGACCCTCTGCAGACAGTGAGTCCAGCATATTGCAGAGTATCCTGCAGAGACTGGGAGAAAATGAAAGAAGAAAGAAGTGGTCCCAGGATATATGCATCCATACAAGACACAGAAACACTCGCTCATACACCAGCACACACACAGAAATGCTCAGTACATGTGCACATCACCAAACGCATGTCTCTCCCACACACCCCATGGTCCCAAATATGCCACCATATCCCTAGATCCAGGAATGACCCATAGAAACAAGGATGTGGCCAAGGCAGCGTCTCTGCTGGGTTAGGGGGATGGCCAGAGAGGGGGCGCTGCATAAATGCTCTGGAGGGAGGGTGACCCGGGTACTAGGAGGGTTTGGAGAGGCAGAGAGAGGGAGGCAGGGGGTATGGGGGAAGGAAGGGGCAGACCAGAAGCCTATGGAAAGGAGCTGTGGTGTCAGGAGGGAGGAGGGGGCATGGGTGGAGAACTCCCATGCTCCAGGCAGACACTAGGTCCTCCGCCAGTGCCACCCCCTCTCATATTCACACCTAGCCTGCCTGGTGTCGGTGGCGGTCTCGTGTCACAGATCAGGCTCAGATCCTTGAAACAACTTTCCCAGAACCTCACAGCTGGGGAATGGAGGCTTTGTGTGGATCCAGGTCTGCTGGATTTGGAATCCTCTTTTGTGTCTTTCCACCTTGTACCAGCTGGTGCAGTGATAAAGAATCCACCTGCCAACGCAGGAGACGTAAGAGACTCATTTGATCCCTGGTTGGGAAAGATCCGCTGGAGGAGGAAATGGCAACCCACTCCAGTATTCTTGCCTGGAGAAGCCCATGGACAGAGGAGACTGGTGGGCTACATACAGTCCATAGGGTCGCAAAGAGTCGGACATGACTGAGCAGGTGAGGTGGCCTTGTACCCATTGGGCATGGGGCTGTGCATACTGACCTTTATTCCCCACCGTACAAGTCTCTCCCTCCTAAAGGAGGCACCTGGGTGACTGCGCGTCCTCCGCTTCTTATGCCTCCATGAGCCCTAAACAGGGAAAAGTAGGCGAGAGCTGCCGACACTTGTGACCCGGGGGTCTTTTTTGTTGGGGGCGTCCTGGGTCTTGTGAGGCGTTGGCAGCCGCCTTGATCAGCAGCATCCATTCCTCCTCCTCCTCCACCTTCAGTCGTGACAACCACAAGGTCTGCAGACATTTCCAACTGTCCTCTAGGAACTAAAACCACCCCTAGTTGAGATCCTGACTTAGACGACTAGTCTGTGAGGGTCTGAAGGGGATTTCTTAAGCCTCCTGGCCACTTCTGCAAAGCAAAGTAGATGCCCATTCCTCTGGCCCAGGGGCTGGCAAGCCAGGCGAGGGCTTCGTGGGCGGAGCCGGCCCCGCCCTCCTCCATGGGCAGCTGAGCGCCCACAGAGACACTTTGTCCGGCAGCTCCCTTCCACCTGCACCCTCAGGACGTGCAGACCCAACGGCCAATTATGAAAATGAAAAATCCGTGTCTGGGCCTCAAATGAGTATTTTCCTTCAGTGTTTGAGTCTGTTGTAATAAGTGCTTGGTTCACCCAGGAATCCCAGGAATGTGGGTCTGATAATGAAAACAGGTGTTGGGCCCCGAGGGGCCCCACTTGCTAGACTGGCACAGAGGCCATCGCAAAGCAGCCCTCCCCTCCTGAGCCAGGGCACTTGGATGAAATCGGCTGTCCTCACTTGGCCCTGGGCGCGTTTCCATATCCCGCTTCCAGCCGCCCGGCTGCAGCACTTGCCTCCTGAAGAAAGTAAGAGTCCTTGTGAATGTCTGGCTTCGTTTCAGGAGAAACAGTACACACCTCCACCTCCAAACTAACATTTTTTGAGAAGTTTGCTTTCTCATTTATTGTCACAGCCGGACTATTATTATTCCCATTTTACAGGTGAAGATGTTGAGGCACAGAGAGATTCCCGTCCCTGCCCAAGGGCTCATAGCTGGCAAGTGGCGTTGCTGGGCTTTGAATTAAGGCAGCTGTTACCTGGGGCATTCCCAGATGGCACTAGTGGTAAAGACCCACCCGCCAGCGCAGGGCACATGGGTTTGATCCCTGGGTCAGGAAGATTTCCTGGAGGAGGAAATGGCAACCTGCTCCAGTAATTCTTGCCTGGAGAATTCCATGGACAGAGCAGCCTGGTGGGCTGCAGTCCGCGGGATCGCAAGGAGTTGGATGTGACTGAAGCAGCTTAGCAGGCAGCTGTCACCTGAGCTGGTGCTCTAAGGATCTGAGTTTGAACGGCAAAGTGACCAACTTGTCTGGGGACATCGGAGCTGAGACCCGGGGACAGGAGGCCTTGGCTTTGAGTGTCCACTGGCTGGGCGAGACGGGAGAAGTTCTGCAGGAGACTGAGAACTCCCTGACCATCACGTCTCCTGGGTGCCAGCCATCTAACTATACCCTCTGAATGACGATGGAAGGGTTGACAGGGAGGACAGTCTACTTGTCTGGGTTGGCCAGGGAAGTCCCCTTTCCTCAGGGCTCCTGCCGAGGTCCTCATCCTTTGATGTTTTACCCTAAAAGAGCATGTTCCCAATTCAGGATGATTGTCAAGACTATTTCCCCAGGAATCAGTATAGTGAGGTGGTTGCATTGCCAGGGGCTAGATTGTGGGGCATCCCTGCCATCTGATGCCACATGATCTCAGGCAAGTGACTGAAGTTGGGCTTCCTCACCTGCAAGCTGGAGAGAACAAAACTGACCCCAGACTGAGGTCGCGAGCATGGAGCCTGGTGCCCTGGGCTCTCTGGAGATATGGGGAGGAGGCCAGCTAAGGCCAGCTAAGGCCTGTGGTCACCTGGGGCTCAGCTGGTTCACCTGTAAAATAAGGGAAATGATAAAACCCCATTTCAGAGCTGAGGGCCGTAGATGGAATGCGCAGGGAGCATCAGCTGGCAAGGGCAGGGTGAGAGCTTACTGGTGGGAACGGCCTTGGCTGGGCTGGCGTTCCAGGGAGACAGATGCTCAGACAGGGATGCAGGGAGGGCACTTGAGAGAGATGAGGCTGCCAGGTGGGCAGGCTCCGGTTCTGAGGCTGGTCTCCTCCCCTGGCTTCTGAAGTCCAGGGACTTGAAGGTGCGAGAAATGGCGACACAACTGAAAAGATTGTTGGCGGTGGCCCTTTATTCCCAGCATCCCTGGGGCCCAGAACTGGGATCAGGAGTGAAGGAAGTAGCTTGGCTGGGCTGGGGGGAAGAGAAGTCTGAGGTGGAGACCCTGGGGTGGGTACCCCGCCTCCTGCCCTGCTCCCTGGCTGCGCCCCACATGCACGCCCTACTATGCGGTGCTCACAGTGGACTGACTGTGGGCCCAGAGGACCAGGGCCAGGGCTGGGCTGGTGCTTAGTACTGCTAATAAAGCCACTCTTTAGCAAGGGCCTGCTGCCTGCCAGGCACTGAGCTGAGTGCTTCCCAGTCATTACCTAACTGAATCTTTACCAGGGCTCTGCAGGTAGGGATCACACGTCCTGTTTCATGAGAAAATTGTTGGCTTGAAAACACGCACCACCTCAAAGCTGAGAGTTGGGTTTGATTTGGTGGGAATTTTTAGGACTTCAAACCTGGGAGGCAGCATCTCAGGTAACCCTGAGAGAGCTGCTCCAAGCAGGTGAGGCACCTGTTGTTCAGTTACTCGGTCGGACGTCTGACTCTCTGCAACCCCATGGACTGCAGCACACCAGGCTTCCCTGTCCTTCACCATCTCCCGGAGCTTGCTCAAACTCATGTCCATGAGGCAGGGAGACAGGTTATATAGCAGCTTTGCAACAAAGGCAGGTAGTCTGAACATCAAAAGAGTATTGCTAAGTAAAGGAAAACCAGGTATTTAAAGTTAATGAATTTAGCACTTTTCTATGTATGAGAAGGTACAACAGTCTGGGCTCACTGAAATAATTTCTTTGATGTGCACCTAAGCTCTCTGGGGCCGTTTTCTTGTGTTTTGACATCCCGAGTTTCCTCAGGGCTCATCGAAGGGAGTGGCTACAACTGAAGACTGTTAGACGGCAGGTATTCCTCCCTTCCTGAGTTTCCCCAGGGCTCACCAGCTCACCAACAGTGCTGAAGCAATTGTTGATGCCTGTGACATCCTTTGTTTAATGATACGGCAGGAAATATTTCATTTCTCAAAACTAAGGTTCCGAGTGGTTAGGCGCTCTGCTTAAGGTCACACAGCTGGCAAACAGTAGAGCCCAGATTCATCTGCAGGTGACCCAGTCCCGAGGCCTTAATCATATACTCTTGGCAGCTCTTTAAGAGAACTGTTTCTCTTAAACAGGTGGATGAGACAAATACCCTATACACCTTTTTCTTGTCCTCTTAATAGTTTATCCTGTTGAATTTCAAGTCATCAGTTCAACATTTAGTGAGTGATTTCTATAAACGGTTTTCTATGTTCAATGTTCTAAATCATCTATTTGATGACTTTCCGAGAGGAAGTATAAAGGAATACCACATTAATGTGATGGGATCTGAGCTTGGCCACTTTATGTCATAGAGATGGAAGAAGTATTAAGCCAGGCTCTGTGTTAAACATGGGTGACACAAATGCAAATAAGGTACACAGGCAAATTCCTGCACTATCTCTTATTAATGTTAATGCATTTATAAGTACATTTTGTATACATTTTTTATTTACTTGAATTTACACATGGTAAAATGCACATTGAGTGAATTCCCTCATGCACGTATACTCATATAACCACTAGTCCTTCAATGAACATTTATTAATCACGATTCTTCGAAGACAGAGTCTACAATGGTGAGCACCATCAGCAAGTCCTTCTTTCTGCATGAAGTCAAAAGTCCAGCAGATAGGAAGACGACAACGTGATAAACAAATAAAGAAGTCTGCAAAATTATTGCAGTTTTGTTTGTATTATGAGAAAACCAAGCAGGGTGCAGAGATAAAGAAGAAAGAGGAATAGATTCCATTTTCAATAGGGTGGCAAAGGAGAATCTTTCGTAGGCAGCTGAAATGCAAAATATTAAAGTTTGTGGTTTCTTGGGAAAAAACATTACAGGCAGAGAAAACAGAAAGTGTGAAGTTCCTGAGATGGCAAAGAGCTGGCATTTAAGAAGACCAAGGTGGGACATCCTGGTGGTCCAGTGGCTAAGACTCTGTCTTTTCAGTGCAGGGGACACAGGTTCAATCCCTGGTCAGGGAACTAAGATCCTGCAAGTCATGTGGCATGGCCAAAAAATAAAAATTTCTTTAAAAAAGAAGACTAAGGCAAGTAGTAAGATGTGGGTGATGGGGCTGTGCGGTCACTGGCCAAAACATGCCAAGCTGTTACCAAATCCAAGTTTGTGTGCCCGACGCACTGTGCGGCCACACAAAATGAAACATCAGAGTTTGGAGCAGAGAAAGGCTTATTTCAGGGCCAAGAAAAGGAGAGTAAGTGGCTTGTGCTCAAAATACCCTGAACTTCTAGAAGGGTTTCAGCAAAGTATTTTTAAGGCCAGGTAATGGAGGTGGGTCACAGGGTATGTGATCAGCTTGTGCACAATTCTCTGATTAGTTTACTTTGAAGTGATCGGGTGGTTGACCTTGTCAGTCCTCAGTAGGTCTGGGGGCTCACGATCAGGTAGTGAGCAGCTTCCGTTTGGTGGTGCTTTTAGCATCTATAAAACAACTCCCGAAGTACTCATCAGATACTATTATCTATGTACTTGAGAGGAACCAGAGCAGAGGATGCAGGGGAGGTGTCTGTCCCAGGAAGGCCCCACAGGGTCCTGATCAGTCCTCACCAATCAGCCCAACGTGGTGGGGAATTGGGAGTTGCTTTTATAGACAGAGACATACCATGTGGGGCATTGGTGTTGTGGTTGAGAGGTCAGGGAAGACTACTCAACTGCCAGGTGGGCAAAGCAGGGGAAGGGCATTCCAGACAGGACACTGTGAGCCCAAAGGCTGTGTGGTGTGAAGCAAGACTGCTTGTTCAAGTGTCTCCGCAGAGCCCTGCTTGGTTGAAGCCCAGGGGAAAGTGAGGAGCTGGGAAGGAGGTGTAAGTGAGGGAACAGGAGGGGCATCCAGAGGCCAGCCTCAGTAGACACTGAAAAGAAAGTGTTAGCCACTCGGTCGTGTCTGACTCTTTGTGAACCCATGGACAGGAGCCCACCAGGCTCCTCTGTTCATGGGATTCTCCAGGCAAGAATACTGGAGTGAGTTGCTGTTTCCTTCTCCAGGGGATCTTCCTGACCCAGGGACTGAACCTGGGTCTCCTGCATTGCAGGCAGACTCCTTAACACCTGAACCACCTGGGAAGAAGGCACAGAAGGGATTTGACTTAATCCAGAAAACAATTCTGGAGAGAGACCGTCTGGGCAGCATGTAAGGGGAATTGGAGACATCATGGGTGTGCTGCATGATGAGTTCCCAGAGGCAGCGGGGTCTCTGAAAACCTCAGTGAGTGGCCTCCTGAAAGCCTCCTCATGTGTACAGGGCCCCTGAAGCACAGAGGTCTCTCTCACAAGTCTACTTGGGGAAAGTGCTGTGTTTGATTTTGAGGTCCATAGTGCCTGGACACAGCAGGTGCTCAGAAACGGCTGATTTTGAATGGACTCCCATCTCACACGAACCTCTTGCTACCATCCCAGGAGGAGTCCTCACGGGCAGGGGATTCCAAAGGCTTATCTTGGGAGGCATGTCCCATGGTGAAGGGGCTTTTACAGCCAACTCTGTGTGCTCTAGCAGCCTGCTACCCCTCCGACCAGGATGAGATCTGAGGCCCCATCCACATTCTGGGGGAAGCCAGCGATCTCTAAACCAAGGTGGGAGGCTGGGCTTCAGTGGGATGGGGGTTTCCAGTGGGAAAGACATTAGCCTCAGTTGGATCCCTGGGTAGGGAAGATCCCCTGGAGAAAGGTATGGCAACCCACTCCAGTATTCTTGCCTAGCACAGCCCATGGACAGAGGAACCCACAGGGTTGCAAAGAGTTGGACACGACTGGAGTGACTTAGCACGCATGCACAGCCTAAGCCTTGTGTGATATCACCGTGTTTTACTTTTTCACAATCACCACCAGTGGGTGCCCATCCGGTGCTAGGGCTATGGCTGGGGTTCCGGGTTGGCCAAGACACCCAGAAAGAACCACAAGAGCTCAGGGGCCTTCCACCTGCCAGAGCCAAGAAAGCCAAGCCAAGGAGCTCTGCCAAACCGAGCTCCAGCTCTGTCCACAGGGAGGGATTGGCAAAAACAGGCCTCCCTCTGCCTTTTCCTGATCTCTGGACACTCGGGCCCTCAGACTGAATCCAGAGGGCCCAGGCCCAGACTCTCATTGCAGTTGTGGCCTAGAATGTCCTAGAAGACCTGCTCAGTGGTACTTAGAGGGATGGCAGGGATGTAGAGAGAGAGGTTGGCTTCTGAGAGTCTTTCCCTGGGTTCTTGTGTCCAGTGTCTCCCTACTGCTCAGAATACCAGAAGAGGGGAGAGGAAATTCCTGGAAACTGTGGAAACGGAGGCTAAAAGCCAATCAGGATTCCACCCTTGGAGGGGTGTTTCCCAGGCAGCATAGTGGTAAAGAATCCACCTGTGATGACGGAGACGCAAGAGATGTGGGTTCAATACCAGGGTTGGGCAGACCCCCCGAAGTGGGAAATGGCATCCCGTTCCAGTATTCTTGCCTGGGGAAATCCCACGGACAGGGCAGCCTGGCGGTCTATGGAGTCACAAAAAGTCAGGACTGAGCGACTAACTGCACACATACTCATGCACACACGCACGCACACACACCCTTAGAAGTCACCTGGGAGGATCTGTATTTTAATCCAGAGCATGGGATAGGTTTAAGCAGAAGTGGGACGCTGCCCACCTTGTGTTCTAGAAAGATCTCTGGAGCACTGTAGAGATAGATACCAAAATCCATCAGGGTTCTCCAGAGAGATAAAACTAATTAGATATATATATCTCTATCTCTCTATATATGAGATACATGTACATATACAATATATATTTATCTTAAGATGCATATCAATACATAGAGAGAGATTTAAGGACTTGCCGCACCTGGCAGTCGGCAGTCTGCTGTGCCAGCTTAGAGGCTGGAGACTCAGGCAGGACTTGGTGCTGGGGTCTCTGGCAGGGAAACAGCACGCGTCCGATGACGGGCACCCAGAGGCCTCTGGGGGATCTAGGGTAGGTCACACCCCTGAGCTGGGGTCCAATTTCTACCCAAAGTGGAACTTGATCTGGGCTTGTCTTCTCCTGAATCAAAATCCCCTGCACACCTCCCAGCACCCGTCAGTGTATCTGCCCAATCTGACTGAACTCCTTGAGGGCAGAGGTTGGGTCTTACATTGGGGTTCACTGCATTAACAGTGCCAGAGGCACAGGAAGTGCTCAATAGTGGAAGAATAAGTGGCTTTCCACCCAGCACCCAACCCTCCCCCATCCCCTTATACCCTCCTCTCCCGCCCCAGACTTACTGGGCACTCCAGCAGCTCACATGCCCCTAAAGGGCAGAGGTACATACAGACTTTGGGGTTCAAGATGAGGCATGCCTGGGGCCAAATTGTTGGTCTGATACTTACATGCAGCCTGTTTACACATTAATTTTGATTGATAGATTGTTGATTCTTTTTTTTTTTTTTTTTCCCTTCATATGCCTATTTGTCATGATTTTGTTGGGTACTTATGAAAGCCAGATTCAGTCTGGGTTCACACAACAGAGGGCTATGATCTGTGATCTTAACAAGGTCATCATCTGGCCAGGGGGAGTTTACCAAGAAAATAACAAGACAGTACATCTTGCAGGCAGCGTAGGAGAGGATAGCACAGGGTATTAAGAGAGCCTGGAGAGGGTGCCTAACCCAGTGCGGGGAGCTGAGTCTGAATGGTGTGCAAGAGTCAACGAGGTAGAGGGCAGAGTGAGGGCTGACCGGGAAAAGATGCCCCAGGGGAAAGGGTCTGTCTGGCAGGGCCTGCGTGCAGCAGGGAGACATTTCCCAACAGAGTCGGCCTTTAGCGCTCTTGCTGGGAATTGGCATGTTTCTTGCACTTTTTCAGCATCCCAGGCCACCCGCTCATCTGGTTCTTGCCATAAAGTGCTCACTTTGTGCCAGGTTGAAATGAAACCTCCTTGTCCTCCTCCTGCTCTTCCCCTCACCCTGCTTTGGCACGTATCTCCTTCAGGGAGCCTGAGCCAATTGGAGGGCCTGGGAAGAGGGTCCCTGGGGACACAGGTAGGCCAGCAAGGGCCACCTCTGCAAGCTGGCAGTCAGCACGTGCCAGGCTGTCATCATCCACAGAAACCCAGGCCCTCGGTGCAGGCTTAGGTGTTCTGCCTTGCTCTTCCCATCTCTAAAATGGGTTAGACAATCACCTTTGCATTAACTGTGATTGTGTGTCTCCTTACTGGGCTACTGCGGTACAGAGGTGGCCGGCGTAGGTGCAGTCTCAGCCCCACGGGGTTCTCAGTCTATCTTGCCTCAGCTTGTGTCTTGGCTAAACCTTGTCATCTTTATCTTTCTTCCTTAGAGGGACTTCCCCGACCTCCCATCTGAAGTAGAGCCTCGAAACTTTTTCAATACACCTCCCGCTGCGCAGCCCTGAATGCGATCTGTAGTCACAGCTTTATTTCCGCCGAATACCTGTTCCAGCCAGTCTCCTTCAGTGGGCTCCATCCATAGGGCTTATCAGCCATCTTATCTGTGAACTCAGCACAGGATTGAGCCAGAGTAACAGCTAAAACACATTTGTTAAATAAAAGCAAGCTTTGGGGAAGACAGCTGTAAAACGGGTGATTAGAGTGGGAGGAAACATCTTGGGGGTGGGCGGCGCTTCCCTTTAGGGTCTCCTGAGGTTTAGCTCTTACCAGGGCCTTTCCCTCAGGGTAGAGACTGTATCTTATGGGACACGGCAAGGGGCCTGGGAGGGCCAATGAACATTTACTAAACAGTCCATCCTGTGCCAGCCACATGTTTTTTGATATATATCTCTCTTAGTTTGCACCACCACCCCTTGCCCAGCTCAGAGTATTGAGGCTCTTACATAAATGGCACCCCACAAACATTTATAGCTAGATCAAATCACTAGGTTTGATTTAGACTAGAGATTGTAAAAAGATTTCATTGCATGGGCCAACATTGCCTAGGGTGGGTCAGTTCGTTTGAACACTATACTGGGAAATGGTCTGTGGCTGTAGTGGGTTGAATGGTGACCACCCCCCAGAAGGTTCACATCTGAACCCCTGGAGCCTATGAGTGGGATTTTGTTAGAAAATAAGGATGAGAAAATCTGGAAAACTGCATTTGCTGATGTAATTAAGTTAAGGGTCTTGCAATGAGCTTATCCTAGATTTTCCAGTGGGTCCTAAAATCATTGGTAAGTGTCCTTATCGGAAGGAGAAGAGCAGAAACACGACACACAGAAGGGAGAGCTAAGAGTGATGCAACCACAAGCCAAGGAAAGCCAAGACAGACTGGAAACTGGAAGGGGCAGAGAAAGGTTCTCTCTTAGAGCCCTATAAAGAAAGCTGAACGTTGAAGAATTCACGCTTTTGAACTGTGGTGCTGGAGAAGACTCTTGAGAGTCCCTTGGACTGCAAGGAGATTCCATCCAGTCCATCCTACAGATTAGTCCTGAATATTCATTGGAAGAACTGTTGCTGAAGCTGAAGCTCCAATACTTTGGCCACCTGATGCGAAGAACTGACTCACTGGAAAAGACCCTGGTGCTGGGGAAGATTGAAGGCGGGAGAAGGGGACGACAGAGGATGAGATGGTTGGATGGCATCACTGACTCAATGGACATGGCTTTGAGTGAGCTCCGGGGGTTGTGATGGACAGGGAGGCTGGCGTGCTGCAGTCCATGTGGTTGCAAAGAGTTGGACACAACTGAGCAACTGAACTGAACTGAGCTGAGAACCCTCAGAGGGCGTGAGGGCCTGCTGATGCCTCCCGCTTGGTTTCCAGCCCCTGGACCTGTGAGAGAATAAATTCCTGCCATCTCAGCCACCCAGTGTGCGGCAGTTTGTTGAGGCAGCACCAGGATGTGAATATCTGGCCTTCTCAGACCTTAGAGGAAGGGGCACCACGATCAGTTTACAATGTCTGCATGGTAGAGGAACAAAGGGTGGGAGGCACCTAAGTCATCAGCCAACGTTGACTTAGATCAACCAGATCTTCCTCTCTGTCAGCAGATACCAGATCATTCTATGACTATCATTCAGCACCAAAGGGTCCAGAAATCCATCAAGATTCCTCTCCTTTGGCTGAGGGGAGGCAGTTGGAGGTGTGGGAAGCAACAGTAGATTCATTGTCAGTGACTGGAGGGGGTCATCCTGAAAGTGGCAAACGTTTTGGGAACTTGGGAGAAGTGAAGCATCCCACAGCTGGTCATCGTTTTTATTCCCCTCCTGCCTCCTCTCAGTGGGACCATAGAGAATCTTTTGGAGAACACAGGCTTGATGTGGGGACGTCAGCCTGCATCCCATCCTGACTCCTGAGAATCTTCCTGGAGTTCTGCTTTTGTTGGAGTCACTTATTCTGCATCTAACAATCCTCCTGCTGGCACCTCCTCATCCCCTTTGGGCCCTTCATGCCACCATTGAAACCTTGGTTTTCTTGTTCTGTCCATGGCAAAATGACAGCCAAACTCCCTCCTCCATGTAATGAAGGGGCAGTCCAGTGTGGGGAGGATCATTTGGGGACACAGCCTTCCATCCTTTCTTGCTGTGTGATCTTGAAGAACTTTCTATCACTGGCTCTCAGTTTGCTCATCTGCAAAATGGGAAAAAAAATAATACCTGTTTCAAGATGTTGTTTCAAGGTATTGTTTTGTGCCCAGTACAGACACTGTACAGAAATATTTAAAAACAAAACATTGAGACAGACACACAAAATCCATTGTCCTACTGAATTCTAGACAGTTCTACCTTGTCCTTAGCAGTTTTCTTTCCTGGACCTGTAAGTAGCCACCATTTATGGCGTGCTGACTGTGCGGGCACCGTGCCACCTTACTCAGCCCTCACAGCAGTCCACGGAAGCGGGTACTGTTGATATGCCCATTTAACAGATGAGGAGACCAAGACTGACAGAGGACAGCGGCTTGACATCATGAATGGAAGCTCTGTCTCCAGACTGTCCTAGGTCTGAGCTTCTGCACTGAAGGGCACTTCATGTACTCCATCACTGTGCCTGGACCGGCTGGGGAGCCCACAGCCTCTGTGGTCCCCTAGACCACAGACTCTTTAAGCAGAGGGAATGAGCTCCCTGTCTTTCCATCCCAGGTACTCCACGCTGAGTCTGGGGCAGGGCTGCAATCACTAAGCATGTCAGACAAAGTGAATAGTGGAGGGTTTGGAAAAACTGTCTTGTGTTTTAACAAGGTGGAAACTTCATGCTCTGACAAAGGGGATCTGCGTCATCATCCGCCTTCAACCCTGTGTACTCTCTTCAGCAGCACATATACTAAAATGGGATGATACAGAGAAGGTTAGCATGGCCCCTGCACAAGGATGACATCAAGTTCGTGATGATTTCTCATCTGGGGGCTTCCTTGTGGCTCAGCTGGTAAAGAATCTGCCTGCAATGTGGGAGACCTGGGTTCGATCTCTAGGATGGGACGATCCCCTGGAGAAGGGAAAGGCTACCCACTCCAGTATTCTTGCCTGGAGAATTCCGTGGACTGTGTAGTCCATGGGGTCTCCAAGAGTCGGACACGCCTGAGAGGCTTTCACACTTTTCGACTCTTGTATCCTGGGTCACCTTGGGTGTGTGTGTCAGTGGCTTCTTTTGTAAAATGGGGACAATCTTGGACTCTCTGCCTTGGCCTGGAGGGGTCAGTGAAGAACCTTGAGCTGGAGTACAGCTCGAGGATGCAGATCTTGCTCACACAATCCAGCCCCGACAGCGCCCAGCATACAGTAGGTGCAGTGTAAATGACGGCAGGAGTAGGTGACTCAGCACTTTTCTCACCATTTTACTAAAATCTGCAAAACCCACCTGACATTGATAGGGCCCTGGCAGAGCTGAGTTGTCTTGGTTTGGAGCAGGGCTCTGCCATCTTCTGTAGGAATCAGCTGAAAATATGGGGGTTGATTAGGGCTGGTCCTTTAACTGGGGGTGTGCTTACATTAGATTGGTGCAAACGTAATTGCAATTTTGGACCGTGAATTTTAAATCATTATAGCTAGGCTCAAACACATCTTTATTAATCAAAATAAGAATCATTACAATCAACACATTTTTGCCAATGAGAAATGTTTGTTTATTCCAATAGTGTAAAAACCCATGCCATGGGATTCAGTAAACTCTTGGAAAGCATTTTCTGCCTCCTGCTGGTTATGGAAGTGTTTTCCCTGCAAAATGTTGTCGAGATGCTTGAAGAAGTGGTAGTCATTTGGTGAGATGTCAGGTGAGTAATGGCAGGTGATGTAAAATTTCATAGCCCGATTCATTTAACTTTTGAAGCATTGGTGGTGTGACATGCTGCTGGGCGTTGTCGTGGAGAAGAATCGGGCCCTTTCTGTTGCCCAATGCTGGCTGCAGGTGCTGTGGCTTTTGGTGCATCTCATTGATTTGCGGAGCATACTTCTCACATATAATGGTTTTGCCAGGATTCAGAAAGCTGTAGTGGACCAGACCAGGAGCAGGCCACCAAACAGTGACTTTTTTGTTGCAAGTTTGGCTTTGGGAAGAGCTTTGGAGTTTCTTCTTGGTCCAGCTACTGAGCTGGTCATTGCCAGTTGTATGAAACTCACTTTTCATTGCGTGTCATAATCTGATCGAGAAATGGTTCGTTGTTGCATGGGATAAGAGACGATGACACTTCCAAAAGATGATTTTTTGATCTGCAGTCAGCTCATGAGGCACCCACTTCTTGAGCTTTTTCACCTTTCCAATTTGTTTCAAATGCCAACCAACCATAGAGCAGTTGGCGTTGAGTTCTTCAGCAACGTTAATTGTTCTCAGTTGGTTGTTGTCAACTTCCGATGGCTGGTCACTACCCTTCTCATCTTCAAGGGTCTCATCTCCTTTGCAAAACTGCTTAAACCATCACTGCACATTAGCAGTTCCTGGGCCAAGGCATTGTTGATGCTGAGAGTTGTCCCCACTCTTTTACAACCCATTTTGAACTTGAATAAGAAAATCGCTCAGATTTGCTTTTTGTTTAACATCATTTCCCTAGTCTAAAATAAATATAAAGTAAACAGCAAGTAATGGCTCAGATTGTAAAGAATCTTGCTGCAATGCAGGAGACCTGGGTTCAATCCCTGGGTCAGGAAGATCCCCTGGAGAACGGAATGGCAACCCACTCCAGTGTTCTTGCCTGGAGAATCCCATGGGCAGAGGAGCCTGGTTGACTGAGTGAAAACAGTTCTTCTACTCCAGTATCAAACAATAAAGTTCAATAATACAAAACCGCAATTACTTTTGCACCAACCTAATATATTTAGCCTCTGCTTTCCTAGAAAGGGTTAAACCTCAGGCGGCCTGGCCTGGGTGTTCTCCAGCTCTGCTTTGCCCCATTACCTTGCCTCCAGCTGAGCTAGGCCCTGGGTTTACCCATAAACAGGTGCCACACTTCCCCGAGAAGCTAGAGATAAGGGCTGTCTCCATGCCCAGGCAGTTCATGTGCTCTCCATGTCCCAACCGACCCTCTTGCCTGGGTCTCAGCTGTCTGGGAGGTTATCTTTTTTAGGCAACTTGGCCCCATCCTGTGGAAACCCCTGTGTTAAGTATTAAGACTTTGGGGGCCTGGAGTGACCACACAGACACATGGTATTGATGATCAGGCTTCCAAAATCAGTCTTGGGCCAAGCAAACACTGGCAGGTCTCACCAAACCCACCAAGTCTGGGATGATCTGGAGAACCTTCATTTCGGATCTGAGGCAGATATCCTCTCAAGGCTCCAGGAGCTTCACTAACTTTTTATTTCTAGTTCCATCTACACTATCAGATACTTCCTCCTAGCCAGTCAGTTATTAGGCATAATATCAGAGATGTCCTTCGGCCATTCTGCTCACAAACAGCTGAATTTGCCAGGCTAAGCGTGACTCATGAACCGGTGTCACTCACCACTTGTCTTGTATCCCCACCACCCTGCCCCTTCCCCAACCCAGAGCTAGGAAAGACTTCTGTATTCCTAAACAATTTTTAAAAAAATCAAAAGAAGAAGATTGTGACATGTGAAAATACTCATTGGAAAAGACTCTGATGCTGGGAGGGATTGGGGGCAGGAGGAGAAGGGGACGACGGAGGATGAGATGGCTGGATGGCATCACCGACTCGATGGACGTGAGTCTGAGTGAACTCCGGGACGTGGTGATGGACAGGGAGGCCTGGTGTGCTGCGATTCATGGGGTCGCAGAGTCGGACACGACTGAGTGACTGAACTGAACTGAACTGAAATTTTAAGTGTCCATAAATAAAGTTTAATTGGAATAACAGCCGTTCATTGGTTTACCTCCCATCTCCGGGGCTTTTGTGCTTGGCGGAGCTGCAGTTGCTGGGAGCTTAGCGCTGCTGTTTGGCACGCTGCCAATCAAAGGGGTAGCGCAGGTGCCACCTCTCCGCATAAAAGACACTCAAATATGACGCGACGGGGACTGCCCTGCGGCTCCAGCGCTAAGACTCCATCCTCCCAACGCAGGGGCACAGGTTCCATCCCTGGTCGGGGAACTAGATCCCGCAGGCTGTGGGGCCGAAAAGTAAACAACAAACAACAACAAAAATATATGTAAGGAACAAATTGGGAAGAAATACTTGTAAAATATACAACAAAAAATATGCAGCATATAAAATCCACTACAGATCAGCATTAACAGAGGAACACTTGCAATTGCCTTTGAGGACACATGACAGCCACTTTGAGCCCCAGTTAAATGAAATATTGTTCCCCCAGCAGACTCCCGTCTTCTCATTACTAGAACTGGGTTTCAAAACTTGGGACTCTATTATTTTATTTTTACTGCATTTTTTATTCATAAAAAATTGCACCTTCATTGTATCCTGGGTTTTGCCTCTTGGCCTGTAGAGCTAAACACAGAAGTTTACTGATCTTTGACCTAAACCACTGGACTGTGCCAGAAATTTCATTATTTTGGTCTCCCAGTTCCACATCTTTGGTTGTCTTACCTCCATACAGAGCCTAGGAATCCTTACAGACCATGGTTAAGTTTGGCTTCAAATTTAACCACTCAAATCTCACCACTCTTACAGGAGCATTAAAAAATCAATGGGAGGACCTGTTAAGATGCATCCTATGTCCTGCCCTCCTGGATGACTCTCTTCTCCCCTCCGGGTATATCCATTCCCCCCTCCACCCTACTCCTTTCTACTCTCAGGGAAGACTCTTTGACTTGTTAAAGCTTCATTGATTTTCTTCTCCTCTGCTCAGAATCCACATAGGAAATATTCAATTCATCCTGGTGACTTGATAGATCAACTGATACCAGAGTGTGTGTGTGCGTGTGTTAGTCGCACAGCCATATCCAGCTCTTTGCGACCCCATGGACTGTAGCCCACCCGACTCCTCTGTCCATGGGATTCTCCAGGCCAGAATACTGGAGTGAGTTGCCATTCCCTTTTCCAAGGGATCTTCTTGACTCAGGGATCGAACCTGGGAATCCCACATTGCAGCACATTCTTTACTGTCTGAGTCACCAAGGAAAATGAATTCCCTCCTATTATTAGCAAACACTGTGCTGGCGGCTAGATCAGTGGGAGAGTCTCCGGCCGTACATCGCCACCCTAGGACCAGCGGCTCCGGGCCCCAGGGCTCCAGTGGCAGCCAGGAACCTTGAGGCCCGTTTAGCCTGTGCTCCGTCACTTCCTAACAGCGTGACCTTTTTCAGCTGCTCCAACTTTTGCGGTCTGCATTTCCTCATCTGCAAAAGATGGGACCCAGGTTGGGTTCCTTTCAGGCTAGCCTGAAGATGTATTTAAAACCAAGTACGTTGGCAAGAGGGCTCATCTGCAGGGACAATGCTGAGTCCTGCCAACATCTTCCTCCCTTCCAAGCAGTAAAACCCAGTCCTCTCAGTTTCCCCAGCCCCAGGCCGGGACAAAATGTCTCTTTAAGCATTGGTGGCCCCATTCCTCCCCTCCTTCCTTCTCATCCCTCAGCCACATGCCCCCGAGGAATTCTGGAGCAGACTTACGTCAGGCTCAGCCAAGCCCAGTTTCTTCATCCAGGACCAATTATTTTTTTCCTTCTTACCTTAAAGAATAATAATGAATCACCCTGTCAAACACAGAGTCCTTTCTATTATTCTCTTTGTCTGCCTTTGGATTTCCTCTTTGGTTGTGCAATTTGGCCTTTACAATATCCTTCCCTTGCTAACAAAAATGAAGCACTTGGGGAGAGGTGTTTGGAGATGTTTGGTCTCCTCTGGCAGGAATTTGGTGAGCTCTTGATTCTTACTTCTCCCTCTCCCACCACGTCCCTGTAGCTTCAAATCCTGCTGCCTTCTTCTCTTAAGAATGTCTCAAGTCCGGCTCCTCCATCCAAACCCCACCGTACTGTCTGATTCGCCACCTCTCTCATCTCTCTCTGGTTCTGTGTATCCTCCACCCCAGCTTAAATCCTTCTGTGTCTTCCCATCACCCAAAGGATAAAGTCTTAGGTTTCCTTCCACACTGGTGACTCACAGCTGAATCTGACATACATGCATGTGTGCAAAGTCACTTCAGTCATGTCCAACTCTGCGCAACACTATGCACTGAAGCCCACAAGCTCCTGGGCCCATGAGGATTCTTCGGGCAAGATTTTTGGAGTGGGTAGCCATGCTCTCCTCCAGGGAATCTTCCCGACTCAGGCATTGAACCTACATCTCCTGCATTGGCAGATGGGTTCTTTAACACTAGCGTCAACTGAGAAACCCAATCTGACGTAGTTTGTCCAGAAGAGTCATTTCTAATACTGAATTTGGATGCCTTTAGTATAGATTTTGGAGAAGGAAATGACAACCCAGTCCAGTGTTCTTGCCTGGAGAATCCCAGGGACGGGGAGCCTGGTGGGCTGCCGTCTATGGGGTTGCACGGAGTTGGACACGACTGAAGCGACTTAGCAGCAGCAGCAGCAGCAGCAGCAGCAGCAGCAGTATAGACTTTGGAGAAGGAAATGGCAACCCATTCCAGTATTCTTGCCTGGAGAAGCCCAGGGACAGAGGAGCCTGGTGGGCTGCCGTCTATGGGGTCACACAGAGTCAGACATGACTGAAGCGACTTAGCAGCAGCAGCAGTACAGACTTGGGGCTTCCCTGATAGCTCAGCTAGTAAAAAATCCACCTGTAATGCAGGAGACCCCGATTTGATTCCTGGGTTAGGAAGATCTGCTGGAGAAAAGACAGGCTACCCACTCCAGTATTCTTGGGCTTCCCTTATGGCTCAGATGGTAAAGAATCCACCTGCAATGTGGGAGACCTGGGTTCGATCCCTGAGTTGGGAAGATGCCCTGGAGAAGGGAAAGGCTACCCACTCCAGTATTCTGGCCTGGAGAACTCCATGGACTCTATAGTACAGACTTGTGATTAGCTGGCACCCAAAGCATCAGTACTCTTGCCTGGAAAATCCCATGGATGGAGGAGCCTGGTAGGCTGCAGTCCATGGGGTCGCGAAGAGTCAGACACGACTGAGCAACTTTACTTTCACTTTCATTGGAGAAGGAAATGGCAACCCACTCCAGTGTTCTTGCCTGGAGAATCCCAGGGACGGGGGAGCCTGGTGGGCTGCCGTCTATGGAGTTGCACAGAGTTGGACACGACTGAAGCAACTTAGCAGCAGCAGCAGCAAAGCATCAGAATGTGTGAACTCCCACAAGGTTCTTACTACGCCTGCCTCTTCAAATGTTACGTTGCTTTTTTCCAGTCAGCATCCGAGCCCCCACCTTTTAAAAAATTAATGGATGAATTTTATTTTTGTTGTGCTGGCTCTTCGTCGCTGGGCTCGGCTTTCTCGGCTGTGCTGCTGTGGCTTCACTCACCGCCGCGCACGGACTCTATGGCGCAGGCTCGATAGTTGTGGCGAAGGGCCTTGGTTGCTCTGCAGCATGTGGAAGCTTCCTGAACTAGGAATTGAACTTGTGTCCCCTGCATTGGCAGGCAGATTTTTATCCACTGGACCACTCTAGAAGTCTTGAGCCCCTTTTCATTAGGGAAGAATTTTGTGTTAGTCCTAGATGGCAGAGCCCAGATGCCACCTCTCCCTACTCAGGCTGACTGGGGATACAGGACCTCAGCTTGATCATTCGCATGTTTCCCTTGGGCTCTGGGTCTTGAGGAGTGGGCCAGGTAAGAACTACTCCGGTGGAGTACTGTGGTCCTCACTACCAGGCCCAGCGGCTGACCTGGACTGTCATTCCTGCACATGGTCCTCCTTGGCATCTATCTTCCTCCGGCACCTGGTTCCCCAGTCCTATGTTTGATCCTTGAGCCACTCAAGACCCTTCCCCTGTGTCCCTTTTCAACTATTGTTACCCAGAAGCAGTTTCTGTGGCAGCAGCACAGCCAAAAATAAACAAACAAATAAATTTTTAAAATCGAGACATTAAAAAAAAAACAACTGATCTTGATCAATGACCATGAGCCACTCTGGAAATGAGGCATGCATAACCCCCTTGTATGTAGCAGACAAATGACTCACCCAGTTCACCTAGGGGTAAGTGGTTGGCAGGGCTGGGGTTTGTTCGCCTCCTCACTCAGCGACACTGTTTCCCTCTTTGTCTGGCACATGCTACACCCAGAGACTCGGGTGGAAAGGGTCAGAGGCTTTGGTGACTGAGATGGAGCTGGAATTTTGCATAAGAAGGATTTACTGAAACCAGAGCAGGTGTCATTGCCATCCTGCTGGAAGCCAGGCTCTCGACACCTGTATTTTGGAAAAAACAATCACAATGAGAAGCACTGCTGGGCACACTTTAATTGACAGACACATTCAGGAGGACAGCGGGCTGCTCCTGGGGTGGGTGTTAAGCCCTGTGATAACCCTTCAGAGAGCCCCGAGCTTACTCTCGTCCACCTCTCCCCCCACAAAAATTCTTGCCCCACCATTCTCCTCTTTAGATAGAATGAGACCCACACTATCGCCCAGGCCTGTGAGGTCCTACTGGTGTCTCGTCCTAACATCAAAGGTGCCGCGAGCTCATCCCCTCTCCAGTGCCTTTGCACTTGACTATTCCCGTGGCCCTGCTGGACTCGTCTTCTTCCAGTTCTTTGTGGGACTGGCTCCTTCACACCCCCTAGTCTCTACTCAAATGCCATGTCTTGAGAGAGACTTCTGGCACCTCCTCTTTTTAAATAGTGTCCCCAGTCACTGCTGAGCCCTGACTCTGCTTCAGCTCACCTCACAGTGATGATCATTAACTGGCATGATATTAGATGTTCATGTAATTACATAACCTGCTTATGTTTAACTGGCTGTTTCTCCCATTAGGAGGTAAGTTCCATTAGTATAGGGACTTTGCTCATTGCATATTAAAAAGCAGAGACATTACTTTGCTGACAAAGGTCCACCTAGTCAAAGCTATGGTTTTCCCAGTGGTCATGTATGGATGTGAGAGCTGGACTGTGAAGAAAGCTGAGCACAGAAGAATCGATGCTTTTGAACTCTGGTGTTGGAGAAGACTCTTGAGTCCCTTGGACCGCAAGGAGATCCAACCAGACAATCCTAAAGGAAATCAGTCACAAATGCTCATTAGAAGGACTGATGCTGAAGCTGAAACTCCAATACTTTGGCCACCTGGGGTGAAGAACTGACTCACTGGAAAAGACCCTCATGCTGGGAAAGATTGAAGGCAGGAGGAGAAGGAAACGACAGAGGATGAGATGGTTGAATGACATCACCAACTCGATGGACATGAGTTTGAGCAAGCTCCAGGAGTTGGTGATGGACAGGGAAGCCTAGCATGCTGTAGTCCATGGGGTCACAAAGAGTCAGGGATGTGACTGAGCGACTGAACTGAAAAGACTGATGTCTCCTACACTTAGATCAGCGCCTGGCTCATAGTAGGCAATAGGGGAAATTTCGTTGACAGAGATAAATTCCCAAAGTTAAAGGGAGTTTCCCTCTTCCATTGGCTACCCTACCCTTCCGTTTTGCAAGACACAAGAGGACACCACTTACATTGTGTCCTGTGTGAGTGGCGCCCCCTGGAGCCCACACAGTTCCATGGCATTCCATGGGACGCCTGCTTCCTGGAGTTGCCCAGCGGGACTTCCTGGGAAATGCATAAGCCCTGACATCAGATGGCTCTGGGTTTGAATATGGCTTCAACACTTAGTGCCTGTGTAAACATGGACATGTATTTAATTATTCCCTGTGTCTCAGCTTTTTCAGCTACATATTGGGGGTGATTATAAGACCTGCTTGGTAGGGTTGCTCTGAGGATTTCGTAAGATAATATACACAACGTTCTCTAATATAACACTGAAACCATACATCTGAGCCTGGTAGGGATGAGAGTCAGATGCTGAGAATACATACAGAAGCTCTAGGGGCTAAATTACATAACAAGTGAGGATTAGTTCTATCACTCCGGTCAGTGGGTCACAAACTCAAAGGCATCCAGGGCTAGACAGGTCACGCACACAGTGAAGTTTGCAAGGTCGCTGGAAAGCCAGTGCTCCGTCTAAAGGGAGCAACTGCTACCCTGCTCCAGCCACGGTTTGGTGGGGGGCAAGAATATGGCACAGGAGGGGTAGAGTGGCAGCGGGGTCGGGGGTGGTGGTGAATCTTGTCTTAGTATTGCCAGAGCTTCTTCCTTTTCAGAGAAGCCCAAGTCTTCATGTTTGCCTGACATCTCACAGGTTTTAAATATTGGCAACTAAATTAATTCAGTGTCCTGGAACCAGTCTCAACTAGCGTTCTAACCAGCTTTGTCACTTCCTGGTATACATTCCAAAAGTCTCTCTTAATTTTAATCCACTTCATTCGGGTATAATTTACCTGCAGTAGAATGCTCATATTTTAAGTGTACAGATCCATGAACTTTGACAAATAGACGCACCCATGTCATCACCACAATAACCAAGGTATACAACGTTTCCATTATCCCAGAAAGTTCCCTGGGGTCCCTTCCCAACCAACCTTCACCTCTGCCCTCACCCCAGCCCTAGGCAACTACAGGCCTCCCTTGTTTGATTGCTCTTCATTTCATTGTGCTTTGCAGATATGTTTACAAAATGAAGGTGTGTGGCAACCCTGAACCAAGCCAGTCTATCGGTATTATTTTTCCAGCAATATTTGCTTACATCCTGTCTCTGCGTGATGTTTTGCTAACCCTCCACCAGCAAAAAAAATTAAGACTCACTGAAGGCTCATATAAAGCTCAGCATTTACAATCAATAACAAATTTTTAAATTGAGGTATAAACATTGTTTTTGTAGATGTAACACTTTTGCACAGTTAATAGACTACGGTACAATGTAAACGTAATTCTTATATGTGCTGGGAAACCAAAAAATTCATGTGACCAAAAATCTATTGCTGTATCTGCTTTATCCTGGTGGTCTGGAGCCAGACCCACAGTATTTCTGAAGTATGCCCGTATTGATCTGTTTTATGTCACTATAGATTGACTATTCTAGAATTGTATATAAATATTTATGTAATTATTTATTAATGCTCTTTGTGTCTGGTACCTTCCACTTAGCACAGTGTTTTAAATCCTTTTAAATTCTGTGAGACCTGTTTCGTGGCCCAGCATATGGTGAACATACCATCTGCCCTGGAAAACAATATGTGCTCTACACTATCGAATGCAGTGCTCCAGAAATATCCATTTGGCCAAGGTGGTTGCTAGTGTTGTTCAGACCCTTTATGTCTTTACTGACTCTTTTGACTATTTATTCTATCAGTTGTTGACAGAGAAGTGTTAAATCTTCCAACCAAGACTGTGAAATTCTTTACTTTTCCCTTTCATTCTGTCAGTTTTGCTTCACATAAAGTTTTTCCATTTGTAATATTTGTCTATCTGATGAGCTGACCACTTTATCACTTTGAAAGTGCCCATTTTTTATCTGATTTGCAAAACAGATACAGAGACACAGACACAGAGAACACATAGGCACCAAGACGGGAAAAGCGGGAGGGATGAACTGGGAAATCGGGATTGACATACATTTACTGCTTTTTTTTTTTTTCCAAACAGGCTTGTATATTTTAAAGAAATTAGGAAGAAAAAATAGACTTTAATAATATTTACCCAGAATTTTATCATTTCTGATGTTCCTCATTCCTTTTGAAAGATTTGAGTTTCCAATACTATCATCTCCCTTCAGTGTGAACAATTTCCTTGAGTTTAGGTCTGCAGGTTATAAATTCTCTTCAGTTCAGTTCAGTTTAGTTCAGTCACTCATTCATGCCCGACTCTTTGCGACCCCACAGACTGCAGCACGTCAGGCCTCCCTGTCCATCACCAACTCCCGGAGTTTACTCAAACTCATGTCCATTGAGTTGGTGATGTCATTCAACCATCTCATCCTCTGTCATCTCCTTCTCCTTCTGCCTTCAATCTTTCCCAGCATCAGGGTATTTTCAAATGAGTCAGTTCTTCATATCAGGTGGCCAAATTATTAGAGTTTCAGCTTCAGCATCAATATTTCCAATGAATATTCAGGACTGATCTCCTTTAGGATGGACTGGTTGGATCTCCTTGCGTTCCAAGGGACTCTCAAGAGTCTTCTCCAACACCACAGTTCAAAAGCATCAGTTCTTCAGTGCTCAGCTTTCTTCACAGTCCAATTTTCACATCCATACATGACTACTGGAAAAACCAAAGCTTTGACTAGGTGGATCTCTGCTTTGTAATATGCTGTCTAGGTTGGTCATAACTTTTCTTCCAAGGAGCAAGTGTCTTTTAATTTCATGTCTGAAATCACCATCTGCAGTGATTTTGGAGCCCCAAAAAATAAAGTCTCTTACTGTTTCCATTGCTTCCCCATCTATTTGCCATGAAGTGATGGGACTGGATGCCATGATCTTAGTTTTCTGAATGTTGAGTTTTAAGCCAAATTTTTCACTCTCCTCTTTCACTTTCATCAAGAGGCTCTTTAGTTCTTCTTCACTTTCTGCCATAGGGCGGTGTCATCTGCATATCTGAGGTTATTGATATTTCTGTGGGCAATCTTGATTCCAACTTGTGTTTCATCCAGCCCAGCGTTTCTTGTGATGTACTCTGCGTATAAGTTAAATAAGCAGGGTGACAATATACAGCCATGACAAACTCCTTTCCGTATTTGGAACCAGTCTGTTGTTCCATGTCCAGTTCTAACTGTTGCTTCCTGACCCGCATACAGGTTTCTCAGGAGGCAGGTCAGGTGGTCTGGTGTTCCCATCTCTTGAAGAATTTTCCATAGTTTGTTGTGATCCACACAGTCAAAGGCTTTGGCATAGTCAATAAAGCAGAAATAGATGTTTTTCTGGAACTCTCTTGCCTTTTCCATGATCCAGCAGGTGTTGGCAATTTGATCTCTGGTTCCTCTGCCTTTTCTAAACCCAGCTTGAACATCTGGAAGTTCATGGTTCACGTACTGTTGAAACCTCACTTGGAGAATTTTGAGCATTACTTTACTAGCGTGTGAGATGAATGCAATTGTGTGGTAGTTGAGCATTCTTTGGCATTGCCTTTTTTTGGGATTGGAATGAAAAACTGACCTTTTTCCAGTCCTGTGGCCACTGCTGAGTTTTCCAAATTTGCTGGCATATGGAGTGCATCACTTTCACCGCATCATCTTTTAGGATTTGAAATAGCTCAACTGGAATTCTATCACTTCCACTAGCTTTGTTCATAGTGATGCTTCCTAAGGCCCACTTGACTTAGCATTCCAGGATGTCTGGATCTAGGTGAGTGATCACACCACTGTGGTTTCCTGAGTCATGGAGATCTTTTTTGTATAGTTCTTCTGTGTATTCTTGCCACCTCTTCTTAATATCTTCTGCTTTTGTTAGGTACATACCATTTCTGTCCTTTATTGTGCCCATCTTTGCATGAAATGTTCCCATGGTATCTCTAATTTTCTTGGAGATATCTCTAGTCTTTCCCATTCTATTGTTTTCCTCTATTTCTTTGCATTGATCACTGAGGAAGGCTTTCTTATCTCTCCTTGCTAGTCTTTGGAACTCTGCATTCAAATGGGTATATCTTTCCTTTTCTCCTTTGCCTTTCACTTCTTTTCTTTTCATAGCTATCTGTAAGGCTTCCTCAGACTACCATTTTGCTTTTTTGCATTTCTTTTTCTTGGGGATAGTCTTGATCCCTGCTTCCTATACAATATCACGGACCTCCATCCATAGTTCTTCAGGTACTCTGTCTATCAGATCTAATCCCTTGAATTTATTTCTCACTTCTCTTAGTTTCCATTTTTTTTTTGGACATTGAGATTGACATATATATGCTATTATGTATAAAATAGATAGCTAATGAGAACCTACTGTGTAGCTCAGGAAAATTAGTGCTCTGTGGTGATGGGAAGAAAATACAAAACAGATGCGATATATATATATATATATATATATATATATATATGTGTGTGTGTGTGTGTGTGTGTGTGTGTGTAGCTGATTGCCTTTGTTGTACAGCAGAAATTAACATTGTAAAGCAAATATACTCCAATAAAAATTAATTTAAAAGAAGTCCCATTTTTCTCTGATAATATTCCTGGTCTTCTGGTCTATTTTATCTAATAGCACCATCTGCTTTTTGTGTTTACTCTTTTCATCCATTGATGTTTAACCCTCCTGGGTCCTCTCTGCTTAAAGCCTGTCTCCTGTAGACAGCTTACAGTTGAGTTCTCCTCTTTAATTAACCCCACAAATCTCTGCCACTTCATTGCAATGTTCAGTTCATTAACAGTTAATATAGTTGCTGATTTGACTGGATTTGATCTATTATTTTATCTTTCCTCTTCTGTTTGCTTAAGTTTTTCAGGTGTTTTGCAGTTTCTGTATTTTAAAGAATTATTTGAATATTTTTAAAGGCTCCATTTTAGTTTATCTATTGGCATTTTATTTCCACTTCTTTGCATTATTTTGCATTATTTGCTCTAGAGATTATAATGACTTCCTTAACTTCCCTTAACAGTCTATTTAGAATTAAGGTTGTACCGCTTTTACAAATTATGCAGGAAAAAAACCCTTGTACTTATATAGATCCATTTACCACAAAACCCTATTCCCTACAGTAAAGTTCCCATTTGAAAATCTATATACACCTACATACATTTTAGACTCTACATGACAATGTTACAGGTTTTGTTTTTTTTTTTTTAAACCGTCTTGGGTGTTTTAAATAAATTAGGAAGAGAAAAAAACTTTAATAATATTTGCCCAGAATTTTTATCGTCTCTGATGTTCCTCATCCCTTTTGAAAGATCTGAGTTCCCAGTGTTATTGTTTCCCTTCAGTCTCAACAGTTTCGTCGAGTTCAGCTCTGCAGGTGACAAATCCCCTTGGTCTCCTTTTATTTGAAAATGCTTTGTGTTAGCTCGTTTTAACCATCCTTCAGCTCCTGTCGCACCTCTTCCATGCAGCCTTCCTGGGGTCTCTAGCACACAGGAAGCCCGGTTCTCAGAACTTTTATTGGTGCTGGAGGACATGTCTTTAACGTAGAGCCAAACTGTAGGAGGCTGAGAAGTCCACAGTCCACCCGCAGGACTGAGTGCTTGTGGATGACCAGTCCTCTTTCCTCCCCGCCTCCTTCCCTTACCCTCTCTTTCTTCCTTCCCTCCCTCCCTCCAGATCCCATTTCTTCTCAGAGGAAGAGAAGCAAAAGAGGGCAAGAAGCAGAATGCAGCCACTGACTGGGGAGCCCCCCGTTTGACCGGGTCCCACCCCAGCAGCGCACACTGCCCTCCGAGAGCTGCTGGTGCTGCCAACAGGAATGGCTCAGTCACAGACAGGAGTTGCCAGCGCCCTGCAGACACTCCCTTTACTGCCGTGCCCGTTACCTTCTGGGCCGAGGAGGATGGGGGCCGAGGACTGTGGTCCTCAGTCCTCAACATCCGCCTCCCTCCCAGGGGCGAGGCTGGGCTCTGTTTGGGCCCCTTCACAGGTGGGGCCTTGCCCAGAGTGCACGCCTCGCAGACCCATTGTAGGGGAGGAGAGAGGCTGGAAGAGCGGGCCCGGAGCTTATTCGTGGAGACCCCAGACTTTGGGCATATTTGGTGGCAGTGGAATCTAGCGTGATGAAGCATCCTAGTCTGGGCTTCAGGGACCTGCATTCCAACTCCGCCTCTGACTCCATCTCCCTGGAGACGTTTGTGGAGTCCCCGCCTCTCCCAGCCTCTGGTGTCCATTATCTTGAGCAAGGGGTCAGCTTGTTCCAAGTGTGTTTGTTTTACGGTCTGAAACTGTATCCCTTCCCTTTACCTCCTCAGCCAGGACTGCCTCTGCCTCTCCTGCCCGGAGAATTCTGCCTCTCTGTGGAAAAGGATTCCCCAGGGAAAATATGAGCAGTTTTTAAGGAGGCCAGCTTTTCCCTTACTTCATTTTTCCTGGTTTGCTCACTCATGGTAAGTCCAGGGCTCCCCAGCACCAGGTGCAGCGGAGAAGTTTCAGCCATGGCATCGATGGTCTGTACTGAATCCTGGCTGTGGGTCCTTGACCAAGTACAGAATCTCTCTAAGGCTCCGTTTTCTCATCCGTACAATGGAGATAATAGTATTGATTGTAGTGGGCTATTTGGAGGATTAGATGCAATAAGGCAGTTCAAGTCCCAACACGGTGCCTGTCACACAGTAAACCTACAGTGAATACTTTTATTATTATTATCATCAACAGCATTATTTACCACCTCCTCTAACTCTAGGCCTCCCTGGTGGCTCAGACAGTAAAAGAATCTTCCTGCAGTGCAGGAGACCCAGGTTGGATATCTGGATTGGGAAGATCCCCTAGAGAAGGGAATGACAACCCACTCCAGTATTCTTGCCTAGAGAATTTCATGGACAGAGGATTACAGGCTAGAGTCCATGGGGTTACAAAGAGTCCAGACATGACAGAGCAACAGACACTTTCTCTTACTCCAGGGGAAGACAGCCTCCCAGAGTCTGAGAAAGCCACTTGGCATGGCTTGATTCAAGCACGTCTGAGGAGGTCTCTCCAACTAGAAGACCTCCAGCTTCTGTGCGCAAGTCCTCTAGCGGTCACTGTGCCAGGCACCCAAGTGACTCACTAGGGTCTGTACATGTGAACCGTTGTGAGTTCAAAAGCTCCCTCTGCACAGCACTTGAGCCAGTGCCTGCCGACAGCCCTCAGTCAACTGTAGCCAACAGGACTGTTGTCACTGCCTAACTAGGGAGCCACCTCCAAGGCTGCGCTACAGCGTAATGAGGTGCAGGGTCAGTAGACATGGGCAGGGGCTGGCTGAGGACTTGAGGAAATTTGCTTGACCACTCTGACCCTCAACTTCCTTGTCTGTGTAGTGATGGGGTTAGTTCCACTCCCTGCACAGGGCTGTTGGGGGTGGGGTTATGTGATCATAATGCTGGGGTGATGACTGCATGAGCTGTAATCCCAGGCCAGATTTTGAGTCCCACAAGCTCCCCTCTTTTTCTGAGGAGCTTTGTCTTGTCCCTAAGTCAGTGTGGAGGAGGGAAAGAGACTGACACCTGTGCTTTCTCCACCTCCTGTCCCCAAAGCCTTTAGCTCCAGGCTGCACTTGGCTCCATATTGAGTCAACTCAATAGACGGGAAAGCTCACAAGGAAGGGACACATGTAGTTTTTTTTTTTTTTTTTAATTAAAAAGAACATAAGAAAACAAAATCACTTTCCAGGGTGTGCTGCGATGCGGCATCACTGGTATATAAAGCATGTACAAAAACAGGAAAAAGATCCCATGAGCTGCCCGCGTGGACCCCTCTGTGGCGGTCTGAAGCCCCTCCTGGGCTATGAAAAAGGAATCACTGATTCGCCCTTGTTTTTCTTGGAAGACTCAGCCACCTCCAGCTCACTGGTCCATGACGTGCACACAGGAAGTTGGGCTTTACAAGATTTTGCCAGTGGGTGGAGCAGGGGTGAGAGTTTGAGGTGCACACTCCTCCCTTCCCTGCCCGGCTCTGGGTCTATGGGGCCGGGGAGGCAATCTCCCTCTGTGGGGGGAGGTTAGGCACACTGTCCAGCAGGGGCAGGGATCTGGGCTCCTCCCTTGAGCAGTAGCAAAAGGAGTGTTGGCAGGTAAGCTGGGGGCCACAGAGTAAAGGCCTGGACCAAGACGAGATGTACCCGGGCTGGTACTAAATGTGACGGCTGGCTGGAAGGCAGTGGAGAGATTTTGATGTGTTTGCCATCATCAATTCATCACACTGACTTTCCTTGTCTGCTCAACCAATCCCTCCATTCCTGCCTCTGTTGGCCCAAACTTTGAGGGGAGTCACCAGAACCTGCACGTGACTCCCTGCCCCACCACTTCCTAGTTTGCATGACTCTGGGAAAGTGACTTAACTTCCTCGAGCCTCAGTTTTCTCATCTGTTAAATGGGTAGATTCATATGACTCTCACAAGGTGGCTGGAAATAGAAAGTGAAATCATACCTTCAAAGAACCTCATACAGCACCTAGCACAGAAGTGCTCAATAAATGGCCAGGGTGGTTACTGTCATGCAGGCACCAACATTTCCACTGCAAAGTTGGTTGGGCAGTATGGGTGGATATGTGATACACACAAGGTTTATACAATGTTCCAGAAAAAAGATGAACTCCTCTGAGCCTCCTGTGTGTGCCTGGGCGATTCAGAGGTCTGGAGCAGCGGCATGGAGGACCCCGGCATGTCCGTCGGGCCTGGCTCAGGAGCTGCTCCGTTTCTAGACCTCAGTGCCCTCCCTGGGGTAGAGGACGCTGTTCGTGCTGATGCTCCCATAGAAGGGGGGGCTGAACTGGTTGAGGACAGAGCCCCCATAGCCCAGAGCGTTGCTGGGCATGGGGCTGGCCCACTCGCCCCCACCTGCGGGGCCACTGATGTTGGTGAGGGGGGTGTAGGAGCTGAAGCTCAGCGAGTTCTGCCCCCCCTTGTCAGCGGGCTCCAGGCTCAGTCCCGGCGTGGTGGCCGTGGGGCGGCTCACAGGGCTCGGCCCGCTCACATAGGCTGACATGGTGGAGAGGAAGCTGCTGAGGCATGGGGTGCCTGGCGGGGGTGGCGTTGGCCGCTTCTCCGGGGAGCCGGTGGGGCCCGGTGCAGCGCCGTCCAAGATGTCCTGGGCCTCTGCGGTCTCGGGGCTGCCTGCCAGGAGACCAGCCTCTGTTTTCTCTGAGACCATGGAGCCCGCGCTGGAGGAGACATCTGATTTTCTCTTCCTCTTCCTGCGGAAATTTCCATTGTCGAACATCTTCTCGCAGTTGGGGTCCAGGGTCCAGTAATTCCCTTTGCCTGGCACAAGAGTGGGAGGGGGTAAGTACAGAGATGGAGCCGATACTTTGCTTCTGTTCCTCCTTGTTTGTCATAAGCTAAAACCAAAGGTAACAGATGCAGAAAGGCAGAGAAGAGGAATGCCACAGACTCACCATGCATCACACCACACAGATCTTTACTCAAGCACCCACCTCACTCCTCAGCACTCTTGGAGTACAGAGTGAGGCCTGAGCCATGAAGGAATTTACTGTGTGGGCTCTTCAAGAGGTTCGAGTACTGGGGCCGAGGCAAGGGAGGGGCTTCTTCCAATGCTGATGGGAAAGAGAACTCAGGGAGAAACAGAGGGCTTTCTGAAGGTCCTGAGCATGAACTCCAAGGGTGGACTTGAGTCCCAGCTTCAGACTGGGGACCTGGGGCGGGCCTGGGTTTCCTAGTGTGAGAAGTGGGCCCCCTGGACCTGCCCCTTCTTCCTCAGGCTGGCTGTGAGAGAGGGCTAATGCTACACGTGTGAAAGGGATTTGTGCCCGAGAGGGACAATCTGAACCCTGCCTTCCACATCTTCAGCTGAAGGGAGAACGCTCACGTTCCTCTGTAGGACCAACAGTCCTGCCCTCACGACCCTCAGAGCGGGTGGGAGTGGGATTCTTCTGAGAGGTATGCTGGCTTCCTATGGTGTGACAGGAGTGCACTTTAATTCTGGGAAATGGATACACGAGCATTCAATATATTACTCTCTGTGCATCTCTATGGGCTTCCCTGGTGGCTCAGACAGTGAAGAATCCATCTGTGATGCCAGAGACCTGCGTTTGATTCCTGGGTTGGGAAGATCCCCTGGAGAAGGAAGATCACTGGGAGAAGGCAACCCACTCCAGCATTCTTGGCAGGAAAATGCCATGGACAGAGAAGCCTGGTGGGCTACAGTCCCTGGGGTCGTAAAAAGTCTGGCACGACTGAGTGACTAAGCACACACCTGTCTCTAAGTTCTAGAAACTGCTCGTTATAAAGGAACAGCTCACACCCTGGTGTGAGAGGGACCTCCATTCAGACGCTTGCTCACTCACAGTCACATCCTTCTGTGTCACCCTAGGCAGGGTGCTTCACCTCTGGCTGTTATTTTCCTCAGCTTATAAAGTGAGGATAATAAGAGCCACCCTGCAGGGCTTGATTAAAGGAGGCAGGCGGCGTAATGTGGCCCCGAGTGGTTGTCCCACGGATGTCTGGTCCCTCCCCAGCGGGCCTGGAGCGCACGTGGCTTGTGTAGTTCCAGCAGTCACCACGCCCACCCCCACAGGAGCCTCTGCACGCTGGATGCTGGGGTCTGAATCAATGGTTACAGTCACTGCAGTCCATGGAGCTTATGTCAGCACCAAACCCCTCGAGTGCGTCATCTCATGAGCCCACTGCCCACAAGCCTGGCAGAGCGACTATTACCCTGGTCCTGTTTTTCAGATGGGAAAACCGAGGCTCAGAGGTCACTCAGAGGTCAGCGGCACATCTGCCTGCAGGGTCCACCTTTGCAGCTGACTCCTTCTGCCCACCACCCCTCCACCCCGGGCCTCGGGGTGGGGCAGGACCCTTCAGGGCTTCCTAGAATGGGGTGCCAGGAGGACTGAGCCTTCCTGGGGGATGACCCTGCACCCACGGCCCCCTTACCTGGGTCGTCCTCATCGCGGGGCACCTTCTTGAAGCAGTCGTTGAGAGACAGGTTGTGGCGGATGGAGTTCTGCCAGCCAGCCTTGCTCTTGTTGTAGAAGGGGAAGTTGTCGGCCACGTACTGGTAGATCTGGCTGAGGGTGAGGCGCTTGTCGGGCGCCCCGTGGATGGCCATGGCAATGAGCGCCGAGTAGGAGTAGGGCGGCCGCACTAGCTTCATCAGCTCCTCCTGCGAGGGGAGCGGCAGCCAGCCCAGGTCACCGGCCCCTAGCGTGGGCATGCCGGCGGGCAGCAGCTGCCTCTGCATGCCGCCGTAGGCCTGGGGCAGGAAGGGGCTGCCGCCTGGCAGGTAGGGTGGCGGGGTCACGGCCGGCCCGTTGAGCCAGAGGTAGGGGTTGGGGGCAGCCCCATACTCCCCGCCACCCTCGAAGGAGGGGGGCCGCTGCGGGCTGGGTGCGCCCTGGGGGTGGAAGAAGTTCTCGTAGTAAAGGTTCATCTCGGGGGGCTCCTGGCCGAGGCTGGGGAACTGGGGGCTGCAGCGGGGCGGGGAGGGCGCCGGGAGGTCGAAGGAGCTCATGCTGGGCCGGGCTGGCCGCCTCCACCTGCTGGGAGCTGGCCCTGCCAGGTGCGGGCAGGCCGCGCTTATACTGGCCAGCCCCACCCCGGGGCGTCGCCGCCGGCCCGCCCCTCTCTCCTCCCCCGGGTCGCCCGAGGGCCCTTCCCCGCGGCCACGGCCACGACGGGCCCGCAGGACACGCTCGGCCGGCTTCCCGGCTGCTAGCAGCCAGGACACGGGCGCGGAGCCCCTCCCTCTTTCCTTCCTTCCGCTGCTGTCTCCCCTCTGTTTGTCTCCTCATCACCTGCCCCTGTTCCTCCTCCTGTCTCTCTGCTGCCCTTTCCCCTTCCTCTCCTGAACTGTCTGCCCTCCTGCTTTCTTGGGCTCTCCTGCTGTCCTCTCCGCAAATCACTCTTGTTCCTTCCCTTCTCTCTGGCATGGAGCTGTCCGAGATTCCCTCCCTGGCAGTCCCTGTCTCTCTGAGCTTGTTTCCAGGTCTTTCTACCTCTGTCTCCTCCTGCTCAAGTCCTCACCATCTCTGCTTCTCCCCTGCTTCCTTTTGCTGTCCGTGTCTGTCTGTCTGTCTCACATCATCTCTGTGTCTCTTCCCCTTCCCCTCTGTCTCCCTCTTCTTCGCATCCTGACCCCTCACCCAGACTGGAGGAGACACTTCATCAGAAGCCACAGTCTGAGGTCTTTTGAAGTGAAGACACGTTTTCTGGAGTTTCCAGGAGAGAAGCTGGCACTGGAGAAACAGAAGAGCCTCTGGCCAGGTTCAAAAAGGGCAGTCAATTATGGGTGACCTCCTTACACACACACACACACACACACACACACACACACACACACAGAGGAAGACCTGGGGATTCTCCCAGAGCAGCAGCAAGGCTCATAAAAATAACAACAAAAGGAAGAGGATATGAATGGGACTGCAGGAGAAAGTGAGAGAGAACTTGTATTCTCCTGGTTTCTTTCTGGCTGCAGGGACAGAGCAGGCTCTGGTTCCTTATCTGATCCAAGTCCTTTCGTGTTTCGGCTTGCAGAGTCCCCCAGGACCCAGGGGCTGAGGCCAGGAGGAGAACCTTCTTTGGGTCATTCTTCCCCAGCCTGCTCCGCCTCGGGCTCCAGAAGCAGGGGCCCCGTCCACACTGGTTCCTCTGCGCCTCGTGGTCAGTCCGTCCACCTCCCTGGGCCTCATTCTCCATCTGGTGCTTGAAGGCGACTTGTCTCAGCTGCCCCTTCACCCCGGGGCAGGCCCTCAGCTTGGGGAGTGAGTGGGTTCCCCTTCTCAGAGCGCAACGAGCTTCCCCTGAGCAGGTTCTAGCAGCACCTGGAGACTTCTCTCTGGGGTCAGAAATGGGAGAAAATCTCATGTCAATCTCTCTGGTCACCACCTCCCTCCGGCCCTCCTGCCTCTACTTCCTTCTCAAGACTCTTTCAACTTCCTCTCTCTTCCTGCAGACCCCACATGTCTCCAAGGCCAAAGAGAAAGCTTCTTTGCTTTCTTTCTTTCTTTCTTTCTTTTCTGGCGTGCGGGTCTTCGCTGCTGCCCTGGGCTCTCTCCAGCTGTGGCGAGGGGCTGCTCTGGTTGTGGAGCTCAGTGGCTCAGGGGCCTGCAGCACGCGGAATCTCCCTGGGCCAGGGACCGAACCCGAGTCCCTCGCCTTGGTCGGCGGCCTCTTAACTCCTGGATCCCCAGGGACGTCCGTAGAAGGCTGCTTTCTGTCCCAGCCAGAGGATCCTCCCTGCCTGTGTCTCTGCTCTCCTCCACATCGGGTTCACTCGGAAGACCTAAGTGACGTCGAATGAATCTCATTATCGACATCTTGCTGCCCAGAGGATGATTTGGGTGCCTGAGTGGGAGAGCTCCTTCAGGGCCTGAGGAACCACTTGTCCCCACCTTGGACAGTGAGTGAGGTGTGGGTCAGAAAGGGCATGATTACCCAGGTGAGGCTTGGGAGCAGCGCCTTTGTCCTTTCTTTATGAAAAGCAAAGACAAGGAGGCCGCAATTTTGTTTAGAGTTTCTCTACCAGGCTTGCTGAGGGCAGGGCCCTGAGTTTTTAGAGGACAGTCACATTGGAGCCCGCTAACACAGACCCAAAGCCCGACAATGAGCCTGGAGATGTCACTTCTGATCATTCATCCTGCAGAATCAAGCAGAGCAAGAACTACCACCACAGCATTATTTATAGGTATAAAAAACTGTAACTAACCTGAATGTCCAACTATAGGGGATTGGTTTTTTAAAAAACAGTATTTTCTGAATGATGAAGTAATATGCAGCTATGAAAATAGATTGTATTTAATGATATGGAAAAATATTACATTCTAATAATGGGGAAAACAGGCTGCAAAATAGCATGATTTTTTTGCAAAAATACATATTATACATGTACATGAACTGTGTAAACATAAACAGCAATCTGTCGATTATTATTTCAAGATAGGGAATTAGATATTATTTTGTTGTTGCTTTCTATAGTTCCTAATTTACATGATTAGAGAAAGGCAAGCACACAGGTGATTTGCTTTGGAGGTTAAATATAAAAGGCCAGCATAGGCAGTAGAGAAGATATACTGCAGGCACAGGCTCTGAGCCCAGAAGGATCTGGGTTCAAATCCAGCCTCACCACTGAATAACTGTGCAGCCTTGACATGTGATTTAACTTTCCTCGGCCTGTTTTTTCAGGTAAAAATAGGAGTAATGCCACGAGTTTATGTGGCTGCTGTGAGCATTCTATGACGTGATCAATGTAAGTCATTTCACATGGTGGAAAGAGATGCCCTCAAATTTTACTTATTATATAAAAAGTCAATATACGCTTGATACGTACAGTTCATCACCGAGTTTGCTACCTTTCGAGTTGTTTTCTCAGCAGTGAGTGTGGCTGGTGGGGATTTACGATGAATCAATGAAGGGTGGGATACTTGGTGGAGATACCAACTCTATAGCCAGAACCCGCCGTCGGCAGCTGATGGTCAGAGGGACCCCGAGGCACGTGACAAGGTCACGGTTGAGCTGGGTTTGGACCCTGTCTCCCAACCCCTTAGTCCACCCTTTGCCCGTTGCTGCATCTCCTTCCTTAGAGGTGTTTTTGAGGAACACTCACCTGAGCCTCCCCTCGCACCTGCGCCCCAGTTCCTTTCCCAGGAGATCAGAGAAAGACGGGCATGTCACAAGGCCTCCCCCACACAGAGGCGCCCACCCAGGCGTCCAGCGGCCAAGGAGCCCAGCCCCTCACGCCCTCCCGTACCTCCCCACGGGGCCAGGCCTTGAGGCCTGGGGCACTCAGCCCAGCCCCGGAGTCCTCACGCAGGACTCCACAAGCGCGGCCTCAGCCCTCAGGGGGTACCGGGAGCTGCCTGTAGGAGCCCGGGGGGTTTGGGGGCTACATCTGGGAAGCCCCCATCAACCCGTCCCAGGGCTTCTGGGGAAAGAGTCAAGCATCTCTATAAACAGTGGTCCTTTTGAAGATGAAATTATTTTAGGCTTTTTGAGTTTTCCCAGAGGCGGAAATCCAAGCCTGAGAAGATATGGCCGCCCTGCTTCAGGGAAAACAGTAAAAGGCTGGACAGGCAGGGCCTGAACCAGCCAGGGATGCGGAGCTGCCGTTTGCACGTTGTGACTTATTTGCATATTACATATCCAGAGGGAGGCCATGTATTCTGAACCCCAGATTGAGATACCTGGGACAAGGCAATAGGACATGAAAAAAGGGCTGGGTTCAAATCCCTAAGTTGCTGTTTGTTAACTGGGTGATCTTGACTACGTTTCTTGAACTCCCAAGGCCTCAGTTTGCTTCTATTAAATGGAGCTGCACATAGAACCTGCCTCATGTGGATTTTGCATGCAAGACGATGTGATATGTGTGTGTGTGTGTGCGCGCGCGCGCATTATCTGCCCAGGACGCGGCGGCACTGCGCTGAAGGGGACGGTGATGTGCGCCCCTGGTAGCAGAGGACGGCTCTGACAGCAAGGCTGAGCAGGGTCCGCCCTCTCCAGTCAGGGTTTTCCCACCGGCTCTCCCCTTGGGCAAACCTGGACACTGAGGGCAGCGCCGTGGGAGGGGGAAGGCCTCCTCCCTTCTGGAGCACGCACTCAGCCGTCAGCCACGTGCTCTGGGGGCCGGGAGCCCACACGGGCCCAGAGCCGGCAGGAAGTGCGGACGTGCACAGGCCCCACCCACCGGGGACACCACCTCTGGCCTTGACCTTCAGGGGGCAGAGGAACGTGAGGAAACAGGCCAAGCAGGGTGAATAACCGGAGGCCCAGGAGGCAGGGGGATCTGAACCTGGAGCACAGGGCCGGAAAGGGAGCAGGAAGCTCAGGCTCCAGAGCCAGACTTCTGGGTCTCAATCCTGACGCCCCTCCTTAGGCACGGTAATATCTCAGAGAGCAGCCTATTGTTCTGGGCCTCAGTGTCCTCATCTGCAAAGTGGGGAAAGGCAACCCCCCCCCCCCCCCCCCCCCAGTGTTGTTACGAGGACTGCGTGCCGGGCACATAGCACACGCTCGATGAATGTGAGCGCTTGTCAGGGGCTCGGGAGCCTGAGGGTGAGGGGAGAGGCCCGTGGTCCAGCAGCTGGAACTGCACGGCCCTCAGCCCGTGGACTTCCCTACCTCCTCTGGATTCCTCTTTCACAGGCTTGGCTGCTAGGGCTCTGCTCCTGTCTGCACATAAAACAACAGTTCCGGAGTTCCAGGGTTTCTGGGAGCCTGACAGGGTGAGGATTGGTCAGGATGGGGAGTGGGCTTCCAGCCTAAACTCTGTGCTACAGTTTCCTCATCTATAAATGGGGACAGGAGATCAGTTTTCTGCCAGGGCAATGAGCTGCTTTCTCTGGGCCTCCTGTCCCGTCCCGCAGCAGTTCACCAGCGCTGTGTCTCAGTGCACTTTGGGGTTTCCCATTGAGGGCTCTGGTTCTGGTGAGCGTGAGGCTGGAGAAACATGGGCCAACACCGCCCTCTGGTGGCCATCTATTTAAAAGCAGGGAGCCGAGTGCAGAGACTGGGTGACCTATCGGGTCAATGGCCCAGGGTTTCTGAGCCCTTTAAATAAAGAAAACGGTTCACAGGATCAGCAGCAGCTTCATGGAGGAATCATGCCCCCGACTCTGGAAAAAAACACTTTAAATCTACTGTGAAAGAAATAGAACTGGGGTGGCAATGGGGCAAAATGCCTTAGAAGGCAGCCCGGGGTAGGGTGAGGGGGCAGTTGGACTGATCTGGATTCAGATTTGCCTTCTCCAGTTATATTTTCTGAGTGCCTTGTTGTCGTTTAATTTTTGAGTCTCTGTTTGTACGAAAAATGAGCATAACCAGGGTTACCTCCCTCAAAGGGCTGTTGCAAGAACTGAATGAGATAATATAGGAAATGCCTCTCAAGGGATGCTTCGCAATACTAGTTCATTCTTTCACTTATTAGAAGACACTAACCAACTGTCTCCACAGCAGTAGCTCTGGGTGTGTGTGCAGGACACTGTCGGAGTTGCACAATGTGGAGGCTTACAACCTCCTGGTTTTCCCATCTCTATGCAGTGTCTGCAGTTTCAATTACTTATCATTTTAAAATCAGCTCTCACATTTATTTTTTTAGCTAAATTTAAAGAGCAGTTCCATATGATTTATGGGAATGGTTAATCAGAAATCAGTATCACTTGCCATAAATAAAATAGGGAGAATTGGCATTTTTTAGAGCTCACATCATGCTGGGCACAGCCTGAGTCCTTACCTTGTTATCTCATCCAGTCCTCACCACAATTTTTTGGGGGGGGGGGTGTTCTATAATTATCCCCATTTTATAGATGAGGAAACTGAGGCAGTACCAGCCTGAGCTTGCTCACTCTGCTAGGATGTGAGATCAGCAGGTCTTAGAGAGGTGATGAAACACACCAGCCAGGGACTTTTTCCTTGGAGAAGGCAAAAGTGTTGAAGAGAACTGAAAAGGGAGTGATTTTTCTCATCATGTGTGTGACAGGCAGAATAAGGACCCCTCCCCAATAATGATTTCCAAATCCCCAGAATCTGTGAATTCTTCCAAGATAAAAGGAACTTTACAGAAGGGATTAAGTGAGGACCACAGAGACTGATTGTCCTGGATGATCCAGGTGGGCCCAGTGTAATCAGAAGTGTTCTTCTAAGAGGGAGATAGGGGGAGATTTAATCACAGAGGAGGAGATGTACCAGTGGAATCAGAGACTGGAACCATCTGGCCACAAGCCGGGGAATGCATAAAGAATGCCTTGCCACCTTTAGAAGCTGGAAGAGGCAAAGAAACAGCCAGGGGAACCTCCACAAGGAACTAACTATCATCTTGTGTGTGTGTGTTAGTCACTTAGTCGTACCTGACTCTGCGACCGCATGGACTGTAGCCCACCAGGCTCCTCTGTCCATGGGATTCTCCAGGCAAGAATACTGGGGTGGGTAGCCATCCCCTTCTCCAGGGGATCTTCCAAACCCAGGGATGGAACCTGGGTCTCCTGCCTTGCAGGCAGATTCCTTGCCATCTGAGTCACCAGGGAGGCCTAACTCTCATTGTGATTTGACCCCAAGACTGGTTTAGGATTTCTGACCTCAAGAACAGTAGTAGACAAGTTTGTGTTGATTTAAGCCACTAAGCTTGTGACCGTTGGTGACACCAGCAGCAGGAAGCTAGTATAAAGGTATGGGAGGCTGCGGCCGCCTCCACTGAACATGCCCTCTTGTATCACCAGCGGCCTTTGCGATCCACCTGCAAACAGTCTTCTCAACAAGGAGTCCCCTCCCCCAATCCCTGGGGAAGGACACCAGTTGGGCAGCACGGCTCTGGCTGGGCTGGGTCACTCATTCCTTTTTCACTCAGGACTCTGTGGGCTCAGCTGGCCGCTCTAGGCCTGTTTCTCCATCTAGCAGATGGGGGCCAAAGCTGTGTCGTTTTCAAGGTCCTGCTCTGCAGGTCTCGCCTATGGGTCCCACCTATGGAGCTTATTAAAATGCACTCTTCCCAGGCCTGTGCCTGGGAAGAGGCTCTGACTTGTGAGGCCCAAGTGGTGCTGGGCATAGCCCTCTTAGGGAGCCCCAGTGCACACCCAGCTTAGGGAGCCAGTGGGCTAGGGATCAGGTCATGGCCTGCCTACTATCCTTTGGAATCATGCCAGTCGACAGCCTGCTCCTCGGAGCCCAAAACATAAAGTCTCCGCTCTGCCGTTTCCAAGCTGGGTGACGCAGGGCAAGTCCTTGTGCCTCTCTGGGCCTGTTTCCTTAACTTAAATTGAGACCGGTAATAGTCTATACTTCAGAGGGGGCTTGTGAGAGTCCAACAGTTACTAAGTGCAAATCGCCAAGAGCAGTGCCTGGCACATAGTAGGTACTCAAGTGTGTTGCCTCTCAAAATATCAGCTGCCCAGCCTGGCATTCCAGACCCAGCCCGCACCGGGATGAGCTCTCCCGTCCCACGGCCCCACGCCCCACCTCCTCTCCGCGCCGCCGCGCGGGTTGCGGCCACGTGACCGTCACGTGACTGCCGGCAGGTGCCTGTCTTTCCTGCTCTCCGTGTGGACCGCTCTGCCTCTCTCTCACCCCGCCTGGCAGACGGCCTCCACTGCTGGGCCCTCGCACCTGGCACGCTTTGCGGTGGTGCCCAGCGTGCCGCCTGACTTCCCTGGGGGCCCACAGCCTCTCGAGGGAGGGGATGGAGCTTTCTCCAGAGCTTTGGACCAAGCACGTCACACTCGTGGCGGGGAGAACAGGCGTGAGTGCTGCCGCAGCAGGGACTCTCCCACATGTCCCTGTAAATCAGAAATCAGCTCGCACATTTCTTTTAACTTAATGAATTTATTTTAAAGATCAAGAATCAGTCTGCCAATGCAGGTGACATGGGTTTGATCACTGGTCCAGGAAGATCCCACATGTTGTGGGGCAGCTAAGCCCGCGGGCCACAACTGCCGAGCCCGCAGGCCCTCGCATGCACTTCCCAGTCCATTTCCTAGCACGCCCTAGCGTCCACCCAAAACAACAGACGCCACCGCACCTACAGGGTAGCTCCCTCTTGCCGCAACTAGAGAAAACCTGCTTGCAGCGATGAAGACCCAGCACAGTGAAAAATAAATAATTAAAAAAAAAAGAAAGAAATCAGTTGATGCCTGTGTGGCTGGCCCGGGGATCACCGGCTCTCATCTCTTTGTCCCAAGGTCAGGGTCAGGGTCAGTATGCTTACTCAGGGTCCAGGTGGATGGGTCTTCATGTGACCCACTCTGACGGCAGATCCTAAGACCCCTGGAAACTACACCTGCTCAAGAGTAAATGTGCTCACTTAACAAAACTAGGCAATACCTGTTCATGGAAATCTAATGCTGTCCCAAGTATTAGTTTGGTGTAATTTTACATTGGTGTAAATTTTAGATTAGATTTTTTAATTACATGTAACACCAAATATGTTATTTGTGTTTAATTTTAAACTCTTTTTAAACTCTGTGTGAATTTGGGGAGTCTGCCACTGGGACATATTTTTCATAAAAGCTACTTCCTTTCCCCCCAATTTTATAAATAGTAAAAAATAACCAAATCCAACTATCTTAAGAATTTTCCCATTAAAGTCATTAAGAATTAAGTCTAAGAAAAACAGTATGGTTCATTGTGCTTATTATTATAAGAGTTTGGGTTAACAGCTAGTTATGATAAGGGTTATTTATTATGAACCGCTCAGTGAACAGCAGACATTAATATTTTATGGAAGTCGTCTTCATGGTACCAGCTCTTGCCTCTCCTGCACTCAGTCCTGACCTCCCTGCCCCACCTGTCACAGGGGACGAATACTTTACCACAAACGCCTCTGTCCCTCACCTAACGTACTCTTCCTTCCTGAGTCCGCCTCTGGCAAAATCCTATGAAAAACTGGTGTTGGGGCTGGTCCTTGTCTCCCTGGAAACCCTTGTTATCACACCCTGAAATGTCTCTCATCCTGGGTCTCACCGCTCCAAGGGTCTTCCTCTACACAGTGTCTAAGTTTCTCCACCTGCCACTCATAGGCCGTGAAGCCATGAAGATGCTCAGGCTGGCCCAGTTCCTCAGCTCCTCAGGGACCCTCCTCTGCTCACATGCACTCCCCTGCCCCTTTGCAAGGTGAATCCAGCCCGATTCCAGACCTCTGGGTGCTGTTTCCTCACCTCAGGGCGCTCACGGTGCAGCCCGACCCCTCATTACCACGAGGACAGAACTCACTGGAGGCCTTGTTGAGCAGAGAGTAGAAGCTGGACCAGGCAACAGGGCGGGGCTTGGAGAGGGGAGGTGGTGGCTGCCGGAAAGGACGGGGGTGGACACGGGCGACAGCTGGCCTAGGCGTGCCGGCGCCCAAGATGCAGCACCGGGTAAAAGCCAACTTCTGGCCCAGCTGCCGGTGTATCTATTCATTCATTCAGTTGTGTATCTTTGGCAGTGTTGGGGCCTAGCTGCAGTGTGCAGGATCTTTTGTTGTGGTGCATGACCTTCTCCCTGGTTGAGGCGCCCAAGCTGAGTAATTGCATCCTGTGGGCTTAGCTGCCCCATGGCACGTGGGATCTTAGTTCCCCAACCAGGGATTCAACACGCATCCCCTGCATTGGAAGTCAGACTCAACCACTGGACCACCAGGGAAGTCCCCAGATACTGGTGTGATCCCTCCTGTTCCATGTACCAAGTGTGTGGTCTTAGCTCACATCATGTCTCTGTGCCTTGGTTTCTCCATCTAGGTAATAACATAAAGTACAAAACCATTAACCAAAAATAAAATAATATTTAAATGAACTGAATTCTTGGAGAAGATTCCTGGGGGTGGTTTGAGCTAGGCAGGCAGATTTTCATTGGGATGGGTGAGAGCCAGGTTTCATAACATCACTGGAGGCCCTGGGCCTGCCTGTCTCCTAAGCATCCCCAGGTGCTCCTAGTCCAGTCCTGGGCCTGAGGCGTTCGGTTGATGGATCTATGTACTGAGGCTTGCTTGAATCACCGCATCATTTTTATTGTCAGTAAGAAACAGCAACACTTTGGAGATGGTCAGCTAGAAAAGAGACTGGTTATATTAAAAATATAAAGTACAAAACTGTTAACCAAAAATAAAAGAATATTTAAGAGCTGTTCTGTTAAGTGCTAGGACTTAGAAAATGAAACACACACTCAAAAATATAGCTCCTTATATCTAATAAACTGGGCTGTAAAAACACGTGCCCAGGATGATGTGGAGACATTCTGGGAGAAGGCATCCTTGGTGGTTGCTTGTGTGGCTAAGAATCCAAACGGGCCATCGTCACCCAGCACCTGGGTACGTGGCCCTGGCGATGCTGCATCCGTCACCACTGCAGTGGGGCCCGAGCAGCCGGGCTCTCTGAGTGCAGGCCACTGGTGGACGGGCTCCCCACTCTTTGAGGCATCAACGTCCCACCACCTGTCTCCGACTCTAGAGGCCCCCATCCCTGACTCCCCAGGCATGGCCGTGGTCAGCAGCATCTCACAGGTCGGTGGACGTGGAGTCGGAGGTCGGCTTGCCTTCTTCTGTAGGTTTGCCAGCCAGCTGCATGGGAGAAGAGGATAAACAGACTCAGCCCGAGACAGGGTTCCCATGAGCCCCAAAGCAGGGCTCCTCGTCCCCCTCAGAAGGGCCCCTGACCTGACCCCTGCCAGAGCCCATTGGGCCTGAGCGGCTGTGACCTTGGTTGACGTGACAGAAAGGCTGGGCCCTGCAGTGGTGAGAGCACAGGCTTTGCTGGTTCTGGGACCACGTGAACTTGGGCGGGTTGCTTCCCCAACTTCGTGCGCCTGATGAGGCCCTCAAAGGCACAGAGGAAGGTCAAATGGATCACGTTTGGAAAGGGCCTAGCCTGGGGCCTGCTCCATGCACACTCACAGGGGACGTGCGATTACTACAGCCACAGAGTCTGGCTTTAATGGATGCTGAGGATCAAACTGCTGGGGTGCCTTCCTGCATCTGGAGCAGACTGACGCAACAATGGGGGAAGGGACTTGAGAAGTCAGGGTTTGGAAACTAACTTTGAAATAGTAGGATTCTGCAATGTAAGTTGAATAGGACAGTTCTTCCAAAAGAATGAAAAAGCACTCTTAGCTGCCCAGGACAGCTGGCTGCCGTGGCTCGGACAGGAGCAACACAGGATAACTCAGGCAAAGGACAGTTCCAGGTCCTGAGTTCCCAGGAGCCCAGCACTGCCTCTGACACATTCCTGCGGCCCCGCGGGGCCCACCCTGCTCAGGGACGCCCTCTGGAGCCCACAAGGGGAACTGCACTCTGGGCCTTTCTGGTCTCTGTCCCCACCCTGGGGGCCCTGCCCCCTCCCTGGAGGGGCCCCCGGGTGTAGCACACACATACTCCACGCAGGTCCCCCCCTCCCTGGAGGGGCCCCCGGGTGTAGCACACGCACACGCGCCCCACGCAGGGCCCCGTCTCCTCCTCTGTCCTCGTAGCCCTCTTAACTTCCTCCTCCCGCCCCCCTGCCTTCCTCCCACAGTCCGGGGCTCACCATTGTCTTGAAGAACTGGTTCACTTTCTTCCTCTTGAGCGTCTTCTTGTCGCCGTCTGACAGCGGGAGGAAGGTCTGGCTGAGGCGGGGGGATGCGTTGGCCTCGTCCATCCCAGGCATGCCGACCACCGAGAGCGTGAGGGCTGCAGGGGAGCCGAGAGCCGCCGTGAGGAGTGGGTGCAAGGAGCGCGAACGGGGTGGATGGCAGCCAAGGGGGGCAGAGACAGGGTCCCGGGGAGCCGGCCGCGGGGCAGGCAGGAAGCCATGAGCATCCGCCAGGGCCGCGGAGGCCATCCGGCCGCTTCGCGGAGCCCTGCCTGGCCCCGCAGACAAGGGCCTGCATCCTGGTTCCATCAAGGCCTCATCCAAGGGCTTCTGGGCTGGAAACAGGGGCCCAGGGCTGGGGTGGGGGGCGGCACCGGGGCCCTCACTTCTTCATGAGCAGGGCCTTTTGCCCACGTCAGGGAGACAGTATTGGCCCACGCCTGTCTTCCGACCGAGAACAGAGCTCCCTGGGGGGAGAGCCTCTCCAATCAAGGTGTCATCCGGTGGTTAAAGCTCCTCAGCTTGGAGTCACAAAGGCTGCTCTGATCCTGGGCTTTGGCCTTGGGAATGTGGGGGTAAGAGCACAGAGCTCAAGGGAGCTGTAGGCCTGCTGAGGGGACAAGAGTGAAACGACTGCGGGGGCATGCTGCCCAGGCGCTGGGCACTGGTGGGGGCACCGTTCCTGGGCAGCCACTACTCAGGAGCTGGCATTCTACAAGCCTCAGTGTCCTCATCCATACAGTGGGGCTAAGCACACGGTGTCTGTCACAGGTTTGAGAGGAGGCTTAAAGCAGCGCTTCCCAACCTTTTTGGCACCAGACACCAGTTTCATGGGAGACACTTTTTGCATGGAGTGTTCGGGGGGAATTGTTCAGGTAGTAACGCGAGCGATGAGAGGCGGCAGATGAAGCTTTGCTCGCTTGCCTGCCGCTGACCTCCCACTTGCGGCCTGTTTGTAACAGGCTGCAGACTGCTTGGGGCTTGGGGACCCTTGGCTGAAATGAAACAATGAAGGAGGAGCATTTGGCATGGAGCCTGGCACAGAGCGGCTGACACTTGAGACTCGCCACGTGCCAGATAGAGTGCTCTTGATCTGGCCGCATCCCCAGTTAGGGCCCCGGGTTCCCATGTGTGACTCAGCAAAGGCCTTCTATATGCTGCTGATGTCCTCACCAGACAGCGAATGAGTGATGGGGGAAACAAGCATCCGTGCATCGGACCCTCTGCAACTGTAAGATGTGATGGCAAGTTTTGTAAGTTCTGGAAATAGCCTTCCAGGCCCCAAAAGGAATTGCCGGACTGAAAGACTTACCAGGGGCAGACTTCCAGTCCCTGGAAGGGCCTGGTTAACTGAGAACCCAGGCCTACCTGGTGTGACATCTGGAGTCTCACTGAATCCTGAGGTCCAGAGTGACGGCAACCTCTCCCCGCTGCCCCCAGCCCTGGGCAGGGCCTGTTGGCATGGCTTCACCCACCAGTGTACCATGAGCAGGGCCGCTTCCTCCGGAGTGCTTAGCGCTCTTTGCTCTGTAGTTGTGGCTCCCACCCATCCTCACCCGGCACCTCTATACCCCCGTGCTGGCGGTGGAGGCACATACCTGGGATGGTAGGCATGGACTGACTGGCAAAGCTCATCTGAGAGAGGATGGACGCTCTGGGGGCGACGGCCACATGCTCCGAAAGGTTGGTGTCACTCATGAACTCGTGCTTTCTGGAGAGCTGGACGAATACATCATGCACACACGCACGCACACACACACACCACAGAGGCTAAGCATGAGGCAGCTCCAGGCTCTGAAAAACCAGTGTTAAGGGACTGGCATGGCTTCTACAGACTCGGCCTGAAGTCCCTCTGTTCTGTTTTGCATCACTCTGTGTCAATCTACGCCACAGGCTGCATACTTCTCAAGTGTGGTGGTACATACAGTTACATACTGACATATGTACATATAAACTATACATATGTTCCTGTACATATCAACTATACAACTGTGCTGAGCATTCATCTAGACTCCTGTGTGAATGACACCCCCTGGAATTGTGAATGCTGCCTTACTTCCAGCCTTCTCCCCCTGGCAAGAATAGTCTCTGAGGCCTACTGGGAAGTTTGGGGAAGATTCTTTCATCACTGGAAGGGATCTCAGCTGGTCCCTTGCCCTTTCGTCTGGCAGCCCTCCCTTACCAGGACGCTAAATCCGTCTTCCTATTCCAGGCTCCCAGAATGCCTTCAACAAACCTCTCTCTTGGGGGAAAGTTGGGGTTGAACCCAGGGCTGTCTGGCACTAAGTCTCATATTAAATAGTTATTAGTTTATAAGACAAAAACTCTCCAAGTCAGGGCAGTGAGAATTTCAGCTCTGCATGCTCAGCTGGGCTCTGGGTCCATGGGAGAAGCTTAGGAGAGACGTCACTGGTTGGACTGCCCTGCGGTTGGGGACAGAGGGCTGAGAGATAGAAATGCCTGGGCCAGCCTGGGAGGGTGACTCTCCCACACAGAGGTAGGCCAGGAGGCTACTCCCCAGCCTTGCAGAGTCCTGTGCGATGGTAGAAAGGACACAGTGACAGCCCGGGTCAAATTCCACTCTGTCACATTCAGGCTGCTGGGGCGCCAGCCAGCACTTCACCTCCCTGCCCCTCAGATGCCTCATCTGTAACCCCACCCAACTGTGAGGCTTGAGCAAGCCACATCTCAGAGCCCCAGCACTGTGCCAGACGTGCAGTGGAGAGCTGCCTGTGGCGTCAGAGAGGATCCTGCCCTGGCCACTCACCCGCTTCAGGTCCGACTCTGCTGATGGCTTCTCGTCTGCGAACACCACACTGCTCCTCTTGGCTCTCTTCTTGGACCTCCGCAGCTTGACCTCAGGCAGAGTGCTCCCTGGGGAGATGGGTTCCTCCTGCTCCACTTTTGGAGTCTTGGGAGGTGCCATTTCCAGGTCAAAGCTGAATGGCAAGAGGGACAGCAGGAGAGGCTGCAGTTAGAACTTACTGGAACTGTCTTGCAGGGACCCAGGCTGACTGACCTGTCATTATAGGGCCAAGGGGTAGATCAGCTCACATGGCAGAGTTTGGGGAGCTACTTAATTTGCAAACACTCAAAATACAGGGTAAAATAAAATGGAAGGCAGTGAGCCATAAGACTGGTGACAGGAAGATAAAACTGGTTAAAAATATGAACCTGGATTCCAGTCTATGCCACTCTTGAGCTGAATGACCTTGGGCAAATCACTCAATCTCTCTGAGGCATGACTGCCCTTTATTAAATGGGGGTGTTTGCAGCAACGTTACGGAGTAGCCAAGAGATGAGGCCCAGGAGCCCTTAGCACATTCTCCCAGAGTGCGCCATCACAGGATCTGTCAGCGCAGTAGCTGGGTTGCACTCTGAGTGGCTGAGCAGGGAGACCCGCACAGAGATACAGGGGAGGCAGGTACAGGAGGAGAAGCGGGGTGGGGGAGGGGAGGCAGGTACAGGAGGAGGAGCGGGGTGGGGGAGGGGAGGCAGGTACAGGAGGAGGAGCGGGGTGGGGGAGGGGAGGCAGGTACAGGAGGAGGAGCGGGGTGGGGGAGGGGAGGCAGGTACAGGAGGAGGAGCTGGGGGTAGTTGGGAGGGACGGAGCCCCTGCAGAAGGGAGCAGGCTGGCTGATGGAGACTGTCACACGCTGTGGCAAGTTCTGCGGGGCCCTCAGGAAAAGCCACATTCCTCTCCGGGTCTCAGCTGACCCCCTAGCAACGGCACTGAACCCTACAGGGTGGCTGGTAGAGTTCTGTTGAGACCCCAGGTGAGGAAAGGCTTTCAGAGAGTAGGGCAGGAAGGAGGAGAAGAAAGCCCTGGGGCAGAAAAGGCAGAGGCTGTGCTGGGGGCGGGGCTGGGGCAGGGGTGCAGGGGGCCGGGCTGGGGCAGGGGTGCAGGGGGCCGCCTGGGGCAGGCACTGACCTCTCGGAGGTGGCTTTGCTGGGCGTGCTGCAGTCGGAGTTCAGGGAAGCCATGGAGATGATGGACATCTGCCTGTAGGAGCGCAGCATGGACCGCGGCCTACCCACGCGCCTGTCCTCAAAGTCGGGCTGTGGGGGCAGGAGCAGGGAGCAGGGGGTTAGCAGGCAGGCCTGATGTTGGGGCGAGGCCCTGGGGTACCGGGCCCTCCACAGTCCTGCTGCCTTTCTCCTCCACCTGGGCGGGTGGAGCCATGGGGCAGGGCAGCACATGAGGAGAGAAACTTTCTGGCTGGTTGAGCCTCTGGGTGGTTGTATAAAGAGTTTGTTAGGCCTTTACTCCTGGTTCCTGAGAGGTGATGTCTAAATTCTTACAATTTCCCCTCTGACACGAATGTCTTTGTTTTCCACCCCTTTTCCACTGATGGGGAGACCCAGGATGGGGGCTGGCCAGACAGACCAACCTTGTGATTACAGGGCTGGTTCTCCAAGCCAGATAATATTAGCTCAGCATCTGGGGAGAGGAGGGGAACTGGAGATGGATTTCATGATTGATTCAATCATGCCTATGTAATGAAGCCCCAATAAAAACTCCAGACACTTAGGTTAAGGTGAGCTTTCCTGGCTAGTAATCATACATGGATGTCCCAGTAGGATAAATATTGACTATGCCAAAGCCCTTGACTGTGCGGATCACAACAAACTGTGGAAAATTCTTAAAGAGATGGGAATATCAGACCACCAATCTGCCTTCTGAGAAATCTGTATGCAGGTCAAGAAGCAACAGTTAGAACTGGACATGGAACAACAGACTGGTTCCAAACTGGGAAAGGAGTTCATCAAGGCTGTATATTGTCACCCTGCTTATTTAACTTATATGCAGAGTACATCATGAGAAATACCAGGCTGGATGAAGCACAAGCTGGAATCAAGATTGCCAGGAGAAACATCAATAACCTCAGATATGCAGATGATACCACCCTTATGGCAGAAAGTGAGGAAGAACTAAAGAGCCTCTTGATGAAAGTAAAAGAGGAGAGTGAAAAAGTTGGCTTAAAACTCAATATTCAGAAAACTAAGATCATGGCATCTGGTCCCATAACTTAATGGCAAATAGATGGAGAAACAATGGAAACAGCAAAAGACTTTATTTTGGGGGCTCCAAAATCACTGCAGATGGTGACTGCAGCCATGAAATTAAAAGACACTTGCTCCTTGGAAGAAAAGCTATGACCAACCTAGACAGCATATTCAAAAGCAGAGACATTACTTTGCCAACAAAGGTCTGTCTAGTCAAAGCTTTGGTTTTTCTAGTAGTCATGTATGGATGTGAGAGCTAGACTATGAAGAAAGCTGAGCGCCAAAGAATTGATGCTTTTGAACTGTGGTGTTGGAGAAGACTCTTGAGAGTCCCATGGATTGCATGGAGATCCAACCAGTCCATCCTAAAGGAGATCAGTCCTGAGTGTTCATTGGAAGGACTGATGCTGAAGCTGAAACTCCAATACTTTGGCTACCTGATGTGAAGAACTGACTCATTTGAAAAGACCCTGATGCTGGGAAAGATTGAAGGCAGAAGGAGAAGGGGACAATAGAGGATGAAATGGTTGGATGGCATCACCGAGTCAATGGACATGAGTTTGAGTAAGCTCGGGGAGTTGGTGATGGACAGTGAGGGCTGGCCTGCTGCACTCCGTGGGGTCGCAGAGTCAGACACGACTGAGCAACTGAACTGAATCCTGAGGACACAGAAATTATACACTGGGGACCCTCCCAGACCTCATCCTATGCTTCTCTTCATTTGGCTGGTCGTGACTTGTTTCCTTTATAAATAAAAACTGTAATTCTAAGTACAGTCATCCTTCAATATCCCTGACTCCTTAGGACACCAAAATCCAGGGCTGTTCAAGTCCCTTATATAAAATGGCATAGTCTTTGCATGTAACTTATGCATGCATGCGTGCATCGTAAGTCACTTCAGTTGTGTCTGACTCTTTGCAACCCTATGGACTGTAGCCCACCAGGCTCCTTGGTCCATGGGATTCTGCAGGAAAGAATACTGAAGTGGACTGCCATGTCCCTCTCCAAGTGAAAGTGAAAGTCGCTCAGTCGTATCCGACTCTTTGCAACCCCATGGATGTCCATGGAATTCTCTAGACCAGAATACTGGAGTGAGTAGCCTTTCCCTTCTCCAGGGGATCTTCCCAACCCAGGAATCGAACCCAGGTCTCTTGCATTGCAGGCGGATTCTTCACCAGCTGAGCCACAAGAGGGATCTTCCCAACCCAGGGATCGAACTGGCATCTCCTGTGTCTCCTGCATTGACAGGGGGGTTCTTTACCACTAGCAGCACTTGGGAAGCCCAGCTTATGCATTGATGCTGTTGTTTAGCCGCTGTCACGTCTGACTCTTTGCGACGCTGAACTGCAGCACACCAGGCTTCCCTGTCCTTCACCATCTCCCAGAGTTTGCTCAAACTCATGTCCATTGAGTTGATGATGTCATCCAACCATCTCATCCTCTGTCATCCCCTTATCCTCCTGCCCTCAGTCTTTTCTGGAATTAGGGTCTTTTCCAATGAGTTGGCTCTTCACATCCAGTGGCCAAAGTATTGGAGTTTCAGCTTCAGTAACAGTCCTTCCAATGAATATTCAGGGTTGATTTCCTTTAGGATTGACTGGTTTGATCTCCTTGCAGTCCAAGGGACTCTCAAGAGTCTTATTCAACACCACAGTTTGAAAGCATCAATTTTTGGTGCTCAGCCTTCTTTTTGGTCCAATTCTTATATCTGTACATGACTACTGGAAAAACCAGAGCTTTAACTAGATGGACCTTTGTTGGCAAAGTGATGTCTCTGCTTGTTAATACACTGTCTAGGTTGGTCATAACTTTTCTTCCAAGGAGCAAGTGTCTTTTAATTTCATGACTGCAGTCGCCCTCTGCGGTGATTTTGGAGCCCAAGAAAATAACATCTGTCACTGTTTCCATTGTTTCTCCATCTATTTGCCATGAAGTGATGGGACCGGATGCTATGATCTTAGTTTTTTGAATGTCGAGTTTTAAGCCAGCTTCTTCACTCTCCTCTTTCAGCTTCATCAAGAGGCTCTTTAGTTCCTCTTCACTTTTTGGCCATTAGAGTGGTGTCATCTGCACATCTGAGGTTATTGATAACCTACATATATTCTTTGATGTAATTTAAATCACCGCTAGATTACTTATAATACCCAATACAATGTAAATGCTATATAAGTAGTTATAAATATAATGTAAACATCAGGCTAATAGTTGTCAGCACAGCAGAGTCAAGTTTTGCTTTTTGGAACTTTCTGGATTCTTTTCCCCAAATATTTTTGATCCTCCCTTGGTTAAATCTGCAAACAGAGAACGCATGGATATGGAGGGAGGGCTACTTCTTGAGTTCCGTGAAATGATCAGAACTGAAGGGGTGGTGAGAATCTCCAAACCTATAACCAGCTTGTCAGAGGTGCAGGGAACCCTGGTGTCTTGGTGAGGGGGTCTTGTGGGGGACTCTGCCTGTAACCTATGCAACGCGGCCTAAGTCTGGGTGGTTGCCATCAGAACGGCATTGGGTGTTGCACAGACAGTGTTGGAAAAGGCAGCCTGTGTCATGGAAAAACTGCTGGCCTGAAGACAAGACACCTGACTTCATCTGTGTGCTTTCCAGTACCTCACTTCCTGTCTCTGGGCCTCAGTTTTCCCATCTGTAAAATCAGAGGGTTGGACCAGATGGCCTCTGAGAGACTACACAGCCTTGACATTTTATGAGGATACTTTCTGGAGAAGAGGATAAAAGAAGAGGTTCCGTGAGCACCAGGCCAATGGCCTCTTGAGGACACAGAGCTTGTTAGTGGCCACAAGCGCTGGCTTTGGAGGCCATCAGAGCCAGGTGCAAACTCGGAGCCTCACTTGTTATATGTTGTTGTCCTTTAGTCACTAAGTCCTGACTGACCCTTTGCAACCCCATGGACTGTAGCCCACCGGGCTCTTCTGTCTGTGGGATTTCTCAGGGAAGAACACTGACGTGGGCTGTCATTTCTTTCTCCAGAGGATATCCTGACCCAGGGATGGACCTCGCATCTCCTGCTTGGCAGGTGGATTCTTTACCACTCAGCCACCTGGGAAGCCCCATTTGTTATAGCCTTTAGCAAGTCACTTAATGCCTTGGAATCTCTGGAATAGACATGAGGCGTTAAAAGCCACCCCCAAGCTTGTTGTGAAGCCTAAATGATCTAAGTGCTTAGATCAGACCAGCATATAGTAAGTTGGTGCTTCATCAATGTTGCTTTTATCATTAGCACAATCTCTTGATTGTTCGGGACTCAATTTATAACCGGCATTTATCTGCAATGACTTTTAAGGGACCAAGTTTCCTGGAAGGGTCCCTGGATTGGCTCTGGCACTGCTGGTCCTCAGGCCCCTCTCAAGGGCAGGCTCCTTTGCGCTGGTCTCTTCGTCCTTCCTGCCCCACCCCACCCATTTCACCCTCCCTGGCCTTGGGGACCAGCCGTACCATCTCTCTGACACCATATTCCTTCTCCACCTTCACTTTCAGGTTCTTGAAACATTCCTCCATCCGGTCGTGGAAGGGCCGCAGATTTTCTGACACCCTTCTCTCGTGGATCTTAATGCCAGCTCCCAGGAAGGGGATCTGGGGAGAAAAGTGGTAAACGATGAGTCAGAGGTTGGCCACCTGGCTTCACAGAGAGGGCAGAAGTCAAGTCCACCCGCTGAGAAATTGCTGAGGGCTTTATGGTCTCAACAACCTTCAGCTGGGGTGACCAACCCTGGGAAATGGGAAAATTGCATTCTTGAGGTTTGCTCTGAAAATAGGATTTCTAGGAGAAAGACCTCTGGCTGTCTTGCCTCATGGAAGGGTTGCACCCTCTCCTCCCGCTCCCTCCCATTAGAGGCTGCATGTTAGGGAAAGTCTGCATCTGGTGGCATCTACTGAGGGGCAGAGTGTGAGACCAGAGGAGTGGGATCTCTGTTGCTTTGACTTAAACCCTTGTCCAAGAAGTTCTTGGAGATGCAAATAGAGTGTGACTGTTCAGAGACTGGGAGGTAGGAGAAGGGAAGGGCTAAGCAGAAAAGGCATGGGCACAACCTGATCTTACAACATGTATCCAGTGATGATAAGACCAAAGAAAGACAGCTGAGTGTTCATATCATGGAGCTAAGGAGCCAATAGGGGACTTTTAAAGTGAAAGTTGGTCACTCAATTAGTCCAACTCTTTGCGACCCCATGGACTGTAGCCCACCAGGCTCCTCTGTCCATGGAATCCTCCAGGCAAAAATACTGGAGTGGGTTGCCATTCCGTTTGCCAGGGGATCTTCCTGACCCAGGGATCGAACCCGGGTCTCCTGCATTGAGGGCAGATTCTTAACTGTCTGAGCCACCAGGGAAGGGAATATTTTTAAAGTGATGTGTAAGCCCTGGGAAGATGAGGGGGGAAGAGATGAGTCATGTGAGGCAGTCAAGCCCTTATTTATCAGCAGAGGAGGTCAATCCACACTGCATGAATGGTAGACACAAGGACAGAAGCCAAGCACAGTGGCTGCTGTGCGCTGAAAACTTAGTAGTGTGATCTCAGGGAAGCATAATGAGGCTGCAAGGAGTACAATACTGATCACTTTGGAGAAAAAAAATGCTTTGATGATGGTGATCATCAAATGTCCCAAGACATTTCTGCATCCTTCTCTTGGAGTACTCCCCCAAATGGCAAAGTGAAGGAGAGACTGAAATTCAGTGAGGCCAGGAGACACATATGAACCTGGTCCAGAACATGTCAGGTGGAAGGTGGGTGGAGGATGGTAACTGACCTTCCAGGACAGAGGCGGGGGTGTGGTAAGGGGACAATCTGCTCTGGGAAGCCAGGAAGGGCGCAGGGGTTAGAGGCCCCTGGCAGCTCAGAAAGGCTAGAGTGAGCTGAGAGGCTGAAAACAGGGATGGATTGAAATTCTGTGACAGGAGCAGCTGGATGGCCAGGTCCCTGCAGTTTCATCTGGTAGTGTGTCATATTTTCTCATTTCCTCAAGAAGCAGGAGCTTATCCTCTCGAATGATTAGAACAAAGAGCATCGAGCTAAGGGGTACCGGCACAACAGAGGGCCGGGATGAGGAGCCAGACAGGAAACAGGGGGTTGAGGAAAAGTCTGCATACTGATAAAGGTGAGACCTTCATTTTTCTGTCTCCAAATTGCCAGCAGCACAGAAGCCAGGAGTTCCTTTGCAGGCAATAGCTCAAAGCATCTGTCCTGGAGAAAGTGAATCGCCCAGACGTGTGTGCATTACTCAGTTACCGTATGTAATGCCATCCAGGTGACAAGGCCTTCTCTCATGAGCAGAGATATTCATTCAGCTTTTGAGTGTCCCCACTCTTAACCAGGAACAGATTGCCAAGGATCACCAGGTATTGAAGGAAACTCTTCAGTGTGAAAGACAGTGATCAGAAGCAAAAGACAGGAGAGCAAGCAAACACCGAGGAGGAAGGAAAGAGGTGGGGGAGAAGGGAGGAAAGGAAGCATGAATGGATTAACCTGGAAGAGACAGAAACAAGAGCGCCTAAGAAAACATTATTTAAAAAATAATTAATGTACAAATTAAGAAAAGGTTTTCTATCCATTAAACAGAAAAAGATTTTATTTAAAAAGGAAGGAATGATAATGGAAATACTGCATTAAAACTACTGAGATAGTGTTGTAGGTGGAGATAAATGTATAGTTTTAATTTTATTAATACATTTTAGAAAAGATAGAAAATCAATTAGCTAAGCATCCATCCCAAGATGTTAGTAGAAGAGCAGCAAATTAAACCCAAAAAGGGCAAAAGGAAGGAAATGATAAATGTAAGAGTAAACGTGAATGAAAAAGAAAATAAACTGAGAACACAGAGGATTGACAAATCCAAAAGCGGGTTCTTTAAAACTGATCAACCCCTTACAGGGCTAATCAAAAAGATGCCAACAGGCACCATCACCAACATCGAAATTGTGAAAAGGAGTGTCACTATAGGAAGTATAAGCATCATAGAAAGTCATAAGAGGGTATTATTAAAAAGTTTATGTTAATAAATTTAATATTTGGATGAAATGGACAAATTGTTAGAAAAATACCGTTTACCAAAAAGGACACAAAAGAAACAGGAAATCTGAGAAGTATTAAATTAAATATATACTTTAAATCATTCTTGGCCTGTGTGGCTTCGCAGACAAATTCTAGCAAACATTTAGGGGATAAATAAATGCCAACTTTATAGAAACTCTTCAGAAAGGATTTTACATGTGGAATAATTTTCAACTTATTTCTTGAGACCAGGATAAGTGTTATAAAAATTGAATAAGAATATTATAAGAAATGAAAATTATAGGTTAATATCTCTTTTGAGCATAGATACAAAAATCCTGAAGAACATATTTTCAAACAGAATCTAGCAATATATAAAAATGATAATGTATTATACCCAAGTGGGATTTATGTCATACATGCAAGGTTGGTTTAATATTCAAAAATCAACTAAAATAATTCACTGAATTAGTGGGATAATGAAGAAACAATAGATATGTATCTCAATAGATACATAATGTATCTCAATAGATACATAAAAGGTACTTGATAAATTAAAAATCCATTCATGACGAAGTAGCAAACTAAGCACTGAGTGGGACATCATCTTTAAAACACCCCACTGTGTGAAACAGTGACCCTTGCCCTGATGTGGGAGACAGATGTCCTCTCTCTCTTCTTATACTCATCAGCGCAAAGAGGCAAGAAAAATAACTAAACTGTACAAGACTGGAACAGAATGAGTAAAACATTTTATGTTAGAGATGACATGATTATATCTGTAAAACATCGAAAAGAAACTAAGTGAATTTGGTAGGATTACTGGATACAATGTAAACATGTTAAAAAAATGTAATTATAGTGACAAACAAAAAGAAAAAAGTTTAAAAGCAATCCTACTTTGAATAGTTAAAGATATCAAATCCCTAAAAACAAGTCTAAAATGTGAAATATTTTTACTATGAAAACAACAAAACTTGCTGAGTGAAATTAAAGAACTAAAGAAAAGGACAGAGATCCCATGTTCCTGTATTAGAAGAGTCAATATCATGAAGACAAAAATTCTCAAATTAGTTTATATATTTAATATATTTTAATCAAAATCTCTGTATTTGGGGGATGTTTAAAAATTGGCAAGCTGATTTAAAAACTTATATGGAAATATGAAGGAAAAGAAAGAGCAAGACAAATTTGAAAAAGAAATTGAAGCTCTCTCACTGCTAGATCTCAAGGCTGACTATAAAGCTCAGTGATTAGAAAGAGTGGAATTGGTGCAAGCATGGACTAACAGATCGACAGAAGAGAACAGGAAATCCAGAAACAGACTGGCACGCGTGTGATCAGTTTATGCCAAAGTGGGGGGAAACCGCCTTTACAACAAATGGCGCTGGAGTAGTCAGAAATCTGTATAGAAGACCAACAGACCCCTTACTTTATGTCAGTCAAAATCAATCACATACGTAAGAGTTCAGCACGAAACCAGAGCATGTCCCAATAAACAGCAGAATATCATTATGATCTTGGGGGAGTCAGTCTTCGAGTGCACACAAAACTGATAATCATTAAGAATTTCATAAATTGGACCTTATGAAAGCTACAAACTGCTGTTCTTCAAAAATACATCATTGAGAAAGTCAAGAGACAAGCCGCGGACTGAACAAAGGTATCTACAATGTGTCAGACTAGTGTGTCAAAGACATATATTTGACAAAGAACTCATATCCTGAATATATATAAACTGTTCTGAATTATTAACAAAAGGCAATTCAGTTAGTAAGATAAGTAAAAGATCTGAACAAACATTTCACAGAAAGGTTGTTCAATTAGCCAACAAACACAGGAAAATGCAATGAGCGCCATTGCTCGCGAAAGGAAACGCAAATTAAAATTAAACTGAGATACCCTCACAACCAGCAGAAAGACTAAAGGTAAAGAATCACAGCATGATGTGTCAGTGGAATGTGGAGCAATTCGGGCTCACAGAAGCTGTTGGTGGGGGTGTAACTTGGCTCAGCAACTTTGGGAAGCTGTTTCTCCATATCCAGTCAGACCACAGATGAACCTGTGACCCAGCATTCCCGCTGCTGGACAGAGAGTGAGTGCACTGAGCGCTGCTGCTCATCAAGAGACACGAGCAAGAACGTTCACACAACTGCTTCCACACTATGCAAAGCCCGAAACAACCCGCCGCCGGCAGCAGAGTGCGAGACACACGGGTATGTCACCGGGATATTGCTACAGTCACACAATGGCGAACACTTGGAAACAAAACAGAAACTGCTCCTGCATGCAACAGCCTGGATGAATCTCAGACATTACACTGAAAAAAAAAGCAGCCAGACACACAGCAACACATACTGTCTAATACCATATTCATGACGTTCAGAAACAGGCAAAACTAATCTATAGAAGTTTGCCATTATCTATTAAAGACAGCTGAGCGCAAAAGAATTGATGCTTTTGAACTGTGATGATGGAAAAGACTCTTGAGAGCCCCTTGGACTGCAAGGAGATCCAACCAGTCCATCCTAAAGGAAAGCAGTCTTGAATATTCACTGAAAGGACTGATGCTGAAGCTGAAACTTCAATACTTTGGCCACTTGATGTGAAGAACAGACTCACTGGAAAAGACCCTGATGCTGGAAAGACTGAAGGTGGGAGGAGAAGTGGATGACAGAGGACGAGATGGTTGGATGGCATCACCGGCTCCATGGACATCAGTTTGGGTAAACTCCAGGAGTTGGTGAAGGACAGGGAGGCCTGGCATGCTGCAGTCCATGGGGTCACAGAGAGTCGGACACGACTGAGCAACTGAACTGAACCGATTAAAGCCAGATATTCTCATATATTATAACCAAGCAACCCCATAGCTAGGTATATACCTGACAGAAATTGACCATGTTTGTGCTAAAAAGATACATATGAAGATGTTCAGAACAGAACTACTTGAAATAGCCTCAAACTGAAATCACCCCAAATCTCCATCAGTTAAAAAACAAAACAAAACAACATTTTCTGGCATAGTTTCCAGCTGCATAGACTATTATACATCAATAAAAATGAATAAATAATGGCCTTGTATAATAAAATTAATCAATTTTAAAACATAACTTTAAACAAAATGTTAGACACAGAAGATTGCGTACTGTGCGGTTCCATTTATATAGAGGTCAAAAATCAGGAAAAGCTTAGAAATGAGTGCTTGGATGGTTAGAAACTATTGTTAAAAAGCAAGTAAATGGTTATTGTAAAGGCAGGATAATGGTCAACCTTGGGGAGAGCTGGCAGTGACCACAGGAAGGCACGGGAGAGGCATCTGTGTGCTAGAGGGATTCTGGGTCTTCATCTGGGGGTGGTCACATGGGTGTACATTGTGATAAACCCATGTGCTGAGTATTTTTGTCGTGTCTACTTCTCTGTATGTAATGCTTCATAACATGTTTACAAGAAGAATGTACTATAGACATCTTTTCATGCCGATAAATATAGAGAAAAATCTTTACAAAGAAAAAAATTAAGCACTCAATCTTGAATCCATGAAATCGTAAACCCATCCTATACTGTGCCCTTCCAGCTCCTGTTGTGTTGCTAGAGGTACAGGGATAGCTCTCTTTGAACTCTAAGGATCTTGTGTTTTGAGAAAATCCAAACTGAATTTGACTTTGCCAAACCAAGAGCCAATCTATAATTAAGCTTCAAGAGGGGAGGCAGGGAGTGGGTCCAAGCCTGGCACACAGTTGGAGCTCAATGTATATTATGTAAGTTGCAAGAATGAATGGAAAGAAATGAAGGAGGAAGAATAATCTGCTGTGTGTAATGTTAGAAAGGCCACTTCACCCTGAGCAGGGCAGCGTCTTTTGAGTATTTAGGATGCTAGCCTCTGAGTGGGAGGGACGTGGTCCAGGGCAACCCCCTTTGGTGGGCTTCCGTCAGCAATGTGGCAGAGGAGGTGGGGCTGGTGCTAAGGCGAGGGCACGCGCTCTCCACTAGGGGGTGCTGTTGGAGGAGGCCTGGCCAAGGGCTCTTAGAGGCTCTAACATCCAACACATGCTTTTAGTCTCCCTTCTTTGCTTGTGGTGTCCCTTTACTAATGGAGTCGGACACGACTGAGTGACTTCACTTCACTTCACTTCTTTGGGAAAATGTCCTTAGAAGGCACAGCCTGGTATCAGCTGCACTGTGAGGCCACAGTCCAGGCCATACTTTGGGTGCAACGGATACGGCCCAGAGAGTCCCCTCCCAGGGGATAAGGCATGCCCAGCAGACAGGACAGGGCAGCAACATGGACTGAGACTGACACCCGACAACCAGACAAATTTGTGTGACATTTTCGCCCTCCTTGGGGTGCCCCAGAAAGAATGGAAGCAGGAAACCAACCAAGGTTGAGACTCCCTGCTTCCCAAGCTGGGCATGGGGAGGGTGGGCATCATTACTTGAGCATTAAACGACACGGTGACCTCCAGAGCTGGGCCCTTGGGGATGACTGGGTTTCATAAGTGGCACAAGGTAAGAAGGGAGAGAAAATTGCAGACACACAGAGTGCACCTAGGAGAGTGCACTGCACAGCCCTTGGCGGTTCATTTTAAGGCCTCACTTTGCATAAATTGGCAGAGGCAGAGAAAGACCTGAATTAGGAATTTTTATTTTAAGAAAAGAGGCTGCACCCAACGCTTCGCACTCCTGATTTCCCTGGAGTCACAAAAACTCCCCACCACAACAGCTCGCTTTTCTTTGCTTTGTGACTGGCAAGAAGGGAGGGCTGGCCCTGCTTGCCGCCCCCCAGCGCGCCCTCTGGAGCTCACCCTGGGTCCTGAGTGGTCCGTGGAGAGCAGGGAGGTGTTGGGGAGCGGGTGCTGCAGGCCCAGACTGGGAGCCTGGTCCTCTGAACACCTTTGGGGAGGGGTCTGTGGATCGTTTCTTCTCCAGGGAGTGGGAAAGAGATGGAGGGAGAGAAAACCCAGGAGAGGGAGCCAGAGAAAAAGCGGAGAAGGAGGAAGGACAGTGGAGAGAGAAGCAGAAGGGATGCAGAGCCAGGAGTGAGGTGTGAGGGGGGCGGCAGAGTGAGGCCCGAGTCAGAGACAGGAGGGGGAAGCAAAGAGCTTGTCAGGAGAGAAATACAGAGGGCGGTGCAGAGTGAGACAGAGAGGAGACGCGGAGGGAAGCAACGGGGGCGACGGGGTGCAGGCAGGGGACAGATGGACGAAAGACACGCAGGGAGCGGGGAGAGCAGGCAGGAAGAACAGTCTGTCTGAGGCCCGGGGCTGGACTGCCAGGGGCTGAGCAGCTTGTGTGGAGGGCAGGTGCTAAGGCGAGCACCTTTGATCCCGCCAACCAAACCAAGGCCTCGATTATTTTTGAAACCTGGTATCCATCTGAGCATTAACTGTGATAAACTGGGTCAGCTGTAGAAGGAGGGGAGGTGGGGGTGGGGGCTGGAGTCTCCCGTTATCTGATTGGTGGGTGCTGGGTGCAGGGGTGGTGGTGGGAGGTGTGCGGGAGCCTGGATTTCATTTGGGTCCCACTGGGAGAGGCCACCTCCTGAATTCAACACGCAACAGCGCAGCCCTAGCAACACGCAGCAGCGCAGGACCCCTGCACAGTGCCCCGAGGCACCCCACTTCCAGGATGAGCCTGCCCAGGTGAAGACAGAGTCAGAAGAAAGGTCCAAAGCCAAGGGGCAGGAAAACAAGTAAAGCTAGGCCATACCCGCCAGGGGCCAGCGGAGGGCAAGCCGGCCAGGAAAGGCAGAGGAGGGGCTCCCCAGGCCAGCTCTGCTGTACCTGCCAGGCGATCAGGTCCTTGAGGCGTGTCAGCTTGTCCTGGTCCTCTGGGTGCTCCCGGGCGTACTCCTCAGTGAAGAAGGCCTGGGGGGACAGACAAGACATTGGGGGTTTCCTGTGCCTTTGGCATGAACCCCACAACACATCTCTCTGGCACTGGGAGAGGGTTCCGTTTGAAAGGGGCAGGAGTGAGGCCACTGTTATGTAGATGGGCAGCAGTCAGGGAGCTCAGAGACTCATGTCGCCTATTCCCAGGGCACAGATCAGTATCCACTGGGAAAGGATCACAAACAAACCCCAGGGAAACAGCTGTTAGATGGAGGTGCGGCGGCGGGGGGCAGGGGAGGGGTGTGGTCTCCGGACCAGTAGCATCAGCTTTGAACAAACTCCACCCAGGCTGACTGAATCAGAACCTCTGGGGTTGGGATGGGGTGGTGGTAACCATGTGTTAGGAAATCTTGCAGGGGTTTCTGCTGCAGTTCAACGCATTGTCCCATGGGAAAAACCTCAGTAAGGAATTTCACCCGACGGACTTTCCAGTTCACCTCCCTATGGTGTGGGACCTCGGCAGCCCGGCTCTTTCTGGGCTCATGTGCTCAGTGCGTGTACATATACACAGACGTGTCTTATCACCCCTCAAGGATGTACAGAGGGTTACCAGTGATGACTGTACGGGGTATCCAAGGGTAACTGGAAGGACTGACTGGAATTACTGTCCCTGAATTATACTGTTGTGTCGTATTCTTAGTCTTACCTCAATGGATGACATAGAAAAGTTAATAAGAAATTCATCATGAGATTTTTGAGAATGAGTTGACGATTTTTCCCTCAGCATCCCATTAATGTATGGCTTAGGTGAAAACCAAAGAAAACTTTCTATTCTATCTCAGTGCTGGGAAAAGCTGTGCCCCAACCCCCACCCCACCCCCGCTTACTGAGTAATTATTTTCCTCCAGTGGAAAATGTGACTCCTATAACCGATGGCCTTTCCCTTTTTGCCATGGACACCATGAGGCTCAAAAATGAAATCTGTGGCTGAAACGTGTGCGGATTTCTAGAGGGACCTTATGACCGGAATATCTAGATAACAACTCCCTCTTTGAAGTTGATGTCCCATCCCTTCTGGATTTTCACAGATTCTGGGTTTCACTTCTTCCCATTTGTAGAGGGTCACTTCCATCATCTGTAGAAGAGATGACTTTTCACAAGTGGCATGGACTTTGACTGGTGGATCCTGAATTTCCTGGTATGGATTACGGTCATCCCAGCGTCTCTCTTTGACAGAGGCACCTGGATGTGCCCAGCGGGATAAGAGAAGCCTATGAACGCTGCTCCTTCCTGCACCACACAGAGCGCAGCATGGAGGGAGGGAAGCAGATGAGGGTCAGGCTGTGGGAACTCTGGGGGCGCCTGAGGCCCGAACACCTGCCGTGCCCTTCTGAGGGATAGACGGCTGCATGAGATGAGTAGCAGTAGCTCTCTGCCCGGGACCCTCCTGCCACCACCCTGTCCCGTCCAGGAAAGGGGACCCCTCACCTTCTCATACTTGGCGAACCCTCCCATGACAGCAGGGTCCACGATCCCATTCAGGAGCATGGAGAGCGGGTTAATGGGGAGGGTCTCGTCACTCTGATACTGGTTTATCATCATCAGGATCTTCTCATTGGCGGTAGACATGGTTTCGATGGCATTCTCCAGAGGGCTAATTGTGGTCTGTTGAAAACAAGATCACCAAGAAGAAAGGGCCTGAGCAGGCTGCTTTAAAAACAGGTAAAATTATTGGGATTGATTTCCTTTGGGGTTGGAATTCAAATGAAGCAATGTTCCCCAAGGGTCTGTAGCAGGCTCCCATGGTAATTACTGAGCCCTGGGGGCCGTCTGCTGTCTGGGGAAGTGAGAAGCTGAATTTCTGCTTAGTGAGAAAAAGATTTCCCTGGGGAAATGAAGTAGGCAGTAGCAGGCACTCTTTGGGGTTTCAGTGGTTGGATGTGCTCCAAGGAGGCTTTTTCCTCTTATTACCTGGTGAGAGACACTCCCACTCAACCCATGAGGCCCTGGATGTGCACCCACCATGTGTGAGCCCTGAGCTGAAGGCCAGAGTAGCTGATGATACAATCACCGGCCAGGCCCACATCAGGTCCCGAGACTTGTTATATGCGTGGTCACTGCTCCAACGTAGGCTTCGTTTAGTTGGGAGATAAAACTAAACACCCTTTCAATATCTCTTAAAAAGCAAGATAAATAGAACCCTGGGCTTCCCAGGTGGCACAGTGGTAAAGAATCTGCCTGCCACTTCAGGAGATGCAAGAGACAAGGGTTCAACCCTGGGGTCAGGAAGATCCTCTGGAGGAGGAAAGGGCAACCCACTCCAGTATTCTCAGCCTGGGAAATCCCATGGACAGAGGAGCCTGGCGGGCTACAGTCCATGGGGTCTCAAAGTCAGACACCACTGCAGGACTGAACACAGCACAGCAGAGTGGCATTAGGCGCTAACTGGCAAAACCGTGGCTCCCGTGAGCATAGGATCTAGGCAAAACAGGAAATAAGAAGTCTTCAAGCTTTCTCTGTGACACAGCCAGATGCTGTCTGCGGCAGCAACTCAACACTGTCATTGTAGGAAGAAACCAGCTGCAAGCGGTGTGGGCATCAGTGAGAGTGGCTGTTCCAATGAAACTACTTAGCAAAATAAATGCAGGTGGGGTCTGGCTCATAGGCCATAGCTTCCTGACCCCGGAACTAAACGAAGCAAATTAAAAAGGAGTGCAGATCTCAGCCGGTTTTTCTATCTGTGTGACCTTCGGCAAGTTTCCTAAACTTTCCAAGCCTCAGTTGACTCTTTGGTAAAATGAGAAAATCTACTACAAAAAGTAACTGATGGCTATTATTATTTACCTCTTGTAGACATTAGGACAAGGAACAGCATCCGTCCTAAGAAGGGAAGACTCACTGGCAGGGTGGGTGGGGGCTGGAGGGAATGGTCAGGAAACCTGAGAAGCCTTCCTGGAGGAGGGGGCCCTAAGTGGTGTGGTCTGTTGAAACGGTGGTGTTACAGGGCCTGCCTCATGAGTACACGGCAAAGAGTAGGTGAGATAATATGACACTTGACTCACAGCAGCGCTCTTTACAAAGTGCATCGGCTAGTTACTGTCACTGTTGAGTGTACGAGAAGGGCAGACCCGGCATTCATAGCCACAATTTTAAACGAGTTCCCTAAATCCCTGGGGAAGCCTAGCCTCCTCACCCACTTTCCCTGTCTCTGCACGTTTTTGAAGACGGCCATCTCCTCAAAGGTCCTGCGAGTAGGCTGTCTCTGTGTGTCACTGCCACTCTCTGTCACTCATGCACACACATGTGCAAGCACACACATACACACGCAAAGGGGAGCTGGAGGGGAAGGCTGCTCAGCCTGGTGGGGGCAGCGGCCCGTGTTCTACAAGCTGCAACCCACCGTCCAGGGTCTGTCTTAGGAATCCTCTGAGCTGCATGAGATAAGCATTATTATTACAACTTACATCTGCCACTGATCACTGGGGCAGTTCAAGTTCCATCTTCAGGCTTTAGCTTTTTCATATGCAAAATAATTCCAATGGATGGAAACTAGGGAAGGGTTTGCACACTGGAAATCTGTAGGTCAAACGGGGCCTGGGCCTGCCATTTAGCCAGCACATGAGTTCTAATGTTTTTAGAAATTAATTCAGCCTGAAGGAGCTTGCTGCAGCTTCTCCCACTGCCTGTTGTCTTAATGTGACCATTTCTCATATTTACAGTATCTTCTTGGGCTCTGAAGGTATTTAGATTTGTAGCTCTTGGATTAAATGACCTTCAGAGTGTCTTTCAACTCGGAAACTCCATAGTTTTATATTTTTTTTTTCCGGCCACACTGTGTCTTGTGGGATTTTAGTTCCATGATGAGGAACTGAACCTGAGCCCTTGGCAGTGAAGGGTGGACAGCCAGAGAATTTCCATCGTTTTTTCATGTCTATTTTACAGATGATGAAAACTAAGGCCAGAGATACACTGTGTTTGTCCAACACCATATAGCCTCTTAATAACTAGGTTGAACTTGGGCCTCTGATCCCCAGCTCAGAACTTCTTGTAAAGATTAAATATTCTCAGGACCAAGAACAAGGAAAGAACTCTCAATAAGCAAGACTTACACTTGAATCCCATCAGAAAACACCCCTCCACACAAACCATACTATAGTCATGACGGTTCATGAAAGAAACCACCAAGAACAAGACACAAATTCTGTAACACAAAAACAAACCTCTGGAGAGGGATTCACTCAGCAGGCATCAAATTTTTGTGTCCGAAACATCCTTAATTATCAATAACTCAACGGACGGAGGTTAATAGAGATAAATTTCCTCTGGTCAACTTTTTGGAGGCTTTCCCAACCACTTCTATCAGGGGGGTATCAGTCAAGGTTGACTATTTCCTTCCTAATTTCAGAATCATGAGTTCATAAAGTGACCACTTCAGATATTATAGGCTTCTGCATATTAATTGAGTGACGGGTTGATGAATTTACTTAATAACTATTCTTAAGCACAAATTATGTATCTGGGACTATTCTTTGCACTCAAGAGATATGGCCAGGAACAAAATGGACAAAAACCTGTCTTCCTGGAGCTCACAGCCTAGTGGAGCTTATATTCTAATGTTACTATATGCAAAATTATAGATATTCAAAATAAACATACAGGCAAGTTATGTTGTCCATCAGGAGGTGAGATACCCTGGCAGAGGGGGCTGGGGCATGCAGGGAGGGCAGGCAGGGATCCCCTCAGTTTGCTGACAGCCCCGTGGGGACAGTGACGAACAGAGGCGCCTCTCTGAGCCCACCAGAGGAGAGGGCACGGCCAGGATCAACGGGTAGAGACCACAGCTTAGTGGAAAGTTTCCAATTCCTCACCTCAAAAATGGGATTAATCATAACAGCATACTTCACAGGGTTTTGTGGGATTAAATAGAATAATGCTATAAAGCCCTTGACACAGCTCCTGGAACACTTGTCTAAGCTTATCACCCACCACTGTGTCCCCTGAATAAAGGTCACATGTTGTTTCTTCCTCTCCAGGGCACTAACTCTGGGGTAGGCTGGGGACGCATTGAGGAGGAGAGAGTGACTTTATCCAGATGCCTGATATGAGAAGGTAAAGTCAAACTTCACCTCTTTTATTAAAAAAAAAAAAATTCAGTTTATTTATTTCTGGCTGTGCTGGGTCTTAGTTTCAACACTTTGGATCTTCAATCATCATTGTGGCATGTGAACTCCTAGTTGCGACAGGCATGTGGGCTCTAGTTCCCTGACCAGGCATCGAACCCAGGCACCCCCCCCACCCCCGCACTGGGAGCATGGAGTCTTAGCCACTGGATGACCAGGGAAGTCTCAAACCTCATCAGTAAAAGTCTCAAACCTTTTACTAACCTTGAACAATCCACTAACTCACTCAGTACCTGGGTTTCCTCATCTATAAAATGGAAGAATAATAATATCTACCTTGCACTTGTGGAGGGGTTTAAATGAGGTCACACCTATGAACAGTTTAGCACATACACCTATGAACAGTTTAGCACATGCTCAGTAATGTCTGTTGACATTATCATCGTTATTACACTTTCCTAAGGTCTGGGCCATGCCTGTGTAAAGGAGATTGGAGGGTCACCTGGCTGCTGGGGGTTGTGGGCCTTAACGGCTGAAGGGGGTTGGTTTCAGTGCTGATCAAACAGCACTGGAAATGTCAGTCAGATCGTGTCCCTCCTGTGCATGCAGCTCCCATTCACCCAGTGGAAAAGCCTGAGACCTTATGGTGCCTACAAGGTCCTACATGACCTGCTAGCAGACTGCTGCCACTCTTCCCTCACGAGTTCTGATTCAGACGCAAGCTCATTCTGCCCCAGGGCCTTTGCACCTGCTGTTCCCTCTGCTAGAAGGTGATTCTCTTGGATATTTGCATAGATCACTCCCTCACTTCCTCCACGCTTTTGTTCAAAAGGCATTTAGCCAGAAGACTTTCTCTCTCCATGCTGTTTAAAATAATCCCCATTCATTACCTTTCTCTTTTATTTTTCTCCAGACTAGTTTTCTCCACCTGACATAGTATATATTTACTCAGACTTTTTTAGTGTCTTCACCACTAGAATGTAAGCTTCACTGTAAAATCTCCAGGTGCCTGACATGTGTTAGGAACTCAAACATTTGCTGAATGAATAAGTAAGTAAGATATCCTGAATACGTCCCTGCTTCTCCAGTTTCCCTCGTTTTCCCTTTGCATGCTGGGAGCTGCAAGATCCTTAGCTATCTGAGAACATAGAGACCCTGAAGTGAGTTAAGAAGCAAAATGCATGCTATATGTGGAGCAAATACATGGAGTTCACACATTTGCATTGTAGTCAGAGCTTTGCCTCTGCACGATTTCCTTTCTCTGAGCTTTTTAGTTCATCCTTCTCGCAAAGGGCTCCCAAACAACTGCTGTGGCGGAGGACATGAGGCCATGGAATTCCAGGCCCTCTGCTTCACCTGTACCAGCCACAGAAGCTCCCTGCTCATCAGGTTTATTACTGGATTCTATGGTACCTTTCATTTTCCAGGGAAAAAAGCAGGAAAACTAGATGATGCTTCCCTTCCTGCACTGGAATTCCTGAAGTCCTGCCTGGTGGCTCAGACAGTAAAGAATCCGCCTGCAATGCAGGAGACCTGAGTTCAATTCCTGGGTCAAGAAGATCCCCTAGAGAAAGGAATGGCAACCCACTCCAGTATTCTTGCCTGGAGAATCCCATGGACAGAGGAGCCTGGCGGGCTACAGTCCATAAGGTTGCAAAGAGTTGGACATGACTGAGCAACTAACAGTTTTTCACTTTTCCTTTCTGCAGCGGCTTTTAACAAAGGCATTTCCCTCTCCTGGTCCCAGGAGACACCTGAGGCCGGCAGACTCACCTGGGACATGTGAACCACCTCAAACCAGCGCAGGATGCCGGGAAGCTTGTATGCGGTCACGAAGGAGGTCCTCTCGATCCACATCGACTGTCCCATTGGAGGGAGGCAGGGGCAGGAAAGCAATACACTTATGAAACCTGAGCAGCAGAGTTGGGACCTAGCCAGGCCCCCAGGCCTCCTATCCACCCGGAATCGGAATAAAAGATTACAAGATCCAGAAACACACTCCCACTTTACCCTGAAGAATCCTTTCCCAATGTGAAGTTTATATTTTCCCTAGATTCAGGTCCAGTATGTTTTAACTTGGGTCTCTGAACAGGCATAATTTTGGGGCACAATTGAATGCATTCACCTGCATTTTCTGGGTGTGTGTGTATAGCAATCATCATATTCTTAAAGGGGCAGAGCACCTCCCCCCCCATATATGAAGAACCACAGTTGAAGGGAAAGAGCTGAGAGAGACTTGGAGCTGGCTCCTTGAGCTGGCCTTGGCCCTGGGGAATAGCAGACAGGTCCCAGGAAACACAGGGACACTGGGGACTGTGAACTCCCGAGGCTGACAGGGCTCTTGCCAGGCCTGGTGTACATGGAGAGTGGAAAGGCTCAAGAAATGAGACGACAAACCCAACAGAAGAGCCTGGCGAGCGGGTGTCATCATACCACCAGAGCCAGGCTCCTTCCTGCGGGCTTGGGTCAGAGGCCCTCCCAGTATGATGCTGCAGGAGCATGCTCTGGCTGGTACAGAGGCCCAGGGAATGATCGCGGCTGCTGCAGGGGAGAGGAGACACTTACGGCAAACTCATTCTCAGGATCGACGGTCCCCCTGCGCACTGGCCGGGAGTAGTGGAACTTCTGCACGTAGTTGGATTTGTAAAAGCTGCAAGACAGGAAGAGGCTGAGGCTCCTGAGAGCGAGACCTGACCTGACCCCGCACTGCCCAGGGAGGCCTCCGCAGTGAGCTCTAGGTCTGGTAGAGCCCTCGCTGTAGTGTTTAAAACCAGGCTTTCCTTCTAAGATGATTTAGAAGCTCGTCAGTCGTATGCCCTCATAAGAACATAGCACCCCTCAGGGCACCCCAAAAGTTGAAATTCTATCATTAATACACATGTTGGTGCCCGGGCCATTGTTTCTTATGATCTCGATGAAGGATCTGGATACATCCAAGGTCCTAGACTAATGGCCCAGAGGTATCTTCTACGGATTCGTTTAGGTATCCCAGCTACCCACCCCTCCCCACCCCTCACCAGTCTTCCTGAATCTCTAGGGCTGTTCTCGCATCAGAGCCAGCAGGGCGTGGCGCTGGCTGTGTGGTTGTCATCCCTTGCCCGAGGGTGCCTTACTGAGATGGGGCAGAAGGCTGAGATGCAGGCAGCTACATCTGTTTCCCTACCTCCCTAGTGTGAGACCACTTCTCCCCCAAGGAGCAGGGCATTCCTCTCACAACTGAGCTCCTGCTTGGACAGGCCCTCCTAGAGAAGAAGCCTTTCCGAAGGCACTCAAAGTGTGAAACTGGGCACATGGGCTGAAGGGGGTGAGCCAGACAGCTTGGAGTGGGCGCCTGCTGCCCACAGATCCCACAGACCTTCTGCTTCACCGCCTCATTCCTGACCTTGGCTTCTAGTATTAAACAGATCACTCTTGTCTTCATGCTGCTACCTCCAATGCCTCCTTTATTTTATTTTAAATTTTTTGGTTTGTCGGATCTTAGTTCCTTGCGCAGGGATTGACCTTCGGCCCTCGGCAGTGACGGCACCGAGTCCTAACCACAGGGGACCTCCCTTAGCCTACCCTTTAAATCAAAGCGCGGACACATCCATTGTCAGTGCACGCCTTCACAAGTGCCTACAAGATGCCCCTCTGGAGAAAGTGCTCAGCCCAAGCATCGTGCCCGTCACCCACACTCTCCGGCTGTGGATTCCTGGAGCCGCTCAGGGACCAACCTGAGTAACAGGCTCTCCACGTCCCGGTCAGTGAAGCCCATCGCTGCTTCCTGAGGACTCCCTGGCCACAGGGTGAGCCCGCCCTCATCCTCCCAGCCACCCCTGGTGTTAGCCTTCCAGGGGCAGGGCCCAGAGGGCTCATGGGGGTGATGCTTCTTCCAGGAAGGAAATGGAAAACGGGCTAAGATAGAAGGGTACCAAGGCCTGTCCTCCCACCAGCTCTGCTTGCTTGGCAGCCCCACAGAATGTTCCTCCCCACGTTCCTTCCCCTGAACTGAGGGGCTTACTTTATAATCTGGTCAGGCACCGGCTTATTCTTGAACCTCGGGTGTTCATCCAGGACGGGCTGGACAGTGAAACACTGGATGTCTGCAATTCCTGTAGTTAAGAGCTCGCAACATGTTGGTCGGGGGTGGGGGGCAGTTCCAAGCACAGCAGGTCCCAGCTGAGACCCGCCGCCCCCCAGGACAGTCCTCTGGGGCCAAGTTTTTAATGAGTGACAACCTCAAGATCCTAGGTCCTAGTGACCACTTAGCAGTCACCGTGGTCCTTCTCAGAGCTGCAACCCTATCTGAGGGCTCAGCCTTTGCTAACAGTTGGTTAGTATTAATAGTCCTTAATCTCTGCTATACTATTATCATGAACAAGAGTAACACCTAATGCATTTGTAGTTCTTGATTGACTGCACAGAATGTCTCCCCTCGGTCTCCTTTCATCTCTCTAGTTCCACTGACCAGCACTGTTAATGTTAATCATACTTTCCAGAGAAAGGGACATCAAGGTCAAAGAAGCTGAACAACATGGTGAAGGTCACACAGCTTGTGAGCACAGAGCAACAGTCTGTATTTGGTCTGTAACCCTAAGCTCAGGGTTCGTTGCTTATAATTGGTGCTCCCTGCTGAGCAGCAGCATCGTCATCACCTGAGGGCTTGTTAGAAACGGTGACTCGCAGGGCCCACCTAAGATCTAATGAAGCCCAGTCTGCATTTTGTAGGATCCTCAGGTGAGGCACATGCATGCTGCAGTTTGAGAAGCCCTGCTTTAGAGCGGGTGAATACATGCCATCTAGCACTCTGAGAGCAGCTGCCTGGGCCAGGAATATAAGGCCACGTCCAAGCTCAGTGGGAAAGAGCTCCGTGATTGATTAGTGATGCCTGACATGGGCACATGCTACAGAAGAGTTACCACGTGTGCCAGACTTCTGTCACGCCTCTTCTAGACCTTTGTTCACTGTCAGTCAATCATGTAGCAACCAAATAAACAAGGTCAGTCATTGCCGGTCCCACCCCTGAACCTTACTTCCGTCTCCCCAGCTTCCACAGCTTCCTTACCCGTCTGTCATTTTCAGGTATCCAGGTTCTCTCCTCCCTCTATTCTACCTGAGGTCCACCATGGCTTGAAAACTCTTCCCCTGAGCCTGACATTTCTGCCAATTAAGAAATCACAAACTCCTCCTGTTGGCATTCAAATATGCCAATTTTGAATATGAACTATTCAAATCTTCCAATAGGATTCCAACCCATTTCCCACCATTATTTCTGAGTATGCAATAGACGGTACCGTCCCCTTTGCTCAGACTCTCTCTCCACACCACCGTGAAGTTCAGTCCACCCTCAGCCAGGTGTCCCTTTCCTTCCTGACCCTCCACGGCATCGCATCTGAACACAGAACTCTCATCTCTCCAGCTCCTTGTCTTCTCCCTACAGTCCCCTCCCCACCAGACTGGGAGCTTCCTGCTGCAGGTGCTGGGACTCCTTCACACAAAAGAAATGGCCAGAACGCAATTCCAAGTTAGATCCAACCCTCCCTCTCTCAGTAAACTCACTCTATGCTAACAGGCTGGGGATGTAACTGTTTTACTGCTGAAGAGCACTTCCACATTCAATGAGAGTCCCTCAGAAAGAGACAGAGAGAAAGACAGAGGTAGAGAGACATCAAGAGAGATTCAGAGGCAGAGACAATGAGAGAGAAGAGGGCAAGAACAAGCCATTCTTAATACAAATGAATAAGCCTGATTGGAAGAAGTCGCATAATACTCAGGAAAACTAATTTCTATCTCAAGCTCTACAGCAAACAGCCCTCTCTGGGAGGGAATTCTTTCTGGATTAAGTCTAGGGCAGGAGTTGGCAACCTATAGCCCTCTGGTCAAATCCGGCTCACTGCCTGTTATTGTAGGGCTCCCAGCTAAGAAGAGCGTTTATAGTTTCAATATTTGAAAAAAAAGAGTATTATGTGACATGTGATAATATTAAATTTAAATTTCAGTGTTCATAAATAAAGTTTTATTGGTACACAGCTACACCCAACCATTTATGTACTACCCATGGGGTTCCCCCAGCACAAGAGAGGTGAGCAGCTGTGACAGAGATACATGGTCCACAGAGACCAAAATGTGTCCCATCTGGTCCTTCCTGTAAGTCTGCCAAACCCTGTATTAGAGGAGGTTCTAAGCCACGCCTGCTATTTGGTCCTAGAGGAGGACCCAAACCTGTCCTGAAGAAGCCAGTGACATCACCCTCCAACCGTGTCCAGTAGGCTGCATGGCTGCACCCTCTCCCTATGTGTTACATGGCAGAGGGATGCGTGGGGAACAGGAGACACCCACCCAAGAGGCCTTTGCTGTTAAGTGATTTCCCCCACCTGGGTACCTACGTGAGAAGACACTGGGTCTTGTCACACAACACAGGAAGGCAACAGAATGGAGCGTTAGGAGCTCAGAGTTTGCAGAAGTCAGATTGGGGTTCAATCTTAGTTCCATCAATTTCTGAGAGCAAAAGTCAGACTGGGGTTCAATCTTAGTTCCATCAATATCTGAGACCTCGTGCAAGGTGATTACATGTTTAAGCCTCATTTTTCTTATTTGCAAAATGCAGAGAGTAAAAACACCCAACTCATGGGATTGTTATGAGGATAAAATGAAGCAATACGTGAAAATGCCTGGCATGCCATCACTTTACAATAGTTAATAGAGAACACTCTGTTCATGAATCTTAAATGAAAACGACGGCATTAGAGAAAGAATGCAGACTTTGAGACAGACCTTGGAGTTCAAATCTCAACTCCATCATTAACTAGCTTCGTACTCTTAGGCAAACCACCTTATCTCTCTGCCTCATGTGCTTCTCTATGAAATAGGGACAATTAATACCAACCTAATAGAATTTTATTGGGGTTGTTACTGTTTTTAGTCACTCAGTCGTGTCCAATTCTTTTGTGACCCTATAGACTGTAGCACGCCAGGCTCCTCTGTCCACGGGATTCTCCAGGTAAGAATACTGGAGTGGGTTGCTATTTCCTTCTCCAGGGGATCTTCCAGACCCAGGGATCAAACCTGAGTCTCCTGCATTGCAGACAGATTTTTTACCACTGAGCCAGCAGGGAAGCCTTTATGGAGATTAGAAAAATCTAGTTACAAACCCTTCAGTCTTATGCATGGCATGAGGAGGACACTGAGCAAATGTCAGCCCTTTCCCTCTCCACCTGACTCTTGGAGCTGAATCAGGCCTGCGTATGATGACACGGCCCAGTAACAGATGCTTTCTCCTCCCACCATGAGTTAAAAGGCCACACAGTTGTTGAGTACCAGGACATCCACGTAGCAGGGCCTCAGTACTAATCCCATGTCTCGCCTGTAACCAAACTCACATGTGTAACCAGCCAGCTTTGCCGCTGGTTACACTTCCTCCTGCAAATAACCCTGGTAGAGCACGCATGAAGGACAGGTGAGCATAATGAAAAGGTTACAGATGAATATGTATCACCCGAGGGGAAAATATTTGCATTAAGGTTCGGCAGACCTAGCAGACCAGCTGTGGAACCTGTCAGCCCTATTTTAAAGGCTGTAACTTAATTTGTGCTACAGGGCGCAACACGGGAGCTGGACTCGGTTAATGCAGCCGTTGCAGCATCAGCCCCTGACCTGGGGAACACTGTGCTTTGCTGCACGGAGCCTTGTTTCCACCGTACCAGCACCATCTCCTGTCACTTCGACTTCCTGTGTGCCCCAGACGGCTCGCTGCATCCATGCCTCCCTCCCTCCTACCTTTCTCGAGCTCCCCTTTCTTCCCCCTCTCTCTTGTCTTCTTTCTCTTTGTGTTGGCCAGCAAGAGAGCTGCCCTGGAGGATCACTGCAGTGAGCAAGAGCACGGTCTCTGCCTTCCTGCAGCTTCCGTGCTATTTCTACCATTTTTTTTTTTAATCCTTTTTATTGTAGAAAAGCCCCTGATGCTGGGAAAGATTGAAGGCAGGAGGAGAAGGAGATGACAGAGGACGAGATGGTTGGATGGCATCACTGACTCAATGGGCATGAGTTTGAGCAAACTCTGGGAGATGGTGAAGGACAGGGAAGCCTGGAGAGCTGCAGTCCATGGGGTTGCAGAGTCGGACATAACTGAGCAACTGAACAACTGTGGTTACAAGTCACATTATTAAACCGTAACAGTTTAACCATATTCAACTCTACAGCTCAGTGGCACTAAGTACATGCACCTTGTGCAACTCTCACCATCACCCATCTCCCACATTTTTCACCTTCCTAAACAAAACTCTGTCCTCAGTAAACACTAAGTCCCCATTGTGCATGCGTGTGTGCATGTTAAGTCACTTCGGTCACGTCTGACTCTGTGACCCTGTGGACTGTAACCCACCAGGCTCCTCTGTCCGTGGGATTCTCCAGGCAAGAATACTGTAGTGGGTTGCCATGCCCTCCTCCAGGGGATCTTCCCAACCCAGAGATCGAACCCATAGCTCCTGTGGTTCCTGCATTGCAGGCGGATTCTTTACCATTGGGCCACTGGGGAAGCCCAAGTCCCCATCACCCCTCCCCAAGCCCCACTCCCTGGCCCCTGGCATCTACCAGGACACTTTCTGACTCTATGAATCTGACTATTCTAGGTACCTCATATAAGTGGAATCAAACAGTATTTGTCTGCACCTACTGTATACTGGAATGTATTTTTAGTGTTAACTTGATATATATCCCCGACTTCCCAGGCAGCACAGTGGTAAAGAATCTGCCTGCCAGTGCAGGGAGATGCAAGAGACACGGGTTCGATCCTGGGGTTGGGAAGATCTCTTGGAGGAGGAAATGGCAACACACTCTAGTATTCTTGCCTGGAAAATTCTCTGGACAGAGGAGCCTGGTGGGCTACAGTCCATGGGGTCACAGGGAGTTGGACACCTCTGAGCACACACGTATACAATATATGCCCTATGAACAGACTGCACCTTCTTGGTCTTTTTCTCTCCACGCTATTCAGTTGACATACATACACTACCACGTATGAAGTAATTTTACATTTGAAATTACAAAAGATAATGACAGATTGAGATCAGTTTGCTAAACAAAAGCAAACAGGGGTTGAGATAGCAGAGTACTGAAGGCTTCCAATAAGGTGACCAAGGAAGGCCTCCTCTGGGAGGTGCCGCTGAGTGAGACTTTGATGGGTGAGAAAGGAGCTGAGGGAAAGGTGTTCCAAGCAAAGAGAAGGGGAAACACACAGGCCCAGAGGCAAGAACCAGCTGGGCACGTTTAAGGAACAGAAACAAGATCTGTGTGGCCCAGAAGCATGAGAGAGGGAAGGAAAAGTGGGGGCAATGACGCTGGAGACACAGGCAGGGGCCAGAGGAAGGACAGCCCTGCAGGCTTGCTCAGGAGTGCTGAGTTTACTGTAAGCGCTACGTGGCACCATGTCAGTTCTTGGAACCTCAGGGCCTTTGCACACGATGCTCTTTCCCTCTGTCTAGGACATTTTCCCACCTCACCACTCACCTTCAACATCACCTTCCTCAAGGAAGACTTCCCTTCCCTCCCGATCATGGCAAACAGCAGGGCTTTCTTATAGCCTCGATCACATTTTTACAAATACCTATTTAGTGATGCTGTAAACTTCTTTTACTTGCTAGACTGGAAGCTCCCTGGGTGGGACCACTTTGTGAGTGTAATCGCTGGTTCCCTGTACAAGGAAATGCTTGGCAGAGTCAGGGCTTAATGGAAATCATCACAAAGAAAGAAGGAATGAGTGAATTTATCAATGAACGCAACATTTAGAGTTTCCTGAGATGGGTTCTTTTTGGAGCCCACACTGGACACTGAAATTGGCACCACTGCGGTGATTCTGGCAGCAGTCCCCAGCTCTAGGGCCGGGCTTTGTGGGTTGAAGTCCTGGCAGGGCGGCCCATGCCAGGCCCTTGGCAGGGGCATTTGTTAAGGATACACTGGCCTGGGGCGTTCTTCACATCATCCCCAGGTGCAGAGGTTGTGTTCATCTTCTCCGCATTGGGAAATTGGCTCATCAGCTGCATCTGGAAATCTTCTCTTCGCTCATACTCCTTCCCTCGGTAGATGAACACTTTGTTCTGCAGAGAAAGGACATCCATCAGAGATCCCAGGGCCCAGGCTTGGAGGAGATGGTTCAAGCCAAGCTGGGAGGCTGGTCAGGAGCACAGGGCTGTGGTGATAGCCTAGAGATCTCTCCACCCTCTGTCTCCCCTCCAGGGAAAGGATGGAACCTCAACTCACACACCTTCTAGCTGGGCACACCACTTTTCTAAAAGGATTGGTTCTAAAGGGAGAAGAGATCATGGATGCTGAGAACGTTTTCTTCAAACCATCCTATGTACAGCCTCCAGGGTGATTCCTCACTCCACTTTCACACCTTCTCTCCCATCTACATGGCCACAAAGCTTCCCTCCTGCCTTTAATGGACCATGTGGGCTGGAAGGGACCAGCATGAGGGTCCTTCATCACGGGGCACCATGGAAACACTTTATCCTTCCCTGACACGTTAGCTCCTTCTAGACCACTAGTTTTTAAACAGGCAGTGATTTTGCCTCTTGAGGGATGCTGGTTATGTCTGGAAACAGTTTTGATTGTTACAGCTCCAAGGAGGAGTGGAGACCTGGGACCTAGTGGGCAAGAAGCCTTCAATGCAGAGGATCGGCCCACAGCTGATCGTTCTCTAGTCTAAAACATCTATAGAGCTGAGGTTGAGAAACCCTGTTCTGGACCCTATCTGTGCCACTGGGCTGCCTCTAATGGTACTCTGAACTCTTCTGTCCAAACCCATGCCTGTATCAATGTTTCCAAACCTGGATCCTCATTTTGGGCTTCCCTGAGAGCTCAGTTGGTAAAGAATCTGCCTGCAATGCAGGAGACCCAGTTTGATCCCTGGGTTGAGAAGACCCCCTGGAGAATGGTGGTAACCCACTCCAGTATTCCTGCTTGGGAGATCCCATGGACAGGAGCCTGCTGGACTACAGTCCATAGGGTTGCAAAGAGTTGGACATAACTGAAGCAACTTCAAGTCAAGTCAGGATGGGTTTATTATCATTATTTTTAAATAAGTTGTTTACCCTCCATAACTAGTACTGAACAGTTAACCTTTCATATCCTCAGGATCTTATTCCATGGATTCAACCAACCATGATTCAAAAATATTTGGAAAAAAAAAATCTAGAAACTTCCCAAAAGCAAAACTTGAGTTTGCTGCACTCCAGCAACTATTTACAAAGCATTTACATTGTATTCAGTATTGTAAGTAATCTAGAGGTGATTTGAACCATTTAGGAGATAGAATGCAAACACTACACTATTTCATATAAAGGACTTGAGGATCCTCAGGTGTTGTTTCTCTGCACAGGGTCTTAAAACCAATTCCTGGGAGTACCAAGGGACAACTGCATTTTAAAACTGTCTTAGTTTTAATTTTGGATGTCATAAATGCAGATAAAGTCTACAATTACAGAAGTTCTCTGGGGACCTTGGTCATATTTTTAAGAGATAAAATGGCCCTGAGACCAAAAGGTCTGAGAACTTGTGCAATACAGTTCCCGCTGGGTAGCAGAGCGCCTCCGGCCCCTCTGAGCACCTCGTCCCTGGGATGGTGTGCTCACCAGCTCACAAGACAGCCAAGGTTGCCATGTATGTAGAGAAACAGCGGGTGGCTGAGGTGCTGTTAGTGGAGGGGGACTGAGGAATGTGCAGGGGGAGGGACAGCACTCGGATACCAGAGGCACCGGATCTGAGCTCAAGCAGAGCCTCAAAGAGCAAAGGGAGACCCGAGAGGCCGGGCCCGGGCCCCTTGCCTAGTCCGAGTCACCCACAGACTTACCCGGAGGAAGGAGGGGAAACCCTGGCCATAGTATCCAACGGCAAAGTAGTCTGGCTTCGGTCTGAGGATTTTCATGATGTTTTCATAGAATTTTGCCTGCTGGATCTAAAAGAAGAGAACTCACAGCTTGTAACACCACAGATGTGTATTAAAGGCACATTCAGCTCCGAGGGGTTAAGACGTGATCATGACACCAGAACAAACGTGCCGCGTGCACGTCTGCGTATTCACGGAACCGTCTGGCGTCATAATAGTGATATACTTACAATATACCAGGTGCCCTGGTAATCATCCTGCCTGCAGTAACACGTGTACTTGCATCACCCTCCTAACAACCCCAAAGAACTGTGTCTCTGCTTTGCAGATAAGGAAGTGGTATCTCAGTGCATCCAGTAAGTACGGAACTGAATCCAGCTGGCTGTTCGGAGCCCCGCCAGCATCATCCCTCTGCTCCCACCGGGAGTGCGTCTGCGGCCGTCTATAGATGGGTAAGTGTTTCTGGATACGGATGTCTTCCTGTGTATGCACACCCAACGTACTTCACCAGTTCCAAGAGGTGCGTGCTTTTATATTTTAACATCTTCGAAAAGAGTTTGTGTTTTACTTTATACCTAACGGCATCTTCCAATCGCTGTTAACTGGAGAGAAGTCATGACGGGGCAGGTAAAACAGAATGGTGCAGCTCACAAACGACAGCATTTCACACTGAACACAATGTGGAAGGTAAACGTGTGTGGCCCTGGATGTGAACTTGCGTGATGCGGGCTTGGTGCACAGCCATACACGCCCATGAGTGTGTGCGTGAATGTATACTGGGTGTGTGTGCATGCATGGGTGGCGGTGGTGATGGTTTAGTCTGTAACACAGGAAGTATGTAGTTGTTAGTACAAATTATTTGTTTGTTTTAGTTGCTAAGTTGTGTCCAACTCTTTTGCGATCCCAAGGATTACAGCCCGCTAAGTTCCTCTGTCCATGGGACTCTCCAGGCAACAATACTGGAGTGGGTTGCTGTTTCCTATTTCAGGCTCTATAGGTGTGTGCGTGCATGTATGCATGTGTACTGCATACAATATAAGGTGTGCGTACCTCCATACCCGCAAACATCTATGTGGGCAGACTCAGGCAGACCTAAGTGTCTCTTGGTGCAAGAGGTGCGTGTGTTGACATCATACCTGAGAACACTATATTCCACACCCATCCCCCCAACCAGACAAGCCATCAATCCTTTTCCAACACTCTGACTCTCATTTCACAGTTCCCTAGAAAGAGCAGGACTGACTAACCTCTCGAAATGCGCTCAGATGGGGCCCTGGAGTCCTGGGTCTCAGGCCACCAGGACATGTGTGTGGGGAGAGCAGCCCCCCAGGCCACCTCCCCACCAGCCCGGGCCTCTGCTTCCCCCTACTTCCCACTTTCCCCACCAAATCACGAGCTTCCAGGAGCTAATGGGAATGGCCAGATGGGGAGCACTTTAATGTGACTTACCTGTTAATCAGAAAGCACGGATTTGCGTTTTTATCTAATTGGTTTAGTGATTTGTGGGAATTTCACAGCAAATGTGGTAGTGTTTATTGGGTGTGCAGCAGCAGCAGCCCCAGCACTGGGCAGGTACTTAGCGCTCCATCCGAGAAACTGTGCCCAGTGAGCTTTCCCAGAAGACCTCCCTTTGGAAATATTCCCAGCTGGGAGGGAGATGCTCAGCACAGTTTGGCTCAGCTCAGCCCAACTTCCGTTCCTTTCCCGGGATCCTACCCCGACATGCCTCCTGCCTTGGCTCCCTGTCTCCCCAGCCTCTCTGCCTAGCCAAGGTCCCAAGCACCCAACCTCCAGGGCAGCCGGCTCCCCCTGGGGACTCCTTACCAAGTTCTGGCTCAGCAGCTCATAGTCAAAGATTTCCATCTCATACTGTTCTGCCAGCTCCTTGCACAGACTGATGGCCTCTTCCCACATCTACAAGGAAAGTCATGGAGACAAAGGTTACAGGGGGCTCCAGGCTTGCAGAGCCGTTGCCCAGGAAGGCACCGGGGCAGCTCCATACCTGGGACTGAGCCACAAGCCTCCCTGTAGCCCAGACCCTGCCCCATACCCAGGGAACCAAATGCATCCCAAGAAGCAGGCCTATCCTCTGCTTCTCACCCTAGCTTCCTGATAAATAATGAATATCCACACACTAGGCTAAGTGCTTTATTTACATGCTCTCTGGATCTTCACAACCCTTCTGAGAGATGACTAGCAGCACCTACATTTCCCAGGTGAGAAACAGAGGTTCAGACCGGCAGAGCATCCACCCCAGGTCAAAGGCCTAACCTAAAGCAGGGCCAGGATGTGCACTTGAGGATGACCCTTGACCTTCTACTAAGCTTTAGTGGGCCAAACTGAGGAAGTAGCATTGACAAATATATACTACCATGTGTAAAATAGGTAGCCAGTGGGAAGCTGCTAAACAGCACAGGAAGCCCACTCTGCTGCTCTATGATGACCTAGGGGGTGAGATGGCAGGAGGGGAAGGAAGCTCAAGAGGCAGGGGATATATGTGGTGTGTGCGTGACTGATCCATGCTGTTGTACAGCAGAAACCAACACAGCACTGTAAACATTGCAAAGCAATTTTCCTCCAGTTAAAAAAAATCTCCTCCTTTAGAAAGTGAAAGTGTTAGTCCCTCCATCATGTCCGACCTCTTTGCAACCCCATGGACTGTAGCCCACCACACTCCTCTGTTTGTGGGATTCTCCAGGCAAGAATACTAGATTGGATAGCCATTCCCTTCTCCAGGGGATCTTGCTGACCCAGGTTTCAGAGCTGGGCCTCCTGCATTGCAGGTGGATCTTTACTATCTGAGGCACCAGAGATTTCCCAAAGAAAAATGGTTCACAAAGAAAATAAGCAGGCAGCGAATTTCTGAGGCTACACAGTTGGAGCCAGATACAGTTCTCTTGATGTTTTCTACTGGGATCTTTTCACTCTGCCAATCCCATCACTTTCTTTTTCCCTTTGGCCAACTTCCTTCCCTCCCTCCCTTCCACCCTTCTCTTTCTCTCACTTTAAAAAACAAATGTGGTAAGAACACTTAACCTGAGATCTGCCCACTTAACAGGTTTTTAAATGCATAACACAGAACTGTTAACTATAGGCCCAATGTTGTACAGAGATGTCTAGAATTTACTCATCTTGCATAAATAAGCCTTTATACCATCACTTCTTAACTGAATTATTTAGGGTGAGTGAGCAATGGGCGGCATAGAGGTGGAGGAGGTACTAGAGTATTAAAAAGAGTGATGAAAACTTTTTTTAAACAGGTCTTTTGCATCTTTAAAAAAATTCTGGAAACAAACAAACAAACAAAAAAAAAACCTCTGGATAGAGGGGGTCCTTTCCATCTGTTCCACTTTAACTGAAACCAATAGATGATCCTTCCATCCTAGACCAAAGCAGTCCGGAACCTCTACAGAGGGGCAGAGGGAGGTGCTGGGTGGGCTGGAGATCTGGCAATCTCAAGGGACACCCATTACATTTCAAATTTGGTTTCAAATGGAAGATGCACCTAAATGGAGAAGTCGGGGGAGGAGGGGGAGGAGAGAGGGGAGGTTGCCAAAATGCAGTGTGTGCTGTGTTGCAGAAGTGCTCTCTCTGCATCCAAGCATAAAAATAAATAAAAGCAAGTGCTGAGTGGAGGAGCCACGGCTGTAAACCCATGGACAGCTTAGCGAGCAGCATAAAAATGTTTTACGTGCCAGGAGGAATCAAGTCCACAGACGAGTATGGGCTGGTTCTTTCTCCTTAGCCTGAATGAGAAGATGGGGTTAAAGGCCCAGGGCTGGGCCAGGGGGCTGTTTGGCTCAAGTGGAGGTCTTTGCCAACTTTCGGTCATAATATGCCAGAAATACCCTCCCTACGTGTTAAGGGATCAGTGAGGGGCTAAGAAGGGAGACAAGCAGGGAGTCAAATGGCTGGAACGTCCTTTGGGTCTGCCTGTGTGGTCACTAGGACCTCTGCCAGTCACTGACCCCTGAGTCTCCTACGCTGGTCACTGAGCACCTGCTGGCTTCTGGGCATGGCACACAGGGATGGGAAGTGATAGAGATGGACAAGACAGTCTCTGCTTCCCTGAAACAGAAGTGGGTCAAGCGCACACATGAGCAGATGCACTGGTTGGGTTTTGAGGGATGTGGAGGAGTCCATCAGGTAATGACAAGAGGACTTCAGGAGTAGAAAGTCATTTCGTGTGTCTAGATCAATAAGTGTCCATGAGGGGAGGTATGGGGAAAGGAAGTCAAAGGGATGCTGAAGACTTTGGGCTTCATTCTAGAAGCCACCACAGCAGTGGCACACAGAGGGAGCGATACCAATCTGCTCCCTCCTCTCTGCCCCTGAAGTGCTTTAGCAGCACCCTGTTCCCACCCTCTTCCTCCTCATTATTGCACAACACCAAGGGGATATGTGCAAAAAATAAAAAAGATGATGACCCGTATGTGTGCTTTGCCGATTAGTAATTCGTCCCTTAGTACTGGGGCTTATGCCTTCTTCCTCTTTGCTCAGCGAAGGGTTGGCTGAGTTGGATACTGGCAGAGGACAAGGCCTGACAGGTCCTTTCAGGGTTTTCCCACCATGACTGACTTAATCAGCCGATAAACCAAGAGTGAGCTCAGACTCGATGCCCAGCAGGACGCGAGGCTCCAGAGAGGGCCGGGTCTCTGCCCTCAAGAGGCTTATGACCGTAAATTATTAAAACAGTCCTCTCCAATCGCTCAATGCCTGGGAATTTATACACCCTTCCACAGACATTACCTCATTTCATCTTTTCAGGGAAGGTGGGGAGATCACACTCAGACAGATGCAATGAACTGCGGTGACAGAACAGGCCAAAAGTAAGTGTTAAATTGTGCCTGATGAACTGTAAGAGGCCAGGCCATTCAGAGAAGAGGCAGGGCTGGAGGTAAGCTGGAGGACTCAGGAAAAGCTTGGGAGAGGAAGCAGCAGTCAGCTGGGGTCTCAAGGGCAGAGAACTGAGTTTGCACACTGCAACCTAGGGTCCACACGTCACAATTAAAAAAAAAAATCCCCCATGCTGCTACTAAGACCTGGCACAGACAGATAAATAAATGTGCTCATGCTTAGTCGCTCAGTCATGGCCAACTCTTTGTGACCCCACGGACCGGAGCCCACCAGGCCCCTCTCCTCTGTTCATGGCATTCTCCAGGCAAGAACACTGGAGTGGAGAGCCACTTCTCTTCTCCAGGGGAGCTTCCCGACCCAGGGATCAAACCTGGGTCCCTTGCATTGCAGGTGGATTCTTTACCATTTGAGCCACCAGAGAAGCCCCTAAATAAATAAATATTAAAAAAAATGGAACAAGTTAGTACTATGTACCAGGTCTTATGCTAAGTGCTTTATATCATTTTCTCACCTAATTTTCACAATGCAGCTAGAAAGTAGGTACTATCAATATCTCACTATTATGGATGGGGAACTGGAATCTCTGGAAGGCCGTGGGGATTGTAGGCGGTAAAGGAATGAGGCTTGAAACCCAGATCCTGAACTCTCAGCCACCTACTGTGTCTCCTTGCAGCATTTGAGTTGGTGCTTCCTGGAGGGCCAGTCGGAGGCTGGAGGGTAGACAGTACCTGGTTTGGCCAATCTCCAGATAAAACATGACAAATCACCCTGATCTTGCTGTTTAGAGATCAATGATGACACCAGAATGTCATTCATACATTCAATTAATAAATGTATTCAACATATATCTTTTGGGTCCCATTGTTAGGGTCTACTAGGCACTCGGCAGTGGACAAGACAAATATCTTTGCTCTTGGCCTTCTAAAGTGGAGAGCCAGACAATGAACGAGTGAAAACAAAACGATCGAGGTGATGTCTGACAGTGATAAGTGCTTTGAAGAAGAAATAAGTATGACTCACAGCAGGGGCACTGCTGTGTGTGGTCTGGGAAGGCCTCCTTCAGGACATGACATTCTTTGCTTGGGCAAAACCCTGAGCTGTGAGAAGGAACTGGCCACGGTAAGATATGGAGGAGAAATGTCCTAAGCTGGGAAAAGCAAGTGCATAGGCCCTGAGGTGGAGAAGAGCTTGGCACGGAACATGTGAGCAAGAGGGAGCCTGGCAGAGTTGACATGGGAGAGACAGTCAGAGGACAGCTCGTATGTGGCCTCATGGGTCATGGGAAAGATTGCAATTTGATCTAAGTGTTGCGATGGCTGTTTGAGATGACCGTAAGCAGGACAATGGGTTATAGTCTATGGGATAAGTATGTTTTATGACCACCCTGTTTCCTGTATGAAGGACGATCTGTTGCAGAGGAATAGAGGATACAGGGCTATTGCATAGGACTCATTGTGTCCAGGTGAACAATGCTGGTGCCTTGAACATATGTAATAGGAATGGGGATCGAGAGACGTGATCAGACTTAGAGTTGGGCAGAAGTGCTGACCAGACCTGCAGATGGATTGCCTGTAGAGTATGGGAGAGAACAGTCCTTCCCAGAAGCTAGGGTTCCCACGGAGAGAGGAAGGGCAGGGACCAATTACCTTTCCTTTGTCAAAGTAGCCTATGATGATATCATAGAGCGTCTCCTTCAGCTGCCGGTGGGTCTGCGGGTGCTGCTGGCCTGTCTGCATGACCTGCGATGCGCACTGCTCATCTGACCACTGCAGAGAGAGGACACACGCAGTTACCTGGGGCAGGTGTCTCCCCTACTGCTGAGGAGTGGGAGGAAGCCCTGCAGACACCCCTGCCTGTGTCCTTGCTGCCCTGAGCATCAATCAGAGAGATGATGTTGGCTCACAGGTTCCACAGGAAGAACCTCTCCGTTTCTGCGGAGTCACACTTATTGACTCTCTGGACTCTCTGTTGGCTCCTGTGTATGGATTGTAGGATTTTTCTCTGAATCCCTGCAAGACATGGCCCCAGCTCTTTGAAACCCAAAGGAAATCCTTGAGACTTTGTCCTGCTCCAGCAGCACTTTCAAGAGAAGAAAAACAGCTCACAGGGCATGCTAATGATTTATAGTTGATGCTTGGATGTTATATAAAACAGTTTGAATGTTATGTAAAACTGCAAGATATGTCTCAGGGGGTTCTTGTTGCTGCTAAATGCGAAGGTCACTTGAAACCTTATGTGTCCAGACAGAACAGTGCAGAAAAGTAACCTGCCAGGTTAAAAGTTTGGGGACACAGGGGAAAACAAAATGTATTTGGCTAGTTTTTCTTTTCTTTTTTTTTTAACTTTTGCACTTGCTGTGTGGGCCCCGTGGGGTCTCAGCATGAAGCCCTCGCTGGGAGGGCGGTACCTTGAGAAGCCAGGTGTGGAGGAGGAGGGTATAGGCGGCCTCTGTGAAGTTGTCGCAGTCCAGGTGAAGGTCGCGGAGTTTGTACAGGTACCTGTTTGGGAAATATTCAATCACCAGATGCAGGAAGAATGCAGGCGGTAGGGCCAGGCCAGACAGAGCAACTGGATACCTCTTGGGTTCACAAGGGAGTCCTCCATTTCCTGCCATTCAGTCCCCTCGCATGGGTGACAGCGGCAGCCTGAGAAGCTGCAGGACATTTAAGGTACGACAGGGACATGCTAAGTATTGTAAATGCCTCAGATCATTTAAGCTGCCTGACCATCCTGTAAAATGGGTCCATTGAGAATTTTCATTCACAGATAAGAAAGCTCTGGCCTGGAGAAGTTAGGTATCATTCCACCCAGTATTCAACTTCATACTGAAGACTCTGGCCAATGCAATATGACAAGTAAGGGAAAATCAAGGAAGGAGAAGCAAATGGCTTGTTGGAGGTCATGTGCTAATGAATGAAGAACTGGAATATGATTCTAGTTTAACCGCCCTCAGAGACTATACTCTAATCATTGTACAACTCCAAGGGCATGGACAAGTCATAGCGCTGTAAAGGGGAACTTCTACCCTCTCTTCAGTGCTCTCCAGGTGTAAAGGAAATGAAATTTCTGATAAGTAAAGAAAGGGGTTAGAGATTAGACATTCAGGTGGAGGCATTGTAGAAAGAATCTACAATTCAACTGTAATGACATTCCCATCTCCTACCCTTCTGCAACGTGATGATCTAGTTCTGAACCCTAGGATGACTAGGGTTGAAAGATCTTAAGAACAGGACAGGATCAGAGGAAGGGAGTTTCAATCAGTTATTTGATACATAATGTGTATAAGTGAATCAACTTCTCTGTGCCTTAGTTTGCTCATGTGTAAAACGGTAGTGCTCACAGAACCTACCTATAGGGTTTCTGGGCCTACAAAGGGCCAAGCAGACCCTGTAGAAAAGGCTCTGTGAGTGACAGCCAGCATTGCTACCAATAAATGCCAGTATCCACTGAAAGTGATTAGCCTGCAGCTGGCAATGAGCAGTGGCAGCTATTATCTATTATCATTGTGCATCAGGTTCTTCTACAAAACATTCTCTCCTGCCACTGTTGGAAGCAGAATCCAGAGCCAAAAAGCCATTGCTTTGGTGACTTGCATGTCATCAGGAGCATTTTTTAAGCCCAGCTCTTAGCATTTTGGTGAAGGAAAGCTGCTGTGATGCGATGCCCTGATCCTTCCTCTGAGAGGAAAGGCACTGTCTGTAATGGTGCCAAAACTCTGCCTTGGCTATCTAACTACAGGGAACAAAGGGCTTCCCAAGCATCTGCGCTCAAATCAGGTCTCAGTGCTCAGGGTTAGATTTCCTGTTATAAGAAAATTTTCTGCACAGAATGTCACCCAAGGAGGAGCTAGGGTTTAATGTCCTTGGCTACATAAAACGTGGCCAGTGGGCCAAACGGAGGCTGCCTGAGCTCAGGGTGGGGACTGCCAAAGATTCTCAAGGGGAGAAAGGTCAACTAGTGGTTTCTGATACTAATGAGCTAGTGACCTTTTGCTCATTTATTTGTTCCATCAGCAAAGTTGAACTGAGCACACAGGCTGTGCCAGGCATGAGAGATAAATGGTGGCAAAAGCAGACCCCATTCGTTCTCAGAGGTTAGCATTTATAATTTAGAAAAAGAGACAAGCATCGACTAAATAACCAAAGAGGTAATTGCAAAAATACAGTTGTGGCCGATGCTGGGAGGAGAGGTCTATGGGTACTGTGAGAGAAGGTGTCATCCAGACGGTGCTTCCGGAAAGCTTTCCCGAGTATGACACCTGGGTTGGGATCTGAAGATAAGAGGACAAATTGGGGGAGGCATTCCAGAGAGATTGTACATTCATCCATTCCACTAATGGGTGCTTTATATATAATATCAATTCATCCTCTCAACAATTTTTCTTTAGATAAGAAAACTGAGACAGACATTAAAGTAGATAGAGCTAGAAACAGGTAGAAGCGGGTTTTGACACCAGCTGTTTCTGCCTTTACAATCACTCTTCCCCACTTAACTTTCTGCTGATCAACCAGCTATCGTGAAATTGCACGTAGCCTGCACGTAAGGAACGTGCAGCTGTGGTCAACTTTTAGAAACCCCTGGGTACACAGTCACATCCTATCCTGTCTCCACCTGCTTGTCCTTGGTCTCTGATCCCTGATGACTCGGTCCAAAAAACTTGAAGAAATTGGTCCTAGGGAGAGCTTCTCTGCTGCTTTCAACTCCTTAACTGACCAAGATACTCCCTATCCTTTGTCAACTCAAGGGTTTAGTGAGCAGTCACAGAGTGCAATGGAAGACACCCTGATGGGCCTGAGTTGGGGGAGGGGTTCAAATGCAAACAGATGGCAGATGGGCAGCTTGAGTGAGGTGGAGGGGCTGAAGCCTGATGGGGAATGGAGACCATGGGGTGCTGTGTCCCATCTAAAATGCTGTCGCCTAGCCCAGGTGGTGGTCCTCAGGACGTGTGGGCCCAGTGTGGCCATACCTTTGAAGTTTTTCAGAAGAGGGAAATTGTGAGTTTTATGTAACATCTCTAGATTTTTAAAATTTGGCAACCAAGTAAAAATGTTTTTAAAATACTATGCCTGCCAAACAGGACAGATTTTTCAGACTATATCTTATTTACAACGTCTGGTGTAGGCAAATGTGGTTTTCCTAGATTACTACTATAGGACTCACATCTATAAAGCTTATGGAAATCTGGGATTCTCCATCTGTGTTTCTAAAATGGGAAGAAATGAAAAGAGGTTGGGGAGGGAACCAAGGGCCAGGCACTTTACCTGTAGCATCTCATTTAATCCTCAGAACAGAATGGAAAAATTCTACATGGGGTAACCCTAGCCCAAGGACACCGAGTGATTTTTCCAAGGTGACGGAGGATAATAAGTAAAGCCCCAGGTCCTTTGGACCCAAAGCACAGTGCTTCTGCAGTGAGTCATGTCTAGTGATGTTACAAATACTGTCCAAGCTCCGGACAATCTATGGAATTATCTTTTTTCCAAATGATAGTTCCTATTTCTGGAATAATGCTAAAGTACCTAAAAATATTTGCAGTAATAGCAGAGTGAGTTTGGACATGGAGTCTGGTCTTCAACTGAATGTGTCAGAAACCTTGAAAGGGCCTTGGTCGTTAATCTTACAGCCAGTTCTACTTTGTAGGCCTTTGTCTCACAAGGAGATGCATAAAGATATACGTCCAAGAATTTTGCCATTGTGATATTTATGATAAAAAAACCTGGAAACAATGTAAGTGTTCAACAACACAGGACTAGCTATATAAATTATGGTATACTTTGGAATGAGAATTTTATAGTTTCACTAAAAATTATGCTGAAATACATCTGTTGACATAGAATTCTTGTCAAGCAAAGAATAAATTATGAGCTATATGATCCCATTTTTTCAAAAAATAGTCATGCATAGAATTTGACCTATATATAAATATTAAACAGTCTGGGAGTATGTATAGATTATGGTTATTTAAAAAGAGTTTTGTTTTGCCTCTTCTTATTTTATGAGGATTTTGGGGGCAATAACTATGCATTATTTTTGTATGAGTAAAGTAATTAAAAAAAAACTCTGAAGGAAAAAAATGAGATTCTAAGAAACACTGACAAGGGACTTCTTTGCCTCAGGTGAATGTCCCCCCAAAATCCTTCATGTGATTTTTCAAATAAGTGTCTTTTAAATGCCTACAAAGAAGCTGCCATCATACATCTTGGTAATTTTTTCCCTTTGAAGTTGGGCTAGCCAATGATCTAAGTATTTGCCCTCCAAACCCTGGACTAGGGCTTCACATGCCAGCCTTGTAACAAATACAAGGGCAATTCAGCAGCACAGTTCACAGCAAAACAGCACGGCAGGTCAGAGAACTCCAGGTGGATTTGGGAGGCTGATTGCAGGAGCATGGAAAGAGTTGAGTCCAAGAAGATGGACAGGAATCAGAAGGTCCGAGTGTCAATAAGATGTGCTTATATCCTGCTGAAGGCAGTGGGGAGCCATAGATGGATATCTAGCAGAAGAGTGACACAGCAGGTTTGGGTTTTAGAAAACAAAAATCTTACCTTATATACATCTCTTCCCGATTATTATCTTTGTAGAAATTCTAGAGAAGGGAGGAAAAACAGTGCTGAGTGTTTTTCTTTGCAGAACAGCAGGGGTGGAGGGCATTGTAGTGAGGATGAGAGGAAACGGCTATTTACTATCTGGGCAAGATGGGAGCAAGAAATTTACCTTCCTGAATGCACCAAACTGCTTATTCTGACTTGACAGTCACTTCCCTGATCCTTAGACTATAAAGGGACAGAGGAAGTATCCCAGCCATCACACAGGAGGTGCAATCCAGCTACTTGCTGCATTGAGAGATAGCCTTTCGAGGAGACTGATTAAGTTTACTTTGACAAGTCTACTATGAAAGGCAGCCCAGCTTGATCTTTAAAAGCTCCGATCCTGCACTGAGGAGAACCTGAGTTGGAATCAGAGTAATAGCAACAGCCAGAGTAACAGTAACATTAATCACAACAGACCCCAGTGATGACGACAGAGCATAACTTTCGACAGAACCATCAGGAGCTATGCCGAGATTCCACAGGCAAAAACATCTAAACTAGGCAATGCCTATTCCATCTCAAGGCTCACGTAGACCAGCGGTTGGTCTGGAATCACGTGCATTTTAAGAAAAGTCCTTACAGGTTTTGCGTCAGGAGGGTACGATCTCACACTTGAGCCACACCTGGAGAAGATCCAGGTTTAATTCAGTGCACCCATGTGCACCTCGGGCTCTCCGAGGGTGAGACGGTGTGTTCCAGGGCACAGGCAGTGGTTGGCAGAGATCCACTAGACCTGCAGACAAGCCCACCCCATCCTGTTCTTCGTGATATTGTGTTTAAGCCACACCCAAAATCAACAAGGTGTGCTTAAATTCTATGCTGGGTTTCAACTGCTTACAGACCTACCTTTCCTAACTTTCTCTCAGGTCAGATTCTGTCAGTTGAAGGCCAGTTTCTTCAACCAACTTCTACCTCTCCAATGACAAGAAACTGCTAAACTCCTAGAAAACCCCTCCTTTGTACCCTTTATGTAAAGCGGGCCGTGTGGAGTTATTAGCAATGAATTTCTTTCTGCTGTAAGCAGGAATTTTAACTCCCCTTAGCATTTCAGAAAATCAATGGCAATATCTAGGGCATTTAAAGAGTCCACTTAGGGCAATCGGAGGGCACACAAACAGAGCTCTGGGCTCACAGTTTATATTGCTGGCACACTGGAGATGTTGGGGGGGTTGATGGACTAGATGCCATGCGGTCCTCTGGCCAACCTTACTCATGTTAGTTCCCTTAGGGTGGGCTGACCCGGTGAATATGAAGCACTGTTGCTGCTCTAGCTGTCTCATGACCACATCACAGGACATCGGAAGGGGAGACTGGGAGCTGGCCCATGGCAGGTCGTGTGGTACAGGGGTGACGAGTCTGGGTTTGGAGTTAGCTGCTCTGGTTAGCTTGTCCCATAGTACTCTTCTGTAAATCCTAGTTATGGGCAGTACTTCATTCCATAAGATAAGGAAACTAACACCCAGCGAGCAGTTAACCAGGGCTCAGACCTGCACTCTTGCCCGGAAAATTCCAGGGACAGAGAAGCCTGGCAGGTTACAGTCCACGGGGTTGCAGAGTCAGACACAACTGAGCGACTGAGCACACCCACACAGGACTGCATAACCTATGAATTAGGTACTATCATTTTTACCATGTAACAGATAAGCAAACTGAACCTTCAGAAAATTTCCTTGGGTATTCTATTAATTATCCGAGGGAGGGTGAGAATAGGCTGTGTGACTCCAAAGCTCATACTCTTAACCTCTTTATACCGCCACTTGCTTTCTCTGTGGTGCGATAAGTGGCAAAGGAGATACTGCCATCCCTTGGTATCTTCAGGGTCACAGTGCCCGGACCACCACAGATACCAGGATACAAGGATGCTCAAGTCTCTTACATAAAATGGTACGTTAATAGTATTTGCATATAACCTGCACACATCCATATACTTTAAATCATCTCCAGATTATTTGTATTTACTAAAACAATGTAAATGCTACATAAACAGTTGTAAATCCAATGTAAATGCTATATAAACAGTGGATAGCATCCAGTAAATTTACTTTTTGGAACTTGGTGGATTTTTTTCCCCTGGTGCTTTCTGTCTGTGGTTGTTTCAATCAGTGCATACCAAACCCCTGTCCATGGGGTTGCAAAAGGCCAGGGAGAGCTGACTACGCTCATTCCCATTTCATGCATATGATAAACTGAGGCACAGAAACGTGACAATGATTGACTTCAAGTCACAGAGCTGGCAGATGTCAAGAGAGGGATTCCCTCTCCTGTTTTTCTGATTTCTAAAGCCCTGAGCGAGGCCTCCCCACCCAGAGCAACAGCAGAACCCAAAGTCAGACCAGCCCCCATGACTGCCCTGATTGGACAAGGGGAGAGGCCACATACCAGCAGGTTCACCGTGCAGCTCATGCGGTTGTCTTTGCTCTCATCCGTCATGACGCCCCGGTAATCTAGCAGCTTCTCCAGGAGGCCTTTGACCAGGTTCACAAAGTTTTCCACCGACTTGTAGATGGTTGGGTGTTCCGCAGCACACTCCATCAGGCTGCCGCACAGATGGGAGGGTAGTGAGCTCAAGGGCCCGGGAGAAGGCACGCTGGGGGCGGGGCGGGGCGGGGATGCGGGGCGGGGCGGGGGCGGGGTGGGTGGAGTAAAAGCCAAATCAATCTGTGAATCCAAGTTCCCTTGGTTCACTGTCTCCTTTTGTTCCTTTATTCAGTCATTATTTATACACTGATTTGGGGCTTCCTGTCTAGTCATACCTATGGTTTTTCCAGTAGTCATGTATGGATGTGAGAGTTGGACTAGAAAGAAAGCTGAGCGTCTAAGAACTGATGCTTTTGAACTGTAGTGATGGAGAAGACTCGTGAGAGTCCCCTGGACTGCAAGGAGATCAAACCAGTCCATCCTAAAGGAAATCAGTTCTGCATATTCATTGGAAGGACTGATGCTGAAGCTGAAACTCCAAAACTTTGGCCACCTGATGCGAAGAACTGACTCATCTGAAGAGACCCTGATGCTGGGAAAGATTGAAGGCAGGAGGAGAAGGGGATGACAGAGGATGAGATGGTTGGATGGCATCACCCACTCAATACACATGAGTTTGAGTAAACTCCAGGAGTTGGTGATGGACAGGGAAGCCTGGTGTGCTGCAGTCCACGGGCTCGCAGAGTCGGACACAACTGAGCGACTGAACTGAACTTGGGGCTTCCCAGGTGGCGTTAGTGGTAAAGAACCTGCCTTGACAGGTTCAGCCGTAACAGACATGGTTGGATCCCTGGGTTGAGAAGATCCCCTGGAGGAGGGCATGGCAACCCACTTGGGTATTCTTGCCTGGAGAATCCTGTGGACAGAGAAGCCTGGCAGGCTACGGTCCGTTGGGTCGCAAAGAGGCAGACATAACTGAAGCGACCTCACAGGCACATTGACCATACAGTGTAGAAAGTATTTAAAATTTTCCCCCACCGACAAAATGAGAAAAAAATAAAAATAAAATTCTAGTGTGGGCAGTGGTGTGGGGAAATAATTACTTTTATAGACCCATTTTGGGAGTGAATCAGTACAACTTTCTGGGGTAGCAATTTTCAAAGTACCTGTAAAAATTGTAAAAATACATATCTTTTGATCCAATAATTCTATTTGGGGAATCTATTTTACAGAAATAATCCCATAAGTAGGTAAGGGTGCATTTATAATACTTAGAAATTGTGTCTAATAGCAAAATAGTTGGAACCATTTTAAATGTCCAATTAAAGCACATTCACAAAATATGATTCAATGAAGCCATTAAAAAGTCTCAGAGATCAATGTTTTGACACAAAAATCTCTACAAAATATATAGTTGAGAAAACCAAATCTCAGAACAATATTTGTTTTTTAATTTAGCCATCTTCCAAAGAACCTACCATGTCCTAGGCATTATTCTAAACAGCTTACAAATTTTAACTCATTTAATCTACCATCACAATCTTATGAAATATTTGCTGATGGGGAAATTAAAGCACAAAGAGGTCAACTAATTTGTTCAGGGTTGCACAGTTGGTAAATATTAATAACAATAGTCTGGCTCCAGCTTCTGCCCTCACACACCAAATGCTGTATGTGAGTGGAAGTGCGTGTCTACTTCATGTGTCTTTGTGTGTTTATAAATGTGACCATCAGGAGGCATAAACACCAAGCTCTAAACACACACTGCTTCAGACAAAGGGTCTAGGTGGAGGAACAGAAGAGGACAGTGCTCACTTTTCAATGTAAAAGTTCATATGTTATTTGGACAGGTTACAACATTTGTCGTAATATTAATATTCTAAATCTTAAGAACAAAAACTAAAATGGTGACATTCCTTAAGTAACTATTAGTGCTAGGCAATATGCTAGAGTGGGGGTGGGAGAAAGATATAAATATACATATATATATATATATATATACATATATAAGGAATTACGCCTGCTCTTAAGCGGCGCACAGGCCAGGTGAGGAGACACAGATGGACTGCAGTTTTGCTTCGTGATTACTTCTCAGTCGCTTATTCTGCACCGTGCGTATGCACTCAGTTGCTAAGTCGTGTCTGACTCTGCAACTCCATGACTGTAGCCTGCCAGGCTCCTTTGTGTACAGGATTTTCCAGGCAAGGAATCTAGAGTGGGTTGTCATTTCCTTCTCCAGGGGTCTTCCCACCCCAGGGATTGAGCCCATGTCTACTTCGTCTCCTGCATTAGCAGGTGAATTCTTAACCACTGAGCCAGACACTGTCTAATCACTTTTTCTTAATAAATAATAACGGTCATTCTGATAAGTAAAAATGATTCCTCTTATTTTGAAGATGAGGTAATCAAGGCTCAGAGAGGTTAAATGTCCTTCCCAGTATCACTCTGCTAGTAAGTGGTGACCTTGAGAATCAAGACAATCACTTCAGTGTTTCTCTGCGAGAAACACTGGTGTGTTCTCAGGCATGTTGAGTAGGCAAACACTTCTCAGGCTACATCTGTTTCTGCCTACTCTGCCCGCAGCAGTTTAGGTCCCAAGAGTTCCTAGGAGGGGGAAAGTAAGGAAGGCAAGGACTCTGGAGGGTCATTTTGCCCAGAAGCCAAACCAGACTGCAAGGAGATGACATCTCAAACTGTGGCTGCGATCAGACAAATCCATCTTCGCTGTAGGAAAAGCACCTGTTCCCTGCTCTTAAGGAGAGATGCAAATTGCTCTGTGATTTAGCCCTGTCTGGCTCAGTCACAGCTGTGCCTCACTCCTTCTGGGATGGTCACTTCAAGCCTTGTTTTCAATCTTAATGACAGTGCATTCACATTTTGTCCCTGTGTTTGGGGTGTGATTTCTCACAGTCCCCCTGGTAGAAGACATCTGAGGCTGTGAGCCCGGCCAGATCAGTGGCTCTCTGTCCTGGCTCATGGTAGAGTCCTAAGGGGAACTTCTACAAAACTCAAGATCCACCCAAGGTTGACGTCTTTGTATCTCTGGAGATGAGGGTCAGCCAGCAGGCAGTATTTTATTTCTTTTCTCTAGGTGATTCTAATGTGCAGCCAATATTAAGAACCACTGGTTTTCTCTGCTGTTTCGCAGACTTAAATATGCTCAGGGATCACCTGGGCACTGCGCTCATGATTCTGATTCATCAGATTTGGGTTAGGGCCTGAGATTCTGCATTTTAACAAGCTCCCAGCTGATGCTATACTGTTGGCTCTTTGAGAAGCAAGGGTTTAGAAAAAACAAAAGTCTTGGGTTTCTGACTCTATTTTTCAGCTACAAGGTAAGAAGACTGCTTATATGGTCTAGGGTTGGTGAGACGGATAGGCGGATTGGTTTGAAATAACTCATCCACCCATCATTCATCACCATCCATCTAGCCATCTGTGTGTTCAACATGAATTCTTCTGGGAACTAGGGATTCAGAGATTTCAGAAATAGCAATTCACTGACCTCCAGGAGTTCGCAGTCTAGCAGTGAAAGCAGATATAGAAATAAAAACTAACCATAATTCGTGATACTATTATTTACTGAGTACGTGTGTTCCAGATGTTGTGCTAAGCTGGCTTTATTGATTATCTTGTTCAATGCTCACATAATCTCCTTGAAGTAGGCATCATTATCACCCTCAATTTGTAGGCTAGGTTTGAGGCCCCCATGAGGCTGGGTTCTAATCTTGATCCTGCCAAGGTCACACACTTTCTTTCGAGTCCAACAGTGGAGTGTAAGTGACAAGGAAAAAGAGCTGTGAGACTCTCAAAGTGATGCGGTAATCCCTCACTTGGTGGAAGGAGGGGTGGCAGGACACTGGGCACCCGGCATCTGTGCTCCTGCCCCGGCGGGGACGGAGGGGGCTCACACTCTCCGCAGAATGGTTTGCATTCAGGACGGAAGGTCTTCAGAGGGAGGAGCCCGGGCCCACAGCCTCTGTCAGTGCTGGACTGGACTCTCATTTATTCCTTTAAAGACTGTGTATGGTGTGCTTCTTATGACAGGTCCCCTTTCAGCTGAACTGGTTTGAGATCTAGGCCCCAGAATACACTTTTCCTGTCCCCTTCAGGCTTCTGGCCTCCTTGCCCCTTCTAGAAATATTCGCAGGCAGATGGAATGCAGGAGGGTCCATTTAATGTGGGACTCTCACGTTAAGACAGATGTGGACAACGGGAGTGGGCTCCAAAGCCAGCTCTACGGATGGGGAGGGCCGAGATCCTGTGTAAGGCTGTGCACGCACAGGAGCATAGGAACACTGGAATTTAGCACCGCTGCACACCCTAACACTGGTGCCTTGGCTCAGGGTTTCAATGCTGCCAGAGGAGAAGCCGTGTTCCACCCACAGAAGTTGCCAGGTTGCGTGCCCTCCTGACTGTCTGCTCAGAGTGGGCACTATGTATTAGCGGAGGCCCTGAAAGATGGGAGGAGCTGGAAGAGAAATGATACATAGGCTCATGGCTTCAACTCATTATACCAGTATCCACCTGATTGGGCTTCCCAGGTGGCTCAGTTGTAAAGAAACTGCCTGACAATGCAGGAGGCACAAGTTCAATCCCTGGGTCAGGAAGATCGCCTGGAAGAAGAAATAGCAACCCACTCCAGTATTCCTGTCTGGAGAATTCCATGGACAGAGGAGCCTGGGTGGCTACAGTCGATGGGGTCACTAAGAGTCGGACATGACTCAGTGAGCACACACATGCATCCACTAGACTAATGACAATAATAGCTACTATTTCTAGCAACCTACCAGGCATCACAAACTGTAATAAGTACTTTTCATGACGTGTCTTGTTCATTCTCAATAAAAGCTCTCAGAGTTGGATGGTATTTTTATCCCCAGTTTGCAGCTAAGGAAACTGAGGCTCAGAAAGTCAAAAGGAAGGAGCAGGGACTTGGTCCCTGGGTGCTTGATGGGGTCCTGATACTGTGGGTTGGGCTTGATTAGCTTTGAAAAATCATTCACACCTCTATTTCAGCAGAAAAATAATGAGCTGTTTTTAATTTCCTTGACCTCCAAAGACTCCTTTTATAAATAATCACTCAGGAAGGATTGGAAAATCCTGTTGATCATCTGAAGACTGGCTGCAGGGCCCCATCCGCTTATATGAGTGGAAATTGCCAGCACCATCCCTGGTTTCACTTCTGGTCAATATTTAGATTTTCCTTTCTTGAGCTTTAAGAAAAATATTAACACGGGCAAAATGTCACCTCCTCCCTGGACAATCAGTCTCAATACCCAGCGAGGAGCAGAGGAAGGGTGTCTCCTCCAGCTGAGTGGGCTCTGCTTTCCCGGTTGTTTGGTGAGGGCTGTGCATGGTGACAGGAGGGGCACGGCCAGCTGGGGTGGTGCTGCCTGGGAGTCAAATCTGTCCACTGGGCTCTGCCTGCTGGGCCGGGGAGGGAGGGTCATGGCGAGGGTCAGAACAAGACCTTCAGTGTGCTTTTGTTGTTAAAGCAAAAATTTCCTAAGAGGATTGGGGAAAGAATTCAAGATTGACTATGTATCAGAGAATCAAACAAATCAGGGAATCTACAAATAGGAGGGAACATGGGATGTGTGAGCCATATTCCTACACCTTAGGAGAAGCCCTCACTTCTCATGGTGTCAGAGATAGACTCTGGGAGTTAGGAAGCAGATCAAACAGCATTTATTCAGCTTCTACCTGCTGTGTCCATTCTTCAATATAATCACAGGAGGCTTATTATCCCCACTTTACAGATGGGGCACACTGAAGCCAAAGCTGTTACATGATTGGTCCAAAGGTGTGCAGCTGCTGAGTGGCGGAACCAAGATGAAAATCCTCCAACAGCATACAAATGATCAATGTGCACATGAAAAGATTCTCCACATCATTAGCCATGCAGGAAATGTTAACTGAAATGACAATGAGGCATCATTTCATATCTGCTTGTGAAGTGAAAGTCGCTCAGTCATGTCTGACTCTTTGTGACCCCATGGACTATACAGTCCATGGAATTCTCCAGGCCAGAATACTGGAGTGGGTAGCCTTTCCCATTTCCAGGGGATCTTCCCAACCCAGGGATCGAACCCAGGTCTCCTGTATCGCAGGCAGATTCTTTACCAGCTGAGCCACAAAGGAAGCCCTCATATCTGCTAGGATGTCTATAATTGGTAAGAAACATATTAACAGAGGGATGTGGAGAAATTGGAACCCTTGTATATTGCAGGTAGGAATGTAACTGGTATAGTTACTTTGGAAAACAGTTTTATGGTTCCTCAGAAGGGTAAATATAGAGCTGCCATATGACCCAGAAATTCCACTCCTCGTTATACACCCAACAAACGTTTGCATATGAACGGTCATAGTAGCATTATTTGTGATAGCCCAAAGTAGAGACAGTCTAAGTGGTCATAAGCTGATGAATGGATAAACAGCATAGGGTGTATCCAATCAAAAGAAATGAACTCTGACACGTGCTACAGCCTGACGAACCCTGAGAGCATCTACAGCCACAGAGGACTGTGTGTTGTATAATTCTAGTTATATGAACCTTCCCGAATAAGCACATGCATAGAAACCCCAAAGACGGGGAGGGGATGATGGCGAAGGGGTATGGGCTTTCTTTCGAAAATGTTCTAGAAGTGATTGCGGTGATGGTTGCACAGCTCCGTGAACACACTAAAGCCATACTGGCCGTTTGTATGCTGCTGGAAGATTTTCATCTTGGTTTCACTACTCGTCACTTTAGGTGAACTGTCTGCTATATGAATTATATCTCAATAAGCTGTTAAAACATCGTCCTGAGCCCAAGTTCCGGGCTCCTAGGTGCTGTCCACTGCCCACTGCCTCACGAGGCCTCTGTGCTGGAGTTTAGCAGAGCTGGGTTCAGTCCCTGCTTGTCCACTTGACTGGCTTGACCTAGTCTCAGACAAGACACTTCCCTGAGCTTTAGGGGCATTGCTGTGAAATGAGATCAAACAGAGAAACTCAACTAAAGGAGACAATACAGAGAGATCACTTAATGAGTTTCCACAGATCGCATGCACTCCAGATCTGTTGACTGTGATCAATATCTGTCAAAGATTAAAAAAGGAAAAAGGAAAAGACAGCAAGAATTATTCCACAGGTAAGAGACAACAAAAGTGAACATCCTGGTGGATTATTTCCCTCTCCGCTACACAGCAAAGTTTCTTTTATCACCTGTTCCATCAATATCAAAGAAATAGCCACTGCAGAGAGATGTGAGATTTCTTCCAAAAATGGAGTTTCTCCAATACCCACGAGCCTCCGGATTGGTCTCCAGGGGAGGACAGAGCCCCTGGGGTCCTGGGCCCTCGGGCCTCAGGCCCACCCTCCTGGTTCCTCCCGCTCTGGGTCCTAAACTCACATTGACTCCAGCAGCTGCATGTACTGCTCGTCCCCTCGGCCACCTTCCACTTCATGGTCCAGCTTGAGGATGATTTCGTTTTCAAACTGAAGAAGTAGGAGATGAAAGTCAACAACCACAATGTTAGAAGGCTGAATGTTGAAATTAGTCCATTCAAGACTCTAACCAGAGCTTCAGGGAGCTTTTATCATTTCCCAGGCTTCCCAGGTGGTGCTAGTGATAAAGAGCACGCCCGGCAACACAACAGATGTAAGAGACTTGGGCTCAGTCCCTGGGTCAGGAAGATCCCATGGAGAAGGGAATGGCAACGCACTCCATTACTCTTGCCTGGAGAATCCCACGGACAGAGGAGCCTGGCGGGCTACAGTCTATAGGGTTGTGAAGAGTCAGACACGACTTGGCAACTGAGGAGCAGCAGCAACTCCCAGGTTTAGTGCTGGAAACTGGGAATGCATTATGAGACAGGACGCTACACTTGCCTTTTAGGAGTTCCTTGGGAGTGGAGAAGAGCAGTAGATAGTTAAGTGCTGGAGCAGAGAGATAGGCATATGAAAGAGAGAGACAAATAGAGGGAAGTCTTCAGGGAAGGCACACAGCCCATGGCATTTGACTTTGTTCTCAGGTTTATGTTGAAATTTTTCAGGAGAAAGGAAAGAGAAAAGAAATTCCAAGCAGAGGGTATGGGCAAAGGCTCCGAGGTATGTGACAGAGCACTGATCTTCAGGAGGTGGCATGCTGGCATGATCAGCTATTATTTCTGCATGCCTAGCATTCCTTTTTTTATACTTGGATAATCATATCCACCTTAAGTTCAATTTGTGGGACTTAGGTGGGCTGAACACATCTCCCTAGCTCCAGGTGTGGGTACATGACATAGGCCAAGCACCTGATCAGTGTCTTTCATTATCCAGACCCTACAGTTAAGAAGGGCCCAGATCAAGCCAGTGAGACTCAAATCTGAGGTTTCGATGGCACTCTTAGCAAAAAGAAGTCTTTCTGCTTAACTTGAAGATTGTAAGCCAGAGGTTGCTGGGGAGGAACACAATGAAGGAGTCTGCCTAAGAAGGACACCAATGTAGTGGAAAGCAGAGAGGAAGGGATAGGAAGAGACTGAAACCTGACAATATTTTCGAGCTCCTGAATCAAGCCACACCTGAAGCTATAATACTTACGTGAACTGATGCCTCAGAGAGTCAAGACTGGTGGCAACTGTAAGAGAGCTCAGACTGGCGAAGGGAGGGCTTCCCGGATGGCTCGGAGGCAAAGAACCTGCCTGCCAGTGCAGGAGACACGAGAGATGCAGGCTCAACCCCTGCATCGGGAAGATCCCCTGCAGAGGAAATGGCAACCGGCTCCAGTACTCTTGTCTGGGAAATCTCATGGACAGAGGAGCCTGGTGAGCTACAGTCCATGGAGTCACAAAGAGCTGGGCATGACCGAGCATGCATAGTTAAGTGGCCGGAAAGCACCTAGACACCAATTCTTGCAATGAGGAAGCCAGTGTGTATTTTATCTCCCATGTTCAATGTCAAGAAACTTTTCACCCAGTTGAGTTTAGGGCTCAAAACATTTTGAAGGGCCATTCAGTGTCTCTTACATGGCTAAAATGCAAAAATGGTTTGCAAACTGTTTTAATATCATGCCTTGATGAGTCCATCCAAATCATGTGATCCAACTCATCACTCATTTTACTGCTAGATAAGAAACTGGCACTTCGAGAAGGGAAGGAGGCTCTTGGTGAAGGTCGCTAACATTCAGGGAGTCCTTAGGCATTCCTGGGTCCTAACTGAGCCTCTTTACATTTAGTCCTCACAATAGCCCCATGAGGTCTGGAAGTCAAGGGTCACCTTTAAATGCTATCATGCATTGAAAGCAGCCAGCCCCACCCTCAGAGTGTCAGTTATTAGTACAGATGAAATAGAGGCTCAGAGAGTTTGAGTGGCTTGTTTAAAGTCTCAGGTGGATGGCAGAAATCTTCAGGCAAGTGCTCTGCAGTGCACAAAAGATCAAGCCCAGTTTAGTTGGCTGGAATCCTTTAGGTGATGGAAGACAGGGACCAGATTCGCTTTCTCCTTGGTTCACATATCACCTGTGGGGATGTTGTTCCCTCTCTTCTGTGTGCTAAGGGCCAATGCAAGGACCAGAAACTTGTGCTCGTTCAGTTTGTGTTAAGAAAAAATCTCCTATGTTTCCACAGTTAAGGAAGATTTAGGCAAGGAGATACACAGGTCTGGAAAGATGGGTAGGACTGTGATAAACATGAAAAGGAAGGGCATTCAGATTGGGGAGGTGGGGATGGACTGAGCAAAGGTGTGGAGGTGGGACTATGGAGACAAATGAGGAGAACAGTTCAGCTGGAGCATAGAGTTCAAAAAAGGGTGGAAATAAGAACAGAGCCGCAGGTATGGGGGCCAGTGTGGTGAGGGTCTGGGCTGCCAATCTATACAGAATCATGCCCCTTATGTGATGCATTTTGTTAAGCCTGTTGTATATGTCAATTGTCACCCAAAGTCAGGCTGGCATGATTAGACATGTCTACCGTGCTGAGCCCAGGTAGGAAGAGAGACAGCCAAGGGACCACAAGGGAAGGTGCTGATGTTATGTCAAGGGGGTAAACAAGCACCGGCTTTAAATGTCTCCTCCATCTCCTTCACCATCTCGGGAAAATAAGTAGGTCTTTCTAACCCTCAGCTTCATAGTTTATATCAGGGCTCAGCAAACACTTTCTTAAAGGGCCAGTTAGTAAATATTTTAGTTAGGCTTTGTGGGTCAGTCTCTGTCACAAATATGCAACTTCTGTGTTGTGGTACCAAAGCAGCCATAGCTGGTATAAAAACAACTCAGCACGGGTATAGTCCAATAGAGCTTCACCAAAGAAAAAAGTGGCAGGGCAGTTTTGGCCTGTGGGGTCGTATTTGCTGATCCTGACTAATATAACAGGCATAGCTGTGGTACCTCCTGCATGGGGTCGTTAGGGAGGCTGGGCACATTTTATTTACAAAGCACTAGGCGATTGCACAGGCTCGAGCGTGCACTGGGTTTTCTTGTCATCTTATGATTACTGCTAATGTTATTGTTATTACTGCTGAATGTTACTGGAAAGCAGCTCTCAGGGAGAAAACCAGCTTTGCTGAGCTATTCAGTGGTAAATGCTGGCATGCTTCCTCCTCGGGAGATGAACTTTCCTTTGGAGCCGAGAAGTGGATGGGGTAAATAAGCACTTGTCTCAGGGTCACAAAAGAGCCCAGAGGGAGGGAAATTACAGGGTGCAGGGATGTGCAGAGCTGACGATGCCAGCCACGCCTGAGCCCTCCGGGGCGGGTTGGAGAGGGGAGGTTTCAGTCAAGTACATCCCAGGGCAGACTCTGGTCCTTTGGGCTGCTGGGACCAGCGGAGGGCTATGCTTGAGAGTGGCTTTGACCACAAGCTTTGGCATTAAATAGACTTGGTTTGGGGCTTCCCAGGTGACACAGTGGTTAAGTATCCACCTGCCAGTGTAGGAGACACGGGTTCAGTCTCTGGGTTGGGAAGACCCTCTGGAGTAGGAAATGGTAACCCATTCCACTATTCTTGCCTGGACAATTCCACAGACAGAGGAGCCTGATGGGCTACAGTCCATGGGGTCACAAAGAGTTGGATATGACTGAACACACACACGCACACAGACTTAGTTTGAGTCTTGCTTCAACTGTTTTTCCTACCACAGGACCTTGAGCAAGTTAGTAAGCCTTTCTGAGGCTCAGTTTTCTCATCTTTTAAATGGAACTTTTATGGTGTTGAGGGGAGATATCAATGGGAAACACATGTGAAAGGCCTGGCCTGGTGTTTAGCACGTAGTAAGTGCTTGACATTTGTTAGTAATTGTCATTATGCCATCATTGACACTGTCCTCATCGTTAGCATCTTAATCTCATTTAACCTTTACAACAGTCAAGGGAGATGGGTATCATCATCCCTGCTTTATAAATGAGGCAACTGAGGCAAGGTGGGACCTTTGCCTTGGGTTTCAAAGGATGATGTACTTGACTTAGGGTACACCCAAGGGTCCCTTAAACTCCCAAACATATACTACATTATGTCACCATGATAGGCCTTACTCCCAACATTGCCACTGTGTAGAGCGTAGGGAGCAGCCCCAGCTTCTCCAAATTATTTCCATTTCATCCACAACTAACAAGATTGCATCACATCACTGATGCCTCATCCCACCCTGCAAAGCAGGTATTTGCTAAGGAGCATCTGCAGGTTACTTCTGCAGAAGTTGGATGCTATAGGGACTTCCCTGGTGGTCCAGGGATTAAGAATCTAAGGACCAACGCAGCAGACATGGGTTCAGTCCCTGGACCAGGAAGATTCCACCTGCCGAGAGGCAACAGAGCTCATACACTGCAACTACTGAGCCCCTGCGCCACAACCGCGGAAGTCCGCGTGCCCTAGAGCCCATGCTCTACGAGGAGGAGCCCCTGCAGCGAGAAGCCCATGCCCCACGACTAGAGCAGAACCCTCACCAGGCTGCAACCAGCGGAAGCTGCGCGCGGCAAGACCCGGCACTGCCAGAAGTGAACACACGATGGAAAAAGGATCGTGCAGAAGCCTAACTTGAACCTTCAGTGCTGAGGAGAAAAGAAATGAGCTCTCGGAGCTCGACTCCCTCTTGTGGCCGGGGGACCTACACGGCCTCATGCTTGCGTCATGCCTTCCCGGAACCGCTTCCTCTGTCTCTCCCGACTGCTTTGGAACCTCTCAGCTTTGTTCATCATCTTGTTTGCCTACATTTTTTTTTTTTTTTATAGGAGCCCCGCCCCACCAAAGTGTGAAATTTAGGGGACAAGAGCTCTTCTTCAAAGGAAGGCCTTGACTATGACATGGGAGGGGTCAGAGATGGTGACCAGCTAGGGTGGCACAGAGATAACAAGGAGGAGAGTGGCATCCATATGCCAGCCTGGGGTCTTCTTTGCTGCCAGCTGTCCTGGGGTGGTCAGAAGCCTGCCTGGGAGGAGCTGGAAAGGACAGCGTCATGCGAAGTGGGGAGGCTGGTGGGAGTCAGTGCGGCTTCCTCATTTTCTCTGAGTTGTCCCATCACTTCCTGTTTCATTTCATACTTCATGAAGCTTGAGTTTGGTATTATGATACCATAATAATGCTATTATTATATGCATTTTGTGGATGAAAAACAGGCTGAGAAAGTTTAAATAACTTGCTCAAATTTATTCAGCTTATAAGCAGCAAGTCTGCCTGGCACCAAAGCATACTGTCCAGAAGACAGTAGATGCTCAGTACATGTTTATTGAATTGATTTGCTCTTTTCCACATGCTGTTCTCAGCCATGTGAATCACCAGTTTATCCCATGCCAAGACTCAGTCTCAGTGGAATCTGCCAAACTGATATCTTTGTTCATTTATTCATTCCACAAGCAATTATTGCATTCCTGCAGTCTTCCAGGCACCGTTTTGTGCATTCTCAGTCCTGTCAGCCGTGTCTGGCTCTTTGTGACCCCATGGACTGTAGCCCGCCAGGCTCCTCTGTCCATGGAACTGTCTGGGCGAGAATACTGGAGTGGGTTGCCCAGCCCTTCTCTAGGGGATCGTCCTGACCCAGGGGTCGCACCCACATCTCCTGCGCCTTGCGCACTCCAGGTGGGTGCTTTGCCACCAGTGCCCCTGGCAAGCCGAGGTGAAGGCACTGTCTTAAGTGCTGCAGTCAAATGCTATTGTCCCTTCCTTCTCTGAGAAAGGGATTCTCTCCTTCTGAGAGAGGAAGTCCCTCCTTCCTGCTGAGAGCTCAGACACTCATGATGATCAGGACAGAATCCTGCTCTTCAATCTGCCCATAGGTAACCACTCGACTCAGTCTCTGCATCGCGGGACCTCCACTCCTTCCCACAGATGTCATCTGAAAAGACCATAGCCTCTCCCTCCACAAAGAATTTGCCGGCAAGACAACCGGTCTAACCATCCCCTGGGGTTGCTCAGGCAGTAGTGAGCTACCCTCGTTATCCTGCATTATAAAAACATTCGCTGGAATGTTCCTCTCTCTGTCGAGGCTCTCCCTCTGAAACGCTGTGGGACGGGGGTCTAAGTGCCTGCAGTCACACTGAGAGCACTGACATGGCCCCTATTACATCCATGTTGGGCACTTGACAGGCGCTGAGAGTCCCGGGCCTCAGGGAACCGTGCTGGCCCTCAGAGAGCTCACGGTCTTGACATGGAGGCAGACGTGTGAGCACACTGCCGTGCTCTGGGGCAGCGGCGCCAGACCTGAGCCCTTCGCAGGCAGGATGAAATGCTTTGCACGCCAACTGCAGCAGGACCACTGCAGCTACAGCGTGGCCAACTCGAAGCCCCTCTTGCTGACACGTCCCAATCCAGTGGATGTGAATTCCAGCCCCAGGTGAAGACAGAGCCCCTGAGATGGTCTGGGGTGGAGTGATATACTCATGAGCGGTAAAGGGTGTCAGTCAACAGCATCAGCTATTTCACTGTGGTTAGAGGAGAAGGCAGGGGAATCTGGTGACGAGGCTGCAGAAGAAACCCTGCTCAGACAGACCGCCCTGTGAGCCTCCTCCCCCCGGCCCCCCAGAGCCTGCCCCCTCCCTGCCCCAGTCCCACCGTGCACCCGCTGCTGGAGCACACCTCTGTCGCCTGCATCCAGATACTCCACTGCCCCCAGGAAGCAGGACAGGCTCTCTCCAAATGGGAGGCCACAGCTGAAAGGTGACTAGGATTCATCAGGTGAAGAATCAGAGGAAGAGCCCCGCAAAGGCATGGCAGCAGGAGAACTATGACACACTGGGTGTCAGGCCAGAGGGCCTGCTGTGCGGGGGAGCAAAGGTCCTGCTGAGTGCTCCTGTGGGTGCTGCTATTTCCTCTCACACCCACGTTTTAGAAAGGGGACCTTGTCGCTCTCTGGGCACCCAGTTCTCTTATCTATTGGCATCAGGTGTGGCCACAATGCCGCGTGGGTTTCAAACCCTGGTTCTGGGTTGTTCTCCGGGTCTGGCCATCAGGGTGGTGTGGAGCTCAGAGGGCCTGGCTTCCTCCCTCCCCTGGGGATACCGTCTTTGTGTGCTTACTCTGAGCCAGGCAGGGACACCTGGCTCTGCTCATCCCACACTGGGCTCTGGTCCGCACGCAGCTGGTGTGCACACAGGCAGCTGCCCCATTAGTCAGCCCGACTCTCCTGTTTCTTTTGATAAGGCAGAGATGAAGAGAAGCAATTGGGGAAGGAATTTACAATGAACACAGGCGTGGAGCGAGGAGCTAGGGGACGACCCCATTCATGGAGATGAGGCGGCTGCGTGCCAAAGGGGTGCCGTTAGGGCAGGACAATCACACCACAGGCAACCCTCAGAAGCTCTGAGGCCACTGGACACGACTGTCAGGCTGTTGCCCAGGGAGGACCCGGGTTAGCTTCTCTTTCAGACACTGTGTGGCGTCAGTACTGGGAGTACTTCTTTTGCACACCTGCTCCAGGACATCTTCTGAGCCCGCTGGTGCCCACCCCACTGGGGAGATCTGAGGGGAAGCAGAATGCCCTCATCCCACCCAGGGTGCCCCTCCCATGTTCCCAAGCTTCACGGACTTCGCCTTAAAAGGTGGCAGATTCCAAACAACCTTCAAACATCCATCTGCAGCTGCGCCTTCCACCCTCCCGCACCCCCAGCCCAGCTGGCTGGCTATGGTCTCTTCCTCCATCTGCATTCCTCACCTGATTTCTCTACAGGCTCCCTGTAGGCAGACGACTGGTCACCAGCCTTGGGGACCAGAGAACGCCTGTGAGTCCCTGAGTTGGAAGTGCACCCTCTTACACTGGGATCGTCACAGCTAACTAGTGTCTTTCCTCTTAGAACCTCTTTCCTCTTAGAACTTTTCCAAAGTGATTGGCACATCCGATAGATGTTTCTTGCCGAAATGAATCTGAGAAATTCAACAGGTCTGTTTATTGGGGGACATCTCCATGCCTTGGCTCCGTGCGTTATGCCCCCTGGAAATCTGTAAGTGGGGCTCCGACATGCAGGGGCTTCCTGAGGTATTTAACCTCCCGTCCCTCTTCCTGGAGCATCTGGTGGAATCAGTGCTCCGTTTCATGAGCAGGCATTGCTTCAGAGGGCACCACCATTCTCTGTCAGCCCGCATTTACTGCGATGAGGCCAGGGGCTGAGCAGTGCAGTGGACGCAGCCTGGCTTGGGATCCTAGGGACCTGTGCGCTGCAACCTCCGCTCTGTGTCTTTCTCGTATGGCTAAGGGTAAGTGACTTCACTTCTCTAGGCTTCAGGGTTTCCATCCTAATATCGGGATGGGAACTTTCCTGGTGGTCCACTGGCTAAGACTCTGCATTCCCAACGCAGGGAGCCTGGGTTCGACCCCTGGTCAGGGAACTAGATCCCACATGCCACAACTGAAAGATTCCGTACGCCACAACAAAGCCCGAAGATCCCGCATGAGGCAATGAAGGCTCAGCAGAGCCAAATGAACAGATACACGCGTGGGATGCTGCTGCTGCCTACCTCACAGGGTTGTAAGCAAAAGATGGCATGAATTAACGCATGGAAAGCACTCACAGGGATTGACACGGAGTCCACACGGTTAATGCCAGTCATTGGCATTATCATCAGCATCACTTTTTTGACATGAAGATGAGGCAGAAGCAGAAATGAGTGTAGTGTAAGTATCTAATAACGATACTTCAGACAGCTGGAATGACAGAGGAGTAGAGGGCAAAGGTCTCTTAAAGGATGAGCTCTGGGGAGGGCTTTGCGGGATTCAGAGGCACATAGACGGTGCTGGCAGGCAGGACCACGAATGTGGCTGAGAAGCAAAGGAAGAGGAACAGTAAGAGGATGCTTGCCAAGGCCACACAATTCAAGTGAACCGTGGAGATGCCTGGAGAACAGGTGGGTAGGTGGAGAGAGCCAGAGAAAACGCTGGAACACTGGCTGAAGGCGAGCAGGGAGGACCTGGAATGCAGGCAACAGGGTTTGCACTTCATTGGGTGAGGAACCAATGAGCAAAGGAAGAATAAAGTCCAAAAGGATTTTAAGAAAGAGCAGTTTGGAAACTGCTGCCCTTTAAGTCGCTTCAGTCATGTCTGACTCTGTGCGACCCCATAGACGGCAGCCCACTAGGCTCCTCCATCCATGGGATTTTCCAGGCAAGAGTATTGGAGTGGGGTGACATTGCCTTCTCCATTAGAAGGCACTTAGATACCTATTTTAAGAAATTTTTTTGGTGCAGGATGTGGTATAGAATGAGAGACAGGAATGCCAGGGTGAGGAGGGAGTCCAACTAGGGGAGCACCAGAAGAGGAGGGGCAGGGAGGACAGAAGGGTGAGACCTGAGGGCCTCGCATCGCTGAGGCAGACTTGACGGGACACAAAGACCAACCTCCCTAAACCGGGCCTGACTTCTGAATGGAGCCGGGACCCTGTTGTGGAAACCAGGGCTTACTTCACCAGCGCAAGTGACTGGAGTGGCTGGGCCCACCAAAAGGGCCTCATTCTTCCAGTCCAATGGGATTTTCAATGAAAACGTGTGACTAGTGGCCCCTGCATTTGCCCCAAGTGGCTCCCTCCCTGCGTGCGGGGGAAAGCCCCACTTCACCCCGCCACAGCTCTGCCGGGCCCTCCTGGGCGTCGGGGTCTGCGCCTCTGCTTGCTGACCCCCTGACACGTGGCCAAGTCTGATGTTCAGATCTTCTGTGTTATCTCAGAAGCAGAAGTGCTGGGCCAAGGTGGGTCTCAGGTGTGTGCAGGGGGGAGGAGGAGCCCCTTGGAATGCACCCTGAGGGGGCTTCTGCAGGGAAGTAGGATTCCTATCCTTTAGAGAAAGGGACCACACTGATACCCAGCTAGAAAGTGTATTTTAATCTTGGCCTCTTGCGGGAAAGCATGATACAACCCTGACCAAATCCGCTCTGCCAGCTCATTCCAGGCATGTGAATCAATGTCCCCAGCCTCCCAAAAGCCTCTGAACGAAGCCCAGGCAGATGGAACCAAGGTATCATTATGGGGAAATGGGCTGGGGATTAGGGATGCTGGCCTGAGTTTCCAGCCTCATTTTTTACCTTTTTGAAATCTCCACTCCTTTGATATTCACACAGCATCATGTCGAAGAAGATTGGGATGGTGGCTTTCCGGAGCTCAGCCTCAGGGATAAGTGTCATCTCTAATATGGGTCCCACCATGCCTGGGATGAAGCAGATTTTGTTCTGGCCTGAAAGAGAAGAGGGACATGGGCCCATGAGACCATTTTTGTGATTTCATAGGAGAACCAGACCAAGCCTGGGAAAATAAAAAAGGGAGGCAGAACAGTAAAAACAAAAGTTAACACTTATACAGTTGTTTACCCGGAGCCAGGCACCATTTTGGACACTTTACATATTTTAACTCGTGTAAATGATGCGTGCATCACCCAAAACAAGCCCCGTTGTTAGGGATAATGACCCAGGCGTGTGGACGCACACTGCTGTTTACAAGGCTTTTCACCTACATTATCTCCTTTGCAAACAGGGCCCTGATGGAGTGTGTTAGCGATGGCAAATCACAGGGATACTTGAAATGATGTCTGTCTGCAGCACAAGCCATGTTTCTGAGATTTGGAAACATGCTTTTTTTTTTTTACCAACTGTTTTGTGAAAACAAGAAAAGCAAAATTTGCTGCCAAGAACCTGCTATAAAAGTATGGTCAGTGTAATAGTGGGAGTTAAAACCCTGCTTTATGGTCAGATCAACTACAGCTTCTTGTTTCTCCTTCCTCACCTCAAGGCACTCCTGTGTCCCCTCCCCTGCCCCCTGGCATTGTCAGCACGCTGGCCTGGCTCCAGGGTCACCAGCTCACCAGCCGCCTTATCGCCAGGCCTGTGCTCCTGGTGCTCCTTTGTTGACCATAGTTTTTCCTGCCTATTCCTCAACATCTGCCCATTACCACCTGGTTTCCCATGGATAGATAGATACACTTTAAAAAAGCCCTGCCACATGCCCACCGCACCCCTAGCTCCATCAGATGCCCTGCCCTGGCTAGTGGTCTGTCTCCTTAGCCAACTTGGCAACGATGGCTTCGTTTGATAGACAGCGGCCTCTCCCACGGAGAGCCCTGTGAGAGCAGAGAGCATGTCTGTTCTGATTACATCTGCAGCACTGAGCTTGGAGCCTACCATGACCTCAGTGCACGTCCGCTGGAGGAGGAAACGCATTTGTCTCGCCCCTATGCTCACTGGCTAATTGGACTTGGACATGTGTCATGAACATGTGATTGCCATGCCCACCTGCTGAGACGACCGTGTGAAAACACGTCTGTGTAGACTTCGTGGGGGCTCCCCTGGGGGTTCAGGGGTAAAGAACTCCCCTGCCACTGCAGGAGATGCAGCTTCGATCCCTGGGTTGGGAAGATCCCTTTGAATAGGAAATGGCAACCCACTCCAGTATTCTTGCCTGGGAAATCCCATGGACAGAGGAGCCTGGCAGGGTACAGTTCATGGGTTTGCAAAAGAGTCAGACATGACTTAGTGACTAAACAACAACAATAACAACACTTAGACAGAGTCTAGGATAATCAGCCCTGCGGCAGGGCCAGTGCGGCCAAGTGGTGAAGGGCACTGTGGTTTGGTCTGCTGCTGCTGCTAAGTCGCTTCAGTCGTGTCCAGCTCTGTGCGACTCCATGACGGCAGTCCATCAGGCTCCCCCGTCCCTGGGATTCTCCAGGCAAGAACACTGGAGTGGGTTGCCATTTCCTTCTCCAACGCATGAAAGTGAAAAGTGAAAGTGAAGTCGCTCTGTCGTGTCTGACTCTTAGCGACCCCATGGACTGCAGCCTACCAGGCTCCTCCATCCATGGGATTTTCCAGGCAAGAGTACTGGAGTGGGGTGCCATTGCCTTCTCTGGTGGTTTGGTCTAGATTGCCTGAAATAGGCAAATGGATCCTCCATCAACTAGCTGTGTGACGGTAGGCAAGCTGGCCTCTTAAGGCCTCTGCATCTTCACCTCTAATATGAGAGAATAATAGGAATTATTATTTATCAAGTGCCTGGCACATGGCACACTTTGCAGTGTTAGCTATCACTGCTGTGATGTTTGGCCAAAATGAACCATGAAGGGCAGCCTTGTCGAGCAGAATTGAGCAGACTCCTCAGAACACACACATCAGATGTGGCAGAGAAAGGGAAAAGGAGGGGCACTCAGGAACTGCGGGGATTTCCTGGGGAGCATGGGCAAGCCCATCCCAGCAACCCTGCCAGTGAAGCTGACACCCAGGTGTTTCGTCAGCAGCTGCGTCTTTCTCCTCCTGACTCTCAGAGCCCAGGAAGCCCATCCTGCTTTTTCCCCACTGTCAAGGTGAACATGGCATTGGTGGTCTTTGCCTGGGGGAGAGGGCTCCTGGGGTGCAGAAACTCAGGCAGTATGGCGTACAGCCTGGCACTGTTGCTTTCGATTAAAGCTGAGTAAAGGAGCCAAGAGGGAAGGCTGCAAGAAAATGAATTTTAATTCAGCCTAAATGAGGCTTAATGTTGGAGTGAGTGTTTCCCCAGAATCAGATAAAAAAGGCATCATCTTAGGAATATCTTCAGTTAGTGAGAATGAAATAGTGAAGGCAGGGAGAGAGGTGAGTGAAATGTGAAGACACTTTTCCAGGATACCAGCTTCATTATACAGTGTGTTTGCATTATACTCTGTATTGTTCCAAATGGAAAAAAAAATAAAATAAACTAGCTTTCTTGCAGATTTATAGTAACTGCTAATCTAGGTTTCTGATTTTGTCCTTCAAGATCCTTTAAACCCTCACTGGGGTTTTAAAATTCAAAGTTGAGTATAATAATAAGTAGCAGGTAAATGGGAAACTGTCAGATAAGCCACCATGGAATGGAGAAATTGCTTATGTGACAAAAGCCTTTAGAATACTGGAGGGCATTGGGTCTGATAAAGATATATTTGAGATGGTTTAAAATAAAGAGCAGACATGCCATAGACTAGGGATTTCCTAGGCACTTCTGACCTGCATTCTTTGCAGTCAGTTGAAGAGATGTTCAGAAGAATAGGGAAAGAGGAGAGAGAGATGATAATGATTTCTAAATGCAGTGTGATCTCAATGGCCCTTACAATGCTCCATAAAAAATTTTATTCATTTACATCAGAAATGGAATTTGAGCACATTGGATTTTGTGTTCAAGTAATCTGAATGTGTGCCTTTATACACATAGATGTGCACATAGGCACACACACAGAGAACATATTTGTTGCTAAGTGAATGTGAACTCATTTTGGAAAAAAATACTCATTCAAGAGACATACCTGCTATTGTTCTTGAAAAAAGGCAAGGAAGGGAATGGGTGAGAGGGTCTTTCTCACATAATGGAAGCTGACTCTCACTGGGAACAGATACCAATTAGAAAAGGCTTTTAAAGTCCCAACAAGTCAGTGGGTAAGTCCAGACGCCGAGTTGCCCAGGCTCTGGGGAAGCATCTGGCAGGAGTGCAAGCGCAGGGAGGAGCTGGGGTCTGTGAGAGGAAAGCCGGCCGCCGTGTTCCCCTTCTGGTCTATGCAAGGGCCTGCCTCTCCTGCCTCGCCAGGGAGAGGTGAGAGTGCCGGTGAAGGTCTGAGAGCATGAGGAAGGCAGCCTGACAGAAACAAGAAAGAACAGGGAGAAGGACGCGGGGAGGGTGGGGAAAGAGGACGGGAGAAGGCTACCCTGTGGACCAGGCTGAGCATGAAGGTGGGAGCGTCCCTGACCTCAGGAGGCTGACAGGAGACCTGGGGTGCTCAAACTGAGAGCAGGAGACCCTCTGAGTCTGGCACAGACCCTGAAATGAGCAGGATGAGGGCGAGTTATCACCCTCTGGATTTCAGAGTCCTGCAAGCCTCCTGGGGACTCTGAAATGAAGCTGGGTTGATCAGAAATGACTCTGCTCATTGAAAAGAGGAAGAAGGAACGCAGATCTCTGCCTCTCCATGTCAGGCTTGGAAAATGTCCCTCTTGGTACTGATCTAAGACAGGCAGTCGAGTCTCTCCTTGTGGCCCAGAACGTGCCTGGCCCAGCTTCCCTCCAGGCCCTATAGAATCTCTGAGCCTGACAACCTGCCTCAAACTCCTCCACTGCCACTCCAGACTGTGTGGCTTTGTGAAGAAGTGAAGTGTAGTTGCTCAGTCACATCCACCTCTTTGCAATCCCCTGGACTATAGCCCACCAGGCTCCTCTCTCTGTGGGATTTCCCAGACAAGAATCCTAGAGTGGGTAGCCATTCCCTTCTCCATGGGATCTTCCCAACCCAGGGATGGAACCCGAGTCTCCTGTGTTGCAAGCAGATTGTTTTACCCTCTGAGCCACCAGGGAAGCTTTGTGTCTGTCACTTAATGTTCCCTAGCCTCTATTATCTCATCTGGGGTCTTCTCTGGTGGTCCAGTAGCTAACACTCCATGCTTCCAATGCAAGGGGTGTGGGTTCAATCCCTGGTCGAGGGATATCAATACCCCACATGTCATATGGCAGTGGCCAAAATAAATAAATAAAAATATTAAAAACATATTATCTCATCTATTAAATGGAGATATAATCATATTCCCTGCCTGAAGAATTGTTGAGAAGCTTAAAACAAAGGGCTCTGTACAGGGTCTGGTTCGTTAGAAAGGCTCAGTAAACGTTGATGTTGAGTGTGCTGATGCCAATGCTGAGCAGCGCGAGCTCAGCCCAGGGTGAGCTGTGGGAAAAGCAACGTAAGAAGCCGCGGTCCAACCCCATGAAAGTCTCAGGCTGGTCAGTTTTTTCGTTTACTTCTGGAGTAAAGGGCTGGCACGGAAGGAGGTTGGATCAGATGTATCTTATCTCCCACGGCTGACATTACCAGCCTCCAAACCCTTCTCTATCCCATCAAAACATGCTCTTATCTCTCCTCAAAGATGTCTGACAACCCCAGTCTGATCATGTTGTCCACAGCTACAGTCCTTGCATGGGTCCCCTTGGTCTGCAAAGTCATTTGGCCCGAAGCCCCATCTCCACACCCTGCCTCCTCCCCTCAGCCTGACCCCACCCCGCGCTGCCCACCATGCTCGTCCCTCCTGTGCCCGACTCCACCCGAGTCCCACCGCCACTGGCCCCACGAGCACATGTTACTTGCTCTCTATCCAGTATGGAGGCCACTTGCCCACAGTGACTTTGAGCAGCTGGAATTAGGCTGGTCCAAGTTGAGAGGCGCTTCAAGTGTAAAAACCCACTAGATTTCAAAGAAAGAGTTTTGGAAAACAAACCAAAAAAGGTAACCCATCTCAATAATGTTTTATGTTGGTTATAGGTTGAAATGGTAACACTTTGGAATATGGGGTTAAATAAAATATATTGTTAACATTAATTTCACTGCGTTTTATCTTTTTAAAAAACGTGGATGCTAGAGCATTTAAATTTAGACAGGTGGCTCACAGGCTAGTTCCTTAGGACACCACAGCTCTGGGGCTCAGAGCTCCCCCAGTCTTCATCGAGGCCACCTTGAGCTCACTCACCAGGCAGGAGTCCTTTATACACTCTCTGGGTGCCCCGGCTTCTGCTCTACAGCTATTTTCCTTTACAACCATAATTGGATAGCTCAGCAATCAGCATGTTGCTGTTGAGTGCGAGTCTGTGCGGCTGGGCCGTGTCTCTAACGACAGCTGTCTTCCTCTGCAGCCTCAGCCACTAGCACAGCGCCTGACCTGTAAGGCGACTCGTCTTCATTTCCAGCTGCTGCTGTTATAAATCACCACCAGCAGTGGCTTAGCACAACACAAACTAATCTTACGGTTCTGGAGGTCAGAAGTCTGAAATGGGTTTCTCTGGGCTAAAGTCAAGTGTGAGCAGGGCTGAGTTCTCTTTGGAGGGTCTGAGGAAAAAACCGCTTCCTTCCCTTCTCCAGCTTCTAGAGGTCGCCTGCATTCCTCGGCTCACGGCCCCTTCCTCCATCTTCAAAGCCGACAGTATTGCTTTTTCTAATCTTTCTCCAACTCCCCCGCCTCCTTTCTTCACTTCTAAGGTCCCTGTAATTTCTTTTGGTCCATCTGGACAGTCCAGGATACTCTTACCATCTTCAAGATCCTTAATCATGCCTAAAAAGTCCACTTTGCCATGTAAGTTAATTTATAAACAGGTGCTGGGGGTTAGGACTTGGACACCTTTGGTAGGCTATTATTCTGCCTGTCACAGTGCTCAATATTTGTTGCTAAATGAATAAATGGATGGTTGGTTGGATGGATGGATGGGTGGGTGGATGGATGGATGCCTTTCTAATCCCATTTCCTTTTTCTGCCCAGTAGCTTCCCCCCAACTCAAGGAAGTCATGTTTGCTTAGGCTGGTTGTTCACTTGGAATAGTTGCTGCCCTTTCAGCTCTGACCACCCTGGGGTCTAATTCAAGAGCCATTGACTCAGTAGAGCCTTCCTCCTCTTTGCCTCAACTCCTGAGTCTCGACCACACATTTCACATTAACTTAGTTTGTTCTTCAGACTCTCAGTTTGTCCTGTGTTTAGAGCTCAATGGTGGGCTTTTCCAGGGAGGGCATGCACCATGCCTTATACTCCCCCAACTCTCTCATCCTCCCCTGGTGCTTAGCGGTGAGCCGGGCCCTCCACAGATGCTGAAAAAGTGACGGTTCAGTTGCTCTCACAGCTCTGCCGGGAGCGACCTCCCCACATGTAAGGCCATGATGCCAGCCACTGGAATTTATCTTTCTCTCCCATGAAGACTGTTAACACAGCAGACTGGCATTAACCCCAGCGAACATGGGCTGGTTAAGTACAAAGTCATTTTCACAAAATGTGCATTGCTTCCCTCCTAGCGGAAATCAAATGTTATGATGCTACACTATCAGGGAAAGTCCATTATATTTGGCATTATCCAGGATCCAAACATACAGATAGCATTAACCCTTTAGTGGCTGGATCCTAGTACAGATCCTTCTCTCTATTAAGGCCTCCTTGCATGTATTTTCTCTCACAAAAGCGTGCGTGCGCCCGCGCACACACACACACACACACACAAACACACTTGTCTAGACTTTTCCTTGAATAGTCTTCCAGCCTGAGATTATCTTTGCAATTAGCTATCTTATAATCACAGGGCTGCTCAAATCATTCTTGATGAGAAGAAGATGATGATGCTGATGATCATGGTGATGAAGCCCTGATTGCTTTGGGCATTAAAACAAAATTTTAAAACTTAACAGGCATTATGATTTACTCATTATCAGTAGTCTTTGGAAAACATAGTTTACTATTTCCCATCCTTTGAAAATATTTTGCATGTTCTGGAAAGAACCTATTAGTAAGAACACTGGACTTCAGGTCAAGTCTGGCTCTTTTGTCTCATCTGAGTCACTGATTTGCTGTTGACCTTGGGAATGTCCTTGTACTTCTCTGGGCCTCAGTGACTTCACCTATAAAATCAGGGCACTGAATTAGATGATACATCAGATAGAGTAGTAGCAGAATCTGATTACCACAGCTAAACTGAGTAAGCTCTGTTTAGTTTTCCTCCTTAAGACAGTCAGTCCAGAGCTGCTTCTCCATCCTTAGGGTGTGACTCTTCATGGCTTCAAGGTGGCCACTGCACCTCCAGGCATCTTATTCTTTCCCAGAAAGGAACAAAGGGAAAGACTACAAGCAAAAAAATGTGCTATGCTCACTGCTATGCCCTCCCTTTCATTTTAATTAGGAAAAAGTTTTTCCCGAAACCCCAAGAAGTGTATTTCTGTTGATTCTCATCAGATAGAGCTGGGTGGGTCACATGGCCACCACGAGCTACAAATCATTGTTAACTGGACAAACTGTGATCATGAAAAAAAAATCAGGGATTGGTCAGCCAGGAAGAAGGGTGGAAGGGCTATCATGTGGGCACTCAGCCAGGCTTGCCACCGGCAGCGTCCGTGCTTCACTCTGTGCTGGATGTTTCACAAGCTGCACTTTAACGCTCATCATTGCCCAGTGTAGTGTCTTCACTGCAGTGGTCCCCATGCACACAGTGCTTGGTTCTGGTTGGGATTAGCAGATTAACCTCGTTAGCTTGCTGAGAAAGCCTGCTAATGCCAGCATCTGGCCGAAGACAAAGTAGGATGGGACTGGGGACCCATCCACTCACTCTGCCTCCTCTTTCTGTTCCCCTATCCCTGAAGCAGATGGGCAAGAAGAAGGCAGCAGGAAAGGCCCTTCAGGCCAATACACCTTCCTCTTCCAAGGAGTCCAGGCTAAGAGATGAGGAGATGGCCATCCTTGAAACAGAATTTTTCACTTTTTGTTTTCTACAGTGGACATCTGTGTCTTTGTTCGATTTCTCCGTAACTCCATGAACATTTTACTTTGGGAAACTCTGCCTCCCTTGATGGATGGAGGCTTGGTGGGGGCATTGATGGAGTGGTCACCCAAGGAAGAACAACAGAAAGCTGTCTCCTAGAGACTGGACCTTTAGCAGAGTGATGTAGGGATAGAATATCCTAAAGGCAACATCACACCACCTGTCCTGGATCCTTGAGTGGCTCTAATCCTACCCTTCATAGCCTATTTCCCTTGCCCTTCCAATTAGTGCCTTCTCCAATTAAGGCAGCCACAGCCAGCATCTCTTTCTTGCAACCCCCAAACCTGAACAAATATATCTTTGAATTCCGCTAATTCACCCCACAGGTACTTGCATACAGCAAGGGGTCCATGGCGCTCTGGACAGACACACCAGTGTACTTGTCCTGTTGGGGTTCGTTGTTCCACTGCTCAGGCATGTCTGACTCCTTGAAACTCCATGGACTACAGCATGCCAGGCTTCCCTGTCTTGAATCCACCTCCCATCTACTCTGTGATGCTGGACACACACTCTCTGCCTCTCTGAGCCTCAGTTTCCTTGTTGGTAAATCAGTGGGTTGGACAGACCTGTAGCTTCAAACTATTCTCTGAAGTGCTTCAGGGTTTCTCCCAGAAACTCTGCAGGGGTCTCCATAGGAGCTCAGGAGAGTAGTTCTACCCACCACCCCTCCCCACCCCACCCCATCCCACTTCAATTAGAACAGCTTGGCTTTCATCCAATTTCTGTATTGAGCAGGGTATATTCTTTTTATTGGTCCTCAGCTAGAAATAAACATTTGAAAAATGCTGGACAATATGCTCTCTAAAGGACCCTTCCAGTTCTGATGTTCTGTGATTCTAAGCAGGTAGAGTATTTGGTAACATCTTTTCTTTCATCAGCATAATTGGGAGCGCAGGAGCTCCTGCCAAAACAATCTATATCTAAATAAAATCTTCTATGTGCAAAACAACGGCAATGAAGGACATTCAGAAAAGCCCAGGCTGTGCGGAGGAACCGGAAACAAAGCACAGATCCCTGTTTTGCAATCCTGGCAACACTTGGGATGTAGATCTGGGAGAGGAAGCCCACCACGGCTTTACCTCGTCTTTGCTGCTGCAAAGCAAGGAAGGCAAACTCATCTGCAGACTGAGTCTGGGCCCCTTGTTTCACTGGACACATTTGGTGCTTTTAAAACTTTCAACTAGTTACCACCAATATTAATAAATTAGAAAATGCATTTAAAAATTATGTTTCCGGGCTTCTTTTGATAAACTAGAAGCTGTGACAATGTCAGCCTTGCATTCTAATAGGACAGAAGTCTACCAGGCAGGATACCAACTGCTCCTTCCAGCTGGGGTGCACCTGCCTCAGTTTGCAGCAGCCCCACGACTCCCTCCCAGACTCCTGCCCCGAGGCCAGATGCTGGCTGCCACTTGCACTATGCACTTTTTTCCTATGGCATGGTAGTGGTAAATGACATACAAAACGTTTCTTTTATCCCTATCATTATCCAAAGTAGAGAAACAAAAATGCTGTTCCAAAAACACAGGGCAGAGATGGCATTTCTTTTGGTGATGGCTTGCAAAAGAGGGGAGTTTTGTACACACATGCACACACACACATGTACACATACAGAGGATACTTGGTAATGTCTAGGGTTTCCCTTGTGGCTCAGAGGGTAAACAATCTGCCTGAAATGCGAGAGAGTCGGGTTCGATCCCTGGGTCAGGAAGATTCCCTTGGTGAAGGGAATGGCAACCCACTCCAGTAATTTTGCCTGGAGAATCCCATGGATAGAAGAGCCTGGAGGGCTACAGTCCACGGGGTCATAAAGAGTCAGACATGATTGAAATGACTTAGCATGCACACAAAGACATTTTTGGTTGTTACAACTAAGGAGGATACTGTCATAACAGGGTGAAAATGATGATACAACTCTTCCATGGGTGTGGCCTCCTTAGCTTCCCACTCGCAGTGCTTGCCCTTCCGAGCCTCGCAGACACCCTAGGAGACGGCGCTGTCTCCCCAAGCTGGGCCAGTGTCACTCGGGCCCTTGCTCTGCACCTCACAGCGTGCAAATGACAAGGCAAGGCCCCCGGCAGAGGCGGAGTCTGTTCTGGGCCCGACCCCCAGCTCTCCCTTCAGTTTTGGGAACCAGTCTACGACCCTGCTACCAGCACGTGTTCTTGACCTGAGTGCAATGGTGCCAGCAAACACAGAGCCCAGGCAGATGGCCACGTGCTTTCCCGACAATGAATGCACCTTGCTGGGAAGGGCGAGGAACCGCTGTCCAGGAAGTCAGATGGGACTGATAGACACTAAGAGGTCTGGGGAGGTGATTTAGGTTGAATCCAAGAGACAGGCAGAGTCCTGCAAGTGCCCTACTGAAGAGAGCACATCTAAGACGAGCACAGAGCAGTTCAGCAGCAGAGTCAAGGAGGATGCACAAAATAGGAGGCAAAAGAGCTCACTACTTGTTACTAATTATTCATCTGTCTACCGGTTCATCCTTTCTGCACAGATTTATGGAGCAGGATTCAGGCCTTGGGCAAGGTGTGCAGCCCCCATCCTCATGAAATCAAAACCAAGCTCTGTGGCTTGCTACTGTTTCATCTCAAGCAAGCTCCTTCCCTCTGAGTTCCCTGATCGATAAAATGAGAGGGAAATGTTTCCATCTTGCAGGAGGTGATATGAAGATTAAATAAAATCTCCTTGTACAGGGCTGACTCAGACTCTCAATAAAGGTCTTGCTGACTCTATCTCCCCTTCCTTCCTCCCATAGGTACCACTCAGCTTGCCCAGGATTCCTGTAGCTCACTGAAGCAGGGACAGCCTCTGGGGTCACCTTCCAGCTCAAATCATATCACAGGAGAACCTCGTCTGCCACAGAATCAACTCTCCCCCATAAGTTTGGAGGGCCTTTGGTAGATCACAACATCACACAAGAAGCAGGATGCAGAACACACACCAATCAACAGGAAGCACACGTGACAGGGAGGCCATGCGTTCCCACAGCAGTCATACTCGTTCTCCTTGTAAATTCCAGTTTGATTTCTTAACCCCTCAAGGGCATCAAGGAGAAGCAGATCCACAGCTGTTTTGGGGGGTGGGAGGTTGGGATGGGCACTCTCTCTCATCAGGCACTTATTAAGGACCTGGGGTGTGTACAGTGATAAACTGTTATTTCAAGCTTCCTCTGCTGAAACCCCCATGGCCCTCTAACAGATGGTCTTCAAGAAGGAGCCTGGCATGTGCAGATGTGTCTGTCTGAATGCCTCTGCCTACTCACCAAGCTTGTACCACATATCACGGATGGAGAAGCCAATTAGCCGTCTCATGTCCCCATACCTAGGAGAAACAAAAAAAATGTCTGCTTCAGGCATCACCTCAGAGATTCTCACAAACCTCCCCCCTCCTTTTCAGGAGCTCCAAATGCAACCTACTTATTCAGGATTTTGTTGTATTTGGCGTGCGAGAACTGCTCCAGCTGCAGAGAATCCTGAGTGATAAAAGCCACTGCCAGATGAAAATAGTTGTTCCACAGCTGTAAATGAAAGAATGGAGAACCGTCATCGGGAGGGCTGAAGTGGGGAAGCACATTAAACGCTGGGTAATGTGAATAATTTATGAAGATGGAAGAAGATAGAGGCAGAACCAGTTTAATTCTGTGCACTGCAATTTTCTAACTGGCACTGACTGTGAAATTAACATTCCAGCCAAAGGAGGACAATGGATGGATTTCTCTAGGCACTGACCATGTACATCCTCTCTCTGACAACAGGATTTGGGCAAGGAGAAAGATTTTAGGGCTGCTCTTTCTTTATTGCTGTTGTTTTGCTTCACTTTGCTTTTCTGGAAAATGAATAATTCAGCCCAGCTGGGTGTCCTGGTGAGGTGGTTCTCTGCCCTAGAATTAGGGGGCAATAAGGGATAAGGATTTCAGTGACCCTCAGATCAATTCTAAAGGAAATCAACCCTCAGTATTCACTGGAAGGACTAATACTAAACCTGAAGCTTCCGGTGCAAAGAGCCAACTCATTGGAAAAGACCCTGATGCTGGGCAAGACTGAAGGCAGAAGAAGGGGGCGGCAGAAGATGAGACTGTTGGATAGCATCACTGACTCAATGGACATGAACCTGAGCAAACTCCAGGAGATACTGGAGGATGGGGAAGCCTGGTGTGTTGCAGTCCATGGGCTCACAAAGAGCTGGACGTGACTTAGCAACTGAACAGCAACAACAGCGTCTCTGGAAGTCTTTTCTAATTCAGCTGGCAGCAGAGGACCAGCCTGCCGCCTATTCTACCTTAGGATATGTCGCCTTCTCCTTCCCTTTAGCTCTATGGTTTTGAAGTTTGGTCCTGGACCAGTAGCATCGACATCACCTAGGAACTCGTTAGAAATGGAGATTCTCTGGCCCCACTCCGACCTACTGAATCCAACCCCAGAAATCCATGTGTTCACAAGCACTCCGGTGATTCTCATGCTCATTTGAGTTCAAGGGCCACTGAGGCCCAGCTGATAAGTAGGCTTACCATAATTTTAACATTTACATGATCTCTTGGTGCTAAATGCAGAGACTAGAAGCCACTCCACCCGCTCATGGTGAAACAGGTCCAGCAAAGTGTGCAGCAGAGGGAAAGTGCTCCAAAGATTAGCAGAAGTGACAGTGACATTGATGCAGGATACAGAACGGAGAGATCGAGACTCAAACCAAGGTACTGTTGAGCCTCAGTGAAGCCATCTGCAAGGGGGGGCGGTTACCTCTGTATCACTGCAGAGGACTGTGGTAAAGATGATGTGGTTAAAGGGCATGGATCTCAGTAAGAGTGCCAAAGCTCTGGTTAGCTTTATTATTCTTTTCATTATTCTGGTGACTTCTTTGGTACCAAAGCAAATAATAGTACAACCTGGTGCCTTTGGTGCTCAAGGGCAATTATTACAAGATGTCATGGCCCTGAAAGGAGCAGGTGGGGGACAGCTTTGATGGACGAAGCCCATACATGTCCAGCATCCTCTAAATGTTGACTAGCCAAGAGGAGGGGTAACACCAGCTAGAGAAATCACCTGCCAATGAGGCTGCCATCTTTCACTCAAAGATGCTCACTGGAGGTTTCCAATGGCCAAGACTAAGTGAAAAGCAGCTATACTTTTGGTAACATCCTTACTGCTGGCTTCCCTGGTGGCTCAGACGGTAAAGCATCTGCCTGCAATGTGGGAGACCCGGGTTAGATTCCTGGGTCGGGAAGATCCCCTGGAGAAGGAAATGGTAACCCACTGCAGCACTCTTGCCTAGAAAATCCCATGGATGGAGGACCCTGATCGGCTACAGTCCATGGGGTCCCAAAGAGTCGGACACGACTGAGCGACTTCACTTTCACTTACTGCTGTTACTTTCACATGAGTTTGTGGCTCCTGTTTCAGAGAAAAGCAAAACAAGCCCTTTGTTTTACCATGGGCCAGACGCTTTCCCACATAGCCCTCCCTCCACCTCTCAGAACCTGGCAGCCATTATTAGACTCATTTTACAGATGAGAAGAACAAGGTTTAGAGGGGTGAAGTATTTTGCCTAAGGTCACACAGCTTGTTATACATACAGCAGAGCTGGGATTTAAACCCAGGCTTACTGATTGATGGGGCTTCCCTGGTGGCTCAGATAGTAAAGAATCCACCTGCAATGCAGGAGACCCAGGTTCAATCCCTGGGTTGGGAAGATCCCCTCCCTGGAGAAGGGAATGGCCACCCACTCCAGTATTCTTGCCTGGAGAATTCCATGGACAGAGGAGCCTGGAGGGATACAGTCCATGGAGTCACAGAGTTGGACGTGACTGAGCGACTAACACTTTCACTTTACTTTTTCACTACTGATTGACACTCAGGTCTCTTTCTACATGCTGTGGTCTGTGTTTAGCAGAGACTATACTGACACGTATTTACAGAACACCTTCAATGGGCCAGGTGTCATCATGTGGGGCTGGGGCAGTGGTTACACAGACAGCAGCTCCTGCCCTCGTGCAGCTTATACTCTGTTGAGGGAATAGCTTTCCTTCTTTTACTTGAAACTTTATTTCTCAGAGTCCAAAAGACCAAGTCTTTCCGGGGTGCAGTGAAGTGACCTCCTGGCTTGTGGCCCCCATAAAATCAACTCAGCACACAGAGCCCCGAAGGACCAGATCCTATCCCTCCCTTCCTCAAAGTCTTCCAAAGGCGCCCCATCACTCTGAGAATCAGATCTCAAGCTCTTCTGTTTCCATAGTAACCCTGCTTCCAAACACAGTGAGGGTCAGGGTGTCTCTCAGCCACACCAGCTGCCCTTCCTCCTGGTGACCCCATGACTTGCAAGTTCTGACAATGTATTGCTTTGTTTGCTCAAGCTCAGAGCTCACAGCTCGTCCTGTTTAAGACCAAGATACGAAACCACGAGCCAAGGAAAGGGAAAACCTGGTCATAGGGCATGGAATGGGTTATTTTTTAGGGTGAGAAATTCCTGAATTTAGGGGATTTCAAAAGAGTAATCAGGATACAACAGGAAATAGATGTGTAACAAAGTGAGCTGAATTGGTATTGCTTTTGAGAAAAATTCCAGAAATCTCACACCTAACATGTTTGAGAACACCTAAACATGTCAAATCTAATGAAACTTCTTACTAAGTTCTACCTCTATTCTACCTGACTTAGTCCCTCAGAAATGTTATATGTCACCCTATTCCTGATTTTCTTTTTGTTTAAAGTTGAGATATAATTCACATATCATAACATTAACTTTTAAAAGTATACCATTCAGCGGGTTTTACCATACTCACTACTAGATTTACTGCTAGATTTACTGGTAGTAAATCATCACTGCTGCTGCTGCTAAATCGCTTCAACTACTATTTAATTTTAGAACATTTTCATCATCCCCCAAAGAAAGCTTCCACCCATTAGCAACCACTGCCATTGTTCCATCCCCCTCAGCCCCTGGCAACCACAAAGCTACTTCAGTCGCTGTAGATCTGCCTCTTCTGCCATTTCAGAGACATGGAGTCATAAAACATGCGGCTTTTCACGTCCGGCTCCTTCACTAAGCGTGATGTTTCCAGGGCCCATCCGCACTGTGGCAGTGTCAGTACTTCATCTGTGTCTATTGCTGGACACTACTCTGGGTATCGCTGTGTACAGATAAACTACGTTTTGTTTGTCCAATATGGACATTTGGTTTGTTCCTACCTTTTGGCTTTTAGGCCTTCCCTGATAGCTCAGTTGGCAAAGAATCGAGTGTGCAAAGTTGGTAAAGAATCCGTGTTCAATTCCTGGATCGGGAAGACCCGCTGGAGAAAGGATAGGCTACCCACTCCAGTATTCTTGGGCTTCCCTTGTGGCTACAATTTGCCTACAATGCGGAGGACCTGGAATTATTGGGCTTCCTTTGTGGCTCAGCTGGTAAGGAATTCGCCTGCAATGTGGGGGGCCTGGATTCAATCCCTGGGTTGGGAAGATCCCTTGCAGAAGGGAAAGGCTACCCACTCCAGTATTCTGCCCTGGAGAATTCCATGGACTATATGGCCCATGGGGTTGCAAAGAGTCAGACACATCTGGGCCACTTTCACTTAGCTTCACTCTAAAACTGGAAAAAAATTACAGGAGGAAGATTAAATATTCTTGGGCTTCCCTGATAGCTCAATTGGTAAAGAATCTGCCTGCAATGCAGGAGACCCTGGTTTGATTCCTGGGGTCAGGAAGATTCACTGGAGAAGGGATCAGCTACCTATTCCAGTATTCTTGGGCTTCCCTTGTGGCTTAGCTGGTAAAGAATCCACCTGCAATGTGGGAGACCTAGGTTCGATCCCTGGGTTGGGAAGATCCCCTGGAAAAGGGAAAGGCTACCCACTCCAGTATTCTGGTTTGGAGAATTCCATGGACTATATAGTCCATGGTATTGCAAATTTTTTTAGGGCTTCCCTGGTATCTCAGAGGGTAAAAAGTCTGCCTGCAATGTGGGACACACACAGGTTTGATCCCTCGGTTGGGAAGATCCTCTGGAGAAGGAAATGGCAGCCCACTGCAGTATTCTTGCTTAGAGAATCCCATGGACAGAGGAGCCCGGCAGACTACAGTCTGTAAGGGCACAAAGAGTTGGACATGACTGAGTGATTTCACTTAAGCTTAAGCTTTGGCCTTTATGGATAATGCTGCTATGAACATTTCCATATGAATTTCTGTGAACATATGTTTTTGGTTCTCTTGGATACATAATTAGGATTGCACTTGATTTTCTTTTGATTTCCCTCCTTGAAGATCTTTGTGAATCACGAGACCATAGGTCCAGTGCTTCTTTTTCTCAGTAGGTCAGAAATTACGCCCCCTAGCCTGGATGGGAGGGAGGTTTCAGGGAGAATGGATGCATGTATGCAGGCATGCACATGGTCACTACAGCCGTACCCTAGGGACTGTAGTCCGCCAGGGTCCTCTGTCCATGGGATTCTCCAGGCAAGAACATGAGTGGATTGCCGTGCCCTCCTCCAGGGATCTTCCCAACCCAGGGATCAAACCCATGACTCCTGTAGCTCCGGCATTGCAGGCAGATTCTTTACCACTGACCCACTAGGGAAGCCTGGATATATGTATATGTATGGCTGAGTCCCTTTCATCGGAAACTATCATAACATTGTTAATCAGCCTCACCTCAATACAAAATAAGAAGTTCAAAAGAAAAAAAGCAGTAATGGTATCCCCAAGTGTTACACCCACAGCCCCCCTCCAGTTCTGCCCATGAGGCTCCGTGGGGCTGACCCTGGGACTGAGGGGAGGCTGTCCTGGCCAGCAGCTCCATGGAGGGCCTGGGAGTGAGCAGTGGCAGCGACTAGACACAGCTGGACACTCGTGACACCTCCTCCCTGCACCTTCCTGACTCTTGCTCCTCAAGAGTCAGAGCCAAATGAACTAATCTGGCATTCCTGGCAGTTTCCAATGTTTTCTTCCGCAGCAAACTGCCTATTCCAGGGAGGGGGAGGAACTGGTCTGTTCAGACTCACAGATACAACACGAGCATCTCGGTCCCCATGGCACTGTTCATGGTAGTTCTCACACCTGCAGCAGCCAAGTCTCATCCTTTCATCAAAGCCCAGCTCAAGACCTACCACCTCCACCAGGCCTTCCCAGAAGGCAGAACTCATCAGGCCTGCTCAGCCCTTCCAGATTTGAGTAGTGTGAGTAGGTGCAACCAAAGATGTGGATTCATTCCATTTCACACGCGAACTTGTGTTCCACTCACTTCCCATGACGTGATGGTCCAGTGGTTCAGAGTGTGCATCAGTACCTCACACTAGGGGATGAACACCAGTCTCTCTTACTGGCTGAGCTATTGTTGGCTAGTCACTGGACCTTTCTGAGCCTCATTTTTCTTACTTATAAAATGGAAAAAATCATGGTAACTACCATAAAAAGTTGTTATAAGTGCTGGATGAAATAGTGTGTGCTTGGAGACATCCACCAGCACGCCGTCAATAGCATGCTGGTGTTGGCCTTGGTGCTGGCTCCTCTGTAAGGCCCACCAGTACCAAGGGTCCTGGCTTCCACTTCCTTGTATCCTTAATGCCAAATTCCACACAATGGCTTGAATACAGTGCTCCAGAAAATATTTATTTATTGATCTCCATTTTGTTAGAGAGATTCTCCAGTTGTTTCAGAAGATTTCACGTTTTTCTTTCCTCCCTGCCCCAAGCTGCCTGGTGGCATTTTATTAAGAGCCCTGCTGGATGGCTCAGGGAAGCCACAGAATCTCTGGCTAAACACACAGGTTCCTTTTCCCTGGGGAAGAAGTAAGGTGATTTCTGATTGGGAATTTCATATTTTGAAACCACAGGACAATAGAAGGTTAAAGCTGGGATAAATTTACAGGTCATCTGATCCAATTCTATTCACAGATGTAAACAGTGAGATCCAGATAAATTAAACAACCACCCAGTCATACTGCTGTTGGGTGTAATTAGAACCCAGCTATTTTAATTAACTCTCAAAAATTATAAATGTAGTATGCATACAGTAAAAAAATTAAATGGTTGAAAGGTTAAATAGTAAAAGTTATTTTCCATCCTACCTTGGACCCAAGTCTAATTCCCCAGAAGACAATATTGTTAACAATTTACCAGCTATCCTTCCAAAATTTTTTGTGTATAAACAAACATATGTATAGACATCTTTTTTCTAATAGTCTGCTCTACTTTGCTGTTTTCTCTCATCAATATTACGTGCAGATGTTTCCACATTAGCGTATACAGATCTGCTTCATTCTCTTTTATTGCTGCGTGGTCTGCTGCTTTAAGAATGCACTTCAATTTTAACCAGTTTCCTATTTACAGACATTTAGCTGGACTGCAACTCGTTTCTTCTTTAGCATCCATGCTGTAATCAACATGCTTGTTTATACGTCTTTATGCACGAGAGACTGTTTGGTAGTATATGTTCCTAGAGGTGGAACCGCTAAGGCCCAGGGTCTGTGCAGATTTTGTTACTGTTTGTTGTCTTTGTTGCTTGTTTTCATAGATACTATCAGGTTGCCTTCCAGAATTCCAATCCAGTTACCAGCTCCCTTGTCCTGGGCAAACTACCCTCTCTCTTTCAACAGAATCTAAAGGGAGCATCCCAGATGGTGCTAGAGCTAAAGAACCCACCTGCCAATGCAGGGGATGTAAGAGACATGGGTCCCATCCCTGGGTTGGGAAGATCCCCTGGAGGAGGGCATGGCAACCCACTCCAGAATTCCTGCCTGGAGAATCCCATGGACAAAGGACCCTGCTGGACTACAGCCCATAGGGTTGCGTAGGATAAGACACGACTGAAGTGACTTAGCAAGCATGCAAACTACTACCCAGTTTTGTGATCTCAGTTCAAAAATCACTTCCTGGAGAAGTCTTCCCAGCTCGCTTGGACTAAAGTAAATTGACCCTCATTTCAGTCTGTTCACAGGATTCAGGACATATCTTAAGCAGAAGTATTGTGTTGGCCAAAAAGTTTGTTGGGGTGTACCATGGTACAGAAAAACCTGAACGAAACCTTTGGCTAACCCAATCATTTATTTTGTCTCCTCTACCAGATACAAGCATCATGCAAGCAAGAACTTCATCTCTTTATCTTCTGTTGTACATCCAGTGACTAAGATCATGTCTAACCCAGCATACACTCAGGAAATATTTATTGAAAGTATTCATTAATAAGCCCAGCACTTACGCATGTGTCCTTGTTAAATCCTCCCCAGAAACTAAGCTATTTGTATTATGGTTCGCCCCATTTTTAGAGAGCAGGAGATTGAGGCCCAGAGAGGTTGAAGAACTGGCCCAAGGCTCCACAGTTATAAAACGGTGAAGCTGGCATTTGAATCCAAGTGTATGTGTCTCCAGAAGGCATAGTCTTGAACTACTCTGCTCTTCTGTTGAAATTGCTTTTCTTCTTTCTTGATATCCCATTAGCCTTTTTTGCTGGTTGAGGTTCATCCACTGGCTCATCAGATATCTTTACAGCAGAGACATCAAAAATCTTTGATCCTATAAGATTCTTTCTCAATGGCCTTGAATTATTATTTAGCCCAAATTATTAATTAAAAAAAAATAAAGGCCCAATACCCAGGGTTGCTAAAACGCAGTCATTGTACCCTCCCCTGTGGTGGAAAGACTCAGGTGCCATGGCCATTCTGAAGATGCCATTAATTTTGGGGGTGAAAGTTTCCAATTACAGATTCAGGTTGGGAGCATCAACTAGAGGTTGTCTGTGACCCTCAGGCTAAGTAGGCAGGGCCACAGAAGCTGTCAGCAAGCACGTGACCACCTTGCTGCCTGGAAGAGGTGTCCTGCGGTGCCCTCCCTGTGGGGAGTGCTCTGGGCCTCTGCAGGGCTTCAGTGAGTGCTGCACGTGCTCCTTCTCTCATTTTTTGCCATCTCTGGTTACACTGCCCCTTATAGAGACCAAGCCTGCCCTCAGTCTTCCACAATGGCTGGGGATATGCTGGTAGGTTTTCATTTCACAGGGTCTCCAGTATAGGTTCAAAAATGATCCCAAGATATTTGCTGCCCAGATGATCCAGAGATGCCTCAAGACTAAGGCTAGAATTAATGAAGGCAGAGCCAATTAGAGCTTCCCAAGTGGAGAGAATGGTCTTAGTAGCAAGCGGATACCTGCCTAAGATGGAAATATTTACCTGGAGCCACAGAACACATCTGGTCCACTGATTTCTGGGCCAATCAGAGTTTTTAACATCTAGAGGGCCAGGAAGAGCTAACATGAACCGACAGTGTTTCTGGAACTACCTAGAGCTGTCTGTTAGGTCCAAAAGGCACCCTATTTCTGAGAGATAGTACAGAAGAGTGAAAAGACTGGGGTTGAATTTCAGCAGCCCCACTTAATAGTTGATGACCTTTAATAGGAAAATCAATCACTTCTCTGAAGTTCAGTTTACTCACCAGTAAAATGGATATTTCCCAACCTAACAGGGTTGTGATAAGGGTCAAAATGCCCTACATCAACACCTAACAAAAGTTAGTCATCTTCTTCAAAAGCTTGGATGCTAGAAGATGGATTTATAGTCTGCTATTGAGACTCCAAGGTCCTTGAGGGCAGAGCAATGTTCTGCTTTGCTTCTGAATTTCTCAAAGCTTATTGTAATAGTTTGGACTCATGAACACTGCTCTTAAAAATTCTCACTGAGTTAAACTGGAAATCTCTTAATGTTCCTTGACCAGGCAAAGAGATGTGAATGTCAAGGCCCAGTATCTTGAATATGCCTGGGAATGCAAATTTTTTTAGCCCCAAGCAGGAAATGTCATTTTTGTAATTCCCAGGTCTCATCACCTACAGAATGGCACCCACAGAGCTTCCTGCTTTTTTGCCCTTTGAAGCATAAAACCCCAGTTTCGGAAAAGATACTCAGGATAATCCAATTGCACTTGCTCCTCCTCTGGACAGCAGCTGCCCAGGCCAGCAGCACTTAGCAATGGATGCTGTTGCTGCTGATATTAAATGCATAATTAGTGAAACTGTAAGAAGGAAACAAGGCGTGTTCCAGCAGGGCACAGAGAACAGATCCATTCTCACACGCATGGGGTGAAGGTGGCACAGAGAAGGTTGAAGAATGGTCCTCTCCTTGAGTGCTTCCCAATAAATACCTATGGAAGTCTCATTAGGAAAAGAGACTTATTTCACCTTGGAATGTTGGCCACTTGCCAGTTTACAGATCTCGTGGGTGTGACGGTCCTAGGCAGTGCTGCGGTGACCAGAAAGGGGCCTCCCTACGGTCCTGTTTGCGGAGGACTGACACAGGGGTTCCCTGACCTGACAAGTCTAGGAGCATCATCGCCATCACCACGGTCATCACTGAAATGATAATTACTGTAACTACAAGGAGTTAATACTTATTAAGCAGCCACCACGTTCCTGGCATTGTTCTAGGTATTTTCCATGAATTAGTTCACTCAGTCCTCTCAACAAGCCAGTAACATAGCTACTGTCAGTGCCATCGCTTGATGTGGAGGACAGTGAGGCACAGAGAGATTCAGTAATTTGCCTAAAGTCACAGAGCTCCTAAGCTCAAACCTTCCATGTATGAAGCCCCACTTCTCTGGGCAACTTTCAGATGCAGATTTCCTTTCAGGAAAACTGGATAAACCTAAGAGAATGGCATGAATCTGAGCTTCTCTTGGAAAGTATCCCCTTAAGACCATGGAGGAGAGCCAGAGTCAGGAAACCCAGGCTGGGGCTGCCATTGCCAACACCCATGGAAAGAGACGAGCAAACCAGCCACTGGTTTTATGGCACAAACGTGGCCTTGCTGCTGGTCCCTAGGGGTGCCGTTCCAAGCTGCCCCTTCAAAAAAGCTATGGCCTTATTAACTTCCCGGATCACATGCTCATAACTGGAGCCTGCAGGCATCTGGGCCATATTTGGAAGGGGATCAAACACTTCTCCGGATTCAAACAGCCAAAGTGACATGTTTTGTTTCCATGTCAAAGATTTATACCTCTCACCCAGCCCCTGCCAAGCAATCAACCCAGTGTGGGGGTGAAGCTCCAGCTCTAGCCTGTGCCCACAGTGATCTGCAGGCTCCAGTGCCAGACACTGCTGTGTGTTCAGGCCACCTCTGCACTGACACGCGGTGTGACCTCAGGCTGTCTGCTCATCGCCTGGGAGTCTCAGTGCCCACATACCCCCAGCAGAGAAAATCACAGCCATGGTGACTACCTTGTAGGGCAGTCGAAAGGACTGAGAAAGATAAGGCAGCAAGTGTGAGATCCTGCACGTACAACACTGTCAGAAAAGGGCAGCTGTTCCTTTCGTCATCATTATCATTCTAGTTCAGTTGCTTGATTTAAATACAAGGTAGTGGGAGAGAATCGTATTCAAAGATACTGTGGTGGTGTTTCATTGCTAAGTTGCGTCTGACTCTTGAGACCCCGTGAACTGTAGCCCGCCAGGCTCCTCTGTCCATGGGATTCTCTTGGCAAGAATACTGGAGTGGGTTGCCATTTCCTTCTCCAGGGAATCTTCCTGACCCAGGGATCGAACCCAGGTCTCCTGAATTGCAGGCAGATTCTTTACCAACTGAGCTATGAGGATAATATTATTCAAAGATAATATTTATTGAGTATTTATAGGCTGGTGCTGCTAGCAGAGTGGATCTCACAGACCTCAGCCCAAGTGTCACCTCCCGAGTTGTTCATTCAGTCGTGTCCAACTTTTTGTGATCCCATGGACTGCAGCATGCCAGGCTTCCCTGTCCTTCACTATCTCTTGGAGCCTGCTCAAACCCATGTCCATTGAGTCGGTGATGCCATCCAATCATTTCATCCTCTGTCATCCCCTTCTCCTCCTGCCTTCAATCTTTCCCAGCATCAGGGTCTTTTCCAATGAGTTGGTGCTTTGCATCAGGTGGCCAAAGTACTGGAGCTTCAGCTTTAGCATCAGTCCTTCTAATGAATATTCAGGGAATATTCACCTCCCCAGGGAGTCCTACTGTGTGCCAGACACAGAGCATAGAGTCTCTGTGGCTTCATACTCCCAAACTGACTTTCTACTAGAGGAAAGAAAGAGAATGGGCACGTAGGCAAATGAGAAAGGCAGCACCAAGCAGTGAAGAGACTACAGAGGCTACGGGGCGATGCGCAGTGACCACGGGGCTGTGGGGGCCCTTCAGAGAGGATCAGGTAGGGAGGCCTCCTGGAGGAGGAGGCGTTGGATCAGGAACTGCTGGGACCTTCCTAACAGGTGAATTTCCCGAGCAAGTGCACGTTTCCATTCTGGAAAAACCCCTTCAAAGTAGCAAGGGGAGGTATTGTCAGCATTTTACAGAAGAGTCCGCTGAGACACGGATGCAGTCCAGGACTTGCCTGAGGCTGCTCGGTGGGTCAGAGCCCAGACAGGAACTGAACACCCAAGACGAGCTGGCAGAAAAAGCTGTTGCCCCAGTTTGCTGGCTATTCCCTAAGTTTGTGCTTGAAGAGATCCTGGGGATCAGGGGCTTCCCTGGGGGGGTGGAAATCCCCTTTTAAGGATCTTCTCTCTCACACCTCAAGCCAGAAATAGCAACCCAGACTTGTCCAAAAGGCTTTGAAGAGCTGGTTCTTCTTGCCGGGCCGTGAGCAGATGAGTCACTCTGTCTGCCCAGGACCTCTGAAGCTCACAGAGGTCCTGGTCTTGTCTGCGTGCTAAAAGTGATTTCTGGAGGTATCAGAAAGTCACAAAAGTTTCATCTTTCAATATCTAAGAATGGCTGCTTTTCTAGGTACTGGTGAATAACAAAGTAAAAAAAAAAAGTGATAAATTTTTAAAAGGTAACACCTACTCTGACAATGAATGAACGCAAGTCTCTTCATTAGCACGATACATTATACAGTCACATTTGCATATGCTCCTCAGTTGATGACTATTTAATCAAGGACTGGGTTCCAAACGCTAAGTACTTCCTTCCCTCCCTAAACCCGCACCACTCTGTGGAAACCCCCCGAGGCACAGGCATAGCTCCCAAGTGTTTCAGGATGTGCCATCAGCCAGGTCTCTGGAAGAGCCCTGCCAGGACAGTTCAAGGCACGCGCAGTGCCTTACACTCACCTGGAACTCAAAGTTCGTGTTTTCCAGGAATTTCTGGTTCATGGTTTCTGCAAACTTGTTGATAGCTCTCAGGAAGACCCTAGAAGAGGGGAGAAGGTCAGCAAGCCATCTGAGCACGCTACCCTAGATGTCCCTCCCCCATGCTTCAGCCTGAAGGCCCCTCAGCGGGCGCCCCGGAGACTGAAGGAAGAGGCCGGCTGACCCATATTAGCACCTGCTCACACTGCGGACGTGGGGCCGCATTTACCTGGCCCTGTCTGGCTTCCTTTAGAAAATGTGTATTGTCTTTTGTTCGAACTGTTACAAGCTTGTGGCAGAAAATTCATGTCATCCAGAGAGATAGGAAGAAAAATTGCCTCCCCCCAAATAAAATAAATAAACAAACAACACGCCAGCCCATCCTATCATCTAGGGAAAACCATCCTTGACATGTTGATGAATGGAATTTCAAAGGTCTCCCTAGACATATATACACAAACCATATTTTAAAGATAGCATTTTGATAAATGGGGTTAAGTGATAAATTCTGTTTCACAGCCTCTTTTACTTGACAATAAACTGTGTGTTCCTTTCATGCCAATGAATTCAGATACATATCATTCCTTTTAATCACTGAAGAACATTCTATCGTATGGATGCATCACGGTTTCTTTCATCAGTCTTTCACTGACGGACCTTTATGTTGCTTCTCAGCACTTCCTGTTGTACACAGTGTTTCAGTGACCACTCTCCTATGTATGCCTTGCGTCTCCCATATATACCTCTTCTCGGCCCTTCTCTTGGAAGTGGTGATGCTGAGCAAATCTTATGCGTATTGAACATTTTTGTATCTGTTGTCAAATTGTGTTTCTTCTTGAATGTCTTGCCATCCATCTCTTCCTTTCCTTCTCCACTACTGACTGCCCTTGTAGCCTTTAACTCTTGCCCTTTCGACCTCTAGAATGCCCTGCCCTGTGGAATATCCCCAATCCTGTCGATCGCCCACTTCAATGGCCCCCCAAGGCCCACGGGATAAGTCCAAGCTCTTTCTTTTGACAGTGAATGTCCTCCATGACTGCCCTACCTTCTGTGCTAAGATTATCTCTCATGGCTAATCTGTGCCTCAGGTGGTTTTTGGAATGTACAGCTGTGTTCTTTTGTATAGAATGCCACCTCCTTCTAAATGCTTTAGGACATGGCCTGTTGCATCTTTCAGGACTCCAAACGACAGTCAGTGCAACTGCCTTTCCCAGACTGGATCACCATCTACAAGAGTTGTTTCTACTTCTATTTCTATTGTGATTCAATAACGACTGTCTCCTCCACTGTACTTGCCTTGAAATCAGAGACCCACTCCATAATCTCATCTACTCTCCAACCCACATGCCTCTGACTCCCAAATTTGATATCTTCATCCCTGACCTTTCTCCTGAGCTCCAGCTTACATTCCAGCTCTCAGCTCTGTGCTCTCACTTGAATGGCTGATAGGCGTTTCAAACGTACATGTCAAAAGCTCAGCTCCTATTATCTGCCTCTTTCTGTCGTCTTCCCATCTAAGTTAACAACAACTCCATTCTTCCAATTGCTCAAGGGGTGGGGAGGACTCAGCATCCTTAACTTTCCTTTCTCTTACATCTACACTTGACCTGTCAGCAAAACCTCTTAGCATCACTTGCAAAAAACATCTAAATTCAATTACTTCTCATCACCCACTGCCCACTGAACCAAGCCACCATCATTTCTCTCCTGGATTTTTGCAGCTACCAACTGCTACCTGCCTCACTGTGGCCAAGTCTCCATGGTGCACGTGTTTGCAGAATCTAAGAGGGCAGGGTCCAGACCTTACCTGTACCATAGTCTATAATTTTTGATTAATAGTAGACAATCAGTAATTTCTCTACTGAGTGTCTGGTCCAGAGGAAATGTCTATTTGGTTACCCATGGGAAGCCAGAAAAAGCAAGTGTTTATTAGGAGGTTATTGCTTTGTGTACTAACTGGGACTCAGTTCTCCTTGGGAGCTTCTGAGAGACTGTATTGAACATACTGGAACATGAGAAGTATCCTGGGCTGTTTCCCATTAATGCCAGCCCATCGCTGGTTGAAAGTTGCTCCTAGAGACTTTATGTCCCTAGCATTTCTGGTCTACCCTGCAGGTGGGCTGAGCAATCTCCTACAGCCAGAGAAAGCCCAGGGAATGAAGGAAGAAGGAAGCTCTCAGGATGCACAGGAAATGTCCATGTAAGCAGCAGACATATTTTGGGTGGGCCATGAGTGTGGGAAAGGCAAGTATAGCTACATCAGGCACTGCTTGTAAGGAAGTTGGGCCGGGTGTTCATTAAACACCAGATGTTCACGGAACAAAGACGGGAATGCATCCTGGTATCAGGATCACAAGATTTGTACACACTCACACAATTGGATGTGTTTTCTAGCTTTGGCACTTCTCAGCAGTGTGGGTTTGGGACATGTTAATATCATGCTTGACATTTAAGTGTCCTTGCTTGCAAAACAGCAGCAGCGTAACCCCTTTCACAGGGTTTCTACAGGGTATAAAGGCAGATGTATGGTCAGTGCTGAGCAGAGCGCCTGCCACAGGGTGACAAAAGCAACATGCCAGCTACGGCCACCCAGACCCCTCTGGATGACTTCATTCTTCTATGGGCAGGGCCCTGACAGCAGAATGGACAGTCAGAGGACAAGCTGCAGCCAGCAGGACTATGTAAAGACGGGAAATAAAAATCCCACAGAATCCTCCACCCCATCAGGCTGCCAAAAGTGAGATCTCTTCGGTTTCGTTATTCTGTCATTTGCTAGTGTGCCTTTGCAAAAACACTTATGTTTTTCTCCTTAAAGATTAGCATCTGATTCCCCAGATGGAAAGGCATTGAGTGGCTGTCATATTATGTATAAACATCTCAGACTGTCTAATATGTTACCAAAATGAGGGGTTTTACACATTTGCAGCAGCAATAAAACTATCAGTACTTTTAGTAACAGTTATTATTTTGATTGTCAACCTAAATCCGTCTCTGCCTTGCAAAGGCCAGTCCATTAACCAATTAATTAGCCCCCTGTGCAGATGGTAGGGACTAGTGGCAGATAGGGGCTGAACGACAGTAAACCAAGGCTCCTCCCTCTCTCTGGATTCTTCTGCAGCCATCCTTTGGAAATCAGAATATCGCTTGACTTTGATTTCCCATATATGGGTTTGGAAAAGCATGTCTTTTGTATTTTCTAAAAAAAAAATTGTGCTTAAAGCTTAAGCATTAATTTGTTGAAGTGTGTTGAATGAAAACACACTCAACTCTTTCTGTTACTTTAAAAAATGAACTTGAATTGTTGCAAACAAAAAATTCATAATCAAATATCAACCTAATATTTCCTGCTGAATTTCCTCCGAGATGCTTGGCAGACTCTACAAAAGTTAATACTAACCACAGTCACAGGTACCAATGAGCACCAGGCTCTGCACTAAGTACTCGGCATGGGTTCCTTCCTGGCTTTTTTTTTTTAATTCTCACATTAGCTCTCTGAGTTAGAGATTCATTTTCATTTTAGAGACGTGAATTTAGTTAACTTTCCCAAGAAGCCAGCTAATACATGTAAAAGTAGGATTTAAACAAACGTATGGTAAAGGCTAATACAGTTTTGTCAAGAGAACGCACTGGTCATAGCAAACACCCTCTTCCAACAACACAAGAAAAGACTCTACACATGGACATCACCAGATGGTCAATATCGAAATCAGATTGATCATATTCTTTGCAGCCAAAGATGGAGAAGCTCTATACAGTCAGCAAAAACAAGACCAGGAGTTGACTGTGGCTCAAATCATGAACTCCTTATTGCAAAATTCAGACTGAAATTGAAGAAAGTAGGGAAAACCACTAGACCATTCAGGTACGGCCTAAATCAAATCCCTTATGATTTATACAGTGGAAGTGAGAAATAGATTCAAGGGATTAGATCTGATAGACAGAGTGCCTGGTGAACTATGGACAGAGGTTCATGACATTGTACAGGAGACAGGGATCAAGACCATCCCCATGGAAAAGAAACGCAAAAAAGCAAAATGGTTGTCTGAGGAGGCCTTACAAATAGCTGTGAAAAGAAGAGAAGCAAAAAGCAAAGGAAAAAAGGAAAGATATACCCATTTGAATGCAGAGTTCCAAAGAAGAGCAAGGAGAGATAAGAAAGCCTTCCTCAGTGATCAGTGCAAAGAAAGAGAAGAAAACAATAGAATGAGAAAGACAAGAGATCTCTTTAAGAAAATTAGAGATACCATGGGAACATTTCATGCAAAGATGGGCACAATAAAGGACAGAAATGGTATGGACCTAACGGAAGCAGAAGATATTATGAAGAGGTGGCAAGAATACACAGAAGAACTGTACAAAAAAGAGCTTCACGACCCAGATAATCATGATGGTGTGATCACTCACCTAGAGTCAGACATCCTGGAATGTGAAGTCAAGTGGGACTTCGGAAGCATCACTATGAACAAAGCTAGTGGAGGCGATGGAATTCCAGCTGAGCTATTTCAAATCCTGAAAGATGATGCTGTGAAAGTGCTGCACTCAATATGCCAGCAAATTTGGCAAACTCAGCAGTGGCCACAGGACTGGAAAAGGTCAGTTTTCATTCCGATCCCAAAGAAAGGCAATGCCAAATGATGTTCAAACTACTGCACATTTGCACTCATCTCACACACTAATCAAATAATGCTCAAAATTCTCCAAGCCAGGCTTCAACAGCATGTGAATCGTGACCTTCTAGATGTTCAAGCTGGATTTAGAAAAGGCAGAGGAGCAGAGATCAAATTTCCAACCTCTGCTGGATCATCAAAAAAGCAAAAGAATTCTAGAAAAACATCTATCTGCTTTATTGACTATGCCAAAGCCTTTGACTGTGTGGATCATCACAAACTATTGAAAGTTCTTAAAGAGATGGGAATGCCAGACCATCTGACCTGCCTCTTGAGAAATCTGTATGCAGGTCAGGAAGCAACTGTTAGAACTGGATATGGAACAACAGACTGGTTCCAAATAGGGAGAGGAGTACGTCAAGGCTGTATATTGCCACCCTGCTTATTTAACTTATATGCAGAGTACATCATGAGAAATGCTGGGCTGGAAGAAGCACAAGCTGGAATCAAGATTTCTGGGAGAAATATCAATAACCTCAGATATGCAGATGACCCCACCCTTATGGCAGACAAAGAAGAAGAACTAAAGAGCCTCTTGATGAAAGTGAAAGAGGAGAGTGAAAAAGCTGGCTTACAGCTCAACATTCAGAAAACTAAGATCATGGTATCTGGTCCCATCACTTCATGGCAAGTAGATGGGGAAACAGTGGAAACAGTGAGAGACTTCATTTTTCGGGGCTCCAAAATCACTGCAGCTGGTGACTGCAGCCATGATATTAAGACGTTTATTCTTTGGAAGAAAAGCTATGACCAACCTAGACAGAAGAGACGTTACTTTGCCAACAAAGGTCCATCTAGTCAAGGGTATGGTTTTTACAGTATAGATGTGAGAGTTGGATTATAAAGAAAGCTGAGTGCCAAAGAATTTATGCTTTTGAACTGTGATGTTGGAGAAGACTTTTGAGAATCCCTTGAACTGCAAGGAGATCCAACCAGGCCATCCTAAAGGAAATCAGTCCTGAATATTCATTGGAAGGACTGATGTTGAAGCTGAAACTAAAGTACTTTGGCCACTTGATGTGAAGAACTGATTCATTTGAAAAGACCCTGATGCTGGGAAAGATTGAAGGCAGGAGCAGAAGGGGATGACAGAGGATGACATGGTTGGAGGGCATCACTGACTCAATGGACATGACTTTGAGTAAACTCTAGGAGCTGGTGATGGACTGAGAAGCCTGGCGTGCTGCAGTCCATGGGGTCGCAAAGAGTTGGACATGACTGAGAGACTGAACTGAGCTGAACTGAAGCTGCCTTCAGAACCTCAGTATTTAACCACCCTGCTATTTGGTCCACCAAGAAATATCTGTAATTCTGTTCAATCCAAGCTGTGAGCTCACCATTAATAATGAGAATGATGGGGGAATTATAGTTTTCATGTGTATACCCTGTGCCAAGTGCTCTACAGACATTGTTTCATTTAATCCTACAAACTGAAGTAGGTGTTATGTTGGCACCCATTTAACAGAAGAGGAAACTCAGCCCTGGAAATATCAAAACTCCCTATATTCACATAGCCAGTAAGCACCGGAGTCCACCCAATCTCAGGCTTGCCTTTCTTCAAAGTATCTGCAGTTAACCATACAGATATTCTGGCTCCCTTGAAGGCCAGCCTGCATGGCCTCTCAGCACTGGGCATGCTCCTCCTCGTGCCCACAAGGGAGCCCTTTCCCACTTAGTCCCCATCATCCTGCTGCTCTGCTCACAGCTGACTGGGCCCAGAACCAACACTTGACTCAGGCAAGCCTTCCACAGGCTGGCTAGAAGCCCATGGGTGATCTAGTGAGGGCACCCTAGCCTGGACAGTAGTAGATCAAATCCTTTTAGGCGTTTCAAAAGCAGAGCAACCAGGGAGAATGCAACAGACCCTGGCCTGAGTAGAAGCCATGAACAGATGACTCTGTGAGGCAGCAGAAGCCATATATAAGAGAAGTCAGCTGCTGTGGGTAGGAAGAAGCTGGCAGAAAGCGAGCCAAACTCCAGGCTGGTATGCTGAAAACTGCTCCATGTGAAGCCTCTCTGTAGCCGCTGGCCCAGGTTCCCAGCTTCCTACTTGCCTCCATGTATCAGAACAAATCCTCAATCCTGGAACAACTGCGAGTCCCTGTGGGTCTCATCTCCTGAATGAACCCATGCACCGCACACATTAGTCCTTGGACGGGATGCAGTAACAGAAGGCGCACGCACACGCCTCCAGGAGCTGAGCAGGCCTGCCTGGGGCACGTTCCCACTCTCCTGCTCCTCCAGGCTGTGGCCTTGAGCGGGTTGCTTCCCCTCTGGGACGCTCAGCCACCCCCTCTGTGTGATGAGCCGCATGTGAAGATGAAATGAGATGCGGTGCGTGAAGCTGGGGGCCCAGGGCCTCGGTGCGTAAGGGCCCTTCCTAAGTGCCCGTTGTGCTGCTGCCATTATCCTGAGCTGCCCGGCCACCTTGCGGCTCAGAGGCAGGAGGACCTGGGGATGAGAACACTCCAGTGTGACAATCAGCCCACGCACAGTAGTCGTACGATGTGAATAAAAGAGGCAACTGGAGGTGGACGTGCCCTTTCCAGTGAGAAAGCCCACGGCTGAGAGGGCCTCCCTGACTCCCATTCCCCTTGGTGCCGTGGTTAATGGGATGGAATTGATTCCACTGGTCAAAATTTGGAGATGGAGATAAAAAAGCTGGCCAGGGAAAGGGAGTCCTTCTTCTTCCCCTAGTAGCAGTGAGAAAGCCCTTTTCCCAGAGCCTTTATGTGGCTTCCCGCACAACACACAAGTTCTTCGCGATATTGTACATGAACAAAATGTGCCCAGAAACCTCTTTTCCCCTCCTCCATCTACACTTCGATCTAGGAATTAAACATTTGGGGTGGGGGTGAGGGGTGATGGTTGGGGATTTAGACACATCCCTAAAGTTTCTCTAAATGGACTGAATCAACACAAATATATTGAAGATATATGAGTGTCCTGGGCATCATGGAACCAAGAAGTTACAGGGCATCAGAGGATCCCAGCTCATGGTCAGGGCATGGCCCACTCCAAGTGCCCCTCTGTGAATTCTGGGCTCTAGTTAGGGGTGCAGCAGTCTCCTGGGACTGGAACCCGGGGGCCCAGGTGAGTGTCAGGATTAGATGTGCTGTGCTGGCTAAAAAAACCCATGGAGAAGCCTCCTTCTGGGTGACAGGTTTTGGAGTAGGTGGGATCAACAAAAAGGAAGTAGGTAGCAAAAATTAATGATGGTGGGAGAAAGGGGGAGTGGGTGTCAGTGATTGTAAGCAAACTGACAGGAGTGGCCCCGCACACACTGAGAACTTCTCCGCTCAGCTTTCTAGGGCCAGCTCTATGACCCTACTGTGTGCCTCGTGTGTGCCGGAGATGATATGAGATCTCAAAATATGTCACTGGTAAGGCAGATGAGATCCAGTCCAGGTGTGTCTCTTTTGTGAAATACTGGGGATATTCCCAGATCATAGGCATGTGAGAGCTAAAATAATAGCTAACATTTATGAAATGCTTGTTATATGCCAAACACTATTCTAACTACTTTATACATATTATTTCATTTTGATCTTCACAAAAATCCTTTGTGATAGGTCTTATTATTATCCCATTTTACAGTGAGAAACACAGAGTCCACAGTGATTAAGTAACTTTACCTGAGGTGATGGAACTATTAAATGGTGGAGGCAGGATTTGAGCCTGGGCAGTCATAAATCCTGACTTCTCTGGGCTCTGAACTCACTATAGTGGCTGCAGCATTTGGTCACACTTCCATGGGCATACTTACTGCCTCACCAACAAGACAGTAAGCACCCTGCCTTCTGGCACCACGGCGTGGATGGGCCTGTCCACCCGCTAGCCTCTGATGCCCAGGACACTCAGTATGCTTGTGTTGATGGACTCCATTTAGAGAAGCTTCAGGGATCTGTCTGACTCCCCAACCACCACCCCTCACCACCACCCCTCACCCCCGCCCCAAATGTTGGGGCAGATCAAAGTGCAGATAGAGGAGGGGGAAAGGGGTTCCTAGGCATATTTTGTTCATTTACAATGTTGCAAAGAATTTGATCATTCAAAAATTAACCATGCCACATACATCAGATCTTACTGAATGTTGCATCATACCAAAAAGAAAAATGCTCTCACAGGAGGGATTTCTTGCGGTAGACATGTCACTCTGTCTGCATACACAAGCAGTACACAGTGGAGGAGACATTCAGATCCGGAAAACTCCATTCCCTCCTCCAACAAGCAGATAAATCATAAACGACTAATACATACATACATAATAAGCAACCACAGGGATATTAGAAAAGCAGAAAATCATAAAAATATATAAGTATTAGGGAAGGAAGAAAGGAAGCGGCTTCCCTGGCGGCTCAGATGGTAGAGAATCTGCCTGCAATGAAGGAGACCTGGGTTTGGTCCCTGGATTGGGAAGATCCCCTGGAGAAGGGCATGGCAACCCTCTCCAGTATTCTTGCCTGGTGAATTCGATGGACAGAGGAGCCCGGTGGGCTACAGTCCATGGGGTGGCAAAGAGTCGGACACAACTGAGCGACCTACACTTTCATTTTCAATAGGGAAGAAAGGAAGGAAGCAAAGGAGAAAGGAAGGAAGGAAGGGAAGGAGGGAGGGGGGAGAAGAAGAAAGGAAGGAAGAAGGAAGGAAAAGAAGATATTGTAACATACAGGGCAACCAACATATGAAGTGTGCTTTGGCCACATGAATGGATGGAGCTTAGGCTGCATATTTTTAGAGAAGAAAAAATTACATTCTGGGAAATACTGATCTGGTTTACACCATGGTGTATGTTCCATTTGTCCAATTTTTGTTGAAATCTTCCATTAACTAGCTGCATGACCTTGGGCAAGTCACCTCTTTGGGCCTCTTTAAGTTATCTGAGCCAATAAATAAGCAGTGTGAACATCCTTACAATGCACTTCATAACACAAGCCTATTTCACAGGATAAAGCAGTAGAGACTAAGAACATGGACTCTTAAATGAGACATTAATATTAAAATGAGAAATTAATATTAAAAATACTTTAAAAACTCATGTATTTGGAAATTAAATGTCCACTTGTAAATGATTGGTGTATTTAAGAAGCCACAACAAGGAAAACTAGAAAATATTTGTAGTACAATGAAAATGAAAAGAGAATTTACCAGAATTTGTTGCAAGCAGCTGAAGCTGCTCAATGCAGTTAAATACAATACGGTATTTTGAATAAGGTATAAAAATAAATAATGGACACTAACATAAAATTTTGTGAAATTTGAACTAAATCTGTACCTACTGTATCACATGTTAATTTCCTTTTTTAAAAAAAAAAACAACAGTATTTCAGGTCTACTATATCCTTCCACTTATCTCTGTATTCATTCTATTCAGTTTTGAGAGTTTGCTATTAAAACTCCAACTAAAAGTCTCAATTTATCTACTTAAAAATAATTGTAATATGTAACAGAACTAAATGTAAGTTTGTTCTGTATTTTCCAAGTCTCTTGTAGATGTGATATCATATTTGCATAATTTACAAAAATACAATAAAGAAGTAAGCAAAGAAAAAAAAGAACATGGACTCATTGCCTGGCTTTGCTGGTTTTTGCTAGTAACACAACACTAAGTACTGCAACGCTAACAACATGTATTCTGTGTGTCAGTTTCCTCATGTATAAAATGTGGGTTACAACATTTTATCATATCAAAAAGTTGTTTCAAAGATTAAAGGAGTTAATACATCTAAGGTATTTACAATGGGAGCGTAATACATCTAGGTATACAATCTAGGTGTGTGATACATGTTAGCTATTATAACACCATACAAAATGCAAAAACTGAAAAAATTTCAAGTGCTCTGTAAATGGAAGGGATCACCATAGTTAGAAGATGAAGGAAATCTACAAGCTGAGCTATGTGCCTGCAAGAGAAAAACAGTCCTCTTTTCTGGATGACACCAGGCACATGCTTCTCTAGCCCAAGGCTACATTTGATTTCTGCACCTGGAGATGGCAATGCTCCCATTGCCTGAATTCTTCCCAGGTACCGGCAGTGATCTAAGGAGTAACTAGTCTATCCTCACACACACACATACACAAATACCATGAAATGGATATTATAATTATCCCCATTTTGCAGATCAGAAAACTGAGATGCCAAGAGGTTAAATGACTTTCCAGGAAAGAGAAGGTGGCAGAACTAAGTCTGAAACCCAGGCTGTATTTCTGAATTCAACTTATTTTATTTATTTATTTTATTGGAGTATAATTGCTTTATTACTTTGCCAACAAAGGTCCGTCTCATCAAGGTTATGGTTTTTCCAGTAGTCATGTATGGATGTCTTGGACTATAAAGAAAGCTGAGCACCGAAGAATTGATGCTTTTGAACTGTTGGAGAAGACTCTTGAGAGTCCCTAGGACTGCAAGGAGATCCAACCAGTCCATCCTAAAGGAGATCAGTCCTGGGTGTTCATTGGAAGGACTGATGTTGAAGCTGAAACTCCAATACTTTGGCCACCTAATGCGAAGAGCTGACTCATTTGAAAAGACCCTGATGCTGGGAAAGATTGAAGGCAGGAGGAGAAGGGGACGACAGAGGATGAGATGGTTGAATGGCATCACCGACTCAATGGAGATGAGTTTGAGTAGGCTCCGGGAATTGGTGATGAATGGGGAGTCCTGGTGTGCTGTGGTCTATGGGGTCGTGAAGAGTCAGACACAACTGAGTGACTGAACTGAACTGATAATTGCTCTGTAATATTCTGCTGTGCAATGAAGTAAATCAGATATATATAGACATATATCTTCTCCCTCTTTGCCCTCCCTCCCACCCTTCCCCCCATGATATCTCTCTAGCTCATCACAGAGCACCGAGCTGAGTTTCCTGGGCTTTATAGCAGGTTACAAGTAGCTGTTTCACACATCATAGTGTATATGTGCCAAACCTAATCTCAAATGTAGGAATTTCCTTCAGAGATGCAAATGTTTCTATTTAGTAGACGACTCCAGTTCCTTAGGTTCCCTTGCCTGCCTTTCTGCTCAGTTGCCCAGTCCAGGATATTTGCACATGCTCTGCTTGCCTTGGCATGCTCTGGCTGGCCTGGCACACTCTTCTCCCAACTCCCACCCCAACACTTGCTTTTCATCTCTCAGAGCACAGATCTAGATCACATCTTATAGTTCTCTTAATAAAGTACCTCTCTTATATAACCCTGCCATAATTTTACATTATTTATGAGATTATTTGATTAGTCTGTCTCTTCAATTGGATCACCAAAAAACGGTGACAAGCACCCTGAATGGTGTTATCTCCAAGTATATGTGTGTGTGCTCAGTCGTATCTGATTCTTTGGGACCCTATGGGGTGTAGCCCACCAGATTCCTCTGTCCATGGGATTCTCTAGGCAAGAAGTCTGGAGTGGGTTGCCATTTCCTTCTCCAGGTAATCTTCCCAACCCAGGAAATGAACCTGAGCCTCCTCCATCTCCTGCATTGGCAAGAGGGTTCTTTACCACTGCGCCACCTGGGAAACCCTAGGTCCCTTAGAAAACTATATTCTAATTTTGTAGGTTTAAAGAAGCAAAGACTATTGTATTGCCTCTAGGGTCCTGTCTCCCCTCCAAAGACTAAAGTCTGTGGCTAGCTGAGATTTCAGATAGGAACATTCCTTCAAAGCACTTCCGTGTGTTTCCTCTGGGATGACTGTTGGCAGCTCAGAGGGGGAGGCTGGCCTGATCAGGGAGGGCCCTGCCTCTGTGGGCGTCCATCTTCCTGACTCTGTATCAGTTGCGGATGTCTGTGCATTTGTCTGCTCATCATCCATTTCTGGTAGTAACTCTTAGATTTTCCTTTGAAGAATTACTCTCCCAGCCTCCCCCTTTGCTCCCAGACTTTGTAGTTTGGATAAAACTAGCCACAGCCTCCCCACTTCCAAAGGTGGGTCATATGAACCAAGCCTGATGAAACAGCATATTTCATTTCACTGGCCACAAAGTTTTATGGATTGGGATGTAGCTCAAGCCAGATCTTTGAAAATTATTCTGGGAATTTTGCTGTACCTCTTGAAGGAAAAGTTTCTTCTTTCTACTGGGGCTGCTAATCCAACAAGACATATTTCTGGAATTTCTGCAGTCAGGTTTCTACTGCAAAGAGAGCATCTGCCTTAGAATGAAGCCAAGAGAGAAAAGAGCAGAGATAGAGATACAGATTCCCTGCAACACTGTTTGAGCACCTAGATATATCCATGCCCGCAGCCATAACCCTGGGCTCTTTAAACTGCCCGAGCCCATAAATTCTTTCTGTTTGGCAAATTTGAATTGTATTTCTTTAAAAAAATCCTAATCAATAAGTACCCATTGTGACCAAACGGGAAACGTACTGGTGAGGGATAAATCAGGAGCCTGGGATAAACACATGCACACGCAACCATATATAAGATAAATAATCAACAAGGACCTACTGTATAGCACAGGGAGCTCTACTCAATATTTTGTGATAACGTATATGAGAAAAGAATCCAAAACAAAATTAATACATGTATATGTATAACTGAATCACTTTGCTGTATACCTGAAACTAACTCAGCACTGTAAGTCAACTATACTCCAATACAATTAAAATATTTTTAAAAAATTTAAAAAAATAAATACCCATTGGATATACAGAGCTTATTACAAAGTATGAAAAACAGAGTTTATTATATACATGTTTATGAATGTCAGGTTCCGTGCCAAGAATTAGAAACACAGAGATAAGCCGGACCTAGTTCTTGCCTTCAAGACGCCGTTCTCTGGTGGCAAGAATGGTCACAGCGAGAGACAATGGCAGTACAGGGCAAGCACTATAATGTGGGTGTGCAAACGCAGAGGCGGGGCGTGTGCTCCTACCGTAAAGGCAGCCCCGAAGGCCCCACAAATGAGAAATTACATGCACAAGAATTTTTAAGACGCTTTTGTGTTGAGTTTTGTCTAAAAAGGGGGACAGTCATAGTTTATGCAAAGTCATAGGAAGTATGAAGCAGTATGTTACATGAACAGTTGAGTGTCTCTGAAATGCAGGGTGAGTCGAAGATGACTCACCTGGATGCTTCATGAAATTTGGCAAAACCCCAAGACCTTACTGACCAACTGGCAAAGAGTGAAGGGATCCAAATGCAGTTTGGGAGCCGGCTTCTTCCAAGCACAGATGAGTAGATGGACACTGATGTGAGGTACCACCAGCTGCGTCATTTTTTAGCTCAGTGCACAGTGAAAATGAAGTCTCCTGGTCCAAAGTATTAAGAATTCAAGACGCTGACAGCAGGGCCCGTTGGAGCGCAGGGTCCTCTGCAGCTACACAGGATGGATGCTCAGGAAGCTGATCCTGCCACAGGGCCAGGGACAGACCTGCCTCTCACCTATAATGTGGCGGGCCCAATTCCCACCAATGCCTTCAGCATTGGAAAAGCCAGACTCCCACCTGAGTGATGTGAACAGAGAGAATCAGTGCAACATAAGCCCAGGCTAAGAATTCGGACATTTTTGTTGTTTGGCTGATTTTCCTCTTCCCAGCACAAACACCGGTGCAGAAACATTTATCTCCTTCTGCCTTGACAAACCTCTCCTCCCCTTCACCAGCCCCTAAAGCTGGCCCTAAGAGCAAGTGTGTCTGCAAAGTCACTTGCTAGGCACATAGGCATCCGGATAACAGAAGAGCAGCTTTGCAGAGGTCAGAATAGTAAGGGGTGGAAGCCATCTGGGACTGGAGTAAGGTCCTGGGCAAATGTGAGATAGAAATTTCAAGACTACAAATTTCAAATTTGTATCTAGTGACAAAATTATTAATGTTTACATTCTTTTCTCATTGCTTCCCACTGAAGAGATTTCTGCCTTTACTTCTTTAACATCTCCTCTTCTTCCATCCTCTCAGGACATTTCTGTCTTTACCAGCCAATTCTTGGCCCCTGGGACACAGAGCAAGAGCAATAGGTAGAGAAAGACAAGACTTCTTGCCAGTGTAGAGTGAAGAGTCCCTATGGGAATCATGCGTGCATGCTCAGGCGCTCAGTCATGCCTGATTCTTGGCAACCACATGGACTGTAGCCCACCAGGCTCCTCTGTCCATGAGATTTCCCAGGCAAGAATACTGTAGTGGGCTGCCATTTCCTATTCCAGAGGATCTTCCCAGCCCAGGGATTAAACCCACATCTCCTGTACTGGCAGGCAGATTCTTTCCCACTGAGCCACCTGGGAAGCCTTTCCATGGGAAGCACCTAAAACAAATGTAGGAAGCCAAAGGAAAGTGAGAGCAAAAGGAAAGAGAGAGCCTAGAGGACCCCAGTTTTAAAAGAGTTTGTGGATAGGAATTGAGAATAAGGTTGTGAGAGAGACTTGGGTAAACCATGAGATAGGAGAGATACAGGAGAATGGAAAAAGGGAATATTAGATAATATTGCTGAGTGCTATGACTTGAACTTCATTTTGATGAAATAACATTATTTGAGAAAAAACATTAAAAATGGAAATTGCTCACAGTTACTCTTGTCTATTGGGCTGGACTATGTGGGATCTGAGTTAATCTTGGGTTACACTTGTATTCTATGAGATATTAATAAGTACTATATACACATAGGGAGACATAAATATATGCACACTGAATGATTCAATGGGCAAGTAAATCTGTGAAATGCTGTATCCCATATCTTCCTCTTAGAAAATCCCATAGCATCCCCCTAGCATCTTCCTCTTAGAGAATACATTAGCATAAAGGCTCTGAGAAGTCCTGTATCACAGAAAGCTAATCAAAGCTGCTTAATCCAATGCTTCCTAAACGTATTCTACCATATGTCCCAGGATATATTTTACTGTTTGAATAAATTTAATATAGTACAATTTTAATAAGGCTGATCTTAAGCTCTCCTGTCTCAAGGTTTAGAGAAGGTGTTGTAGATGAAGTATATTTTAACTAGTATTGGAAGGATGGGGAAGGTAGGGAGTAGCCAGTTCAGTATATAGAAAGGAATGAAAAATAATGAATAAATAGCTCAAGACTGGTGAGCAGTTCCCTGGGGTTTCAATGCAGAAAGAAAGGATCTGTTGCACTTCAATTTATTTTCATCAGGGAGAAACTCTCCCCACCTCCTGGTGCGATGTCACGTGGGTGCTGAGAGGCCCGGGGCTGGAGGCGGGGCCACTCACCTGTTCCGGACCATGCTCATGGCCAACACCCCCTGCCTCTCCTGTGATGTCACGTGGGTGCTGAGGGGCCTGGGCCCCGGAGGCAGGGCTGCTCACCTGTTCTGGACCATGCTCATGGCCACCCAGTCCGCAGGGTACACGTTCTTCCCAATGAGGTCCTTGAACATGATGAACGTCTCCATCAGGAAGTCCTACAACAGCAAAGCAAAACACCTGCCATCTTGCTTTATAGGAAATGACTGGAAGGACCTAGATCTTGTGAGTTGTTCAAACTTTTTCTTTTTTCTTTTTTGGAGGTGCAGAAAGGGAAGGGGCATAGCCTTTCATTATGTAAACCCAATGAAACCAATAGAGGTGGATTTTCAAATGAAATCTTACAATTGATTACTGGGAGACTGTTTCACAGATATAAGTGGAACATGAATATGGAATGTGAAAACCCTCTCAAAATAAAGCACTGTTAATTCTGTCTTTGGGAGTAAAGGAGTAAATGTATTCATTGATATGGCAATTTTATAATCATCTTGCCAAATATGCATTTGAGGAGGAAATAATCTACACTTATGAATGCATCTCAGGTCATTGAGCAAACAAACTATTATTAAAATGAAACATCTAACTGCCGTACTGTAAACACAGCTAATTCATATGTCACAGGCACACGCATGAGCAAGCTAGAGGAAACATGGCAGGGACTCCCTCCCTCTCCTTTGAAGAGGCTCAGAGTGGACCTCAACATGCTCCACCAGGCTTGCGATGGGTCAGACTTGTTCTCTACCTTTGGAGAACATAAATTCAAGACAAATCCAGATAGCAAAGTGAAGAACCGCTGACACTAGGAGGAAATGAAGTTATCCCATCCATTTGCTTTGTGTGTGTATGCTCAATTGGTCAGTTGTGTCCAACTCTTTGTGAGCCATGGACTGTAGCCTGCCAGGCTCTTCTGTCCATGGGATCTTCCCGGCATGAATACTGGAGTGGATTGCAAGTTTGTTCTTCAGGGAATCTTCCTAACCCAAGGACTGACCTGGCATCTCCCACATCTCCTGCACTGCAGGTGAATTTTTTACTGCTGAGCCACCCATTTGCTATAGGCAAAATTTAAAATCCATAGGAAACCTGTTCAGAGCTCTTTCCTTAAGCCAGTGGTTTTCAAATTACTTTAACAGCAGAATTTTTTGTTTGGAGAAAATCTTACTTGGAACCTAATGTATAAAACAGATAAAAGTGGAAACAGCTCTGGTTGAAGTATGCATGTATGTATGTGTGTTGGGTGTGTTTATGGTAGAAGACAGTGAGGTTGGGAGAAATATAATTTGAAAATCACTGCTTAAGCTCAACTGTAAAATTCTGGAAATGAGATTGGCTCCTTTCCAGCAATCATTGCTTCTAGGGAAATTTACCTCAGAGACTAAAGTCCCAGTTTCCACATCAGCAGAATGGGGATAACATCTACCTCAAATGGTTGATTAAGTGCACACTGTCTATAAGATGGTCCACATGGAGCCCAGCCCACTGTGAGTGTTTACATGCTCAGGATGACGCTGGTGAGTATAAGTGTTCATCCTCAGGATCACCTGGGGAGGTGTGGGTGTTGCCATAGGCACAGTCCCTGCCTGTGGAATGTAGGCTTTCCTACACCGTGGTAGGAAAGATGGTAACGACTCTGCCTGTAATGTGGGAGGCCCAGGTTTTTCCCTGGGTCACAAAGATCCCCTGGAAAAGGAAATGGCAACCCACTCCAGTATTCTTGCCTGGAAGATCCCATGGACAGAGGAGCAGGGCGGGCTACAGTCCATGGGATCACAAAGAGTTGGACGTGGCTGAGCGACTTAGCATGGTGTAAGGACTGGAACAGGGGTTCAGACCCTCCCTCTGCCATATACTGCTGTGTGGCCTTGAGCAAGCAGACTGGAGACTTGTAACCATGGCTGCTAGCGTCTCTGCCAGCTGCTGGAGGGATGGTTGAGAGATGCATGATTCAGTACAGAGCGATCTGTTTCCCACCACCCTCTCCACCCTCTCTTCCACTGAGGATCAAAAGTGAGGGATCCAGTCTATTTCCACGTCCCATGACACTGAGGAGGGAGAAAACCTTAGGTTATTTAGATTTCCTTTTGTTTCCTTTTTTTTTGTATAACCAGAAAGAGGTTCCCTTTCTTGCCAATATTACTCCAGTGAAGAGTCCTCAAAGCTAAATGGCTGAAGGGACAGGACATTAGTTTCCTATGGTTCTCCACTCTGTGAGCTTGGCACAATTCTGGTTCCCGTGTGTCCTTCAAGGAGAGGTAAAAATGAGCCCCTGGCAGCAGAACCCCTGAAGCTGGCGGTAATAAGGAGACAGTGACAAAGGTTCCATACTGAGGGTAAAGTGCCTGCTGCACTCTGGGGCAGCTTGGGCTGGGCTTTCTTTTGATGACGTCATCTGCTGCAGAGGTACAGCCCCCCAGCCATCCGCCACAGCAGACGGTCCTGTAGCAAATGAATCCTGAGAGGCCAGAGGAACAAAGGGCTCAGAGACCAGTTTTCTCTATGCGTGTGTTATTATAATAGAGTGATGGCTGCCTTTTACTGGACTCCTACAATGTGAGGGCTACTGTTGTCTCATTTAATCCCTTCACAATGCCGTGACATAAACGATATGATCCCCACTTTACAGATGGGTAAACTGAGGCTTAAGAAAGGTTAAGTAGCCCACAGTCACAGCTAGCCAGTGACAAATCCTGGATTCAAACCCAAGACCATGTGACTAACACTCATGCTCTTAAGCCTCAAAATGTCTATGATTCATCAACAAATATGGTTTCAAGTCCTATGTAGACTAGACACTCAGGGCTCACATCTGACATGGGCTGAAGATGTATTTCAGGAGTGATATATACAAACCTAAGTGGAAGTGAGAAACAGGGAAGCACATGAACATTTCTGCAAACCTAGACCCACACACGTAAGGTTCATGGAAGATATTCTTGCCCTAAACTCTCAGGAATCTAAAGAGCACAACGTGTCTCCCAACACTGCCCCAAAGCATTCTGTAGACTCACCACAAGTTCAGAGCTGGTCTGGAAGGTCTCAATATAGAAGGAATAGTGCTGGTCACCCATCTGGTTTAAGATGGCTGTCATACATGCTACGAAGTGACTCTGCAAGAAATAAAAGTGCCGTCAAACAGTGGAGAGGTGGGCCATTAGATTCATTTTCTCCATTTACTTGACTTCAGACTGGAAAACATCTCTCCATCCCAGGGTAGTATAACCCCTCTCCAACCCACCCTCGCTAGGGGTGGAGAATTTCTTCTTAGCAGATGAGCATGTGAAACTTCTCTAAGAGTAAATGTCTCCTTATGGCTTATTCATCAGCTCATTCATCTAAAAAAGCATTTATTGAACGTCTATTATGTGCCTAGGACTATATTAGGAGCTCCAGATATAGACAATAAGGATCTGATTTATTGCGTCTCCAGTTGCTTTACATTGGGAAAAGAGCCCTGTATTGATGTCAGGAGATCCAGCTTGTATCAACATTCTGAAGACAATTGATTTTCTGGTAAATAATTTTACATGTCTAATCTCCAATTGTTCCATCTGTAAAGTGGGACAATAATCCACCCATACCTAACCCCAGAGATGTATTGTAAAGATCAATGGCTTCTATGGTGCCTTGAGTACACTGAAGTTCTCTATAGGAGCATCGATGGTTGGACCATGAATCAGCCAGTGAGAAGCCAGCGGCTGTCAGGGCTAATGTCTGCCAGCAGAATTGAGGGGGATCTACTCTGGGAACCTGGTAAAGGAAGTACTGACCATACATCCACCAGCTGGGGAAAGAGTGTCTCACCAGCACTCAAGAGTGTCTCCTGTAAGATTCCACTAGGCTGCCAACTTAATCAAAGGAAGTTCCCTGCCAAGGGCAAGCCTGTGGTGGATGGGAAGCTTGGGGTGATGCAAATGTCTCCAGGGATCCCCACTGCTAAAGGGTGTCAGATATAACACATCATAGCTGTGGGTCTGGAAGTGTTGTGTTTGAACCAAGTATTATATCTGTATCACAAACTACTAACTTTGTTAAAAAACAAACAAACAAACAAAACCGCTAAAACCAAAAAATGAAAAAACTCCCTTTGTTATAAAAATATAATGTGAAAAAAACTCCCCCCAATTTCAGGTTTACAGTTCAGTGACAGTGATAGAAGGAACAGCCTCGATGTCCCCAGGAAGCTCCTTCTGCATTTCTCCACAGAAGTCTTTTGGTCAACTGAATGTTCTTTAAGTTCATGTTCCCAAAAGTAACTCCCAAAGATATGGATTCTCAATTGCTTCTAGGTTCTTTCCAATTAGGACCTTAGGGATAGCATGCTTTCCCAGTCAGCAGGACTAGCTATGTAATTTGTGGGGCTCAGAACAAAATGAAAATGGAAAACTACTTGTAAAAATTCCTCAGAATTTAAAGACGGCCCTTCTGAGCACTGGACCAGGTCACACACCGGGGAAGGCAGAGCTGCCTGTGGGTGACCACCACACACACGCACCACAAGCGCTCAGAAAACATGCAGAGCTGGCAGGAGTGCAAGGAGCAACATCAGTGACATTACTGGGGACTGGGGCCGGGGGCCTTTTCCCTGGGGGCCAACTGCCCTGGCCACCCTGGAGTCCAATGCTGCCTGCTGAGGCCCCCGCGGGTGATGGTGAGTCTGTGAAATTATCCATCCCTCTCAAACCAGGCAGAACGCCACCAGCACTGCAAACTTCACCAAGTCCCACGGAGACCAAGAAACAAGTTCATTATTGTTTATCCCTCCGGCCAGGCTGGGTGCAAGAGGGGACGCATCTTCCGAGTAAGAGGTGTGTGTGGTGGGGGGGGGGGGGGCGGGCACACACGCGTGCTTCTCCTCTACTCCCTCCATCTCTTCCGTGAGGAGCTTCCTCCAAGAATTCAGCCAGTGGCCACTAGAGGTCTTTCCTTTTCACATGGTAGCTGCCGAGCAGTTTTTTCGGCTTTTTATTTATTCCTACGTGAGCAGACCCACTACACTTCTTGCATATAAACAGTGAAAATTACAACATAAAGGACTTATTATTTCTTCTTTTGGAGTAATTCCGCTGCTGGCCAAAGCCTGGCTCGTTTTGCAAAGAAATGAAGGGCATTCTCTGCAGGTAATTCCACTGCTTCAAGGTAAGAGATCTGGGTAGGTTTTATTTTTTGTGATCCATCATCCTTTCAGAGCAAATGCTATCATTTCTTCGACAATAGTTTACTTTTAAAGCTTGGGCTTAAATGAGCCCTGGGATTGTGAGCTTGTGTGTGTGTGTGTGTGTGTGTGTGTGTATGAGAAAATCCACCATGGTCGGAACTGCAGGCTGCCCCAAATGCACAGATACAGATCCGGAATGCTTGTTATTTCCAAAGGCTTGATTTGAATTTGAAGGGGGTGGGGGAAGCAAGCAACAAACCTCAGAGGTCAAGTTGCCTGCAAATTATCTTGAAAAGGCTACTTGTCTTAAGCCTTCCTTAGAGAAACTTCCATGCTTCATTTTAAATGAAAATAAAAGGGGAAGGGGATTCCCATGCCGTCTCATTTGGAAAGAGTGACTATTTTATGAAAGAAACCACTATCTTTTTATAAGGACTTGTTCAGTTCATCGATCAATCAAAATTACTTTTACCAGCTTGTTCATCTCTTGATTCTAACTACCCCGTAGAAAAACCTGGCTGAGTGCCTTCCAGCAGGATCTGTAGTGTGTTGTGACTGAAGTTTGGACAAGTTACCTGCATTTGGCTGTTAATGAGAAATGACAGTGCTTTACTTCCAACTGGAAGCTTTCCTTTTTTTCTGCTATGGTATCTAGCCCACTTTAGTATCAAGTCTGTCCGAAATCACACCCATGTGACTGACTGATTTGTGAAATGGCATGAGACACCAGCAGCAGGTTCAAATTCACTAAAGGCTCCTCTTTGTCATTTAAATTAAGAGCCAAAACCCTCTGTTCATCATACAATGAGAGAATGGTAGAATCACTTTGTGTCTCTCTCACATGTATCCCCTTTTCAGCAGAGCCCTCAGCTCAGCAAGCCTCTTCTTTGCTCCCTGTCCTCTTTCCCTTTCACAAGTTGGAGACCTTCCGTATCCACCATGTCTGAAGGTTTAGAAAGAGCTGTAGGGGTTGGGCGTGGGGGAGAAGATCAGACTGCATTTGCTGTAGCAACTCAGACCTTCCTGATGTTGACACTGCTCAAACTTTACAGCGCTGGAGCCCAGACTCCCAGCCCTGCCAGCAACATGGCAAAGCTTGAAGGCAGCCTGGGGGACAGAGGGGCGGGCGGACCCCCTGCCGTTCAGGCTGCTGAGAAGGTCCCTTTTGCCATCCTTGGTGGAAATTTTGTGGTCAACAGATATTTACTATCAGGGCGTGAGGCAGCCACTCACCCATACCCGAGCAGCATTCCAGCTGCCCTGATAGGAAATTGCTTCTTAAAACCGAATGGCAGGGGGACCTGCATATTAAATTCCGGAGAGAAACCGTATCTGAGATGCTGGCACAAACCAGGCAGAGTCACCTCAGCTCCATTCGGGGTAGCTTAAAATGTAGCTAATGAATCACAGCATGAAGAGACATGGTTTGAAACTAGGTCAAATGTGTAAAAATAAACGCAATGATTGCTGGCACTTGGCTGATGAGGGGCTACTTAACGCCTTGAGTGGCAGGGCTTATTTGCCATATAGAACCCTCTTCAGTGATCCATGACATTCAATCCTCTTAATTAATTCACCCCATCAGTAAGTAGGGAGGTCCTGCACACCTGGGAGAGAATTGAAGCTCCAAAGGAAAACAGTCAGGGTCTCTTTGCTGTGTGATGGCAAGAGAAAATGAGAAACCCAATATTGTGTCATTAGTATTAATTAACTGGGATACTGGGTGATTGCAATCAGGAGAGTCGCCCTCTCCAAATCAATTTATTCCTTTGCGTAAAAAGCCATCACCGTGATCATCATATGACCATCGTCATCCTCCTCCTCTTATTGATAAGGCCAATAGTTTTGGTGCACAACACTCAAACATATCTATTTAACCTCTTCTAAAGCAAACACACCTACACACACGGTTAGGACCCTGCAGGGCTGAGTGAGCCAGGAAGAGGCGATCAGTCTGCCCTGCCTTGAAGAACTAACAAAACAAGGGGACAGGGGCATGGCGGATGCGAATGCACCCCTCCCCACCTGAGGCTGGTGGGAGTGATGAGATCTCAGAGGGAGGGAAAGAGCCAACTTCAGGAGCTTGCTACCTAAATGCCAGCATTACTATGCGATGCCAGCTGGTGACACGTTGCCATAGTAACTTCAAATAATGTGCTCTACCAAAATAAAATAAAATACAGAGCGCCAAGGAGAGGAAGCAAGGGAGGAAAGTTTGCATGCCGAGGGAGATGCAAAGTTTTGCCTGCGGGGCCGTCACTGTCATTTGGAGACTGAGAGTAGCTGAACGCCGCTCTCAGGTTGCGTCTCCGTTCACCCGCATGTCTGCCATGTGGTTATATAACAGATTTGATTTTGGGGTGGAATTGGTACTGTCTTTGTGATAGATCCAGGACTGGAGTGGGAAGCTATGGTGTCAAGGAAAACAAGGACTCTAAAACCCCTTCATCTTAGCAATTTGTCAGGAAGCTGAGAGTTACAGTTTGCAGCAATCTTTGGGGAAAGTAGTGTATGCAGTCTGTCTTAGCAACCATTATGTGCTGGGCCCTGTGTTAGGCACCCACGTGCAGCAGTGAGCTGGATGGATAACGTTCTCTCCAAAGAGTCTACATCTGGTTCTGCCACGATGTAGAACATCAGGTGGAGACCTAGGAGCCAGACCGCCTGAGCTCAAATCTCAGCTCTATCTGTCACTAAGCGCGTGACCTTGAGCAGGGTCTTGCATCTTAGAGTGAAAGGGAATAGAAATAGTTCTTACTGCATATGTTTTTGGTGAGAATTAAATCAATCTGTGTAAACCTCTTAAAACATAGACAGTCCTCAAGATGATCAGCCATTAGTATTATTGCTGTTGCTGCTGACTCGGACCCTGAAAAACTGTGCAGATTGGCTAACTGAAATTTCTCACCTGGACAGATGAAATGAGGACTCCAGCTACCCCTGACTGTCAGTGGAAGCATCAAGCACTCCCAGTCGCAGCTTGGGACATGTGGCTAAGTGTCCTTTGACTCTGAACATGGCTTTAGTCAACAACACGTCCAAAGAAAAGCTGTTTAGTAAATAGAGCATGTGCCTCTTTGAGCAGTGCATGATGGGAGGTTCTTTTTATTCGGGACAGTTGCTGGCAGGTAGGATAGGATGAATGACAAAAGTGCCCACATTGTTCAAAAGCCTGAAATGTAACCGTTTTCATCGGAAGCTTAGTACTCCAGCTGTCTGGTTTTCGGAAGAGCCTCTCCTTGTGTGCAGTGACATTCTTTGGTTACCCAGGAATCCTGCTGTGTGATAGTGTAAACCAAGTCACCTTCCTTCAGGGAGAAGATTCTTAATGGGCACAGATCCAGGGGTTTTGTGTAGCCTGCTCCATGTCAAAGTGCAACATCACAGGAAGACAGGAAGGTGCCACTTAGATGCTGTGCACTCTGGATACAGCTGGACACATTCTGTCTGTACAACACAGCAACTCTTTGGAGCTAGCTATGTGCACCCCTGCCTGGCACTGTGGGCATTAATGATCAGCTCTCCAGAAACTCTAGGGCCAGACAGAACCATAGGCGCACCATCTCCTCAGAGAGCTCTTCTCATTGATGAAGAGCAGGTGGGGAGAGGTAACAAAGCGGCTTTGAATCCAGGCTGGAAGGGCAGACTGAACTGGCCACACACTCTTCCTTTGAAATGAACACTTTCTGATCTTGGTTGCAGCCTGTGCAGGTGGCTCTGTAGTGTGGGGTCACTTTACATCTTCCAAAGGATACCGTGAGGTGTTTAATCACAAAGGGAGGTGGAAGGCAAGCAAATTCTGTTCATTCATTCCTTGGGCTTAGGACTCTGCCTTTGTCATCTCACTGAGTCATGGCAACAGCCTCAATAGGTCAACTTTATGCCCATTTTACAAAAGAGGAAAGTGAGATGCTTAGAGGTCAAGCAGTTTGCCTAGATAGACATTTAGAACAGGATGGGGCAGGGATAAAAATCTGGGTCTTTCTGACTCAAAAACCTGTGTTCTTTTTGTAAATCCATGATGTTTCTCATCTCGTCACTGTCAGCTCCACCTGGGCAGAGGATTTTGTCCTTTATGCACTGCCACATCACCAGAATCTAGAGTTTAACTTGCACACAGTATAGGCTCAATAAATATCTGTAAGATGAAAGGCTGAACTTATAGTATTCTTCATCTTTAAAAGAATGTTACAGGGATAACTCCCCCAAACTCTGAAAAGTTAGGGTTGTGTGTAGAACATCTTTGCCTTAGGAGAGGACAGAAATTAAAGAATTTTTGCTCTACTCCTTATTATTGTTCTTATTCCATCTAAAGTTGTATTTGATTAAGCCAGAGTGAGATCATGGTTTCACGCTTTCCTTAATTTAACAAATATTTCTTGGGCACTTACTGCGTTCCAGGCATGGCTCTAGGTGCTTTGGACACACATGAGTCACGAATGAGATTAACAAGGGATTTGTTCTTAAGGAACTCACACTCCCACTAGGTAGAGGGCCAGGGATGGGGAAACACATCACAAGCCAGTGAATACATAAGTGAGGTCATTTTAGGCAGTGATATCTGCTGCTAAGGAAATATTACAGAGAAATGAGATAGAGATGGCGAGGGACCTGTTTTCAATAGGGGAGATGAAGGTGGCCTCTTAGAGAGCTGACTCTTGAGTGGAGATCTAATGATGAGAGTTGGTCATGTAAAAATCTGGCAGAACAGCATTCCAGGGCACTTAAGTAGCAGATGCAAAGGCCCTGAGGTCAGATGTGCTTGGAGTGCTGGAGAATCCAAAAGAAGGCCAGAAGGTACAAAGTGAGGGAAGGCAAGGAGAAGAAGATGAGGTCAGAGAGACATCCTGAAGGCCCTTGAAGGTCAGGGGCAAGGGCCTGGGTTTTCTTCTAAGTGCCATTGATTTGGGTTTTAAGAAGCCAAAGGGAGGCCACTGATTTGGGTTTTAAGAAGCTCCCGCTGGCTACTGTGTGTTTCAGGAGGCGCCCTTTGAAGACGCAATTTGTGTGTCTTCCCATACTCTTCCAAGACGCTGGAGTTGTTTCCAGGTGTGACCGTCCCCTCAATGTCAACTCTCCTGGTTTGTGGTAGCATCACCACTTCTCAGCAAGCATTTCTCACTAAATGACTGTTTTATAGCAGAGTCTTGGCCTTTCTTCAGCAGGTGAAATTCTAGTTTTACGTGGATCTCAATTGTCTTCAAGTTCACTGGTTTGTCTCCCTGTCATTTAGAGCTGAATGAAAGGGAGGGAGCCTGCTCCGGCATCTCCCAGTCTATGATGAAAGCCATTCGACCTCATGGAAGTTGAGAAGCCTGCTTGCTAGGAGAGGGGCTATCATTTAGGACACCTCCGTTTTTAACTGAACACAAGATGATTTTTCTAAATGTTTTTAATTATATCTGTGAGATGTGGGTGGGGAAGTTCACAAATGTGACAGAAAAAGGAATTGTTTCAGGAACAAGGATTTATTCTCGGCACACACACCAATGATGGTCTTCCAAGCTTTACACTGAATGCCTCAGGAAGGGCTGCACAGAAAAGCTTGTGTTGAGTCCTAGACAGAACAGTACTGTTCTCGCCTCACATGTTCCTGAGAAAAGTCAAAGTCAGGAGCATCACTAGCATGCAGGCTATGCATGAGCACCCGAAGCAGCCTCTCACCTTCTCCTGCAAACATTTGTATCCAGGTTGCATAAGACACCAAGGTCAACCTTCAGCAGGAAGAACTGTCATAAAACGATATTATGACTCATAAAGAAGGTACTGTGGGCTGAAGGATAACAATAATGACTATAACTTCAAGGACTAAGTGTGTGTCGGGCAGTGTGCTCAACCCTCTGTTGATCCATCAGTAAGGACATTTTATAGGATTGCGGCCAGGAAAGGAAAGAGCTGGGAGAGAGAATTAGTATTGAACAGACATTCCTATGGCAGACACTGAGCTAAAACGTATGTCCATTGTCACAGCGGCTGCCAGTTACTGAGTGCTTACTACAGGCCAAGCACCGCATGTGCCTTATCTCAATGAATCCTCCCAACATGCAACCAAAGTTGGTAAAATGACGTGTACTTTACAGATGAGGAAATCAAGGAGCAGGGTGGTGACATGACTTGGCTGGCTCAGCTTAATTCCAGAATATTGTTTTATAATCATTACATCATCTTATCAATATGAAAAGCAATACCTCCAAGTATCATGAAGAAGGAAGTGCATGATATTTCACTCCACCACGCCTCCTGCCTAACCTTGAATATTGTGTGTGTGCGTGTGCTCAGTCATGTTAGACTCTTTGTGACCCCACAGATGGGAACCCACCAGGATCCTCTGTCCGTAGGATTTTCCAGCAAGAATACTGGAGTCGGTTGCCATTTCCTTCTCCAGAGGAGGATCTTCCTGACCCAGGGATCAAATGTGTCTCCTGTGTCTCCTGCATTGACAGGCAGATTCTTTACCACTAGGGCTACCTGGGAAGCCCTAACCTTGAATATTAAGAATATTCAATATTCATTTCAATCCAATAAACATCTAAATGTTAAGGATATTCTAGAATCTCTTGTGCCTAAACAGAAATAGAAGGGTGGGTGGAGAGATGGATGGATGGAGCTAGGCTGGCAGACTACATAGGCAGATAGACTAACTGGTAAGCGTTGTCACATATTTATGTAAACAAGACCAGCCCTCTAATGACTTTGCCCTATGGCTTATGAGTCTCCATGATTTTAGGTTCAATTGAGGATAACCCCTTCATTTTCTGCATTGCTTGGGGTTTTGAAGGCCAAGAAGGGTTCAGTAAGAAATGCCAACACCAAATATTAGGAAATGCATGCGGTTTCTCATAGAAGCAGCTTTCCTGGAACACACGATATACCAAGTACTGGGATCAAATGCCCGCTCTCTTCAACAAGCTCTGGGTCTTTGGACAAGTTGCTTTACCTCTTGGAGCCTCAGTTCTCTGGTCTCTGAAATGGGGATAACAGTGCTGAGTATAGGGCTGCTGTGAGGATGTGGTGGAACGCGGGTGCAGTGGGCCCCTCCGGACACTGGTAACACCGGAGGAGCTCAGAAAGCCTTCCTGCAGAGCTCAGCCTCAGCCCTCTTTGTGGTTCTCCAGGAATAGTGAGTTGGTCAGCTGGGGCAGTGTGGGCTTAGCTTCTGGCTGACTCGTGGAGGATGATCTAAGCCTCCTTGTGGACCTGGGGAGCTGCACTGTGGGTGATGACTGATACGAGCTCGCCATCTGTTTCCCTGCACAGACTCCCGGTTTCAAGGAGCAGAGATCAGGCAGACAGTGTGCTCACAGTCACAGGGGGCCAGGGAAAAGAGGTTTCAGAAGGGACAGTTACTCTGTGCAGTAAATGGTGTCTTTAGCTGACCCCTCCTGTTTCCTTCATGAGGAATGACGACAAGTGAAGACACGTGAAGTAGGTCTCACACATCGTGTTCTAAACTTCAAGCTCAACTTTTCAACCGGGTCTCTCCTGGCACCTCCCCACAGGCCCAGCTGCCCCTGCACACTCAGCTATGTGGTCTGATAAAGTCCATCAGGTGTGTGCTGAGGTGGCCTCTGTGCAAGCTCTGCGTACTGCCCAACTCAGCAGTGCGTAACTGAGGCAAAGAGACATCCCTGGTGTGTCAGTCCACACTAGCGGAGGGTTTTCCCCTTCCCGAACAACTCCTCATTCTCAGTTAGTCAATCAATTGGCAAATACTTACTCAGCACCTACTATGTGTAAGGAACTATATCAGATACGATCATGGTTCTTAGCCTGCAAGTCTCAGACTCAGAGGGAAAATTCTTTTTCTTCTTTTTTCCCTTTAGTGTTTTTTCTCCTCTTCTTTCTCCTCCTCCTTCTTCTTTCTCTCTCTCTCTCCCTGTCTCTCTAATACAGTAGTTCTAGCCTGGAGGCAATTTTGTCCCCCAGAGGGCATTTAACAACATCTGGAAACACTTCTGTCTGTCATACAGAGGGAGGGGGGAGGTTGACATGTACTGCATAAAGGCTAGAAATGCTGCCAAACATCCTATAATTCACAGTTCAGCCCTAACAACAGAGAATGATCCAGCCCCAAATGTCACCAGTGCGGAAATGAGAAACTCTGATCTGCAGAGAGACACACGTGATAGTTCTGAATGACAGATGCAAAACCAGAGTTCTAGTTTTCTCTAGGCGTTTCAGAAGTGGGAATAACCTTTGTAGTTAGGAATGCTCAGGAGAAATTTCACAGAGCATGTGGGATTTGAAGAATGACAAGAGTGAAAAAGATGAAGCAAAGAATGGGAAAGGACGATTGCAATAGGAAAAACATTTCATTTGATGATTTGATTAATTTGATTGATTGGTGGTAACTGCCTAAAGATCTGTGAGAAGAATGATTCTAATGCCAAGTCATAGCTCAGCAGTAAAGAGTGTGGCAATCGATTAGTGATGTCTGCTCTAGTCAAGGGAGGGGGAGGGATAATATTATTATATGTGCTGAGGGTTTCGTGTTCCACTTTGACATGGAACACTGGGAGGAAAGAAGCAGAGGTGAAAACAAGCAAAGTCCTTTGGTACAACAGAGGTTCACAGAGAGAGATTACATGAGATATGTGGAGGGGCAGATTGGAAGGACCTTAAATGCCAGGCTGAGGGCTTTGAATCTCGATCTGTTGGTAATGGGATGTCATGCAGGCACCTGCCTACTGGGCTGCCTTCAGGCCAGCTCTGCTGACAAGGTCTTGAGAACTAAAGAAGGCTACCCAAAGTCCTCGCTCTTCATTTCTATGAAGGGAGGACTATTTCATCTGTTACCAGTAAAAACTGGCAGAATTATCATGCTCTGGCTTCTACAAAGCTGATCCCAGTGATGAAAAAAATCCTATGAAGCCAAACTCAGAGATAATTTTTGAAAAACTGACTCTACAGGTTCACATTAATAAGCTCCTGTAAAACCCTTTTGGATAGAGCATTCCTTCTGATGTTATTCACACAAGAGACAAAACAAAAGAAAACCTCAAGGAGGAGGGGACGGAAGGGAGTGGAAGTCCATTCCTGGGGCTCATGTTCCAGCTGACCCCCTGACAGGGATGCAGACACTACCCTGCCTACTGACCCTCCGCTTCCTGTCAGCCCCCAGCTCCCCGGCTGGCGGGCTCCTCCTCAGGCAGTTTCCTCTCGGTCCTAGGAATGATACCTCATTGATTTATTGGTTTGCAATTGTCCAAATGACATCATACTCCTTTTTTTTTTTCCATTCTTTCCCTTTGCTCATCTCACTCCTCTTAAATTCCCATTTGTCCCACTTCCACTTCCCTGTCCTTTGGAATGGTAACAACAACTTCCAATTAGCATCCTCCGCAGTCCGCATTAGCTGCCTGCTGACTCCCTCTCCTGTCATCATTAATAAAGGTGACACCGCAGCTTGGCATGAATGCAGGCCCTCCCCCACCTGCCCGCCCTCCCCTTACCGGGAACAGGAGGCTCCCTGGCCATGGAGCCCCTGTCTCTGACACTTGCTTGCTGCACACATCTCCCATCCCTGTATTCTGCTCCACACCCAATTAAAAATCAAGGGGCCAGTGAAAAATGCCAACCAGAGAGCTGGCCTGGTGGCACCCAGATATCAGATCAACTTACTACAGCCCCATATCTACTAATTCCATCCAGAAAAGAAAAAAGATGTCACAGTTGTCTGGACTGATTTGTTCTTTAAAACCCCTGCTGACTCTTTCACCCTGGTAGGCCTGGAGAAATCCTAGCAAAAGTCTAACTGAAGTCAAAACTTAGAATTAAGAGAGTTGATGAGAAGGGTGATTCTTGGGAGTCCTTGTAAGCAGCCTTCTTGCAGCACAAACAGGAAAACCATGGACCAGAGAGGTTAGGTGGTTTCCCCAATGCCACACAGCCTCTGAAGTGGCAGAGCTGGTTCTGACCACAGTGCTGAATCAACTGTACCATCACCTACCACCTCCAAACACTAGCCCTTGAGTCTCCAAGTTTCCCTACAAACAAAATGACTGTTCTTTCCCACTTTTATCTCAGCCAAGTGGTTGTACTGATTCCTGAATAAATAAACCTCAGCCAAGGCTGATGTTTGAGATACACATTCTTTTTTAACTTCTTCACCACTTTGGGGAAGAACAAGCTATTGAGCACTAATTTCATCTTTCAAAAAAATTGAATGTGTGTCTCTATTACCACTGTTCATCCCTACTTTGATCTATTACATTCTGTGCCCAGCATCCAAATATGGTTAAGAACATCAAATTAAAAACCAAAAGATTGATCACTGAGGTCACTCTGTGTAATGAAAATTGTCTGTGCGTTGAAGTGGCCTCAGGGCAGGAACAGGGGTGGATGTGGGGGCTTTGCTAACATCACTTGGCCCTGAGATCCTCCAACACACAGCCCACAGGCCTTGTGTAGCTCACAGAAATGACTTGTTTGGCTGGAAAGGTGTTTTAAGAACAACTGACTTGTTGTCAACATTTTAAAACTAGAAGCTATTATAGCATAAGTTGTGGATTTTCAGCTTCTGTTGGGTATTTGGCAGATTCAAAGATAGCCATTCTGCATTGTGCATTCCCACATGGAAGCACTGGGAGCTGCCTCCTGAAGAGGGAAGGGGCTGGGGTGTGGGGGTGGGTAAGCACTTTCCAGGTAGCCACAGCCTGGCCTCATTCAAGAGTGACCAAGTCATCCTGGTTTGCCCAGGACTTTCCCAGTTTTAGCACAGAAAATCCTGTGTCCCAGGAAACTTCTCAATCCCTGGTAAACATCCTACCTCATTCTTCTTTTATATACCTGCCTGGGTCCTGTGGGCACTTGCAGGTAAGGACTCTTCCCTGCTGCTTCCTTCATGCCCTCCTCCTGCCTCCTCAAAATGACATTCAAGTCTCCCCACCACATGAATCCTGTTTCTTTCCTTGCCTCTCTTTCCCACTTCCATGCCATCTACTCTAAACTTCTCTTCACTCTCCTGGTGTTTCCCCAAGCAAAGGATGCCTTCTTTTATATACCATGAAGTCTGACTTATACACATGCCATCCCCTCCTCCAGGAATCCTGATGCTCTTCTGTACAGACAGAACCAGGCACTTCCTCTCTCTGCTCCAATAACACTCAAATCTTCTCCTTTCATTGTGCTCACTGCCGTTAATACAGCATCAAGAGAGTAGAACCTGGGGACGACTTTTCCTAAGGACACAGAGAGAATCAGAATTGTGACAAGACAAAAAAAGAGTAAAAACTGTAAAACTTACTTTGAAGTCCAAGTTTGTGGTTGTGAGTTATTCACCTAAATGAAAACTGGAAACCATCCCATGGTGATATTTAGCATTCCAAAGTCCAAGAACATCTGGGTCTCCTGAGCACTGATATACAACTCTCCTCCTGCCTATAACAGGGAATTGTAATCATATACCCAGGCATCTGTGTTCTCCACTAGCTCTGGAGACACTGAAAGGCAAGGACCTTCTTCTGTATCCTGTACCCTCTATGATGCCTGGCACATAGAAAGTGCTCAGTTAAAGCCTTCCCAAATGGGTGAGTGAGTGAGTGAGTGAACTCCCATCGAGAAGACAGAAGGGCTCCCACTTGCTGTGATTTTAAAGAAAAATGTCTTCTTAGCTGGCCAGGGCCCACAGGGCCTCTGTTGTGTTAGCTGATTGCCCTGAGCCGTATTAGGAGATAGAACAACCAGTCTATGATTAGGGTCAAGCTGTCATTCTTTTGGTCGTTTCTCATAAGATCATAAGATTACAAACTGCTGACAGCTTTAGGGTCACTTTTGATAAATAAAGAGAATTCCAGCAGTCTAGCTTCATACTTAACATTTCCCCTGGGACACGCTGTGGGCAGCTCATAGTAAACATGTCAACACTGTCTTCCTTTCTCAGACTCCTCTTCCTCCTCCTTATGCACTCTGTCTCCGAACCACCCACTAGCTCAAGATGACACTCCAGCCCTAGTCCTTGATTCTGCTTTCCACCCCACCTCTAACGCCCCAATCCATAAATCACCGGGCCCTGGAGATCAGACATTTGTCTTGAATGCGTTCATTTCTCTGCCTCCAGTCTCACTGCCTGATTGAAGCTATCCTATTATCACTACCTGGATTATTGCAGCAGCGCCATATGTGGTCCCCTGCCTCTGACTTTGCCCCCTCTAGTCTCCATTTTGCAGTCAGAATGTGATCTTACTGAAACAGAAATGAGACCAACTCTCATTCCCGCTTAAAACCTTCAACAGACCCTACTGACTCTTAGAATACAAATTCAAACCTCTTAGCACAGGGTGCTATTCCCTGCATGATTGACCCTTTTCAGCTTAATTTCTTCCCCTCTTCCTACTCGCTCCTTTAAACTCTACTATCAGGCCACACAGGATTGGTCTCGATTCCAGTCTCAGCATGTGTGCGCGCGCGCGCACACACACACACACACACACACACACACACACACATAATTTGCCTCATCACTTCTACTGAACTTAGTATTCTCATATTTGAAATCTCTTCCTCCAGAAATGCTTTTGGGATTCTCTGCAGCCCCAGCTGGGTTGGAGGTCCCTTTCTGAGCTCTCATGCCCTGGAATCATCACTGTGATGGCACTGGTCAGAGTTTTGGGGAGCCCTCTCCTCATCTGTCTATCTCTGTTTAAGACTGAAGACAGAGACTGGGGTAGGGTCCTACTTTATTCTTATATCTGCATCTGCAACATAGTGCCTGGACTTCCCTGGTGGCTCAGATGGCAAAGAATCCACCTGTAATGCAGGAGACCCGGGTTTGATCCTTGGGTTGGGAAGATCCCCTGGAGAAGGGACTGGCTACCAGCACTCCAGTATTCTTGCCTGGAGAATTCCATGGACAGAGGAGCCTTGCAGTCTATAGTGCAAGGGGTCACAAAGAGTTGGACATAACTGAGGGACTAACATTTACTCACTTGCACACAGGTACTCAAAAAATGTTTGCTCAATGAATGAATATATGGTCTCAGATGGAAGAGTAACTGAGACATGGATTGGGAAGGTACCTAAACGGCATGTGCTTATTTAGGTCTGCTTTGAGGGGAAACACAGATGGTAAAGACCTCTCTTCTAATCAAATGGGTCCTTTGAGGGAACTGGACTAAACTCTGTCATGGAAAGTATGTGATGGCTTGAGCCTGAGGGTGAAGATTCTGCAGTCCCAGTTGTTCTTTCCAGACTCCTGTCCACAGTAGAAAACAACACTGGGCCCAGTGTTAGGAGACCCTGGTCTCAGCTCCAGTCCTCGCGTTTGCTTCTTGTGTGCCCCAGGGCAGGCTCCTTTTCCTCTCTGGTCTTCATCTGTGAATCCAGGCTAGGGAATCAACTCCTTCGCCTCTGAGTATGGTGCCTCAGAGTCAGCCACAGCTGAGTTTGTACCCTGGTTTTCCAAGTGTGAGCTATGTAGGCCTCCAGGAAATGCTGGCTTCTTGGGATATTATGTGGATTAAGTGTAATTACACTCCTCAAGTGGCTTCTGCAGTACTGCTAACAGCATAAGTGCTCAGTCAATGCGCACAGTGAAGAACACAGGCACCCTCATTTGGCCAACTTATCAGTGGTTACAAGGTGGCTAAACAGAATCACCCAATACTTGGGCTTTTCAACTCTAAGTTGTGTAACACAGCCCCCACAAAAGGGCCAAATGCACATATTTATAGCCCCTATATCCTTCAGACAAAGCATTCAACAAAACTGACACTGTGTCATGATTACGACAATAAATGTTTATTATACTGAATCAAACCACAACTATGCTTCTACCCTAGTGGGATTACATATTTCATTTTGGAATTTTAAAGTCCTTGCAGTTTCAAAGCAAGATCTGTCCCGCCTGTGTGTGTGTGTGCTCAGTCATGCCTAACCCCATGCAGCCCGCCAGACTCCTGTGTCCATGGGATTTCCCAGGCAAGGATACTGGAGTGATTAGCCATTCCCTTCTCCAGAGAGTCTTCCCACCACAGGGATGGAACCCATGTCTCTTTTGTCTCTTATTTGGCAGGCGGGTTCTTTACCACTCGCGCCACCTGGGAAGCCACTCTGTCCCATGCTACGTAGAGATTGGTAGCATGTTGTCAAGGAAAGCGTCCCTGGCCTGTGAGGTCAGGTGATGTTCCCGTGAGGGCCCCCAGGTCTCCAGTCTTGAGGTTCTGGCTCCTCTACCAAGGAGCATGAAGATGGCTCTCATCTTCCTCTGGACTGGAACCATGCAGGCTGTCACCTTTGCAGCCGGTTAGAACAAGGGGACGCATGGAAAGTGGAAGCCAAGAGGCTGAAATTCTAGTCCTAGCTTTGCCATCAATGAGTGTGGTGATCTTAGATGAATTTCTTAACCTTCACAGGCAATCATGAAAGCCTATGATTGATACCTAAAATTAGAGAGATTGCAAAATAAATCCCCTTCCTTCCTTATTCCTTGGATGAGGTTTAAATTTTGCTGCACACTAGAATTACCTGCTATCCACTTGCCCACACCTTGGGCAATATAAATATAAATAAATATTAAATATAAATATTCTGGGGCAATTCTAAATGTACAGTAAACTTCGGGAATCAAAACCCATAGGGAGTCAGGGTAACAATAGACAAAAATAAAGCAAGCCACTCTGACTGCAGACTGGCCAGTTGTCTCAAACAATTACTCAGTTCCTATGAAGTTACTTTTCCTCATTTCTAAACTCCTAAGTCTTTTGCAAGCAATAAGAGATAATGTATGGGAACCTAGTGCCTTGCTGTTCAAAGTGTGGTCCGTCGACAGGCGGCATCATGGTCACCCGGAAACTTGTGAAGAAATGAGGAGTCACAGGTCCCAGTCTAGACTCAATGAATTAGAATCTGATTCTAAGATTTCCAGGCGGGTAGTAGGCCCACTGAAGTTTGAGAAGCACAGCTCTAGCACTCGCTGCTACTCGATAAAATGTCTCTTTTGTACATTTGCACCTTCCATCAACCCTCCCCTTTCATTCATCAACGCTTGCACACTACGTGCACAGCCAGACACTGGGCCTTTCACCCAGTGACTGGCACACAGTGGGGCTTCACCAGATATTTGGCAATACAACGAATGGATGCAAAGAAGAATCAGACCTGGCTCCTGCTCTCAGGGAGCTTGTGGTGCAGGAGGAAAATTAAGACATGAGCCCCAATATTCTAGGACAGGATAATAGTAATGACTGATGAAGGCCTCTCTTTATTTGTACACTTGTTATGTGGCAGATACAAGTTAAGCAATTTACAGGTATTATCTCATTGAATCCTCACAACGACTTTGAGGTTAGATGCTATTATTAATATGATCTGATTATACAGATCAGATCAGATCAGATCAGTCGCTCAGTCATGTCCGACTCTTTGCGACCCCATGAATCGCAGCATGCCAGGCCTCCCTGTCCATCATCAACTCCCGGACTTCACTCAGACTCACGTCCATCGAGTCAGTGATGCCATCCAGCCATCTCATCCTCTGTCCTCCCCTTCTCCTCTTGCCCCCAATCCCTCCCAGCATCACAGTCTTTTCCAATGAGTCAACTCTTTGCATGAGGTGGCCAAAGTACTGGAGTTTCAGCTTTAGCATCATTCCTTCCAAAGAAATCCCAGGGCTGATCTCCTTCAGAATGGACTGGTTGGATCTCCTTGCAGTCCAAGCGACTCTCAAGAGTCTTCAACACCACAGTTCAAAAGCATCAATTCTTCGGTGCTCAGCCTTCTTCACAGTCCAACTCTCACATCCATACATGACCACAGGAAAAACCATAGCCTTGACTAGACGAACCTTTGTTGGCAAAGTAATGTCTCTGCTTTTGAATATGCTATCTAGGTTGGTCATAACTTTCCTTCCAAGGAGTAAGCGTCTTTTAATTTCATGGCTGCAGTCACCATCTGTAGTGATTTTGGAGCCCAGAAAAATAAAGTCTGACACTGTTTCCACTGTTTCCCCATCTATTTCCCATGAAGTGGTGGGACCGGATGCCATGATCTTCGTTTTCTGAATATTGAGCTTTAAGCCAACTTTTTCACTCTCCACTTTCACTTTCATCAAGAGGCTTTTGAGTTCCTCTTCACTTTCTGCCATAAGGGTGGTGTCATCTGCATATCTGAGGTTATTGATATTTCTCCCAGCAATCTTGATTCCAGCTTGTGTTTCTTCCAGTCCAGCGTTTCTCATGATGTACTCTGCATGTAAGTTAAATAAACAGGGTGACAATATACAGCCTTGATGTACTCCTTTTCCTATTTGGAACCAGTCTGTTGTTCCATGTCCAGTTCTAACTGTTGCTTCCTGACCTGCATACAGATTTCTCAAGAGGCAGTTCAGGTGGTCTGGTATTCCCATCTCTTGAAGAATTCTCCACGGTTTGTTGTGACCCACATAGTCAAAGGTTTTGGCATAGTCAATAAAGCAGAAATAGATGCTTTTCTGGAACTCTCTTGCTTTTTCCATGATCCAGTGGATGTTGGCAATTTGATCTCTGGTTCCTCTGCCTTTTCTAAAACCAGCTTGCACATCAGGAGGTTCACGGTTCACATATTGCTGAAGCCTGGCTTGGAGAATTTTGAGCATTACTTTACTAGCATGTGAGATGAGTGCAATTGTATGGTAGTTTGAGCATTCTTTGGCATTGCCTTTCTTTGGGATTGGAATGAAAACTGACCTTTTCCAGTCCTGTGGCCACTGCTGAGTTTTCCAAATTTGCTGGAATATTGAGTGCAGCACTTTCACAGCATCATCTTTCAGGATTTGGAATAGCTCAACTGGAATTCCATCACCTCCACTACCTTTGTTCATAGTGATGCTTTCTAAGGCCCACTTGACTTCACACTCCAGGATGTCTGGCTCTAGGTCAGTGATCACACCATCGTGATTATCTGGGTCATGAAGATGTTTTTTGTACAGTTCTTCTGTGTATTCTTGCCATCTCTTCTTAATATCTTCTGCTTCTGTTAGGTCCATACCATTTCTGTCCTTTATCGAGCCCGTCTTTGCATGAAATATTCCTTTGGTATCTCTGATTTTCTTGAAGAGATCCCTAGTCTTTCCCATTCTGTTGTTTTCCTCTATTTCTTTGCATTGATCGCTGAAGAAGGCTTTCTTATCTCTTCTTGCTATTCTTTGGAACTCTGCATTCAGGTGTTTATATCTTTCCTTTTCTCCTTTCCTTTTCGCTTCTCTTCTTTTCACAGCTATTTGTAAGGCCTCCCCAGACAGCCATTTTGCTTTTTTGCATTTCTTTCCCATGGGGATGGTCTTGATCCCTGTCTCCTGTACAATGTCACGAACCTCATTCCATAGTTCATCAGGCACTCTACCTATCAGATCTAGGCCCTTAAATCTATTTCTCACTTCCACTGTATAATCATAAGGGATCTGATTATACAAGGGCTTCCCAAATGGCGCTAGTGATAAAGAACCCACCTGACAATGCAGAAGATGTAAGAGACACAGGTTTGATCCCTGGATCAGGAAGATCCCCTGGAAAAGGGCATGGCAACCCACTCCAGTATTCTTGCCTGGAGAATCCTGTGGACAGAAGAGCCTGGCAAGGTACAGTCCACAGGTCACAAAGAGTCGGGCATGACTGAAGTGACTGAGCATGCACACACACTCACACACCTTACACCAACGAGGAAACTGGCACAGAGAGGATAAGCGGCTTGTGCAGAATGACACTCAGCTAGTATGTGGTGCTGACAAGGCAGGCTGGCCCCAGCCTCACCACTCTGCACCACTGTCTCTGCAAGATGAAGCTCAAGGGGCAGCTTCTGCCTCAACAGGGCTGACCAGGCTCTTTCAAGGGCAGCCCCCGCCGCAGGTGCTGTGGGGGCAGCTGCAGGAGGCCCTGCGGGCAGCGGTGCAGTATGCGGGGTTCCTAGTCCCAGCAGAGGAGTTGGCCAGAGGGCGGAAAGCTCCTGCAGGCTGCTTCTCTGGCACAGTCCACCACAGCCAGCTGCCCCTCTTCCAGGCCTCTCTCAGGTCACTCAGACATTTCACTTGCAAATGCATTCTGCAGACAATGCCGGGCTTCTCAATGACAAGTCCAGGGTACAGAAAGAAAAATCATTGTCTGAGCTTGTGAGTAGAAAGGAGCAACTTTCAGAAAACTGTCTGATGAGGAATAGAGGCTGGGAGTCCCACATCAGGGGTCCTGAGCTCCAGGCCAAGGAGGAGTTGTGAACGAGGACAGGCCTGTGGTCATCGGAGATAAGAGATATAATGGAACTCCCCTTGGCCTTTCTCACCAAACAGAAGAGTTGCCAAAAATCTGCATCTAAATCATGCTTTGGTCAATATAATTTTATCATTCAACAGGAGATGGTGGATGGTATGGAAATGAATGGAAATATTTATTTGTGTTTCAACAGTCTGTAATTTTCCATACCTTACCCCTTCCCTATGCCTGCATTTTTGTAGGGATGGGAAGCTAGGAATTTTGTTTTCTCCATTTGGAATGATGCTATTACAGTGTGGACCAGACTCCTGAGCGTCACCTGGGATGTTGCTTGAAATGCATATTCTCAGGTTCCACCCCAGACCTGATGAATGAGAACCTTGGGAGTGGGCCCAGGGGCCTATGTTTAACACGCTTTCCAGGGGGCTCTGACGGGAGAACTGCTGCCTTAGAGGGTTTTGGGCCAAGCAAACTCACAAGTTTGCTTTAATGAGCAACTGACATTAGGAGAAAGGAAGAGAGACACATGATGCTGAGAGGGAGGAGAAGGCAGAAAGAGAGGGAGAAGATGGTGAAAAGACTGCTGGGACCAGGAGTGAGGTGGTGAACTGAGGTTCTGAAGAGCAGGTATCAGTAACTCCTGCCCTTGGCTGTGCCCTTGGTGGCTAGACTCATGGCCCCAGCAGGACTGAACTGCAACAGCTTCCCACTCTAGGGACATGAATGAGCAATGGCCTCCACAGCAGCAAGCAGGAGGACCACCGGGGTCTCCACAGGCGCTCAGTGAGGCTGAAGACCTCAGGGAGGGAGCTGAGTCTGAGTCACTGTCAATGCTAAGTCAGGTTAGGGCTGCCCAGGTGAGATGCACATTCATTTAGAGAAAACCAGGGGATGATCATCTTCTATCTCATAACAGTTCATCGATATAAATTTATACCCACTGTACCTGGACAAATTTAAGGCGGCACTTCCTGGAAGACCATTCTCAGTCCTTCTCAAACTCTCTCTAGGCAAAGACAGCATAAAACAAAGGGGTGGGACGATTTATATCGCAATACAGATGTTGCAGGGGCATCCAGGGGAAGAGGCTAGGACAGCTCAAATTTCTGCTTCTGTTCTCTTTGCTTCTAGAGGAGCAGTTTCTCTAGAGCAAATCAAGCCAATATCCTCATTACTTGGCTTCTTCATGGTGGGTAGGTTTCTCCAGACCCTCATTTTAACTACTGCAATGTCAATTCTCACACCCTTGGGTTTAAGCCATCAGGAGCTCAGGATCTAGTACCCTCCCGCCCCCCAGCCCTCACCTGGGAGGTCACGGTCGTGGAGCACCCCCAGGTAGCTGTGACGCTAATACTTTCTCTGTTCTTGGTGATGAGAAGTCTTCCTTGTCCTCAGTCTGGCCCCCATGCCCTCTCTCCACACTCTGACTTCTCCTTTGATATCCACTGTCCACTACACTACCTCAGCGGAAAGCTCTTTCCTTCTCTTTTCACTTCATACAGCCCTATTTCTTTCTTTCTTTGATGTTTTTGAAAATCATTTCCAATCCTCCATTGCACTATTTTATACTGTGTCATTTTAAGTCATTTTTAAGTTCCTAGATTTAAGAGGTCAGAGATCATGACCTACATACATCTTTGCATTACGCCCTCTCCAGTGCCCAACACAGATTAGGTTTTCAGTATTTACAGAATGATTCTGTATACATAATTGCCTATTTGACAACCTCAGGTGGATATTTTACAGGCATCTCAAAGTCAAGAGGCTCAACTTGACTGCTTGATCTAAACCTCTTCACTCACCTGAAGTCTGATCCCCTTCCTTATTTTAAGAAATAGCCTCTCCATTTTCCCAGTTACCTTTATGGATAGCTTCATGTATCTCTGACTATCTCTCTTCCTGGCCACGTCCAATTTTCAGACAAGTTCTTTCCAATTCTACCTATGAAATATTTGGCTAGACTCTCTATTTCTCTCTACCCCAGTTCAATCCAGCACCATATCTTCTTACACTATAGCAATACCTCCTAACTGGTATCTGCTTTCAATCTTGCTTCCTTGCTTTCAGGAAGCTACATTTTAAAAACTCCAATTCTTAAATGAAAACAACAACAACTCCAAGTCTCATTATTCGTGTCTAGACTTAGCCACAATAAAGCCTAAACTCCTTTCTTTGGGTCCATCTCCCACTGCTCTGCTCAGACACACTGGCTTTCTCTAAGCTGTAAAAATTAGCTTGTTCTTCATTTAATCCTTCTTAACAAAAATTAATACTTTTTTCCTTCTCAGCACTTGTCACAATTCTTAATTAGGTATTTATGTATGCAATGACTTATTTAATATCTGTTTCCTTTCCTAGGTGGAGCTTCTTGAGGGCAGGGACAATATCTACCTAGTTCACCACTGTCTTTCCAGTACCAACACAGTACCTGAATACAAGAATACAAGATGTGCACAATAAATGCTTTTTAGATTAAAGCATGTTTAAATTTTAAACATTATGCTCAGCATGCTATGCTTACCCTTGCTCTGTTGGTAGAGTTGATTAGCTAACAAAGGTGAGATATTGGCCTGATGTAAAGCAAGACTAGACAATTCAATTTACTCCTCCTCAGTGCAGTTGAAGTCATTTCAATTATATTCAATTCATTTTAATTTAATTCAACAAACCATCACAAACACTAGAAATCTGAAAGCCTTTATGCTAGCAGTAGAGAAATCAGTGATGAAAATTATTTATTCCCTGCCCTCAGGGGGCTTCTATTTGTTGATCCACATCCTAGGGCCAAAAACAGTTGCAAAAAATATGATTGAACTTTCCATCAGGAAATTACAGACTACTGGTCAACCTAAACTGGCTCTCATTATCATCAAATACCAATTAATGCATTGGGATATCTGATAACAGTTGCAGAGGTTTAAATATTGCACAAGACTAGGAGAAGTGAATGATGAGATGATGACCAAGAATGTTGAACACAATGACTCACCCTCCATCACTGGTCATCTTCAGTGACAAATTCTCCAATCCATCTTGAAAGCCTATCTTAGGAATTCATGTTCTTTTTCAATCAATAATGTCTCCCTTTTATTCTTTTTCATTTTGAATATATGAGATTTTGGCCTACTCACTTCCCAAAAGATGTGCGATGAATGACATTAAAGTATAAGATCAATGCTGTGAAGTGAGTTCATTTATTGTAAGAAGCAGAGATAGTGATTTTCAAGGCACCATCACTAAGCAGATGTAAATACTCAAGGATCTGGCTCTGAGGTCTCTGACAGTTAAGGCAGAAAAAAAAGGAAAGACATCAATTTACACAGTTTTAACTTTGTGACACTGAGGCAAGTATGTCTTTCTGCAGGAACCATGTTATTTTCTCCACTGGCAGGAATTTGTCATGGTCCTTTTAAAAGGACTTACAGAAGCAGAGTAGACCTTACCTTAATCAGTTTCACTAAAGCAACAAAGGCAGCTCAATCTGACTGTTCTCATATACGCACTAAATAAAAGCTATTCTTTGAGAGACTGATAGCATGGACTACAACACGCTGCCTTTGGATGATCTGGCTTTATGTTAGTTTAATATAATTTAACCTCACTTACTCTTACCTGGACCTCAATAGAAACCAAAAAATTATTTGCCCTCCTTCCAAACATCTTGCTCCCTGAGATGTTGTGTTCTCTCTTCCAAGTCAAATCTTTGCCATAAGTCTAGTTCCTATTTTCCTCTCTGAGTATTCTACCTAATCTCCCTAATTTGGGAGACAATGAAGAGAACCGGAGATGCGAAAACAAGAGCAAGACAAACAGAAAGTCTGATCAAATCTTTCTTGGTCTTTTCAGATCTAGGATGAATCTTAAGATGCAGGAAGCACGACTACGATAGTATCTGCTAATAAATCCCTGACCACAAGTGAAAAATGTAAAGTCAGAGGATCTCAGAACTGGAAGGACTCAGAGGTCATCTATTCCAGCCCTCACCCTCATGCATGATTCCCTCTGAAGCAGCCCCCGTAAGAGACCCAATGACCTCTGCTTGAGTAACTCCAGAAAGAGAGAAAGGTCCACCCAATCAGGTATCCCTCCCCTGTGGACAGTTAGAACTGCTAGAAAGTTATTTCTTATGTTGGGACATAAACTTCTTTTTTTATCACATCAGACACACACTGAACATCACCCAGACACTGAACCACTTCTGGAAAATGATCATCTACTTCCCCTAAAATATACTGAGAAGTTAAAGTTTTCATACAGACCCTCCCCTACTCACTGAAATATTCTGCAACGCTACTTAAATTTTCACTTGTTGTTTCTGCCCAGTCCTAGGCTGAAATACTTTGGAAATCAGAATTTTATTAATGGAATCTATTTGATCTGGATTCTGGTTACTTAGTATCATTCTTGACCAAACCTACTATGAGCTGGTAATGCTGATAAAACACAATCATTTGAGGGACACAAAGCATGCTATATAGTTTCCCAACTGTCTTAAGTGTTTTTGGCAAAATAGAGAAGTGTGAAAAGGTGCAAACCCTTTAGCCTGTGTCAATTATGAGGTTGACTGGTAGCTGACAAATGACAGCCCCTTCTGCGTAAATAGGCTCTCTATTGCTGGGCATTGACGGCACAGCAGTTTTCCCCCGCCCCCTGGCTTTAATACTTATTTAGCAATCTTTAATCTATGCCTAATGTCGAATCTTTAAATGTGACATTGTTCTTATAAAATGACTATTTAAACCACATGCTGCAAATTCATACAAAAAAGGGAACAATATCCTCTAGTTTAATAATCAGAAGGAAGGGGTGGAGGGATAGAAGACGAGAACAGTCACCCTGGGTGCGTATGGGAAGCTACAGTTTAGATAAAAACGTCAGGATTTCAGGGAGAACATTCTTAATCCTTAGCCCTGTTATTCGGATGGTGGGTTTTTCAGATATTCTGTTTGCCCATCTCTGGGGCTCTTCATTGTCTTCCAAATCCAAGCTTCGCCTGGCGAAGGAAGGTGAAAACAGTACTGCCACCTAACAGTCTCACAGGCATCTCAGGAGCAACAGGAAGGTGTGAGGGGCAGGCCCATTCCTGTCAAGCAGTTTCCGGATTATCTGTATGTCCACTGAGCAGGACTCCTTCTTCCCTGCTGTGAGGGCAGATGACCGAGCTGACCAAGCACTGAGCTCTGTCCCTCTGTGTGCGTGTGGACACCAGCTTCCCGTGCGCATGCCCCCCCGCCTGTTCAGGGAGAAAGCGCCCACTGGGTGAACTGTAAATGTGCCTGCACCACGCTAATTTTCAAGAGCACAGGACACAGTGTCCCAGCAGAGGTGAGCTGGCAAGGCCTCTCCTGGCACTGTGGTCACTCAGGATGGACACTGCAGTGGAAACCTTCCCTTCTACTGCTTAACTCGGTGTGTCTCTGTAAGCTGGCCTGTTTGAGGAAATAATAAATGGCTGTGAGCAGGGGGAGTCAAGGGGGCAAGGAAGACAGCAGGACTAACTGGAGTCCGGCCAGACCTGGAACAAACATGACCAGCCCTTCACCCCACAAGTCCAGGTCACTGTGGGAGCCCAGAAAACCTAAGAGGTTTCCATATGTTCCCCAGTATCTTAGGGCACTGCCTCTGCTGCTCCATCAGCAGTGAAAGAGACCCAGTTCTACCTGTGACCTCAGTTTTCTCATCTGCTCAGTGGGGATGGTTATACTTATCCTCACAGGGCTGCATGTGGAAAGGACAAAATAAGAGCATTACGTTAAAATAATAATCATAGCTAACATCAGTAAAGTGCTTGATACACTGTCCATCAACATGGTAAATGCTTTCTATGTTTTATCTCATTTAATTCTCACAACGATTTCCAAGGTGGAAACTCTTACTACACCCACGATATGGAGTCAGAAACTGAGGTGCAGAGCAGTTAAGTAACTGGCTAAAGATCACACAGCCAACCAGTATGGATGGGGCCCGTTTTCACTCATTCATTCACTGCTATTTATCAAGTGCTTGCTCCACATGAGGCCCTGAGAAGCAAAACTTCAGAGGCAGTCCCTGCCTGCATTGCTCTTAGTTTCATTACTGGAACAAACAAAATTCAGAGTAAATGGAAGTGGATGAGAACTCCAAGTTCTATTAAAGCCTCAGTGGGATCCAGGACGAGCCATTCCTGGTGCTGATGATTGAGACATGCTCAGGGAGATGGTGCTGGTTCTACAGATGCCCCAGGGACAGAAGCCAGGCATATTGGCCAAGGCAGAAAGGTCTTGAATATTTTCCTTACGTTTGATGCAAGCCCAGACTTACAGGTTTGCAAGGAACCTTGAGAATGAATTTAATTCATTTCTTTGCCTCTGAGAAAGATTGCATTTATACTGTTCTTTGCCAGAGAGCTTCAGCCAGGGAACCTCTTGTATTTAAAAACCTGGTTAAACAAAGTCTGTATTTACAAACAGGTGAATTTAAGGGCATTCCAGTACTTTTAAATAGTGAACACTCCTGGTGCATTTTAAATAGGATTGATTCAATGCATTTTCTTAGCACACAGCTTTTCAGGAATGCAAAATACACCTGTACCCAGCATCTCAAGGCTTCTCAAGATAGATGGTGGGTTTCTTCCTTTCTGGAACATGCTCATACCATTTAAAGCATTTGAATGAGTCTTTCCTTAAATCCAACCTGAACCTTACCTGAGATGATTAAGGCCACTTGAGTGAACTTTCTACCAACCCAAGAGAGAGGAACTTGAGGGAAGAGAGTGGGTCTGAAGTAGGTCACAACCTTGCACTGAGGACTGCCAGGAAATCTGGGAGAGCCGCTTGGATTAATTAATAGCATGATTTGTGGCTATGTCCTGCCATCATTCTCCTAATTCTGTCTAGCTGCTCCCAGAAATTCAGTCCCTCTCTGAAAATCCTTTCCTTGGAGACACATAGAGCAGCATCTGTAATGTGTGCCAGGCAGCTTAGCACTTGCTCAACCAGGAAGGGTCTTAGAGACTGTCAAGTTCTGCCCTTGCAGGGCAGAGCAGGAAGTTGAGACTCTAGGGACGAAAGTGACTTGACCCTGGATGTGCAGCAAATTTGGAAAAACTGAAATAATCCATACTCCAGACCCCATGCCTAGTGCTCTTCCCATCACAAATCTGAGTTTTCTCCCCTCATCTAATTCTGTTTCTTTAAAGCCCAGAGCTGCATCTCATTTTTTTCGAGGACCCTCGTAGTACAGACTTGGGCATATTATTATACTGCCTGAAGCACATGTGGCTTGCTTTGACTCGAGTGGGTTCAGACAAGACCATCTTGGCCATGAGACATGAAGGGGAACAAAATCTATGGAGCCTCTGTGCTTGTTTGTAAATACAGGCTTTGTTTAGTCAAGTTTTTAAAGTGAAGGTTCCTGGCTGAATCTCTCCAGAGAAAAAGAAGAGAACAAATGGGGTGTCCCTCCATTCTTTCTTTACAAGTTACTGAATATAGGTGTTTGAGCCCAGAGCCTTCCTATTGGAAAGAAGGCCCATTGCTTTCGAGCCAGACACCCTTCTGCCCCTAGTGGTCGTGGGCAGGGCATTCCCTATTCCTCTCCTCCAGGACCAGCTGGAGCTCTAAGATGGCAGAAGCCTGGCATTTGTGCCCCGCTCAGGGACAGCTGGGAGGCTCCTCAGCGTTCCATCCTTCCTGAGTCTCAGCAAAGTTGTAGGCTTCCTGGCTCTGGATGGCACAAAAGTGCTTAGCGCTGCCCAGGGTTTCCTCTTGGAGGTGGGGTCTTGCTACTGCTCTTTCACTCCCTGGAGCACTCACTAGGAGGCTTTGCCAAGGCACTGTCTGCAATCGGTATCTCTGCTACGTTTTAACAACTGGTAAAAATACCTGCTTATATTTCATGGACACTCCTCTGGCTGGCGGTTCATACAAGCTGACACTGATTCACTTATGGTGGTGCACACATGTGAAGTGCAGATGGACGTGTCCTAGCTTTCTCAGGCACCGACGACCTTGACCATTCATGAAGTCATTCCCCTCAGCTTTGGGAGCTCACCCTTAAAGATGTGTTTAAAAAAAAAAAAAAAAAAAAAAGCTCAGGGAGGCCCAGGACTCTGATTTTGGGCAAGTCACTCCCTTTCTTGGATCTCAGATTCCTCATTCATAAAATGGGAAGACAGGGACAGACAGGGCCATGGGTCCCTTCTGCATCCAGGTCCCACCTGACTGCTGCACCATAGTCGTGAGCAGGGAGGCTGGAGGAGTCCTTCTGCTTGCGAGCTGGCAGCCTATCACCATTACCTTGCCTGAGGGCTGAAAATTTTTCTTTGCCTCAAAATACAAAAAAAGAAGACTGCAAAATCAAAATGAGCAAATATTTAATTAAATGTCTACATAATGTAACGTTATGTAAATGCCATTAATTATTAAATTTGATATCATAAACATTTCATTACATTTTAAAACAATTTGCTTCTTAGAATTTCTCACTTTGAAAGAATTCTCACATATTATGCCTGGTGATGGCTGAGGGTTTACAGTCATGAGTTAGTCTCAGCCAAATCCTTTCAACAGCCAAATCATTTTTTTAAAATCCCTTTTTGAATATGTTACAGCAAAAATATTTGGCTTCCCAGGTGGCACTAGTGGAAAAGAACCTGCCAATGCAGGAGACATAAGAAATGTGGGTGCAATCCCTGGGTCGGGATGATCCCCTAGAGGAGGCCACGGTAACCCACTCCAGTATTCTTGCCTGTAGAATCCCATGGACAGAGGAGCTTGACAGGCTACAGTCCTTAGAGTCGCAAAGAGTCAGACACAACTGAAGTGACTTAGTACGTGCACAAAAATATTAATGTAGAATGTGGGTAACTTTCAACCTGTTTAACAAGATGTGAAGTGAAATCTTCAAAATCAAAAATTTTGAAAACTTTGAAGTTGCTCTAGAACTACTTTTATAACACTAAGAACTAATATAAGTAAGTATTTACTCTGTACCAGGCTCTCTTTCTAGCCTTTTGCATGCATTATCCCATTTAATCCCTGAGACCATCTTTGAAGTGGAAACTGTCCCCATTTTACAGATGAGGAAACTGACACAGAGGTAAATCATCTTTACAAGGACACAGACAGGATGGGAAACCAACAGCTCCAGGGAATCTGCTCTTAGCCACACTCCCAAACGAAGCGTGAGACACCCTTGGACTTTTCCAGAGAAGGAACAAGTGCTGGCAGGGCAAGGAGGAAGCGGTGCACCCATCCACAAAGGAGTGCATCAGAGTTTATACCTCGGTTGGCCCTGTTGCTACCGCCACCTCTCTGTAGCTCTTTTGCTCACAAAAGTCCTCTCTGGCTAACTCTCAGCCTCATCTACATGCTGTTAATAATGAAGAAAAAAAAAAACTTAAAAAAAAAAAGAGCTGATAGCCATTGACAGCTCAGTCAGGATTTTATACAGCACTTAATTTCATTCAAACCTCATAACAAACCCCATCTTATAAACAAGAGATTTGGGGTTTAAAGACTTGAAATACTTTGTCTGTGGTCACATGGCTTTCTGAGATAGTGGAAATGAAGACTTACACTCTGGTCTTACTCTAAAACCTAAACTCTCTTTTATGTTAGGCATATATGTGTATTCTTTAAGCAATTTGATTAATAAAAGCATAGTGAGTAAAAAAGTAAAGCCCTCCATTTGCCACTAGAACCTTTTCCTCTTCCCCTGGTGGATCCCCTCTTCCTGTGTTCCTCTGTGAATAGTTTGGTGGGCATTCTTCCAGAATTTTGCTATATATTTACCTATCTATGTAGGAATCTATTCATCGATCCATTCCTTCTTCATTTATTTATTCCCATGGCTTCACTCTCTACAGGTGGCAGCTCCCAGGATGGAAAAGGCAGTGGCAACCCCTTATCAGAAATGTTGAAATCCCAAGGGCAAGGCTGACCCTGATAAATATCCATATCGATCAGGAAAAGCAGGTGGGGTGCTTGTCTTATCATCACTTCTGTCTCCCTGCCGCTTCTCTGGCTCACACACCAGTTTCGTCTACTCTTGCACGTCTCGTGTGCTGAGATGGCCCACTTCATTCTCAGTCTGGGAGCTCTCTGGCCTCAGCTGGCCCATAACCTATATGTGGGGAGTTTTGTGAATGGGTCATTTGAGCAAACTCCAGGGCAGAGCTGCAGTCCATGGGGTCGCAAAGAGTCAGACACGACTGAGCAACCGAACAACAACATCTGCATAAGACTAGGGGCAAAAATCTGACTCATGGCTGCGTCTCTGTCCTTTCCTTAAAAGGAATCTTAATTAGTTTATCCAGAAGAGAGAACCAGATGATAGACTGAATGACTTGGGGACAGGACCGTGCTGCATCGATGTTTGCATCTCCAATGTCAGCACACAGTAGGTACTCACAAAATGATTATAGGAAGCAGTTGGTAGAGAAGGAAGAGGGTTTCCTTGTGCTGCATGTGGAAAAGTTCTGTTACAGTGAATTTTCTGTTTGCAAAGATGAGCAATTTGTAGTCCTCTGGTGTATTTTTTTCCTTTTATTTTCACAGCCACAGTTCAGGGGCAAGGCAAAGCTTTCATCTCTGTGAAAGAGTAGGAGAAGCCCATGGGGTTTGGGTAACTTAAACTAGAAGGCTGTCTCTTTCACTTGGTGCAAAGATGAGAATATATAATAACTGCACCAACAATGTCATCTATAAAAGGAGTGACTTCCTGGCTGAGAGATGGTCAAGATAACACTGTACCTCAGAGTGGAGGCTGGGTAGTCTACGAGCTCAGGGCTTCAGTTCCTGTGCCTGCGTCTGGGCTGTGTGATCTCAGGCAAGTTACTTAACTCTCTGTTTTTCAGTTTCATCATCTGTAAAATGGGGATCATATAGCACCTACTTCATGAAATGTGTGGAAGAGGATTAGACAAGATGATATAGGTAAAATATTGAACACAGAGGCTGGTGTATATATATACATGCATGTGTGCACAAAATTATGCTAGTATTACTAATAATGAACTCTAGACCTTCATCATAATGCTGTTCTAAATATCTAAGAACTTGATTCCTATTGACAACCATTTGTTGAACGAATGAGCGAATGCACTATACTGAGCAGGGTCTGATGCTGGAGCAGGCGTTCCCCCAAACCATCCCTGAATCCCCAGAATTAAGCAAATGACATAGAGCAGTCTTCCCACGTGAGTTACCCAAATGTTCCCAACTGAGAGGCCTGCAGTAGTGCGGAGACAAGGGCTCTGAATGTTCACCCACAAGATCTGGGTTCAAGTCCCAACTCTGCCATTTGTCATCTTCCGTGAAAACATTAGGAACTCCTCTATCAGCCTGGGGCCAAATGTGCAGCTTCAGAAGGAAAGTCCACAGAACAAACAAGAGACTCAACAAATGCAATCCAGAAGGGCCTCAGATACTGTCCCTCATGGGGTGGTAAGATCCAAGTCTTCCCATTTTTGATGAAGACATGGGCATAAGAAACACTACTTTCCTCTTCTACTCTATTCTTGCAAGAGTGATGATAAATGAGGGACATTGGGGATGCAGAAGGGAGTTGGGCCCAGGACTGTGCCTGTCTAAAGCAGGCCTCTCTCATCAGCTTTAGCCAGTCTGCTCCAGGCAGGAAGGCCCGCTAGTCAAGGCAGTGAGTCTGACATGTGTGTCTGACTTCTGAAAATCTGGAGAGTCCTGTGAAACCTGCCAAATTTTGTGTCTATCTAACCCAAAATTAATTTCATGACTTTGAGTGGGCCAGCACTACGAGGGACAATCAGAACACTGTGGGCCAGATTTACCCCCAGGGCTGCAAACGGGGTAAATTACCCATAACCCTAACTGTCAGGCAGTGCAACAAGGCGCTGCCTACCAAGTAAAATGTTCAGCACAGAGGTTGGTAGACGTATATCCCTGCAGCCCAGATCAGGTGAGGAGCCTGCCACGCTGGCAGTTAGTCACACAGAGTCAGGGGTGGGATCTAGGCCCAGTACCCCAGCCAATCTGAAGAGATCAAGTAATACTGTGGCAGAATGTGGCCATTATAAAGAATAACAACAAAATGTCCAGAAGAACGCAACACTAGACAAAATGCTTCATAGGTGAAAATAGTACACCGGAGGCTTCCTGTCATAGAAAATCCACAGCCGACTCCGGGTGTGTGAACCAAAACCAAAATAGAAGCTTACATAACCTTTGGTGAACGATTCCTCTGCTACAAGACAGAGCCAGGTGGCATGCCCCCAAACTCAAGCCTTTCAATCCTGGTCACAAGCAGTTTCCACTCCTGATTACTCAGGTTTGTCTTCAGAAAGCCTCTGTCATTTTAAAGTCTGAAAAGGCTGTTGTGCTGAGATAATCCTAATATTTAGTGAGCTCTTAGTACACGCCAGATACTGCCTAAGCTCTTTGCATATATCAGTGCGCTTAATTCTCAAAAAAAAAAAAAAAAACCATGAGGAAGGTTCACTAGTTCCCCTATGAGGGTGTCGAGGCCCAGAAAGGTTAATAACATCCCCAAGGGCTCAGAGCTAGAAAATAGTGGCTCTGGGGTTTAAACCCAGACAGGCTGACTCTGGAGTCCAAGAGTATAGTTACCACCCACGACGGTTCCTGCCTAATCTTGTGATACCAAGACACGGAGAGGGTGGGCAGGGCACCACCACCTACTGAGAATCTCAAGACAGGTTATAGGATTCAGTTTGGCTCCAGCCTGAACATTCTTGGGAACAGAAGGCACCAAACCCCTAGTGAACAGTGTCTGTGATCCCCAAAAGGACAGACCCTCCTCCCCCGCGACTTTTATTTCCCCTTGCGAATGCGAATTCTGTCAGAGGGTAATCTAAACGACTATTTGCTCTTAAAAAAAAAAAAAAAAGTTGAGAAATGAGGGTAACTTGCTAAGTGATGTGAGGATGGATGGATGTTCAAGAGTCTATTTGCATTCCCCACTTCAAAACTGAGACCTCTGGCTCTTTTCTCATGAAGTCTTAAATGACAGGGCAATATCCTCCTCCATCGGCTCCTTTAATTAAGTGAATTCTGAGTCTTGGCACCTCTGTGTACACTCAGAAGCTCTCCTACTCTGTTTCCTTTCGAGCTCTGTAATTTCTTTTAAAGATCACACTGAACGTGTTATTTGTTCTGTGAGACATGACCCAGAGAAATCAAATTCTAACCTGATCACAGCATTCCACTCCCTGTGGCCCCCCTCATTAAAAAGGTGCCGTGCCCCCCATCCTCAGTTACCATGGCCTCTGGATTAACTGTAAACTCAGTCTGTGGTCCCAGGCTCCAGCCACCTTTCCCACTTATTTCCCACCTGCATTACCTCATTCTCCTCCCCTTTAGCTAAACTGGGCTGCTGGTTGTGATCTCCTTTCAAGACTATTTAAAAAACCAGCCCTCAGGCAGCCCCGCAGCATGTGGGTTCTCACCTCTCCTGGGTCTCCGGGAGGCCTCCCAGGCACCTGCATTTATAAGGCGACCGATGTCAGGACCTGCATTGCCACCACCTCCCTCCCAGGAAGGATAAGCAACAGAAGGGTAAGGAGCACTGTCAGCGGCTCCCCGGCATGCTGCACACACAGTAGGTACGCAGCAAATGTTCGTCATCTGGGAAACTGGTTCATGAAGGGAACACTCTTGGCCTGGGTTTATGCAAAAACTACCACAGACCTATAAACCTTTTATCTGCATGCTCTGGTTTTCAAAGAGTGATAATCCTGTCAGGAAACTCTGATCCTGAGATAGGGAGGGACCTCAGTGGCTTCTAGGACACCTCTGGGACTGGGTGCATGTGAAAACAGGAGGGAATGACCTTCTAATTTGGTAATTTAGCACACACTTATGGCGGCCTGGTCAGTTGCTCAGTCGTGTCTAACTCTTTGCGACCCCATGACTGTAGCCTGCCAGGCTCCTCTGTCCCCGAGGCAAGAATACTGGAGTGGGTTGCCATTTCCTATTCCAGGGGAGCTTCCCGACCCAGGAATTGAACCCAAGCCTCCTGCATTGGCAGGTGGATTCTTAACCACCGTGCTACCTAGGGAGCCCAGCAAACACTTGTAATGCCTGCCTTACGCTGAACAGCGTGGAGACACAGAGGAATAAGCCAGTGCCAGTCATTGACAAGCTCCGCAGCAGCAACGGGAACAAAGGACCCTGAGAATCTTGCCCTGAGCGGGTGGCCCAAATTCTCTGCAGAAGGAAGGAATAAGGCAGTGGAGAAGGAAAGGAGGAGGGAGGGCAGGAGGCCTAGGGAGAACACAGAAATGCATGCTTGTCTGTGTGTGGGGGGGGATAGATGGCAGGCAGGCAGCAGACAGATGATGCATGATGCAGGTGACGGAGAGATGGGTGGCTATGAAAAAAGTGAAGAGTTGTAAATAATCATTTTCTCCCTCCACCCCAAGTCTCTCTGTACCATTATCCTACTTTATCTGTTTAATGGCACTGATCACAACCTGACATTTATTTACATGTTTGTTTATCTTTCATAAAAGGAAAATTCAGACTATTCCCTACTAAAATGTAAGGTCTGCGAAACCAGGGGTCCTACCTATACTGTTCCTCACAGTCTCCCCAGAGCCCAGGCCAAGAGACAAATGACTATTTGTTCAGTGAGTGAAAAAAAAGCAGCTGTCAGATGGCATCTTCACACCTAGAATTTAGACTGGGAAGTAAGGAGGGTAGGTGTCAAGTGGTGTCCTGACTCCTGTCTTGATGCTATGAGGGGAGGTCTCCAGGCCGCTCTGAAAGCGGGGTCAGTCCCAGGGGGAGAAACTGAGGAAACGGGCGTGGCAGCTGCTGACCCTGCTTCTAGCAATTGCGAGGACTCCCCACCTGCTCTGAACCTGGGCACAGTTTTTCAGAATGCTGCATGGCGTGGCTCTTATTTTTATTTATGGCATTGTTTGTGTGCTCATTCCAAACCAGCAGGCACCATGACCCAGGGGGACCCACTCCTGCTCCCCTCCTCTAGATAATAGGCAGTTTGAGGGATAATGCATGCAAGCTGACAGCTAGTCATTCCCTCCCCACAAGACAAATACACTCAATGTTAAGGTTTTATTATAGGTGGGGATTTTCATCTCCCTTTTCAGATGAGGAGAAGAAGAAATAATGAAACAAAAGGAAGCAGTTTAATGGGGAGGGTTGGAAAAGCCCAGGTTCCTGGGCAGACAGACCTGAGTCCTAATGAGGACACATTCCTGTTAGCGAGTGGTCTCGGACTTCTGCATCCCTTTCCGAGCCCAGCCTCACCACCCGTGAAAGGGGTGTGCTGATGTCTACCTGGGAGGGTGGTGGGGAGGATGACTGATGACGGAGTGTGGGGCCTGGGGCTTGGCACTCCGCCTGGGCACCGTCAGCAAATGCCAGCTCCCTCCCACCTCCCATTGGAAAGCGCCCCGTCCTCATCCAAGATCCATCTCTTTGTCCCAGTCTCAGCTCAGTTTGTTAGTTCAAGTGAGTGGGTCCACAGTGACTGTCTCACATGCCAGTTAGAGTCTGGTTTTATTCTCAGGCGGCCCAGGTTCAAGTCCTGGGTCTGATGATTGCTTGGCATGTGACCTTGGAGAGCTGTGTCATCTCTCTGAACTCCAGTTTCCGCAGCTCTAAGAGGGGCCCATAACAGGGCCTCATGAAGCTGTGTGAATTAAGTGGATGTTGCAGGTGAGACGTGTGGAACTGCTGTGGGAACGTGACAAGCGCCTTCTATGTGAGTGCACTCTGTGCGTCCCACAACCTCTCTTGCCTTCTTTCTGTCCTAGTGACATGACAAAACATGCCTACGCCGTTCCCTCTGCCTGCAACCCATGCCCCCAGGTTTCCAAAGCTGGCTCCATCTCCATATTCAGGACCTGCCTGAAGGCCGTCTCCACGGTGTAGTCCTGCTGCCCACTCAGCCTCAATGAGCCACTCTCAGCCCTGACATTCTCTATGACAAACTCCTATTGTGTGACTTTCAGAGCATTTATTACCATGTGAAGTTACTTTTCCTATTTGGTTTGCTTTATTATCTTTTCTCACCCCCACCACCCACTAGAATGTAGCTCCATGAGAGCAGAAACCGGCCTTATTCCTTGGAACAGTGCCTGATGCTAGTGAGTACTAGATTTGGGAGATGAAGAAGTGAGTGAATGGATGACAATGAATGAATGACTGAATGAGCCTTCAGGAGAAAGGGAGCTGGATCACTTGACTCTTGGCAGTGTTTTGCTGGGGTTCGGCTCACCTGATGCCCCACACAGGAGCTGTGGTAAAGGCCAGATTCCAAAACTCCTCTGTGCTCTCCTCCAAATAGGAAAGCTAGATAATGCTGCACCTGATGAAGCCAAAGATAGCTCCTGGGAGAGCCCTCTGGGGCTTCCTGGGACTAATCACCCTCGATCACCCAGAGAGAGGAGCTCATGCAGCTCATCCCTCAGACTCTGCCTCCTGATGCAAAAGATCAAGCGGGATGGGGGCTGGGGGCTGGAACACATCTCCCCCGACCTGCTGTCTTCCAGAAGGACCCCATGGGGCTGGAGACTGCTCTTCTCTTTAAGTGACAAGAGCTTGGGTCTCTTTCTCCCTCAAGAGCAGAAAAATTGTAGTTATTGCTTCCCTGGTGGCTCAGAGGTTAAAGCATCTGCCTGGAAGGCGGGAGACCCAGGTTCGATCCCTGGGTCGGGAAGATCCCCTGGAGAAGGAAAATGGCAACCCACTCCAGTACTATTGCCTGGAGAATCCCATGGAGGGAGGAGCCTGGTAGGCTACAGTTCATGGGGTTGCAAAGAATGGGACACGACTAAGCAACTTCACTTTCACTTTCATGCCTTTCTCACATTCACTGCAGCTGAGATTGCCTGTGGCATGATCCGGGTCCTTTTGGGTGAACACAGCTTTGGGTCTGAAGAGCCTCACTTAGCTGATGGTCTGTGAATGGATGGTGGCCAGGGGCAACGAGGGGAGAGCATCAGGGTTGCACCATGGCTGGAGCCTGCCTGGCCCACATGGCTTCTTGGAGCTGGCAAGGGGGGGATGTTCACCTTTATGGAAAAGAACCACATCAATATGCTGGGTGACTCTTATGCAAATAAGGATAAAACTTGGGACCTGAAGCCAGGAAAAAAATAGGCCACACAAAGGACTAAGGACTTAAGCACATCAAAATAATAAGCAAACACCAGAGGTAAGGCTTTGGGGACACAGTCGGGGGAGGAGAGAGTGGGATGGACTGAGAAAGTAACATGGAAACATATACATTATCATATGTAAAATAGCCAGTGGGAATTTGCTGTATGACTCAGGAATCTCAAAAGTCAGGGCTCTATGACAACCAGAGGGGTGGGAGGCAGGAGAGAGGTTCAAGAGCGAGGGGACGTATATATACTTGTGGCTGATTCATGTCGATGTATGGCAGAAACCAACGCAATATTGTAAAGCAATTATCCCCCAATTAAAAATAAATAAATTAAACAAACAGACAAACAGAGGTGCTGGCTGCTGGAGAAAAGGCTCGAGACTGATACTTCCAGAGGGAAGTTTTCTGCAGGGGGAGGAATGGATGATTTTCAAGTGGGAGGAGCACACCCAGCAGCCTCCCTGCTCTTCCTTAGCGTGCCCGTAACAAGGGGGCTGCCGACACAGCCCAGCTCGCCACTAGCTGAGAACCCTGGGCAACTTACTTCACTTCTCTTGGCCTCAATTTTCTCACCTGTGAAATGGAGGAATAATACCTCCCTGATTCGGTAAGAACCTTTGGAAGATTAAATGAGACGATATGCACAAAATGCTTAGCACGACGCTGGGCACAGAGCAACCACTTGGTTAATGATACTGATTATAATTTCAGTGGCGCTTATCCCCACAGATTTTCCACACTAAGACACACAAGAGTTCAAATGGGTTTCACTCTATCCTCCTGACCTTTCTTGCACAAAATAGCATGGCTCTTCTAACTGGAGGAGGGAGGGGAACTAACACTCATGATGCACCTGCTATGGCATTACTAGGGGATCACTGCCCCATGATATGGATGATGGCACAGTCCCAGAGAGAGAAGTGACTTTCTCAAGTCCACGTGGCTTGTAAGCAGCAGCGAAACAGCTGTTTGGCTTGAAACTCACAGTCTTTGAACAATGGCGAAAGGTTCTTCCTGAGTCAGAAGAAAGAGATGGGGACCACAGAGTGTTCTCTGATCTGAGAATGGAGGGTCTCCACGGAGGTGAACGTTTTTTGTCCTGGTTATGTCAAGAAGATAACTCTGAAGTTATAATTGAGGTCTAAATCTTCCTAGAGTCATTTGCCAGACATTCTCAGGGAAGACAGACCCCAGAGAGGAGGTCTGAAAGAAAAAAAAAAAAATTGGAACATTTGACTGATGGAGACATGGCGATGAGATGAGACATCCGGGAAATGAAGAGCTCTGAGTGACTGGAGCCCACTGGGCTAATTGAGGGGGAGGACATCCTCCCGCGGTTGGAGACTGCTCAGCTTCTCCATCCTCACAGCCAGCACCACAAGGCGCTTCTAAAGCTGCTCGGAAAGGGTGAGGATGCTGGTGTTATTGATTGCTACCCTGAGCTTTCTATAAGCCTGTTTGCTCATTTAACTCTATCGATCACTGTGAAGCAGGGATCATTGTCCCCATTTCACAGACAAGGAAACTGAGGACCAGGGTGGCTGAACGTTCCACTGGGATGGAGCTGGGGTTCCACTGGGGATGGAGCAGGGGCTCCGAAGCCTGGCTGGTGTTTACTTCCCTAGGTTGTTTGTGCTGCCTCCCTCCAAGCCTCCTTACAAGGATCCCTCCTAGCACCAGCATCCCTCCTAGCACCACTCCCTGCTCCTTTCATGGGCACGGGAAGGCCACTGGTGCTGCGCTCTGTTTTTTATAATCTTCCTTGCTCGGCAGAATATGCCTCTGCCAGCCTTGCAGGGTCAGCCAGCTTTGTTCTGAGGTACCGGTTGCATCACTGGCATTGCCTCTCAGACACCTCTCCAGGCAGGAATGCCCCAGGAAGTCGAGAGCGTGCCATCTCTCCAGGTGGCATAGATCAGGCTGCTCCGTGGCGGGCACTTTGGCGTGTCTTCTCACTTTTCTGCACCTCGCTTTTTTCCTCTATAAAATGGGTCCACAAAGGGACCATGGCCACAGGCAGGACTAAAGCACATCATCCACATGAAGTACAAAGTCCAAGGCCTGGGACGCAGCAAACACTTTATAAATGCAAATTAGTCCACACACAGCATCACACTGTGCTGATGCCAGAAGTCTCCTGGAAACTCGGCCCTGACCCTCCTGCTTTACAGAGAAGATAAATACGGGCTCCCAAAGTAACACAACATTTCTAATGTTTCACAGCCAGTGGCAGAGACGGCATGGAAACCAGTCCCTTCACACCCAAGCAGGCACTCCAGAAATTCGTCAACATCAGCGTCAGACTCACCAGCAGGATGGGGTGAAACAAACCTGGGCCCCATCCTGAACCTTCTGGTTCAGTGAGTCGGGGTGGGGCCTGATAATGTGCATTTCAATCAAGCTCCCGAGTGATGTGGATTCTGTGGGTCCCAGGACCCCACCTTGGGAAGCACTGCAGTAGAGTCTGCCAACTCTGATGCCTGGCGGGGCCGGGTAGGTCGGCTGCCGCACCAGGTGAGCTGGGGGCTTGGGCTGATTGCAGACCAGGCCCGGGCTGGTGAGAACAGCCACTGCTCACCAGCACAGGATGGTGCTGTGCAGAAATGCGGGCCCTGTGTTCCCAGACCTTCTGTTTTCTCAAGAGAAGCCATAAATCTGTCCTTTCATGTCAAAACTCCCAGAGTTTAAATGTTAGCAACTATTTTGCATTTTTAAAACCTGTTTCGACCAGGGAATCACACTCCTGTGCTGGGACCTTGACGTGTTGCCCTGTACAGGTCTCCTGGATCGGGAGGCGAAACTGGCCCAGCGAGAGCTGCTGTCCTCTTTCCCCTCAAGAGAAATATAATTCAGAACTTGTGGGTTATATCCTGAGAGGGAAGGTAATAATGAAGAGATTTTAATCCGTTGATCCCATCCATTCACATTCTCCATGCATTCTCCAAAGCTGAAACTTAACTCCAAGTGTGTACATCACTAAGCAGGAACATTTGGTCTGGTGGTTTCGCTTGTTCCTGAGCCCATGTGGTCTCCCTTATGCAGAGGGAGACATGTCCTCTACTTCTATGTTTCCCCTCCAAAGCCAAGGTCAGCCCCTGGCTACCTTGTATCATCCAGGCCTAAAAGCAGATGACCATGGAGCCAGTGCCATCTTGGCAACAAATTCCTCTTCCTCACTGGAGAGGGAACTTGGGGAAGAAAATTACAATTTTCTGTAAAATATGGAAATAGATGCTTACAAACGAGTTCAGATTTATGCTAATTTCCCAATACCTCCAGACTTCCCACTTGAACATCTGTGTGGTTCATGGGCGAGTGCGTGAACTGTTGCTAATCAGAAATGAATTGTGTCAGCTCCAGAGACCCGTATGTCTTGCATTTTAAGAATTTTCTGCTCCTGCTCAGTCTTCCTCTAAGTTAATTAGACCTTGGGAGAGGCATGGATACTCTTCCATGATTCAGAGTAGCCAGAAGTCACTGGAGAGGGAGAAAAGACCAAGGAAAAGAGTGTTTTTCTTGCCTTGACAGTGGATTTTTTAACTCCCTTCTCCGTCATACATACTGCCATAAATAAGATATACTACAGACTTCCTCAGATGTCAACATCTTAATGAGAGAATCTGCTTTCTGACACCTTGCAAAAGGTCACTAAAGGAGAAAGAGATGAAAGACAGGCCCACATCCTTCCCATGTCAAACTCCCCCGTTCACGCAAGCGGTAGCAGTGGGATCGTTACGTTGCAACTGTAGAGCGGCTGTGAAGCCCAAATGATACAGTAGAGTTTTATTTTCGAATGGTGCATATTTTTAAATTGGGGGAAAGGATGGGGCTTGACATTTACGGGCGACAGAGTTCCTGTTGCACAGAGACCCTGCTGTTAAGCACAAGCTGAAACAGGCAGCCGCAGAGAAGCGGGGCTCTGCTCTGGAGGGGCCCGCCCCCACCCCACCCTCCACCTGGAGCAAGTGCCTCATATTAAAAGTCTGCTGGTTCCCTGTGGCCTCGTGGTCCTGCCAGCCTTCTTCCACACAGCAGTCAGAGTGATCTTTTCCAACCTGGATGGAATCATGTCATTCTCTACTGAAGACTTCATGCTTCCACCTATGGCTCTTAGGATAAAGTCCAGAATCCTTGAGAAGGCCAATGGCTCTGCTTGGCCTATCCCCCTGTCCTTTGTCACGCGGGCACCCTTGGCATGCTCTACTCTAGGCCACAGGGCTTCACACTGCCGCTCGCCTGTGTTCCCTGGGCCTGTGCGCCTGCAGTGCCTTCTGCTTGGAACACTTGTGCTCTACCCACCTTCTGCAGGCTGCAGACCTCAGCCTCTCCCAACCTCCCAGACAGGGACCCTCCTTACAGCCTTTCTTCACACTGCACACTTTCCCTTCAGAGAATTTCTTCAGTTTGAAACAAAAGACTCTATTGTGGGAGACCTAATATCTACCCACCCCCCTTAACCATAACTCTACGGAGGCTGGTTCCCTTCTTTGGTTTTGCTCACCTCTGAATACCTGAGTCTTGGCATGGCCAAGGTTCCTCAACCTCAGCATAACTGACATTTTGGGTCAAGTGATTCTTTGCTGGAGTTGAGCGGGCTGTCTTGTGCGTTGTAGGATCAGCAGCAGCAGACCTGGCCCCCACCCGCTAGGTGCCAATAGTAACCCCAAGGTGTGAAAACCCAAAACGTCTCCAGACTTTGCTAAATGTCCCCTGGGGGCAAAGTAACCCAGCTGAGAATCACTGAACTAGGGTCTGGGGCATATCTGGCACTTGATAAGGATGCAACCACTGTCCAGAGTCCTTTGTACTTTTTTTTTTTAATTGGAGTATAATTGCTATACGATGTTGCATTGGTTTCTGCTGTACAACAATGTGAGTTAGCTATATGTGTACATACACCATCACTTCATGGCAAATAGATGGGGAAACAGTGGAAACCGTGTCAGACTTCTTTTTCTTGGGATCCAAGATCACTGCAGATGGTGACTGCAGCCATGAAATTAAAAGACACTTGCTCCTTGGAAGAAAAGCTATGACCACCCTAGACAGCATATTAAAAAGCAGAGACATTACTTTGCCAACAAAGGTCCGTCTCGTCAAGGCTATGGTTTTTTCAGTAGTCATGTATGGATGTGAGAGTTGGGATTACAAAGAAAGCTGAGCACCAAAGAATTGATGCTTTTGAACTGTGGTGTTGGAGATGACTCTTGAGAGTCCCTTGGACTGCAAGGAGATCCAACCAGTCCATCCTAAGGGAAATCAGTCCTGAATATTCACTGGAAGGACTGATGTTGAAGCTTAAACTCCAATACTTTGGCCACCTGATGCGAAAAACTGATTTGAAAAGACCTTGATGCTGGGAAAGATTGAGGGTGGGAGGAGAAGGGGACGACAGAGGATGAGATGGTTGGATGGCATCACTGACTCAATGGACATGAGTTTGAGTAAACTCCGGGAGTTGGTGATGGACAGGGAGGCCTGGCGTGCTGTAGTCCATGGGGTTGCAAAGAGTCGGACACAACTGAGCGACTGAACTGAACTGAACTGATACATACACGCCCTCCCTTGTGAGCCTCCATTCCATTCCTCTAGGTCATCACAGAGCACTGGACTGAGCTTCCTGTGCTGCACAGCAGCTTCCCACTAGCTGTCTATTTTACACACGTGTGTGTGCTTGGTTGCTCAGTCATGTCTGAGTCTAGGTGGCTCCATGGACTATCCTGCCAGGCTCTTCTGCCCAAGGAATTTTCTAGGCAACAATACTGGAGTGGGGCACCATTTCCTGCTCCAGCATTTGCACATGGTAGTGTATATATGTCAATGCCACTCTCTTAATTCATCCCACCCTCTCCTGTACTGTCCTTTTTAAAGCAGCAGATCTCCACCTAAAAATCAGTAAGATAACTGATACAGAGACCCGTGGAACAGGCACCACTCCACAGGAGAAATGAGGTCCTGGGATCCATCTCCTCACCTCTCACCCCCCAGCAAAGCCACCCAGGACTGGGGAACACAGGAAACCCCCGGGAATGTAAGAGTATAGGTTTGGAGGCAGAGATAAAATCACCTCTGCCAGGCAATGCTGAGCAAGTCAAATGCTCGGGACCTCCGTTTTCTATCTGTAAACAGAAATGACAGTGAGCACCTTGCAGGTTTGTGGTCAGCAAAGCATTTCACTCAGTGACACACAAGAGGAGAGAACTATAGGTTTACTTTTTTCCCCTTTCTTCCATCCTTTAGGGATCTTACCAGAGAGCTGAGCTCCTTACAAGAACCTTAAGTATCTTCCTAATTTTGTATGAAAACAAATACCTGGACATGGAGATCCCAGAAAGAACCATTTATTTTTATGCAAAAAAAAAAATCCCCAAAAAAGGGAAACAAAGAATTTGTTTAAAATGGCAGTCACTCTGGGCAGCCCTGTAAATATTTCTAGAAGAGACAGTTAGCTTTAGAGGGTAGGTTTGCCCTGCAGGTATGGCCTCCATGGTTGGTGAACTATAGGCACACAATACTGTCAGTTGAATAAAGAAACATCTGGCTATTTCAAAATCTAGTGGTTCCTGGGATCTCGGAATTTGAGTCAGCCTGAGTTTCTACTACTGGGAGTCCATGGTGATGCGCCCCTTCACACCCCACTGCACAGGACAAGAGAAGCCGGTGTGAGAGATGAAGAAGGGAGACTAGACTGGCAAGGTGGAGAAGGGACCCTCCAGCATGTGAAAGAAGAAACATTTGATTTCATGGTCATGAGTGACGGGGAGTAGAATGACTGACACCCCAGTGCCTGCCAGTTCCAAGACCCAAAGGTCCAGGGATAACAGGGAGCATTCACATTTGCCCTTGAGCAGTTTACCATGGGTTGAGGAACTGCTGCTGGGCAAATGGAGTGCATACAGGAGGTGAAAAAGAAGAAAGTTCAGAAGAAACAGAAGAAAAATAAGAAAGTAGTCTTTTTTCATCTGCAAAATTAAAATACTTATAATAGTTACCTCCTCGAGTCACAGGAATAAAGTGAGTTGATGTGTTTAAAGAACTTAGAACAGGATCTGCCACATAGTAAGCACTCAACACAAGTTACTGTTATTACTACTGCTACTCTTATCTTTAGCTTTTTACTGAACACCTACTATGTGCCAAGCACAGGTAAACATGTGTCATCCTTCATTCTCACAGCCTCAAGAGACAGAGTTTATATTATCTCCACTTTGCATTTAAGGAAACTATAGATCAAGGAGATGGGAAAGACCTTTCTGAGGTCACAGCCTCAGGGGACGTGGATCTAGGATGCAAAACAACGTTGAGGGCTTAGCAAACATTTCTTTTCAGCTTTTTTTTTTTTTTTTTTAATTTATACTATTTACTTTTGGCTGTGCTAGATCTCCGGTGCTGCATGCTGGATTTCTCTAGTTGTGGTGAGCAGGGACTCTCTAGTTGCAGGCTTTTCTAGTCTCCAGGCATCTCCTCTTGTTGCCCAGCACAGGCTGGGGAGAGGGGCTCAGCAGACGCAGCTCATGGGTTCTAGAACATGGGCTCAGTGGTTGTGATACACAGGCGTATTTGCTCCTTGGCATGTAGGATCTTCCTGGACCACAGATCAAACCTCTGTTCCCTGCATTGGCAGGCAGATTCTTAGCCACTGGACCCCCTAGGGAGGTCCCAGCAAACATTTTTTAAAGGGTCAGATTTTTCTTAAAGGGCCCACTAACAAATGTGGGGGCTCTGCAGACCATAATGTCTTTGCTGCAACTATTCAACTCTTCCACTACAGTGGAAAAGCCTTCACAGGCAACATGTAAACAAATGGGCATGGCTGTGTTCTGATCAAACTTTATTTTCAAAACCAGGCAGCCAGTCAGTCGTTGGCCAGCCACTCTAAACCACTGCCATTTGCAGTCTCTCAAAGGACACTTCCAGCTGAACCTCACAGCCAGAGCTGTTAAGACTGACATAGGGCACAGAATGTGGGCTAAGGAACGGCCTTAGAGATTCTTCTGCCCACCTGGCAGCCCCTACCTCATGGTCAAATACCACACCTCTCCTCCCAGAGTGTGCGCGTTGCTGTGTATGCAAAGCAGCAGCGGGTGAGGTGGTAGGAGATCCAACCAGTGATGGAGAACCTGTGTTTGATTTCTAAGTATGTTTGAATTATTAAGTGTCAGGCTCATTAAGTGAAGGGTGCTGTTATAATTCTATTGCTGGAGACAAAATTGCTATTTAAATTGAGTTTCGCCAATTTAGCTAATTTACTAAGTAGGCATTGACCCGTCTTAATTATTATCCTCAGATCACAGATTATTCATGGGGACGATGCAGTGTTGATGCATCAAGTCTATATCCTGGAGGGCACCGCTGTTGGAGCTTTAAGCACCCTGGAGGATGTTCCTTCCTGTTGTGGATAGGTAGCCAGACTCGGTCATCCAGTGGTGCCCAAATATCTGCTTATTCATAAAGATAAGGAGTCCCATAATTGTCACGATGAAGATCTGCTGATTGTCCCTGCTGCTAAGTCACTTCAGTCGTGTCCGACTCTGTGTGACCCCACAGACGGCAGCCCACCAGGCTCCCCCATCCCTGGGATTCTCCAGGCAAGAACACTGGAGTGGGGTGCCATTGCCTTCTCCGGCTGATTCTCCCTACCCCCCGACAAAAACTCACAGAGGATGGAACAGGTTGGGTTTGTCTCCCTCTGTCCCATGTCTGTTCCTGGGTAGCCATGAGGCCTCTGATGGGTCACTGCACCTTCCAGCCTCAGTTTCCTCCCCTGCACCTGCCAGACAAGCTCAGAGTTGGCTGCAGCGGGCAGTGGAGGCACCCTGAGCCTGCCCCACCCTCTTTCTTGTAGCTTTCTTCAAAGCTGCTCTCTGGAACCCTTCCTGGCTGCACCCTAGCCCCAGCTCTGCCTCTGAGGCACAGGCATTTTGTTTTCTGTAAAATGGTGACCCACAGCCTTATCATTCTTTGGTCTCTTTAAAAAAAATTCTGTGCTTCTGTGGATTAATTCTGTGTGTAGAGTCAATATGCAGATTTCCTTGCTTGTTCTCTACCTCTGGAAGGACAGATCAGTGGCTTTGTAACATTTTCAGACAGTAGGGCAACTATTTAGCTCTTATTTGCAAAAATACTTAGGAAACAGAAAAATGCTTCCTTAAAGTTGCTTGCTTGTTTTTTTTTCCTTTGAGAAAAAATTCTTGCTAACCTTCTAAAGTCTGTCTGTCTGCTTGGCCTTTTATTAGTTTTATTTAGAGGTGTGACGCTATCACCATTTAAGGATGTAGCTGATAGATAATGCTGTTTTCTGCATGCTCTGCTGAGTAAATGTCATTCCTAACTATTATTTATCTGCAGGACTTTTGAGTTACAATGTCTCATTCTACCAGAATCGTCTGATTTTCGACATTTTTAGAGAAACCATTTTTCTCCCATGAAGTTAGTATACTGTGCACAATTTGACAAGTTTTAACACATAATGTAGTCATTGGAGCTCTAAGCAAAATAATTTGGTGATGAAGGATGACCTCCCCCTCCGCAATGTCCATCACTGCCTCACTATGAAGACCTTCATTTCACTGCCAAGTAGGTAGGACATGATAAAGCGCTGACTTCTCAACCAGCACACATTAGCTTCCACTTCTTAATACAGTCTCCCAAACCTTGACCTGATATTCAAATGGCTGCCACCCAAAGGTGCAAGTGGCTTTAGAAACTGGTTCTCAACTTAAACTTATCCACCCAGATACCCTTTGAGCACACATCAGACCTTGGTAACTTAGCAGGAGAGAAGGGAGAGAGCAGGTGTGGTCCAGTCTTCTGTGATGGCTCAGCAGGATCAGGACACGCCCGACAGACATGCAGTTTCCCTCCTGGCATCAGAGTCAAGACCATCGCCTCTGCTGGTTTTAAACTTTGATCCATAATACATGGGAGAAGAGACCTTGGCTGCGACTTGCAGATCCTGGCTCTTGCAAGCGGCGAACAAACTCATCAGAAGTGGCAACGGCACGAGGAGCCACGGCCGCCCGTGCACACGGCTGCTCCCTCCAATCAGAGGGCCCCTCGTGCCGCAGCACAGTCCCTGCACAGAAACTCGCTGGCTTGTCTTGACTGCTGCTCAGCCGTCCACCCGACAGTGCACGCCCGCTCCAGTGCTCTTTCCATTAATTATTGGAGCTCCACGAGATGAAACTCCCCATCTCAGAAGGCCAGTGTGCCAGCAGCTAGGTCCACATCCGGCCAACAGTGGCCCGGCTTAGTCCTGCACAGCACTTTCACTTCACAAGCCACTTTGTTTGTTTTTTTAAGTCAGAATTAATATCAGAGCCAGACGGTTAAAGCTGTTTTGGCAAAGCATCACACTTTATTTGCCTATTTGCAGATGATGTTAAAATTAACTTATCACACATACGATAATGAATCTAAAAATAAAAACAATGGCAGGATAACTAACATTTATCGAGTCCTGATGCTTGTGAGTATCGCTGAGCAGACACTTCACATCCACTACCACCTTTAATATTCATTTGTATCTGAATGTGTAGGAATTCTCCAGGCAAGAATACTCGACTGGGCAGCCATTCCCTTCTCCAGGGGATCTTTCTGACCCAGGGATCAAACCCAGGTCTCCTGCATTGCAGGTGGATTCTTTACCAGGAAAGCCCTAATATCACTAGTGCCACTCTAGAAATGAGAAAGAAAGCTTAGCACAGGGTCAGACAGCTTGGAAGTCAAAAGCAACATTTAGATCCAGGACTTCCCTGGTGGCTCAGACAGTAAAGTGTCTGCCTACAATGCAGAAGATCCGATTTCAATCCCTGGGTGGGGAAGATCCCCTGGAGAAGGAAATGGCAACCCACTCCAGTATTCTCACCTGGAAAATCCCACGGACAGAGGAGCCTGGTAGGCTACAGTCCATGGGGTCGCAAAGAGCTGGACATGACTGAGTGACTTCACTTTTTTTCACTGTGAATTCAGTGTGCACGCTTAGGTTGGGAGAACCTCGGATGCTGCCAAGCATCGAGTCCTGACATGTGTGTAAGCGTTCACTCACTATATGACAAGGGCTGTGATGGGCTGGGGGCCCCTGCCCCTAAGGGTTTGTGTTCAGTGGGCCTGAGGACTGGTGAACCAGTGGGGGCAGCCCAGGGGATACTGGCTGTGACCTGCTTCGAGGGCAACTCCCAAAGCATCTAGGAGCAGGGGCAAATCAGCCCTGATCTAAGAGGTCTTCCTGGGGAAGGATGGCGATGGGAGGTGGGAGGGGGCAGTTGGGAATCATTCTAAGGGATTCCCGGGTTCTATCCCATTCCTACTCAGTGGAAAGTAAAGCATGTGACCTAGCCCCTCCCCAGTTCATGGCTACTGCCACCCTACAGCTGGCCCCTTGCCTGGGCGTCTCTCAACCTCAGAGACACCCCACACCGAGGTGAGACAAGCTGCAAGTGTGATCACCGATCAACGTGCAAATGAACAACAGGAAGACTGAGGAAACCTAACGTATCCATAGACTTCGGTCACACTGAGTGAAGAGAAGGCTGCAGAGCAGGTGAGGCCCATGAGTCAGCATCATCAAAGATGCCACCAGAAGGACGTCCGGAAGTGCGGGCGCCCACTGAAGCACACTTGCGCATTCTCCTCCACGATCACACCAAGTCTGCACTCCAGCCGCCCCCGCTTCATTCCTGCCTCGTAAATCTGCACGTTGAAGAAAATCCAAGAAGGGACTGCAAAGGTTGGCAACTGCCTGGAAGCTGGACAAGTGGAGGGCTGACCCCAGCACAGCTGGAAGACCAGTACACACAGGTGCTGCTCCAGTGCGGCCCTATCTCCAGAACAGAGGCCAGCAAGGTCCCTTCTTGTCCACATGCATTGATGATCAAGAAGATCAAATAAAAAGGGAATGAATTGGACTACAGATGCCTTGCTTCTGAAGGTGGACAAATGAGCAGATTGCTTCCCCAGCTGAATGTGACATCAATATTAAAATATAATGCAGTGCTGAATTCATTTATGCTGACTCTTCAGTCTCAGGATAATGACAAATTTAGCAGAACAGGGAGAAGTGACCTACGGCAGTGGCTGTCAGCCTTTGCCTGCACGTCGGAATCATCTGGGGAGGCCCGGCTGGCACACACACTGGCACACATACTAACGGGATCATTATTGCTGGGGTGGGGCCCAGGTGTCAGGACTTGTGCAGCCCCCAGGGAACTCCAACAGGGAGCCAAGGTTGGGAACCATCCTACAGGCTAAGACTCCACACTTCAATAGAGGAAGCCGCGAGTAAACAGAACCTGGTTTCCATGGCAACGTGCAACTCAGCTCCTCTCCCTTTCAGAGCACACTGAGAGGTGAATTCTTTAGTCTCCTGGTCCCTATCCCTGCTCTGTTTCAGGTGACAGGGCCTCAAGCGGCAGGGCAGGGCATCTTTCTTATTTAGTGACTGGAGCATTGGGTGGGGGCCATGATATAATCTTGCCAGGAAACACCTGCAGGAGAAACCATTCTCTGTGAAGAGTGTGGGCTCACGTGGAGTGTGTGGAGGAGTGGTTAGGACACGACGCTGGGGGCAGGAGGGAGGTTTTCTGTAAGAACTGCCGTCTGTAGTTAGTCTGAGGTTGCACCAGTGACATGAGATTGTTCTGGTTATCTTTCTTGGGTTTGGTCCCTGGAGAACTGTTACATCAGAGCTCTTATTTAAAATAAGAGAAGGAAACTGCTGTTTATTTTTAAACATTAGGCATGTGCAATGTACGTTTATAAGAAACGATCAGAAAGGGAACACAATTTACTTTTAATGTTGGTCACTTCTGGAGACCGGATTTTGGGAAACAGCAAAAGGGACGAGAGCTTTTTACTTTACACTTGTCTATAAGGTTTGGGTTATTTAAAACAAAGAGCATATAAATACTGGCTCTTTGAGCCAAACAAGTCAGTTCCACACCAGATCTAAAAACCCCAACATCTAACTGCAAGAGCATCAGCGAGTTATGCACATTTTTGCTAAGGACTTCATAAGGAGGCCCAGGATCAGGTCACATCAACTGAGAACTTTCTGTCACCTTCCCTCTCTGGTTCTCTGCACATCTGCCCATGCAGTAGCCACCCTGCACCTGTTCTTTCTCTTCCCCCTCTCCAGTCCAGCTCATTCCAACCGTTTCCAGCTCCCACATCTGCTCCCGCCCCCAGTCTCACCTCTCCATGTCCTTTGTCCTCCTCTGTCCTTACTGTGTGCATGCGTGTGGCTGTGTGTGCAAGTATGATCTGAAAGATCACATACTAGCTGTGCAGCTTCCATCACCTCCATCAGACCCCTTCAGCCTACTTTTTCTGTCCACAAAGCACTGATCACCATCTAAAGTTATGTCTTAATTTGTTTATTGCATCCCTGTCTACCTCCCCACCAAAGTATCCTGAGGTCAGGGCTCTTGTTCACTGCTGCATCCCTAGCCCCAGGAGCAATTCCTGGCATGCAGAATGCTGTCGAAGGTATTTATTGAATATATGAGTGAATGAAGAATGAGTGAACCAATGATATTGCTCCGATCCACAATAAAGAAAGAGAAACAAAGAAAAGGCAAGGCGGGAAGGAAATGATGGAAAGATAGGTTCCCTGGAGGAAGGTTTCTGGAGCTGTTTCTGGGGCTAGCTGGGAATTGTCTTCTGGATTTCTCGGCTGCATCTACTGGAATCACCACTCTGGCCACCTTATCACTTACAAGCCAATGCACTAGAAACTTCACAGTTTTCATTTATAACCCTTGCCACCACCCCATGAGGTGGTATTAGCTGCTTCACAGATCAGGAAACAGGCTCAGAAATGTTTTGTCACTTCACTAGTCCAACAGCCAGTAAGCGACAGAAACGGGATTAAAACTCTAGTTAGTCTGATCCCAAAGCACTTTCCACGAAACCACACCATCTCATAAAATAACCAAATCTCACTTCATATGCCACGGTCTTAGTGCACTTGGGTAGGTGAGAAGGGAAGCTTGAAGCCTCAGGACGCTGAGTTGGGAGTTCTTTCATTGTTGGGAGATGGCAGTGTCAGGCCAGGCCGGTGGGGCAGCCCTGGTGTCTGTGATGCTCTTGCTGCCCCACTGTAGGAGGCATGGGGCTTTGGCTAGCAATACGGCTGAGCTGAGCCAAGCCATCCCCACTCTCCCCAGATCCCCTTCGGTATGCACATGTATCTGGAAGATGGCTTTCCAGGACAGGGCTCTGCTCTGGGGAGTCGTGGCTGAAAGCATCCGTGCCTGCTCAGTTGTTCTGTGGTGTCTGACTCTTTGCGACCCCATGGACTGTAGCCCACCAGGCTCCTCTGTCCACAGGAGTCTCAAGGCAAGAATACTGGAATGGATTGCTGTGCCTGCCTTCAGGGAATCTTCCTGACCCAGGAATTGAACCCGTGGCTCCTGCGTTGAAGGCAGATTCTTAACCTCTGAGCTACTGGGGAAGCCCATGCAAGGCTTAATCCTGAGATCAAGGACGTCAGTAGCACAGTGACCACCAAATAGGCCAACCAGCCAAAGCTGCTTTATCTTTCTCAGGAGAGAAATGACCTCCACAAACCCACTTTTCCAAACTTGTGTACTCCCTCCCTATGCCATGGCTGTGCAGGGATGCTCATGAAAGAGACCTGAAATTAAATGATACTTTCTCCCTTGTTGTACTAGCCCTTATTTATATAGCTAATTTGCTGCAAGTGTGGGAAGCAAAACAGAAGCACAAACTTTGATGAAGAACTGAGAGCAGAAGAAAAGAGACCAAGAGAAACGGTTATTCAACAAATTAGGAAGAGAAGCTCACCCATTCAGTGCTTCCCACTGACACTGGGAGGGCGAAGAAGATGTAGATTTAAGAGAGAGGAACAACACTTCTCGAAATTAATAATTCAAGGCAAAATCACAAAACCTAATTGCTCCCTGTCAGCCACAGCTCATCCCTGTCTTCCGTTATTTTGCACAAATTGATTTGGCAGCATTAAACAGTCACCACATTCATTTTTAAAGGACTTTCTTGTTATCTATAGCCTGTTAATATGTTCATCCTTCAACCCCTTAAGTAATTCCGGGCAGATTTTTCCTCATTTGGAGTGAATGAAGCTCTCTTTTGACAGGAGGATGGAAATCGTCCAAGCTGAAATGTCATCCCAGAGGAGACACATCACCCTGAGAGGCTCCGAGGCCCCCTCAAGCCCAGGCAGAGCCCCAGACGGAAGTGCATAAGGAGTGGAGGATGGCCCGAGTGTCTTCTGAACCTGGGCTTTCTCCACCGCCCATGTGGGCTGTGTAAATGTCTATTAATTAAATTTCAGAGAGATGAAACTTTTTTGGTTTTTTTTGGCAGTCACATTAGCTCCACATGCTTGATACACATGTGTGGCTAGTGGCTACCAGGCAGGCATCAGTGCTGAGTTGCTTCAGTCGTGTCCAACTCTTTGCAACCCTATGAACTGTAGCCTGCCAAGCTCCTCTGTCCATGGAATTTCCCAAGAGAGAATACTGCTGTGGGTTGCCATGCCCTCCTAAAAGGTAGCTTCCCAACCCAGGGATCAAACCCGTGTCTGTTATGTCTCCTGAATTGGCAGGCGGGTTCTTTACCACTAGCACCACCTGGGAAGCCCAGCGGCCACCAGATTGGTAGCACAAAGCAGGATTTCTGTTATCTCAGAAGGATTTATCGGACAAGGGAGGTTCAAAGCTTTCAGATTCTGATAGGCCTCTTACTGTCTTATCTCATCCTGCAATCAGATAAGCTATTAACAGCCGTTCTGCCTATAATTGACCACAATCCACTTTGTGGAAAATCCAGATGTGAAAAGTTAGGGGCCCTGCTTCTGTTTTTCACTCATGTGGGATGATGTACTTGGTGTCAAGCGGCAAGGAATGGGGTATGTTTATCATGTGGCCAAGGATGGATGGAGCAGAGTGAGGGAGATGTGGGGCCTTGGCTTATGCATGTCTCCCGCACAGAGCTTGGGAGCATCTTTCACCCGCACTGGTCCTCAGTGCCATTTGCCCACACGCTGCAGGGGCCTCTGAGCCCTGGGGTCTCTCTGCATAGGCACCCGGTTTCCTTTTCAGGGCAGAGCACAGAGGAACCTCCATCTATGGGGGCCAGCTTTGGACTCAGGTTGACTTCGAGCACTCTATCTGCTCTTCTCTGGGCACAAAGATAAAAGGAATACATAGAGCCACCTCATCCTACATATTTGGCCTTTAGCTTATCTCCAGGCAAGCCTTGGCATAATTAATAGTGCAGTTATCTGCCAATTACCGCACTATTCAAGCGGGACTAGAAGTACCCGGGGCGTAGAGTGAGCATCCTGTGCACGACTAATAATTTTCAGCACTCAATTACCTGTGTTGTATTTAACCTAATAACACTAGATGCACATTGCTGGGCTCTGATTGCTGTTTTCTTCCATCCGCCCACTCTTGTATAGCTATTCTCTGTGAAGTTGTCATGGTTTGTTGACAAATCGCATTGGGTTCTTTTTCCGAATTTCTTACACTTCTCAAAGTTAGGATGTATCTGGGACTCTCTGCTTCTTTTAAAACTTTCTCTCCTTTGGCTTCCTTGACACTGTCCTTTCCATGATTTCTTGGCCTCCCTTGTAAGCTGGGCCATGCTTCAGTCACTCACTGGTGTTGTCTGCAGCCCAGCAAAGCTGCTGTAATGAGCTGAACGTGCTGTTAGCAGCAACCACCAATGGGGGTGGGGGTGGGGACAGGAAGCTGTGCTCTGGGGAAGGAAGGCGGGGAGGCCTGACTGACTCCATGCACACAGGAAAGCATTCTGGGGGCGGCGGGGCAGAGCAAAGGCAGACCTGCTTCATGTAGGTGCACAGTGGGTGTCCCTGCTCAGGGTCACTGGTTGCAAGAATTAGGGTTTGTTTTTTTTTTTTTTCACCATAGGATGCAGAAAGTGGACTCCAGTCCTCTCCAAGATGACACAGAGAGGGGATGGCAAAATCAGCTGGCCTATTTGCTGGTGAACTGAAGTTGCTGCTAGTACTGGTATGACCTTGGGATAGGCCAGTCAGCACGGTGGCCCCGAGTCTGCAACAGGGAAAGCTTGGCTGGGAGGACCTGGGGAAACCCCAGGTCGTCAGTACCACATTCCTGCCTCTCTGCTTCTTCCCCTACACTTACACCCCCTCCACCACACCCATTGGTAAAAGTCTTATGAATCTCTGAATTCCGCTGCCACTGAGTTCTGCTGGACACACCATCTCAATGTCCAACCCTAACTAAAGAATTTTTCCTACATATTCTATCTCTGATCATATAGGATTGTACTTCTATAATTATCTTGGATTGATTCCTTTGCCTCTTGAACCCCACACTCAGCTGGTTGCCAACCAACTTCTTCCAGTTCTATCAAATGTGTTTCTGAGACGCTTCTCACTGCCTCAGAGCAGTGGTTCTCAAAGTCTTGCCTAGACCAGAAGCATCAGTACCACCTGGGAATGCCTCTGAAATCCGAATCCTCAGGTAACACCATGAGAATCAGCAACTCTACGGACAGGCCCATAACCTGTCTAAGGTGCCCTCTACAACCGATTCAAGCTCACAATTCAGCCTCCTGACTGTGACTTCCAAGGCTCTAGATGACCTGGTCCCTCCCTACTTCTCCAAACTCATCTGAAGTCACTCTGCCCCCTCCTGACTCTCCAGCCACAGCAGCCTTCCTTCAAGTCTAGAAAGACCCGGGGTCCCCCACCCCAAACCTTTGCAAGATCCTCTGCCTCCAATGCTCTTATGCTGTGCCCTTCTTTCTACTTTTCACATGGAATCTCCTCTTAGTCTCTTCATTCTCAGGATAAATGTCATAGGGATTTGACATTGGTCTCCCCACCTAAAGTGCCTACTTTGCCTGCGCACTCTCCTTTACTGCCTCCCTACCTCTGCTCCTTGGTCGGTTGTTTATATCACAATTTACAATTGTTTTCCTGTTTATTGGTCTTTTTTTTTTTTTAAACTTAGAGCTAGGAACAGTCATCCTTGTGTTTCTGCTTTTGTTCACCCTGTATTTCCAGCATAGAGTCTGAAACACAATAAAAGCTCAATAACTAACCAGTTGTAGAATGAATGCACCCAACCTGACATTGTCTCTGTTTACAGAGCTACAAGCCTTGGAGGCCTTGGTTTGTTTATCTTCAAATGATCTTCATGAGCCCCTCTGGCTCTCCATCACAGAATGATTGGTGAAATATGATATAATGTGATGCATTATTTGCTCTGATTAAATACTAGTTCCTCCTGCCTTGGTCAGCCTTTGAGCCAGGTCACTGCTCCCAACGGTCAGCCTCATGCAGCAGCTAGATTCATCTTCCTCAGTCATCATTTTTACCATGCCCTCTTTGGACTTGGCCATGAGAACCACAGAAGATTAATGCAGACCATTCCCATTCTGAGGCTCATGTGATTAAGAAAAAATGTGTATTCGTTAACAGTAATGCCAATGCTTACATGGCAGTTCAAAAAAAGTAGAAGATGAATGGTTCATTTTGCAGACACTCATCATAAGTAAGAAGAGTGCCCTTGTATGTGAAGTGACAAAGTCCTTTTAATATCAAGAATGGAGCAGGGTGCTAGGACAAGATCTGCATGTGGCATGTGTGGGACTATGAGATGTGTGACCTCCCTGTAGTTCCAAATCAGGGCCTGAGTCCATAGTGTTGTCCTAGATCCCCTTGGGCCCCATGGAATTCCAGAGCATCCCATGTGGCTCTCAGATAGAGATTCCCTTTGCCAAGGTCAGCTCTAAGCAATGGACCCAGAGACCAGAGATGAGGATACCCTGCCAAGGCATGAAGACCATGGTGTGGGCACATGGTTATGCTTACAAAGCTCCTTCAGGAACTTCATAGTTTGTCTTTGGGGACATGTAAGACCTAAACCAGGCCTGCTGGCAGGGGACACCTGTTTCTCAGGGAAACAGAACTTGCTAAATCCATGAAGAATAACAGTACCAACCACAGATAACATCTTTGGAGGACTTACTCTCTCAGTTTGCACTCTACATGAATGATCTGTTTTGTTTTAATCCTCCCAACACGACCCTATAAAACAGCTGCTGCTACTACCTTGCCCTGTAGATGAAGAAGCTGAGATACCGAGGTCCCCATGGGTCATACAGGCAGTCAGAGGCAGGGCTGGGATTCTACCTACAGAGGCCTTAGCCACGACCCACCCTTGCCGCATTCCCACTCCCTCTCATGAGGTGGATCTGCACTTGTCCAGGTTACAGAAAAGGAAACCGAGGCTCTACCAGGGCTGTCTGGCTGTACCAGGGCCTCATCTCCTACTATAAGGTTCAGGGTTTTCCCCACTTTGCCATATTTAAGCTCTTTGGCCTTCCGTAAAAAGAACAGATGGATGAGGGGCAGGGGAGAGTAGTAAGAAAAAAGTTATCACAGAGGAAAATTATTCTAAAAATTGAAATTGAAAAATATTCTAAAAATTGTTATAGGTCATTAAATTACTAAAGCAAAAAAAAAAAAACAAAAAACAGTCTGAGATAGAATTAAGAGTGATTTGTTAAGACTGAAGCCTTTCCAGGAGGCTTGGGAGGGAGTAAAGTGCCTGCATGTCGACTCTCATTTTCAGTTCCAGGGGTTCCTAGAGGAAGCAGTCAATTGCAAAGTCCAAAACTGAGGCATTCAACTTGGCCTTCAATAATACGTCTACCTACCTATACGCCAGGCCAAAGAGAAGATCTGAATCGTCTAAACTGATGAAAAGAAAAAAAGAGTTCAGAAAACATGGTTTTGTTAATTACTCAGTTTTGGGCCCTCTTCCGGAGAAGTATCTCCAGTCTGCTGCAATGGCAGAGAGAAGGCACTCCATTTGTTGGGCAGGATGGAGTTGCTGATAAGAAGTCTCAGTCCCTTCTAACGAACTTCAGTGTGATTGAATGGAGCTGAGGAGATGAAACAGGTGTCCGATGAGAATCCAAATTGCTGTTCAAGAGGCAGCTGAGAAATCAGCAAGATTTTCATGTCCTAATTCTTCTTGGGAACAAATGAATGAGAAAAGTCTGCCCCTACTTGAGACAGCACACAGGGAAATCTGGACTTGCCAACAAGATGGTTGAAGGAAGCAAAAATGGGTCATTGGGCAGCAAGCAATGACAAAACAGAGGCTGGGTTTTGGGGGAGAAGAGGTAGGAGAGAAACAAGGTGGGGCAGAGAGTTCCTGTTTCATAGTAAAACGATTCCCTGTCCACAGCCTGATGTCTTACAGGCCTGACCTCATATCCTCGTAGCCCAGGGTATGGGACCAGAGCTCATTTGGATGGATGGTTTAACTCTCACCACTGGTGCTTACTCATTAGATGGCTGCAGCCCTCCGGGACTTATGGCCACCATGCAAGGAGCAACATAGGAAGAATATGCAGGTGCCTCTGCTTCTGAATTCAAGGGGCACAGAAAGAGGGGAGAAAGGGGAGAAATGGCAGAAGGAGACAAGGGGAGGTCATCTAATTACCCGTTACCAAGCCCTCTGCAAACACAAAGGCTCCACCTGAATGATAAATGTTATTACTGCAGCTCCATTTTGCCAACTGCGATGTTTCTACTTGCAAATTTAGAGAATTCTCCAAGGTAGCAGCAGATTGCTTACCCCACAAAACTTCCACCCTAGCTCACATCCTGACTGGCTACAGCTACAGGGTAAAACGCTTTCTGGCAAACTCCAAAACACACGTTGCATAACATCTATGCAAATAATGGAGGATGGAAACTTTTGAAAACACCTCATAAATATCTACCTGAACAGAGTCATTTACATTTTTATAGCACTTTGAAACTTACAAAGCGTGTGCACATCCAATGTCTCACTTAGTGTTTCTATTCTTACAGGAAGTAGTGTTATCCTTCATTTATCAGATGAGAAAACAGCAGCTCAAAGATGAAGAGATATGCCCAAGGTCACCAAAGGAATGTGTAAAAAGGAATGAATAAGTGCTTAAAGACAAATTTCTTGGTTCAAAATTCTCCTTGTATGAACGTGTGTTCATGCCTGTGTGTGTGTGCATGCATGTGTCTGCTCATGTGTGTTTGCCAAAACATTTTTTCAGCACCTAAGATAAAGTTGCAGCCTTATGCTAGAGTAATGCTTTTTATATATGCTTTTTATTATCATGAAAGGAACAAACCAATACTATTGAAATGTGGCAAAGACATGAAAGTATGCATAACAAACTAAAAAAATCTGTTTAAGCTTACCACCTAGGCACAGCATGTTTAGAACAAAGCATCTGTCAATCACGCAACCCTACACTTGCACAAACAGGGGAGGTGACAAGAGAAGGTGTAGTGATGCAAAGCACAGACTCTGGGGTCAGACAGCCTGTGAGCAGATCCTAGTTCTGATAGATGGCGGCTCTGTCCTCGGGCCAGGGACTTAGCCTCTCTGATCGTAGTTTCCATGTCTATGTGTGCATGCTAACTCACTTCATTCATGTCCACCTCTTTGTGACACCATGGACTGTAGCCCACCTGGCTCCTCGGTCCATGGGATTCTCCAGAAAAGAACACTGGAGTGGGTAGCCATTCCCTTTTCCAGGGGATCTTCCCAACCAGGGATCGAACCCAGGTTTCCTGCATTACAGGCAGATTCTTTACCATCTAAGCCACCAGGGAAGCCCTAAATAAAAGGATTACCCAAACTCAACATACAAATTCCAAGATCCTTTCCAAATGCTTCTTTTTGAAAAAAATCTCAGGAATGTGTCAGATACTCAAAAGATAGATTATGTCCGATCAAACAGCTTTGCCTAAGAAGCTCTGTGGAATGAAACAATACAATCTAAGGATGACACAGTAGGTTAGGTTCTGTTTCCAGTTCTGCTATGTATCATCTGTGATACATACACAAATCACTTAGCCTCTCTGAGTATGTAAATTTGTAAATTGAAATAACTCTGCCATCCTAGGAAATTAATGTAGGTGATACTATAAAGTATAAAATCCTTAATTGTGAGGGCTTGATTTTCTCAATCCTGTTATTATTACAAAAGTAATGGCTAATATCAACCTTGTTGAGATGATTCAACATATCAGGCCTGGCTGCAGATTTAACACTAAGGGCGTTAAGAAAGCTCTAACCTGACCAGGTGAACTACTTCCAGGTCATCCAGCTAACAGATGTAGTTTGTGGACATTATTGATATAATTTTTATTTGATAGCATTATTTCTAGGTCTTCTAGATGAAAATTATTATGGTTCTACCTGCATAAATTAAGCCTCATCTTCTTTGAAGCTTTACCTCTTAATCCATAAAATGATAGGATTCACTCTTTGGAAGCAACAAATAGTGTAGGCAATACAGATACTTTACTGGAATTTTCTCTTTCGCAAGCTACCTCCAAAAGCTGCACCCCAGCTAAGCAAATACTGAAGTGATATTACTGCAACTTGTGCTAATGCTTTCTCTCAAAAGTAGAACGACATTAAAGCTAAAGAAATGAGTGAAGTGAACAAAAAGGTTGTTTGGGTTATGCCAAAGCTCTCAGATCATAGTTGCCTGGTCCCAGGATGTACATGGAATTCTGATTAGACCCAGAAAAATTCTTCGAACTCCTCTGGGGCTTTTTTTTTTGAAGATCATTTTTCCATCCACAAGGAAGTATTTAATATCACAGTATTATTAAGCTCCTTGCAGCATAGGGGCGAAATACTGTGGGTGTGCATTATCCAACTGAGGAACTTAAAAGTTTGATAAAGATCTTGGGTAAACACTGTCATTAATATTGTTTACAACCTGTTCTGAACTGTGAGCTCTCATTGTCAGCAAAGGCAGTCAGCTCAATGTACTCTGTGGGTAAGGAGACGTAATCCTATCTCTGAAGGCAGCTTCTCCTGAAGACTTCTTCTCTACATGGGGCTACGTAATGGCTGTGATACAATGAGTTTGGAACATGCTGGGTTAAACAGACATCTTTACTGGATGTCGGAATTCTTGTTGCTCTTTTTACTTTTTGAGGAGGTGACATTTTTAAAATTATTATATTCATTTTTAATTGGAGGGTAATTGCTTTACACTACTGTGTTGGTTTCTGCCATACATCAGTATGAATCACCCATACGTATATAGATGTGCCCTCACTCTGGATGTGGGAATTCTCAGAGCCTTTAATGTATATGTCAAATTTCTAAGAGAGGGATAAAAGAGGCAGAGTTTTTCATGTGAACACGATCACAGAACTGTTGATCTGTGGGCCTGGGTTTCCATGAAATGAATATGGAAAATCTGGCTTGTACATAAACCTCATTTTGAAAAGATACTGTAACAGTCCTCAATGACTCAAAACCCCGGGCTCATTGATTTTCCTGGATAGCCTCTTGAAAGATTTCAAGAAGGCAGAGAAAATAAAGACTATGAGGTGTTTAGGCAGGTGGTTAGTTTGGTCCACTAGAGCAGATGCTTACCAAGTTTAGGCAGTGTTCCTGGTTAGGAAATGATTCTCCTGAACGTCACAATCCAAAGCCTCCCATCAGAAGCAACATGGATTTAGTTCAAACCTCAAAGATGGTTTCCCAAATGCCTTCCCCATTTCAGACAATTTTTTGACTTATAGTGCATTCATTTCTGTTGACCATTATCTGACATGCTTTTCCTTTGTGGCAGTGAAACACTGGCACTGGGACTCTTTTTTAGATATTTGTGGAAGGAATTGGAAAATATATAACTAAGAGGGATAAATAAGATACTTGCAAGGTAATTGAGAAAGTGTTTCTATGGTCTGAGTGAAGACCTAACAAAATGAGCCTTAGTTCACTTAGCAAATTGTTTAACTACATATTTTGACAAGAGCTGCCAATCTCTAGGAACAACAGCTTTCTGCCCCTGGGCTCAGAGAAGCTCCAGGAGTCCTTGGGTGTCAGAGCTTTCCATGTAGATCACGGTGAGCTATGCCTTTCAACTCTTAGGCTTCCCATAAGTCCAAAGGAAGGACTAGTCCCAGCTATATATTAAATCTGTGGAAACAGGAGCAAGAACAGAGCTGATGCGCTCTCAAGGGCCACACTGTCCATCATCTGCCACTGGGCTGGGCTGTCTCCTTTTATGAATTCTTCAGCGGAGTTACAGCTGTGTCCTCTGACCAGACTCAGTTACTGTCAGTTACTCAGTAAGTGATGAATGCGCTTCCTGAGTGGTGTGGACAGTGAGGTCTTAAGTTAAAATATGAGTTCCAGGTAGCAAACTGTGTCAGCAAGAAAGAACGGGCATGGGAGGCACCTTTCCAACTTTGCCCAAACCCACCCAGTTTCTGGAATTCTACTAACAACTCTCAGAGAAGGTGGTTGTTCCCCCCTTGGCATTTCTGAAATCAAAGTATGCAAATGAGTTCCCACACAGCTAATTCCATATAATTATCTTTTACACAATATTACGTTTTATTGCATTACATTATATATTTTGTACAATCATGATAATTACATAACTGTCACCATGGTGTCGCAATATGGTATGGTGGTGAAGAGCTGAAGTCAGACAGTGGGATTTGAACCTGACTCTGATACTCGGTGATCTCCTCCAGGTTGCTAAACTTTGAGAAAACAATCTTTTTCTCAGTGTTCTAATCAATGGAGATAAAAATGGCCTCTATCTCATTAAGTTGTTTTGTGAATTAAATGACATAATTCACATAAAGTGCTGGGATCTAAATTCAAGAACATGGATGACCATTATTACCAGGATGCATATTCATGATTAACAGAAAGTGTAGTCATTTGGTGTAATTTCAGGAAAATTAAGAAGGCCAAAAAAAAAAAGAGTTCAATAAAATCCTTTTCACGAATCCTTTCCATTAATAGTAATCTGCTGGTTAATGTTTAAGCTTCTGCCTTTAAAGCACCATCAAATTTAACTTCAGGTCCGGATCTCAGTTCCCATGCAAACACTTTAGGGAAGAATGATCTTTCAGCTGCATTCAGCTGCCTACATGTTGGCAGGTTTCACTGGGGCTCAGAGAATTGCTGGGGAGGAAAGACCGTTAAGCACACTGCTGACCTGAGGAAAGAGGGTGACGCGAGCCAAGGCGGGTGACCCCATAGTGTTCTCCAATCTGGGTGAGAGTTTATTCTCTTGTCACTGGAGCCACACCTCAGTTTGCAAAGGGAATATTTCTGTTCCATGTGTGCACTGAACAGCTGTGTCCCTAGCAGAATGCCTAATTGAGGAGGACGTTAACTTCAGTTTAAGGACCAATGCTTGTTACAGTACAGGGCCAGGTCTCTGAGCAGTCTTTTTCTTCAAAACCCAGGGAAAAATAGCCCAACATGTCAGCTCCACTTCTTGGCCTCTTGGTGCTGCTCTGATTCTTTTCCAGTAGTAAGATCTGGCTAATTTTGAACAATCTGTGCCATTACACCAAGCTGTCTAATCCTGGTAGCTGTAGAAACACAGCTAAGCTATGTGTTTTTATTTATTGTAATAAAAACACATCAGAAAAACCCTATTTGCCATACATTTGCCACTTCCTTGAGCCATTAAAGACCATTTTAATGTTCGTATCAAATCATCACATGTTGGAGAATGAGGGTCAAAGCAAAGACAGAGGGCAGACTCCACAGAAGAAGTCAGGCGCCTGCCAGTCTGGGCTGATGCTGACGGGCTTAGCAGCACGGCTGTTACTTTGTAGTCTGGTTTAAGAGGAAGTAAAATCTGATGAGCATGGTTAAGCTTGTGTCCAGCCATTCACTTCCATGGAGTTAAGTCAACTTAATAAATCTTCATAAAACTTGGAGGAAAGCATAGTCCAGTCAGAGAATACAAAATAGGGTGTCAGGAGACTCATGTGGGCCTCAGCTCTGCACCGTATTTATAGTTTGTGACCCTGGAAGATGTGTGTGGCTTCTGTGGGCCCCAGGTATCTCAATCTCAAACAATGGGTTGAATGACATCACCTCTAGAATATTGCTTTAAGTTGAAAATTATATTTAAAATCAATGATCAGTGCCACAAGTGATATGAAATTATGGTGTCCTTGTGAAAAAACTAAAATGTGACCATCAATGTCAGCCTTAACCACCATTTCAAATGCCAACCTATGCTCCTATCCAGCTTAACCCATTACCAGTTTGATGAATGTCCTTTCATTTTCTGTCTTTACATTCTCGTACGTGTGGCCTCTACAATATATTTTAAATTATAGTTTGCATTTTTAAAAATAATGATCATATTGGACTATATTCTGAAAATTGGTTCCCCCTTCCTCCTGGAGACATATTAAGGAGGCCTATCCATTTCAGTACATACAGATCTAGCACATTCCTTTAATTGCAGGATGGTGCTCCCTAGGATGAATGTCATTTCCCTCCTAGAGGGCATTCATGTAACTTTCTGTGTTGTAATATCACCAACAGAGCTGCAAAGACCTTGTGCATATATGTGAGTAACTTTCTAGATTTGATATTGAATAGAGGAATCACTGGGGTATACTCAGAATATTATTTATCATTCAAATATTGATATTTTAAAAAGATTTTAGTTGGGAATTCCTTGGCAGTCCAGTGGTTAGGACTCTAACATTTCATTGCCGAGGATGTGGATTCAATCCCTGATTGGGAATCTAAGATTCCGCAAGCCACATAGCATGGCCAAAATTTTCTTTAAAAGATATTCATAATTATACCAGTAAAACAGGCAGAAGCTGGGACTACCCCCAGCAAACCAGCATGTATGATCTCCCTAGGCAAGGAGCTTGTTTGTTTATTAAAATACTTGTTCATTTGTTAAAATTTTAATAAAAAGTAACAAATGCGTTCAAAAGCAAATTGAATGAGATATTTTTAAGCTTTCAAATTCTACTATCTAAGGTTTGACTTTTTTTCTCCAAAATGAAGGATAGAATATCAAAAGCTTATGCTAATCCTCAGATGCCAGCTAAACACGTTTCCTCGCTGAAAGGCAGAATTCATTAAGAGAGGACATGCATTAGGGCAGAGTTCCTGCCAGTCCTAGGTTTGATCGTCTGCAAGCCCTCTGCCCTGGAACACAGTACCATTTTTCATTTAATGTCTCATCGCAGTTTCCAGAATGAAAGTACCAGTGAAAGAGAAAACTTGGCTTTATACAATTCGTCCTTAAAATTATCAGTCTTAGCTTCACCTCAAAGTCATCATTTTCTACATTGTTGGCCAGGATAAGGCCCTTTCTGAGTCTGGCATTATGGTTCATGTCATCGTCAATGATTTTTCCTGTGGCCTACTCCATGAACACATTCTCTTTTCTACTCTTATTTAAGCATATCTGGTTTCTTTGATACTTTCTAATCTTTCATGGCCATTAAAATCCAGCAAACAATGCTCAATTTTCACCTTATCCTACAATTACCTTGATGGGAAAACAAAGATTATCAGCAGGGCCTCACACTTAAGTAAAGAGCTTTCTTTGCAGATATAAAAGAGATATGATGGTTTCATTATCAAGTAATTTGCTTCATTGATATTCACAGGAATTAGCACTAGAGCTCCAACTTTGCATCAAAGGGAACTCTAGAATGCCTTCCTTGACTACTGGAAAAATCTATAAGCAACAAGGATTGTTAATATCAGGGAGCAAAACAAGTGGAACCAATGCATTCACTGGTACTCACTGAACTTCGGTGGCCAGCGCTCATGACTGTCATGAGAGATTAACAGTCGCACAAACATGGCCTAGTCTACCAGGGGTTTATAACACAGCTGGGAAGACAGCCCTGCTGAGAACAGCTGAAAACAAAGTCTTAAGGAGCACCTGGATAATTGCTTTACAATCCTGTGTAGGCTTCTGCCAAACATTAACATGAATCAGCCAAAGCTGCACATATGTCCACTCCCTCTTGAGATGCCCATCCACCTTCCGCCCCATCCCACCTCTCTAGGTTGTCACAGCACTCCAGGTATTATCCCCCAAGTAAACATTAAAAACAAGCAAATTATGAAAAATTGAGGAAAAATACATTATTTCCTAGTTGTATAAAAGAAAACAAACCTATCTAAGAAGCCAATGGCAGTAGAAGTAAAATAAAAGCATAAACTTTCAGTTAAAAAAAAAAGAAGCACCTGGAATCCATAGCTAAACTGGTTGCTGTGGATTTTCCTTCATTAGTAAGGCTCGGTCTTCTGTCCAAGGAAGAGCTGTGCTTTGATGCTTGACTATATCAACATCCCTTGCTTTAAACCTTGGGTAATAAGGCAACAATACAGGCACCCATCTTATGCCCAGACTCCCAGAATCTGGCATTCCTGCAATGGATAAATTTAATCTTGGATTTGGAAGAGTAAGAACAAAGATGGTTTGCATAGCTTCTGAGGAAAGTGGTTAAGAGCATGGTTCCACAGACTGACGTCTGCTTTCAAGACTTGGTTTCAAGTTTGGTTTCCATTACTTATTATTCTGGCTCCCCATGTAGCACTAGTGGTAAAGCATACACCTGCCGATACAGGAAACATAATAGACGTGGGTTCGACCCCTGGCTCAGGAAGATCCCCTGGAGGAGGCATGGCAATCCATTCCAGTATTCTTGCCTGGAGAATCCCATGGACAGAGGACCCTGGAGGGCTACAGTCCAAAGGGTCGCAAAGAGAACACAAGTGAAGCAATTTACACACACACACACACACACACACACACACACACTTAATACTCTGTGAAAAGTGAAAGTGATTCTGTAATTTGGGCATATTAATAACATTTCTACCTTTCACTTTTCTCAACTGAAAATAAAGATTAAAATAGTATTATCCTCCATCTTCTGTGTATATTTTTTGTATTTTCTGAAGATTAAATAACCTAATGTAGGCTAAATTGTTGAACTGATTCAGGCACATATAAAGTCTCAACAGCCTAGTTGTTATTATTAAAACCAATATTTCATATTTTAGAATGCTATTTAACAAATTCTAACCTAATTTAACCCATATGGTGCTGGGTAGTATTCTAAGCCTTTTAAATGTATTGATTTGTTTGATCCACTAACAATCCTACAAGAGAGGTATTAGCATTTCCTCATTTTATAGACGAAAGAATCAAGGCACAGAAAGACTGCCCAGCGGCTAGCCAGGGCCAGAGCCATGGTTCAAATCTCAGGCTCTTCACCTCTGCACTACCCTGCTCTCACCACTCAAAGGGGCACTTGGGAAGGTCTTCCCAGTTCTAGAACAGGGATAACTGGGAGGGTCAGGAACACAGTGTGACCACAGAGACATTGACCACAGGCTCTCTCCCAAGAGACTGGTCCCTTAGATTCACATGTGTGCAGACATGGATCATAAATAAAGGGTTCTGTTTTGATAAAATTACTTCACTCCACACCTGGGCATCAGATGATAGCTTGTTTACAATGGATTCTTTGTGACTCACCCTCTTGGAGGACACTCTCCTCAAAATTTCAGCAGCTTATGTCTCAGCCGGGCAGAGTGTAACATGAGAGTCAGGAAGACCTCAAATCCAATTTGAATTTTCATTTACTGCCTGGACAACCCTCTGTTCTGCCTGAAGAATTTCCCATGGTATATTTGAGTATAAACAGGAGAAAATAAGGGAGAATCAAAGATGTTTTTAAATATTTCTGATCTAGTGTGACATGTTTCTTATACTCTTACAGAATTCAGAAAAAAAAATTTTTGAAGAGTAAGATTTGCCCTGATGGATTGTTTTTTTAAACCAGATTATATTGAGGATAAAATCTTAAATCACTAAACTTGCCATTTCTTGCATTTACCAGCTCACTTTTGGTGTATCATCTAGTTCCCTGTGTGAATTCTTAAGTAAAACACTTTGATCACTCTCCCTTGGTGGTTTAATATAGCTGAATTGATTAGAATTAAAATTTTTATTAAATATTGAAAATATTAAAAAAAGAAAATATATCTATTTAATGAATGCAAGTAGGGAAAGAATCTGCTCAACTCCTGACAATGGAAGTTCTAGCTTTGTCTGTAGAAGTTTGACACTAATTGTGTACGTGTGTGTATCTATGTGTTTGAGCTCTGTCAACCCCCCACGCCATTTCTCCATATGGTCAGGCAAATTAAGAAATGAACCTAAATCATTAAAACACTCCAGTGGCTCAATTCATTAGTTAGATGACCTTGGACAAGTGATTTAATTCCTTGGGTCTCAGGTTCCCATCTGTAAAATGAAAGCAGTGGGCTAAATTAAAGGATAGAGACAACGCACAATAGAATTGATATTAGCTATTGTTCCTGTTGCTTTTGCTACTGATTTTGAGTCAAGGTTTTCAAAGTGCCAAAGCCAGCTTTAGGAACATAACAGTCAATATTAGTTCTCTCAAATATTATGCAGCCTTTATTTGCTTTTGCTCAACAGCTCTCTCTTTATTCACTTCTGATTCATTTGGCTCTTACCTGAGTAATTTCTAATTTTCTGGTTTTGTTGGGTTTTTAACTGGCACTAAATCTCCTGAAAAGTTCAAATAGTGGGGCCTCAACACCAAGCCTGGAAGAGATAGTAAACAGCGCCGGGGTGCGGACAGCTGGCTGCTGTCTGGAAGCTGAATGTGCTCTGTGTTCGCCCTGTGATGGTCCAATCTCCTCTGGGTCCACACAGTCTGTTTGTCTGGCTGCTGGCTCTAGTTCAGGAGGGGCCACGTGGTGCCAAGGCCAGCCAGTCACAGCGGTGCCAGGATACAGAGGCACTTTTACATCAGATCATTTACTCCAAGGACTGTAAAATCTAAGATGTCCACAGGGATCAGCAGATCATGTGAATGAGTTTAGCCTGACTGGGCATAGGAAGGTGTGGTGGAGGCAGAGGGGGTGAAAGGCCCCACCCCATCCAAAGGGTGCAGAATGTTCATGTCCCAGGGACCGTGGATTGATGTCTTACGGGAATGTGGGCCCAGGTCACTCCCTGAGATGCCAGAAATCCAGATGGTTTTCTATGTAGAATCTCTTGGTTTGAAAATGTTACCAATTCATTTAATTTTACAGACACTGTATAGGCCAAAGCAAAAATAACCATTTGACACATCTGCGAGTTGTCACATTCTGATTTAGCCTTGGTCTTTTGAATTTAAATGTAGTGCTTTCCAGTAAGGCCTCCCCGAGAGCGTAAGCTTCACAAAGCAGGACCCTGGAGTCTGCTTCACTGCTGTCCCTCAGGAGCGGTTCCTGACTCAAGAATGGGTGCTCGAGATCATCTCCTTTCACAAGGAAGGAACCACCGAGATTAACTGAAGAAAGGTGGGGAAGAAAAAGCCATTGATAGTTTATACAAAAGGATGGCATAAGGTTACTTGAGCTTTAGAACAGCATAGCATGAGGGAAGCATCAGGTTGAGAATCAACAAATCATGGACATTGGAGGAAAGCAGGTGAGAAATAACAAGGAGCTTGGCTGGAGGCAGTTCTTGCTTCAGAGGACTGCCCTCAGGGTGTAAAATCCAGAAGACACCCCAACCACAGGGCTTCTGAGAAATGAGGGCATGCATTTGGTTTTTTCAGTCAGAAGCTTCATTTGAAAGGCATCCTCAGAAAACCCAAGATGTCAACCAACCTGTTGTGCGGCAGGTTGGTGGTGTGATAGATGCAAGCTTTCTGAAACTATTTCCTCATCCGTAGAAATGGACATGATCCTTCCTACTTTATCATTTGGCAGTCCAAACTGAGGATTAAAAGATGATGTTCTCAGAGCCTCTTGCTCAGTATACAAAAAGTCCTTAAATGGGATTGACATTGTGGTTATTATAATATCTAAGCATCAAATCGCTCAATGTTAAAACGAGAGGGTAAAAGCAGTGCCATCATTCCTAGACCTATGTTGGGGCTAGAAAATGTCTAAGCAGAGGCCATGATAAGACCACACCATCTACACTGAACTCAAAACCAAAGTTAGAAATATCTCTGCTCATAAATTAACCACTCCCAGAAAAAGCTACAAAATCATAGGGAATTTCAATATGCTTGCTGGTTTTTGTTTTATTTAAAATTTTCTAGAGCTCCTGTTAGGCAATACATTTAGGTGCCATCTTCTGAACAGTCAAAGAAACGGGTTGACAAGAGGCCCAAGCTGTGCTCTACTGTCAGGGGCTTCCTTGGCGAGGAGGCTGCTCTATCCCCAAGGTGTTCTGCGGAACATAAGAGGCCAGAGGAATCATAACCAGGTTCTCCCGAGGCTCTGTGCTGTCCTGACCATACATCAGACTGATAGCTAAGACTCAGGAGGAGTGGAATTTACGTGAAGCGACTTTGTATACAAAGAGAAAGGTTGTCTCTACTCTTAGGATGAGTACAGCCAAACAGTTTCTATCAGTAGCCGCAAAGCTCTATAAACTTCAATAGCACATTCCGACTCCCCTAGCACACTAATGAAACTGTAAAAGTATAGCTGTCCTTTAATGTTTGTGCCTGAAGTGATGACCTGTTTCAAATGGCAGGAAACTGAAGACAACATTTTAATGGGTGTGACGGCATTCAGAAAGAAGCCTCGGTGTCTAATGAGAGTTGAGCAGGCAGTACAATTGAGGAACAATTTACTACCAAGAAATCAATTTGAAAATTCCATACAAGATTATCACCCATTAAATTGTCTTTCTTCAAAACTGCAGGCCCTAAAATGTTACTTCTGGACAAGAAATTTTACAAACAACAAATGCTAATTAAGTAATCTATTCAAGTGAGTTGATTGAAAGAGAAAAGGAATTACCTCCTGTGGAAAAATCTCAACACCCCAGCTATATTGTCGCTGCTGCTGCTGCTTTTGGTCTTTGCTCTTTATGAAAAACTAAGAGACACTGGGCAGGATACTGGGCCACTCCATTTCCCTGTCACCTTCACACACTATGGACGCAACGTAATGTGAACGGCTATACACACAACACACGCACACAGTCCCCACCACACACGGTGGCGCGTAAACAATTCTGTCTCTGATGTAAGAATTTAAGTAGACACAGACAGTTCTGTAGCATAGCCCATAGTTAAAAAGGTAGAAGAGAATGGTGACATCTGAAAAAGATCCACTATAAAAACACATACTCATCATACAATGTAAGGCGAATTTGTGTGGGGCTAAGAGTAAGACCCTTGGCAAACAGAGGAACAATCCTTAAAGCCAGCAGAAAACACAATTAAGAAAGGGCGTGGAAATAAGATGTCCCCTTCAGCCAAGGAAACCAATAGGCTTTGTAACCAAAAACAAAGAGTGGCCTGGCCTACCGCTAAAACAAAAAGACGTGGAGGCAGAGGAAAGCACAGTCACTTTTCTCGTGCCCAGGGTCCCTCACGTCAAGTCTTTCGGTACATGCTGTTTTCTAACAGAGCGGGGTGTTTCCTTTAGTTTTTCCTCAGCTTGGTGCACATGGGTACCCAGTTGGTCAGGCCGTCTGATCTCAGGGACCTTGGATGACCACACCGGACTAGAGAAGACACCAATTCTGACCCAGAAAACAGCATGGGGAAGAAAGCAAAAAGACCTTTACTAGCCCTGTTGCTCCTTGGAAGTAAAGACAACGGGGCATTATTTCCACGCCAGTGGATGAGAACACACAGCCCGCTGTTTCCTTTCCCGGTGGCTGTGCTTCCCAGGGCGCCTGTGGGTGGAAGTGCTGACTGCAGACACCGCCTGTCTTGTGTTGGTTTTGCCTTTAGGCAAAGGGCATGGAGTCCATTTTTACCACTCGTGTAGCACCCGCTTCTTGGCTAATTATGGGAACGTTTCACATTGTGCCCTTTAACTTGAACATAGACAGAGAAGGATTGAATATGAGTATTGATTTAACATCATGTGAAATTAAGCCTGAAGGACATTATGTCCTCATAAAGCATAATTACTCCTAAAGTTTTATCTCAAACTGTCTCAGAGGAACTTTCACCAGCAGGTCATAAACAGACTTGGAAAAATGTCACTGGCCATATTAAATATCCCCTAGTCTAGACTGGGAGGGCAATTTATGCACAACCAAGTAGGGTGAGACCAGCTCTTGGCTCTCAAGGTTCCATGGCCCCGACAGCTTGTGAGCACCACAACATGAAGGGAGAAGAGAAGAGGGGGTTCTCTGATCAACAGTTTGTATGAGATCTGTGTGTGTGCAGAATGCAGCATAGTTTAATAAGGATCTGAAAAAGGCATACAGCTTTTAAATTAATAATAATCTTTCTTTTCTAATCCTTCACTTCTGAGCATAGCACATGCCTGACCTATTACATAAATTAACCAAAGAGGAGACATTTTGTCAGTGTAAAATAAAATGAAATAAGAATACTAAGGAAGGAATAAATCCAGAAAAGAAGTTACTGAGATACTAGCAGTCAGAACCACACTTGCATGAAAGTTTGCCAGTGAGTATCAACAAAGGTATAGATTTTTCAGTAGTCATGTATGGATGTGAGAGTTGGACTATAAAGAAAGCTGAGCACTAAAGAATTGATGCTTTTGAACTGTGGTGTTGGAGAAGACTCTTGAGAGTCCCTTGTACTGCAAAGAGATCCAACCAGTCCATCCTAAAGGAAATCAGTCCTGAATATTCATTGGAAGGACCGATGCTGAAGCTGAAACTCCAATACTTTGGCCACCTGATGTGAAGAACCAACTCACTGGAAAAGACCTTGATGCTGGGAAAGATTGAAGGCAGGAGGAGAAGGGGACAACAGAGGATGAGATGGTTGGGTAGCATCACTGGACATGAGTTTGAGTAGGCTCTGGGAGTTGGTGATGGACAGGGAAGCCTGGCGTGCTGCAGACCATGGGGTCACAAAGAGTCAGACACGACTGAGTGACTGAACTGAACTGATCAACAAGAGTAGAAATACTTCTCGAGGGGGAGGGACCTGAGAATTTTGCTTGTAACTCTCAACATCAGGTGACTCACAATCACCCCCAATATATGAAGGGTTCAGAGACTGTGCCTTGTCCAAGATTTTGCCCAGGGACCAGATGGCTAAACCACTCTGGATGATCAACATTGTGAGTATGTTGTATAGGGCCTGTGGTCTGAGAAAGATACCAGAGACAGAGGGCCACCTGGCATGTTCTCTGGAAAGCTGAGACCCAAAAAGGCCACAGCCATCAGTCCAAATTCCCAGATCCTGCTTGAAACTGCCTCTTTCTCCCCTTAGGATTGTAGCTGGAGGTGTGATGGTTCATCCTGGGGATGTGGTTATCATGCTCCTCTCTAGGTTATCTGCTGTGAACGTGGCATACAGTTTTACTCAGGGCTAAACACATAGGCTACAAACCTCAGAGATGTTCCCCAGTATAAAGGGGCATGACGCTGAAAACAGGTCAGTGGTGTTTTATGAATTAGGCCTGAGAAAAAGTAAGCATGTCTCCAACTATAGGCAGCACAATCAATCTGCTGATCTTTCTTAAAAAGTTAAAAGAGTAAGCAATAAATCAACAGTGAGGGGTAAGTACTTCACCATCAAACTCTCTTGAGATGCAATTTTAAATGACTTCATAGTGACCTTGCCTACATAATTTCAGGGCTCAAAAGACATTTTCCTCAGATCTTCCAAGCAGCAACTCTCTTGGAAAAGTGTCCCACTTTCCTCAGCGGGCTACTTCTAACAATCAGATGCCTGTATGAAGACATTCCTCTATCTTGTAAATGGACAGACTTGAGATATGGATTTTTGATTGCAATTATCTGAAGCTGAGAAAGCCATCTGGGCCAGGAAGATGTGTCATTAGAACATATGGTTCAACGAACACCAAGCTGCAGACATGGAGATAAGCGGGGCTCTAGTGCCATTCAGAGTGCCTTTAAGCGTCATTACTGCTGCTCCACGGCAAACTTGATCCAAATGCTGAGAGAAAGCCACCCTGTTGGCTTGTAGAGTCGTAAAGAAACAATGCTGGTGCAGAGGTTGAGTGACATTTTGTAACTCAAGCTGTACAAGGAGCAATTGTGTGATAGGAAAGAAAAGCATAGAGGATTAGGCCAAGGAAAGAGCTTGGTGATATTTAGCCTAAAATATGTCTTGTGAGATCCTGCTATTGTTTATCCACTCAGATCCTGCCAAAGCTCCAAATATTAATGATGGTAATCCTTGTAAGTGAAGATTCTGCAGTGTATCTTATTCAGCGTGTCTTATTCATTGACTTTGGGGTAGACTCAAAGTCCTTACTTTTATCGAGGATTCATGATATAGAATAGAGTCAATATATGGGTTTGAAGAGCAGATTTGAATTTTGAATTATTGCTCTGCTAGTTAGAAGATGCATATGTTGGTTAAGTAACTAAACCTCAGTTTCCTCATCCATAAAATGGAGAAAATAATACCTACCCTGCAAGATTGTCATAAAGATTTGAACAAGGAAACAGGAGCTTACTCAAACTCATGTCCATTGAGTCAGTGATGCCATCCAAACATCTCATCTTCTGTCATCCCCTTCTCCTCCCACCTTCAATCTTTCCCAGCATCAGGGCCTTTTCAAAAGAGTCAGTTCTTTTGCATCTTATAATACGATGTTATCAACTATAATCACTATGTTATATATTAGATCCTCAAACCTTATTCATCATATAGCTGAAAATTTTTACCCTTTGTACCAACCTCTCCCTATTTCTCCCATCTCCTAGATCCTAGAAACCACTTTTCTACTCTTTGTTTTTGTGAATTCAAGCTTTTAGACTCTACATATAAGTGATATTATGCAGTATTTATCTTTCTCTATTTCCTATTTCATTTAGTATAATGCCCTTCAGATTCATCCATGTTGTTGCAAATGACAATATTTTCTCCTTTTTAAGGCTGAATAATATTTCATAGTGTAGACATACCACATATTCCTTATCCATTCATTTCTCAACAGATGCAGATTATTCCCGTACCTTGGCTGTTATGAATGATGCTGCTGTAAACATGGGGGTACAGTTACCTCTTGGAGACAATGGTTTTATTTAATTTGGATATATATCCAGAAGTGGAATTGCTGGATCATATGGTGGTTCCATTTTTAATTTCTTAAGGAAACTTCACATGTGTTCCCTACTGGTTGAACCAGCTTACATTCCCACCAACAGTTCACAGTTTCCCTTTGCTCCATATCTTCACCAATACTTGTTAGTCCTCATCTTTTTGATAACAGCCATTCTAACAGGTGTGAGATGACATCTCATTCAATTTTGATTTGCATTTCCTTAACACTTGTTATGATGAGTACCTTTTCATGTACCTGCTGGCCATCTGTATGCCTTCTTTGGAAAAAATGCCTATTCAGATTCTCTGTCCATTTTTTAATTGGGCTATTTATCATTTGGCTCTTGAGTTGTATAATATCCATATGCATTTTGGATAGTAATCCCTTATCAAATATGTGCCTTGCAAATATTCTCTCCTATTTCATAGGTTTCCTTTTCATTTTGTTGATAGTTTCCTTTGCCTTGCAGAAATCTTTTAGTTTGATGTAGTAGCACTTGTTATTTTAATTTTTGTTGCCTTTATTTTTTCAATTTTTCAAATTCAAAAAAAGCATTGCCAAGATCAACGTCAAGGAGTTTATCCCTTATGGTTTCTCCCAGGAGTTTCATAGTTTCAGGTCTAATGTTCAGATCTTTAATCTGTCTTGAATTGATTTTGGGGTGCGATATAAGATGTGTGCTTAGTCGCTCAGCCTTGTCTGACTCTTTGCGACCCAATGGACTGTAGCCTACCAGGCTCCTCTGTCCATGGGGATTCTCTGGGCAAGAATGGGAGTGGGTTGCCATGCCCTTCTCCAGGGGAGCTTCCCAACCCAGGGGTTGAACCCAGATCTCCCCCATTATAGGTAGATTCTTTACCAACTGAGCCACCAGGGAAGCCCAAGAAAACTAGAGTGGGTACCCTATCCCTTCTCCAAGGGATCTCCCTAAACCAGGAATCAAACCGGGGTCTCCTGCATTGTAGGCAGATTCTAGAAAAAGAAAGTGATGTCGCTCAGTTGTGTCTGACTCTTTGTGACCTACCAGTCTCCTCTGTCCATGGGATTTTCCAGGCAAGAATACTGGAGTGGGTTGCTATTTCCTTCTCCAGGAGATCTTCCCGACCCAGGGATTGAACCCGGGTCTCCCACATTATAGGCAGACACTTTACCGTCTGAGCCACCAGGGAGGGAAGTCCAGGCAGATTCTAATACGGGTCCAATTTCATTCCTTTGACAGTGGCTGTCCAGTTTCCCCAACACTATTTATTGAAGAGACTATCCTTTTCCATAGTATTTTCTTAGCTCTTCGGTCAAATTAATTGAACATATATGCATGAGTTTACTTTTGGCTCTCTAATCTGTGCCACTGATCTATGTGTCTGCTTTTCCTCAGACACTGCTTTGCTTCCTGCGGCCTTTAATAAACCCTGAAGTCAGGGATTGTGATGCCTCCTGCTTTGTTCTTCTTTGTAAAAGTTTCTTTGGCTATTTGGGAAATTTTGCAGTTCCATATACATTTTATAAGTCTTTTTAAATTTTTTTTTATTTTTTATTGAAGGATAATTGCTTTACAGAATTTTGCTGTTGGATCGAACCTGTAGATTGCTTTGGGTAGCTTTTTTTACAATACTAATTCTTTCAAACCATGACCAGAAAATATCTTTCCTGTTTATTTATGTCCTGTTCAACTTCTCTAATCAATGTCTTGTGGTTTTCAGTATACATATCTTACATCATACCCAAAAATCAAGGAGAAGGGGGCGGCAGAGGATGAGATGGTTAGGTTAGCATCGCCAATTCAATAGACATGAATTTGAGCAAATTCTGTGAGTAGTAGAGGACAGAGGAGCCTGCCATGCTGCAGTTCAGGGGGTTGCAAAGAGTTGGACACAACTTACTGATTGAACAACACAACAACAACAACTTTGGGTTTAGTTTGTTCTTATTCTACTTTCTGAGGTATAAAGCTGTTGTTTATTTGAGACCTTCCTTTTTTCTTAATGTAGCCATTTATCACTATAAAATTCCCTTTAGAACTTCTTTTGTTGAATCCCAGCAAGCACTGCATCAGACATTGTGCTAGGTACTTCCTACCCATTTCACTTATTATTCTTCACAGTACTTTGAGGAATTTATTATTGCTATTTATTATTATCATTTTACAGATGCGAAGACTAGGTTTCAGAGAGGTTTAGCAACTTGCTCATGGTCACACAGTTAATAATCAGTGGAGTCAAGATACAACCTCAAGGATGTCTTACTCCTAAATCTGTACTCTTAAAATGTCCTCAGTACTGATTCAATAAAATGCATTGGAAGTGGAAAACAAAAACAAAAAAAATCACATACATTTTATTACGCTGTGCTTCCACTTTCATTTGTCTCAAGATATCTTTTAATTTCTTTGTTGACTCATCGGTTGTTCAGAAGCAATACTGTTTAATCTCTACATATTTGTGATTTTTCCAGTTTTCTTCGTGAGGTTGATTTCTAGCTTCATACCACTGGTGGCTGGAGAAGATGCTTGATATGATTTCAATCTTAAATTTATTGGCTTGTTTTATAGCCTAGCATATCATCTATCCTGGAGAATGTTCCATGGGTGCTTGAGAAGAATATGCATTCAGCTACTATTGGATGGAATGTTTCTGTATATGTCTGTTAGGTCCATCTGGTATATGTATTTCAAGTCCAATCATGATTTCAGCTTTCAATAAGTTACTTTTCTTGGGGAAGCAAAAGCACTATCCTATATACTTTGAGGACTTTTTTCCTCTTAGCATATGGGAGCTTATTTGTGTTCCTTTCTCTGTTGCTTCCAACCTCATCTCATAACTTGGGGACCACATTCAGAAGACCAAATGTTCTGATTTGGGAGTCAATTTTAAAGCATAGAACAGAAGGAAGCATATTCTTAAAGTTTTTATGAATATATCTATATGTCTTAACGGAGAAGGCAATGGCAACCCACTCCAGTACTCTTGCCTGGGAAATCCCATGGACAGAGGAGCCTGGTAGGGTACAGTCCATGGGGTCATGAAGAATCTGACACAACTGAGCGACTTCACTTTCACTTCTCACTTTCATGCACTGGAGAAGAAAATGGCAACCCACTCCAGTATTCTTGGCTGGAGAATCCCAGGGATGAGAGGGTGGTGGGCTGCTGTCTATGGGGTCGCAGAGAGTCGGACACAACTGATGTGACTTAGCAGCAGTATATGTCTTAAAGTTTGTATGAATATGTCTATATGTCTAAATCACAATTACATTTGCAAATGGCACAAGAACCACATGTGTTTATATATTTTATTGATTTTCCTCAGCTGTTAAAAATATTTTAATAAATCTAGTTGCTACCAAAGGACCAGTTCTAAAAATAAAGCCCAGCTTAAACTAAAGATGAAGCTATTAACATTTGTCCTGCAGCCTGTAAGACTCTAATGAGTTCCTTTCCAGCATTAGTGAACTTAAACCTTAACTGAAATGGGGCTGCAAACCCATTGGGGCTTCCACTGTCCTGTTGTTCATTAAAAGTTTTCCTGGAGATGGCTTGATTAAACTGTTCCATCACAGGTTCTTAGATGACGACAGAGTAAACAGGATGCAAACACAACACTTCATAAAGGACTTGGAATATTTTATAGAAGCAAAATGCTTCAGATAGAAGCTACACAAGAGATGTTTAGTGATGGAGACAGGGCGATGGCATGCACTGATGCTCTATAGCAGGCTTTCTCAACTCAAGTCTATTGGCATTTGGGGCCAGATAATTCTTCACTGTAGAAGGCTGTCCTGGAGGGTGTTTAGAATACTCTGGCCAGATGCCAATAGCAATCTCCTCCCAGTTGTGGCAACCAAAGATGCCTCCAGACTTTCCAAAATGTCCCCTGGGGTTCAAAAATTGCCCCTGGATGAGAACCACTGTTCTAGAGACAGTCAAGCCTGGTTCAATTCCCCCTCTGCCATTTTCCAACTGTGTGACCTTGAGCAAGGATTTGACCTCTCTGAGCCTTAATTCGGTCATGTATAATATAGAGATAATTGCACTTTCAATTGCAATTTCAATTATATTGGGTTGTTGTGAGGATTAAATTAGATAATGCATGCAAAGCATTTACTATAATGTCTGGTAAATACTCTTCACTAAGTGGTAGTTTGGTAGTTACATTATCATTAACTACTTTGACTTTCTAAAATGTTTCAAGCAAACAGGCCAGACTCTAGCTCCTTCTCTGCATGAGCCCAATTATCAGGCACTTGGTCCGAACAGAATAAACAAACAAGCAGAGCGGCCAAAAGAACCTCCCTCCAGGAAATGCACTGTTACTGCCCCCAGATCAAAGCAGCGTCTCCTATGATCAGGCTTGCTGATAAGACCTGGACAAACGTGATTTATTACTGGGATTCCTAAGAATGGATGCAAACCAAATGCAAAATCAAGTTGCCTGTCAATAAAGCAAAAAATGATTTCATTAGTGACCAAAGTGCCTCAATGGCCATCAGATGTGGCCCCCAAAAGCATTTCCAGCCACATCTTTTGCTTCATTTTTAAAATTTTTATTTACCCATTTATTTTTATTTTTGGCTGTGCTGGGTCTACACTGCCGTGCATGGGCTTTCCCTGGTTGCGTGAGCCGGGGCTCCTCTGCTTTAAGGTGTGTGAGTTTCTCACTGTAGTGGCTTCTCTTGTTACAGAGCACAGGTTCTAGGTACGCGGGCTTCAGTAGTTGTGGCTCATGGCCTAGCTGCTCCTGCACACGTGGGGTCTTCCTGGACTAGGGATCGAACGCGAGTCACCTGCATCAGCAGACAGATTCTCAACCACTGGACCACCAGGGGAGTCTTGCTTCATTTTGATTGGAGTTTCTAAAACCTCACATTTACATGTGCACATCGTCAGCTCTGCAGGACTGTGACAGATGGCAGACTCCATGAGGAAGGGGCTCTGCTCACTGCTGTGCTTCCAGTGACAAGGACAGTGCCCATCTCAGAGAAGGATCCAATAAATACCTATTGAATGAAGGTATTTCCCTCCAACCAGCATTTATGTTCTCAGCAACCTGAGCACTGCCCTTTCACACACTCCAGCAGGAGAGAGTTGGCTGGGAGTCTTTTATCCTCAGTCTCTAAATTGCCTATAATCTTTACAGAGCTTAAACTTAAGACTGCTCCTTATTCTTTCAGACATTAAAGCAAGGAGGGGAGGGATGGTTTGCCTCTGGGAGGCTGATTTGGTAGAAAGACAAAGTGTTTTGGTGACTGGCTGATCCCAGCCCCAACATTTATTGGGTGTGTGACCTTGGACAAGTTAATTCATCACTTTAAAACTTGCTTTCTGGAACTTCCTGGTAGTCCAGTGGTTAAGACTCTATGCTTCCAATGTGAGGGGTGCAGGTTCCATCACTGGTCAGGGAACTAAGATCCCATATGCCACATGGCATGGCAAAAGTGGAAGTGAAGTCGCTCAGTTGTGTCCGACCCCCAGTGACCCCATGGACTGCAGCCCACCAGGCTCCTCCATTCATGGGATTCTCCAGGCAAGAGTACTGGAGTGGGTTGCTATTTCCTTCTCCAATGCATGAAAGTGAAAAGTGAAAGTGAAGTCACTCAGTCCTGTCCGACCCCTAGCAACCCCATGGACTGCAGCCCACCAGGCTCCTCCATTCATGGGATTTTCCAGGCAAGAACACAGGAGTGGGTTGCCATTTAAAAAACAAACAAAACAACAACAAAAAAAACCACTCAATTTCCTCTTCTGTTAAAACTGAGGATGACAGGAGCAGCCGCAAAGGTTGTGGCAATAACTGAGATGAATCATCACTTGGTGGCTAGTATTTACTGAATGCTGGCCATAAGTATACACTGCCTGGTGTGGTCCTTTGACTACCATACGAGTTAGCACTGTTATCATCCCCATTTTACATACGATAAAACTGAGGCGCTCTCTTAGCAAGCCAAAAAGCCTTTATCTGATCTCAGAACTTTCTGACTATCCAACACCCTTTCCACAAGGCCTAGTATGTGGGAAACACTCAGTATTTATTGAATGAATGAAGGAAGGAATTAATTAATTAAGGAAAAGAAGGTCAAACTCAAGCCTGCTTAGTAACTCTTCATGTGAGAAAAACATCTTCATATTCACTAGCAATTAGTATCCCATCTACTTCGACCAACACCTGCTGAGATGTTAAACCTAGTAGAAAAGAAAATGCTTATGGGTAAAATGGCTTTCTGAAGACAACAGACATTTTAGATATAGTCAGGTTCAAGGGAGCTGCTTTTAGGAAAACAATTTGACTCTGCAAATGAATGTTTAGCTATCCTCTTGTCAGAAAGTAAGCACTGCCTGACTGCTATAGTTTTCCCAAAGTGCTCTCATTTCATTCAAGTCTGAAAAGGACAGAAGAGCCAAGTTACAGCAGAGGTGGGCACGGCCCCCGTGAGTGATCTGGACCTCCTGGGCATAGATGCCACCGTTGTGCTGGCCACCTCCTGAGGGACCCTCTGCCATAGCACAGGATACAGCACGTTTGTCCAGTCCCTGCCTGCACCTCACCACTTTAGTTTGATTCTAGACATCACATAAGCCTAAACACAGGACCTGAGCAGCGAGTCATATGATTCTGGAAGCAGTGGGGCATTTCATCACTTCCAACCTGCCAGAGAGAATTGAGCTCTCAATACACTTGGTGCCTGGCAGCCTGGAGCTACTTATATTTAGGAGTCAGTCTCAAGTCAGAACTTGCAGAAAGGAGAACCCAGAGATTGCAAAGGGGCAACTTTCAGATGATTTGGTTTGCCCCTCAAATTATTTAAAATTTTTAAATTAGTAACCACCCATTAAAAACTGGAATATTTAGCATTAAATTCTGGCTTCTGAAAAAATCCTTGGCTCTAATAATGCAGGACCTGGATATCATTCAACAATGAAGGCTGACACTATGTCATTTTTCTCTCTTCCGATCTTTCTCTCAGCCTGCTTCATTCATTTACCCTGAAGACATCTGAATTTGTAGTCCTTCCTAAAGCCATCTCAGGAAATAATAACAATAATGGTTCCTCACATCTACCAAACACTCTGCACAGCCTCACTTGATTCTGACCACAGCACTGTGAGAGGGTTATGACTAGTATCTCTGCTTTGTAAATAAGTAATCAAGGCTCAGAGAGGTTCGGTCACTTGCTCAGGGTGACACAGCTGGAATCAAACGGTGTCTCTCTGGTTCCAGAAGCCACTTCCTTCCCTAACATTGAACCGCTTTGGTTGGGAAACAACTGCAAAGGTGCGGGCATTCTCCCATGAAGATAGATCCTCATTAGAAGAGGTTTGGGGGTTAAGAAACCCACAAATTAGCTCCATAATATGTTCCTGATGGAAATCCCAATGTGGTTAATATACTTAATGCTTGGTGAGCTGAGGCTACCCAGCATCTGTATCAGACAACTGCTGCCACTTAAATGATGGAGAGCTTTCTTAACTGACTGAAGAGCCCTCACAAGGGGAAGAATCAGTTGGGAGGCCCCCAAGAAAAGGGTGAGGCAAGGGGGTTTCTGGGGTCACCAGCACCCTAAAGGCCCGTGACCCCTGCTGACCTCGCCCCATCCCCTCCTACAGACCCTCCTCCTGCCCACCTGCCTCTCTGCCTCACCACTCCCACTGAGGAGAGGCTGCCCGGAAGTGAGACTTTAAGGTGTGTTTGTACACACTGCTAGAAACCTCACAGATGGGCAGATGGGAGCAAGGAGTTCTTTAAAAAACAAAACACACCTCAACTACTTGGCAAGCTCAGAGTGAAAAGGAGAGACAGGTTCTATGAAGATGCAAGAAAAAACCCTCCTCAGAGTCAAACCACTTCCTGGGAGCCAGCTCACCACGCCTCTTGCTAAAGATGCTATCAGCACATCACAGTCACCCAAGACTCGTACAAAAGATCAGACTGCCCCAGACAGCTTCTTCTTAATACCTTCTCTTCCCCTCAAACCCAGGCGGGCTCTCATAGTCCTCAGGATGTGATCTGAACTCCCTGAGAGCCTTATCTCTGTTCTCATGACTTCCCTAAGTGCTTTCTACTCTCCAGTTCCTCTGAAGAAGCTGCTGTCTTATTTCTTCAGTTGGAAGGCGTCCTGTCCAGTATTTCCTGAAGTGAGTTCCTTCCTCGTTGCCCCACTGCTGCCACCCCCAACCCTTCACCTGGCTAAGTCCTGCTTATTTTCCACACTCATACTTAATGTCTAGCCCTTTGAAGAGACTCCCCTACCCTCAGTACCTCACACTCAGGCCACAACAAAAGCATATCAGGGATGCCTGCCAGTCCCATGGACTCCTACAGCTTGTGGCTTCTTCATGCTGGGTACTTATCACACCACACTTTCTTTTTTTTAAAGATTTTTCTTGATGTGGACCATTTTTAAAGTCTTCACTGAATCTAGTACAATATCATTTCTGTTTTATGTTTTGGTATTTTGGCTACGAGGCATGTGAGATATTAGCTCCCCCACCAGGTATCAAACCCATACCCCCTGCATTGGAAGGTAAAGTTTTAACCACTGGGCCACCAGGGTAGTACCTGCATTTTTTTTTTTAATTTTATTTTATTTTTAAACTTTACATAACTGTATTAGTTTTGCCAACTCTCCCACTATACCGTGAACTCTGGGGCAACATTTCACCTCACTGTTGCATCCCAGTACACATCACAGTTCCAGCAGATCAAAGATGCTTGAGAAGCATTTGAGGAAGGAATCTGTGAATGGGAGGAAGGTTCTCCACTCTCTAAAACAATCAACATCAACTGAGAATCTTAGTTCCCAAATGACCCCACCCCACAGAACCTCAGTAGCATGCAACCTATAGAACAGCAGAGACTCAGTATTTCCTACTTTTCTCAACCCAGGCCATGGCCTCTCCCTCTAGGGAGCCACTCTACCTGACTTCATCACATAGAAGCTGAGAGCATGAGCTCTGGAGAGTTAAGTCTCTGGGTTCAAACCCCTTTGTGCTACTTCCTGCCGTGGGAGCTTAGCAAAGTCACTCCACTTCTCTGTCTCAGCTTCCTAAAATGGGGTTTGCCGTGTAGTTTGAGGATTAGATGAAATAGCATTCACAGCCTTTAAAAGAACACTTGGCACACAGTAGGCGCTCAGTGATGCTATTTATTAGCATGCCTCTTCACTCCTGTGAGAGCTGGTCTCGACACTTCATCAGCTCCATAGTGGGGGAGCTAACACATGCTTGGACCAACCTGTCATGACTCTCCTGTACTTCCCTTGGTCGGTTTGGTGTTTCTGTGGTGTTTGCCCTGATGGATTGCATAATCCCCGAAGGTCAAGAACCACTCCCATTTGTGTCACGGCGTAACCCTGCATGAGAGCTGGAGAACCACACAGCTTGATTGATTGCACATCTGGGTGATCCTTGTCTCCCGAAGGCTGATGCCTTAGATGGATGGCATGCCGCCCAACACGCATGCCCTAAACATGAAGGCAGGAGAAGATGTCACTGCCCCCAGCAAACTGCCACAGCACAGAAGAAGGGGGTGACTCTTCTTATCAAAAGATGTACGCACACATCGTGGTTACATCATAGCCCATGGCTGAAATGATTCAGAAAATCCTACAAATGTCTTTCGAAAATCCTGATCTGAAGCTGTCAGTTTGTTCTTGTATAAACATTTTTTTCTTAGAACAACCAGAAAATTTGTTTTAAAACACAAATGTTCTCATGCTTCTTTCTCCCTTTTTCTCTCTCTCACACACACACTGTTTAAAACTTCTGCTTTCAGAATCAACTGAAAGACTTACCACAACCTTCAGCATCAGCTCTGCTGCTCCTGCCTACCTCCTCAGGGCTAGCCTTGACCTGCTCCCTGGGCTCTGGCCATGAAGGACATTCTGTAGCTATTACACAGGCCAAGTACCTCCTTGCCTCTGGGGCAGTATACACGGTATTCTTCTGCCCGAAACACTGCCCTTCCATACCCATCTGCTCACCTAGACAACTCCCCGCATCCCTCCTGAGCTCAAACATCACCGTCTCAGAAAGTACTTCCCTAACCCAAATGTAAATTTGGTCTCCCTGTTATTCTCCCTGAGGACTCCATCTTTTCTCACAATACTTAGCACATCTTATAATTATTTGTGTGTTTGTTTGCTTAACATTGACCTTTCCTACCCAAAGCTAAGTTCTGAAATGGGCAGGACCATGACTGCTTGCCATCACAGGTTTATCCCAGGGTGGTCCCCCAGTGCCAGACACATGGTGAACTCCCAGTCTACTATTTTCTTGTCTTTATCAACTTCCTTACAAATTCCAGAGTAGCTTTTATGCGCATCTTGATAATTGGAAATAATCTTTTTCAGTTTTTTCACCATCAAGCTCCTTTGTGTTGCTTCCTCTCTCCCAATAGACTTCATGTATTGAAAGATAGCGGGTAGCAAACTCTACATATTAAGTCATAATTAACTTACTTTATCACCATACTCATCAAAGGAGTACATAACTCTTAATTAAAGCTTCTAATTAGTAGCAGTGGACAAAGAAGATGGCATTCTTGACGTAATTACGGCCAAATCAGAGAAACAGTAGCTCCAGAAGATCTGTTTGGCCTACAAAGTCCTTCATGCCCTGCCTCCTGCAAGCCAGTCTTCCTGACAATTGCCTCATGCCCTTGTCCTGCCAAGAACCTAAGTTCAGGTCGAGGGAACATCATTTATTTCCCTGTCTAGACTAGACATAATTTTTAGTCTGCTACTTCCTTTATCTTCACCTGCTTGAACTCCTATTCATCCTAAAAGCTCAAGGGTCCCCTCCACCAGGAAGCATTTCCCCACTCCAGTAACAGTAGGCACTCCAAAGGTACATTTCCACAGTGGAAAGTAAAAGTCGCTCAGGTGTGTCTGACTCTTTGTGACCCCATGGACTGCAGCCTGCCAGGCTTCTCTGTCCATGGAATTCTCCAGGCAAGAATACTGAAGTGTGTACCCATTTCCTTCTCCAGGGGGTCTCCCCCACCCAGGGATCGAGCCTGGCTCTCCCGCATTGCAAGCACATTCTCTACTGTCTGAACTCCCAAGGAAGCCCCTCATTTCCACAGTACCCCGACCCTGCTTACAGCTGGCCTCTTATCATACTGTCTGTAACTTGCCCACTTCATCCTTTAGACCTGAGAACATTAAGGTACTCCTAATGTTCCACACAGTATTTGGCACATAGCAGATGTTTGATAAAAGGAGAGAAGGGATTAAAGAAGGAAAAAAGAAAAGGAAAAGAGAGTTTGTGGCTTCTAGTCTTGGGGGGAAAAGATAAGATCTTTTGGGAAAATTCCATCATTTTAGTGGAAAGAAATGACATAATTGAAAATCAAAACCAATTAGTATATGATTAAGGCAGAGATCTGATAACATTAATTAGGGTTGTAGCAGTCCAGAATATTTTTTCTGGGAAATCTGAGACAAAGAAAGTAAGACAAACTTCTGAAGTTTTTTTAAAAAGGCACAGCATAAACACAGGGGAGATTCACTGCTTAGGAAGTCTTTATGTGTCAATAAGGAATAGAGAGGGGCACAGTGAGCCTCCCCTTTGACAGCAACATCTTCCCTGAACAAAATGTGATATGTGGAGAGATGCTTTCCCAGGACGCTAATCTCAAACGAAAGTAATTTAAAGTCAAAGGCCTTCTCAGACCTGCTCCAGACTCAAGTCTCCAAATAGCTATGCACAGCCCAAGACAAAAATTCATATTCTCCATTACTGATCTTTTGGCCCCTCTAGCTATCCATAGACCCACTCAAGGAGGGCAAGACTGGCTCATTTCTGACACACATTGGGATTTGTGGCCATTGATTTCAGTGCTGACTTAGCATCATATTTCTAAGTAGATGGTACATGGGCTCTTCCACCATGGTCTTATTCTACCTGTCTCTGCAGGGAGAAAGCCAGGAATACTGGCTCCATTCACGGATAATGAAATAGAAGCCTCAAGACAGGGTATCGGCCACTCTCCGCATCAGAAGCCCTTGTTCTACCTAATGAGCCGTTCTGTGAGGGCGTCCTCAGTGCTGGGGAGGGTGTTCAGTTTCCTTTGGTTCAGTTTGGCAGTCATTTTGGCATCATCATCCTCATTACTAACACTTACTGACATCTTATTAAATGCCTGGCACCGTGTCTTATCATCTCTCTTCATCTACACATTAGTCATTTCAGGTAGGTCCCTTTTACTTACAATTTTGCATTTTATATAATTGGAAACCAAGGTACATAGATCATACACCATTCACCCAAACAAGATTTCAAACTCAGATCTTTCCGACTCTACAGCTTGAGTTCTTAACCACTGGGCACTATTGTTGAAACCACTATAATACAACCGGGTTTCTCTCCTGTAGCCCTGTGCTTGCTTAAGTTTTCCATCTGATCATCTCACTTACTGCTTCCTATAATCACAGGGATGGGCAAACCATGGTCTACATCTCAGTCACTCCCTGTTTGTGTAAATAGGGTTTTATTGGAAAACCAGGCCATTCATTTATGTATTATCTACAGGTACTTTCATGCTGCAATGGCAGAGTTAAATAGTTGTAACAGAGACTTCCAGAGATGCAGATATTTGCTATCTGACCCTTGATGGAAATAGTTTGCTGACTTCTGATACAATAGATAAGACCAACACTATGCCAAAAGGTGAACTTTTATTATCTCATTCAACATACACAATTGTATGTGCACACAAGCACACAGAGGGTACTCTACATGCTACAGATAAGGAAACTGAGGCTCAGAAAGCTTATAACTAATAAATGATAGGGTGGAATTCAAACCCAGGCTGTCGGGCTCCAGAGCCTACGCACCTAACCATATGCTACGGCTATTGACTATGTGCCGGGCACTGCAGAGGCACTGGTCATGCATGTTAAACAGGATATGGACCCCAAAGGAGCCCCAGTGAGGGAGGAGATGGTGGCACCCCGCTGATGAATGCCTGGATGGAGGAGAGCAGGGCTGGGGCTATGGGAACCCCACGGATGTGCATTTGCTCATGTTGACAGCAGATAGGACACACAGAGGAGGCTGCTGGCAAGTGACACTGTCCTTTCTGACAAGGGGACTGTTCCCCAAATCTGCTGACATTTGCTTCGCCAAGTGATTTCCTAATAGTCTTTATCTTAAGTAATAATTTCAAAAGTGATTTGGCTGCTCTAGCCAGCCTGCTCCTGGATTTCTAAGATAGCAGCATTGTAGGAAATGGGTTTTGTTTTAGCTATTTATCTATATGCAAAGGAGAAAAAGCTCATCTCGTCTTTGGAGTATCTGCCCCTATATTATGTAGACCTGGAAAATACGAAAGTGGCCTGGAGTACAGGAGTCATCTTTATGCCCCTTGACAGAGCCGTGGGCTCCCGCACACGAACCTGAAAGTGGGTCACCCAGACAAACGTTTGCAGGGCAGGGAACTCGTGACCTCACCGCTGGTGCGCTGCATTGTGGCATCACCTGAGCTTGGAGGGATTTTTGTCTTCAGCTGAAACTCAGTTTGCATCCTTGAGGCACACCTCTAAGGAGTTCTGATTCTTTTTTCAGAAACATCACAGAAATATGTTATCCCCCCACTTGATGTGGTAGTGGTCTTCAATGGAACATCATGTCCCCCGTTTCCGTCCGCCCCCACTTCCACACACACCATTTCTCTTATCTGGGTTAAAGAACTCACATCTCTTCAACCAATTTTATTGTGATATTTCCCGAATCACATCAGAATTATCTTTTCTCCTAGAGGTTAGACCGGAAACCTTAGATTTGAAAAATATTTATAGTGAATATTCTGATGGTAGATTTTTCTTAGAGCTCAAGACTATGAAAAAAGCCACGACTTGCAATGAGATGACATAGTTTATGTACTAAGTAATGATAATGACACGTTGCACTGGGTGTCTCTTTTGGCCGTGGTTTACTGGGAAACTCACACCAAAGTTAGCGCTCAGTTTTCCTCCTCTTTCCTATCTTTGGCCTCCTATCTTCTGTTAGTTACTATTGCTTTTGGTTTTATAAAACCCGCTTTTTATGGTAAACTGTCACAAGCATTCACTTCTATATCAGCGAGTTCTCACAACCACTAGGTACAGTAGGTAGGAGAGGAATACACCCGTTTGATAGATTAAATACACCTGTTTTGATAGATGGGCGTTTGAGCAGCATGACTGGTGAGTGATGGAAGTCTTTGTTGTTTCTCACACTTTGATAATAATGATGGGGGTGGTGATGCTAAGGGTGCTAATACTAGGAATGATAACAGGAGCCAAAAGGATTAAGTGCTTATGGCCTGATGCGTAACTTTCCTGAATGCTTTACAAGTATGATTTCATTTAAACCTTACAGCCAACTTATGAAGTAATGTTATTAGCCATGTATTACAGATGGAGAAACCAAAGCACGGAGAGGTTAAATAATTTACCCTAAGTCATAGATTCAGAAAATGGCAGAACCAGCATTAAAACCGAGGCAGTGCATTTTCAAAATGTATGCCCTTGTCCACCATGCTATACTATCTAAATGATCAGACCACTCTAAAAAGACTCACATCTGGTATTTCAAATGGGGAGAGCCATCCACAGCAGCTCTGCCCTGTAAGGCTGTGGACCTCACCCTAGAGCCTCTCCAGGTGAGCTTCGGGGAGCCGCCGTCATCATCCGCTCCCGAGCACAGCCGTGTTTCTGGCTCCCTCTTCCCGTCCCCATGCTCTGGGTGCTTCTCCAGCAAGCCAGGCTCAACACAGGACCAGTGTGGATGGTGCAGGGTGGCCCGGGCCTGGCTTCAGACCATGTCATTTGTATAAAGGTCTCTGTTCAAGCAAGACAAGGGAGCCAAGAGGTCTGCTGGCTGATTCTTTCTATCCCTATTATGTGCCAGACACTTCATTACATAAGCCAAATATTCTTTTCATTCTAAAATGAGGAAACTGGGCTCAAAGAGATCATGTGACTTACTCTAGGTCATTCAACAAGTATAGGTTGTTGCGAATAACTATGGGTTATTCGCGAATAGGTTGCGAATACTTCTTTATTATGAAAAAGGTCTCACTAAATAACTATCTGTATTCAGTCTCAGGAGATGGAATGCCACCTCACTCCTGTGGCCTGTGTTATACTTGGGGAATGGGGAGAGGGCGAGAGCCCTAGTGGCTGGAGTCTGGGGCACACATGGGGCTCCAGGAAGCTCTAAGCAGGACAGGATAAGTGAATTCAAGCTGCTTCTCTCTGGGTGGGGCAGGCGTGGAGATTCCGGGGACTGCAGGTGACTAAGGGTGAGCACCCCTGGGCCCGGGGAAAGTGGTCTGCCCAGCTCCGTGCTTTTCTCCGTCTCCTGCCCTTAGGGGTAGGGAGGAGGCCTGGGCTGGTGCTGACTGGGTGGCTGCCTGGTTCTCTCTGCTCACATGCCCTTCCCCTTGCAAGAAGGAAGGGAGAGAAGGAGGAGGAAGAGGAAGGCAGAGAACGAAAGGAGAAAGAAAGAGAAGGGAAGATATTTAAACGCGACATTTTATCCTTTGTGATTTGACCAGTTATCAGTAAGTCACAGAGCATCCTTGTCATCAGCCAACATCGTGGGTCCACCAAGGTAGAGGCAATTAAAGGTGTCCTCGCTGGCCTGTGATGTGCACGGGAGATAGATGGGGTATCAGAACCAGCACTGGCAGGGACGGTATGGGAGGGTCAGACAGGGACGCTGATACCAGCAATGGTCTGAGGCAGTCAGCGAGGAGGAAGTGAACAACAAAAAGCCATGGAGACATCCCCAGCCTCACAGAGAATACCCAAACCAGAGGAGACGTCTGGCAGCATATTCTCTTCAAGTTTACTGTTTTTACTTTACTGTATTCCTTAGTGTTACTTGAGATTTGCCGCAGCTCCCAGCAGGGACCCTCACACCCTGGGACTTTGTCCTCTGACCTCTGTCTGTGCAGGTAGGGACCCAATGCATCATGGTAGTCATAGTAACAATGAGAGCAGTAGCAGCTGCTGATTTGAGCACCTTTTGCTCGGCTGGGAATTGAGGGCTGGACTCTTTAACAGCACAGGAATCTTGAGCCTCGGCACACTGCTGGCTGCCCCCGAGTTCTCGGTTCATCTGCGAATAGATCAGACCATAAACTTCCCCCCTTCCCTTCTCCTTGTGAAAATTCTGCAGTGCAGGCAGGGATCCAGAAGCCAGAAAGCCTTCACTGCAGCTGCCTGCCAAGGCGTTGCGGTACCGGGGAGGGTGGAGCGCTGCGGAGTCTGGGGCCTGACAACTGTCTGTTGTGTGCGTGTGTGTCGAGGAGTGGGCATCCGCAAGTCCATGCTGTGAGCCACATCGGCTGGCCTTCGCCCGAGGTGCCTCTGGTGGGTGCTGGACTTCATCGAGCCCCACGGGACGCTCCCTGGTCCCAAAAGTTTGAGGTCCCTTTGGCCATACCAGACCACACTCTTGGTAAACCTCTCCCCTCCCTTCCAGTTTCCTCATTTGCAGAATGGGAGGGATACTGCCTGGTCTTGCCAGGACTTGATGTGAGGCCAAAATGGACCCGTATATCTGGAAACCCTTTGAAAACTTTAGCATTTCTATTCAAGGCCAAAGGGTTGTTGGCATCATTCTTATTTCTAGTATTAATACCAGAATTTTAATCAGCCAAATGCATTTGGCTGGTTTACACGGGAGTATAGGTCTCTTTCGAATGGGAAGACTTTGACTGTTTTATTCATAACAGCATCAGACAATTGACAGAATGAGATTACCAACTGCAAGCTCAGACTGATTAAGAAGGAGGCAGGTGCCACAAAACCAAAGAAGGTGTTGCTGACACAGGGAAGGCGCATCCCGCCTTCTCCGGCTGTAACTGACCCCCACCCCACCCCATCTGAAACAGGAAGTAGGGACAGCTCCACAGTGAAAAAGAACCTAGATGCAGCCTAAGCCAACCCCTGACTCCACAAATGAATCTATTTAAAGAATGCAAATCATCATTGCCCAGCTTCTTGTTGGCTTTCCTTGACTTGAGCAGATGGAGAAGAGGATTGAGACATAACCACTCAACCCTGTGCCTGCACTTCCATCTGACACGAAGTTACTCCTCTGATGACAAATACAAAACGCTAAAGATTCTTCTGCATGTCTGTGCAGGCAGCTCCCCAGTGTCCAGCCCCAGGGAGAGTACATCAAATTCTTTAAAAGTCCAAAGAGCATAACCTTAAAAATGGTAAGAAAATGTCCCCAGTGATGTAGTGAAATAGAAATGCAGTGAGAGACTCGATCAGGAAAGCTTTCTGGAAAAAAGTCAAACACTGATAAAACTACAGATATGTGTATCACTCTCTCCTTTATGAGAAGAAGCTGGAAGAAGTGACCGGCAATTGCATCTGAAGCTAGCTAAACTTCTACCCTGGAGACAGCAACCTGGAGGCGACCTTCCAGATGTACCAGCAGAAGCAGCCCGTGCCTCTAGCTGGAGAATGTGTGGACCAGAGATCTGTCGACCTGCAGGGCAGGTACCCTAAAGTTTGCAGGAGAGGCAACCCCAAGAGATACTGAGTTGTCATCCTTGACACTAAACAGCCAAAGGAATGAATCACTGACCCACAAGCTCTTCTTAAAGATGCAAGGGATAATGAGAAGGGACTGGAGAGAAAGAAAAGAAAAGAAGAAGGGGACAAGGATGAGGAAGAAGAGTGTAATACAGACAGTGCAAGAGAGCTGGGGAAGGGATGGAGAGGGAGCTGGAGGAGGAGACGTGCAGGAGAAAACAGAAATGAAGGACAAGGGTGAAGACAGAGAGGGAACTGAAAGGAGAGAGGAGAGGGAACCAAGGAGGAAGGCTTCGCTGGATTTGTAGCATTTTCTTTCTGAAGCTAGGCTGGGGGTTAACAGTGATTGCTGTATTGACTATATTCTCCTCTGTGCTGTTTTGCATGCCTGAAACATTTTATAATTTAAAAAAGGAAGAGAAGTGAGAAGACAGAGAATAAGAATAAGGAAGTGGTAGATGGCAACTCTGGGCTTCACTGATGGTTCAGTGGTAAAGAATCCACCTGCTAATGCAAGAGACATGGGTTTGATCCCTGGGTCGGGAAGATCCCCTGGAAAAGGAAATGGCAACCCACTCCAGTGTTATTGGCAATATCTCATGGACAGAGGAGCCTGGTGGGCTACAGTCCATGGGGCCACAAAAGAGTCAGACACGACTTAGGGACTAAACAACAGCAACAAAGATGGCAACCCTAACTTCCCTGCTTCCTGTGACAAATGCAGTCTATGGGCTGGAGCAGCAGAAGGGGAGTGGGATCTGAGCCACCAGGGAAGCTGATCTCTTCCACTAGGTCTGTTCTAAACAAGGTGCCAGATCCTGAACCAGACGTGATCCCTCCATCTCACTGCTGCACTGGAGAACAAAGGCCGAAGCCCTGGCATCCTGGTCCGCTTCTGCCTTCAGCATGGCATCAGTTCCAGAACTGCCTTCAGCTGTCCAGTGGTGCCTCAACAGCTCAACAGACCTTCCCTGGGCTCCTGCTCTGTGCTCTGAGCTCTCTGCTCTCCTTTCTGGGGCCCAGGATACAAACCAGTGACTCTGCATTCTCAAGGACTTTACAGGGAGATGAGAACTGCTCAGAGCCTAAGTTTCCCCATCTGTACAATGAAAGGGTTTATCTCAGTGGTTTTCAAACTGGGCTTACTTGGAACCCTAGGGTTACAGGGCATGGCTCAGAGTAACTGGGGGAGCACTGCATCCCACATTTGTCTAGAATAGTGTGACTTTATTCTGTTTTAGATGTTGGGATTGGGTTCCAGCTTGGATTTGGAAATCTGATTCCAGGGCTAGAGATTTGAAAACCACTGAATGAGATATTCCTCAAAGTGTCAAATTTTAAAGTTTTATGTGCTATTTCTAAGGTTGTATGACTCTAAGAATTCATTTACTCATTCATTCAAAAAATATTTATTGAGGTTCCTCAATAAAAGGGACAGAGACACTCAACAAATAATCACATTAATAGAATAGGGGACAGCTGCACAGAGGGACATGGAGGATGGAGAGGAGGTGAGGAGAGGCCTCCAGGAGAACACACCCTTGGACCTGAGGCTTGATGGGCAGAGAGGCCAGCCTTAGAGAGACCTGGGGAAGAGGGGCCCAGACAAAGGAGACGGCCAGTGCAAAGGTCAGATAATAAGAATCAATCTGGTGTATCCAGGGCCAGCAAGGAGAAAAGTGGTCTGAGAGGAGATGGGGTCAGGAAGGCAGACATGGCAAGACAATGCAGGTTCTAGCAGATTCTGTAAAGATTCGAGATTTAATTTAAATTCGGTAGGCTACCTTTGGAGCGTTTCAAAGAAGGGCCTGATGTGACCTGATTAAATTTTATAAAAATGACTCTGGCTGCTGTGCAGAAAATGGATGGTAAAGGAGGCATGTATGGAGACCTCTCTTTTGGTGGCACAGATGGGATATGATGGAGATCTGGCCTAAATAGCAGAAATTGTGAGAAAAGGTCAGACAGAGCACAATGAGAAGTGAGAAAAGGATTCCATGATTACCACAGATCTACTATCTCTTTAGAGTCCAGATATATGAGGCCTCAAACTGGTCCTTCAGTGCCTAATTCTGCCTCCAAGTACTCCTATGCTTAGTCATTCCAGATGGTAAAAGACAGTTTCTGTCAACTTCTTAACCATTTGAGGGTAAGTGTAGAATAAGACAGACCCTAAGTATTTACTGCCCTCTTTTCCTTTTGGAGAAAGTTGGTGGGGCAATTTTCAAATTGGAAAGACAAGCAAAGGCTTGGATCACAAACATTAACTCTTATTTCAGATAGGTATGCAGTAATGCTTGCCGACAGATTTGCCGAGCAGCTAACTGGATACAGATGGAAGGGAATGGAAACTGATGGGAAGAACCACAAGACCCAGAGGTGAGAGATCAGATCTCACAAACTCAGCCCTGTGTCTCCTACACTGGAGGATGTAAAGGGAGTGTAAGACCCTTTAAGGATGCATCCTCCAGCTGAGGAAACACGACCAATACATAAAATGGTTAGACAGCCGGCTGGCTAAATGGAGTGTGCGTGTGTGTGTGTGTGTGTGTGTGGTGGTGGTGGTGGGTTCATGAGGTCTCCATTAGAGCGGGTTCCAGTCCCACCCCTGTGACTTAGGACAAGCCATCTAACTCTTCCAGGTCTGATTCCTCCTCTTGGAAACAGGGGCAATGCTTGTGAACACTGTAAGGAGGGATTACATGGGATTTGAAAATGCTTTGTGAGTTGTAAAGTGTGGTATAAACAGTAAGAATTATTATTACTGATTCTGAATACAGAAGGAGAAAGGAAATGGCAGCATGTAGGCAAACTGGAGCTTTCTCTGAAAAACAGAAACATAATCAAGTGCCCTTGCTCAAACCCACCAATGACTCCGCACTGCCTAAAGCCAGGGGTGGCCAGCTGTACCCTATTCCTTAGGCCAAATATGTCCCATTGCCTATCTTGTACATTTAAGTTTTACAGGAATACAGACACAGCCATTTGTTGACATATTGCCTACAACTGCTTTCTTGCCACAATGACAGAGTTTGAATAGTTGCAGCAGAAAGCTTATGGCTGGTGAAGCTAAAAATATTTACTATCTGGCCTTTTATGGGAAAAAAAAACCTGCTGACTCCTGGAGCAAAGGACAAAGTCCAAACCCCATTTGAAACATAAAGCACCTTTGGAGCACCCTGATACAGCAGCATTTGAGTACACAAAATGAATCAAGTGTCCTCCTCTGAGTCAACCCTGTCTGTACCACTTCCCAGGGACTGATTCCATATAACACAGCATTACCAGGTCCCTTCTTAGTGCCATGATAGAGCTTAGGTCTTATTCTTCTTTATAATCTCCACAGTGTTTATCATAGTGTCAAGATCATAACAGATTGTCAATAAAGTTTAACTGAATTGAAAATGAGTCACAGACAGAGCAAGCATAATCTACTAAGGGACATAGTTTATTTATCACAGAAAACTATTGAAAATATATCATTGATAATATATCATTGAAAAGAAAAAGGAAGCAAGTTAATTTATTTGCTCTTAATTAGTTACACAAATTTTTATTCCACACGTGCATGCTAAGTCACTTCAGCCATGTCTGACTCTATGCAAGACTATGGACTGTAGCCCTCCAGGCTCCTCTGTCCATGGGATTCTCCAAGCAAGAAAACTGAAGTGGGCTGCCATGCTCTCCTCCAGGAGCTCTTCCCCACCCAGGGATCAAACCCGCGGTCCTTATGTCTTCTGCATTGGCAGGTGGGTTCTTTACCACTAGCACCACCTGTACTAACTACAAAACTATCAGAAGCTAAGGCAAATGAAAGCAATATGGGGTTATATTCATTCCTTTGACAAGAATTTACTTAGCACTTGTTCTCTGTCAAGCTGGTGGTAGGAGTTCAAGTGGACTGTGACCACTTTCCTTTGTAGTCTAATTGAGGAGACTGAATGTCATCAGATAATAACTGTACAGGGAGACATATGAAATATAAACTTGGTACAGAGAGATGGACAGAATTCCTGGGAATGCCATCCTTGTGTATTCTCTCTTATAAATTCACCTACAGCTTACACTCCCACAAGAAAGTGGATGGGCCCACATTACTTATATGATATCAGTCTCCAGTTGGTTTCTGTGTTAAAAGCTAACAACTGATCATTTTATATGGATTATCTCAGGTAATCCTCACAACCACTCTATGCGGTGTCATGAAGGTCAATCACTTATTTCAGATCAACAGTCAGAAAGCAGAAGATTCTAGTCAAAATCAATCAGAATGAAACTTATGCACCTAAGCCTTCACTGTCTAGCCTAAATACATGCCAGAGAAGAGATCCGGGAGTCTATTTCAGAGAAAGTCTAAAACTGAAGATCTACGGAGATAGGACTAAGTGTCTTTGTACTTACAGACGCCAATTTTTCATAGGAACATCTGATATGGTTTGTGTCAGTAAGTCAATAATCAAGAGAAGAGAGAATGAAGCATTGAAAAGATCTGCAACGACCCCCAGCCACCTTAGCGAATAGTTCTGGACCTTGGCCAGGATATCCAGTAAGCCCTAACTGCCAAGGCCCAGGCAACTCCCTATCAATTAAGGGCGAGCTAGGAGCCTGAGACCTGAGGGCTACGGAGGCCTTTCCCTTAACCAGCTATTCTCCTTGGGACACGTCTGTGAAGAGGTCGTGGTGCGCATGGTGGGCAAAAGATGCTAAGTTGTGTCCAACTCTGTGCAACCCCATGGACTGCAGCCTGCCAGGCCTCTCTGTCCATGGGGTTTCCCAGGCAAGAATATTGGAGAGGTTGCCATTTCCTTCTCCAATGTAAATATGCAGTTTTTTAAAGGTGGAAATGTTTATATTTGCTAAGCTTCCTAGGTCATGTCTAGGACACAAGAGTTTTCGCTCTTGTGAAAGCTTAATTGTTCACATTGTCACTTTCAGTTTTTCATTCTTTACCTGTATGAAATGTAGTATAAAACAAATAAGCCTCCAATTAAAATAAATAAATTAAAAAAAACAAATAAGCACATAGAAAACGCCCAATCTTGAATAAGTAGCATAGTGAGAATGAGATACAATTTCTCTCCCATTTAATTAGTAATGAGGAAAAACATCATCAGAAACTGACCAAACAGTGACAAAGAGGCTCTGGTGAAAAGGCTTTCTCATGAAGCCAATAGTAGGGCTGCTCACTGGTAGAACTTTCCAGAAAGAGAAGAGGTAATATCAATGAAATGTAAAATGCCTTTAATCCACGAACCCTTCTTTCACAAATTTATTCCAAGAAAATAATTAGACAAGTGCTCCAAAGTTCACAGAGAGAAAAATGTTATCTATAGGATTATTAATAATATAAAATATTTAGAAACAACCTAAATATCCACAAAAGGATATTATTTGAATAGATCATGCTATAACTAGACAACAGAGTGCTATTAGCCTACTTAAATGATGGTGCGAAGCTATGTGCCATAATGTGGAAACTTCTCCATGTTGTTTACTGAAAAAAAAAAAAGGCTTCCTATAAATGCGCATGGATACAATGCGCCTGCTATGACTGCAGATGTTGCGCAGCAGAGTGCCGAGAATGCACCTCACGACACCACTGGTGCATGTGGCTCTTCCTGCTCGTGAGATATCAGGTGAGTTTTTCCTTCCTTTTTTTATCTACACTATTTGATTTTTTGCAATGAACCTGTAATGCTTTAAAAATATAAAACTTTTTAAAGATTAAAATAAAACATGTCAGGGATGTATACATTTCCTAGAGGAAAAGCAGGGTGAAAACCAGAATAGCGGCTGACTTTCAGAAGGAAAATGTGAAAGGACTGACAGCCTAACAAGATTAGTCCTTTCCCAGTTCTGGAGAAGGCAGGAAATCCCAGTGGTTAGGAGCTGACGCTCCAGGGCCAGTCCTTGGGTTCACAGGGTAAATGACTTGGGACAAATTACTTAACCTTCTGTGCCTCAGTTTCCTCATTTACTAAAGGCATGACTGACAGTGCCTGCCTCTAAGGCTGTCATGAAAATTATTAAGGACAAAAATAAATGGACGCCTATGACAATGCCTGGCACACAGCCAGAGTTCAGTAGATATTAGCTCTTATGGAAACCAGCTTCAGAAAATCGTAGCCTAAGTGATCTGTGACCTGAGCTCTGTGATGAGGACTCTGCATGCACGGTCTCACTACTTCTCCCATCAGACCCACATAAATGCAGTGTCTATGCTCTATCTCATCTCCATTTTACAGATGAAAACCATGAGGTTAGGAGAGAATAAATACTGTCCCAAATCCTTCAGCCCGGAAGGGACAAGGATCTGAGCCCAGAATGTGAGGAGTAATTCTAGAACCTCATGACAGGTTGACAGCTTGTTAGCATTAGATGAACCCTTTCCTCTTTCAGGACCTGCCACCACCTGCACCAGCCTCACTAGGTTAGCTGGCCCTCTTAGGGTAGCTGGGATCTGGGAAAGCCAAAATCACTATCAGCATCATCTAGTAATTCCTGAGAAGAGCAGAACACTGAGAATCAAGGCTTAAGCTGCACCCACAAAATGGGTGCCCCCAGCAGCATGGAGAACATCTTGGGAGCGAAGCACCCATGATTAGAGAAGCCAGAGGTTTTGATCTTTATGATAAGGCTGAGTGCCACAGACAGAATATTCCCTCAAAGACACCCAAATACGGATGGACTATTTTGTCACTCTCATAGTCTTTTAAAATCCTTTGTTCAACACACAAAGGCTTCACACTTGCCTCATTTCACCTCATACTTGAAGCAAACAGATTCACTTGCCCTGGACAGGCCAGGGCACAGTCCCCTGCATCTCGAAGACCTGCACAGGTCTTCAAACTCTGTATTCAAATCACTACCCTGAATACCAGGAAGATCCCAAGAGGACAAAATCATCACCTTATGGGTAAGAAGCCGGACTTTGGAATCACAGACTCCTGGGTTCATCTCTCAGCTCCTCCACTGGGTACTTAGTATCTCTGAGCCTCAGTTTCCTCATCAGTCCATCAGGGGATCATAAAACCTCATAGTTTTGTTCTAAGGATTAGTGAGATAATGCAGTATTGGGAAAGCAGTAGAGTCAGAGTTTAAGAGCACAGACTCTGGTGCCGGACTATTCAAGTTCAGACCTTGGCTCGGTCACAAGCTGTGTGTCCTTGGGCCCCAGCATATTCAAACTGTAAAATGGGGGTTATAAGAACATCCACCTCTGTGGGGTAGGGAATGAACGAGCTATGGCTTTGAAAGTGCTTAGAACAGCACCTGGTGCATTAGTGAGCACTTGATAAACAAGGGTGGTAAGGAAATGCAAGTCAAACCCACAGCGTGGTAAAAATAAATGGTAACTGTTATTACTACAAGGTACACTTTCCATGGAGAATTTTATGCACATTTATCTCCTAGAAAGCAAATAAAAATGAAAAAACTGGGTGAAAATCTTGTTCTCTAGCAAGTGTTTCAGTCCTAGCAGAGAGAAGTCACCATCCGATTGCCTAGCAGAATACCCTAGGGTCCCCATCCCCATCCCCAGGCTCTTCTCGGCTGCATTCAGCCATCCTCTCTGGGTAAATACTCATTAGGCACTCACAGTGAGCCTGAAGGAGGGCTAGAAACATCTAGTGGTTAAAAAAAAAAGGCTTCAGCTCCTGACACCCTGGAGCTTACAGGGAAGTGGGGGAGATGCACATTAAATAAATACATAGACAAATGATTATTTAGGGATAATAAAATTTGTGTTTCAAAGAATGTGATACAAAGATATTGAATCTAAGGGAGGTCCTGATATGATCTAGCACCAGAGGCGTGTGTGAGGGAGGAGTCATTTGAAAGGCATTTAAGCTGGGGTTTCATGGATGAATAGGAGTTGGCTGGGTGATGCCTGGGAATGAAAGGAGGAGATAATCCAGGCAGACGGGCATTTTGCTTCAAGGCCTGGCAGCCACAGGTGCCTGGCTCACTAGGGGAACAGACACAAAGGCAGCAAGTTGACTTACTCTAGACCACCCACTCAGAAGCCCTCAGCTGGGAGACGAGTTTGGAGAGAAACCCAAGCCCACAGGAACTGTGTTCTCAGCGGCATCTGTTGTCTCTTCTTTTTCAGACTCTCTTGTGTGCTGATAAAGACTGCCAGGTCCCTGACCCCAACCCCAAGTGAACAAAGTTTTGGGCTCAAATACCCAGAGGCTGCTAATGTGGCTCACTTTCTCCACATGTGAACTTCAGCCAAGACGCCACAACAGGGACTCTGCCCTCTGAAGGCCCCTGGATGTCCACGGCACACCCCACTGGGTTCTGTGAGGCTATAAGTTTCTGTGAGGAAGATAAGTTTCGCTCACAGAAGAGAAGGGAGACAGCATGAAAGAAAACAATGGCCTCAAAGGAGGAACCTCTGATTGACATGAATGGGGATGTTCCGTTAGGAGCATCATGTACCAGGAAAGAAGCCAAGCCCCGGGTCCTTTATTTCTCCACCTGTTTACATGTGATGGAAAGAAGATGTGTTTAAGGTTCCTGTAGTTTTACGCTGGGAACTGATGCTCCCGGAAAGGAAGCCGTATGTTCCAGACGTAGCAGGTTTCTTTTGGAATTCACACATTGGGAGTCTGGCGCTCTCCTCTAAATGGGACTTACGTTGTCTTTTTGTTCAAGACCGCAAGCTTCTTCCAGGATCAGAACCGCCTGCCAGCCTCCTCTGATAAACAGCCCACCAGCTCTCATGGTAGTTCAGAGGTTTAATAATTAGCCTAACTCCTTGTTTATCTAAGTGGTAATTACCACTGCGATGGAATAATATTTTAACTGCAGGGGAAGCCTTACAGAGAGCCCTATCCCCCCTAAGTAAAACCTACTGGCTGGGAATGGCCAACAGAGCTGCCCATACTCGGAGGCAGATCTCTGTGTCTGAGATGCCGTCATTAGAAGCTGCTCCAAAGACCTAAGGAAATGTGCCCAGGAGAAGTGTGTGGTCCTAATCCTTTCAACTGAGGCTCAATGGCCCAGCAAAGCATGAAAGTGAGGCCTGTGCTTCTGAAACGTAACAGTCTAGAGTCTGTGGAGCTGGTGAAGCAACCTCACCACCGCAGGAGCAAATCTCAGCAGGTCCGATTCAAGGAAGATGGCACCAGTAAGACTCCGCCTGGTCTAGCTGAGGTGGATGTCCAGACGTCTGAGGACCCGGCTGTAATGGGCAAGACTCAGGCCTCCAGGCACCATCACCTCCCCACCTATTCGCTCTCCTTTCCCAGGTCCCAGAAGGCAGGGGGCTTTCGGAACATAGCGATCCAAACGTCCCCCAGTCTCAGGAAGCATTTCCCAGTTTTCAAAAGGAAGAGACTCACAGCTAGCAAGTCCCTGGTGGAAATGCCGACAGCATCCCAAAGTGCCATCCAGGTGAACGGCAGTCTCTCTGAGCAGGACATTGTGTCCTCTGACCTTGCCTACTTACGGCTGGCTCAGCATCTTGAGGATGGGCCTCGAAGGGTCAAGGTATCCCACCCGTTTCTCCCTAGAATGTCCAAGGTGCAAAGCAATGGGCCTGTGAGCCTATGCTTTGAAGCTGGGACATGGAGAGCCTTGGAGAAAGTAACAGCTGCCATTCAGGTCCCAGATGATATTTACCATAGTCCTACCTGGGCAGGAAGGGAGTCCACTTTGAGCCCAGACCGATCTGCTGAGATGAGCAACTCCATACCCCCTTCGGTTGACAGGCATCCAGGTGACGGGAGAAGAGAGCTGCCACCAGATTCAGAAAGAATCCCCTCCTGCTTAAATGCCCCCAGTAGAGCCAGTCACATGCCTGGCACAGGGAACCTGCAACCTGAATTGCTTTTGCCCAAAGATAACTCCAATGACAAAGACCTTGGCCCTCTGTCATCTAGGTCAAAGGAAAGGTGTGCTCCCTCATATCCACGGACTCACAGCTCCCCTCCACCTGGCTCCCAGAGTCAGCCAGCCCAAACAGGGGGGGCTTCAGACTGTTCTTCATTGAGTAACAATTACCAGGACCTGCAGTCACTTCAAACTAACAGTGAGTCAGGATCTGCCCCTGTGTGCCAGGAGCAGACGGCAAAGAACCCCATCAAGTCAGACATCCCAGAGCTTCAGAACTGTCCAGGAAGCGGTCACCTCCCCTCCTCTCTCCCCAACAGGGAGACCAAGCAGCAGAGAGTGACTGGCGGGATTAACCCAATTCACCTGGTGCAGGGCGAGCTCTGCGACCTCCAGGGCAGGCTGCAATCTGTGGAGGAGTCTCTGCACTCAAACCAAGAGAAAATTAAAGTCCTTTTGAACGTAATTCAAGACTTGGAGAAAGCTCGAGCTCTCACAGAAGGGTAAGGTGGATTTGGGGGAGTGGAGGGAGGGTAAAGTCATTTGGGAGGATAGGGGCAGAGAGACACCCTTGCCTTCCATTAGTAAAATGTCTCCAAACTGTTTGAAATTCTATCGTTTTCCCAAATTATAAGCAATGGTCTCTCTTTCTTTGGACTGGGTTTCATTGGGTTGTAGGCTTAGGTGGATTTCCATGATGATTGGTTTTTATTTCCAAATGACAACAGATTGGGGAAAGGGGACAATGAAGCAGCAGGGTCAAAAGTTACTTTTTATTAAGATGTGGGTCCAGTCAGTAATGATAGGGGAGAATGACAGTAAGCAGGTTCTGCCCCAACCCTATCCCTGTAGGGAGTTACTACGTTTGCACAGTATTTTAGCTATTTGTGTGTTTGTCACAGAGGACTTGAGGTAGCCACAAAGCTTACTGTTGACCTTCCCCTCCACTGACCACTTTGAAGGCTTGAGCCAGTCCATCATAGACCAGCGAGGTAGGGACTGAAATGAGATCATAATTCCGCAAAGAGAAAGAAGCTCCAGAATGCTTTCCTGGGTGACTCAGCATCCGTCTGAGGACAGGAAGGCAGTTATTTGTCTAGGTGTGGGATGCTCCTTCCTTGAAACAGTGCTCCCTAAAGACTGAGGAAAAGGAATAGTGAAAGCTAATCAACCAAAGGGTAGGAAAAGGAAGAATTAATTAACTGGCATTTGCTGCTATGAATCAGAGTCAACATAGCCTTACAAGAGAGAAGCACTGCGATGAGACAGGGAGAAATGTACTGACCTAAAGGGATCAGGAGTTTTAATCATCTTCCTCTACTCATTTGCAAAGTCCCTCAGTTTCCCCATTTATCATGTGGGGGTAAGAATAACTGACCCATCTCAGAGGATTATTGTCAGCATGAAGAAAATCCAGATCTCAAAGTATTTAAACATCTATAAAGCATTCTAGAAACGTGATATCCTATTAATATGGATTTCTTGTTTCTTTGTTTGCAATGATCATGAAACTTCAGACTTTGGAAATCATGAGAAGGACAATGCTGTGCTGCAGGAAATGAGTCTGTAGGATGTGTGCATCCCAGGGGGCGTTTGCCCATAGATTTATCTAGCAAATGCTCTATTTTGCAGGCGCAACTTTTATCGAACTGGCCAAGATCTCAACAATTGCAGTACCTGCCAGAACACGGCATGCATCATATACAGGTACCTGGCCACAGCTGAGACCTGCTCTGTAGAGCACAGAAGTTGCGGGGTCCACGGAACACTCTTGTAATCTCTGTTAGATGCAGAAAGTCAAGAGAGGGGCAAAGACAGAAGGCCTTTGGATACATAAGACAAAAAAAGAAAACAAGGTTGTTTGACTATGAAATGTTAACATCTGAGGGCATTTCAAAGAGGGCATTGTTTTGTTTCCTCACAATAAGGCCTATGAGCAAATCCTTTTGAGATCATCACCCTTCCCCTTCCTGAGCACTAAGCACCAGCACCTTGCTAAGCTCTGCATGTCCCTTTGTATCTCACTTCACAGAACACCTCTTAAAGTAGGCGTTCATGTCCCCAGGGAAGTTTAGTCCTTTGGCCCCACTCACACATAGCATTTTCAGAGAGCTGAAGGGGATCTCAAAGCAAATATTCCGAGACTCAGGACTCGGATCCATATCTTTCTGACACCAAGCCCTATTTATGATCCTGATTGTTGTACCGCACATCCTACCCCTCCACAGTAACTACCACATGCCAAGCAATTACAATATGTCAAGAACTGTGATAGGCACTGTATATTCAGTTCTAAGCACACTGCTTCTTTCCAGCAAGAGGCAAGGTTGCTGCCTTAGAGTGAACTTTTAGAAGAAACAGAAGGGAAACGTCGTACAGTGGTAGGAGCCCTAAACTAGGAGTCAGAATCCCCAAAACTACATCTGCTAACATGTGTGCTTCAGTTTCCTTATCTGCAGAGTGGAAACAATTACTCCTCTTGAGAGTTGCCATAAGGAATAAACGAGAAAATACATGTGAATGCCTTTCATAACAGTAAAGTGAAAGTGAAGTCGCTCAGTCGTGTCCGACTCTCTGTGACCCCATGGACTGCAGCCCACCAGGCTCCTCCGTCCAGGGATTTTCCAGGCAGGAATACTGGAGTGGGGTGCCATTGCCTTCTCCAGGTTGTAACAGTAAACTTCTGTACAAATCTAGGCACTCATTCCTGCTATTACTGGATCGCTCAATGCCCATTTAGCTGGTGGTCTCCTTTCAGCAGCACGGTGCAAAAGTGGTCGAAAGCGGTCATTTCAGGTGATGGCTTCTAATTCTGTTTGACAAAAGGATATAGTGTGATTTTCTCTATTACTTTTCTCTCTTGATGAGAAAGGCAGCTAGGGTCTGAGCACACTGAAGCCCGACTGGTTTGCCTGTGTGTGTTTGTTTTTAATGTCTCACTCTTTCCAGTAGAATCCTGAGATTTCACCCTAGCAAGGGATGGGCAGCAGGAAGTCAGGGGCTCCTGCCTCAGGTGAGGTCTTGGACATTTTCTCACTGAACTGTCAATTCTTTAAACCTAAAAGTCACAGGATCACAAAGTGTTTTCATCAAATACCAGGAGCTCCAGGATCTCACAAAAATATGCCCTTTACCTTAGTGTGAAATATCTCCTCTTAAAAGGGAGCTCTGGAAAAGGCTTGGGCATTGGAAAGAATAATTAAGGAGTCTCATCAATTGCTTACCTTTGTTCCTTCTTTTTTTAAAAATATCCTCTATCTTAAGCAAATTTCCTATCACCAGGAGGACAAAACTCATTAAATGTCTAGATTCAGGGAGGACAGAATCTTTTCCTCCTAAACAAAAAAATATATACAGATATTTTTTTAAATAACTTTCATTTAAAGTTTGAAAAGTCTCTTTTTCCCAGCAGCCAAATGATATATTTCCTATTATCTTAAGATGACTTTCTATTTAGCTTCTGTAAGTTAAAGGGACAAACGATCATTTTCCTGTCTTCTGTGAGTTTCATGCCCTGGCCTTGGGCAAATCCTTTCTGGCCTCTGAGTTTCCTTATCTGAAAAATGAAGGCCTTTGATTAGATGGTTTTGATGGTCCCTTTCAGTTCTGACATTCTGGTGTTCTAGGTTGAATTAAAAGTGGTAATATTTGCCTAAACTATAACCTTCCAACCAGTATGAGAATATTTACATTTTTCTAGTACTTACTTCAAATGTCCCAAGTAAACAGTCTAAATTCACCCTTGAATGGGTTGGCAAACCTTCATTTACACATCCCTTTCCAGTTTTCCAAGAAGAGCAGCCACTGCATGCATCTACCCCTCATTACCATTCAAAGCCAGACTGCTCTCCCAGACAGTTTCTGTATCGTTGTGTCTAAGCCATTGTGAAGGAACAGGCAATTAGTCTGACGAAAGCAAAGAGATCAGTACAACATCCCAGTAATAGTAACAGAGGGAAGATGAGAATTGTCATTTCTTTTTTCTTTTTAAACATTTCAAATGACTTCAAACCCTGTGTTGTGTCCTGCACAGTCAGATCTTGTAAACTAATAAATAAGTGATGTGAAATAGTCATCCCCAGGCCCTGCGCAGCTGCAGGCTCTCTCTCTGACGACGGATGGACGCCAGTGCATGTCACTGTACATAAAGCACATGGGCGCATCATGGACTGCCTGCCGGGTCTTCTTCCCTGGAGATGCTGTAACTAAGTTAGCAATCCATACGGTTTTCTAAGTGGCTTCATCAGCTGAAGGCTATGGCTATGCTACTTGCTTCCATCAAGACAAGTGGGGTCAAGGGTTCCATCCGAATCATTCTCTCAGCTTCAAAAGGAGTCTTTGGCCCACTGCTCCTCAAAGCCTCATTGGCTTTCTTCTTTCTAAGGTACACTGTGATAGATCCTCCCTTCCCAAGGAGAACAGCACCAAAATGGATGCCCAGAGATGTCATGCGTGACTCTCAGGACCTTCCATACACCAGGAAGAATAAGCTCCTTGGAGCTCTGACTGCTGTGGGACTCAAGGGAATGGGGTGGAAATTGGCCCTGTGACTCAAGCTGGTTCCAGGCTGTTTAGTTCCCAAACACTCTCCTCACCTCTCCTTAGCATTACTCCTAGGACAAGTAACTGAGAGGGTTTCTGAATGCCTCCTGTGGTACTCAAAATTAAATAGCATGGAATCACTTAGTGAGAAGGTTGTTCTCTTTTCAAATTGATTTCAATTCTTCTGATTTACCTAGAGGGAAAAATCTGAGTTTGGTGCTAGAATGTCTTCAAAACCTTTCTAACACTTACTTATCACAGTTCTTTGCTAAAAGTGAGCATGTTTCAAGTTCATAGCCATGGGCAAGCAACAGTTCCTAACCAGAATGTAATCATTTCTAATTCTTTATGGAAGCTTTTAACTTTCAAAACTAACTCTCCTATATATTCACTGTTATGCAGGTCTCATTTTCAAAAGATATATTGCCTGCTTTGTATACATGTTTTTAGTATAAAGAATGAATTGATTTAAAGAGAAAAAATTAAGTACATAATTGTGCAAGTGGTGTGGGGAGTTTCACAAAAACCTTGCAGGTAATAAACAGCGATTACAATTTGGGAAAACAGTGCCCTAAGGAATGCTCTTCCTTTCCTCTTCTCAAGGTCATGGCTCTCTCCAAGCCACATCCCTCCTCCTTCTCTCAGTCCAGTTTTTGCTCCTCCAGCCATATCTCCCTGCACTTCATCTTCACAGTCACTCAAAAAATAATCACGGAGCCTCTTTGGAGGTCTTTGACTACACCGATCATGCATTTATTTTATGGATGTAGCTCCCAGGAAAACGTCTATCTGGTTTAAGTTAAAATGTCTCAAATGTTTTAAGGGAAAAGAATTGGAAGTTTTGCTCAGAAAGAAAAAATTTCTCCTATCATCCAGGTGTGTTTCTTAGGAAATGGAAATAAAGAGCAAGCAGCAAACTAAACCATTCTGAATGGACGAAGGGAGAGACTGGCCACATAAGATGTGAAAGGTGCTAGAGAGGAGGAGATGACAGAAGAGCTCTTGTTTGTTCAGGGGTCTTCCTGGACAGGCTGTCTCCTCTTCTTATCCTCAGCCTCTGTTCATGGCTTCAATGGCACTCATGGATTTTAATATCAGTGACATCACCTTCCTCTATCTTCTCTTTAATGAGTGTTCTCTCTTTATATATATACATATATATATATGTATAAACTACCTACGAATCTTCCCATCTTGATATCTCAAATGTACCTCAAATTAACCCTAACCATATACCAAAATACATTTCATATTTTCCTCCACAAAATTCTCTTCCTACATTTCTTATTTGTTCAGCACTGCTGACCATGATTTCATAAAGAAACCATGGTCCACATTGTCTCATTCTTCTCCTTTACAACACACATCAAACTGGCTACTGATTCTCCCTGCTATATCCAGCCCCTTAGCTTCATTCCCTTCGTCTCTGGACAGTAAAGGTCCTCATCACTTAAACGCTAACTGGCCTTTTTGCCACAGGTCCCTTTCACTCTGTCCCAAGTAATTCTTCACACAGGTTGCTAACTTACTGAAAAGTAGAATCTGATCATGTCACTCCCCTGCTAACCAATTTTGTCCCACTGCCTGTTGTTCCCTTTAGCTAATTTTCAAGGCCCTTGGAATGTGACAGTAACCTTGTTAACTGCTGGGTCTCCTATCTCTTCCCAGCCACAGTGAACTACTCAGCTGGCTTCAAATACTGGGTATTCTAGCATACATAAGTTTCTTAATTTCCTGGAATGCCTTTTCTGCTCTGCTTCATCTGGAAAACTTGTAGCCTTGCAGCTTAAAAGCCAGTTCCTCTGAATAGCCTTTCACTCCTTCCCAAGAAGGAGCCCCTTGGCAAGCACATTCCTCTGCTATACTATTTCTCTTATGACATTGCAACACAGTGTTTATGAGTTTCTTTCCTTCACAGCAGAAGACCAGTATCTCAAAGTCATGGCCAGTGTCTAATACACAGTTAGTGATCAGTAGAACCCTCAAAGAAGGGAAGAGCTATACTGACTGGGGTGGGGTGGAGGATGAAAAGCAGTGGCAGGCTTGAGACAGCTGTTTAGATGGTCCTAAAGTCAAGGTGGGCTTCCCAGGTGGCACTAGTGGCAAAGAATCTGCCTGCCAACGCAGGAGATGTGAGAGACTCAGGTTCAATCCCTGGGTCAGGAAGATCCCCTGGAGAGAGGGCATGGCAACCCACTCCAGTACTCGTGCCTGGAGAATCCCATGGACAGAGGAGCTTGGAGGGCTACTGTCCATGGGGTCACAAAGAGCTGGACACGACTGAGTGACTAAACAACAACCAAAGTCAAATCAGTGTGACAACTTTTGTGTGTCCCTACCCTTGGTGGGGAAACAGAAGGTCTTAATTAATCAAATAATTGTATTAGGGAAGGAAGGCTTCTGTGCAGCAGGTCTCAGTAGATCTCTTGGAACTGAATCAAACAGTGACTGAATGTAGTACATGGATTTCCAATTTTCAAATACCCGGAACACTACAAGATGGAACCTAATCAAGTCTTCCTGTGATGACTCAGAGAACTTGTTGCAATTCACAAGACATTGAGATCCTTGTTGATCATGGACTTCCAACCCTCTTGCCCAGTACTTCTGTACCGACTATGGTAGGAAAGCAAAGTCTGATTTGTGGAAAAATGAACACTCCATCCAGGCCATCCCGTCTCCCTTCTACAGTGTCTGAACCGCACCAGTGAGTTCCTTGGAAAAGAGCTAAGGCACTAGATCTGCAGGGTCTCTCAGTAAAACATCAAAACCCAGTGTAGTCGATAGAATGATGTCCACAGGAGACGTCTACACTTTAACTCCTGGACCCTGTGAATACATCACCTGACCTGGTAAAAGGGACAATGCAGGTGTGATTAAGGATCTTAGAGGACAGCATGAGTAGCCTGGAGGGTCCAGGTGAGCCTAATGTAATCATATGGACCCTTACAAGGGAGAGATGAGGGCAGGAGAGGGAGAGTCAGAGAAGGAGGTGAGACAGCAGAAGCAGAGGTAGGAGTGACGTGGTCACAAGTTAAAGGTGGGCAGCCTCCACAGGCTGGGAAAGGCAAGGGACGCATTCTCGCCTGGAAATGCCAGAAGGAACCCAGTTCTGCTGACACCTTCATTTACAGTTCTGGAGGACTTCTGACCTCTGGCTCTCTAAGAGTAAAATTCATGTTTTTTTTTTTTTTAATACTTTGGCCACCTCATGCAAGAGTTGACTCATTGGAAAAGACCCTGATGCTGGGAGGGATTGGGGGCAGGAGGAGAAGGGGACGACAGAGGGTGAGATGGCTGGATGGCATCACTGAGTCGATGCACATGAGTTTGGGTGAACTCCAGGAGGTGGTGATGGACAGGGAGGCCTGGCGTGCTGTGATTCATGGGGTTGCAAAGAGTCAGACACGCCTGAGTGACTGAACTGAACTGAACTGAAACCCACTAAACTTGCGGTAACTCATTTCAGCAGTGGTAGGAAACGAATGCACCTGGATTAAATCCTCATAATTCATAAACTGCTCACATCTAATTGGAGGTTGGTTTATTTGACTTTGATGATTTCTACAACTCTGACAGCTAAGGGAAGACAAGGATCTGTTGGGATGAAAATTAGGGGAAAGAAATGAGAGCTGCCAGTTACTGGGGCTTGCCAGTGGCACTAGTGATAGAGAACCCGCCTGCCAATGCAGGAGACACACGAGCTGTGGGTTTGCTCCCTGGGTCAGGGAGATCCCCTGGAGGAGGGCATGGCAACCCACTCCAGTACTCCTGACTGGAGAATCCCATGGACAGAGGAGCCTGGTGGGCTACAGTCCATAGCGTTGCAAAATGTCAGACACGACTGAAGTGACTTAGCATGCACACATGCACCAATTACTGGTCACTGCAAATGCTTTTTGTTTTCATATCTGATCCCAACCACCAGATGAGATAGATAAAAATACTCCCATTTTACAGGCGAGGTAACTGGGGTCCAGGGACTTGCATGTTATTCATGTTAGACAATGGAGACTGAGAGTGAGTGAGAGAGGCACTTGAACACTTATTCTGAAACTAATAAATGGCAGTATCAAGATTGGAACTTAGTCCTCTCTGCCTGTTGGTCAGATTCCATGGCATGCTGCCTTCAGAGGCCAGGCCTGCTTGAGGGTTATCAGGGCTCAGTGGAATGTTGTATGGCTGAGTTATCTTCGGCCAAGAGCATAGTTAGGGTTTGTGTTTATGATACAGGACATAAATGGTGTTCTCAAGAGTGATAGCAGGCCATCTGCAGCAGTCTCCTAGGTATCTGTGAATATTTGTTGCTGGTCTTCAAGCCCCAAACCTCCTGGCTCAGCGAGGTGGGGAAGAGGATGGGAATCTGTAGGTACAGCCAGCCTCCCAGGAAAGTCTGATCCCAAAGAAGTTTGAGAAACATTCAACTAGGTAAAGTCAGAGTCTTGAGAGGAGGTGGTGGCAGTCGATTTACTAGAAATGTTTGTGACATAGAAAGCTCTTGCTCATAAACTAGCCCAGAAACTAGCTTTTGTTTTAAATGCATCATTGGAGAGATGCTTTACCTTTCTGCTTGGCTTCAGTTACAGGGCTAGTGGTCATGGACAGACCTAACTAAAGGGCACAGGTGAGGGTGGAGGAAAAGGGAAAGGGAAAGGAGAGGGGCTTGCTCACAGAGTAAGCGTGTCTTATGATGCCTCCTATTTGCAGTGAGAAGAGAAAACAAGCTTCTGCCGGTCTACGTCGGGGCCAGGCTCTCATCTTGCATTATTTAGGGTGTTCATTTGTAGTCTCTCCTTCCTCCCACACCTCCCAGCTCCTCAGACCTCATCTGAGAGCAGGAACAGAATAGTAATCCCTGATTACTTTCCTCCTCCAATTAAGGTGCAGACCAATTAGAGCCCAATTCTGCTCCCAGGCCAGGAGCCCCGATGCTAGGAACTCTCCTCTGGGGTGTCCTGGAGGAGCAATTACAAATGCCTGCCAGGGTGGGCGTGCAGAGTGCCATCCCACGTCACCCACACCACTTCAGGGAGGTGTAGTCACGCAGGCTCCTGACCCAGGGCACGTGCGTGAAGAATCCTCTCATTTCCTCAAACTCTACAGACCATAGGCTGCCTTTTTTTTTTTTTATCATTACTGATTCCTCCACTGCTGCGATCCTCCGAGCTAGGCAGAAGTTAGGGAGGTACAAAAGGAGATTTGCTGCCAGCACCTCCCCTTGTCCCTGGTGACCAGCCTCCCGGTTCTTGCGCCCCCTCACTGCTCCGACGTTCAGAACTTATCATAAGGAGTCTCTCTGGAAGACAGGGCAAAGCCATACAGCTGTGTGCCCTGTAGGAGAAAGGCCAGCCAAATCTTCATCCAACTAAGGAAAGAGGCTCCAGAGGGTTACATGAGTCACCTGGGGTCGTGCAGTCAGAGGTGCGAGAACCTTCTTGAGTTTCCTTTGATGGTTAAGTAGTTTGGCCACTGGGCCTTGGCCTTGCCTGCCACTTAAAGCTATCACCTAACCAGAGAAAAAGGCATTTCACTAGAAATGCAATATACCTGCTGCTGCTACTGCTGCTAAGTCACTTCAGTCGTGTCCGACTCTGTGTGACCCCATAGATGGCAGCCCACCAGGCTCCGCCGTCCCTGGGATTCTCCAGGCAAGAACACTGGAGTGGGTTGCCATTTCCTTCTCTAATGCATGAAAGTGAAAAGTGAAAGTGAAGTCGCTCAGTCGCGGCCGACTCTTCACAACCCCATAGACTGCAGCCTACCAGGCCCCTCCGTCCATGGGATTTTCCAGGCAAGAGTACTGGAGTGGGTTGCCATGCTATATACCTAGGTCTGTGAATTTGTTTAAGATGCTCTCCCAGTGTGGAGCCAGGGGAACTGTGAGAGCCTTGTCTCCAGCCACAGTCCTCTGTCTGGCCAGCAGTGACGTCTGCAGTGAAAAGTAATTACAAAGCACACAGCATAGTAATGTGTGTTCCTTCGAGTAATCACAGATGCCTTTGCTGCTGTCATGTCAGTGCAGTATGGACTGATCAGTGTTCAATTCAAATGCAGGAACATGAATGTTAATGGCAACCCTTCAAACAACTGCCACCAAACACAGCTCAAGCTGTCTCTTTTGAAAACAGGCATAAAGTTTGAGGGATATTGTGGAAACTTCTCTGAGCCTTGACAGCTTGGTCTCCCAGACATTTGCCATTAGCTTCCATTTCTCTCGGTATGTTTCCCCCCTTGCTTCTTTTCCCTCGAATAGAAGGGGAAAGAAGAGGATTTATAGCATCAGCAATTTGTCTGCAATAAAAATGAAACCGATTTTAATGCATTAATAGCTAAACAGGCTGAAACATGCCATAAATATAACATCAAGCATGCTGAGAATTTCACAGGAATAACAAATGGATGGCTGCTGGCGTGCGGAACACAGTTGACCGCAGAATGACCCAATCTTTATTTCTCTGTCGAGTTAATGCTACAATCGTTACTATTTGTTGATTCAGACACTGTGCCAGGCGTTTTACTAAACAGCATACATGTATCATCACTTTTCAGACTCCCAAGAACCCTTAAAAATGGGGCTGGTTATTATTCCCATTTTATGGATGAGGAAACGGAGACTTGGGCAGGTCATGTGATTTGTCCAGGATCCACCAGCGCTAGGGCTTAAACCAGTCCCTTTTTCAGAAGGCATTCCTATCCCTTCCCCTCTTACCTTCTCACCTTGCACCATCACTGAATATTCGTACTACAGTTCTCTGAGATGGCCTTCCCTTTCTGAGGACTTAATGTGAAGACATTCTCAACACAGAGCCACGGCACCCAGAGTGCAGACCTCTCCCACAGATGGTGATCAGCAGGGAGATTTCTGCAGCGTGGCCCTGCTTATTTATGCACCAAGAAGAGAACCTGCAATTCTCCGGGGACTTGTCAGCACAGATGCCCAAGGAGAAGGGGCGTGCTTGCTGGCTTGAAATGGCTGTGATCTGTGAAGCTTAAAATTGTATCCTATAAATAATGAGCACACTGGTCATTAGGAGGAAGTTTTAGAAACAATATTCCTTCCAGGCTGGGGAAAATTAAAAAAAAAAAAAAAAAGCCATCTAAAGTTTCTACTTTCCCAGACTGTGATTCATCCACAGAGACACTTTCCAAAGTGGTGTGATTTATCCAAGTGGACAGGAACCCAACCACCCTCGCTGAACCCATTGATTCTTACAGCTAATTCTTTTAAAAAGAAAGTTGCAGGAGGTCAATAAATCCGTGGTGCACCTGGGTTCTGTGGTGAGAGGGGCCACAGAAACACTCCAACAGAGATGAAGAGGTAGAGAGAGACTTGCAAGTGGTTTTGTCTTCAGGGAGATGCCACGGATCATTAGTTTCTCAGCCAACTTGCTTAGAGTGTCTGGATTTATGGTTTGTCACCATGTCTCTTGATAAAAGAGCAAGACCCACCTGCTGAGAAGGATGAGCAAAGGGCCACTGCAGGACTCAGCAGCCTACAATCAGACCCAACACTGCGGAGCCCAGACACCACCTTGAGTACGCAGCCTCTGATGGGGCGTCTGTCTTCTCCGAATACACAGCCTCCCTGTCAGGACAGCCTTGCAATCAGGAAATGCTATGGCAGGGTGGGCTGGTCGCCTGGGTCATGAAGGGTCCTCCAGTGGCCCAGCCCACATTGAGTCTTGTTCCACAGGGAGATGTGAGGTCATTTAGGTGCACTGGGCTGGGGTCACCATCTCATCCCACACTCATTTGGTAACCAGGATCTCATACATATTGAACACTACTGTTCTTTCAGTGCTGTGAATCTTAGTGTACAAGCTTTGGAGCCAGAGAGTCTAGGCTCAAATCCTTGCTCTGTCACTTACTAGTATGTGCCATTGGCAGAATATTTAACCTCCTCTTGCCTCATTTTCCTCATTTGTAACATGAAGATAATGCTTATCTCATGGGTCTGTGAGAATCACATGAGGCATGAGAACTAATAAATTTGTAGTATGATGTATGGAATAGAGTTCATTCCATAAAAGATAGTCCTTCTTCTTCTCCTTTTTATCCAACCTCTTCTTCATTTAAATTACCATGCATCCTCACCTAAAAGGACCCAGGTTCAGTTCAGTTGCTCAGCTGTGTCTGACTCTTTGCGACCCCATGGACTGTAGCACACCAGGCTTCCCTGTCCATCACCAACTCCCGGAGCCTACTCAAACTCATGTCCATTGAGTTGGTGATGCCATCCAACCATCTCATCTTCTGTTGTCCCCTTCTCCTCCCGCCTTCAATCTTTCCCAGCATCAGGGTCTTTTCCAATGAGTCAGTTCTTTGCATGAGGTGGCCAAAGTACTGGAGTTTCAGCTTCAGCATCAGTCCTCCCAATAAATATTCAGGACTGATTTCCTTTAGGATGGACTGGTTGGATCTCCTTGCAGTCCAAGGGACTCTCAAGAGTCTTCTCCAACACCACAGTTCAAAAGCATCAATTCTTCAGCACTCAGCTTTCATTATAGTACAACTCTCACATCCATACATGACTACTGGAAAAACCATAGCTTGACTAGACGGGCCTTTGTTGGTAAAGTAATGTCTCTGCTTTTTAATATGCTGTCTAGGTTGGTAATAGCTTTTCTTCCAAGGAGCAAGTGTCTTTTAATTTCATGGCTGCAGTCACCATCTGCAGTGATTTTGGAGCCCCCCAAAATAAAGTCTCTCACTGTTTCCATTGTTTCCCCATTTATTTGCTATGAAGTGACGGGACCAGATGCCATGATCTTTGTTTTTTGAATGCTGAGTTTTAAGCCAGCTTTTTCACTCTCCTCTTTCACTTTCATCAAGAGGCTCTTTAGTTTCCCTTCACTTTCTGCCATAAGGATGGTATGATCTGCATATCTGATGTTATTGATATTTCTCTGGGCAATCTTGATTCTAGCTTGTGCTTCATCCAGCATTTCACATGATGTACTCTGCATATGAGCTAAATAAGCAGGGTGACAATATATAGCCTTGGCATACTTCTTTCCCAATTTGGAAACAGTCTGTTGTTCTATGTCCGGTTCTAACTGTTGCTTCTTGACCTGCATACAGATTTCTCAGGATGAGGTAAGGTGGTTTGGAATTCTCATCTCTTGAAGAATTTTCCACAGTTTGTTGTAATCTACAGAGTCAAAGGCTTTGGCATAATCAATAAAGGAGAAGTAGGTGTTTTTCTGTAAGTCTCTTGCTTTTTCTATGATCCAAGAGATGTTGGCAATTTGATCTCTGGTTCCTCTGCCTTTTCTAAAACCAGCTTGAACATCTGGAAATTCACGATTCACGTACTGTTGAAGCCTGGCTTGGAGAATTTTGAGAATTACTTTACTAGTGTGTGAGATGAGTGCAATTGTGCGATAGTTTGAACATTCTTTGTCATTGCCCTTATTTGGAATTAGAATGAAAACTGACCTTTTTCAGCCCTGTGGCCACTGCTGAGTTTTCCAAATTTGCTGGCATACTGAGTGTAGCACTTTCACAGCATCATCTTTTACAATTTGAAATATCTCAACTGGAATTCCATTGCCCCCACTAGCTTTGTTCACAGTGATGCTTCCTAAGGCCCATGTGACCTTGCATTCCAGGATGTCTGGCTCTAGGTGAGTGATCACACCATCGTGATTATCTGGGTCGTGAAGATCTTTTTTGTACAGTTCTTCTGTGTATTCTTGCCCATCTCTTCTTAATATCTTCTGCTTCTGTTAGGTCCATAACATTTCTGTCCTTTATCGAGCCCATCTTTGCATGAAATGTTCCCTTGGTATCTCTAATTTTCTTGACGAGATCTCTAGTCTTTCCCATTCTATTGTTTTCCTCTATTTCTTTGCACTGATCACTGAGGGAGGCTTTCTTATCTCTCCTTGCTATTCTTTGGAACTCTGCATTCAGATACTTATATCTTTCCTTTTCTCCTTTGCCTTTAGCTTGTCTTCTTTTCTCTCCCCAGACAACCATTTTGCCTTTTTACACTTCTTTTCCTTGGGGATGGTCTTGATCCCTGCCTCCTGTACAATGTCACGAACCTCCGCCTGCAGTTCTCCAGGCGCTCTCTCTATCGGATCTGGGCCCTTGAATCTGTTTGTCATTTCCACTGTATAATCATAAGGGATTTGAGTTAGGTCACACCTGAATGGTCTAGTGGTTTTCCCTGCTTTCTTCAATTTAAGTCTGAATTTGGCAATAAGGAGTTCATGATCTGAGCCATAGTCTGTTGCCGGTCTTGTTTTTGCTGACTGTATAGAGCTTCTCCATCTTTGGCTGCAAAGAATGTAATCAATGTGATTTCAGTATTGAGCATCTAGTGATGTCCATGTGTAGAGTCTTCTCTTGTGTTGTTGGAAGAGGGTGTTTGCTCTGACCAGTGCATTCTCTGGGCAAAACTCTGTTAGCCTTTGCCCTGCTTCATTTTGTACTCCAAAGCCAAATTTGCCTTTACTCCAGGTATCTCTTGACTTCCTACTTTTACATTCCAGTCCCTTATGATGAAAAGGACACCTTTTGGGGTGTTAGTTCTAGAAAGTCTTGTAGGTCTTCATAGAACTGTTCAACTTCAGCTTCTTCAGCGTTACTGGTGGGGCCATAGACTTGGATTACTGTGATATTGAATGGTTTGCCTTGGAAATGAGCAGAGATCATTCTGTCGTTTTTGAGATTTACCCAAGTACTGAATTTTGGACTTTTTTGCCGACTATGATGGCTACTCCATTTCTTTGAAGGGATTCTTGCCCACAGTAGTAGATACAATGGTCATCTGAGTTAAATTCGCCCATTCCAGTCCATTTCAGTTTACTGGTTCTTAAAATGTCAATATTCACTCTTGCCATCTCCTGTTTGACTTTCAATTTACCTTCATTCATGGACCTAACATTCCAGGTTCCTATGCAGTATTGCTCTTTACAGCATCAGACTTTACTTCCATCACCAGTCACATCCACAACTGGGTGTTGTTTTTGCTTTGGCTCCATCTCTTCAGTCTTTCTGGAATTATTTCTCCACTGATCTCCAGTAGCATATTGAACACCTACCGCCCTGGGGAGCTCATCTTTCAGTGTCCTATCTTTTTGCCTTTTCATACTGTTCATGGGGTTCTCAAGGCAAGAATTCTGAAGTGGTTTGCCATTCCCTTCTTTAGTGGACCACATTCTGTCAGACATCTCCACCATGACCCATCTGTCTTGGGTGGCCCTACAAGGCATGGCTCATAGTTTCATTACGTTAGACAAGGCTGTGATCAGTTTGATTAGCTTTCTGTGATTGGGGTTTTCTAGTTATACTCTCTAGTTACATCATTTTCTTCTTAGAGTAGACCCTGGTAACAGCTAGGCCATGGGCTAAAACATCTGATCCCTTTTTAGGAGAGAGGACTAGGGGTCAGGAAAGAAAGCTGAGATTCTGATCCTGACTCATGGTGTAACTCCCTTCACCAGAATCTAGGAAAACAACATTCCTAGATTCCTGAGCTATCATGAAGATAAAATGAAAATGCAGACCTGGTATGTTTGCAGTTTGAAAGTGCTATATAAAAGTAAGGTTTCTATTGTTTATTTCTGTCTAAACTTTTTTCTTCTTGCGTCTCACCCAACTTCTCTTTGCCCAGCCAAGATGCTATATCTGGAATCTGACTCTTATTTGCTTTATGCATTTACACATTTACCTACTCTTTGCTTCTCACTAGTTCTTCTTTCAGACAAGCCATGACTTAGGCCTCTTGCTACTTCCAATTACCTAGAAAAACATTCTCCAGCTTTCTACCTCCTAGCATGATGGCTGAAGCATTGATCTGTCAGCTAGATTAGTGAGGTGCCCTCAAGAGGGAAGACTTCAAGCTTGCTTGTATTCTCGGTTTACACACATCTCACTTTCTAAATGCAAAGTGGCACCATGCACAGATCTCTTGTCTGGGAGTGGCTCTAAGACTCCCCAGACAGTGAACTGGGCAGCCCTGATCAGGAGTCAGGCATTTCATGCATCTTCAGAGAACCAACCTTATAGACTTTGAAAGCTCCAAACTATCTCAATGGTTCTGGGCCTGAGTCCTGTATTGTAATGATTTCTTGAGCACTATCTGCTACCCACACCTCACCCCCCACCACTGTGAGTCAGAGTTCTCTGCAAACTAAGCACCTAGCACTTCCTGTGGATGGAGAATACATAAGGGTGGGAAGGTAGAGAGAGAAGGGGGGGATGGTTGGAAAAGTCATTGGTGTTCTATCTTGATATCAAACCCAAGGCAAGCAGCCATTCTCTAGAATCTGCCAACAACCCTCTGCTAAAAGTTTGCTTGAATTCTCTCAAGCAGGCATTTTAATCCCTCTTAGAAGAGGTTGTTGAATATGGTGTGGGTTAGCCAAGTGGGAAGTTGAGGGGGATCTCCTCTTCTCTACCCAGCCTCAAAACGAAAGACAGATGAGAGAGGGCACTGCCCCTGCCCATTTATAAGGCAGCTGCGACCAAAATAAAATATATTCCTTCTCCTCCCTTCTAAACTAAACAGTAGTTTGTCAAAAGGATGGGTAAGAAGAAAAGTGACAATTTTCCTTTATGTTAATAAATTACTTTGGCCTAAAAAACATTAATCAATTTCTTTCCAAAGGACACAGGGTTCTCTATACTCTGTTATTTGTCTGGCCTTGAAAAGAAAGTCACTTTCAATCCCCTTTAAATTGTCAAGACTAGTGGGGGCACCTGCGGAGATCCCTAAGTCCCAGTGATTATAATGGAAACCTGTGGTGTTTCCATAGAAATATAAAGAGTGCATTCTTCCCTGAATGTACATGGCTGGGGGGGGGGGGCGGGGGGGGGGGTGTGTGGGGGGAGCCGGTGAAGACTGATGTTTCTGGCAAGGTATACAATTACTGAAGGGCCAAAGGCACGAGTGAGGAGGTGAGGCATTCACTCCCTGAGATAGGAAGACAAAAGACTTGGTGGAGTGGGCAGAGACCCCATCTACCTGAGGACACTCCCCTTGTTATTGTCCCCCTCTGTACAACTACCTGGTAAGGTTGCTGCAGAGCCTCTACTTTCGTTTGGGTCTTAGAAAGAAAAGCAATTTGACCAAGGTCACCTAGCCAGTAAATGGCACTGCCTCCGTTCAAACCCAGGAGAATTACACGCAAGAGCCCTTTCTCTGAGCTCCCCAGTGTGCTGTGCTTTACCTTGTGAGCTGAGATAGACTTAACATTCTGTCTCCTGGCTCTTCTGTCTCTAGGCCTGCCAGTTCTATACACATTTGAACATACCCAAAGCACTGTTTTTTTCTAATCAGTATTAGGGCACTGTTATGAGTCTAATCACTGCAGATGGTGACTGCAGCCATGAAATTAAAAGATGCTTACTCCTTGGAAGGAAAGTTATGTCCAACCTAGATAGCATATTCAAAAGCAGAGACATTACTTTGCCAACAAAGGTTCGTCTAGTCAAGGCTATGGTTTTTCCTGTGGTCATGTATGGATGTGAGAGTTGGACTGTGAAGAAGGCTGAGAGCCGAAGAATTGATGCTTTTGAACTGTGGTGTTGGAGAAGACTCTTGAGAGTCCCTTGGACCGCACGGAGATCCAACCAGTCCATTTTGAAGGAGATCAGCCCTGGGATTTTTTGGAAGGAATGATGCTAAAGCTGAAACTCCAGTACTTTGGCCACCTCTTGTGAAGAGTTGACTCATTGGAAAAGACTCTGCTGCTGGGAGGGATTGGGGGCAGGAGGAGAAGGGGACGACAGAGGACGACAGTGATGCTGGATGGCATCACTGACTTGATGGACGTGAGTCTGAGTGAACTCCGGGAGTTGGTGATGGACAGGGAGGCCTGGCGTGCTGTGATTTATAGGGTAGCAAAGAGTCGGACATGACTGAACGACTGAACTGGACTGATGAGTCTTGACACACTCGGGTGCTTTGTTTTGGCTGTTTGTTGCTTGAATTAAGAAATCAGAGAAATGTCACATATAAGGAGAAGAAGGAAGCTGGTTTGTGTGTATGTTCATATAATTTGGTAGAGATATATGGATGAAGAGCTGGACAGTAGGGGTTGTTGAGATATATACAAGACAGATTTTAAAGCAATTGTTAGTTTAATCACCTGTATCATACACTGAGAAGCTACATCCACAAAAGCAGCATCCCCATCTCTATCTCATTGTTGTGTCCCTATAACTGAGCAGTGTCAGGCCTAAAACAGGATGGATGCTTGAATGCATGGATAGATGGAAGAATGAATGGGTGAATGGTTGGATGGCTGGCTAGATGAATGAGCAGATGACTGTATGGATGAATGGATGGTTGATGAATAAATGGAAGGTTAGATGGCTGGCTGACTGGATGGATAGAGGAATGGTTTGATGCACAGATGGATGGATGATGGATGGTAAGATGATGGGTGGATGGAATTTCCTATCTCTAAAAGCTGAGGAAATTCCTAGAATGAGCAGAGGGTGCCTACTTTCTTTGGCTCTATCCCATGCTCTAGAATGAAGGTAATTTTCTGCCTTGGTGAAAGAGGCAGGGTTATTTCAGGAGTCAGGAGAACTATGAATGTGGATGTTCTCTGTATGTGAATTAATACAACAGAGGGTGAGAATCAGGGTTTGCAATTAATTGTTTTGGATTCCTTCCTTAAAGCAACAAGAGGTTGCCAGAGATAATGATTCCCCAGCCTCTGAACCCATCTCCTTAAATCTGAACTGGGGAGAGGGAGCTGTGGGGAGTGGTGACAGAAGCCCACCCCAGCTTCAGGAGCAACAGGGGCACATCCTGGGTAGTACATCCAGGATGTACTACCAGGAAGTGGGAGCTTTAGCGTGTGTCTGCAGATACTTCTCTTCAGTGATCTGGCAAAATTCTGAGCTTTGGTTAGAATATCTCTAATGGACATGGGTTTGGGTAGACTCCGGGAGTTGGTGATGGACAGGGAGGCCTGGCATGCTGCGATTCATAGGGTAGCAAAGAGTTGGACACGACTGAGTGACTGAACTGAACTGAACTAAACTGAATAGCTCTTGATGTTGGCTAGCAGTTACTAAGGACGCAGAGTCACTAGTTACCAGTGTGAAGAGGCAGGGATAACGTCTGTCTATCTGTCTGTGTGTTTAATACCCCACTTCTGGTACCTAACTGCGGGCCTGCTGCATGGGAGATACTCAATAAATGTTTGTTGAATGACTAGCTGAATATCATTTGATGTTTGTTGGTATCTGTCTCTGAACTGAGTGTTGTATATGCATTCTATTGTTTATACATCACTGAGATCCCATGAGTAGCACCATGCTTATTCTTCAGTTGAGGAGACTTTGGCTTGAATATGAGAAATGACTTTGCCACCATCTCACAGTTAATCAGTCATGGAGCTTTGCTTAGAAAAACACAGGCTGTGTTACACATCCATTATATAAATCACACATCCATGAGGATGTCCCTATAGAGGAGACCAGGGAGGCACAGAAAGTGAAAGGATGCAAGTTAAGAGAAGAAAATCTGGAGGAAGCTTTTCAAATATATACAAATAAACACCCATCCCTGATGGTCCCTGAGCATGATTGTTAAGCCCCTATTACTGTTCTTATTATCACCATTGATGTTATTACTATTAATATATCTGGCTCTTGGCTTTGCTTCTTTACTTAACAATGAGTCTTGGGTAGCCCTACACTTGTGCTGATTCATATGATTCCTTAATACAGACATATTTAAATATCCCCCTTTAATGGGCATCTCCTGATCACCACTTCTCTTTGTGTTACTTTATGTGTATATGTTGGAGTCATTAACGTACAGACTCCATGGTCTCCTCTGTACACAGGTCTGCGAGGTAAACATGGCACCTCTGGGGACCAGGGTCCTCAGGGGCTGAGAGAGTCGGAGGCCGAAGAGCCGAAGCTCTGGCTTGGACGGGTGCTCAGGCTCCCCCTGACCTTTGAGGGCCTGGGAATCAGGCCCGTGGCATCAGGGATGGTCAGCCTGTCTTGTAAGTCTGGCTCAGCCTTCTCAGAGCCTGGAGAGCCGGGCCACAAAGACTGACTCCTGCAGACATCTCTGCAGACTGTGTATGGGCTGCCTCTGCCCTTAACTGTCTAGGAGATTTACCTACAGAGGAGCTGCCAGAGCCAGAATGCTTGTGAGAAGGCTCTTAAGCTTGTAGCTGTGTTTGTTACATGGTTTCATGCTAGAACTCTCAGAGGGCCCAAAGATGAGGAGCCAGCGTGGGAGTGTGGGAGGTGGGGGAAAAGCAGAGTCACAGAGATGGTGCATTCTCCTTGTTTAGCAAGGAGGAGAAGGAAATGTCTCACCCAGAAGAGGAGAAACCCTGTGCTGGTTTGTGAAGTGTCATGATTGGTCAAAGCCTCCTACCCAGCAAGGGCTGAAAAGGGGCTGTCATTAAACAGACACTGAGCTGGTCCTCTATGCCCACATCACCTCCTAGAGACACAGGATCAGAGTAAATGCTGCTGAAAAGGCAGGTCATGATTGTCACATGTGACTAACAAAGCCCCCAGACAGCACCTTCTCACTGGACACCCCAAGCTGGCTTACTGTCTGTCAGGCACTGCTCTAAGTTCTTCCTTTATATTCTCTCACTTAACTAATATAGATTCGTTATTGTTCAGTCACCAAGTCATGACCAACTCTTTGTGACTCCATGGGCTGCAGCACACCAGGCTTCTCTGTCCCTCACTATATACATATTAATTCCAAAAAAGCCTTTGAGACAGGGGCCATTATTAGATCCATTTTATGGGTAAGGAAACTGAGTTGTTCGTTTTATCACATATTTCTCTGTATTACTTAAACATTATATTATGAGGCAGTTTTATGCTTAAAGTGTATATAAAAATAATGAACAATCAGGAGCATTAAATAAATGTGAGAGAGAGGTTGGAACAACTTTAATTGGCCATCTACTATTAGGCTGCCATGTTATGTGCTTCATTTAAACTTAGAAACATCCCTAAGTGGAAGGTATTACACATGCCAATTCCATCAATGAGAAACTGGAGATTCAGAGAGACTGCATAGTTCCCCCAAGGTCACACAGCAAGCAGGCACCCAAGCATTTGGGACTTGATCCCAAAGCCCAGGGTCTTCTCTGTCTGTTGGACACTTGGTGACATTCAATCAGTATGTGCTGATTTGAATTTACTTTCCTTCCTTCCTCTCCGTGTTTTTCAGTGTAGAATATGATTTCCGGCAGCAAGAAGGCAGGTTTCATGAAGTTCTACAGAGTCTGGAGGAAGTGGAGCTAGCTGAGGAGGCCTCTCCCCCACCAAAGTCCCCACCAAAGTCTCCAGTTCCCGAGAAACAGGACTTAAGGCGGAAAACCAAGAAGGTGAAGAAGAAGTGCTTCTGGTGGATATGAGCTCCTGGGGACCATGCCCTCTGCCCTCCCTGAGGCGGGGAACCACTGCCCTCAGGCTTTCTCTATTTCCTAGCGAAGGCCCCAGGCTATCAGCCGCTCGACCTGCAAAACCAGAACGACTTCTTGATGGTTTAGCTGCTGCTGGACACCTGATCACAGTCTCACCTGAGTGCGGGGCCTGCTGGCTGAGGATTTCATGGGCCCGAGTTAGCACCTGCCTAGCTTCCTGTCATATATCCTAGTTTTCAAATCTAGATTCCCACCAAGGGCAAAACCCCCATTGCACTTCCCTACATCTCAGTGATGCTCAGCACTTCTTGCTCATCCTGGGTTTATCATCCCAAAGAAAAGAAATAAAAATGTGGTGCAGAGCAGTGAGACAGAGGAGGGTTCTAAGCAGATACCCAGAAAAAAATCATATATCTTAACTGGCAGTTTTCTAAAATATTGGCACTCGTGAGTACAATAGAAGTGGGCAGGGCATAGCAATGCCAGGTCGCCTGGGAGGCTTGGTCGTTTTCACTTTTGATTAGCCCCTTGATCCCAAATCTAGGATTTGTCATCTCATGCTGTGTGTACCTTAGAGTCTGTAGCAGAGTAAGGACAACACAGGGTAGAAGGGACCTGTGAGTATGACTATCCTGCAGCTGTAGCTGCTCCAGGGTGTGCCTTAAATCACCCTGCTTCTCAGCCTGGGGCCTGAGACTGCTTGGCAGATGGATGCAGTCTGGTTTGGGCTTGAACTTTAAGATTCCATAATTAATTTCCCTGCAACATTTAAGATCATGAAATCCAGCAGTCTGTCTGTCCATTTCATCTTACCAGAAACATAAATAAGACTAAGATAAAACACAGCATTAGTACTTGCCCACGCATCCTTGCAGCCTTGTAGATAAGTTCACAGTCTATTAATCTACATACTGTCCCTTCCTGGTGACCAGACCATGGTCACCTGATTGAAGAAGCAGGATTGGGGATGAGGATAGATTTTTTCCATCATAGTATTAAATGCCTTTCCTTCCCAAAGTCTGAATTCCTTTAAAGTCTGGCTCATTCTTTTGATAAGACCCCCATACATGTGGGTCCAGCCAAACTTGCATGGCTGAGCAGACTACTGAAATAATATAATTAAGTAATTGCTAAACACTCTTGGGGATGAGCGGTGGGTTGGCAAGGCTCCTTTTCCTTCTTGTTAAACTCTCTACCAGCCTGTGGTTGGATTGAGGCTGCCCAGAAAAGAGATGGTAAACTCAGTGAACATTCAGTGAAGAAGGCACTTCATAATGCCCTTTGCTAAAGATTGAGCGTCTGCGTTAGAGTCTTTGCAGAGTGAAGCACTCTGTGTGACCGTGGGATGTACATTCCCCACTGCAAATCGAGGCTAATTGAGCAAACCACTCCGACAGCTTCACCTTCCCTGCCACTGCACTGCAGTGCACGAAGCTATTTCAGTGAGAGTGAGAGGGGAATTTGGCAAGGAATCTCGGCTTGCACTATTTAAATCTGGGAATGTCATTCAAGATGTTCTTGTTCTGTTTCTAGTGTAATGTTTAAACCCACAAAATGAGACTGGAATACTTAACATGAAGTTAGAATTAAGACAAATACACTTGTCATACTTAAGAAGTCACATTTCAGTAAGATATGCTACCACTGGCTAAAAGCCACGAATCTATCTGTATCCACACAATCGACTCGCGGTTGGCCCCAACAACAGAAAAGAACAGCACAGAGGCTAATCCAATAAAGTTAAATCACTGGGGATCTTTTATATAATTTTATCTTGTAGTAGAGCTTCCATCTTAATTTGCTTTGCTTACACTAATTTTCAAATTAATTTATGTTCTTGGGCAGCACAATAGAATGGAAATAATCCTGTTCTCAGAATTAAGAGGCCCAGGCGACAGAGCAGTCTATTCCAACAACCTTTAGCAAATTTTGTAAATTTTCAGGGCCTGTTTATCCATTCTCAAGTGGAGACAGGAACACCTACTCCACTTGTTTTACAAGGTCTGTGTACATTCCAGCATCAGATGAGCAGAACCACTCAGAGCTGACCAGGATCACTTGCCGAAGTTAGCCTGTCATGAGGAAGAGATGTCTGGGAACACAAAATGGATGATCCAACATTTAGATAACCAACAAGGGTATGCTGTCGTGCACATATGTTGAGTTGGAGCCTCACATAAACCCTCATTTGAGTTAGATGATATTGTGGTCAGAACAAGTTGAACTTTCTAGAGAGAAAAATCAAGTGAGGCTGCGATGATTCTATACCAAAGCACAACACACCATTGCTCAGGCCACCAACCTGAACCTGGACACTCGGTCTCTTCTGAACATTTAAAATTGTTATGGGGGAAACAATTCAGTAAAACCTTCCCGCTAAACAAAAGTGATCATTTCTGTGTTAAAAAAAAAAAAGTATATGTATACCAAAACTCTATACTCATATACTCAATGTGAAAATTGCTTCTTTGTAAAATATTATGTAACCTCTACCATGATCTCCTACAGAAATGCTGTACTTGAGGTTGTCTGGTTTCATGGAGAGATATTAATTTAGCAAAAGTTACTTTTATAAAATTGAAAGGAAAAAGACTGATACATCAGCTTAAGTTGCAGGAGTTTATGTAGCTGCTTTCTCTGTAGTTAAGAAAATGTGTACTCACTATACTTGGAACTTAATACCAGCTCATCTACAGAGCACCTTCTTAAAGACTGTACTATGTAAGGTTTTGTAAATTTCTAAACTGTTTTAAATGGGATATTATCTTTTGCAATAAACTTACATATTTTTCCTAGGTTTTAAGACTTCATTACTAGCTTGGGTTAATTTGGGTTATAAAATTTAAACTTAAGAAGGATGTCTCCATGGTTGTAATGACAGGGATTGTTGTTGAGTCGTTAAGTCATGTCTGACTCTTTTGCGACCCCATGAGCTGCAGCCCACCAGGCTCCTGTGTCCATGGGATTTCCCAGGCAAGAATCCTGGAATGGGCTGCTATCTCCTTCTCCAGGGGATCTTCCCAACCCAGGGATCAAACCTGCATCTCCTGCAATGGCAAGCAGATTCTTTACCACTGAGCCACCAGGGAAGCCCAATGGCAAGGATAGTTTTCACTATAATTGCTTCTATATGTTTCCCAGGGAAACAAATTAAAAAAAGAGCAGATTCAGAACTTAGCATGGTGATGATCTGAAGGCCTACATGTCCTGGAAGCCAGGGAGGCATTGTGAATCAATGATGCAATTCCCAGTTTCATTCAGATGGATTTTTATTACTCATGATTTTTATCATTATTATACCCATATACCTGAAATATAATTTATTTAAGATTTTTATTTAATTACTTTCCCCATAATTTTCTTTCAAAAAAGGCAGCTGAATATCACAACCAAGAGAAAAACCATTACAATATTCCAAAAGTAAAAGTTGAAATCAAAATAATTTTTAAAAATCCTTGCTAGAGCCTGCTGAGTGTCACAGGTGCTGAGCCTGAGACCAGCTCTCTTTGTTAAAAAGGGAGATTAGGAAATATTCAACATGTGTTAAAGCCAGTTTAACACAAAGTGCATTTTCTACTTGACTAATCAGGATGTCAGAGAGAGAATTGAAAAGGAAACAACATTCCCATCATGTGATTTAATGATTTTCCCTGTACTGTTCGTGAGCCCTCTAAAACCAGCCTATTTACCAGTTTGGGGGGAGGGTGGGGAACCTGGACATAGAATCAGCCGTCTCAGGTTTGGTATTATTCTGCTATGCTCTTTTTGCAGGATGACCTTGGGGAAAGTTAACCTCAGTGAGTGGCTGATTCCTTCTCTTATAATGCAGAACATCACCCTTGCCTGACAAGGGTGTCTGACAATTAAGTGGGAGAAAACCTTGAGCATCATGGAAAGCACACTATACGAGCTCAATAAATGTGTATTTATTCTTTTGTTGCTTGAAATAAACCAGAGGAGAGGAGGAAAGATGTCTTTATAGAACTGCAATGGGTTTTCAGAAATAGTTTAAGGTTTTTTCAGGGCAAAGAGTGGTGTTAATAAGGAATAAACTCTTCCTGGCCTCATTAAAACCTGAAATCATGACAATGGATGTTAAGTAACAAATCTTTGTTGAGTCAGAAGAATACACAAGCCTATCTAATGCACCATATCCAACGCCTTCTGGGGGATGAAGGACTCTTGCAACATTGACTCAAATCCCCCAGAGGTAAACGACAATGCAAGAGCTGGGTGTCTGCCATTTGCATCATGAGGCAACTAAGAAAGGCTAGATGACGTGTCCAAGGACGCGCAGCCGTCACGAGGGAAGCCAGTGCTGGGAGCAGCGTGGTGGGCGGACGCAGTGTGTGATGGTCTGCCACCCGCCGGGGCCAGCACAGTTCCAGGAACCACTAGCCCTAGCACGAGGTGGCTTCTTTCTTAGCTGAGCAGAGGCCTCAATACAGCCTTTGCTCGAAAAGCCTCTCATTTTAAGCACCTAAGGCAACTTGCTATATGCTAAGAGCACATCGCTCGTTTTGAGTTCCAAGAGACACTGGTGTTTTGTGATCATTATGCCCATCAAGCACAGCTTGCAATAAAGAGAGTCGGAAGATAAATCCTCACCCAACGCTGTTTGCCTTTGGTGCAAACCATGTTTGACTGGCTTCTTGCTCATAACCTCTTTATCCCAACTTCATCCCCATTTTCATTCTACCAGTTTACAGCCTGAATTCCTATTGCTCACTCTACCGCCCCTACTCCTGAGGTTTCCCAAATATGTGATTTCTTCCCTCTCTTCCAGGATCTTCAGCCTGTAAAGAACAACCTAGAATCTGGTTTTCTCACTGCCAGGCTAAGCCAGGTCCCAAGGTTAGAGTGCCTCTCCACTACCAGCATTCTGCTGCAAACCCCCATCATCTCTCAGCCGCCTCCACAAAAGCATCCCATGTGGTCTTCCCTGTGCATGCCAGTCCCTTTCGTCAGATAGCAATGAAAGCAGTCACTGCTGAATTTGCATCTGACCCGGGTCGTGCTCTGGCTGTCACAATCTGGCTTCCTGATAAATGTGGGAAGTAAGACTAGGTCTGTGGCTGTGACTCGGAAGGCCCCACCCGGCTCTCCTGTGGAAGTTCTCATCACAGGCCCTTTCACTCTCTGCTCCAGAGTGACACTGAGTCACCTTTGTTCCTCAGGACGACCACGCTAGCACTCCTAAAGGGTCTATGCACACTTTTCCTTCAGCCTGTAATAATTCCCACTGCGCCCCACCTCACCGAGTTTCCAGCTCTTCTGGGGTTTCCCAGGTAAGGCTTTCCAAGACCACTACCACCACCGCCCCAGATCACGCTAAACAGCCCTCTTACACACTCACTTGGCACCAGGGACCCTTCCATCAAAGTCCTTGGCACAGTTGACCTTGAACATATATTATGTCATTCTTTGATGAGTGTATTTCTCTTATCTGTCTGATTATCTTCCTAAGGTAAGAATTCTGCTTAGTTTTGCTCACTTTTATATCTCTAGCACATAGCACAATGGGATTCAAATACGTGTTGCAGGGATAAATTAAAGAATGAATTTGATTTCATGGAGAGACAGGAAGAAATGATTTCCAGTTTTTCCTCTTGTTAATGTACAGGCTCTGGGCTTCCCAGGTGGCCCAGTGGCAAATAATTCACCTGCCAATGCAGGAAATGCAAGAGCCACCTGTTCAATCCCTGGGTTGGGAAGATCCCCTGGAGTAGGAACTGGCAACCCACGAAAGTATTCTTACTTGGAGAATTCCATGGACAAAGAAGACTGGCGGGCTACAGTCCCTGGGTTGCAAAGAGTCAGACATGACTGAGCACACATGTACAGGCTCTATCTGTGCTCTCAGGAGCACCCAGCCTTCCACTGATGGGGGCCTTCAGGAGCTAATGTGGCCAGGGCTTCTAATTCCACTGTAGTCCACATGGCATTCATGACCCAGGAACACCAAGCCACTACCATCCCCTCTCACCACGTTTATCTTGAATATGGACAGCCCAGTTTAACCTTGTTTCAGAACAAATTGTCATCATAATTAAATCCCAATGCATTTTGCACATTTTACCAAGATACTGCCTTACTGTATGAAAGAGAAAATTAGTTTTGAAATTAAAGCAGATTGTTAACTATTTTTGCTGCAATATTTCCATTAAAGTGCCAGAATTTATTACATGTGACCTAGTCCATTTCAGACAAAATGCAATTTAAAGGAGACAGGATCAGTGTAACTAAAGGAGCATTAGGGGCAGAGCATTTTGTCTTGGCTTAAACCACAACTAAAATGAAAAGACAATAAGCATCACACCAAAGGATTATTTGCTCCAGAGAAAATAAAAGCTTTATTATCATGAACGGCTTTCACAAACTCTCAGAATCCATAACTATGGTACATTAAATTTCACTCCAGTGAAACCCACATTTTTTTCTCCTGGAAAAACCTCAACATACGGTGCTTAAATCTTCAGCCGAAACACACTGACCTCACATCTGTGCCTGGGCCTGGTTTCCCAGGTGGCACACGCAGTGCTGTGATACCCTGGTCACGCTAACGGAAGGGCCTTCTTCCTCCCGAGCCAAACGGGCTGCGTCATTTTAACTGCTGAAACCATGAAATCAGGAGGGGTTCACATAGCTCTTCCCCCACACCCCCGGCGCAGTGAGCCCCACTGAACCTAATCCCACATGCCGAGCTCCCATATAGGTGATGGATGAGCAGAGTCAATTGTTGTCCTTGTTTTTTGTTCGCTTGTTTGTTTCAAGGTAAAAATAATGTGCTTTCTGTAATTAGGGATCAAAGAGAGCAAGATCAAAGCTATGCAAAGCATCTGCATTTGCAAACTCAGTTCGCTGACCTGACTGGGTCTCTTGGAACTGACCCTCCCTTCTTCGCCACTACTGCACAGTCATCAGCTCCAAGGAAACTTCTCATATGAGCCTCAGTTCATAACCACTTTTTTCCAATAAACAGTTATAGATTCCCTTCTCTGTGCCAGGCAAGAAAACTACAGATGCAGCCCTGGCCTGAGAGAGCTTCTCATGGTCCGGTCCAGGGGAGGGGTGGGGAGGGATTCCAACAATAAGCCCATGTCCCTTTCTGATTTACTACCTGAGGGACGTCATGCCCCCTCTTCCTTTTGACCTTCTGAATGCTGTCCTTTTATTCTTTTGTGATGATTATCTGTCTTGAATTACAGCTATTTCTAGTTTTTGCTTGCTTACCCCACTCTATGAAACATCATGAGAGTAGGAATTGCTTTTCTTTCCTTGTAAAGGACGTCTTAAGTCCAAGACGTCTTTGTTTAATTGAACTTCCCTGGTGGTCCAGTGGCTAAGGCTTCACCTTCTGATGCAGAGGGTGTGGGTTTGATCCCTAGTCAGGGAGCTAAGATTCTACATGCCTTGTGGCCATAAAATGATATTGTAACAAATTCGATAAAGAATTTAAGAATGGCCCACATCAAAAAAAAAAAAATTAAAAACGAAAAAGAAACTAAAGACTTCAACATTATTGAACCCTTGTCTGTTCCATATGAGCCAACACCCTGGTCTTCAAAGTTTACTTTCCTCACAGTTTCCCAGCTCCTTTGGATCTAGTCTCCTCCCAGCTGCCTGGGACTCTCTCTAAGACGTGTATCCGGCCATGCCATTTCCAGCTTTTCTATCTGCACCCCACCACCATCCAGAGCATAAAACTCCTCCAACAGCAACAAGGTTCCCCCCAATCTGACTCCAACCTAGTATGTACAGCCTAACCTCCTCCCACTCCACTCTACTCATCTCCTTGCATGCGTTCATGAATGTTAAGTCGCTTCAGTTGAGTCCAACTCTTTCTGACCCTATGGACTGTAGCTCGTCAGGCTCCTCTGTTCATGGGGATTCTCCAGGCAAGAACACTGGAGTGGGTTGCCATGCCCTCCTCCAGGGGATCTTCCCGACCCAGGGATGGAACCTGCACCTCTTATGTCTCCTGCATTCACAGGTGGGTTCTTTACCACTAGCCCCACCGGGGAAGCCCACTCACCTCCTTGTTACCTTCTAAAGCACATTGGAGGATATGACATATCAGTGGCTTAGCACATGCTATTCCCTCTACCTGGGACACTGTTCCATTTTACCTATTTACCATGGGAAGTAACTTCCATTTGGAAGAATGAATGAATAGTAGCCATATCACTACTAATCATGGTAATAAAGGCTCTGGTTTCTTGAAGTTACAAGGCACTATGATAAAATGTTTGCTTTCGTTATCTTATACATTCTTCAAAAAATTACCATAAGGTAGGTAACTGATTACTCCTGTTTCCCAGAAGAATAATCAAGGCTTGGAGTGAATAAGGTGAGTAAGTAATTTGTTCAAGTCCAGAACTATGCGATGCTGAAAGCTGGAGTTCTTTCAAGGTCTGTCAAACTTGAGAGCTTGGGTTCTTAACTTCTATGCCAGACAGCAAGTTGCAATTTAAATGTCAACTCCTCTCTGCAACTTTTTCTGATCATTCCCCACCCCTGCCGTGGGATTAGTCACTCTGTCCTCCGAGTACTTGTAGCGCTTTGTACAGACTGCTGCTTATATTATCTGGACATTTCTTTTGTAAATCCCTCACACTCATCTCACCAGGGAGCAAAGTCCCAGGGGACAGGAATTGTCATCTGCATCCCTGAGACCCTCCAAGTGTTTATCACATTGCCTGAAAAGCTGTAAATGTTTCACTTTTGTTGAATGAATTTAGAGAAAAAAAAAAAAAGGAAACATTAAAAAGAGAAACAGTCCAGACTGAAAAGACAGACCAGAACAAGACCAGGAGTCCTGACTTTAGCCCCTGATTTTCTGCACAATTTTGAACACGTTCCTTCACCTCCATCCCCCAACCTCTGTCTTCAAAATAAAACCATCTGCCTTTCTGGATTCACAGGCTGGTTAGAAGAAAAGTGAAATTATATACATGAAAATGTTTCAGTAGGTTTGACTATCTCATTAATTCCTATTTTTAAAGAAATAGTGTTTGAAGGTGTTTTTTTCCCTGATTATAAAAGGAAAGCAAAATCATTTTAGAAAAAACAAAACTGCAGAAATATACAAATCATGTTATTTTAGCTTCAGAACAAGGCCCCTGGGTCTGACCTCTAGGCGGTCCAGAGGCTCTGGTGAGGGGTCACATTCCTTCCCTGCTTTAACATTTCATGGCCCATGATGACTTTCTTACTGTTGTTTTTGATATTTCTATAATCCTCTCGATAAATTTAAATTTTAGAATTTCCTTATGTTAAAAAATTATCACAAATACGTAATGGCTACATAAACTCATCACTGTGTGAATGTAGCGTGAGTCTAGGAAAACGGAACTGATTTCCCTGAAGTCACGGAGAAGGCCAGTGCCCTGGTAGGGACGACATAGATGGGGACCCACAGGGAAGCCTGCTTCACTTGCTGTTGTTCAACAGCGTTTCTCCACGAGCAGCTCCAGTCCCTCACAACATTTCCAGGGAAGGTGCCTCCATGATGAGATTTTTCCTCCCTGTCTGGGATTCAAGACTTTGTGGCAGACATCTGGTGGCTGGTTTCATCTCAAGGTTGAGGGGTGGCTATGTTTACAACCCAGCTGTAGCAAATATTTTAAGTCAAGGCCATAAAATAACTTGTAATCTGACTCCTAACACTTGTGTCAAAGCAGGGAGAACGCTATAGCACAGAAGGGGGTGGGTGTGTGCTCAGACGTTCAGTTGTGTCTGACTCTCTGCAACCCAGTGGACTGCAGCCCGCCAGTCTCCTCTGTCCTTGGGATTCTTCAGGCAAGAACACTGGAGTGGGTTGCCACGCCCTCCTCAAGCAGATCTTCCCAACCCAGGGATCCAACCTGCGTCCCTTATGTCTCTTGCATTGGCAGGTGGGTTCTTTACCACCAGCGCTACCTGGGAACACTGGAGCACAGCAGCGGGAAACAGTGGCTCTTATTTACTGAAGGGCTGCTGTGTGTTCCATTCTGCGCTGCGAGCCTTAACACACATGTCCCAGTCCTCACCACAGGACTGACAGGTGCTGACCATTATCAGCCCCATTTTACCAGGGCTTCCCTGGTAACTCAGACAGTAAAGAATCTGCCTGCAATGCTGCAGACGTAGGTTCAGTCTTTGGGTTGGGAAGATCCCCTGGAGAAGAGAATGACAATCCATTCCAGTATCCTGGCCTGGAGGAGTCCATGGACAGAGGAACCTGGTGGGCTACAGTCCATGGGGTTTCAAAGAGTCAGACATGACTGAGCAACGAATACAATAACACACAGCCTCATTTTACAGACAAGGAAACTGAGGAAGCCGAACTGTCATGTGGAGACTTCTTAGATACAAGATAAGGTCGCCTCACTCGCTGAGAGAAAGAGGACCAGTTCCCAGCCAGCAAAATCTTTCCAAACTCCATACCATGTGCCCCAAGCCCTATAGTCCTTAGAAAGAAACACTGGGCGTAAGGGTGCTCATCAGGGCCTAAACGGAAGACCTTCTAAAGTCTGCAAGGTTCGCCAAGGATGACGTAAGACCAGCCTTGCTTCTAGCACCAGGAAATAGGATAGGAGATATGGTAGAGTCTACCCTTTAAGAACACACTTAAAAGTACTTATTCAAAATCAGATGGGGCCAGCTCTACTGACAGAAGCCAAAAGACACTGAGATATTTGCAGGCAATGTCATTAGGATAATGATACACTGGTCCTGCATTTCCTAGTACTCCCTGTACTCTTCTCAAACCTGGTCTCTGCCTCCCTCTCTCTGGGTGCTGCCAATAGCAGCCCTGGGGTGGCCAGGGGAGGCCACAGCTTCTCCAGGGTCTGAGCTCACCTGCCCTGCAGAACCACAAGGCTCGTGTTACTGAGTCACGTGTGAAACTGTCAAGGCAGTAGCGTGTCTATTATCTAGGGGTGCTCTTACGTCCTGGCAGAGGTCTGTTCAATTGGGTGGACCAGAGAGAATGCAGTGGCTATTTTTAAAAATTTAGGAACTTTTGGTGCTTCTCTGGTAGTCCGGTGGTTAAGAATCCATTTGCCAATGCAGAGGGCACGAGTTCAATCCCTGCTCCGGGAAGATCCCACATGCAACTAAGCCTGTGCACCGCAACTACGGAGCCTGAGCACCCTAGAGCCTGAGCTCCACAGCAAGAGAAGCTGCCACAGCGAGAAGCCCCAGGTACTGAAACTAGAGAAAGCCCTCATGATGGAGACCTGGCGCCGCCGAAAATAAAAATAAATAAAATTTAGGAAAAAAATTAGGAACTTCACAATTCCCATCATGTGACTTATCATGCAGCAAAAGGAAGCTTTGGAAATGAGGCTGGATTTTTATGCTCTGGCTCTCAAATTTTAATTTGCCTAAAAGAATGCTACTACACAAAGCCAATAAAGTATTTGGAATTTTATATAGATATTCAAAACAAATCCTTAAGGGAAAGTCTGGCATGAAAATCTTTTCTCATCTTACTTTTTAAGTCAGAATGTTTTTTAAAGCTAACCACTGATTTGTGCTTTCAGTTAGTTTTGATCTTTCCATTCATTCACGCTCACAGCTCAGATGAGCACCTCTACTTGCCATGCTCTGGGCCAGTGGGCAGGAACCCCTGCCCAGGAACCTGAAGGAGGAAGGGAGTTCGCATGGTGGAAGACCTTGTCTTGAGATGAAAATTAGGAGGGTTTGTTCTAGACCAGGGGTCCTCAACGTCCAGGATCTAATGCCTAATAATCTGAGGTGGAGCTGATGTAATAATAGTAGATATAAAGTGCATAATAAGTGTAATGTGCTTAAAACATCCTGAAACCGATCCATGGAAAAGCTCTTTTCTAGGAACCTGGTCCATGGTGCCAAAAAGTTTGGAGACTGCTGCTCTAGACAAAGGTAGTGGCCTGTAGGAGAATGCAGAAGGGGAAAGGAGCACTCCGGGAGCAACAGAGCAGTTCCCTCGCGCTGGCACAAGTGTGGGAGTTAAGGGGCACCGGGGAAAGGCATAGCCTGGACTGGGTGCCCAAGAGCCATGCTGAGCAGCTGGGCCTTCATCCTGGGAAACTGTGGGGCCAATGATGCTTTATCTCCACGAGAAGTGCTACTTCAGAAGACCAAGTTGGCCAGTGTGAAGAACTGGAACAGAACGAGAAAGAAGGGAGTATGTCTTATTAGAAGCTGTAGCGATGGCAGTGGCGAGAGATAGTCACGGCCGGACCCGGGCCGGTGGCCTCAGTGGGAGAGAGAAGCACTTCCGTCTGAGAGGTCTGTAGACCAGAACGAGCAGGATATGGAGAAGAGCTGCATGTGGAAGACGATGACTCTCTGTCCTTCCAAAGCCCTTTAGAATCTCCTTGTCTCCATTCTGCATTGTCTTCTCTAAGACCTGCTATTTCATAAGCACCAACATTCAAATAAACAGAAAATTTTCCTGACTTCACAGGTTTTTATGGTTCAGTCACCAGAATTGAACAGCTTGATCCCAAAGATATCATTGCCATCATAAAACCACCAATATTTTATGCCATCTTATAGGTTTCTAAAAGTTACCACACAGGTCATCCCATTAGGTTCCACGGTCTAGGCAGAAAAGCAGCTAGGTTTAAGGTGCTCATTATGACCTTTAGAATATTTGATGCCTAAATAGCAATTTAAGGTATTAATAGTGTAGGAGTATTTAAGTATATTCTATTTAAGTATATTTAAGTAATAGTTAAGTATATTCTATTTAAGATCAGGGACTCTAGCAATGGCACCCCTCGGGTTCAAATTCTAGCTCTTTCAACAAATAAGCTGTGGTTACAGGCAAGCTACATAACCTTTCTATGCTCATTATTTCATTTGTAAAATATGAGTACCTGATGCAGATTAAGTGAGGTGAAGCACATATGGTGACTTAACTTTCTGCCTGGAACACCGATGTCTTCTCAATAAATGAGAGCTTTAGTGTACACATCATTTTTTAATGAAGTGTTAGGTCACCAAGTGAAGGTCAAGAGTCAACTGACCACTTCCGGTCGAGCCCCCCACCTCCTCAGGTCCTGGACTGCCCTCAGACGTGTTCTCCACGGGATGGGCTTGATGTGAGTGGGGCTGGCACTGCCGCCATGCCCCTGCACAGGCCGCCTGAGTCGCTGGGCTCGCAGGTGGCAGAGAGTAATCAAGCAGATGGGCCATTTGTCATTTGGAAAGAGAAGTCAGAGCTTTGAAATTCTGGCTCTCTGATGACTCAGGTGCTTTCTGAGGGATGTTTTCCACTTTTGTTTTTTCCTTTTTGAATAAACTGCTCTGAAATTCTGGAGCTGGCCTCATCTCAACTGCATTTACCTGTATTTAATCACTCAGTAGACTCTGCGAAAACTGGGGTAATTAGGCCCAAAATATATCACCAAGAGGCTTATTTTAACTACCTAAAATAAAGCTAGATCCTAATTTCAACAAAATTATCAGATCATTTCCCTTCCAAGAACTTCTGGTGGTGCTCAGGATTCCTGATTCTCCCTGTGGGATTGTCCAGCCTCTGCGGTGGGAGGCCAGAGGCTGGGCACAGCCTTTTCTAGAGCAGTCAGCAGCAGGACTCATCAGCCAGAGAGGGGTTCTCTGATGCCCCCTCACCTGCACAGGTGAACTTGGACATTTTCCCCCACACTTTGAGACCTGGGGGACAACACAAGGTACCCACGGTCTGATGTCAGAGGCCCCTTGGTTCACATCCCATCCTGCTACTAGCCATGTGACTTTTAACTATGATGCTTCCATCTTTGGAAGCTCAGTCAATCTATTCTCCTGACCAATGGAAGAGGGTCACACTTACCTGTGAGCCTCAAAAGTGAACGCCATTGCACAAGAGGGATTTTCAGTTAACCTTTCTTATATTTTAGCAATCTCTGGAGATTATAGTCAGTGTAATAATAAACTACCTTGCTGCAGTTTAATTGGTAGCAAGATCTCTTTCTAATGATATCATACAATCATGGTGCATCTTACACTGGATAAAATATGACTGTAGCACATAGAAACCATTCCCTGGTAAAAATGCACACTCTCAGATTACTGGCTTTTTCCATTGCGTGTTCGCTCTTACACTACAACCTTCTTAAAGAGCTAAGAATATGTGAAAGGGAATATTGGTTATAAAGGAGCTTTTGGATTAAGCCAGAAAACGCCAATTACTTCAGTCAATACATAATATTTGCAAGAATCTTGTACACATTGCTGTTCTCTAATCTTATGCTTGTAACAGACATCACAGATCAATTCAGCACTTCTTCCCACTGAGCCAAGATGTAGCCTGAGAATTTTTTTCAACACAGTACAACAGGCAGCCATTGCCAACCCACCAGAGCTGGCACATACAGTGAAATCTATTTTCTGCCCCTGACTCAGGGCCTCAGAAGGCAGGGAAAGAGAGAAAGAGGATGGGCATTGGCCAAATTAGGAAACTTAGATATTTGACAAAGATCTCAAAAAATAATACAGTTCCCTGTGCCAGGTCTAGAGTGTGGAAACTTTCTCCTACTCGCCCTTATCCAAAACGTCCTTTCTACCAAACCACGCTGCCTTTCTCAGCATCAAAGTCAAAATCTTTGGTCATTTCAGTAAATCAACATTTATCTGACAGATTAGACTCTGGCAAAGAGAGGAAGAGAGAGAAGCAGCCATGTAAAAGTTTGTTTTTCTTTTTGTAAAAATTTCCTTTTGCTCATTTGTTACCATCAACATTTCATTGTTCAGGCAGATGGTCTACAGAGGAAAATCAGGAATGGCTATTTCCAGCAAATGATAATTACAATGTGCTGCACACAAGAATCAATCCATCCTAGCTAGGGTTTCTGTAATTTTAATAGCCAACACCTTTTATTGCAACGTGTCTACTCCTACAAATAAGAAAAAAAAGTCATTATTTAACCCCACGTAGTGACACAAGAGCAACTCAGCCTACGCCCAGTCAAGGCATCTTGGGATTTCAGAACTAGATGCTTCTGGTTTTTGTCATAAAATTGATTGTTTAATATTCCCAAGTAATGGAAACCAGCCAATAAAAATCATATCTGGAAAATTTAAAGTGATGGTTGGAATGGCAATCTCGTCTCCTTGTCAAATTTCAATTTGAATTTAAATTGGGGCCTTCAGTGCTAATACAGAGACCCCTGACCTCTGAGTAATTACTTTCCAACATAATTTTCTTTAATTTGGATGAGATAGTTCTAAGAGTTGCTGGAAAGGCCTATTTTATGAAAATGAAGCTAAATCTCAGGAAAGACCTGTTTTATTTCTTCCTTCTAGTTCAGGCCCCTGAAGAAGGCTATGGCGATCCACTCCAGTATTCTTACCTGGGAAATTTCATGGACAGAAGACCCCAGTGCGCTACAATCCCTGGGGCTGCAAAAGAGTCAGACAGGACTTAGCATCTAAAGAACAACAAGTTTAGGCACATCCCTGTTTCTAGTGAGGAGTGCTTGCTACACGCCTCTAGTACTCCCTACTCGGCACTCTCGTCACCGTAGTTACAGCAGCGGACCCAAGAGTCACCGAGACTAACGACACAGCGGGCAGCTCAGAGCTTCTGCAAGGCTCCCAGCGTCAGGCCGGAGTGAAGCGAAGTGAAAGTCTCTCCGTCGTGTCCGACTCTTTGCATGGACTCTTCGTCCATGGAATTCTCCAGGCCACAATACTGGAGTGGGTAGCCTTTCCCTTCTCCAGGGGATCTTCCCAAGCCAGGGATCAAACCTGGACTGCAGGCAGATTCTTTTACCAACTGAGCCACCAGGGAAGCCCAGCATCAGGCCTGGGCAGGGCAAGGAAAGTCTGAACAGGCAATTCTTTACACTCTACCCACACTTCCTGAAATGTGGGTTCCTGGTAATCAGAAAAAGTGTTCCCTGAAAAAGGAAAGGCAATCTAAATTGAGAGAAAAGGATATACAAAAATATGAAGGTATACTATAGCACCATACTTTCAGGGAGTATTTCACTCATTCCTTTGCTCAACAAATATTTATTGAGCACCCACAGTAAACCAGGTACCCTGCTAGGTGAGAAGGATAAAAAGGATGAGTTAAATGTGGTCCCTGTCCTCATGGCGGTCCATGGAATACAGGGGTCATGAGCACAGAAGTCAGAAAACCCCCTCGTAAATGACTAAGTGTGGTAAGCCTGATGACTGAGTGTGTCACCAGGGGTGCTGGGAGCCGAGTGGGGTGGGGAGGCACCAGGTCAGAGGTGCTGAGAACAGCAGGACTTGGCGAGTGGCTAGAAGTGGCAGCGGTGAGAGGGAGGGGCCAAGGACAGCGCCTCAGTTCTAGGAGGTCAGCTCCATAAGCTGAGATGGTGAGTGCTGGGAGTGTGGCGGAGACTCCGGGGGTTCGTGATGAGTTGGGATTGGGATACAGTGAGTGTGAGGTACTTGAGAGGCAGCCCATTGGAGGGCATGGTTTTCCTGCAGGCCCAGACTCATTTCTGAGCCTTTGTGCTGAGTATATAAGAGGCTCTCAGAAAATACTGCGTGAATAAACAGATGCGTACTATGTAGAAGACACACACGTGCAGGTGCTTCTCGGGCATTACCACATTCCACTGTCACAGCAAGTCTATGAAAAAGGCCTGTCATTACCCCCGTGTTACAGATAGGTCCAGTCCCAAGTCTTATGGTAAAGAGAAGAGCTACAGATGTCAACTGCACGGATGAAAATGACTTAGAAACGAAACAAAACAGGCAAAGGAAAAGATGCTCAGTACCAACAGTCGTCAGATAAACGCAAATGAAAACCACAATGAGGGGCCACTAGAACTGTTAAAACCCAAAGGACTGACAGTATCAAGTGCTGGTGAGGGTGTAGGCGAACACGGAACACCCGTACACTGATGGGAAAGTAAAATGGCAAAAACAGGGAAAAGAGCTTGGCAGGTTTTATAAAGTTAGACACACTCTTCCCGTAGGCCCCAGCAATTCCACTCTTACATTTCTACCCGAGAGAAATTAGAGTTTGTTCACACAACATTTACATGTAAATGTTCACAGCAACAGTGCTCACAATAGCCAAAAATCATAAACAATTCAATATCTATCAACTTAAAAAGAATAAACAAAATGTAATATATTCATTGCTACTGCTAAGTCACTTCAGTCGTGTCCGACTCTGTGCAACCCCATAGACGGCAGCCCACCAGGCTCCCCCGTCCCTGGGATTCTCCAGGCAAGAACACTACAGTGCAATACTTTTTAGTAATTAAAGGCGATTTCATACTGAAATACCCTAAAATATAGACAAACTTCAAAAAAACTATTCACAGAAAGAAGCCAGATACAAAGGGCCTCCAACTGTATGATTTCAGTTATATGAAATTTCCAAAAAAGGCAAATCTATAGAGACAGAAAATAGTGGTTGCTAATCTAGCTAGGGTAGGGGTAAAGCGGTAGGGGTGGGCTGGACAGTCACTGCAAACACAACTTTTAGGGGTGAAAAAAGTATTGTAAACTAAATTATGGTTATGGTTGTACAACTATATGCATTATAAAAGCTCATCAAACTGAATACTTATAATGGTTAAATTTAAAGGTATGTAAATTACATCTTATGAAGCTGTTAAAAAAGAGAAAGATGAGAGAGCTGTGTGATTTAGAAGAATGGGGAGATCTCAACCAGGTTGATGAGGTTTGGGCAGCTTTACAGGGGAGTCTGTTTGTGCTGGACCTAGAAGACTAGGTAGGATTACAATTCCAGACAAGGCAGCATGAAAGTGAACAAGTGCCAGGCAAGTTTGGGCGACATCGGTTCAGTTCAGTTCAGATGCTCAGTCGTGTCTGACTCTTTGATACCCCAAGGACTGCAGCACGCCAGGCTGCAGCTGGGGCAATATGCCGATATCCACTTTGGCTAGATACTGTGGATGGATAAAAGTAGATGAAAAGGCTGAAAATTTTGGTTATGGCCAGATCACAGAAGCTGAGAATGGCAGACTAGTGCATTTATACCTTAATTTGGTAGACAGCAGGGAGCCACTGAACATTCTAGAGTAGGGGAGTGTCCTGGCAAACATCAACAGACCAGCAGCGTGTGCACTGGAGGGCAAGCAACCGGGACACGGCACCAAACAAAGGTCTCAGCATGACACAGGGCCAGACTCGGCTCGCCTGACTATGTTGCTAATGTGAAGGGGAGAGGCGGGAGGAGAGGGGATGACAGAGGATGAGATGGCTGGATGGCATCACCGACTCGACGGACATGAGTTTGAGTGAGCTCTGGGAGTTGGTGATGGACAGGGAAGTCTGGTGTGCTGCAGTCCGTGGGGTCACAAAGAGTTGGACACAACTGAGCGGCTGAACTCAGAGAGTTCACCCAAAGAGAAAGCAAAATAATAACAGACGCCAATTACTTGGTGCTTTCTATGGTCCAGGCACTGTTTTAAAGACTCACTGCTCTAAAAAAGAGACAGAGACTTAAGAGCCTGCTATATATGGAATGAGCCAAATAGAGTGATGATTGTCTTTAGGTCTGGCTCCAAAGAGAAGGAATAAAGATTAGGGAGGTCATAAAATGCTTATCTAAGGTGCATTAAGGGAACCACAGATGTGGAAACTTGTAACTGAATAAAAAATAATGGTGATGCTCTAAAGGTGGAAGGATGGACAAATGACAGAGGATGATGCACATGGCTCTCTGCTTCAGAAGGCAGGAGTCCCTGGGTACTGCTGGGGCCCTCCATGGATGCCACCACTCTCTTAAATGTACACACTGTGCAGTAAGGAGCCAAGCACCCACATGAGCAGACAGGACTGAATGGAGAGAAAGAAGACTGTTACACTTAGCTGCTTCGAGGCAGGGATCAAATACCTGCCCAGCGACTGTTAGAATAAACCCTCAGCACCATATGTTCTGTATCCAGGAAGCAGGACTATAGTTACTGATAGTCGACATCCCCAAACCTGGCTCATATCATACTATTTTAAAGTAGAGATCTCAAACTGGCTTTCTGAAAGCCGAATCCAGATGTTTGGGGATCATAAAATGTTTATAAATATTTTTAAGCAGCTGCCAACCCTTAAACATCAGGAAATTTCACATAAAGTATGGGAATTTTCAGCTTTTCTCGAGAAGTTGGGAGTTCTGGCAGCTGTATAGCTAATCCCACATAGTTTCAATCAATCAAAGCTGAGTAGCACTTGTCTCCATTAAATTTTAGAGTTCCTGCCTGGTGCATTTCATTTTTTCCTTCACTCATTCATTCACTCAACAAGTTTTTATCAAGTACCTACTATATTCCAGGCACTGCTGAAGGGTCTGGAGATACAAATGAACAAAACAGACAAAGATCTTTTCATTCTTCAGCTCATATTATTACAAGGAGAGCCAGCCAATAAGCAAAGAAATAAAATTATATATATATACATACACACACACACATTCACATACACCCACACATACACACACATAGATATATACAGATATATATCACTTATATAGTGATAAGTACTAAAAGAGTCCCTTGGACTGCAAGGAGATCAAACCAGTCCATCCTAAAGGAAACCAGTCCTGAATATTCATTGGAAGGACTGATGCTGAAGCTGAAACTCCAATACTTTGGTCACCTGATGCCAAGAATGGACTCATTGGAAAAGACCCCGATGCTGGGAAAGATTGAAGGCAGGAGGAGAAGGGGACGACAGAGGATGAGATGGTTGGATGGCATCAGCGACTCGATGGACACGAGTTTGAGTGAGCTCTGGGAGTTGGTGATGGACAGGGAAGTCTGGTGTGCTGCAGTCCATGGGGTCACAAAGAGTTGGACACAACTGAGCAGTTGAACTGAACTGAACTAAGAAACATGAAGGAGCAAGGTGTAGAGACAGAAAGCAGATGGACAAGTGCTGGATACTGTGGACAGAGCAGTCAGGCAGGGAAGTCTCTCTGATAAGGCGGCACCTAAGCCAAGATTTGATTAACATCAGGGTATAAGCAAGGAATAGATAGGCTAAGCAGAGGGAATAGCTAATGGAATAATGTTTTATGTGTGGGAGAAACACATAAAAGAACCATCAAGGCGGGGAGGGCATTTCATGTTCTAGCAATGGTTTGGGTTTTATACTGAGTGAGATGGAAGACCACTAGCGAGATTGAGCAAAGGAGTGACACAGTTGGACGTGCCTTACTTACAAAATCTTCTCTCTGGTGACAGAACTTTCCACCATTTATAGATGAGGAAGTTGAGACTAAGAGAGGCTCCACTTACCTGCTACATTCATCTTGGTAGACAAGTCCTAAGCCCAATTTTATCTTAGCAACTCGAGTTAACTCTCATGTTCTCCCAACCCACGCAGGAAAAATCTGACCTTTATAATCCAAAACAAAGCAACAATTGTTGCTGGGCATTTAATATGACCGATGTTCCAGAAAATTCATCCCTTGACCCCAAACAGTTTGGAATGTTTGACAAGAGGAAAAGATCTACTTACAATCAGAATATGATCCCGCCCCATCGTGATGACTGTCCGGTTCACCGTGCGAAGCAGCTGGACCATGATTTCTTGGATGTGGTGGTAGGTGAAGGCCTATAACACAGAGACATCTGTGTGACAACCAGGACACTGTATAATGTCTGCACACCTCTTCCAAAGGACACACAACAGTGGTAAGCATGGTGATCACCACGTCCACCACCACCATTACCAGCAGCAGCAGCAGCAGCATCGCCATCAAGTTTCCTTGCCATCACCACCTGCTTGGGGCACCAGGAACTTCACTAACCACCTTAAACTTAAGTCAGTAATTAAGAACTTAAACTCTGGAATCAGAAACTTATGGTTCAGAATACTAACTCTGTCGAGAATTACTATATTATATTGGATGAGTTACCTAACTTCTCTGAACCTTGGTTTCTTCATCCGTGTAACAGGATCTAACCTGGAATAAGAGGAAATTTAATGCAGGAAACTGGTTATACAGGTGACGAAAAAGCTGAGACACCAAGGTAACTTAAGGATTAGCAATGGCAGGCAGCCTCTGTTACCTCCAGGCTGGAGTCTAGGCTGGATAGAAAAAAAGAAGGCAGTGTTTCTGTAGCTGGGACTGGGGTTAGGTAATGAAAACCGTAACTATGGGAGAGCTTGTGCCGTTGAAAGTGCTTTATCCCCTTTGGAGGAAAGAAGTCAACAATGAGCCAGGTCGTAACATTCATAGGGTTCTGCCACTTTAAATACAAGTCCCTGAACCTCGGGTAGGACTTGGTGGTGGTTTTTGAGCATGCGTTGTGGCAGGGAAGCGTTTTATGTATGTCTGCCTATGTCCATGGGTTGCTAAGAGTCGGACACGACTGAGCGACTTCACTTTCACTTTTCGCTTTCATGCATTGGAGAAGGAAATGGCAACCCACTCCAGTGTTCTTGCCTGGAGAATCCCAGGGATGGGGGAGTCTGGTGGGCTGCCGTCTGTGGGGTTGCACAGAGTCGGACACTACTGAAGTGGCTTAGCAGCAGCCTATGTCCTCAGGTCCCTTTACCAGCATAGACGTACAGCACAGAGCTTCATTCATGTATACCCAGGAGAGTAGTCGTGGCCAAGTGGAAAGGCTGTGGGATTGTAAACTCACTAGCTCTGGACCTGAGTTTCGACTTTGCCCTCACCTGCTATGTGACCTCACTTATCATCTTAACCTTTCTGAGCTTCAGGTTCCTTATTTATAAACCGTGAAAGGTTTTCTAACCAGCCTTTCATGGTTGATGTGAACATAAAAGTGAAAAATGAATTCTGGAAAAATTCACTTGCCTAATTCCACTGCAGGAAAAACCGCAGGTCTGAGATAAACCCTGGACATCAGTGATTTCTGAATTGCACGTGGGTTATTCTGACAGCTAAGAACCATGACACAACACAGTGAAGTGCAAGAAATGAAGGTTTGGATTTGGGAACATCCTGTGACTCCAGGACCTAACAATAGACTGACATAAAGAAAGTGATAAAGAAATGGTGGCTGAAAAAGCAGGTGATCATTCACTCATTCATAAAGCACCTTATATATCTTTGCTGCATCCAGCGTAACTATGGTTTATCTCTTAATGTAACAAATGAATGGAAAATAGGTTCACAGTTGTGAAAGAGAGAATAAGAATACAAGAAGTGCTTATTAAAAAATGTCCTTCCCTCCCAATGGGCCTTCAGTGACTCTTGGCACCCAAAGATGAATAACCCAGAGCTTTCTTCCCCTCTCTGCCCTACACTCACTTCTATACGCTGGCTAAGCCCTGATTCCCCAGCCCCGTGGAGCTCACTGCAAGGACCTCTGCCACCAGAGCTGCCATCAGAGCATGTATTTTACAGAAACAATTCTCAGACTCCATTAAGTTCAGCCAGACCTCAGTCTCTTGCTAGGCTTGAGCTCCCCATTATCCTGCCTTTCCCCACATCTTACGTTTTCCTCCTGATGCTCAGGAGTGGGCAAGAGAACATCTGCCTTTACTTCCTGGCTACAGGTGAACGTCCCTCCTGATTTCCTTCCCCTTTGTTTCTTCAAGCCTTTTTACTGGTTTACAATCTCCTATTTCTTGCACATCGTGTGAGCATGATGCTTATAGCTTACTAAATCCTGGCACATTGCTAAACACTTTAGTTCCTCTCACAACGAGATGGATGATATTACGATCTCCGTTGTTCAGATAAGGAAACTGAAGCCAGAGAGGTCAAGTAATTTGTACAGAGACAGCCAGCTAGAAAGTCAGGGAAAAAGGATTCAAACCCAGAAGTTTGGCTGCAGAACCTTCCCCTCATCCAATCTCACCCAGACTGGCTGGAACAGGGACACAGATCTCTGGTTGTTACTTTGAAACCTCGTTAGCCTCTTCCATACATCAAAATGGACAGACTCTGCCTTCAATTGAGCCAGTTTCCAACTGCCCTCGGTGACTTCTAACCTTTTCTTTCCCTTTAAAGAAATCTTCAGTGCTTTTTTTCATTACTCCCTTATCTTCTCTGTATTCCTTTACCATTTCATCAACTTAAGCCCACTGCAAATTTATATGATAGTTTCCACTTGATGTTATTTTTTTCTAGGATTACATCTCTTCCTTTACCAATACAGATAATAAAACCTTTTTCTCTTGCCCTCCTGCCCTCTGCCTCTTTTAAATAGCCATTTTTCTTAGTCCAAAGAGCATCAATTAGACTGCTCAGGAAGTTTGGTATTTAAAAGTGGAAAACTGTCAAATTCAATTCATTTCACTCTGAAAGCTCCCGAAAGGGGAAGTTGTGTAGCAGAGTGTTTTGAGATCAGACAGATTGGGTGTGAATCTCAGTTTTGCTTATTTGAGCCTGGAGACCTTGGGTGAATTACCTTTCCTCTCTGCATTTCAGTTTTTTTTAGTTATAAGATGTGACAAACAATAGAAACCTCAAAGCACTGTACTGAAATATAAAGTCCTGCGGGAAAAGTACTAAGGGCCAACGCGCAGTAAGCCTTCAGTGCGTGGCGGCTGCAGCTCCCATTCCCCTAGGTCTGCAGCAGCATTCTGGCCCGCTTGTAGTCCCATCACGTGGCAGAAGGTGCAGTGCAAGGCAATGCACAATCTAAACTCTGAATGATATCGAAATGTCACCCAAAGAATGTACAGCGTATATGCAAATGGAAAACTTTCAAGATGATAAACCTGCGCTAAGCAGTAAAAATGCAGCCACAAATCACCCGCCGTTAATTGCTCCGCTGCCAGGCAAGGGAGGGAACCTCTAGGAACATGTCTTACAGGCTCGAACTAAACGGTGGCTTGTAATTGAAATGACAAAGTCAGTCTTCCTGTTATGGCCCTGGCAAAGAAATTAATCTTTCCAACCTAAACACACTGCAAATTGTAGTGACTTTTTTTCTTTTAATAATCATAAGCTGTGAGATCTGGAAGGAACTTGGAGTCCTTTCCTTAAATGAAATCTTATGCTTAAACCTACTATATAACATAATGAAAGGCGAGCTCAAACGGGGGTGGAGGGGCAGCCCCTGCCTTCCTGGCTCATCCTAGTCCTGATGTCAGCCCAAGACTCTGTGGAATGAGATTCAAAACTACTGATTTCCCACAGTGCTTCCAGAATTGTGACAGAGCATACCATATAGGAGACAATTTTAAGTAGTAATACACAGACACAGCATTTCCTAACTTTGAATACAATTGTGTGAAAGGTATCCCCTTCTTTCAAATTTTTCTTCAACTGTTTTGACAACACCAAGTAGAAAAATCTCTCTTTAGTGCTAATATGTCTTTAACACCCCTCTAGGTCATGCAAGATTCCTTTTTTAACAAAGAGGGAAGAACAGACAGTACACAGCAGCATCTAGCTAGAACTCAGTAATATTCCTTTATGTTTATTGTGCTTATTTTTAAAGTTAAAGCTTATTTATGGCAAGTGTCTAGGAAAAAGATCCGAAAGTTGGAAATAAAGCAAAATGAGGAGGCATGTTTTTTAAACAGAACATTTCTGACAAGCTCACATTGGAAAAGAGGGGAGTGGTCCTCTTAACATTCTCGGGAAATGTAATTTTGTTTGATTACCATCCACATCGTGGCATCTGGTCCATCACTTCATGGCAAATAGATGGGGAAACAGTGGAAACAGTGACAGACTTTATTTTTTTGGACTCCAAAAAGCACTGCAGATGGTGACTGCAGCCATGAAATTAAAAGACACTTGCTCCTTGGAAGAAAAGCTATGACCAACCTAGACAGCATATTAAAAAGCAGAGACATTACTTTGCCAACAAAGGTCCATCTAGTCAAAGCTCTGGTTTTTCCAGTAGTCATGTATGGATGTGAGAGTTGGTCTATAATGAAAGCTGAGAGCTGAAGACTTGATGCTTTTGAACTGTGGTGTTAGAGGAGACTCTTGAGAGTCCAGTCAATCCGAAAGGAAATCAGTCTTGAATAGTCTTTGGAAGGACCGATGCTGAAGCTGAAACTCCAGTACTTTGGCCACCTGATGCCAAGAACTGATTCATTTGAAAAGACCCTGATGCTGGGAAAGATTGAAGGCAGGAGGAGAAGGGAATGACAGAAGATGAGATGGTTGGATGGTATCACTGACTAAATGAACATGAGTTTGAGTAAACTCCAGGAGTTGGTGATGGACAGGGAACCCTGGCGTGCTGCAGTCCATGGGGTCACAAAGAGTTAGACACGACTGAGCAGCTGAACTGAACCATCCACAACTGATTACAGCTCTACAAGTTATGAAGGTTAACTTGTAGAAAAATAACCAAATGTGAGTTTTGTTTTTTGCTTTTTGCTGGTTTGCTAAAGGTTCTACTGATTTGTAGAATTTTGTCTTATATGTAAGGACAATTTTCTACAAGCATGTGTTTTCCCCCCCAAAAAAACAAAAAAACAATAATCCTAAATACTTTTAAATCAGCTCTTTCATTGTTCAGCTGATACCCTAATTTATTACAAAACTCTGAAACTTGCTATCTAACTGCATAAGATGATATTAACAGATATTTATTTATTTGGTTGCACCATGCCTTAATCAGAGGCTTCCCTGAAGGCTCAGCAAGTAAAGAATCTGCCTGCAATGCAGGAGACACAAGAGCCTTTGGTCCAATCCCTGGGTTGGGAAGATTCCCTGGAGGAGGAAAATGGCAAACCCATTCCAGTATTCTTGCCTGAGGAATTCCATGGACAGAAGACCCTGGTGGGCTACAGTCCACGGGGTTGCAGAGAGTCAGACACGACTGAGTGACTGATGCAGGCGCCATGCGTGTGATCGTCAATCTTCGCAGCAGCAAAGGGATCTTTAGTTGTGGCAAGTGAACTCTTGGTTGCAGCATGTGGGATCTCGTTCCCTGACCAGGGATGGAACCCAGGGGCCCTGCGCTGGGCGCCTTAGCCACTGGACCACCAGTGGAAGTCCCCGTCAGATGATATTTTTAACTGTTTGAGGACTCTGCATTATACAAGTGACACTGACTACTTAATGAGAGTGATATAAATTTCTTTATTTTTATCAAAGTTACAAATGTGTGTAGTTTAAAAACATTCTCCAAGGTTCAGTAAAGAAGCAAAACAACAAAACGGCAGTGCCTCATGTTCTGCTCACCAGGGGAACCTCTTTACTTCTTTTAGCTGCTGAAGTTGTTATTTTGGTATTTATGACTGTGTTGCCAAAAACATGCTTGCATTACTCCTTTCTAAACAAACGTTTTCTTCCTTTTGGTACTATCTGCAAGTTCTCCATCATATAAGACAATGATCTCACTCTCTTTCCTGTCTCTTCCCCATCAGGCCCTGCGTCCTTCCCATTTCTCCTTCCCATTCAGCTGTAGTGTATGCAGTTTTGCTTTGACCCATATTTAGCATGGGCTTCCCTGGTGGCTCACACAGTAGAGAATCCACCTGTAATGCAGGAGACCCAGGTTTGATTTCTGGGTTGGAAGATCCCCTGGAAAAGGAATGGCTACCCACTCCAGTATTCTTGCCTGAAGAATCTCATGGACAGAGGAGCCTGGCAGGCTACAGTCCATGGGGTTGCAAAGAGTTGGCCACAACTGAGTGACTGACACTTTGACATTCATATTTAGCAGTTTAAAAAGTTCTCCAAACTGTAACCAATTCCCATTTTTAGTGCCACCTGGGAAGCCCAGAGTTCTTCCTTAGTCCTCTTTAACCAATGGTGACATTTTAGTGTGGGCAACTCAAAGGCTGGTTGCCAACCCTGGGCACAGGAGTAGGGTTTGTGGTCTGGAAGCTTCACTGCAGGGTGATCTGACTAGGGAGTTACTATGAGAAGCTCAGGTATCAGTACATACAATTCTTTCTTCTGGGCTGGTCTGGGCTGGTCAGATTACACAGACAAGACTTTTCTGAGCTCTTGTCTGAAGGGTTAAGGCCTGGCTGCCAGCATTGCAGAAGCTGAGTGGGAGGAAAGTTCTGGGCCTGTGAGCTTCCAGGATGCATACTTTGTTTGAAACCTTGTTTTGAGTGAGACATCACTCCCTTCAATTTTGCCTGGTGTCTCCTAGTCCAGATACCTGCTGTTTTATCCTCTTTATAGAATGAACGTCCAGTGACCCAGCTGCTCAGAGTCAGGCTGCTTCTTTCACAGACTTGCAACCGATCCTCCTTGTTTGAACTTCTCTCCTTCATCCTACCTCCAGGGACACTCGGTATCACCATTTCCTCAAACTGTGGGGGCAATCTTTGCTTTAGACTGGATGAATTTTCAGTTTTCTGCATTGCTGGCTTATGAATCACATCATTTATTACTTTTTCACATGATATCTATCTTCCTTTTATAAAACTCCCTTTAATATTTTTTTCAGTAGGTTTTTAACAGGGAGCAAAATATATAACTATGTTTCATCTACCATCTTTTCAAAGATGTCTACCCTAAAATTTCATGTTTAAATGTTTATAAGTGAGTGGATTTAATTAGAAGAATTACAAGTACATGGGTCAACGTTTAAATAACAAAAAAATCAGATTATATAATACAAATGTCTCAGGTTTTGAACTTCAACTTTCTTGGGAGGGTGGGTGAGTACTACAAGGTCATGTAACCAGTGACAGTCATGTCATTAACGCTAGAATGAAAAATCAGTTCTGCCGAGCAAAGTCCAACTGACTGCTCCCTCTGCTCCAGCATGCGAACAGCTTTGGCCCTTGTGTTCATGCCAAGGACAACCCCAGCTCCTCTTTTCAGTATTACGATGAAGATTATCAGGTCACAGTCACAGAGTTAAATCCAAAGACCTTCTTTGTTTAACAGAAGAGTAATAATGCATTTTCTGACTGTAACATCCATGGACACTATTGCTTTTCTCTTCTTTGTGTTCCTATATAAAAAGTCTTTCAACCTCTTTCTGATCTCGAGAGCACCACAAACACTAACCCAGAAAGAAAACATCCTACCTTGCAAGATAGTACCCACTATCACCGAAAGCACAGTCATCCTCTCTCTCTTCTCTGGCTCCTAGCGGTGATGTGATTTTCTCATGAGTTTAATTCTGGGTTTAAGGCTGTTTTCTTTCCTCCTACGAGAAGTGGTTTCCATTCTGAAAGACTTGACTTTACCACAGAAAGCTCATTGTGTGAATCAAGTGAAAGAGTCAGCTAGTGACTCAATAGACATGGGAGTCAGGATCAGTGAAGTTGGATGGGGGTCTTTGCTGCACCCCATCATCTCTGCCTCTCCTACCCATGAGTAACCCCCGCTTTTGGGCTAGGACTTGGGCAATTCCTTCTTGCGGTCATGAGTATCTTTACACTATAGGTTAGTTTTCTCTAGAGGGGAGAGTTTGAGTTGGTGGTAGAGGGAGATAATAAAGGAAAGGAAGATGTGGGTTCTCACTCTCACACCGCTGTTACCTAACAATCTCAAGGTCATCCTATAAGCTAGGAGTTGTGCATGTGGACTTGACATGCATAATCTCATTTCCTTATCTTAAAAACCCACTGAAGCCCCAGATGTGAAATACAGGGATCAGAGAGGCTTACACAGGAACAATAATTCCACTTGCTAGGGAATTATCCATCCATTGGTGGCCAAGTCTGAACCCGAGCTGACTTCTGTCTAATTCTATGCTCCTTCCACGTTACAAAGTATGATGGTGGTGCTGAGGTGGGAAGTGCTTTAAACCCTCCAAAACCTCTCTGGCAATGATTTTCAGGATTCTAAAGATACAGTCTCTCCTTGAGAGATTATAGAGCTACCACTAACTGTGTTCCTTCCTTGTGACGGTCAGTCTCACATCTTTGAGCCTCAATTTCTTCATCTGTGGCATAATGGCACCCACAATACCAGAATTACTTTGAGAATCTAATGATTCTCTGTAGGTATTTCCAACACATGATTGCTAACATTTTTTGAGCTTTTACTACATATTATGCATATATTTGCTGGGAAAGATTAAAGGCAGAAGGAGAAAAGGGCGACAAAGAATAAGACTGTTGGATAGTATCACCAGTTCAATAGACATGAACTTGGGAAAACTCCAAGAGATGGTGAGGGACAGGGAAGCCTGGAGTGCTGCATCCTATAGGGTCGCAAAGAGTCGGACATGACTTGGTGACTGAACAACAGCATGCATGTATTACCTTAAGGAATTCTGAAAGCCCCTAAGAAACGAGGGAAATACTTTAATTATCCAAGATTTACAGATGAGGAAACCGAGGTTCTGGCTGTGGTCACATGTCACCTAAATACTGATCCAAACTCCAACTCAAGTCTGTTTGACCCCAGAGTCCAGGCTTGTAATTGCCACTGCCTCTGTTTTTTAGGATCACAGAAATGAATGGATGTGGCAGCATTTTGTAGACGATACATCATTCTGTAAATGTGTCCAAAGTAAATAATAACACAGACATTTGTGTGCACAGCTGTTGATAGCATATTGTATCACTTATAATATCCAAATGTAGCAAGTAAGATAATGTCCCCAAATCGGGCTTATCCACACAATAGAGTAAGGGGAACATATATACATCTTGATTTGGAAAGATATCCTTAATATATCAGTACAAGCAGACTACACAGCACCACATATGATATAAGCCAATTTATATTTTGAAAAATATTTTTCTATGTCCAAAAGTTCTGAAAAAATTAATAGGGAACCATTAACCGTGATACTCTTGAACAGGGAGGAGAGGAAGAGATATGAGGTCAAAAGGATAATTTACTTGCTAAGATTTGTTGGACATTTTCACAATAATCATGTGTAATAATAAAGAAAATAGAACTATTGCCCAATTGGAACAAAATGAGAGTCAGTCCACACACCTTGGGCTTCCTTAGTGGCTCAGATGGTAATGAATCAACCTGCAATGCAGGAGATCTGGGTTCAATCCCTGGGTCAGAAAGATCCTCTGGAGAAAGGAATGGCTACCCACTCCAGTATTCCTGCATGGACAGAGGAGCCTGGCAGGCTATGGTCCATGGGGCTGCAAAGAGTCGGACATGACTGAGCGACTAAGCTTGCACGCATGCTACACACCTAAGGAACCATATTCACAGAGGACTGAGTGGACACACACCAGGGACAGCCGTGCACTGCAGGTAGCTCTGTGTTCAGAGGTGAGGGCGCTTCCCTTCCTGGAGAGCCCCACCCTGTGCTCCTGAGGTGGCCATGGAGCCTTGGTGCTCACACGCAGAGGGCTGTTGTCAATGGTACTGAGACAGAGTGGGCAAGAAGCACTGCAAAGTCACACAGGTCAACGCTTTTGTAAAAGGCACAACTATGAAATATTTTATTCCATTAATCAAAAGCTTTTTACCTACATTTCATGGCAAGTAAAAAAATCTACTTAAAGCAACAACAAAAAAAAAGTGACAAAACTATCACCTCTCTCTCTCACACACACACACAAATACCATTGTGCCTAGAGAGAAATGTTGCTTTTATTTAGATTCTGTAAGTGGTTTTGTGGGGTTTTTATTAATACACTGGGATCTCCAACACACAGCCTAGAGTGCAAAAAACTGAACCTCCCAAAGTCTAAGGGTCGAACATCTTAATGCTGATGAATGGAGGCTGGGTGGGGCCATTTGTGAAGATGTACCTTGGAGATGCTCTACTTTCCTGTTCTTCAAAACAGAAGGAATCTACGGGGATTGTGTAAGGAGTAATGAATAAAGAACACAACTAACATCTGTTGAATTCATACTGCGTGTCAGGCAACGGGCTGTGTTCAGTCCAGTTCAGTTCAGTCGCTCAGTCGTGTCCGACTCTTTGCAACCCCATGGACCACAGCACGCCAGGCCTCCCTGTCCATCACCAACTCCCGAGCTGTGTGCTCTGTATTTATTATTTTGCTGCATCTTGACCAAAACCCTGGGGATAAGTGTTACCCTATTTTAGGATGTAAAATAAGGTCCATTCTAATCTAATTATTATTACTGTTCAATAAATGTTGAGCACTTAATATATGCCAGATACTTCTACAAGGTCTTTACAGACACATCTCATTTAATTCACAGAATAATCTTATCAATCTACTATACTGGTTCTTCCCATGTTACAGATGAGGGAATTCAGAGGTTTATTAAACTTGCCCAGAAGCACAGAATAGGTGATGGAGCTGAATTTGAGTCTATGTCCTCTCGGTTGCAAGGCTCCTGTGTTGTGTGCACGGCTCTTTATAGAAATTTTGTATTATTTATAATACATACATGTAACAAGGAAGACAAATTAACAAGTGGCCCACCAGAAATGGGCTCCTTTAGGGTTTCCACTTTAGAAATGGGGCTTGTGAGCTATTTATAATTAACAGAAATTGTACACTAACTCATTTTCAGTATTATTACATAGTCTTATGGCAATGTCAAAATTCCTTGTTTGAATAAGAATAAGACATTGGCCAGAAAATTCAGAAAGTGCTTATATATTACCCATTTGTTTAAATAAGTATTTAAATAATTTAATTTTAATGCATTTTGCTTGTTCATGAGACAATATATTTTATGTATCCATAAGAATATGATTAAAAAATATGGTAAGAAGTGGTGAAAAACCCTGGCAGTGAAAATCTTTGCTATTTATCCAGAAAGTGATTTAAATACGGTTCTATCCCTCTGTGTCCTGATCACCCAGAGCCTTCCCCACTCCTCCATTCCTGACCACGTCTCTCTCCTCCTCCACTGGAGTCAAACACTTCCTCTCTGTTTCCCTCTGCTTTATGCCACTGTGTCACCAGCCTTCATTCACAATCCTGCAGTGGCTTTAGGCAAAGAAGGTGCCTGTGCAGACAATCCTGCAAATGATTTCTCAAATATACCTCCAACTATTTGTTGATATTTGCGGTTCCATGAATCAAATGTCATTCTTTGACTGAAGGCTAATTCTTTCCTGTTAAAATGAGGCCCTGAACAAGAGCATTAAAACACAAGACTACAAGCTCCTGTGAGGTAAAGGTCATGGTGTATGCAGTCGTACCTAATCCCCTTTCATGGCTGAAAAAACAGATGGCGAGTCCTCTGGGAGACCCTTGAGGATAAGGGCTAGACTGTCATTATTTTAGGTTCGACACTTAGCACAAATACCTGACACACAATAAGTAATCACAGTTTTAATAAGGGGATGCAGGATTCACTTCATTAATTAATTAGAAAAGCTAATATGAGATGTCACATAACTGCTGTACAGAATAAGGAGAGATTCTTAGATAAGGGGATGGAATCAGAATGTAGAATCTGGAAGCTTCTGGGCATGGACTTCCTCAATTGTATGGGCCACACAGCTTGGCTCCACGCAAATGACTAAGGGGTTCTTAGACCAGGGGAAAGAGAAATCAAAATATATACACAATCTTCTCCCCTCTTTCCAACAGTGAAAATGTCCCTAATCCTCCAGATAAAGAATATAGGTATTAGACAGCTCATTCAGTGATGATTGATCTAGTTTCCTCAGCAGGGTCTCCCCAAATCAAAACTCTACTGCCAATTTTTTTAATGGACTCTCTCCCTCCCAAATCAGGCAGGCATAAAACTGAGTTCAGAGACAGGTCTCATGAAACATCCCAGGATCTTGTGTCTCAGCCAGAATTCAGAGCCTGCACTCACTGATAAGACTTAAAGATCAATTATACCAAAAACTTTAGAAAAATTACCAACAACAGGAGGCTTTCAAATCTTACCCTTGAACCTCTGTGCTTTGCCCAGAAGGATGGAGAAAGTAGGCTAATCTTAAATACAAGAGGATTGGTCAAAAAAGAGCAATAAATCTGAGGAATGAATGTGTATCTTCTGATCTATGTGTGCAGTTATACAGACATCAATGTTGTCTTTTCAGTTAAGACTGAATATAATTAAAATTCTTCCTGGAAACTCATCTCTATAAAGAAGCAATATGGAATTTGTGCTGCTCTCCATGGTGCTGATAAAATCCTGCCTCCTAAAACAAAGGCATTCTCCTCTTCTGGAGAAGTCAGAGTTCATTCTCTCTCTCCTTCCCTCTCTCTCTTTCTCACCTCACTGTCCCCTATAGCATGTGTGTCTGTCTGTTTTCATGTTCATAAAGCTTGTATAATTTTCTTCATTGTTCCTTAATTGTAATGATGATTTTAAATATTTTTAAACTTCTATCACATATCTAATGTTTACTATCACCCCCAGTCAACTCTTCAGAAAGATAAGTCTCTTACTATCTCTCTGTGGCAAACCTACATATCTACAATCCATCTGAAAGAGGAAGGACCAGTTCATTTTTCTGATTAATTCCAAAGTTTCCAATTTGATATACAGTCTCTGGTAGCTTTCTGGAAAAGAAGAAGGTCATCTATTTCCTGGTCTCCATAATATACTCAGTGCCCGCCATGTTAAGCCATGGCTCTGATCCCTTTCTGACCAGCTGCAAGCAGAGAAGTCTTCTTTCTTCTGAATATTCAGTCCCTTTTTATTCTCAAAGAGTGAGAGAGGGGCATAATTGATTAGTATAACCAGTTCATCTTGAACTAAATGCATGTGTTTATTCTTGAAGTACATTGAGCTTTTTTCTGATAAGTGTGTAGCACTTAGAAGTAGTCTTCTGCTTCCAGTGCTTCTAGATCTGGGGTGATTTTAATCTTCCCACAGTCACAATGTGTTCATGAAACAGAATTTACCTCACCTTAGCCTTAAATTGCAACCAACTCCTTCAAGGAGTTCAGCCTTTTGGGTCTGATGCAGTTCTGTTTCTCCCGAGTCCTAACACAGCCACCCTTGGTCACCTCATCCTTCCCAGAGAGGAGGCAGAATGGCCTGAGAGTAGGCCCTACCTGTGTCTGAGACGCCCTTCTCTCCTCGTCCACCTGCCAATTTCTACTCAGCAGTCAAAAACCCAATTCAATCATCACCCTTGCAAAGCCTTTTCTGACTCAATCATTCTAAACTCCCATTTCACCCCACACAGGATTAGTTGTCTTTCTTTCTGGGTTCCCACAAAACCTTATTCATACTTCTCAAAACTAGGGACCCACACAGTTCAGTTTTGAATGACCAAAGTGAAGCATCTGCTTGACAAAGAGTAAGTACAGAATTTTGTTGATGTTTAGTTGCGAAGTCTTGGCTGATTCTTTTGTACCCCTTGAACCATAGCCCTCCAGGCTCCTTTGTCCATGGGATTTCCCACTTAAAATACTGGAGTTGGTTGCCATTTCCTTCTCTGGAGATCTTCCGAACCCAGGGATCAAACCCATGTCTCCTGCATTGCAGGCAGATTCTTTACCACTGAGCCACCAGAGAAGACCAAGCACAAAGCACATGAATAAATATATAAAATGAATGTATCAGTGGATAGAAGAATGGCTGGACAGATGGATGAACGGATGGGTAAATGATATTGCCTAAATTTACTTTAGGACATCCCTGGTGGCTCAGACGGTAAAGAATCTTCCTGCAATGCAGGAGACCTGGGTTTGACCCCTGGCTCAGGAAGATCCCCTGGAGAAGGGAATGGCAGCCACTCCAGCATTCTTGCCTAGACAACTCCATGGACAGAGGAGCCTGGAGGGTTATAGTCCATGGGGCTGCAAAGAGTCAGACACGACTGAGCAACTAACACACTTAAATTTATGTTGCATCTTATCAATTCAGAGTTTGATGCAAAATAACAGATGTGTTATGTATTCTCAAAGAGCAAAGATGCTGGTGATTTCTTTCCTTCTTTTTCTTTATGCAGGCACCATCTCCTCTTCTTATTTCACCTTCTAGCCTATAACCAAGAGGATGTGGTGTCATAGTTTGTCTTCTAGAATAGACTTCAAGCAGAGAAATATTTAGTCTTCTTGGGACTGTTTGAAAGTTTGGAAGATTATAACTATTCCTCTCCAATCTTCCCTGAATCATGTCATTCCTTGTCCCCAGAAATGAAAACATCACTTCTGTTCTCTAAAGACTGACTCTACTCACATAAGAAAAACTCTATTTCCACAGAAGTTCATTTCAGATTCTGTTCATCAGATTTCTAGTGCCTGTCCATAAGGTCCTTTGAGGCATAGCTGTCCTTTGTTACCTACTCACAACCACACGGGGACATGTCAAGCCAGAGGGGGACATTAAAAAATAACAACTTTGCCTGCATTTTTACATTTCTGATCCCTCACAAAAATGTATAGGAAAAATTATGGCTAACAAAAGCAACTATCTCATTATCCATTTGACACATTTATAAATTAAGCAGAGTAGTTTTTCAAGGTTATTATTTATTGCACAAATACTACCATAAGCAAAGTTCCAGCCCAGCAACATGTCTCACCTCCTCTATGGTACCTTCTCACCCTCATGCCTGAAAAATCTGTCTGCAGCCTGCAGACAATCTGCGCTCTGCTTTTTCCAGTTAATTTGGCATAGCATTTTTATTAATATATTTGATGGCCAAGGGAAGTCAGTTTTTACTTACCCCTTGAGGAGGTGTAGGGAAAAGTTTAGATTCAGACAGAGTGAATTCTGGCTTTGCTACTAACTTTCTGTGCAGCCTAAGTCTGTTTATTAAATGTCCTGTAAGCCTTGTTTGCTCATCAGCAACCAGGGCATGATAAGAGCTCACTCACAGGATCACAGTAAGAGCTGAGTCCTGCAGACAAGGTCTTTCACACAGTGTTTGGCTTACAATAACACTCATTTATGGGAGACTCACAAATAACAGGAATACTTTTAAAACATGGGTCTATCGTGAAGTAGAAAATAAAGCATGCATGAATAATTAAGATAAAGCAAGAGATTGAATTCAAATAAATTCAGCTTTGGGAAAGATCTCCAGAATATTGAGAATTTATATTCATTCACCTAAATTTAGAGATACTTAAGTGGAAAAGCTTGAAAATAATTGAAATCCATCAACTTTTCAAAGATGTTTGAGTGACTTGCTTCAGATCACACAGACTGTCAGAACTAGAGCTGGAAATAGAACTCACATGTCCTCAAAAACAGTTGAAAGACTCTGATACCAAAAACCACCTTCCTGTCACCACCACCTCAACCAGTACAGCCTGGGAAGCAGACATCATTAATCAAATACTTTTGGGGGGATTACATCAGGGCAAGAGGGAAGGATAGAAGAAACCTATACTGAGTATTAGCATGGTGGCCATGACTAACAACACATGGAGAGGTGAGCCAGGCTCATGCAGGACATATAACTTCCCAATGAGCACGCAGCTAGTGAGAGCGGAAGCCGGGATTCAAACCCACGGCCAGTGTGTGTCCAGAGCTCTTTCGACTAGACTCTGACTCAATGAAAACTATTTTTTGACTATCCAACCTGCACAGGTATTATGTTAGGACATGACAGTGAACAACACAGATGCAGTCTTTGCATCCATGAGGCTTAAAGGACACTTCAAAGGTGTTGTTGTAATGAGAGTCACGTAAGGTGAAGCATGTACAGTCTCTGTGAACTATTCATGTAATGCCAACAAGTAAATATGAGCCTCTGCTCTCTGTCTAGAGTTCAATTACACTATAGGTTAAACAGGCTCAAACAGGCTGGCCTGGAAATTTCACCACCATTAATCTTCTGCATGATTTCCATCAGAAAATGCATGCTGAATTCTAAACTGATGTATGAACAGCTTTAGGAGCACAACAATACTCAAAAGTTAGTACCTGTTTTTTATATGAAGCTGATTTACAACCGCAGCTGATTTACCTTTCTCATTAGGTTTTGCTGAACACAAAAAATAAAATTAGTGTCAGCATGTATTTCTGGAAAGTAGACTAATTGAAGATGGGAGGATCAATCAAACCACAAAGATTAATTATTGAGTATCTGCTCAGAATCCGGCACTATGCCCAGGCAATGTAGAAATACAGAGAAAACATAAGACTGGACCAGCCCTGTGCACGGAGAGGCTGTAAACCAGCTATGAGGCATGTTCATAAGAGCACTTCCAGTAGGTGGTGGTCTGTGTCAAAATTCTGGGAGACTGGGGTAAATATATGTCTTCGAAATGGGCTGGGGCAAGGTGGAATGGGGGGAAGGGTGGTGTCAGAGATGAGGGCAATTAACCCAGGTTTCAAAATAGTTCTGCTTTGGATATTCAGAGAGTTCATGATGGCAGTGGTAAGACTGATAACCATAGCGAAAGGCAGAGGACAAGTGTGCCTCCCAAAACGCATAGACCATTGACTCCCCAGACTAGAGCTGGAGAGTCCTAGGAAACAGGTCTCAGACGTCGTAAATGTAACAGCATTTTGTCTTAAGCACCTTTGCCTCCCACCCCTATGCCTAGAACACTGCCTGACAAACAGCAGATGTTCACGATCAAAGAGTGGAAAGACATAACCTTCACTGCAAAGAGAAGTAATAAAAAAAAGTGCTGGTCCTCCTTCCGCACGTGCCAGACAGTCCGAATACGACAAGAATAAACGTAACACAGCACACAGCTGAATGCTGAACTCCACAACAGACCAGCAGTTGTCGGCATGCTGCAGGCAAAGCGACTAAGGCTGGGCTCACAGAACCCAGGACGATTTCTCAACAGGAGGGAAACTGGGCGGGGCCTGCCAAGGCATCAGATGGCACAAGGCGTTCAGATGTCACAGCTGAGATATGTAGCGGGCTACGACAGAAATGAACACACGGGAATCCAGACAGATATATTAGGAAGCAACAGGAAGAGATGGGACTGTGGTTTGTAGTAAGTAATTTGGCAAGCCAAACAAAACACATCCGCGACTAGATTCAGGCTGTGAACCACCAGTTGAAGGCCCTCAGGATAAGAAAAAGGAAGAAAAAGAATCCCAAAACATGGAGGGAACAGGCCAAGGACAAACAGAGAGCAAGAAGCAGGAAGGCTCAGTGGACGAGTCAGAGGGGTCTCCCCAGAACCCAGAATGCCGCTGAAAGTGGTAGGAAATGTGGTTGGAGAGAAAAAGCTAAGCTGAGTTTATATTCCTGGTAGAGGGAAAGGTAATAAATAGAAAGTGAAAGACAACTTTAGGATGCTATGCTGCTTGGAGAAATTGTACTGAAACTAAACACTTTTTCCCCCCAATCTTGGCTGCTAAATCAACTGTGCTTATCTCTAAGACTAATGTTATCTAAAATCGCCCTGAGAAAATGTCCATTCTAGAATTCTTGGGTTGTTTTCTGGAAATTTCCCTGGTGCAGTCACTGGTGGCTGTCCCTGCCTATGGCAGCTGGGACTCTTTAGACAGAGCTGTAGATCAAAAGCATCTTCAAAACAGCACTTTCTTCTTCACTTAAGGATTTACATTTCTACCAGTTGAACAAATCAAAGTTATAGTTCCCTCAGTAACTGTAACCTGGACCAACTATAGTGATATTTTTCTGCTGCTGAGCAGTCTTTTAACTCATGCCTCCCAGCTGTGAACAGGAGATTTAATTCAAGCAATATATAAGAAGTGTTTTTTGGAAAACAAGTGGCTGGCCCAGAGAAGGTTTAGTGTAAATGGCTGTTCCTTTCAACTTGTGCTTTTATGCAATTGTTCCCTACAGACAGAAATCTTCACAGCATCCTCTACAGTCTTCTGAACAGGTCTGAACAGAAAGGTACTTTCTCTACTCTTGTAAGTTACCAACTTGCCCATTCATGGGTCAGAGCCCAGATTTGCCATTGCAGGCAGCTGGTGTTGATTGAAGGCTCCATAAACTGCCAGGACTGAGATGAGAGAGTAATGTGATCAAGGCTCTTACCCAGGAGACAATACTGCAAGAGCATCAAAAAGCTCATTAATCAAGGAAAGTAAAATTTAATGCCATATTTTAAAAAATACAAATTAAGGCAGAAAAATAAATGATGAACAAAATCTTAAAATACTGGTTTTTAAAAATGTTGCATTGAAATACAGCTTTTCTTGATTACCGAATTTTTGGTGCCCAATTACACTTTGTCCCTAGCCTCAGGCAAATGCATCACTTGCCCAACCCTCATCCCGGCCCTGGGAAGCAGTTGGGAGAGAGCCAAAAGGACGTAGTGAATTTAGCTGCGGGTTAAAGTGCTGTACTCAATATGCCAGCAAATTTGGAAAACTCAGCAGTGACCAAAGGACTAGAAAAGGTCAATTATCATTCCAATCCCAAAGAAGGGCAATGCCAAAGAATGTTCAAACTACTGCACAATTGCGCTCATTTCACATGCTAGCAAGGTCTTGCTCAAAATCCTTCAAGCTACGTTTCAACAGTACATGAACTGAGAACTTTCAGATGTACAGTCTGAATTTAGAAAAGGCAGAGGAACCAAAGATCAAACTGCCAACATCTGTTGGATCATAGAAAAAGCAAGGGGATTCCAAAAAAACATCTATTTCTGCTTTATTGACTATGCTAAAGCCTTTGACTGTGTGGATCACAGCAAACTGGAGAATTCTTAAAGAGGTGGGACTACCAGACCACCTTACCTGCCTCCTGAGAAAATTGTATGCAAGTCAAACAGCAACAGTTCGAACCCGACATGGAACAACAGACTGGTTCCAAATTGGGAAAGGAGTACGTCAAGGGTGTATATTGTTACCCTGCTTATTTAATTTATGTGCAGAGTACATCATGTGAAACACTGGACTGGTTGAGTCACAAGCTGGAATCAAGACTGCCAGGAGAAATAACAACCTCAGATATGCTGATAATACCACTCTAATGGCAGAAAGTGAAGAGGAATTAAAGAGCCTCTTGATGAGGGTGAAAGAGGATAGTGAAAAAGCTGACCTGAGATTCAACATTAAAAAAACTAAGATCATGACAACCAGTCCCATCCCTTCATGGCAAATAGCAAAAGTGGAAGCAGTGACAGATTTTATTTTCTTGGGCTCCAAAATCACTGTGGACCATGACTGTGGCCATGAAATTAAAAGAGGCTTGCTTCTTGGCAAGAAAGCTATGACAAAACCTAGCCAGCATATTAAAAAGCAGAGATATCACTTTGCTGACAAAGGACTGTATAGTCAAAGCTAGGATTTTTTCAGTGGTTAGTCATGTAAGGATGTGAAAGTTGGTCCATAAAGAAGGCTGAGTGCCAAAGAATTGATGCTTTCAAATTGTTGTGCTAGAGAAAACTCTTGAGAGTCTCTTGGACAGTAAGGAGATCGAACCAGTGAATCCTAAAGGAAATCAACCCTGAATATTCATTGAAAGGACTGTAGCTGAAGTTCTAATACTTTGGTCACCTGATGTGAAGAACCATCTCTTTGGAAAAGACACTGATGCTGGGAAAGATTGATGGCAAAAGGAGAAGGGGGCAACAGAGGATGAGATAGTTGGATGGGATCACTGAATTGATGGACATGAATTTTGAGCAAACTGCAGGAAATAGTGAAGGAGAGAGAAGCCTGGCATGCTGAAGCCTACCAGGGCACAGATTTGGACACGACTCAGTGACTGAACACCAAGAAACTCTTTTAGACTTTGGTCATGGCAAATAGAGGAATATTGAAGAACATCTTGAGAATTATTTCTAGTTGGTGCTAAGTTCTAGTCAACTGTCAACAAAAACTGTCTACTAATTTTCCAGGTGGCTCCCCTGACAATAAATGACCCAAAGACCATCTAGTAAGTTATGCCAAACCATCCACTTGCTAAACTTGCCAAGCAAAGATCAGGTGACATTCAGGTGCCAAACACTGGCCTAGGAATTACCACCTGGATAGAGCTAACAAACAACCCTGGGCAGTGCTGCCACGTGCAAGGTCCTCGTGACCAGGACAGGCTGCAAACCTCCTCCATATTCTCAGTCCCCACAGCGTCATCCTCGGTTAACGCATGCTGAGATGACTGAGTCAAGTAATTCCCCAATAACTCACTTAGTAGGAGGTTCCAATCACCTCCAGACAGATTGGGGCATTTAACAGAGTGGAATCCTCTAGTAAGGCTGGTCATTTGTCTGTGAGTTTTGTCATTTTTGACTGAAAAAAGCACAGAAAACCCCTTATGTATCAGCAGCCCTTCACACTGGAACAGGTGTGCTTTGGGAAACTGCTCACCCTCAAAATGCATTCTTTGGAAGTGAGCAATCCTTCCTGAAACACTTCAAAGTAAGCTTATTAAGAAAAATAATGTTAGGCCTACAGAAAAGTTGCAAAAACAGTAAAGAAAATTCCTATGTACCCTTCATCCAGCTTCCCTTAGTGTTAACATCTTAATGGTAGCGTAATCAGAGCACAATATCAAAGCACAACATTTGTTCCAGTACAGTATTATTAACTAATCACCAGTTCAGTCACTCAGTCGTGTCCAACTCTCTGCGACCCCATGAACCGCAGCACACCAGACCTCCCCGGTAAACTCCCAGAGTTTACCCAAACTCATGTCCATCGAGTCAGTGATGCCATCCAATCATCTCATCCTCTGTCATCCTCTTCTCCTCCTTCCCTCCATCTTTCCCAACATCAAGGTCTTTTTCAATGAGTCAGCTCTTCGCATGAGGTGGCCAAAATATTGGAGTTGCGGCTTTAACATCAGTCCTTCCAATGAACATGCAGGACTGATCTCCTTTAGGATGGACTGGTTGGATCTCCTTGCCATTCAAGGGATTCTCAAGAGTCTTCTCTAACAGAACAGTTGTATTCTAATTTTGCCAGTTTTCCTTCTCATGTCCATTTTCTGCTTCATGACCTAATTCAGGATCCTACTTTGAATTCAGTTGTCACATCTCCTAAATCCCCACCAATCTGTGACAGTGCCTTGGTACTTCCCCATCTTTCATGGCCTTAAGTTCTGAAGAGTACTCATCTGCTATTTTGTAGAACAGCCCCTGCTGGGGCTTGTTGAAAGCTTTCTCATTATGAGACTGGTTGTATGTTCCTGACAGGACTCTCTAGGAAAGCAGTACTGTGTCCTTCTCAGTACAGCTTCTCGGGAGGCACAGGCTGCTGATGTGTCCTTCCTGGAGACGCTCCCTTTCACCACCTGGCTACGGGGGTGCCTGTCAGGTTCCCACACTGTGAACCTACTGTCTTTCCTTGTGTTATTGGTAGGCAGATGTTTTGGGAGGATACCCTGAGACTATACAAATATTCTGTTTCTCATCAGGCTTTTGCCCATCACCTTTAGCATCCATTGGTGGTTCTTCCTTGTAACAATGATAACCGAAATGCTTGCCTAATCAAAAGAGAGCTTTTTATAATCTTTAAACCTTATTTAAGACCCAAAGGCCAAAAACGACTGCATTGAAAGACAGTAACCTCCCTGTCAAACGTGCCTTTCCCACAGCCGTGTGGCTTAGACGTCTGGTTTAGGAATGGCACTCAAGCCTTCATCCCCATCCACCACCTATGCAGGCATCTGGGCTCTCATCCTCACTGGCCCACACAGGCCCTCAAAAATCCCGCATGCTACAAGGAAAGAAGTTATTGGTAATCAGTGAGAATTGCCATGGGAAATGAAACAAATTTCCTTATCTCTGTTCTAGGTTGGGTGTTTAGTTTGTCTTTGAATTGTGACATCCCTGGAGCATCCTTTCATTCACCAGTCTCATGAGAACCTTTAGACACAGCAGATCCAGGATCGCTGGCAAAAAGAGGAGGCACACAGGCAGCTCCCCTGAACCTGTGGGGTTTTTTCATTTCTTTGAATTTTCTTTGAAATTTTCTTTGAAATTTCTCTGAATCCCAGACAGTGGTATGCTGGTAAATGTTTGTCAATTGTCTCTCCAAGAAGAGAAAAAATAAAAGTCTGGATATTAAGCATTTGTCAATTTTCTGGAATGAGTACTTCCTTCATGGTTGATTTCAAGCTACCAATGATGATACTGCTGAACACAGAATTGGGAAGAAACGGGCTGCAGCAGAGCATTAAATATTAACATCTATAATAGTAACTATCTGTATGCATTTCTACCATACAGACACAACAGATATAAATAACCTCAAGCTCATAGATAAGAATAAAGTATGGTAAGATAATTAGGAAGTGATACTCCTGAGTATATATTTATTACCTTTGACTTCAATATCATTTATTAGTTGTAGATATTTATATAAAATTTTAATGATGGCTGTTATTTAACAAATAGCTCACAAACTTCCTAAACCTTTAACACTTGGTTTCCATGAGCCGGTACAAGCCAGCTCCAGCATACTGTCCCATACAGCGGCTATCATGAGCCCCATAGTCCTGGAGTACCCCAAAGGAGCCCTGAGGCGCAGGCTGGTGCCCTCTCCAGGCCCTCCAGGAGCCGCGTGAGGGCCGGGTGCCCGCGGGTGACGGCTCTGCTCCAGCAGCCCCTGCGCTCCGTGGCCAGGCCCCCGCGATGCCTGCGAGGGCTCCAAAACATCGGCTGCTGCCAGGGCCGCTTGCGCTCTGCCTCAGTGCCGACACCACACCGAATGCTCCCTAAGCCTGGGACCTGTTTGCCATTCTCCCAGGAGATCACTTGGCCCTTAACCATTCTTGAAAGAATTACAGGGATGTTTCAGAAGCACCCCAAAACAGTGGAAAGAGCTTAGGAGGGAAGGGAACTAGTGAAGGAAGAAGCAAAGCCACATGGATCCAGTAGAGATTATCCACCGAGTACAATGCTGCATGCTTTCACAGATGTTCTTGTAATCCTGGCACACCCACCCAGGGACACAGCAAGCCTATTTTTACCAGGAGATTACTTGACTTCCAGGGTTCCCCAGATAATCAGAAGCAGAGTGAGCACACGCCCCAGCTCTGCTCACTCCTATAGCTTCAGCATGCGGGGTAGCACACAGGGTTCTTTCCGTTGTTTGTGGGATGGATGCATGAATGCAGCCTAACTCCAAAGCTCATGCTCTTACCTCCACCAGGGAAATGATGCTCGTAAAGTGTTAAGAGGTAGTGTGTCAGTGAAGTCATGGAAGACGCAGTGATGTGTGAAAGGCTGACTGTGGAGTGAGATAGGGTGAGTCCCTGCCGGCTCTGCCTTTTACTAACTCTCTGACCTTAGGAATGTCACCAAGCTTCCCACTCTACGCCAGTAGAATGGGGATAATAAAACTGACCTTGCCATGTGGTGGCCAGAAACAGAACAACTGTGATGTATGAGAAAGCACTTTGCAGGTTGAAGGGCACCCAGAAAGACAGTGTCCCACATGTCACTGTCCATGACACTGCTGTGCCATTCCGCTAGCCTAGGAAGAGGACATTTAACACCACAGATGCACAGGAAGAGCAATAGGTAAATAAAAAATGGCCTTAGACACAGCGGAAGTATAGGATTCCCATCTATTTCAACTTTAAGTTCAGAGCTTAATTGGCTGTTCTGTTTGGAATGCCTCACAGACAAAAGAATTTCAGCAAGTCTTGTCTTCCTGTCTTTCATGTGATATATGAGGGAGCAGATAGGTTAGAAGAAAACCCTGCTGCTTCTGCAGGGTGGTATTGATCCTGGGACTTAATTGATAATGCAAAGAGGCAGCATCAGCCTCTCTTCTAGCCTGCATCAGGCAGGCTGCCTGGGATTCACAGGAGCCCAGAATTTCAGAGGAAGACAGCCAAGGACAGGGGGCAGGGTCTGCTTGTATCACACGTGGAAGGTCCAGGCAGCACTAGACCAAGAACACCCCTGGACAGACGACTCCCTGTGCCCACCTCAGGCCCTCCCCACCCAGGGGGCCTTCACAGGACTGAATTTGCTAATGCTCTTTTGCAGTCAATGTCAGCTCCTCTGTAAGGAAGGGACATGAGGGTGAGTGGATGTGTTTGTGTGTTTTAAAACACATGCACCCAAATTCACACATGTGTATTCAACATAGTAGCTGAATTGACTGAAGCAGGTAGCGAAGGTAGGGGAGTGGAAGCAAGAGATAAGGACAAAGGTGAAAACACACACACATACCTGAAACCAGAGAGGGCCTTGCAAAGACCGATGAGGAAAATGTGTCATAAACTGTGTGATTAATTCAACCTCTGTACTTGATATCCAAAGTGAAAGTTGCTCTGTCGTGTCTGACTTTTTGTGACCCCATGGACTATATATCCATGGGATTCTCCAGGCCAGAATACTGGAGTGGGTAGCCTTTCCCTTCTCCAGGGGATCTCCCCAACCCAGATATCAAACCCAAGTCTCCCGCATTGCAGGAGGATTCTTTACCAGCTGAGCCATCAGAGAAGCCCAAGAATATTGGAATGGGTAGCTTATTCCTTCTCCAGTGGATCTTCCTGACCCAGGAGTCAAACCAGGATGTCTTGCCTTGCAGGCAGATTCCTTACCAGCTGAGCTACCAAGGAAGACCAAAAGAGGAAGGAGCATACCCTCTCAGCACTCAGAGTGGAAGACCCGATGGAGAACTCAGGCTCTGCCCCTGGTGTGGAGAAGTCATATTCACTCACTTCTCCATTCCTTTAACAGATAGCCAGGCTTCACACAGGATGTGCAAGGGGAAGGGGAGGGCTACACAGCAGAGCAGGGCACTCCCAGTTACAAGACAGATGGGTCCACAGAGGATGATAACCCTGGCGTGAGCTCCATGGACCACTAGAGAGGGCTGTGGAGGAGGGCTAGAGAACACTTCCCAGGGAAAGTGACATTTCATCTGGCTTCTGAACATTAGGTAGGATTTAGCTAGGCAAAGAGAAGAGGCGGTGCACTCTGACAATGCAGACAACACACAGCAGCCCAGCAGAGAGAGAGTGTGGGCACTTGAGGCACTCAAAGAACTTTAACAGAGAGGAGGCTGGAGAGTCAGAGTGGAATCGGCAAGAGGCAAGGCTGGAAGGGTAAGCTCTGCGAGGTGGCGGGAGTGAGGCTTGCTCTCTGAGCTTCGGTGCTCCGAGCCTGGCAGGAGACACAGCAGAAAGCGGGACACAGCAGTCAGTTCTGTCGTGTCAGTCTGAACACATGGCCATGAACACATGGCCATGAACACAGAGAAGCAAGTCCTCAAACCTGCCTTAGGACGAGGGGTGTAGAGAGGACACAAAAGTGAGATTGCAGATGGGAATTATTACCCAAGCTGAGCCTAAAAGGAGTTTGGGATTTCTACTTACATAAAAAGAACAGGAATAGGAAAGGACATTTCAAGCATGAGCAAAACCCCTCTCTACCAGTGTCTAAGTTGATGAATAAAGATAGCATAAACCCCAAACCAATCATGACTATCAGAGGACCTTGGTAAAACTCCTCAGGTTTAGTCAATGGGCTCAAAAGGCTTTGTTTTTGTTTTGTTTTCAAGCTGATTCTGCAGGTTCTCTACCTTCATGATGCAGATATACCCAACACGATCCCCTCTTCAGAATCAGGAGTCATCTGTACCCACTTTGTGATCACTATGCAGGGTACAACGTGACGACTCTCCTGTCTGTCGGAGAAATGAAACATACAAGTGAAAAGCCTGATTTAGTGGTGTGGGGGGAAGAAGCCAACTCCCTCCAGGTCTGGCACAAGATTGAACGTTATGAGTTACTTGGCAGCCAGCAAAGCATAGGACAAAGCCAGTTTGAAACCATCTTTCAAAGTAACCTAAGTTGACAACTAAACTTGCTCAGGTGAGGGGGAGGAAAGGAGTTAATACGGGACTTAAGGCAGAAGTCAGGCCTTTCCCCCTTCACCTAAGCCTGTGCCTCTCCTATGTTAAAGTGCGACTCAAGCAAGCTGAGTGAGGGAACGTAACAGGACCATTAGGAAATAGCAAGGGACTTCCACGCTGGTCCATCTGCCTGCCAACGTCGCAAACACGGGTTTGACCCCTGGCCTGGGAAGATCGCACATGCCATGGGACAACTAAGCTCATGTGCCCCAACTACTGAGCCCACTTGCTGCAACTGCTGAGTCTACGTGCCCTAGAGCCTGCGCTCTGCAAAGAGAAGCCACTGCAAAGAGACGTGCACATATTAAAGTAAGAGCAGAACACGCCTGCCACAACTTCAGAAAGCCTGTATGCGACGAAGACCCAGCACAGCCAAACATGAATTAAAAAAAAAAAAAAAAAAATATATATATATATATATCTCTCTATCAAGACCTAAGCTTAGGCAGACAAACCTTCCTGAATCATAAGCCACCCAGGGTTACAGTGAAGAAGGTAGTAATAGGAAAACATAGCTTCCTCATGCCAGGCCTGCTGTGCTGGGCTGTAATTACACAGATAATGACAACCTACTGAAGACAAGCATTCTTTCCCATTCCTCAAACACACAAGGTCCCCCAAAAAGGAAGCTCGCAACCTGCACTGTAATTACTAAATTTCCACACGTGGCTCTGCCCCTTGGCAATGGTTTAGGAGGCAGGTATAGCCCATGCTTGAGATGGAGAGACAGGCTATTCCATGGTGCCAAGAGAAAGTCAGTTTAAAAATAGATGGCTATGTTGTTATCAACACAGAGGATCCAAGCAACCAGAAGAAACATCCAGGGCATTTAACCTAGGAGTCTTTCTCGTTTTTCTCTTCCAAATTTCCAATTTTGAGAAATTGGTGCCTGAAGAAACCAAAAGCACATCTGATGGTTTGGATTTTCAAAGTCAGATCTTCACACAGGCCATGTCCCCACTACCACATAAAAATGAGTTGATGAGCACAAATCAATGTGTTTGAAGACTGCCATTCTACGGTTTATTAAATGCCATATTGGAAGAGGAGACGGTTTATAGACTGGAAAGGGCTCTTCAATTAAGAAGGTAAAGAACTGAGGATGAGCCCAACTGTTCTTCCATTACTGGTGAATAGTGAAGGTTAAAAAAAATTAGGTCCCATTAGAGCAGTGGCTCTTACAGTGTAGTCCTTGGACCAGCAGTATCCACATCATCTGGGCATTTTGTTAGAAAAATAAATAATCAGGCCTTGAAGCAGGAGGTAGATGCCTCCCACCTCCACCAAGTGAGCAATTGGAGCCCATTCTCTGCAGACACAAACTCCAAAATATCAACAGCAGGACAATCGAGGCAGGGGAGGGCAGGGCTTCCCTGACGGCTCTGTGGTTAAGAATCTGCCTACCAAGGCAGGAGACGCAGGTTTCCGTCCCTGGGTCAGGAAGATCCCTTGGAGAAGGAAATGGCAACCCACTCCAGTATTCTTGCCTGGGAAATTCTGTGGACAGAGGAGACTGGTGGCCTGGCGGGCTACAGTCCACAGAGTCACAAAGCATTGGACACAACTGAACAACTAAACAACAACAACAACAGGACAACAACAATCAAGAGCTGAGGCTGGGCCCTACCCAGATAAGAGACCTCATATTTCTCATTCTTAAAGTCAAGGAGACCTTCCCAAATAGAAAGTTCCTTGGAGGTCAAAAGAAGAGTGATGCTAAGCTACCAATAGGCCTCTTCACTGAAATCCATCTTGGCTGAGAGATGCACACTCGCACAGACACACACACACACACACACAGACACACGAGAGCACCCTGAGACAAACCAAATAAGGACTCAGAACCTGGCAAATCAAAATGTTGACCAAAGGAAACCTGGAAGAAATTCCCCATGTAAGTGATTTTAAACACCACAAGGGAGTGACCCTCTCCATGGGTCTGCCTGCATCTATCCACATGGACTATATTCCTTTCCTCCTAATAAACACTTTACTTGTTTCACTACTTTCTGTCTTTGTGGGAATTCTTTTCTGCAAAGCCAAAGGACCAGGGCCTTGTCACTGGCCACTGGCCTAGTGGCTAGGATTCAGACCTCTCACTGCCATGGACCAACCTCACCCTCTGCTGCTGCTGCTGCTGCTAAGTTGCTTCAGTCATGTCCGACTCTGTGCGACCCCATAGACGGCAGACCACCAGGCTCCGCCGTCCTTGGGATTCTCCAGGCAAGAACACTGGAGTGGGTTGCCATTTCCTTCTCCAATGCATGAAAGTGAAAAGTGAAAGTGAAGACGCTCAGTCGTGCCCGACTCTTAGCGACCCCATGAACTGCAGCCTACCAGGCTCCTCTGTCCATGGGATTTTCCAGGCAAGAGTACTGGAGTGGGGTGCCATCGCCTTCTCTGTCACCCTCTGGCTCAGAACCAAAACCTGCTTCAAGCTGCTGCAGGCTGAGGCGACCTGAGATCAGCCCCATCCTCCAAACCTAACGATCAGAACCCTGTTTTCACAGCTCCTCCAGGTCACTGGGATGTACACTCATGTCTAAGACCTTTTGCACTAAGGCTGTGGTCCTCCACCCTGCTGCCTATTATCACCACCCCATGAGCACGCTATTGCGATACTCTGGCCAACGCCAGTCAATCAAAGCACAACAGCTAGGACTGGAACCTGGGCACAACTACTTTCTAAAAATCTTCTCCTGTCATGCAACGTGTAGCCAGAGTTGAAAGCTTCCACAGCCTGGAACAAGAGAGATTTAGATTAGATACTTTGGGACTTCTGATTTTTGGTTTACCTCAAACTAATAATGGTTACTGAATGGATCTTCTTCATGGAAGAAAACGTTTTTGAGAAGAGGAAGGAGAGATTTCTATCTTCATGAGCTGAAGAAGTTAGACGTGAAGCTCGCACACGGTGCCAACACTGTTCCAAACCCAATGGTAGCAATGCTATTCACCCACTCACCAGCAAAGACAGCTGCTCATCCTGGGAAAGAGGTGGGTGAGTCCCGGGTTCAGAAGTCATTACCAAACCCACACACTCAGAGGCCCTGGAGAGTGGCACTACGCCTCCCACACACCTCAAGACCAGCTGCCACAAGCCCCACGGGGGCCCTGGGCCTCCCACGCACTCGTTGGCTTTGAAGCCCCAAGCACTTGGGGTGTGTGAGAGCGCAGCCCCTTCTCACCAGTGTCCAGTGTTACCCAGTGGACAAAATGATGACAACCTGTCAGGATAGAATTCCAGGGGCCCACTCCCCTGGCTCAGGCAGAGCCTAGCATTGCTGCTTAACAACTGATTTGTGAACTGGGGCCACCCCTTTACCCAAATCAGAAAATTGGCAGAACACGTGATAAGTGTGTCCTCAAACAGGGGTACCCTAGCGTAAGCCCAAGTATCTGGAATTTTTCCCTATGAAAAGGGACCTGAGCACTACTATATAAGAAACACTGGAAACTTTTTTTCAGCAGGAAGAAGCCATATTCTTTGGGAAATTTCTGGAGATACAGTGTGCCAATCGTTATGTTTTTTACATGGTGAGAGTAAGAGCAAAGATTCCCTAAATTTTTTTTTAAAGATCAAATAGCAAAGACTGGAACCAGTTCAACAGCTGGCTAGTGAAAACATGCTGATGAAAATAACCCCGTCATCATAACATTCTCACAGAGTGAATTAGAGGTACCCAAGCTTTGGGGCATTATACTCACTCTCCCCACAAAAAAGACAGGATAGGAAAAGACAAGAGGGAAAAGACCATGCTTTTGTATCCCCAGGGTCTATAATTATGCAGACTTTGGAGTCTGACAACCTGGGTTCGAATTTTCAGCCTTCTATTTATTTGCTGTCTGGCCTTGAAATTTAAGTCTGTGAATTTCAGGTTTCCATTTGTAAAATGAGAATGATAATCTTTAGCAGTGATCAATGTGTGAAGAAAGAAGGCTTGGACTGCATTTAGCAAGTACTTACAGAATAGCAAATAAAGTAGCATTGGTGATCATTATTTAATTATTCACTTCTGAATAGTGAAGTTGAAGCTTTCCTTCTCTTGAGAAGGCTTCCTTGAAAAAATGTTTACACACACACACACACACACACACACACACACACAGAGTCTGTGTAGCTCCAGTTCCCAGGATGCATCTAGATTTTAGTCACTGTATTATATTCTCACTTTTTCTTTATATATTTATAGGTATTTTCTTAGGAAAAAAGATATGCCTTTGTATGCCAAGTGCCTGGCATATACCTAGTACATTGTATGTATGAATGAATGAATGCATGAAGCTGGTTATGTGCCTCATTCACCTAGAAATGAGACAAGAAAAAACAACCAGGATGGTAAAAGTGGAAAAGACATGACAGAAGAGAGACATACTAGGAAACTGATAATAATGGTTCACTATTGGATATGAGCAGGAAAAAATACTGTTTTGTAGTTTTCTAATATAGTCAATCACAGATCCAATTCATCTAGAAAGCCCTTCTCAGTGAATCTGAAGGGAGGAGAGAGGATGGTCACACAAACACTCAGGGAAGACTTACTGGCTGTCTCAGTCTACCTGGTGCTCTGAGAGCAGCCCATCTAGGGACAGACACTCCTGGACATTATTCAGGGATGAAGTAAGGTTCCAGACGAACCTTGAGTCAACCAAGAATGTTTATCCCCACCTTCAAGTCTCAAGAATTCTAGTCCTGTGTTTAATCAGTAAAGACTTCTCAGTCTCTACTGTTACCACCACTCCATCTTCCTCATTGTCTTCTGCAGACTCTGCCCTTTGGAAGCCCTCTACTTACTCCCACCAAGACTTTCCGTTTGGGCTCAAGCTTGCCTAGCCTCTGAATGATGTCAAGCAGTATACGCTGGCTTCACGGCCACGGCCACCTCCCTAGCACCACCTTACTCCTCAGTCTACCTCTAGGGTCCAGGCCTGAGCATTCTGTTCATCCATAAAGAGTCTTAACCATCTCACCACTGTGGGAGGTAACCAGGATGGGGAACACATGTATACCTGTGGCGGATTCATTTTGATATTTGGCAAGACTAATACAATTATGTAAAGTTTAAAAAATAAAAAAAAAATAAATAAATAAATAAAGAAGAAGAAGAAGGAAAACCAAGGAAAATCAGCCCAGAAAGCAGGGAAGTGAGTTTTCTTGGCTATGTAGGCATAGCAAATTTTCCTTATTTCCGTCCCTACAAGTCAGGGTTTTAATAAATGAACAATTCATCTAAAAAGCCTACAATATGTCCATACCCACACCCTAAGAAAGCCTATTCAACAAGAAATACGGTGATAAAATGCTACACGCTCAGCTCTAGTCCCCAAGCCGTCTTTAACAGATGGGGAGTTAGTCACTGGAAAAATAAGCCTGCTGAGCAAGCCATTGACTTTTATCTTTAGACTTCAACTGCTATTCATCAGCATCAATATTTTAGAACTTAATCAACTGAGCGCTAGTCTGAGTTCAGGACATCTACATCATCATGAAGACTCACCGCGTCCTGACAGCTGAGGACCTCCAAAATGCTGTTGAGTAATTCGACACAGTACTTCTTCTCCTGGACCTGGTGTTGCATGTCGTCCTTCTGCTCCAGGAGCTCCTTCAGCTCCTTGGTGATGACAGGAAGCAGAATGTCCCGGCATTCTGGAATGAAGGCAGTTCAGAGGCATATGAGCTTGTTTGCTTGTTTTAGTTTCCTTTCTTTCTTTTCTAGATAATGTTTCATCACAGAAACAATTCACGAGTATATCCTTCTTGTAAAAATGTAAATGTTAGAAATTAGGTTACCATTTTCTTAGAAAATTATTTACAATTCTGGCCCTTCTCCCAACTCCCACTCTCAAGAGGCAACCAACCCGTTATTGTATTCCATACACATATATGTGTATATACATATAAAAATGTATGTGTGTATAGGTGGGTGTATACTGGTATAAAATATGCAGCATCTTTTTGATTTGGCTTTTCATTTAAGTAAAACATATCACACTATGATGATAATCCTTCAAGATCATTTTTTTATGTTTTACATATGCATGCATCAGTATAAAAACATAGCATCATTCTTGTTTTGTTTCCTTTTTATAAAAGAGGACTACACTGTATGTACTGTTCTGTACTTGTTTTAGTCACCAATGGTTTTGGAGCTCTTTCTATGTTATTATAGATAGGGATCAACATTAAGTTTTTGCAGCTGTTTTACAGTATGGATATATTTGTTCATTTGTCATACCCCTATTGATAGACATTTTTCACTAGCATAAATAGTAAAAAAAAAAAATGAATTACTTCCCAATTCCTTATGCACCATGGCTTTCATTTTAAATAAATTAAAACCTTTGCAAAGAAGGGTAACTCTCTTGGCAATGCTGTCTCAGGAAATATCTGGAAGGTTCTGAAATCCTATGCAGCTTTCTTTTTATATTTCTCTTAAAACCAGCAAACCTTGAGGGAACTGAAAAATTCAAAAACATTTCAAGTCATCCCCACCTAGATGCTTCTAGCACTAAAATGTGACTCATACACAACGATTTTATTTTAATTCAATACAGCAAATAAGAGTTGAACATCTCTGATGTGGAAGGCACTGTATTTCTAGATGTACAGGGATAATACATGGTTCTCACCCATTAGACACTTAAAACTTGACGGGGGAGTCAGCAACAATGCAAAGAGCAAAGGCAGCAGACAGAGTCAGGTAAAAGCAGGGGGAAGGAGACACCATCTCTTGTTCTGTCAGCCCAGGGTCCACACCTTCTTCTGGCACAGCATCCTGGTCTCACCCTGGGGAGCCAATGTGCGATGGAATATGATCCGAGAGATATTGTCACAAGGCTCCCTGCCTTCCTCTGGACAAGGGTCAGGTTCAGTTCAGTTCAGTTCAGTCGCTCAGTCATGTTTGACTTTGCGACTCCATGGACTGCAGCATGCCAGGCCTCCCTGTCCATCACCAACTCCTGGAGTTTACTCAAACTCATGTCCATCGAGTTGGTGATGACACCCAACCATCTCATCCTCTGTCATCCCCTTCTCCTCCTGCCTTCAATCTTTCCTAGTATCAGGGTCTTTTCCAATGAGTCAGTTCTTCTCATCAAGTGGCCAAAGTATTGGAGTTTTAGCTTCAGCATCAGTCCTTCCAATGAATATTCAGGACTGATTTCCTTTAGGATTTACTGATTGGATCTCCTTGAAGTTCAAGGGACTCTCAAGAGTCTTCTCCAACACCACAGTTCAAATGTATCAATTCTTTGGTGCTCGGCTTTCTTTATAGTCCAATTCTCACATCCATCCATGACTACTGGAAAAATCATAGCTTTGAGTAGATGGGCCTTTGTTGGCAAAGTAATGTCTCTGCTTTTTAATATGTTGTTTAGGTTGGTCATAGCTTTTCTTCCAAGGAGCAAGGGACCCTATTTAGGATATCCCCTTGATTTGAACCTCGAGGAAAATTTAAAAACAGTAATTGCTGACACTGCTAACATACGGAGTGCTTACAATGTGCCAGGTGCATTTTAAGTGTCTTGCACGAATTACCTCCATTAATGTTCCCAGTGCCTATAGGAGGCAGATAGATACTGTCATTCCTCCCCTTGTGCTGATGAGGAAACAGGACATGCCCCAGTCTGCACACATAGTAGGTGGTGGCCCCTGTCTGACTGCAGAGCCTGTGCTCTTAGCCACCAGACAGACGGTATTATCTCTCCGGGAGCTCACCTGTCTGCACAGGAGCGCCCCGGGAAGGCTGCCCATTGGTGGATGCTGCCTCCTCTCCCAGGGCTACTCTGAGTCTCCCCTCTCTGAAGACTGGTTCCCCAGCTTTTCCTCTTATTCTTGAACTACTCCTTATTATCCAAATGCACTTATTTTTACTTAAATTTACTAGAATAGGTTTATGTTGCTCACAGCCTAAGATTTCAACTGGCAGAGTTATTAAATGCCATGAGGGCTTCAGAAGAGAGAAATAATCTATGGCTGGAAGGTGCATAGAAGCTTCATAGGCTCTGACAGAATCACATCCCTTCCCTCAGAGCACCAAAATCAGTTTGTAATTAAATTCTAACCAGTGTAATTAATTAATGCCCATTCATCCAACCAAAGTGTAAGCTTTGTGACAGCCAAATTAAATCTCAAGTGTCCAACACAGTATCTGGATCATAGTAGCTATTCAGTAAATCTTGGTGGAATGAATAAAAGAGGTGTCATTTGAAATGGTCACTGGTGAGTAAATAATATTGCCTTTGATAGAGTGGAGATTTAGAGAACAGAGAGTGATTTAGAGTACATGGACCAAGATATGGTACATACATACAATGGAATATTACTCAAACATATAAAAGAAGAAAACAGTGCCATTTGTAGCAACATGGATGCAACTAGAGAGTATCATACTAACTGAAGTCAGTCGGACAGAGAAAGGCAAACACCATATGACATCATTTACAAGTGGAATCTAAAATACGGCACAAATGAACGTATCCACAAAACACAGACAGAGAGAACAGACTTGTGGTTGTGTAGCACAGAGTCGGACACAACTGAAGCGATGCAGCAGCAGCAGATGTGTTGAATAAACTATTATATACAGGACAGATAAACAACAAAGTTCTACTATAAAGCATAAGGAACTATATTCGATATCTCGTGATAACCCATAATAGAAAAGAATATTAAAAAGAATATATGTATATAATGGAATCACTTTGCTGTGCAGCAGAGATTGGTACAACATTGTAAATCAACTATGCTTCAATAAAATTTTTAAAAATAAATAATAGAGTACATGGACCTGGGTAAGTAGAATAGTCTCTTGGAAGTAGAAGAATAGGAGATAATACTGAAAAGGAAAATTCTTAAATTCAACGGTTGGCATAAAGTTATAGTTTGTGTTAGTCACTCATTTGTGCCCAACTTTAGCGACCGCATAGACTATGGCTTGCCAGGATCCTCTGTCCATGGAATTCTACAGGCAAGAATACTGGAGTGGGTAGCCATTCCCTTCTCCAGGGGATCTTCTGGACCCAGGGATGGAGCCCAGGACTCCTGCATTACAGGCCAATTCTTTACCACCTGAGCCACCAGGGAAGCCCTAGAATAATAGAAGATAATATTGAAAAAGAAAATTCTTAAATTCAGTGGTAGGCATAAGGTTATAGTTCTATGGAAAAAGAAAATTATAGGCAACAAAATTTTGACTCAGCTTTGTTCAGTACTATAGATGTAATCAAGGGTTACAGGTTAATGGTATTTTATTTGGACTTAAGAAATGGGCCTAAGGACTTTTGAGAATACAAGATGTTGAGTTAGCCATTATCCTTTGTTTAGAGAGATAAGAAAAAAGACTGTATAATATCTACATACTAATTACCATAAAATTTAAGTTAAATCTTTGCTTATCCCATATCTTGTCACCATAAAGTTGAAATTTTGTCCAAGTCTCTTTACTAATATTGCTAAAGAAATTTCCTGCAACGTTTACTTAACAATTCGTTTTAAAAGTTACCTTCTAAAAGATGTTAACTTTAACTTTGAAATTTTTTGTTTGTTGCAGGAAATTGTGTGTGTAAGAATGCTTGTTACATTGGGACTTTCCTGGTGGTCCAGCAGTTAAGAATCTGCACTACCAAAGCAGGGGTACAGGTTTCATCCCTGGATAAGGAACTAAGATCCCACATGTCACGAGGCACAGCCAATAAACACATACAGAAAGGTCCACAGAAATGGGGTATCATTGATCCAAGATGGCATTTACCTCGTGTCCAAGTTTGAATGCAGATCAAAACCTAATTGTCATTATAAGCAACAAGAATCAAACAGTAACCTTTCTTTGCTATCAATATCCAGGTTAGAAATCTTCTTTAAAAATAAAAGAATGATGTTATAGGTAAAACTGAGTTCATTTGAAGTTGCAAAACTCTTTGTCTTTGGCAGATGGGCCTCACCAACTTCATGAAAATTAAGTCCCTTCACTGATGTTGTCATAATTAAATCCCACCAGAAGAACTGTTCTTTCTTTTATTAAATTAGGCAAGGATTATAAAGTCTTCCTTTTTGAAAAGCTTATTTTTCTTGTAAAATAAAAAGAGACTGCAATAAAGGAAATTTAAAACAATGAAAACCTTGTTCTTCCAAAGTTCTCTGGGCAAAGGGAGTCATAACAATATTTTTTTTAAAAGTGACTCACGTCATTGTGGGCTTCCCAGGTGGCACTAGTAAAGAACCTACCTGTCCATGCAGGAGACATAAGAGATGAAGGTTTGATCCCTGGATCAGGAAGATCCCCTGGAGGAGGGCATGGCAACCCACTCCAGTACTCCTGACTGGAGAATCCCATGGACAGAGGAGCCTGGAGGGCTACAGTCCATGGGGTCACAAAAAGTCAGACAAGCCGGAAGCAACTTAGCACACACGCATTCCACCGCAGCATATAGAACAGCTGGAGGAAGCAAAGGCCGAAGAGCAGAGACCAGAGAACACGCTACTGCAGCAGTGCAAGTGATGGCAAATGAGAATGAAACCGCTGGATCCTACCTCCCTGCATTCCTACCCTCTGACACAACATTCTTAGCTTCTGTTGAAACTAAAGATTTGGCAAGGGCTTAAAGAAAGATCTGGAGAAGGAAATGTATGGTCTTGAGTTTAAAGCATAAAAAAACAATGTTTTAAAGCCCAAAACAACAGACATTTGTGATCCAAGATGTAAAATCATTTAAAACCTCTACATCTGTAAATGGGAATTCCCAGGTAAGGAATCCGCATGCCAGTGCAGGAGACATAGTTTTGATCCCTGGGTCAGGAAGATCCCTTGGAGGAGGAATAGGCAACCCACTCTAGTATTTGTGCCTGAAAAATTCTATAGGCAGAGGAACCTGGCGGGCTACAATTTGTGGGGTCGCAAAGAGTCAGACATGACTGAGCGACTAACAAGCACACAGGATCTACAGAAAGGAGGTCTGTAAAGGTAGACAAAGAGTTAGTCTACTGAGGCAACTAATTAACTCATTCCTTCACTTCACTTGTCAGTCTACCGTTTATTGAAGGTTCCCGAAGTGCCAGTCTCTATTCTTGGGTGGGAGAGAATGCCCATCACAGCAAGAGAGTCAACAGAGATAAGAGGCAGACTTAAGTAGACAAGAAAAAACTGATGCCTTTACTTTCTTGGAATGGCAACTGTCATTGGCCATAAAACAGAGCAGCAAAGTAGTGAAAGTCAGGTTTTTCCTTTGAAATTCATTCTGGGAATTCCCTGGTGGTCCAGTGGCTAGGATTCTGCGCTCCCAGTGCAGGGGGTCCTGGTTCGATCCCTAGTCAGGGAACTAGATACCACATGCCACAGCTAAAGGTCTCATGTGCCACCACTAAGACCCAGCACTGCCAAATAAATAAAACAAGAATATTTTTTAAAGTTCATTCTGCTGGTATTCTAGTTGAGATACTTCAGCCAGATCTCCTTATAAAGATATGGGTGTAAGGGAAAGGGCCAGTTGAAAGATTTTAGGTGTTAATGAAGACCTCCTTGAGAAGTACCAGACTTTACATTCTACTTAAAATGGAGCTAAATTATTAGATTCTCATGAAAAAATACAACAGTGAGTTCTCCATCCCTAGAAATATTTAAAAAGTAGGTAGCTTAGCTGCTCCTGAGGACTTCCCCGGTGGCTCAGATGATAAAGAATCTGCCTGCAATGCAGGAGGCCCAGGTTCAATCTCTGGGTTGGGAAGATCCCTTGGAGAAGGGGATGATGACCCACTCCAGTAATCTGGCCTGGATAATCCCAGGACAGCAGCCTGCCAGGCTCCTCTGTCCATGGGATTGCAAAGAGTCAGGCATGACTGAGCAGCTGCTTCTGAGAAGGAATGATGAAGAGGTATTCAAAGTATCAGATGCAGGGTTAACAAAATGATGGTTAAGTCCTCATCCAAAACTCTATGATTCATAAAACAGAGTTTGAAAGGAAGGGGCAGGAAGGAAGGTATATTTGCTAGGTGGAAAGACAGTGGATGTTTGCCTTGTTTGCGAACCACTGAAGTTGTGGGAGCTCCAGACCAGGCCACAACAGAATCAGTGGTTTTTCAATCTGAAAGTCACCTACTTTACAGGTTATCAAACCCAGCATCCCCACAAGATGAGGGCCCTTGGTTCTGAGAGTCAGCAAGATTTTAGCTGAGGAAGCCATTAATAGTGTGACCTGCTTTTCAGAAAGTACTTTGTCTTCTCATTAACCATGACTTCTCAGAAACGTCTGGCTCCTCTGTTTTGAGATGAAATAATTTTTCTCATTTGTAATTGGAGCTGTGAAATCATATTAGTCTGTAAAGCCTCAGGAAGCAGTATTTCTAAATTGTGATTTGATTGTGAAGCAAACAAACAGAAATGATTTAAAAGATAAATATTGCAGAGCCTTAAACCAATGTTTATACGAAGGGGCAATGAGCATCAGAGACCTGCAAACCCAGCCTGGGAAACTGAGCCAAAACAAGGCTGGAGGTCTGCCATCAGGAGATGACAAGTTCAAATTGTAATTCAGACCAGGCACTTAGGAACCTGCAGAGCTACTCAACTCTGTATTGTCACAGAAAGGAGTTTTCTTTTGTCAAAGTAACTTGCAGAGACAAAAATGCAGTGTTTCTGGGCTCTGAATTCTTCCTTTTCAGAGACAGTTTTATCCTTTGGCAGAAGGTGCCATTGCCTGAATTCATAAGTCTCTTGAAGTGTGATATGTTTTTGCAATAATTTCACAACTCAGGGACACTTCAAATAAGATGGCCTTTTTCATCGTCTCCTTCTCCCCGCTATCAGCTCCATGGAAAGATCAAAATGGATCCTCTGTGCACTTTGGAAAACCACCCTGAGGTGCATCAGGCCACAGATATGCCTGTGATCACTGCCACAGCTGCAGCCCCAGAGGAAAATGCTCCTAAGAACAACATCTGAACTTGCTGTCTTCCCCCACGAGCCCGCTTCTTCTCCTGTGCTCACTCTGAGCAAAGACACCCCCAGGCACACTGTCCACCAAGCAGACTTGATTTCTTCTTCTATCCCCAACATCTTCTCCACTGAAAAGTCAAATCCATCTAACCCCTGGGCCAACTTCCTGTATGCTCTGTTCCAAGTCTCCCAAATTGATCCCCTCTTCCAATCTCAGCAGCAGGAATTTCCTAAAACTCAAACCTGACCACGGGACTCCCCTCCTTGAGGAGCTTCGGTGGAGCCTCTCCGAGGGCCTGCAGGTGAGTTTCACACATGCTTCAGCAGAGCTGAAGGCCCGCGATGGGCAGACATCACTCACCCCCGCACCCTCCACCTCCCACGCCACTCCACCATAGCCTCGCCACCCCTCCTGCGTCTCAGTTTTCACATATTGTTTTCTTTGCCCAGAATGTACTTATCCCATCCATCTTCACCTGACTAACTCCTCCTTGCCTCTGAGGTCTTAACTTAGTTGCCAAATCCCCTATGTCAACATTTGTGACACCCCAACTCTGACTGGGGTAACCCTGTTCTCTGCTCCTGTAGCACCCAGGCTAGACTTGCATCTTCCCATTTCTCATACTATGTGACCATGTCTATGTAACAGGACAAACAATGAGATTCTTATTAATATCCCAGAAATGAAGCTGAAGCCCAAAGCTGAGGACAGAATAAGCCCCACATTCTAAATTCAAATCATCTCCAGTAGTTGTGGTATACCATCATCTCTCATGCACAGTTCAGTTCAGTTCAGTTTTTCAGTCATGTCCGACTCTTTGCGACCCCATGAATCGCAGCACGCCAGGCCTCCCTGTCCATCACCAACTCCCGGAGTTCACTCAGACTCACGTCCATCGAGTCAGTGATGCCATCCAGCCATCTCATCCTCTGTCGTCCCCTTATCCTCCTGCCCCCAATCCCTCCAAGCATCAGACTCTTTTCCAATGAGTCAACTCTCATGCACAGGTATAGTCAAAATCACTGCAGATGGTGACTGCAGCCATGAAATTAAAAAGACACTTGCTCCTTGAAAGGAAAGCTATGACAAACCTAGACAATTTATTAAAACACAGAGACAACAATTTGCCAACACAGGACTATATAGGCAAAGCTATGATTTTTCCACCAGTTATGTATGAATGAGAGAGTTGGTCCATAAAGAAGGCTGAGCACTGAAGAATTGATGCTTTCGAACTGTGGTGCTGTGGAAGGCTCTAGAGAGTCCCTTGGACTGCAAGGAGATCACATGAGTCAATTCTAAAGGAAATCAACCCTGAATATTCATTGGAAGGACTGTTGCTGAAGCTGAATCTCCAATACTTTGGTGACCTGGTATGAAGGGCCAACTCACTGGAAAAGACCCTGATGCTGAGAAAGATTGAAGGCAAAATGAGAAGGGGAAGGCAGAGGATGAGATGGTTAGATAGCCTCACTGACTCAAAGAACATGAATTTGAGCAAACTCCAGGAGATGATGGACAGAGGAGCCTGGCTTGCTACATTCCACGAGGTCACCAGGAGTCAGACACGATTTAACAACTGAACAACAACATCATCCTTGTGGTCTTTTCAGAGGTACCGGTTCAGTACCAGGCTTCCCTGGTGGCTCAGTCGGTAAGGAATCCACCTGCGATGGGGGAGACTGGGTTCGACCCGTGGGTTGGGAGGATCCCCTGGAGGAGGACATGGCAACCCACTGCAGTCTTCTTGCCTGGAGAATCCCCATGGACGGAGGTACCTGGCGGGCTACAGTCCATGGGATCACACAAAGTCAGATATGACTGAGCGACTAAGCACAGTTCTGTACCAGTCCTATACTGACCTGTATACACCTCATCTCAGAACTAAGGGAGGGTCTACAGAGGCCTTTGGATAGAAAGCAATGCCCATAAAAAGAAGGTATGGCCTCTCCTCCCTGAAGCTAAGGTAGAGGGAGCAAGAGCCAGAACCATCACACGTGAACATATGAAGATGAGCCTGGCCCCGTCCAGCCCTACTAGGGACATGTTTGCTGATCTTCCATCCCAGGTACATCCCACTTCCACCAGCAGAATCAAGAGCCTTGAGAACATTCAGGAGTCCCTCTCTTCAGGGAAAAAAGGTTAAACACACGAGGTATCTATATCAGGGCCTCAGGCCCATCCTCAGTGTGGTTACCCCATTTCTCAGTCTGCCTGTGGCAGCCTTCACTTGCAATTTCACTCCACTCACAGCCAGCCCCTTACTTTGTCACCTGCGTAGGTTAACGGACTCTTCAATCCTGTTCAATTTTTCACAGGCTTTAAGGTGAAACTCGTCCTTCTTTGGTCAAGTTCCTATTGACTGAGAGGCAAATTCAGTTCAGCTCATCCCTCCTGGGGGACCATGAGGAACTTCAGGTGGTCAAGGCTTGCCCTGCTCTCGTCCCCTCCCACCAACCTTTGAGCAAGCAGGGAAGACCCCTAATTGAAACCCAACATTTACCCAGTTTGCAAAGCTGAGCAGTGCCAGCCCAGCTCCACTCAGCTGTTTTCCTTCTGCTTGGTGTGGGCAGCATTTGCAGATGTCAGAGGCCACTTGGTTCCATCAGCTGGGCATGCAGGAGAACGACCACACACCGCTCTAGTCTGACAGCAAACGGTTCTCACAGCCTCCCTCCTCTAGCTGCTGTGTCATGAACAAAAGTAATTCCACCCACTGGGAAATCAATAACTACCCACCAACTTCATACTGCAGATCAGATTACAAGGCTTTTACAACTCTACCAGGCTTGTCCCCCAACACAGTCTTAAGCATCCCCTCATGATTCACTCTCCTTACCTTCCCAGAAGCAGGCCTAATTACAACATCAGAGTCATCCCTCACTCCCTCCAGCCTGCCTCCGCTGTGAATTTCATCTCTGCTCTATGAACCCTGAGGGCCAAAATCTGTCTCCCCAGCTCAACATACACAGACAATTCAGAGATGTCAGAATTCAGCAACTGTAAACATTCTTGTCGGGTATCTTAGAGGGGTGAAAATATAATTAGGCAGTAAATCCTAAAGAAGAAACATACTTTCAGAACTTTATTCTAGATACTCACTTGAAGTCCAAACCAAGCTATTGCTTTTGCCATAATATCCTCTATATTTAACATAAAACATGAAAATGCGCTAAACCTATAAGTGAATCCCCTGTAACAAGGTAGAGTTTGTCATTCAGAAACATAGTCAGGGCAGGAAGGGTAGGTTGATGTGTAATTGCTGGAATTTTCAAGATGATGTATGTTTATGTCCAAAAAATGTCACACTGGTTATAAACATAATTTGTAATCTCTACATGAATATATTTCTATCCTTAAACATGTACAGAGATGATTACTGGCACTGTTCTCATGGATATTATGTTCTAATGGAACATCAGAAACTATTTAAGAAGATAATAACTGTCTTAGTTTGGACTCTCCAGAAGCACACTTGGAGATGAGGTTTGGGTGATGGTGATGCACTTGTCAGGGGATGTTCCAGAAGACCCTGGAAGGGAAGCAGGGCAGTGGGACCAGGAAGGAAAGAGCCAGGGAGGCTGCAAGTCTCACAGAAGGGGCCTCTGGGGACAGTGTGGGCCACAGGGGTGAAGTAGCTGGAGTATTTAGACATCGGGCATGGGCGGTCCCAGGCTGTCTGGCTGTTCTCAGTGTCCGGGCAAAGGGGGCCTGCAGCCAGAGGCCAGCTGCGGAAGGCAGGGCTGGCTATTGGGAGGGAGAGGCCGCCATCACGGCTGCAGGAGACGCGGACAGAGCCCTACGCGCTGATGCCACAGCAAACAGTACCAATAGCCGCCAGCAAGCCAACCGATTGAGTAACCTGAGAAAGCGTCTCGGGGTGCAGGGAAGACTATTCCACATGGAGCAGTTAAGACAGTCTCTGAAATGGAGAACCTAAGCTGAGACCTGAGGGTGAGAAGGGAACAGCCTACAACCATCTCAGGGAAGACCATTCCCAGCAGAGGAAATGGTGTGTGAAAGTCCTGGGGCAGAAATTTGCTTAATATGTTGGAGTAATCACTGGAAATATGTGTGGCCAGATCATGGGAAATGGAAGGCGTAATATCAACGTGTGGCTGGGGCCAGGTGCCATCAGGCCCTGTAGCCCATGTAAGCAGTTTGATTACTAGGTGGAGATAAACATACTTTGTTTTTGTATTTTCAGGCTTCTCCAGTGGCTCAGCAGTAAAGAATCCACCTACAATGCAGGAGATGCAGGAGACATGGGTTCAATCTCTGGGTCAGGAAGATCCTCTGGAGGAGGGTACAGCAACACACTCCAGTATTTCTGCTGGAAAAATCCCATGGACAGAGGAGCCTGGCAGGTTATGGTCCATGGGGTCCCAAAGAGTTGGACACGACTGAAGCGACTGAGCATGCATTTTCAATAGAGGATAGGGGCAGGTCTAGAGAGGAAGGCAGAGAACACCAAGGAGGCATTTCCTAGAGGGGGAAAAGGAGTACAGTGTTTATTAAGCCCTTACTGTTCACCAGGCATCCTGTCTATGAAGAAGTATATCATTTTACCTATTTTATGGATGAGGAAACTAAAACTCAGAGAGGTTCAGAAACTTGCCAAATATTGCACAGCTAGTAAGTGGCAAAGCTGGGATTTAAACCTAGAAAATGTGATCTCAGAGCCCATTTTCACATCTACTAAACTACCCTGGTTCATTACAATAACAGTGAAGGGGAAAGAAGATGAAAACTTGATTCATTTGTAGCTGGAGAGACCAAGGAAAGTAGACAGACTTAGGTTACAATTCAGAGGCAGAATCGAACTTGCAGATGGGTTAGATGTGTAAGCATATGCATTGTGAACATCTGAGTGAGAGAACAATACACTTATTTTAGGGTTTATCAAATTAGGATCTAATCCTGGAGCCCATTTCATTGCCTCAACTAGCAAGTAATGAAAGACTGAGACTTCCATCAACATTTCTCTGAACGTGAGAAGTGGCTGCAGAGATGCCCGTCATCACACCTTCTGGAAGCTATTAGCGCATAATCAGTGTGTCCTGGCAGGTGACCTCTTTGCGCTTTCCAAGATCATCTACACTGCTACTGCGACCAGCCTCCTCCCAACCAGTATCCTCATTAAACCACAATCTAGCTCCATAGAAAGTGCTTTTAGGACAATAAAAGAGCAGATACGGCCAGTTGAGTAGCAACCCAAAATTTGATTTGCTTCCTAATGTTTAGAATGATTATCTTCATGAGGCCACACCAGATGAGTCTAGAAGACTGTCTCACCCACCTCCTAACCCTGGCTAATGGAAGGAGAAGCAAATGAAATGCTTGGGGTTGAACCAAGTGGCCTCTACCCTGGACAATCCAGGCAGTCTTTAAAGAAGGATTCTCATCACAGCAATGTGCTCCATTTAAAATTCATGCGAGAGAAGAAATGGGTCAAGGTAGCTTTTTAACTGGGAGGGGCTGGGTCTTACATCCTTTGCCCTCATTTTGCTCCTATTCAGTGACATCTGAAATTCACATCCATTTACAAGCACTTAGGGTACCCATTGCAACAGTCAGCACCACACACAGCCCTCCAGAGCTTGTCGTCCTTGACCCACTGCCTCTCTCCAGCACCATGCTACACACAGCCTTTAATCCCTTCACCCCAGCCCTATCTCCCCTGGAGACTCACACAATTCCCTGTCTCCATGAGTTTCAATCTTTACTTAACTGCAACTCTTTCACCTTTCAGTCTTGCTGAGTTAATCTGTGGTCACATACTCAAATAGGGTTTTCTCAGCAGTAGGGGTCATATTTTAATAAGGGGTAGAAACCAATTGTCTAGAAATCCAATGAGAATGAAAAGGAGCAGGAGAGTGAAGTACCAGGGATGAGAGCTAGGTTACATATGCTGAACTCCTACTGGGTTCAGGGTACCATATTGGAAAGTTACTTAACCCTTACCAAAACCTCTTCTGTATATGGCATTGTTCCAATTTTACAGATGAGAAAATAGGATCTCTCAGTAGCTTGCTCACAGTAGGATCAGTTAGCTAGTGTGACCCCAACAGAGGCAAGATTTCAAGGCAGACCATCACGTGACTCCAAGGCCAGCACTGTTCCAACTTCACTCACAGACTCATGAGTGCAAATAATTATTCCCAAATTCTAGAGTCTGCAGACTGGAGGCAGACACCCTTTGAATTTGTTAGCTTCCTTAAGCTCGACTTAAACAGAAAGCCCAAGACCCTGGCTAGTTGGTTTGTTTAATGATTCATTGTTTTGTATGTTTTAGTTAAAGTTACGGTATCTAAGACTAAAAGAACTAAGACAAACAAATCCTAATCCTAGAATCATAGATTTAAATAAAAATGAACATCTATCAACATGGTGACTTAGTCTTAAGTTTAGTCACACACTTCTTTCATATTTTAAAATTCAACCCATCATTAATTCAACTCCAATTGGTTGAGCTTACCCGTCTCACTGCAGTTGGCTAGCAGACAGCAATCACAACCTTCAAACCTCACTCGTGTTCCCCAGAAGACAGTGAGAGCCTGGGGTGAGATATCTAATCTCAGTCAAGTCATGTCTCCTGCAGCTCAGAGCACAATGCCTGTCACACGGTAGGATCCTAATAAGTGTTAGAAGAATGGATGGTTTTTGCAGATGTCAGAAAGAGAGAGCCCCATCTGCCTATACCAAGGGCAATTCTCAGAAGCAGAAACCTACTTAGTGTTGGGTTATTTCAACATTCATTATGCTGTGCTGTCCTTGAGGAATGCAGACGGCAGTAGCTGAGGGCTGGAGGAAAGGTGATCAGGAGAACAACATGTGTGTTTCTTCATCTTCGCCACTTTCCTTGAGCAGCCACTCCTGTAACATCTTCCCATCTTTGACTTCACCACCTGATCTCAAAGGCAGGGATGGGGAAGTGGGCAGAACTCTGGACTGAGGGTTCAGAGACCTAGGTCTGCCAGGCTGTGTGATGTCAAATATATCATTCTACCTCTCTCCCTTCAAAAATGGGGATTAAAATGCCCAGAAGTGGATCTAAATAAAGCGCACAGGTTCAGTTGTAGGTATAGGTGTACCTCACAGACACTGCAGGTGCAGTTTCAGACCGTTGCAATAAATCAAAATGCTGCAAGGGAACAAGTTGCATTTTTTTTTTTTGGCTTCCCAGAACACATGAAAGTTATGTTTACACTATTCTGTTGTCTTTGGGTTTCCCAGGTGGCGGAGAGATAAAGAATCCACCTGCCAGTACAGGAGACGTGGGTTCGATCCCTGGGTCAGGAAGATCCCCTGGAGGATGAAATGGCAACCCACTCCAGCATCCTTGCCTGGAGAATCCAGGGACAGAGGAGGCTGGCAGGCTACAGTCTTTGGGGTCACCAAGAGTTGGACACCACTGAGCAACTGGGCACATACTCTGGTCTATTAAGTGTGCAAAAGCATTATGTCTAAAACAAACATATATCTTCATTTTAAAATGCTTTATTGCAAAAAAAAAAAATGCTAACCATCATCTGACAACACAGTTACTGTAAACTTCCAATTTGTAAAAAAAAAAAAAAAAAAAAAGTAATATCTATGAAATGCAATAAAGTGCAGCACAATAAAATGGGATGTGCCTGTACTAAGTGTAATGAGGCATGGGGATCTGATGCTATACCTAAGAAGTTTTTCAGTCCAGAGCAGGACATATCAAAACTTAAGAAGTTGACATGTATACTTGGCAAAACTCCTGGTCCAGGCATATTGGAATAAAATTCTAGTCTTCTGGACTAGAAGCTATTATCTGCACCATTCAAACAAAGTGTGCTTTTGTCTGGAATATCAAGCTCAGAGAATTCAGTCCTGAGAGGAGGGAATGATTTGAAGTGATTGGGACATATGCCTCAGATTTTCCTGCTCCCTTTTGTATATGGATGGACTAAAAGAGAGCTCGGGCAAGCTTTCTCTGAACATCCTTTTACATTTCTGCTTGTGACTTAGAATAATAATGCCACTTACCGGCAATGCTCAAGCTACACACGAACAATCCTAGATCGCTGTCATCACAAAACTCACCAACGCCAAAAATAACAAAAACCAACAGGATTGTTTTTGATCAATATGAGCAGCCAGCATTCCATTTCTGGGACAAGCACGCTCTGAAAGCCTCTTGTTTGCATTTTAAGGCTAACAGAGGGGTCCTTCATTTTCAGAGAATTAAATGAGAAAATTCTGCTGTATTCAAACATTAGCAAAATGGAATGTTGTGTGATCGTTTCTAACATCATCTGATTCTCTCCTTCCCTCACCTTTCCCTCAACAGCTCCAGAGGCGAGGAAACTGCAGTCCCTCTCATTTATAGCTCCACACATTTAAAATCTAGTGCTGTGTATCACAAAGGGGAAAAGGACAAGTACAATAGCTTTCAAACAAGCTGAAGAATAGGACGCAAACTCCAAAGAAAAGGGGGGGGCAAAAAAGATTGCTATGCCCCCTGCCCAATCAAAAATGGAAACGGGAGGAGTTTCTCCTTCTGGCCACAAGCACTCAGCTAAGAAGGTGGAGAAGAAAGACTGCCCCCAGGAGCAGAGGTTCTCGCCTGCTTCACTTCTCCACTCACGCAGCAGAACCAACAGAAGCCCCCCTGGAAGGCCCGAAGCAAAAGAGTGATTTAAGAAATGAATCACACACTTAGGCCCAAAATTTGAAGGAGAGGACCAAAGAGATCCTGTTTAGATTCTGAAGCCAACAAAGAGGAAATTGGGAAAGTGTGAGAAGGGAGAAAGTAAACAGAATAAATGTCAGTCAGCAACATGTAACAAACTTTCTGTGCAAAGGGAGGACAATAGATGGTCCTCACTCTCAGAGCAGACCCAGCATCAAAAAGAAAAGAAACAGTCAATCGATGGGAACAGGATAAAAAACACACAGGGTGAGATAGTGTTTCCAATTGTGTTCAGTTCCTACAGTGTTTCCAATTGTGTTCAGTTCCTGCAGATGAATCTCAACTTGTACTCCTGCAAAACTGACAGTATTTTATTTTACGCAGTACTTGTTGATATATTTATTCTTAGTTATATGTACTCCTTCCTGTGTTACCTAGTTCCAAAGAGATACAAAAAGGAGCCGACAGGCCAATATAAAAGGTAACATAAGAGCTCCAGTTGCCAATAAAATGTAGTTCCTCACTTGTGTGATAAACTATCAGGACAAGGATGGAAATCATCCGCGTTCTAGAGTGTGTAAATCACTGAGGTAGAAAAGAACCAATGCCTTGGGAGAAACACAGCCTTTTCTGGCACTATATTTTTCAAGAGATTTTTTTTTTGTATTTTGAGTTTTAATATGAAATGCTCTACTTTAAGTTGAGGAGTGATTACCTGCTTTTGATATCAAATTGTGGAATTCTAAAAAGAGCCTGAGCAAAGCTGTTTCATTTGATTACTTGATGTGCTCACATAAAACATGGAAACAGTGAGTGGAGGAGGGTTCATGACTGCATGCTTGTCCTTACATGGCACCTTCATTTATTAATACTTTTTATCTGGATGAATATTTATGGAGTGCCCAGCAAATGTCAAGCATCATATGTAGCACAAGGGTGTAAAGGACCAGGACATAATGGCAAAGATGGAAGTAGCCAGATTCAAGGCATATATGGGAGATATTCAAAGGCCTTAGTGATTGACTTGAAAGTAAAAAATGAGGCACAAGAAGATCTGAAGGCTAACTCCCAACGACTGGCAGAAAAACAGTGGAAGAGGAGAAGGTTTTCATGAACAGAATGAATATAGTCTTGGAAATGTTGAGTTGAGAACCTGTAAGACATTCAAATAAAGATGTCAAAGGGACAAAGGTCTGAAAATGATTTCATATAAATGGCAAGCATGAATTCAACTATATTAAAGATACATTGTACGTGGCCTCCTCCCATAAATATTTTCAATAAGCTATTAGAGTACATTTAGCAGAGAACAGCTTATTAAAGTTTATTTGGTGATGGTTGTGAAGATCACAATGAAATGTAAAGAAAGGAAAAGGAGGGGAAAGAAAATTCAGAAGACAAGGAAGAAAATAAGGAAAAGGAACTGGGGTCTAAACAGGGACTGACTGGGGATATATGAATATAGGAAGTTGGGACAAGGGAGGTTAGAGGGGCTTAGAAGCATGAGGGGTTTTCACTTGAAGTTTTTAGCTCATTGCAAAGACAAGGTTTAGGCAGTCTAAAGATGGATAAGCAGCCATTCTGCCCTGGTGATCTGAGCAGTAAATTTGTCAACACTGTCACTTTACCAAATAGAGCCAGTTGAGTAGAAACTGGAGGGCAGCGTTTGTGGGAACAACAGTCAAGGTCTATCTCTAGAGCACCTGCAGCTCACCAGGCTGCTGAAACTGGGGCGGGGCAGCGGCGAAGGCCTGGCCCTCTCCCTGAGGGCCCTCCTGTGAGAGCGCCGCACACAGCCTGCTGGCCCAAGACAGGGCGAAGGGGCAGATGGGCTGTGAAGAGGAGGGGTGGGGAGAACTGTCGGACGCGAAGGAGTCTTCATCTCACTCCTCCAACACAGTCAGGACCAGGCCACACCATAAGCTGGAGTAGACCAAGGATCTCAGTTCCTATCTGTGTGAACTTGGACAAGGTATTTAATCTCTCTAAATCTTTGTGGTTTTGTCTGTAAAGTAGAGATAATAGGAGCACATCTGTCACAAGCCTGTGAGAATGAAATGAGTACGTAAAGTACTTAGAGCAGCCACTGGACCCATGGAAAGCACCACGCAAGTGGAAGCTTGGGACTCCCTTTAAGTCCAATGGTGAAGACTCCTTGCTTCTAATGCAGGAGGCCCACGTTAGATCTCTGGTGGGGGAACTAAGATCCCACATACCCTGTGATGTAGCCAATAAAAAGAAGCTATTATTATTAATTTTTAAAAATAAGAATATGTAACTTTCTGGGTAATGGAAATATGCTTTATCTTGACATGGAGGGTGATTACACGGGTGTTTACAAATGAAAAAAAAATTCACTGAGCTGTACACTTCAGACTTGTACATTTTACTACATGTAAATTATACCAAATTGTAAAATATTCATGCTATCAGGTAGGTATTCTTATTTGACCTGTTTGATAGATACTGAGGCTTACTGCCTAAGATCCTGCCCCAGGTCTCACTCTTAGGCATTCATACTCCAGAGGCTCTGCTCTTAAAGCCTGGGCTTGGGTTCTCGTGTAGTCTGAGCATTGGTCCTCTGTCAGGCTCAAGAATGCAGTTACCAAAGCTGCTGGAACCTCCTGCATGGAGCGGGAGCAGTTCTCTCCTCCTCTCTCCCGTTCTCTCTCCCTCCTTCAGCACGCTCCTCACATCAGTTCAGTTCCATTGCCTCGTTAACTATTCAAACCAAGATCCATGCCAGGGAACTGGGGAGCGAAGAAGTGTACAGCCCAGCAGGGGAACACCCAGCAGAAGACTGGCAGCGATTCAGGGCTGAAGCCAACAGGTATCAGCTCTCCAAACTCCTCCAGGGTACAAGCTGCCCTGCTGGGACCTAAAGTGCACCCACTCCAAATATGTGCGCCATTCTTGCCAAGACAAAGAGCACCAGGCAAGGAAGACTGAGTGATCATAATTTATGAGGTGCTGTAGAAATTAATTTTGTATGCCTCCTCCATTAGCAGTGTGTCTGAATTAACTTTAATATGCAAGTTATCATGTTAATCTTTGATACTAAAAAAGAATGTGTCATCATTAACCCTCCTAGCCCTGAATTTAGCAATGTAGTCTTTTTATTAGCCCTAATAGAAGTAGCATATTTCTTGGCATCTGAATACCCTACCTCTCTGTATGCAGTTCTACCAGTCACTCCATAAAATCCCTGCTGATTCAGAAGCCCATTTCTCAAACATTTGACTCTAACTGCCCATAAGTCACCAGAAGTTGACTCCACCTTCCTTTCTTTTTTTTTTTTTTTTCAGATTCTTCTAAACGAGAATAAATTTTCTGCTGAAGGAGCATTCCACAAAAAGCACATAATGGTCAGTAGAAGGAGGCCCACAGCACAGGGGGACACTAAGTTCTCTGTGATATTGATGAAAGGAGAGCTCATGTCAGGCTAGGAGTAACTAGTCTTCTGAACTCCAGCATCTCTGGGTAAATAAATTACAGAAGCAGGAACTTTTGTTTCAGGGAACAGGAAATAAATTAGGCAATATTAGAAGATCAGCTGTCAAAAACAACAGGAAAATCACCCGAAGAGTGTAACCTAGTACATCTTTGTCTCCATGTATTCACTTTGTATAGGCAAATTATAAGTGAAAGCTACCCATATCTCCATTTGATGAATAACTTTAATATTCCTATTCTATTCATCTCACACATTCTACCCTTTAAAATGTGATAATAGTGGGAAAACACTTCATAAATTTCATTTTGCCACCTTTCTCTTTTATTCACACACATTCATTGAACAGCAAGGTAATCAGAAATTAAAGAACTTTTTAGAAGGGAAAACAAGACAAGGAGGAGGTCCAAAACAGAATTTAAAATAGGACATCAGTCCCCGAAAAATTAAGCCAGTTTCTATTTTCAACAAATGTAAGAGAATATATGGTTTGTAATTAAAAATATACACAAAAATATATACATGTGCATGTGTGCTAAGTTGCTTCAGTCATGTCCAACTCTTTGCTACAGTCTATGGACTGCAGCCCGCCAGGCTCCTCTGTCCATAGGGTTCTCCAGGCAAGAATACTGGAGTGGGTTGCCGTGCCCTCCTCCAGGGCATCTTCCTGATCAGGGATCGAACCCGCATCTCTTGTCTCTCCTTCATTGGCATGTGGGTTCTTTACCACTAGTGCCACTTGGAAAGCCCAAAATCCATACATACTGAAACCAAACTGGCTACCAATGTAACTTTCTGGCTTGCAAGAAACTTATCAATAATGAGATCTTCAATATATCTCTGGTATATGGGTAGTTTTTATGTTCTCCTTTTCAATCCAATAATTGTTTTTCTGGCTGCTACATGGAAAAGACATGACATGAATAAGAAGGAAGCTGGGATTCAGCCGCATCTCTCCTCAAAAGGCTTACGGCATTCTAAAGGACAGAATCAAATATTTCCCAAGCTTTAGTTAACCAGTATTTATGACAATGTGAAACCTACCCTTTACCTGCTCATAATTTATAGCCTATGCTGTTGTTTACTTAATCTTTTTCATAAAGTAGGTCCATTCTAATTTATTTATATTTATTTTAAAAGAAATTTTTGGTATTTCAAATGGAAAACCAGTATTGCTTCCCACAGATAGAAGGTAAGGTGACAATCAATACTAGGAAAACAAAACACTTTTATTAAATTCTAAGAGGCACTTAAACCTGAGGTCTGTTCCCTCTGTGCTATCAAAGATTAGCAGAGAAAAACTAAAGACAAAAAAGCAAAAGTATACAATCCTTGGCATAATCAGAAAGATTGAAAGGGACTTGAGAAAGAACAAATGATCTGTTTCTGTGACACGGTACTTTATCTGTGCATACTTAAAACTACCCTGCATGCTGAGGAAAATAATTTAGCATGCAGTGTGATACATATCACACTTTGAGAAACAGAAGTAAAAAGAAAGAAATCAAAATCAGATCCAAGGCTTTCCATTTCTGCAACTAGCCCACGGTGTGACTTTGAGCAGGTCATGTCTACTTTCTGGATCACTTTCCTTAGCTGTAAAATAAGGCAGTTGAAACAGGCAGTCTCTCCAAGGAGCCATTCGACTCTACACATTTTATGAAACTTTTAAACAGGTTCTAGAATATTTCCTCATCATCTAAAATATGTGGTTGTTAATTGCATTTATCCTATTATCTGCAAGTCTTACCTGGAAGAGGCAAGTCTTACCTGGAAGAGATAGCAAAGATTTTAAAAGATAACTACTTTGGGGTGAAACAGCCTTTTGAAGCTGTTGTGTTGAAAGAAATCGATAAAATCGACTGCAATCCAAGCACAACTGAAGCTGACTGTCCAGGATATAAACCCGTGCTTCCCTCAGCTTTGGAAGCCAGTGGCAAAGCACTGCCTTTAAACTGGCCTTACAACCCATCATGCAATCATTTGCCTAGCTCAAGTGGTACTGTATGCCAAGTGAGTCAAAAAGGGTGCTGATTCAAAACACCAGCTTTATTCATGGTAGACTGAGGGGGACAGAAAACAGATCAGTAGTTAAACACCAGCTTGGTAACTGTAAGCTTCTTCTTATTAACAAGATCTGGTGTAGTAAAAGAAGTCACATACTTTATAATATTTCCATAAGAAATTATACAAAGTTTGACTATTATCATAATTATGGTAGTACATATGTTTAACCTGTTTCTCATAGTCTTTTTCCTGTCTTGATATTCTATAAAAATCAATTTAAGCAACATTTTAGTTTTTAATGCCCTACTTGGCTCCAACTCTGAACTGATAATAGTGAAAATGAATATAATAATTATAAATGAACAATTTATGAAAATAATAATTATATTAAGTTTAAGCTATCATTTAGGGAATATTGTCTGTCATCCAGGAACTGCACTAAGCATTATTTAATTTAAAATTCACACCAATCTGATTATTATCCCCATTTTATAGATAAACTGAGAACCAAAGAAGTGATGTGACCTTTCCAAAGTCACTGCTGGAGACAACTCAGAGGTTATGAAATTGCACAGTGTCTCTCTAGATCTTGACAAGCCTTTGGGGAGGAGATCATCCAAGAAGTCTTTTTTATACACTTGGGGTCAAAAGCAAATCATAATAAATAAATAAATCAGAGATTAGCAAAATTTAGTTTAACAAATTGAGAAAGGCTAAATATTCACAATTCTGAAGCTCTCATGTTTCTTATGGTTTTTAAAATAATTTTTTAGATTTTGTAAAAAACAAGAAAGACTTGAACATCATTTAGCTCTCCCTTCAAGTCCCATGGCACTTGGCTTATATCTCCACTATGGAATGTTCATCTTACATTTAAACAGAGTGCCTCATTTTGTAAATGAAGGCAAGCTCCTTGAGGAAATCACCATATTTTTTACCAACTTTGTATTTTCTAAATGGGTATCCAATGTTTTGTTTATAGCAGAGGATCAATAAATATTTATTGAATTGGAAAACCTGTTCTCAACACTGCCTCTCTGTTAAAAAGGTGGCCTCATCTATTCTGAATGAATTTGAGATGTCAGAGGGGCAAAGATACGGGTACTGAGGTGAAAGCAAAGACATAGATTAAAGATTAAGGTTGCCATTTGTAAGCATCGAAATGCCACAGAGCCACAGAGTGGATGAATTCTCCTAGGCAAGAGTGGGCAGAGCAGAGCTGGAAGAGAGCTGAGAACCAGAGCCCTGAGAGTGGCTGTTGAATAAACTGAAGCTGATCTAGGGCAGTTCTCCTTCTCTCTTGGGCCCCTCGTTCCCGACCCTCTCAGGCATGGAAAGAAGCACGTGAAGCCATGCACCCCCCACAACAGTGTGCTTCGAGAATGCTCCCGTTTCCCAAGGCCAACCAGGAGACAGAAACGGTGCAGGGCTCCCGGTGTTGCCCCCTAAATGGGTGAGAGAGGAAGAAAGGAGTGACTGACCAGATTCAGGCACGGGAACTGAAACCCCGTAACAAGCCCGGCCACAAGGAAGGAGCCTGGAGGCCAGAGTTGGTCTCTCCCTGGGAACAAGAGCAAGAAAACCATCTCTCCTGCTCCACTCCACAAACCCCAGGGTCCATCTCTTGATGTACATGTGGCCCAGATTTCCTGATGAATAAGGAAGAGGGAACAACAACACATCTCATGCTCAGAGAATTATTTTATCCTTTTCCTGCTGAACCACAGTATGAACCACTTTGCTGTTCTCAGACTGGTCCCACCATCTATCAAGATTTATAACTCACTATAGGCCTCCGAAACAGCAAAGATTTTCCTGAGAGATACCTGGGCCCTGCTTTCTCGACACAGGCCTCCAGAATATAGCAGAGTGCTAGTAAACCTCTTGCTACCTGGACTGTAATTGATTTTTAAACCTGCACCTGCAATCAGAGGAGAGCCCAGAATACCGATAAACCAAACCAAAGAAAACCAAGCCTCCCACTGCACCCTTCAGTTCAGATCAGTCGCTCAGTCGTGTCCAGCTCTTTGCGACCCCATGAATCGCAGCACGCCAGGCCTCCCTGTCCATCATCAACTCCCGGAGTTCATTCAGACTCACGTCCATCGAGTCAGTGATGCCATCCAGCCATCTCATCCTCTGTCGTCCCCTTCTCCTCCTGCCCACAATCCCTCCCAGCATCAGAGTCTTTTCCAATGAGTCAACTCTTTGCATGAGGTGGCCAAAGTACTGGAGTTTCAGCTTTAGCATCATTCCTTCCAAAGAAATCCCAGGGCTGATCTCCTTCAGAATGGACTGGTTGGATCTCCTTGCAGTCCAAGGGACTCTCAAGAGTCTTCTCCAACACCACAGTTCAAAAGCATCAATTCTTTGGCGCTCAGCCTTCTTCACAGTCCAACTCTCACATCCATACATGACCACTGGAAAAACCATAGCCTTGACTAGATGGACCTTTGTTGGCAAAGTAATGTCTCTGCTTTTGAATATGCTATCTAGGTTGGTCATAACTTATCTTTCAAGGAGTAAGTGTCTTTTAATTTCATGGCTGCAGTCACCATCTGCAGTGATTTTGGAGCCCTAAAAAATAAAGTCTGCCACTGTTTCCACTGTTTCCCCATCCACTGCCCATGAAGTGGTGGGACTGCACCCTTAGGTTCTGGCAAATCAGGGACATGGGCAGGGCCAAGCCTGGCAAAGAGCAATATTCTTAGACCCACAGAAATATCTGCATGGAGAGAAAAAGTCAACTGAGTGATTGGATTGCTCCCTCCTTCTCCAGGGGTTCAGAAGACAAGGCCCCAGGTCCCTCTAGCCAGGAAACACAGAGCCAGTTCAGATAAACCTCTCAATGTCAGGCCATGGATTCACTATGGCCTGTGTGGGCAATACACCGCCCAGAATACATCTGAACACAAGGAGTCCATCCCTGTCATTCATGTCAGGCTGACACCAGAACCCTCAAAACCCCAGGATAACTAAATGCTTTCTAAGTAGTTAATCGTACTTGAAGTTGCTGCCACTTTTCCCATGCTGTTCTATCAAGACAGACTTGCCCACTATCAGAGATGGACAGGATATTAGAGATTCAACTCTCTAATGATACACATGAGAAATGGAGGCTGGAGAGGGTAAGTGGTTTGTCCAAGGTCATGTAGGTCATTGGTAGCTTTCCTGGACTAGAGTTTAAATCTTCCAACTCGCATTACAGTGCTTCCTCCAATAAACTGTTATCTACCTTCCTTAAGTTAAGGTTCCTTCACCCTTTAAACACTTACTGAGCACTTACTAGGTGCCAATTATTTGGAATAGAGAAAACACTCTTTACCTGAGCTCCAGAAGGCTGTACTAAGCAAATGCAAGGAAAATCTGAGAAGTGTCAAAAAGAGGAGGGTCTCTCAGATCCAGAACATGGGGATTCTCATTGCATTTGTTTGACTTGTGATAAACTAAATGTGAACTAGGAAGAAACCTCCTATGTGGCCAGAAGCCTGCCAGCGTACCAGGCCCAAAGGTACTATGTGAATGAATGGGTCTGACTCTTTGTGACCCCATGGACTATACAGTCCATGGAATTCTGCAGGCTAGAATACCTTCTCCAGGGGATCTTCCCAACCAAGGGATCAAACCGAGGTCTCCCACATTGCAGGCAGATTCTTTACCAACTGAGTTATCAAGGAAGCCAAAGGTACTAGGAAATGAAGTGAAGTGAAAGTCGCTGAGTCGTGTCCAACTCTTTGCGACCCCATGGACTACAGAGTCCATGGAATTCTCCAGGCCAGAATACTGGAGTGGGTAGCCTTTCCCTTCTCCAGGGGATCTTCCCAACCCGGAGATCAAATGCAGGTCTCCCACATTGTAGGCAGATTCTTTACCAGCTGAGCCACAACAGAAGCCCAGATTCCATTATAGTAGAGGTACTATACTGGGTGCCAAGTTCTTCCACTTCATCATCACGAGAGGAGGAGTTCAAACTTTTCCATCTGTTTGGGAGAGCCAGCAAAGATTCACTAGAGGAAGATGCGTTAGAATGACCCAACATACCTTAAAATATATATTATATTTTATATATGTGTGTGTGGCCTGGTGGTTAAGAGTCTGCCTTGCAATGCAGAAGACACTGGTTCCATCCCTGATCTGGGAAGATTCCACACGCTGCAGAGCACTATCATGAGCCACAGCCATTGGGCCCCTACCCCAGAGCCTGCCAGCCACAACTACTGAGCCTGAGCGCCCTAGAGCCCGTGCTCTGCAACAGGAGAAGCCCCGCAATGAGGAGCCCAGGCACTGCAACTAAGGAGTAGCTCCTGCTTGCCACGACTGGATACAGCCCCATGTGCAGCAGCGAAGACCCAGCATGGCCAAATAAATAAATACACCTTTTCAAAAAGTAAAATGAAGAAAAACACGTTTATTATTTGTAGGGTGGTGGGTAGTGAAGCTTAAAATTTAAAAACCTCATCAGGGCTGACTCTGTCCCTGGTGGGTAACAGAACCAGTTGCAACCAGAGTAGAGTGGCAACTGTCAGGACAAAAAGGGCTCAAGCTGGATGGGAGAGAATCAGAAAAATAATGGTAACAGTGCTCACCTTGGCACAGTGTGCCTACATCTTAGATGACCCAGAAAGAAAATTAGCTGTATCTCTCTCTGGGAGGGAAAATGACACAGGATGACTTCCTACAGCCCACACTCTCTCTGCGGGGCCTCTAGCCCATCACTACCCCTACCGCATATCCTGCAGCCCCAGGGCATGGCAGAGGAGAGCCTGGCTGAAAATCAGTTAGTGCCTGAAGCAGGCTTACAAACAGGGAAAGAGGCAAGGCAGGCTTCCTCCAGGATGGAGCTGAAAAGAGCAGATTTAAAGAAGACGCTGCCTGGGAAGATTGAGGGGTGGGGTGGGAAACAGGGACAGAGAGACGGAGACACAGACAGGGAGACGTTAGACCTGCACGGCTGGGAGCTTGTGGGCAGTGGGTTGGGAACGGGGCAGCCCGAACCACCACCTCATCATTTTGTGATTCCTCCAGATGGGCCTCAGGAAGTTATCCCCATGGCCAGCTCACAGGGTTTTGTGGCAGGACAAAACCCTGTGGCAGGGATATTGAGAGCCAGGGAAGATAAAGTCCCTCAATCATGGGTATGGGCAATGAAAAGGAATTCATTCCCTTGCCACCTCCATAAGGCACCATGTGTCCTTAAACCAGAAAGAAAAAGGACCCAGCCATGCTAGAGTCACACTTTCAGTGATACAGTTGGCATGTGGGCAACTAACTGACCTTGAAAGAACCACTTAACCTTCCAGGACCTTTCCCCATCCTCTGCAAAATAGACGGTATGAGAGGCAGATCACTTTGTTTGTGTGCTTGTGTGTGTGTTTGTGTGTTTACTGCATTTTAAAGATTTTAAAACTAGGCTTTATTTTTAGAGCAGTTTTAAGTTCATAGCAAAGTTGAAGTTCATAGCAAAGTTGAATAGAAAGCACAGTTTCCATGTACTCCCTGCCCCATCCATGAAACAACAGCCTCCCTCTGCATACTATCAGCATCCCTAATCAGAGCCAGATTAATTTTCAAGAGGTTTCTTTAGACCTAGAATCTTTTATTTAACTCAAATAGTCTTGGTTAGAGACAGAGAGGGGGGAGGAGAGGGAGAGGGAGAGAGTGAGGGGTGGGGAAGGAGGGACAGCGGGCTGAAGAGGGTTGGGGCCTACGAGAGCGTCCATTGCTCTTAGGAAGGAGAGGGAGAGAGCAGCTAGTCTGATAGATGCAGTGGGGAATTGGCCAGATTGCTGTACATGCAAGTGTGAACCCTCTGCAGACGTTTTCTGAATTGCTGCACTGGACCATCTGTCGGCAGCTGGTTGTTAACACCCATTCTAGCTCAGACATTGGATCCACCCAGTGGTGCTAAGTTCTTTAATGTACATGTGCACATATAATCCTTCAGGTAAATTGCAAAATAACCCCACCTGTCCTGTAGAGCAAGTGTTTATCAGTCTCATTTATGTTAAATAGAGCTGAGGTATCAGGAGCTGCCCCCAAAGTCTGACAAGAGTCTCCTTCTGGACTTTTGTGTTTACATTTGGGAGGACCGAGTAAAATAGACAAGTGTGCAGTGCGCGCATACCCCAAGCTTCACCACCATCCCTGTTGCTCACAAGCCTGGAGCACAGCCAGCAAATGGGTTTGACACAAGTGTACTATCAGTCAACACCCTGAATGCTGCGACACGCAGACAGTTAAGTATAGAATGGACTTCAGTAACCTCAGATACGCAGATGACGCCACCCTTAAGGCAAAAAGAGAAGGGGAGCTAAAGAGCCTCTTGATGAAAGTGAAAGAGGAGAGTGAAAAAGCTGGCTAAAACTCAACATTTAAAAAACGAAGATCATGGCATCTGGTTCCATCACTTCATGGCAGATAGATGCGGAAACAATGACAGACTTTATTTTCTTGAGCTCCAAAATAACTGCAGATGGTGATTGCAGCCATGAAATTAAAAGACACGTGCTCCTTGGAAGAAAAGCCATGACCAACCTAGACAGCATATTAAAAAGCAGAGATATTACTTTGCCAACAAAGGTCCATCTAGTGAAAGCTATGGTTTTTCCAGTAGTCATGTATGGATGTGAGAGCTGGACCATAAAAAAAGCTGAGCGCCGAAGAATTGATGCTTTTGAACTGCGGTGTTGGAGAAGACTCTTGAGAGTCCCTTGGACAGCAAGGAGATCCAACCAGTCCATCCTAAAGGAAATCAGTCCTGAATATTCATTGGAAGGTCTGATGCTGAAGCTGAAGCTCCAATACTTTGGCCACCTGATGCGAAGAGCTGACTCATTGGAAAAGATCCTACTGCTGGGAAAGATTGAAGGCAGGAAGAGAAGGGGACGACAGAGGATGAGATGGTTGGATGGCATCACCAACTCGATGGACATGAGTTTGAGCAAGCTCTGCAAGTTGGTGGTGGACAGGGAAGCCTGGCGTGCTACAATCCATGTGTCACAAAGAGTCTGACATGACTGAGCGACTGAACTGAACTGAACCAGGAGCCTGGGGTTGAATCCCAGCTTCCTGTCTAAGTCTCAACCTCAGTGCCTGAGGAGATAATAATAGGAGATAAAATAGGAGATAAAAACAGGAGATAATAATAGCACCTATAAGATGGGGGAACAGAGGCTCCATGAAGAGGATGATATATAGTTCTCAGCACACGTAGGTCCATACATCTCCAAGTGAAAAGGACCTGATGTAGCCTCTAATTCAAGCTTCTCATTTGAAAGACAAGGAAAATAAAACTCAGAGATTCGTTCACTTCTAAGTCGGAGTAGATAGAAAACTGCAGAGCGGAGAATTCAGGTCTCCTGAGCTCCAGTTCCGTATTCCACATTTAACGTTCTGCTGTTAGATGATTAAGAATACTGGTAATACTAGTAAGGCTTACTGGTGGCAATGAAACTCCATTTATGAGTCCTCACTCAATGTCAGACCCTTCCCAGCCTCTCCCAGGCATTATCTCATGCAATCCTCACAGTAGACCAATGAGATAAATGTCCGACATTGTTCCCATTTGACAGATAAGGGATTGGACACTCTAGATATGAAATGTCTTGGTCAAGGCAGCAAAATCAGGACTTGATCCACGGCTTTGTTTTGAACAAGTGCCCTGGACTGTATCTACTTCAGAAATGAGATGTCTCTCCTCAAATACTTTTACGCTCTTTAGCTAAAGCCATAATTAGAGCCTCATTTGCCTTTGGATGATTGGTTTCCCTTTTTACTCTGGTGTCTCCTCTAGGGCAGCCACTCCAGCCTGGAGGGTGCCATGCTCAGCAAATCCACCTTGGCTGCCAAAGCTAACGAGGGATCTCAGTGTGGTTGCACTTAAGTGCCTGGTATTAAGGAGAAGGTACAGACACACACACACCCGCTACCACCCAGGATGACGGTGGGCTATGAAAACATGGCATTCCCAAGTAGGAACATGCTGCTGCAGCTCTTTAAGAGAGGATAACATGGCCTGTGTTACACTGCGTCTACCACACGAGGAGGAAGAAAACTCCTGTGTGTGAGTGTGTGTGTGTGTCTGTAAAAGGAGGAAGAAGGCAGAGTCAAAACCCTAGGCAAGCACTAGGAAAGCTGGGTTCAAGACATAACAAGCACAAAGGACATCCATTTGTTTACCAAGACAATGAATTCCAATACTTTTGTCTAGCACAAAATTCAGTTCAGTTCAGTCACTCAGTCGTGTCTGACTCTTTGCGACCCCATGAATCGCAGCACTCCAGGCCTCCCTGTCCATCACCAACTCCCGGAGTTCACCCAGACTCACGTCCATCGAGTCAGTGATGCCATCCAGCCATCTCATCCTCTGTCGTCCCCTTCTCCTCCTGCCCACAATCCCTCCCAGCATCAGTCTTTTCCAATGAGTCAATTCTTTGTATGAGGTGGCCAAAGTACTGGAGTTTCAGCTTTAGCATCATTCCTTCCAAAGAAATCCCAGGGCTGATCTCCTTCAGAATGGACTGGTTGGATCTCCTTGCAGTCCAAGGGACTCTCAAGAGTCTTCTCCAACACCACAGTTCAAAAGCATCAATTCTTCGGCGCTCAGCCTTCTTCACAGTCCAACTTTCACATCCATACATGACCACAGGAAAAACCATAGCCTTGACTAGACGGACCTTTGTTGGCTAAGTAATGTCTCTGCTTTGAATATGCTATCTAGGTTGGTCATAACTTTCCTTCCAAGGAGTAAGCATCTTTTAATTTCATGGCTGCAGTCACCATCTGCAGTGATTTTGGAATTTCAGAAAATTCTGAAAGAGATGGCAATACCAGACCACCTGACCTGCCTCTTGAGAAATCTGTATGCAGGTCAGGAAGCAACAGTTAGAACTGGACATGGAACAACAGACTGGTTCCAAATAGGGAAAGGAGTACGTCAAGGCTGTATATTGTCACCCTGCTTATTTAACTTATATGCAGAGTACATCATGAGAAACACTGGGCTGGAAGAAGCACAAGCTGGAATCAAGATTGCCGGGAGAAATATCAATAAACTCAGATATGCAGATGACACCACCCTTATGGCAGAAAGTGAAGAGGAACTCAAAAGCCTCTTGATGAAAGTGAAAGTGGAGAGTGAAAAAGTTGGCTTAAAGCTCAACATTCAGAAAACAAAGATCATGGCATCCGGTCCCACCACTTCATGGGAAATAGATGGGGAAACAGTGGAAACAGTGTCAGACTTTATTTTTCTGGGCTCCAAAATCACTGCAGATGGTGACTGCAGCCATGAAATTAAAAGCACAAAATTAAATGAACTCAAATGTCCCTAAATAGGAAAATAGTGAAGTCAATTATAGGCCATCTATACAACAGAGTGCAAAGTCCTTAAAAATGGCATGGAAAGGGTTCCTAATTATCCTCCGTGAAAGAAGCAGGTTAAAAACCTGGTAAAACATTATCCCAGTTATATATAATATATGATACAAAAGAGAGGAAGACTAATAAGGGTTACCTCCAAATCATGAGTTCATTGGGGTTTTTATTTACTTCTAAATGTGTTAAAAGGCACACAATATTTTGATAATATTAATTTATATAAAAATAAATGTCATTTTTCCTGCACTGGTCCAGCATTCCCAAGAGACCTCATAATTAGAGCTTATGGTGTGATCCGAGGCCCTCATTAGTGAGGGAGTATGTCAGGCAGGGATGAACCTGGGGTTCTCTTACAGCTTGAAAGGCAGTGGTCTGCAATGAGATGGTGCTTCGGCCCCGACTATACAAGGTCTCCCCAAAGACTGCTCTCTGGAGACAGCCTGGACCACCCTCGCTAGCCCTCACAATTCAGCTGACACCCTGCCTCTTCTTGTCCTCAACATTCCAAAAGCACTATTCGCACTGAATTCCAGTAGTAGTCATTCTTATGGGATTATTTGTAAATAGCCCTATAAATTTATAAAAGTTTATTAAAACCCTATAAATTATTAAAAACCCTGTAAATCATAAATTTACACCAGACACTGCTGCGCTGGATCCATATGCAGATTTTACTCAGCCTGAAAAATAACATTTAAAAAATAAATCACCAAGTTTTCCTTTAAAAAACCATTTGGAGGACTTCTCTCTCTCAAAAAAAAAGAAAGATTAGGTAGCATTGAGCCCACATACTGACCTGCTAACAATCACTTGGCATTGATTCCCAGCTGTCCAATATACCCAATTACATGCACTTCGCCAGTCCTCACCATTCCCTATTGCTCCCCACTCCGAGCTGAGTGTGGACTGATCATTTCCACATGCATTTCCTTAGTAGTAAAGAAATAGTTCTCTGTATATTTCTCTCTCAAAGGTGGGGAAATGAATGACTGAACAAATGGCACTGTGTTTTAGGGGGAAAAAAATGAAAGGAATCATATTTCTTTGTGAAGTAAAGAAAGTTTCACAGGTTTACTAGGCAAATGGAAAATCTGTTATAAAAAATATAACTGATGATGACATTAATTGTATGTATATATATGTATGTGTATATTAATATAATATATTTGCTTAGGTTCTATAAAATGCCATAATAACTATCACTCTGCTCCTTCATTTCTGTTACCTTCATAACCTATGTAGGCTCAAGTTTGAAGATCTTTGGGATAAGTCTTTTCTCTCCCAACCATAAGCTCCCTGCTGCTGCTGCTGCTAAGTCGCTTCAGTCGTGTCCGACTCTGTGTGACCCCATAGATGGCAGCCCACCAGGCTCCCTGGTCCCTGGGATTCTCCAGGCAAGAACACTGGAGTGGGTTACCATTTCCTTCTCCAATGCATGGAAGTGAAAAGTGAAAGCGAAGTCGGTCAGTCGTGTCCAACTCCTAGCAACCCCATGGACTAAAGCGTACCAGGCTCCTCTGTCCATGGGATTTTCCAGGCAAGAGTGCTGGAGCAGGGTGCCATTGCCTTCTCTGTAAGCTCCCTGGTAGGACAGAAAACTTTCTCTTCCAGATGCCACTTTGCACAGCCATTTAGATAGTGCATGTTGAAATCAAACAGACCCCATCTGGAATCCTGGCCTTGCCATGCTACTTGGTTTATGACTCTTGGCAAGTTTCTCCACCTCTCTAACCTTCAGTTTCCTCACCTGTAAAATGGGGATATTGTTACCTACCGTTTACAGGGAAGTCTTCATAATAAGATTAATTAATGTGTGAAAAAGCTTAGCATAGCACCTGGAACAAAATAATGGTTAAATAAATGATAACCATGACATTATTTATTATATACTTCTTTCATATTTCCCATAGCACAGTCTTGCTACATTTTTAGATTTTCAACAAATATTACTGGAATGGAAATAAATCTGCACCTGGTCTTCAACTGTATCATGGTCATAAGGAAACTTTCTCCTATTCTAGGAAAATATGGAGGAAAGAAACAGCAAAATCAAACTTTAACAGGTCAACATAAAAATCTCCAAACATTCTGAAACCTGCCCTACTATCATTCAAACCATCTCTAACTGTAACTTCACAATGAAAACAAATAAAAACATTTGGAGTAAACATACAATTTTTTAAAGATTTATATAAACTCCTTCCTTTCATGTGTTTCCACTTATACAGTTATTGCAAAATTGGAAAATATCCCATGGAACATGAATCAAAAGGTATAAGAACAGTCTGATTTTGCTCTTCTCTAGTTTTAATGAGGATAATTTTTTTCTTAATTGCAGAAGAGTTGATTTGGATTGTCATTAAAGAAGTGATCTGGGATTCTGGGCCCCACATCCCCACCCTCAATTAAACTGTATTCCGTAATGTCATTAAAAGCTGCTATTCTAAGTATTTGGGGAGGTTCAAGAGGGACTCTTTTCTTTGATTGTATGCCAACATTTTTTTTTTTTTTACTTCAGCCAAAATAAAAGAGAGAGAGAGAGAACAGTTTAATAAATCTCTCTTGGATTTGTTCTGCAGCTTATTAGATCACTGTCTTCTCTGATTCTAGATCTGAAGGTTTCTTTCTGAGACTTAATTCTGCTATCAGTCACATTGAAAAGGAAAGAGATGTGAGCAGCAGCCCCTTCTCAGATCTCCAAATGCAGAGGAGACATTCTGGGACTGGGGGGTAGCTTTGTGACACTGTAGGTGGGAGGGGCAAGCCCCTACTTGAAGATCTGTGATGCCTCCAAATGCTCAGAGGAGAAAAATCTTAGATCCTCAGAACTCAACGGCTCTTTCTTGAAAAAAATAAATTGCCTCCAGTAAGTAAATTCTTTTACCATTTTCAGGATTCCGTGCCTTGCTGTGTGATCTTGAGGGCATCATTCCATTTTCCGGCATTTGTTTTACCTTCTATAAAATATCCTCATTCCTCACTTCCAGCTCTAGCAGGACATTTAGAAGTTTTAGGGGCAATATATGGGGGAAAGTGTTTTTAGGCACTAAATGGTATTAGAAAGATTCAGCACTATGGTCTCTGTCACTCAGGGAATGATTTTTTAAATCATAGATTTTCGTGTTGGTAGAGCTCTGAAAAATCTTGCACAATCTCATGATTTTATAGATGTTCTACAGAAGTTCAGTGAGTTGTCGAAGATCACACAGCTGTGCTGTAAATGAGATAATGTCCATTTGTGTTTGTTGTAGTGCCTCGTGTATATAAGCACTCGTAAACCTCACCTACAGCTGCCACTGCTGACATTATTGTTGTTGCTATTATTCAGTCTCCTTACTCTCAGCTGCATGCTCTTTCTATCAGATACCTAAAGAAACTAAAAGAAGTTTGCCCCATGGACCCAAGAAATTTAGAGTCCTGTTTCACAGCAGGAGAAGCCACCTCAATGAGCAGTCCACTTGCCACACCAGAGAAAAAGCCAACACAGCAACGAAGATCCAGCAAGGCCCCAGAGAAACAAATAAAAAGAAAAGTGACAGTTTCAAGAAACCATCTCATGTTTTCAAAACTGAGAAGGTCCAAACCTGGATTATGTCTGGGTACACAGTTTGGAAAAGACCCCGATGCTGGGAAAGATTGAAGGCAGGAGGAGAAGGGGATGACAGAGGCTGAGATGGTTGGATGGCATCACGGACTCAATGAACATGAGTTGAAGAAGCTCTGGGAGTTGGTGATGGACAGGGAAGCCTGGCGTGCTGCTGTCCATGGGGTCACAAAGAGTTGGACACGACTGAACGACTGAACTGAACTGACATAGTTCCCAGGATGCCTAATCTGGGGCCTGCTTCCCTGGTGGCTCAGATGGCAAAGAATCTGCCTGCAATGCTGGAGACGTGGGTCCGATCCCTGGTTTGGGAAGACTCCCTGGAGAAGGGAATGGATATCCACTGTAGTATTCTTGCCTGGACAATTTCATGGACAGAGGAGCCTGGTGGGCTATACGCATGGGGTCGCAAAGAGTCAGACATGACTGAGGGACTAACATTTCCGCTTTAGGGAGGAGCGGTTACCCCTTTTCCTGACCCTCCTGATGCTTCCACACTCAAGCAGTACTAGCACAGAGAAACTGCACACCGTGGACCAGGATTGAACGCCCGCAAGTCCCCATGGAAGAGCAATGTCTTGGAAATGCAAAATCATGTTGACATGGAGAAAGAAAAGACTGCCCAACACATGAATCGAGGAACACTATGTGGCCTAATGGCAAAAAAGACAAAATCAGACTTCTACCTCACACCATACAGAAAACATAAGCTCTCTAGATCGATTAAGGACTTGTGTATCCAAAATAAAACTGACATTCTTAGAAAAAATTACAAATGAAAATCTTTCAGAATGGGATTGAGAAGTATTTCTTATAGATGACACAAAAAGATTTGACTATTAAAATGATGGATAAATTGATATTAAGAGTAAGAAATGAAAAAATGTTAAGTGAAAAGACAAGTTGCAAGCAGGGAAAAGCTTCTCATAATACACAAAATCAGCAAAACATGAGTATGAAGAATATATAGGATATCCTGCAAGTCAATAAGAAAAATACAACAACCCCTGCCACAAAATGGCCAGAAGACACGACAGACATAGCATAGACATGAAACACTAAAGGCAAAGAAGCTAAGGAAAGATTTCCAGCATCACTGGCGATCAAGAAACTGCAAATCGAAACAGGGATGACATATTTTATATCCATTTTATTGGCAGATTTTTTAATTGGGGCTATATCAAGTTTTGAAGAGAATCCAGATCCACATAATAATTTTCATGAATTATTGGTGGGAGAGTAAATTAATGGAAAACACTTTAGCAGTATCTCCTGAAGTTAAATATTCAGATTTCCTATGACCAAGCTAGAGAATGAAATGGAAACCCACTCCAGTGTTCTTGCCTGGAGAATCCCATGGGCAAAGGAGCCTAGTAGGCTATAGTCCATGGGGTCGCATGTCCATGGGGGAGCCTAGTGGGCTATAGTCCATGGGGTTGCAAAGAGTCAGACGCAACTGAGAGACTGACACACATGGCCAAGCAAATCTACTAGTAGTTATGTGCCTCAAAGAGACTCTCAAACATTTACCAAAAATGTACCAAAATATTCTTAGTAGAAATGCTTCCAAATTAATAAAGTCAAAACAACCCAGGTGCCTAAAACTGAAGATCTTAAAGGGATCAATGGAATTACTAGTTAGTGTATCTAGGGCTGGGAGTAGGGAATAGGCATGGGTATTAGAAGGTATGCCAGGCAGTGCTGACGGAGGAAAGAGTCGTGGAAGGGCATGTATGGTGCCAGGAAAGATGAGGAGCCAGTCAGGAGGCAAGAGCACGCCCCTTGAGGAAGAGGGCTTATTCCATACTGCCCTTTCCTTCACAACAGTCTTAGTGCCCAGCCTGACGTGGGCATGCCAAGTCCCAGGCAGGATGCCTGTACCACATGTCACTGAAGGAAAGCTGTGCTTTAAAAACCTGCAGTGACATAGAACCACTGGCGTCAGAGGTCCCGTCTCCTGCTCAGGCAAAGGTCCCTATGCACAGCCGTCGAGAGATGCCCAGCCTTTGGACTGGGGGCAGGGAGTGAGGAAGAAAGAAAGAAAAAGTCTCTCAGGAGGAGCAAGGAGGCACTTATTTCTAACATGGACAATGAAGCATTTTCAACAAGAAAATGAACACATCTTCTCCTGTTTATTCACTACAAGAACAAAGCATGGTATAGTGGAAAGAAAATGAGCTTTGATATTCAAATGATTTGCGCCCCAAGTCCAGCTCTACCACTGCTGCCCATGAGTAGCAGAGAGAGACTGTAATCAAAGATTCTATATGTGCTTCCCTTCACTTCCCAGATTCCTTCACAGCTGGGCTGGGAACATAGAATGGGTTCTGGGCAAAGGACTGTGGGTGGGATCTTGGGGTGTCATCTTCAGGTTGAGGTTCTTGAGAGTGGCTCTGCTTTCTCCCTCCTTCTCCTCCCTGTTGCAGACAGGTCAGGGGGACCACTGGCATGGCTTCACAAGGGACAAAAGGGCTATGACTTTCATGACCTTTATCAGACTTTGCACAAGAGATAAATAAACCACTGATATTTAGAGACTGATTTGTTACTTCAGAATCACAGCCCAGTATACTAATATGCTAATACGTCATACCCACGTCATTTATCATTGGGGTAAAATTATTTGACTCTCTAGGCCTTGGTTTGCCCACTATAAGATGGGGATAATTATACCTATGTAACCCAGACATTGTAAGTATTAATATATGTTTATGTCCTGTATGGGCTTCCCGGGTGATACTGGAGGTAAAGAACCTGCCTGCCAATGCAGGAGATATAAGAGATGCAGATTTGATCCCTGGGTTGGGAAGATGCCCTGGAGAAGGGAACGGCAACTCACCCCTTGTATTCTTACCTGGAAAATCCTATGGACAGAGGAGCCTAGCAGGCTACAGTCCATGGAATCACAAATATATGTCTTATATTGCAAATTACATATCAGTTCAGTTCAGTCACTCAGTCGTGTCCAACTCTTTGTGACCCCACGGACTGCAGCATGTCAGGCTTCCCTGTCCATCACAAACTCCTGGAGCTTACTCAAATTCAAGTCCATTGACCTGGTGATGCCATCCAACCATCTCATCCTCTGTTGTCCCCTCTCCTCCTGCCTTCAATCTTTCCCAGCATCAGGGTCTTTTCCAAGGAGTCAGTTCTTTGCATCAGGCGGTCAAAGTATTGGAGCTTCAGCTTCAGCATCACTCCTTCCATTGAATATTCAGGACTGATTTCCTTTAGGACTGACTGGTCACCACCTGCAGTGATTCTGGAGCCCCCAAAATAAAGTCTCTAATGTTTCCATTGTTTTTCCATCTATCTGCCATGAAGTGATGGGACCAGATGCCATGATCTTAGTTTTCCGAATGTTGAGCTTTAAGCCAACTTTTTCACTCTTCTCTTTCACTTTCATCAAGAGGCTCTTTAGTTCTTCGCTTTCTGCTGTAAGGGTGGTGTCATCTGCATATCTGAGGTTACTGATATTTCTCCTGGCAATCTTGATTCCAGCTTGATGAAGATCCAGCCTGGCATTTCACATGTTGCACTCGGCATATAAGTTAAATAAGCAGGGTGACAATATACAGCCTTGACGTATTCCTTTCCCTCTTTGGAACCAGTCTGTTGTTCCATGTCCCATTCAAACTGTTGCTTCTTGACCTGCATACAGATTTCTCAAGAGGCAGTTCAGGTGGTCTTGAAGGTCATCTCTTGAAGAATTTTCCACAGTTTGCTGTGATCCACACAGTCAAAGGCTTTGGCGTAGACAATAAAGCAGAAGTAGATGTTTTTCTGAAACTCTCTTGCTTTTTCTATGATCCAATGGATGTTGACAATTTGATCTCTGGTACCTCTGCCTTTTCCAAATCCAGTTTGAACATTTGGAAATTCATGGTTCACATACTGTTAAAGCCTGGCTTGGAGAATTTTGAGCATTACTTTGCTAGGGTGTGAGATGAGTGCAATTGTGCTGTAGTTTGAGCATTCTTTGGCATTGCCTTTCTTTGGGACTAGAAAGAAAACTGTCCTTTTCCAGTCCTGTGGCCACTGCTGAGTTTTCCAAATTTGCTGACATATCGAGTGCAGCACTTTCACAGCATCATCTTTTAGGATTTGAAATGGCTTAACTGGAATTCCATCACCTGCACTAGCTTTGTTCGTAGTGATGCTTCCTAAGGCCCACTGGACTTTGTATTCCAGGACGTCTGGCTCTAGAATGATCATATGTCTCTCCCTTTAGGATGCTGCTGATGTCACTGTTATTCTCGTGGTTATTTCAGTCACACAGTGGATGCAATAGATGTCTTTATTAAATAAGCAGCAACTGTGTCAGGCACTCTGCTAGCTGTTTAACATGCATTATCCTAATTCATAGCTAAAGAAATGAAAGCTCCAAGAAGTTACTTGTTCAAGGAATACAGCTAGTAAGTGATCAAGCCAGGATCACAAACAAGGATTTCCTAAATCAAAAGTTCATATTCTAACATCCACATTCCTACTTATATTTTTCAGATGCAGAACCCGGAGGCTCAGAGATGCTACATAAGTTCACCAAGCAAAGGGATAACTGTTACAGCGAGAGGACTTTCCTCCACTCCAGCCAGTGCTGCACTGATGTGATACTTGGAAAAAATAGCCGCCCTCTCAGGGTGCTGGACAGGGGTGTCCGCCCCTCCCACTACAGAGATCCACTGTGAACAGGGGGTCCCAGCAGCTCCAGGTACTGTGGGCCGCATATAAAAGGAGGGGGGAAGAAGGAAACCACATCTTCATAAAAGAAAAATGGGATGCTTGAGTTCAGAGAACAACTCAATAAAGTTTCCAAAGAAAATCCCACTCGCTGAAAATAAACACTGGAAGAGTTTCCAAATCTCTGTCGGATCTCTGTCTCTTTCTCTGTCTCCCTGCTGGTCTCACTCCCTGTCTCTCCATCTTCCTGGCCCCGCCCTGTCCCTGTTTGCTTTGGAAGTAGAGAAAAGCCAGCCATGTGGATCCCAAAGCAGTTTACACTGAAGCAGATGGCACATCTGATTAGCATCAGACTGAAAAGACACATTACTTAGAGATTAGGTTCTCACAGGGACAAATCTGTTCCAAAGGCACAGAAGGTTTGGTTTTCTGGCAGACTCCCCCCAGAGTTTTCTTGGGGCATACCTATTCATCCTTTCTCCCATCATCACCGCCAGGCCAGTCTGGAGATAACAGGAAATCCGTCTCCATCAGTTTCCCAGTTTTCCTCCCACTGAATCCTGAAGTCATTCGCACAGGGCGAGCCCCTCCCTGAAAGACCTTGGCTGCTGGTGACCCCTGACGCCCTCACACCCCAGGATAACAGGTCACATTATGCCACTGAGCTGCACAACAACCCAGTGAGGCTCACTCTCTGGTTATTCCCACTTTACAGATGAGGAAACTGAGGCTTGAAAGGAGTAAGAAATTTACTCAGGGTCACAGGTCAAGTAAACGCTGAGACAAATGGAGGCTAATTGCCTCCATGAAAGAAGGAAGATTTAAAAAGTGTGTGTGTGTGTGTGTGTGTGTGTACACTTGCACGCGCACGTTTTAAAATAGCCCCAAGGAGGGTCTCAGGTGGCAGAAGACTCGGATTTCATCCCTGGGTGGGGAAAATCCCCTGGAGAAGGGCATGGCAACCCACTCCAGTGTTCTTGCCTGGGAAATACCGTGGACAGTGGACCCTGGCAGGTTACAGTCCATGGGGTCCTAAAGAGTCAGACACGACTAAGCGACTGAGCACACAGGAGCAAACCATCACAGAGGATGACTGTCAGGTGTCCCAGACCATGTAGCCACACTGAGGCCCGCGGCAAGGTAAATAGCGAGGCGAGAAACCACAAACATCTCACGCTGACCTGTGACGCTGGGTTCATATCACCCGGGCCCTGCACAGAAACACTCTAGGGAAATGAGACAAAACCTGGGAAAACCATTCAAGGCCAGGATAGGAAGTGCATACACACCAAGGCCTTTTTATTCATTAAGTCCTATGCTTCTCAGACCCTACAGAAAAACATACAGCTTTCAGCGAAGCAGGGAAACGTAACTTAGGGTAACTTAGGTGTGACTACCAACTACGATGGGATGCCCTTATTGCCAAGAATCTGAAGGTGGGAAGTTGGAAAAATGAAAGGAGAGGCAGAAATAATAACCGCAACACCAGTAATAACCGTGCTCACTTAGTATGAGATGTTACATTGCTTTGATAAGCATTTTAGATGCACTGTTGGTCTCGTCAGCCCACATAACAATCTTCTAAGATATTCTATCATTTTTCCCATTTTGCAGATGAGTTTGCTGCGGAGCAGAGAGGTTAAGCAAATTGCCCACAGTCACCCAGCTGATGAGGGGCTGAACCCAGGAATCCAACCCAAGAACCAGAGCCCTTAACCAGTAAACCTTCTCTCTCTTTTCCATAGGATCCTCCTGAAGAGAAGCCAATAGGATAGTCTGCCAACAGTTTGGAAAGTGCTTAAAAGCCTCCTGGCTCCTTGTCCTGATGTCAATACAAGTATTCAAGGCTGTGAGTACAAGCTAATGTCACCGACAACACTCCAGGCAGTCTGCACATCTGGCAGTTAAGTAAGCGCGGGCTTAAAGTAAACTATTTCTCTGAGGCACAGGACACCTCCCAGGGGGACAACAGGAGGGATTTCCCTCTAGTTCAGACCTGGCCAAGGAATCACACTCACCTTATTTCAGGGCATAAAAGAGACTTTCATCCAAGAGCCACAGACACCCAGTGAGTGCGTGCATATGCAATCAGAGTGTTTTCATTTGGAACCTGAGGACTTAAAGAGGAGCCTGAGCTGAAGTTTCCCTTGGGGTTATTGTTTTAATTTATGCTTATTTTTTTAAATTGAAGGACAGTTGATTTACCATCAACTATGCTTAGTTGTATTATACCTGTGTTAGTTTCAGGTATACATAAAGTCACTCAGTTCTATATTATACATATATTTATTCTTTTTCAGATTACTTTTACAATATTCATTTATTCATGTGTTTATTTGTCTGGCTGCACAGGGTCTTAGTTGAGGCACACAGAGTCTTTAGCCGCGGCACGCATCTCTCAGCAGTGGCACGTGGGATCTAGCTCCCTGAGCAGGGACTGAACCAGGCCCCGCACTGGGAGTGTGGAGTATTAGCCACTGGACGACCAGGGAAATCCCTTTGTAAGAGGGTTCACTTAGCAAATAAACAGTGGAAGAGGAGCTACCCTTAAGCTGTGCATAGGACCACATTGCTTCCGCACCTAAGCTAAGGATGGACTGATGAATTATACACAGCAGCCTCTTTAATATGGCTCCCTAACGGGCTCTCCGTTCACCTACTTCCAGTCTCTGTATGTATGTAAAGGTGAGAATTTTGCATTTCTTTTGTAACTGTGTACCCTGGGGCTGGCCTTCTGTCACTTAGTATTAATCAGAGGGTTTTTACTGACTCAAACTCAGAGGCACAGCAGGACTGCTGGGCGGCAGCTGTCTGGCCCATCCTGTGATTATGCTGACCCCAGGGGCCACGGTCAGCCCAGGAGATGCGGCTCCAGTAAAGGAATTACTCTGACTCCCGGCAGGCTGGAACTGATACCACACGCCCAAACCAGGACGGCGCTAACATTCCATCTGGCCTGGACGCTGAGCGGGGTCCTGAAGACAGCAGCTCTGAACAATGAAAAGAGCCGAGCGGCTCTGCTCCCTGCTGCCTGTGCAGCACCATATGCAGCAAGAGTCACCCTCGTCACGCCCCTCAGACGGGACTCGATTCACCTCCGCAGTGACACCACCTGAAATCCAGGAAGGGACTCCCAGGGCAGGAAGGGGCAGGCTTATTTCAATGCTTTCAGCGTGAGGGCGATTCCTTCTGACATGGAAATCAGAAGGTGAAACCTGAGAAAGGATCACTTGAAAAAAAAAAACAAAACTAAACAGTAATACAAGACATATAACAAGTCTTAGCAAGATTAGTTTCCAATCACCTACACAAACCACTTTGCACAAACAAACCATGTCACACATCGTATAAATGGTCAGCCAACTCCAGGCATGAATAAACATCACAAGATCATCTTTCTTCCCATGCCTTTCTCCTACTCTTAATGGGATGGGATTCAGACAGCAATTTTGGCTGCACCATGTTAACCAGGCATTAGGGGGAAAAAATGTTTACAGTGAAGTGGTTCCTGAATGTTTCTGTGATTACCTAGCAATTTACATAAATCTTCAAGCCTCACTCTGAATAAATCCCAGACAGGTGATGAGTGGTCCTCTGCTTTCTAGGACTCCTTGTTCCTTGCAGTTTGCTTCTCATTGTATCACTGACACCAGCATGAACAGAAAGGAATTGGAAATTGGAAAGCCTTGAGCTGAGGGTACAGAAAACAGAACTGACCCTCAAAAGTCATCTTTTTCAATCCAACAAAAAGGAGTGGTGTCAGGAAATTATGAATATTGACATATAAGCCCTGTGTACTCATAGCTGGAGGATGTGGGGCCATCCAGCTCATCAGCCTTGAAAACAGGGAGCCCCAAGGCTGGGGTGCTGGCTGGGGACTGGCGGTTACCAGAGATCAGCTTGGGAGAGTTCTGACCACGACTGCTGCACAAGCCCACTGTCTTTCCCTGCTCTCCAGGAAGTACCGTTACATGAAGAAAGGCAACGTCCAGAGTAGCTGTGTAACACGCTACTATGAAAGTGATAACACGAGACCAGGGAGACCCTACAGTATATATGTGTTTGCTTGCTCATACAGCGAGTGCCCCAGGAAGCAAACGCAACAGCAGCCCAGAGCCACTGATGCCTCTGTGAAGGGATTGGAAATTTACCTACTTCCTCTCACGTAGAGCAAAAACCTCACAGCAAAATAGCTCCAGACTGGACTTCCTAGTGTTTCAGAGGTTTAGACTCTGTGCTTTCAATGCAGGGGCCAGAGGTTTAATCCCTGGATAGGGAACTAAGATCCCACATGCCACATGGCACAGCCAAATTGAAAACAAAAATTATATGAAAATGGCTCCAAATCTAGCCTCTTATTAAACCTTCTCAGGAAAAACAAATAGTACAGCCTATGTTTTCTTTAAATTAATTTCGATTCTGATATTTAAGTTGTCAGCTACGTTCTACTCCCCCACTTCATTCAGACTAAGGGAGCTCTTAGAGAAGAAACATTTGGTAACTGGGTAGCATGTGATGGGCATGTGGAGTTTCAGGCACCCCCACCAGCCAAGATGCTTCACACTCACCTTGCTTTTTAAAAAGATTGCTCTGGACTATCTCATTCATGGACTGGACTTTCTGCTTTTGGAGCTTCACAGGAGGGATGCACGTGTAGAATTCATAGAGGAGTTGGCTGAGGGCAGGAAAAACAGGAGCACGGAGAAGTCGTTAAACCAATGCCTGCCACCTCCTGACACAGTCCTTCCCCAGCCTGTCGGCTGTGGAAGCAGAAACAACATCTTGCTCCCTTTGCCACCCCTCCCCCTGCCCTGTGCATGATAAGCCTTCAGTAAACATGCATAGTTGGTCTCGATGTTGAATACTAATACCAAAAACACTCAAAAGGATGTGAAAATCGGAAAATAACATCAAGAACCTCAACCTCAGGCACATGTTTTGCACTTGACATCTACTGTGCCATAGAAACATCACAAGTTTATAAGGCCGATCCAATGCTTATCTCAATTTTACAAGTGGGAAAAGTAAGGTTTAAAAAGATTAACTTTTCCAATGCTACACAGTTTAAGGGATCAAGAAACAAGGGTTTAAAATCAGGTTCTAATTTCATTTCCATACCATTTTATTTCTCTTATGTTTTATACTTGGTAATGCTTTAGATATCTTAAAAAGGTCCTAATTAAAAAAAAAAACAAAAAAACAAAACTATGAGAAGTTGTAGATTAGAACAAGTTTGGGATATGAAAAAGAAGACAGCTCTTTCCAAAGAGAGTGAAAATAAAAATGCCACTGAAACAAAATTATAACCCGTCAGCTTTCCAAAATAAGCTCATTGTGTTCATTTCTTTCAAATCCTCATTAAGCATCTATTTAATATGTGACAGGCAATGTGCAGGGCAGAGGGGATAGAACAGAAACAGATTAGGTCCCAGTTGGCATGGAACTTACATTCTAATGAAGGTCAATGTACAACACAAAAGCCAGCAAATCAATACAGGGCCAGACACGCAATGAATGGATACGGAGTTGTACTGGCACAGGGGTTAAGGGAGGAATTTAATTTATTTTCAATATTCAGAGGTAGCTTCCCCAAGAGGACAACATTCAGCTTGAAAGCAGAAGAGTGAGAAGCCAGCAGACATCTTCATGTGAACAGTGGAAAAGCTGATGAGAGCTGCATAAAGTCTGGAGAACACCGAATAGAGTCACGCCAATGTAACTGTCTTAGCTTCAGTGACTGTACTGTCGTTGTCTAAACGTGAACAACAAGGGCAGCTCAGTGAGAAGCATGTAGGGATTCTCCATATACTATCTCTGCAGCTCTTTTCTAAATCTAAAAGTATTCCAATATAAAAGGTTTTTAGGGACTTCCCTGGCAGTCCAGGGGTTAAGACTCTGCCTTCCAGGGCAGGGAGTGTGAGTTCGACCCCTGATTAGGGAGATAAGATCCCACATGCCACACAGCATGGCCAAAAAAAATTTTTAATGGTCTATATGCTATCTTGCAACTTAAGTGAATTTGGGAAAAGGAAGAAGAGGGTATATCTGGCTCAGATGCCCCTAAATGGCATAAGCATATTGAGATATTGTGCTCCTCTCATGAAAGGAATGGGGTGAAGGAGGAAAAAGTGAAGGGGAGCCCATCTCATTATGCCATTAAGTATGTATCAGTGGTTCTCTATTTGTAATCACAGGGCTTACAGGGCAAAGACTGGAACCCCCAAAACCTTCAAGCCCAGGTGAAATGGAGATATTTCCACTAAACATAAGTTTTTAATCTACATGTTTTATATTCTGTATCATTGTGCATGCACGTGTGCTTAGTCCTCCCTGACCCCTGGACTAGAGCCCACCGGGCTCCCCTATCCATGAGATTTCTCAGGCAAGAATACTGGAGTAGGTTGCTATTTCCTCCTCCAGGAGAGCTTCCTGACCCAGGTATCAAATCCACGTCTCCTATGTCGCCTTCATTGCAGGTGGATTCTTTAAGCCACCAAGGATTGATATCAATGATACAATTCTTTATCATTGGTATCAATCAAAAAATATGCTTATTTTATAGCTAGTTTTCCCCAAATCTGACATAAACGAAAATATAACAATCCCACAATGAAGTCCCCGGAGGAAGTTCCGCCCGCCTGGCCCCTCTTTCCCCATGCTGAGTGCCCATCTGGAATTCCCCACAAGAACCCTCGTCTCTCTCTGCATCCCTGGCTTGGCCACAGAGCCCAGGAAAGTACAGCATCAGCTCTCACCTGAGTAACTTTGCATCAAAGACGGTTTCCACATCGTGGAGGACAGATGGGATATATTTCAAAGCTGCCACCTAGGTAGAAAATAAAATAAACATGAGTTATGCCCACGGCCAATGACTCTGCCAACAATTCTGCCTGGTGGCGAGGATGCTTTGCAACAGGACACAGATCAAGGAAGAAGGAGCCTACACCCCGGGTACTGCTACAGTGACTCAAACTCTACACGTGGACTGAACCCTCAGATATGTGACTTTCTTCTGTCTTCAAGGGCCTAGCAATGCAGAGTGGAACAATCACAGATTTGGAAGTTATATACACTTACAGTCAAATTCTGGTTCTACTCCTTAGTAGCCATGTGACTTTGGACAAAACACTTAACCTCTCCGATTTCTCATTTTCCTTGTCTATAAACTAGAGGAAATAATGCCTATTTTGCAGGATTGCAAAGATTAAAAATATAAATGAGGCATCCAGCAGAGAGCCAGGCATATTTTGGATGCTGTGTAAAGGGTAACTTCTATCATCATCAGAAGACAGTGTGCTTGAGTTGTACTGTTGGTGGTAAGGATGGTATGGACTGAGTTCTATTTCTAATTTCTCTCCTTGGCCAATTTGAGAACAACTGTGGACACATTTCTGAATCTACTAGCTGGATTAGGAAAACTGGGCATTACGGTGGCTGGACTTTTTCCTTCTGTGTGAGGTGGGAAACACACCCAGGGCCTCGTAAAGCAGCACCATTTGCTAAATAACAGAGTAGACTGTAATTTCTACAAAGAGAGTTGTAAGTCACCTATTTGGAACATAATGTTTAAAAATCTTGTAGGTGTATGCACTTTACATTTTCTTTATTTTCTTTTTCTGCATATTCTAAAGTGTTCTGTAGTCAATAAGTATCATCCTTTAGGGCTTCCCTGGTGACTCAGTGGTAAAGAATCTGCCTGCCAATGTAGGAGACACGTGTTCAATCCCTGGGTCAGAAAGATGCCTTGGAGAAGGAAATGGCAACACACTCCAGTATTCTTGCCTGGGAAATCCCCATGGACAGAGGAGCCTGGGGGCCTACAGTCCATGTGGTCGCAAAGAGTCAGACAGGACTAAGCAACTAATACAACAAAAATCACTGTTTTACAATTAAACCAAAATTAAAACAGTGAAAATTATTTTTTTAAATAAACTCTTCCTCCTAGCCATATACAGCTGAGTTTCTTAGTGAACGTGGATATCCATTATGACTATGCTCCACTGAAAGTTCTCAGAGAAGACACCATGCTGTTAGATAATTTTATTAAACCTTATTTCCTTCTACAAGGGACACACTATTTTCATAGATCAGGAACCTCTACGGCATCAAGATTTAATAACTAGGTCACAAAGTTAGCAAGTGGGAGAGTCAGACTTTAAACACAGACAGGCTGCTTACAGAGCCACTCCTGTAAGCCTCAAGCTACACGCCCACCTCACTCAAATAGCAACTCTCTCTCTCCTTGCCTTCAGGCTTATTCTCCTTGTTATTTATGAATTTTGCACATCAGACTTGTGTTTATTGAAAAAGTTCAGACAAGTATTAGGATGAAAGCGATCCCTGAAGTCCTGCACCTCCATCTCCGCCCCAATCCCTGCTGCTCGGCCCAGAAGGGGCACTGTCAACACTGCCATGAGTCCCGATTGCTCTCTACGCATGAACGTGTGTGTGTTGTGTGTGTTGCATGTATGTGCCTGTGCACGCGGATGTGTGTGATTACACAGTTCTGTAACTTGCTTTTTGCAGCTAACCATGTACCACCAGGATTTTTGCCATCATTTCATAGAGTGCGCTCTTCATTTCTCACTACTGCGTAACAAGACTCATGTGGGTACACCAAGTTCTCCTTACTAATGGACTCCGTGCTTGGGCTTCCCTGGTGGCTCAGACAGTAAAGAATCTGCCTGCAATGCAGGAGACCCAGATTCAATACCTGGGTAGGGAAGATCCCCTGGAGAAGGAAATGGCAACCCACTCCAGTACTCTTGCCTGGAGAATTCTCCAGAGAGAGGAGCCTGGTGGGCTACAATCCACGGGGTCACAAAAAGTCAGACACGACTGAGTGACTAACATTTTCACTGTCACACTTTCCGTGCTATCTTTAGTTTCTCTTTATCTTAAAATAAGTGGCAAGAAAATATTAAACACATGCATTTGTGTGTCTCTGAGAATCCCAATGGGATGGATGCACTGCTGAAGAGGAGCTGGTGCATCAGATGTATGTACACACATGCAAATGTACACACAAATGTATATTCATATATGTTTTAGGAGAATCTGTCATATTACCTTAGAAAGAAGCAGTAATCAATTTCCTTAAACTTATAACCTTGCTAACACTAGTGTGCAAGTCTGTTTAATTTTGTCAGCCTGATATATAACTTGCAGCTGTTACCTGCAGCTCTGTGGGTCTAGTGCAGGTGGGCGCCCTTTCTATATTTATTGAACAACTGCACTTACTATCAGCACAGTGGTCAAGAATCCACCTGTCAATCGAGGAGAAACAAGAGATCCATGTTTGATCCCTGGTCTGGGAAGATCCCCTGGAGAAGGAAATGGCAACCCCCTCCAGTATTATTGCCTGGAAAATTCCATGGACAGAGGAGTCTGGCAGGCTGCAGTCCATGGGGTTGGAAAGAGTTGGACATACAGAATAAGCACATATGCAAATATTTACTATCTACTTGCCTGTATTCTTTCTCCATTTTTCTTTTGGGTGATTTCTTTTCATATTGGTGTGGAATTCTTCATATATCATTAATATTAACCCCTTTGCAGTAACATATTTTGCAAGAATTTTCTTTTACTTCTCCTGTAGTTGACTGTTGCTTTCTTTAAGCTTTGTTTATCTTTCATTGTACAGAAGGATTTTAATTTGTATGTTGTCAGATGTGTCAGACCTTTTCTTTATAGTTATTGGATTTTATGTCTGAAGATTTACTCTTTATTCTTTCAAATCAAGATGACAAGAGATAAAAAGATTCCAGAGCAAATGTTTCTAAAACTAGGCTCTATTGGGACACCTTTGTACTATAGGATGGTGTTAGGTATTCTTTGGGAGGGAAAGGATTTGCAATCAAACAATTAGGGGAAAGTTTGGTTTAAGCAAAGATAAACCAGTAAGGTGCATTTTTTAGTTTTGATACTTTTTTTTTTTTTTGGGCAGAACTTCTCTGAATTTTAATATGCTAAGTTGCACTATGACATTCCTCCAGGCAATTATCACATACAGTGCCTTCCAGCCTAGTTGGTCAGGCCATCTGTATCAGGAAACATCAAGATACAGCAAAAGCAGATGCCTGCAGGGCTGCGTAAGCAGCAGACAGAAGTGAAATAAGAAGAGCGTAGGCCAGTGGGAAGAGATCAGGTGTGTGGAACCCACACTCTAAAGAATAAGGCATTCTTGCTCACTTGTTTTACCACTTCTAGCCAAATCAAACACCCCTGCAGGCTGCACTTCTCCACGGGCTGCCAGCTTACAATCTCCTCATCCTAAAGAGATGCCACATGCTGAGGCACGTGCCCTGATAAAGGCCGGTCTAAGCATTCAAACAAACTGTTCGTTCCTTCACTCTTAGGCTGAGGAACACAGAACAGAGTTCCTTCCTTTACTCTACGCCTGCAGGGAGCTGAGGTAGGGGGATCCCCAGTGCTCCGCCCAGCACCCGCAAGTGCGGAGGGCTGTCTCCTCACTCCCCAAGCCTCAGCATTTTCACGTGGGGCAAATGACAGAGGGGAGTGATGGCAAATAAAGCATACCTTGCACCTACTGTAATGCCCAGTACACAGCGGGCCTCCAAAAGTATGCATGCTGTATCTTCCCCTTCTCAATTCTCTGACATCAGCCAGCCCTCACTACCCAGCGCCTGGACAAAGACTATTGTGGGCTCATCGATTAAGACCATAATTAAGACCAAAGTGAGGGAACAAAAACAGACATGAAATCCTTGGCAAGTCAGGGAAAACCAGGACTCTGGTGTCTGCAGCAAGTTGCTGGCTTTCAAGCGCTGCGCGTCATTCCAGGGCTTTGGAGAGATTCTATAGAGCAGCAGTCACCAGGCGTCTGTGTGGACACTCACACTTCAGTGCTTCGGCTGTGAGTGAGCAGGAGCTGGACGAGGCTGGCACGAGGGTTACTTCAGAAGAAGCCCGTCTTCCCAGCCTCCCAGCGCTGGGCTAGTGACAAAATAAAACAAACGGAGTGGTTCCCATCCTGAGACTCCAAGGGTATTATCAAGTCAGCTGTGGAATATGAAACGTCCATCTGACCCAGGTGGTCTCACAGAGAAGCGGCGGGCCTGTGGTGTTCTTTCCCAAAGGGGACGGGAAGTTTGCCAAGTCCGCTGTCACAGTCCTCAGGGGGCCTGCCTTCACGCAGCCCGGACACGCCTGAGTGCAGTGGCAGCAGGTGCGTTCAGCAGGTGCCGCCACTGAGCACTCCCAGGAGGCAGAACTCAGCCACAAGTCCCACTGGGGATCTCCATTGGTCGCACGTCTCTAAGGCCTGGGAACTAGAAACAGCCTGGCTTTCTAGACCCGTTGGCCTCCCGGGAAGCATGCTGCTCCGCTGTTGTTGACGTTTGCCCCTCTAACACCACTATCGCACAGAAACCACTGCTGCCCTGCTATCGCTTTCATCTCACGGCGGAAAACACGAAAGCCTTAGGCACTCAGTCGTGTCTGACTCTTTGCAACCCCATGGACTGTAGCCCACCGGGCTTCTCTGTCCTTGGAATTCTCCAGGCAAGAATACTAGAGTGGGTAGCCATTCCCTTCTCCAGGGGATCTTCCCGACCCAGAGATCGAACTCAGATCTCCCACACTGCAGGTGGATTCTTTGCTGTTTGATCCACCAGGGAAACCCCATCTCATAGTATATATCCTTATATCATATATAATATATAAGAAAAACACAACACAGGTATTCTTATGCATGTATGTATGCATATATATATACATGTTTATGAATATATATTTGGATTAATATATATTAATCAAAGTAGCAAGCCATTAGTGGAAACTTTATCCATGCATGATATCACTTCATTTTTACAACTACTCTAGGAATAGATACTGTCATTCCACTAGAGAGGTAAAATAACTTGCCAGAATACATACAGCTAATAAGCCACACCCTGATAGCTCAGCTGGTAAAGCATCTGCCCGCAGTGCAAGAGACCCCGGTTAGATTCCTGGGTCAGCAAGATCCACTGGAGAAGGGACAGGCTACCCACTACAGTATTCTTGGGCTTCCCTGGTGGCTCAGCTGGTAAAGAATCTGCCTGCAATGTGGGAGACATGGGTTCAATCCCTGGGTTGGCAAGAAAGGCTACCCACTCCAGTATTCTGGCCTGGAGAATTCCATGGACTGTATAGTCCATGGAGTTGCAAAGAGTCGGACACAACTGAGCAACTTGGCACTTTCAATAAGCCACACAGCAAAGATACGTACCTGATTCTTCCCAACTGGCTTCTAGCCAGTATGCTCTGCTATTGCCTATTCTGCTTTAGGAAAACTTCCATCTTGGCAATTGGGGAAGTTCTAACAGAGGAGACAAAGCCGAACTCAGGGAGGAAGTAGATGAAGAAAAGTCTCCCCATTAAGAGGATAACTTTTTTAAATGTATGTGTTTATTTTGGCTGTGCTGCATCTTCACTGCTGCCAGGGCTTTTCTCTAGTTGCGGCAAGTCGGAGGTGGCCACCCCTGCTCGGGCTTCTCGTTGCGGTGGCTTCTCTTGTTGGGAGCAGAGCACGGGCTCTAGGGTGTGAGGGCTTTGGTAGTTGTGGCTCCCAGGCTCTAGAGCACAGGCTTATTAGTTCCGGCACATGGGCTTAGTTGCTCTGAGACATGGGGGATCTTCTCCGATTAGGGATCAAACCTGTGTCTCCTGCATTGGCAGGTGGATTCTTTACCACCAAGCCATCAGGGAAGCCCTAAGAGGATGGCTTTTGAAAGAAGATATCATTTTTTCTGAAAAGCCTCAAGCGTCCTTCTCACCACATACATGAGGGTTGCAAGAAAGGCCACCAGGAAAACATTTTCCAGATCAGTAATTAGTTTGTAATATGGCTCCAAGTGAATTTCCCAGATGAATCATCAGTTCCAAGTCCCTCTGCCAGAAGCCAGGTACAGCACTCAAGAAGAGAGCCAGACCCCAGTCAAGCAGTAGTGATTTTACTGTCCCAAGAGGAGTCGTAGGAGAACACTTGTGATGATTGCTATCCAGAAGGATTTCACCAGAGCTGATAATCCTGGGCTGTGAGCACACAGCAAATGTTTAGGAATAACAGCAAAAATCAGAACCACACTGCTGCACTCCCTCAAACTCAAAGTGGATTTCTCTTCTGTTTCCAGACTCCTCATCTATCATTCTCTCTCTTGCCCACCCCCTCTGTCTTTCTCTTTCTCGCTGTCTTGGTCTGTCTCTCTTTGTCTCCCTCTCCTTCACAGAGTAAGATTGCACAGTATCGGTGCCAGCAGACAGACTTCTAGTGCAAAAGAATGTATCTTGCAATGATGCAAAGTTATACAAGAACACTAGATGTCTTCCTCATTCAAGAGCTCTGACAATATTCCCATCCCACCAATTTACAATCCTTTTATTTTAGTCAAATGATGGACAGTCAAGGTCCCTGGAAACTGGACAGACATAGCCACAGGGATTCAACATAGCTGACCAGAAGAAGCAGTCTTCCTAGAGATGCTGAGCTGTCCCTGAGGAAAATACATCTACTCTCCCCAGACATTCACCCCTGTCTTTCAGATGGACTTCACCAGAGCTGGTAATCCTGGGAATTATCATCAAGGCAAGGGATGAGGGACCAACAGGTTCTGGGAGACACATGTCTCCACGCTTTCTGTAACCCAGAATTGTGCTGGCCCCTGAAGCCTAGCAGGAGGCAAGAGAGCTCAGTGTTTAAAATGACTGGTGGAAGAGGCCAAGTTCAGATCCAAGTGGGTCTCTTTCATCTGCCTGTCCTTGGGAAAATTAACTCTCTATGCTCCAGTTTCATCAGGAGATCGAAGGGAATAAAGTCACCTACTTTATAAGGTTGATGTGATGACTGAATGAAAAATGTGAGTGATCAGTATAACTCCAGCAGCCCCTTTGGAACAAAATTTCACCTATCCTCCATACATCCCACATTCCCAAACATCACCTCTAAGTATGCAGTAGATGGTGGAAAGGGGACAGCATTCCAATCATTAACAAGCAGAGGGGAAACTCCAGCTCTTGCTAATACACTTGAGTCTCATTTCTCCTCCCACCGCGGGCTCAGCATGCAGCCTTCAGTCCACGTCCCAAGAATGAATCACATTCTTCCCTTGCTTCAGACTCTTGGATATTTTACAACAGTTACCAATGAAAAGGGAGGAAAGAAAGAGGCCTCCTTAATAGCTCGAATTTGTGACTACAGACCAGACATCTGCCCATCTGTACTGCTGTTTATGGAGCTTATTGCTTAACCACCTAGCATTTTGCCAAAAGATTCAATTCGTTAATGAAACCTTACTTTGCTCGGTGATTAGGAACTCAAGCTCTGGACTATACAACCCAGATTCAAGTAACCTGCTACTTCTTAACTGTGATTAAGTTACTCAATCTCCCTAAGCCTCCATTTCCTCATCTGTAAAGTACAGATAAGAAGAGTAGTTGCCTAATAAGGTGTTTGTTATTAAAAAAAAAAAAAATCAAATGGGCTAACAGTATATGTAAAGCTTTTAGCTCAATGTGTCACACATAATAAATGCTAAAACATAAAATACTGGAAGCGAGTATTCATTCTTGTGCCAGCTGAAAGCTATTTAAGTGACAGTTACTGTTTCAGGTTCTGGAGACATAAAAGGCAGAGGTCTCTGCTTCCTGGATGCTCTAGTGGCTATATTAGCATGTGTGACAATCAGAGCAGCCAAGGGAGCAGGCTCTGTAATTATGAGTTGCTTATATATTTCCACTCGTACCATCAAATTGGAGAACGATGAAGAATCACAGTCTAAAGGACAGTGGGTCAAACGGATCTACACAACGTCACCAAATGGCCATGACTCACATTTGAGCTGCATCCAGCTCACAAGTGTCAGATGCTGACCGTCTCACCCCACCATCAGCTTTATCAACAATCACAGGGCTGGCACACATGGCGACTTCTGAGCATACCACCCATTCCAGAAAGCCCTGACCATACCCATGCTTTGTGCATTAGAGAATATTAACTTTGGCATTAGAAGACCTGGGTGGATTGAAATCCTAGCTCTACCATCATGGATAGGTACACTTTAGGATGAATTATTTAACTTTATGAGCCTCCATGGACAATGAAGACAGTGACTCCTTGCAGACCTCTGGCAGGACTGAAAACGCTGCATGTGAAAGCTTGGTTCATGCCTGATACTCAATCAGTGACAGATGTTTTTAACGCTCTTTCTACTCTCTTTGGATGCCTGGCTTTAAATTCCCCATAGTTTCATGTGAGATACTGCCATGCCATCTCTGAACAATAAGGAAAACCAGAGAAAGCAATTCAGAAAAGCCAGATGAGCCTCAGACATGAGAAATAACTAGCTTGGGTCCAAGAATTCACATGGGCAAAACTGAGACTAAATCAGATGGACTTAACTCTGAACTCAGGCAGGCATGAATTAGGGCTTCCACCTAAGCCACTACCCAGCTGGAAGTGTAAGGTTTGAATGGGAGTGTCAATCATTGGCGTTCTCCATGCTCTCACCCAAAACTTATGGCAGACATTACTAATAGATCACAGCACTCTTTCCTACTCTACCCCATGCAGGCTCAGAATCAAGACTCCAGTCATGCTGTCCTATTTCACTGGCAAAACTTTGCCTTCCTTTTTTTATTTTTTATAGAGTCAGTTCTTGTAAGCTTATCCTCCTTGAAATTTATATCTGTTTCTTGATCTAACAGAATAACTGGATGTCCTAAAACTGCTTGACTTCACGTGACAAGGTTAGAAACACAAATATTCCCTTCCAGATTCCACTCTGTTGAAAATGCCCTCATGAGTTTGAGTGAACTCCGGGAGTTGGTGATGGACAGGGGGGCCTGGCATGCTGTGATTCATGGGGTCGCAGAGAGTTGGACGCGACTGACAACTGAACTGAACTGAACTGAAAGGAGGAAGAGATATACATGACTAAAAATTATTTAAATTGAACTATGTAACAGGCTTTACCCACCATGCTTTACATGCATTACTTTAATCCTCTCAATAATCCTCTAAATTAGACAGACATTAGGCTTCCCATTTTATAAAAGGGTAATTGAAGCCCAGGAGACTGAAATCATTTGCCCAGTGCTACGTGCCCAAGTGTGGATGCTCCATTTCCCACTCAGATCTCTCTGGCTTGCTTCCAAAGCTCTCTCTCCAGTAGTGAATATCAAAGTCTGCAGAAGACCCCTTGTGCGAGGTTTGCTGACATCATATGACCTTGACCCCTCTCTCCTCATACCCTAAAAGAGCATTTGGTTTTTTCAGATGGTATTGCTCTTCATACTTGAATATGACTTTATATTCTTCTTTGACAACTTTTCAACAACCATAGGAAAAGACAGAAAACATCATCGATTTCATCCTAGAAGCTAACTTTGGCCCTTAGAGTAAATTTTTAAAAAGGCAAAATCCCTTTTCATGGCTCTTGGGGTGGAAGTCTATAAGGAGAAACCAGCATAACCTGGCCCAGATCCCAGGGAACATAGGCCATTTTCTAACACAGCTACCCAGACAATCAAAACCTGGGTAGAAAGACTCATGCCAAAGACATAATAATCCTATTAGCTCTCTGCATTTGCATAGTATTTTATAATTGGCTCTTTTGCAAACAATGTTTATCTGATCTTCACCCAGACACTAAAGTTTTATAGATGAGGAAACAAGAGACCTTGAGAGGTTAAATCCAGCATTAAATCAGACAGCTTGATCAAAAGGAAACATTTTGTTGACCCAGGTCCTCTCAGAATCAGACATTCTCACTGGCTCATCTTTTAGCTTCCTTTTTCTCCTTTCTTTCCCTGCCTTTGCATTCCCTTTATTCCTTCCCCCCAAATGCAGGTAGTTCATCACAGGGAAATCGGTGCTGAAATTGGAAAGGTCGGCTGTGGGATGCCTTATTCCCGTTTTTCGCAAGGTCACATAGTCTCTCTCTGGGCACCTCTACCTCTCTGGGGCATCGACTCCTTTCTCCTCCCCGCCAACCAGCTCCTCTGTCCCTCACATTTCAGCTTCCCTGGAGCCTATTTCAGACTTGATGCAATGCAATAGCCTCTACAGACCCCATGGACTGTAGCCTGCCAGGCTCCTCTATCCATGGGATTTCCCAGGCAAGAAAACTGGAGAGGGTTGCCATTTCCTACTCCAAGGGATCTTCTCAACCCAGGGACAGAACCTGCCTCTCTTATGTCTCCTGAATTGGCAGACAGGTTCTTTATCCTTAACGCCACCTGGGAAGCCCCGTATCCCCAGTAGGTACTAAATGTGTAGTGTAAACAACAGTATAACGTAGCAGTTCAGAACATGGTCCTTAGAGCCAGGCAGGAAGAGATCTGAATCCCAGCTACACCCCTTAGCAGATAGGAGCCCTTCAATTTCCATATCTATGAAACAGAGATCTTAACACCTATTCTGAGGATTATTCATTCCACAGATATTTATCAAGTATCAACTATATACTAGGACTTTTTATGCTGAGGATATAATGATGAACAAGACAAAGCTCCTCTCTACACACACACACACACTCTCTCACTCACACACAGAAGTTCCCAACATTCATTAAATCAAAGGAAGCCATCACATTAGCAGAGTGATTCCCACACTCCGCTTCATATGAAAATCAAATGGGGAGACTTTCAAACTCCCTTTTCCCTGGTCACACTCCATACCAATTCCACTAGGAGGTATGCTGGTGGTAATTAGTCCTCAGAGTGCATTCAAGATCCTCATGTGATTTCACTGCAAAGTTTGGAACCCATCATGTCAGCAACAGACACGCCCAGAAAGACTTCTGCTTTTGCATCCTCACCTGCATTCTAGCCGAACACCAGTACCTCACTCATTCTAACCAGAGGCCGGGCAACGCCAGGCATAGCTAGCTAGCAGGCATTTAAGTTAGCAAGTAAAAAGATATCTTATCAAAAGAAGGGGAAGTCGTGTGCATTGACTCATTGGTTTAGATCAATTGTGCTCGAGTTTTCTTCTTCACAACTCATGAGGCACTTGTGAATTAGTGCCGTGATAGTTATGAAGGTCAACCTCAACAGTCTCTTCACTCAGTCTCTTGGCTGCCAAACTCTTTCTCAAACAAAGGTTTCTCAAAGATTTACAGAGCTTGTAGATATGTATCATGAACCACTAAATCAGAGGTCCCGTTCTCTCCAAAGTATCTCGTTTATTAAGGAGACTCTCAACCCCAAAGGGGATCTGAGTTTACAGTGTTGAGATTAAAAAGTGGACAGGTTCAGAGACTGACACCTTAACTATTCTCACCACTAAAAATGGATCAGGTTTGACCTATTTCCTTCCAGGGAGCAAAAGCTTCAGAGTTATTTAGGAAGAAGCACTGCTACTTTCATGGGAAACAAACAAATAAGCGTTCTGCTGTCCCGAGGAGCCCTTGGTGTTCATCCTTATACCTTATACCACGAGGCCAGCCCCGGCCTTCAATTAACACAGGGCTGTGCCCATTCAAGCAAAAGTAGTCATTATCTCACCGTGCTGTTTTCTATCAGATGACCAAGGGAAAAGGCAGATTTTTTTTTCTTTTGTAGTGTAAACCAACCTGCAAAAGGATGGTTGTTTTATATTGACTTTTCATCAAGTTGTTGATGGATTCAAAGAGCCGTCTCATGGATTCTTCAAACTCCATCTGTTCCTTGCCTTCGTAAAGCCTGAAAGAAGACACATCTGAATCATTTCTCAAACCAAAAAGCAATACCTTTGAAAGAGTGTGCCAGCTACAAACTTGATTTGAAACTGAGAAAGGGGTGGAGACCTGGACTTAAGGGGCGGGGGCTGGTTCAGCAGTGGCTGCTTGCATGATCCTCTCAGGGGAAACCCAGGTCCATAAACACAACAGGTACCATTCAACTGACTCGACATAATAAATCATCCCCCGCCTGCCTTTTATTTAAACCCTGAAGAATCTCAAAGGAATGAAACTTGTCCAAGCTGAAGGGACATTAATAATTTCATCCTTCTTGAAGAATCAGAGGGAAACTTGTCATCAGGTTTTCAAAGTATTTTGGAAGCATCAAGGAGAAATATTTTCAAACATTCTGCCCTTCCCCTTAGCCACTGCCCACTTGTGGGATGAACACGGTCATACCTGCTGTATGTCAGGGGATGTCATTCTCCCTGCCCTCTCATTTCAGGAGTGTACTGAGGACCTAATTTAAAACTTTTGTTCCTCTGATTATAAAGTCCCTACATTGATATTGTTTTTAAAAAAATGCATTACTTATGAAGTGAGATTCCTCATCAATCCTACTGTAAAACTGGTAATTATTAAGGATGGATCCTGCAATGCAGGAGGCGGGGGATCCATCCCTGGATCACAGCAACCCACTGCAGCATTGTTGCCTGGAGAATTCCATGGACAGAGGAGCCTGGCGGACTACAGTCCATGGTCTGGCAAAGACGCAGACATGACTTAAGCGACTGAGCATGAGCACAAAGGCTGGATATCCTTGCAGAGATTCTCAAAGTCTGTCTAATGTATACAGGTGACTTTTTATAGAAACCATCCCCTGGTGTAAAATCAGTCTTTAGGCCCCCGAGTCTCAGCACCCTTGTGGCCCAACCTTGGTATGTTGTTCAGCCCAAGGCCTCTCCAAACAAGCCTTTATCACCAACTGGTGAAAAATCTGCACCCAATCTGTGGCATCCTGGGCAAGACACAGAGCAGAGCGCTCCTGTCTCGCACTCAGATAAAGAGGCCTCCTGTCACAGCCCTCCACGGCCCAGCCCTGGGCTGCCCGCTGCCCAGGAGGTGCCTTGCTCAGGTGGAGCACCGACGCACTGCAGGGTCTGCCCCTCCCGCAGTCGCAGGCTGGGCAGCACCGCCGCCTCTGCTCTGTCTCTGCTCACCTCGCCCAGCCTCTCACTTGCTTTTCTTTAAGCTCCTGCTCTCCTTCCTTTCTCGTCTCAAAGTGGGTGTCTATGCTTCTCTTCTTCTGGGTGTCATTCACTAACTCTCTGTCAGTCTGAATGTTTATCTGCTTTTCTCTCTCTCTCTCTGACTTCATCTCTCTTCTTAGTCACTCTCTCTGTCTCTTCTCTTCTTTGTTCCCAAGTAGCCCCTTCCTAAAGCCTCCTGAAGTAAGAAGCTTAAGGGGAAGCCACAATGCTTCAATCCAGCACAGGGATCCAGAAACTGCTGCTGACTTTCTAGGTATCTAGTTCAAGGTCATAGCGACAAGGCTGAGAGAAACCCGGAGTTCTGAGGCCCCCCTCCTCCACGCTCCCTCGCCCCTCCCCTGCCTCTTCCTCCTCCTCTCCCCTTTCCCCCTCTACTGCACCTCTCAGGCCTGAACCAGACAGGTTCTGCCATGGAGGACGTGTTTTGGAGTCAGTCAGCCTGGGTTCCAATCTCTAATCTGCCCAGGACTAACTGATTAGTTAGTAACAGCAAACATAACGGAGCACGACTCTGCCTCCAGGCACTGCCTGTGTTAAATCATACACCCCCGCCCCACACTATGGTAAGGGACGCATCCTCATCCCCACTTTACAGATCAGTGACTCAGCAGCATGCCCAAGGACTCCATGCCAGAAGCGCAGGGGCCAGAATCCAGACCTGGCCATAGGCTCCTGGGCCTGGCCGCTCCATCACTTTGTCCACCACTGGACTGGGTGCCTCACCACCAGCCTTAACTCCTGTAAGCCTCAGTTTCTCACCTACAAATGCAGGCTGTGCCAGCACTGTGTCCAAGGACCGTGAGGAGCCCAGCTCACACACACGTGACCTGCTGGGCACTTGCTGAGTCCTGGTTAAGTGTTAGCTGTTGTTAATTGTTGGAATAGGAGTATTGTACAAATAAAGACATAAACTCTCAATGGATTGCACACTGCCCAAATCCCATCAAAGTGGAAAAGATGAGACAGGGTCTGGCAGGAAGGAAGTGCGTGCGTGCTAAGTCACTTCAGTCATTTCAAACTCTTTGTGACCATATGGGCCACTGCTCACCAGGCTCCTCTGTTCATGGGATTCTCCAGGCAAGAATACTGGAGTGGGTTGCCATGCCTTCCTGCAGGGTATCTTCCCAACCCAGGGATACAGCCTGGGTCTTTTATATCTCCTGCACTAACAGATGGGTTCTTTACCACTAGCACCGTCTGAGAAGCGTGGCAGGAAGGAAGGGAGGATCCTAATTCACAGTGGTGGTACTTTCCTTGTGAGATAGTACTGTGAGATTTTCTCTGTGCCTAAAGCTAAGCTTGGAAAAGGTGATGGCACCCCACTCTAGTACTCTTGCCTGGAAAATCCCATGGACGGAGGAGCCTGGTAGGCTGCAGTCCATAGGGTCGCGAAGAGTCAGACACGACTGAATGACTTCACTTTGACTTTTCACTTTCATGCATTGGAGAAGGAAATAGCAACCCACTCCAGTGTTCTTGCCTGGAGAATCCCAGGGACAGGGGAGCCTGGTGGGCTGCCATCTGTGGGGTCGCACAGAGTCAGACATGACTGAAGCAACTTAGCAGCAGCAGCAGCAGCAAAGCTAACCTAATGGATGGCCCCTCCCTCAAGGCTTTTGCTTTGAAACCCCTTACTCTTTCCTCTAACCAGCGCTGCCTGAAAACATTTAATAACTGACATTGTAATTTCTGTTACTGGTCTATGGTGTCTTCCTCCCACATTTAACACCCAGATGTGGCTGTCCATGGTGAACACATCATTATTTACATCATTATCTACTATATATGGCCTTTCTCTGTAAGGCATGCATATTTGTATGCTTCTGGGTGCACGTGTGTGGGGGCATCCCACCGTTTGTACTGCCAACAACAATGGCCTCCAGCAGCTTCCTGCTGCTGGTTGACCCTGTCCACCCCAACACCCCCTCCCACAACTGACTAGTCCATGACAGAATTCATGATTTTTAACAGAAAATCACAGAAATGGGCTGTGTTGGGAGTCATCCCAGGCAGTGTTCAAGGGGGAAAGTTCATGAACTCTCGCTGAAGAGGTATTTGAGGGTGCCCTGATTCCCGGCATCCCTGTGTCTAGTTATTTAACACATTTTGGATTTTATGAGCTGCACAACTATTCTTCCAATAACTCCCTTTTTCACTTAGATTAGCCCTGGCTGGGTTCAGTGAAACTCCTCTCTGGTCAGAACTCTGTAGGGTGAGGGAGGCATCTGCCTGCAGCTCCCTGGAGTTCTAAACCAAGAGCTGCTGGGGAGGCCAGTGAGCACCAGGCCCACGCTTCCTACTGTGCAGATGACGAGACTGAGGGCCTGAGTGGGCGGAGCCTCTGCTTTGCCACCACCTTGTAAATGTCCCTGACTAAGGTGGGAAGGCAAACAGACTTGTAGGTTGTAAGACCAAGTCAAGGCCTTCTACTCAGATTTCAGCTTTGTGGGAAACTGAGTTTAGTTTCTACCAGCAGAACAGATGTGATCTGCTCTAGGTCACAGGCTGCACCAGTGGCAGGGCTAGACCCAGAACTCAGCGTTCTTCTCTTTCCACGCTCTGAGACTCTAACACACAGCAGAGATGGCACAGATCTCACAAGGCCAAGACTGGGGCACCTGCCTCCATGGGAATCTGGGCTGCTCCCTGCTATTCACCTTACAGGTTAAGCACCTTAATACCATATTCCATTGAGTGGAAATACAATCTACAGGTGCCAAAGTTTTACAAAGGATAAGAAACAATCCTGTGAAGAAATGGCTTGCATTTTTTAAAATTTATTTTTACGTGGAGGATCATTGCTTTACAATAGGGTTGGCTTCTGCCATACAACAATGTGAATCAGCCACAGATATATGTACGTTCCTTCCCTCTAACCTCTCCCCCACCCCCCACCATCCCACCCCTCCAGGCTGTCACAGAGCACCAGCTGCGCTCCCTGCTTCACACAGAAACTTCCCACTGGCTATCTGCTTTACATATGGTAATGTATACGGTTCAGTGCTCTTCTCTCAATTCATCCAACCCTTTCCTTCCTCCATTGTGTCCAAAGTCTGTTCTCTATGTCTGTGTCTCTTTTCCTGCCCTGCAAAGAGGTTCATCAGTACCATTTTTCTAGATTCCATATATATGCATTAATATATAAAATTCGTTTTTCTCTTTCTGACTTACTTTACTCTATATAACAGACTCTAGGTTCATCTACCGCACTAGAACTGACTCAAATGTATTCCTTTTTATGGCTGAGTGGTATTCCATTGTATATATGTACCACCCTTCTTTACCCATTCATCTGTCCATGAACATCTAGGCTGCTTCCATGTCCTGGCTATTGTGAATAGTGCTGCAACGAACATTTGGGTGGGAGGAAAACCTAAACAGATATTTCTCCAAAGAAGTCATGCAGAGCAGATGTCTAACAAACACATGAAAAGATACTCAACATCACTCATTATTAGAGAAATGTAAATCAAAACTGCAATGAGGTACCACCTCACACCAGTCAGAAAGGCCATCATCAAAAAATCTACAAACAATAGATGCTGGAGAGGGTGTGGAGAAAATGGAACCCTCTTGCACTGTTGGTGGGAATCTAAATTGATACAGCCACCATGGAGAACAGTATGGAGGTTCCTTTAAAAGCTAGGAAGAAAACTACCACATGACCCAGCAATCCCACTTCTGGGCACACACCCTGAGAAAACCACAAACGGCTGTGCCTCACAGTGGCTACACCATTAAGCCAGATTGTCACAGTCTTATCAGTCCTGTCTGTGTGTGTGTGTGTGAATTTTGAAGCCTGGGCTTTTATTTGGTGGGAATGGGAAGAACAGTTGAAGAAAATGACTACAGTTGGGAAGAAGAAAGGAAGTAAAAAACTATTTAGTAAAGAACTTTGCTGTCTAGCTAGACTCCTGCATAGACTGGCTGTGTAGCCTCAGACAAATTATATCTCTGAAACTTAACCATTCTTGTTGATAAAACAGAGACATGATGCCCACTGAAAGGGTTATTTTGAGGTGAAAAAAAAATGAGATGTCTCTCAAGTGCTTAGTATTGTAGCTGGCATTTAATAAATGTTAATATCAGTAATTCCTGTTGTTGATTTCTGAGCACATTGGCAAGCTCTCTGATCTGAGTACATATAAACAGAGTATTTCTTAGAAAGAGTAAGGAAAAATGCATAAAGGTTTTAGATTATATGGAATAAATTAAACTGACGGGGATGCAGGGGCAGGGCACATTCCGGACTGTGGGTCCTCTCCTGAGAAACGTGAAGAGAAAAGAAAAATAATGCCTCATCTGTCTGCAAGGTTTGAATGTAGCCTTGAAGTCAAGGGCACAGGAGATGTAGTTTCAAGGTCCTTCTTTAGCACTTGTTCGCTGTATATATCCTTCCTTCAGGAGGGAAACATTTTTTCTGGCTTCAGAACACCTAGAAACCAGCTGATTCTGCCAGGGAACAAATTATTGAAGGGCCCGAAGGCCCTGACCACAAGAAAAACTGGAACAACCTGTGAGGCGCTGTTCTGGGGCATGTGAGTCCAATCACAGCAGGCACTCGGCTCCCAGGGCTTAGATAAATATAGTGCTGCTTGACTGGCATGTGATTCATTAAGGAGACACTGTGCACAGCTGAGCGCTCACTCAATGCAAATAGGGCCCCATATGGTGCGTACAATGCTCTGCACCACCTCCTCCACGCAGGTACCTAAAGCCTCAGCCGAAAGTGGGGATGCCAACCTCAGGCCAGCAACCCAGGGAAGCAGAGCTGAACCAAGGCGCCCTCAGTCTGCAGAAAGCCAGGAGGAAGATTCAAGCTGGAATCCAGGGTGGAGGGTTTCCTGGGCCCTGGCCCCTTTTCATTGCTGTACCTTGTGCCTCAGCCACTTCCCGCTCGTCTGAGCCACATTCCCTGGCATCCTCCTGGCTTCCTGCCCACCTCTGGGAAGCAACAGAGACACTTTAGTGAGACTGCGTGCTTTCCAACCCCTGCTCTGCCACTGACCAAGTGGGCGATCTCGGCTAAACGTCTTCATTTCTAGAAGGTTCAGTGTTCTCATTAGTAAAATGGGACTAGCCCCACACAGTTGCCCTACCTTAAAATAAAACATGTAAAGCAATTAACAGAGTGCCTAGTACACAGTTAATACTAGCTATGGTTATGGACTACCACCGTTTTCTTCTGGAACCACTCCTTTTTGCTATCTAAAGCCATAGAAGGAAGAAGCCAGAAACTTCCTAAAAGCAACTGCTGGATTTTGAGCCCCTACTATGTGCCAGGCACTGCGATGGAGATAAACAGAGTAAGACTCAGTCTCTATCCCTAAGAAGTCATGAGGCCAACCAATAGGTAAATAATGAATTGCTGTATAGTGAGAAAAACTGAACAATAAAAGTTTAATGTCTCTTGAGTGATTCCTAAAGGTCAGGCACTGTGCTCATTTTTTTGCATGGATTAGCTAATTTGACAGAGGTTATTATTATCTACATCTTACATAGGAGAAAGAAAAAAATTAAAGAGGCATGAACAGGGAAATGGAAGCTGAGGAGGGAGAATGGGCTCCAGCGGACACTGACCCCAGTGAGCCACCTGCCAGAGGCCCTCTCAGTCCTCAGCACCCTGCCCCTTAAACCTTAGCACATTCAATGTGGCTATACAGAAATGCCATGTACCTAAACGGCATCTTAAGGATGGTATTAACAGTCAACTTCTGCTACACTACCTTTATTATTATTACTTTTTCCACTAAGACAACTAATGCTGACAATAGCTACCATTTATTAAGCATTCACTATGCACCAGACACTCTTACTAACTCAGCTCGTAAACGGCAGAGTCAGAATTTGAGCCCAAGAGTGCCTGGATCCAAATTTCACTCCTTTAACCACTAGGCATTGGGCTTTCCAGGTGGCGCTAGTGGTAAAGAATCTGGCTGCCAATGCAGGAGACACAGTAGATGCAGGTTGGGAAGATCCCTTGGAGAAGAAAATGGCAATCCACTCCAGTATTCTTGCCTGGAAAATCCCATGTACAGAGGAACCTGGTGGGCTACAGTCCACTGGGTTGCAAAGAGTTGGACACAACTGAGCACGCACGCCACACAACCTCTAGGTAATACTGCCTCCAGGAACAGAGCCAAGTAATAGCAGGTTTCCGGGAACTGGAATAAGTCACAGTAGACAGGATAGCATCATTCACCCCTAGGATGAGTTCTGGGGCTGTCTAGGGAAGTTAGATGGCTGGCTCTAACCTTTTTCTGTTCAAGCTCTAAATCCAAGCTTACCTAACTGATGTTCCTACCCCTGAGCCAGTAATTCAATCTATTGCAGGAGGTGTAAATTAGTGACTCTACAAAAACAACCATTAAGCCATTCATAGTTTCCGAAGAGTAATTACTCTGAAAAATTCACAGCCCTCTAGAATTAGAACCTACCTACCTCAGTCTCTGTCTCTTTGTCTCTCTCTCTCCACTCCCCCGCAATCTGGGATAAAGAAAAACTGTAGCCAAACCAGTGGCTGAGTCTATCTGAAAATCATCCTTGCATTTATTGATCGTACTTATAGAAAGAAACCCTTCAGTGCACTCAGCAGTCACACTTAAATCAAAGCAATAGAGCTGAAAAGGGATCATGAAGAGATGCTCCTCTCTCTTATCCTGCTCTTCCCCACATGGTCATCACCAGCGTCACCACCCCCTCTCTTACCACCAAAGTCTATGGATCTGAACTGAATCACAAACTGCAGATTAAGACATGGAATTTTTGTGTGATGAGCCTGGAGTGAGTCATCCAGCTCAACACTGACCAGAGAAAAAATTTTGTTCTAAGCGTACCAAAAGTTGAAATGTAAGGAGTTATTCTCAGAAGAGAAAGAAAAAAGCTGTGTTAGAAAGGAACTCTGTAAGGAAGGGCTAGGATAATTAGAAAGGAACTCTATAAGGAAAGGCTAGGATAACTCTAAAGGAACGGCTAGGAGAAGGGCTAGGGTTTATCACAAAGTAGCCAGTGTGAACTCTCAAGCAGCTCTGGTGGCCAGAGTATTTCATGCAGACTTGATTGAGCTGAATATAACCAGCTGTCCATAGGCAAGGCTCAGACTGGTTCCTGGTGCTAATCCTTTTGTCATGGACAAAATTCTCAGACCGGTTCCTGGTGCTAATCCTTTTGTCATGGACAAAATTCTGTCTACTAGAGCTGTTACTTCTCCAGAATCTGACGTTTGAGAAGGGACTGCCCCTTAAGGCAAACTGCAAAGAAGTTTCACTAAACAGGCTTCTTTCTGTAAATCACCCCAGGGGAAGAATGATTTGTAGATAAGAGGGAATAAAAGACAAGCTCAACATGAGGGGATCCTGTTTTGAAAAATGTCTAGAGTGGATGCACACAAATTAATGCAATCACTGAAGAAAAACTGCCTCAGGTAGAAGCATAAACAGCCTACATTAAAAAAAAAAAAGAAGTCAACAATATGGAAGAAATGAAAGAAAACCAATCCATCTAAAACATTCACTTTACTTTTAAAATATGGCAACCCTGTATAATAAATTAATAGTAAGTAGGTAATAAAATGCAGGCAAAAGCCTTCAAAAGAACTCTAAGCTACGAATAGAGTGTGATGTGCACCCTGTGTCATCCTTCATTCTGCTGAGAGGAGCTGCAGCCTTTACGTAATTTGGCAGGAAGAACATAGCTGCATCAGTCTGCACTTAGGTAAATTTCTCCATTAGCATGGAAAATGGTGTTCAGGGTCTTTTCCCTCAATATAATTAGAAATTGAGTGTTCCCAAAACAATGTTTCTAAGGATAGAAATAAACACATACACACACACACACAATTTTCCATGGTTTCAAGACATATAGAGAAAAATATAAATTACATCATTTACTTGAAAGAGAAGCTAATACTCAGCAAAGTTCTTCCAGCTCTTTCTCTCAGGCCAAGTTGATCTAAAAAGTTTTGGTACTAAAAAGAAATTAGGTCTTGACTGCTTCTCTTACCATATCTTTCTTTAGTTTCTTAATGACCCGGGAAGTGTTCTCGATACCTTTTTTCAAAATTTGATTAAAATGTAGTTGAGCTACAATATTATGTTAGATGTACAACATAATGATTCAGTATTTTTTGCAGATTATACTCCATTAGAGATTATTACAAGACAATGGGTATAATTCCCTGTGCTATACAGTAGTATAACCTTTCTGCTTATCTGTTTTATATGTAATAGTTGTATCTGTTAATGCCATATCCCTAACTTGTCCTCCCCCACCCCCCCTCCCTTAGGTAACCATAAGTTTGTTTTCTATGTCTGTGAATCTGTCTTGCAGATATATTCACTTGTATTATTTTTTACACTCTATATATAAGTGATAACATATAGTATTTGTCTTTCTCTGAATTATTTTACTAAGCTTACTATTCTCTAGGTCATAACAGGAAAAAAGAATAAGTTGCATAATGATTATACACATGTGCACACACACACATGCTTATAAAGTCTATACATTAAGCTGATCATTTCATTACCTCTTAGAAAAGGAATTCTGTATATCAACAATCCCTTTATACATTTTTATATTATATTCTGGTTTTATAAGTGCTTACTCCTTGGAAGGAAAGTTATGACCAACCTAGATAGCATATTCAAAAGCAGAGACATTACTTTGCCAACAAAGGTCCATCTAGTCAAGGCTATGGTTTTTCCTGTGGTCATGTATGGATGTGAGAGTTGGACTGTGAAGAAAGCTGAGCGCCGAAGAATTGATGCTTTTGAACTGTGGTGCTGGAGAAGACTCTTGAGAGTCCCTTGGACTGCAAGGAGATCCAACCAGTCCATTCTAAAGGAGATCAGTCCTGGGTTTTCTTTGGAAGGACTGATGCTAAAGCTGAAACTCCAATACTTTGGCCACCTCATGCGAAGAGTTGACTCATTGGAAAAGACTCTGATGCTGGGAGGGATTGGGGGCAGGAGGAGAAGGGGATGACAGAGGATGAGATGGCTGGATGGCATCACTGACTCAATGGACGTGAGTTTGAGTGAACTCCGGGAGATGGTGATGAACAGGGAGGCCTGGCGTGCTGTGATTCATGGGGTCGCAAAGAGTCGGATACCACTGAGTGACTTAACTGAACTGAACTGAAGTATCATTTTTAATTTAAGAAGAGCTATCTACTCTTTGTGGGGGGGGAGGGCGAGTGAATGTTTCTGGGCTTCCAGTTCCTTTCTATTGTTGCTGCTGCTGCTGTTGCTACGTCACTTCAGTCGTGTCCGACTCTGTGCGACCCCATAGACGGCAGCCCACCAGGCTCCCCCGTCCCTGGGATTCTCCAGGCAAGAACACTGGAGTGGGTTGCCATCTCCTTCTCCAATGCATGGAAGTGAAAAGTGAAAGTGAAGTCGCTCAGTCGTGTCCGACTCTTAAGAGAACCCATGGACTTCAGCGCACCAGGCTCCTCCGTCCATGGATTTTCCAGGCAAGAGTACTGGAGTGGGGTGCCATCGCCTTCTCTGACAAACCTTTTCCCCAGAGTCTTTCCTGAAGTCTCGCCTTCTCACCCTGGGAACTGGTGCTGGAGCGGGAGAGGCAGCTCCAGGCCACATGCCTGGAGGCAGATGTCCCTTCACGGTCATGAGATCAAGACGGTGATTTCCAACCTACTTCCTGGTTTACAGCCTGGACTGAAGCCAGAGGGACACTGGCCTGAGAAATGTCAGGTCAGAATTACTCTAAATGCTGATCATGCCCAAACCGTCTGAACTTTGCCCGTTCGGTCTGTGGCTTCCAGAGAAGTATGATTAACCCCAGATTAACCCTTGATTAACAAGACTAACCCCTGCTCTTGTTCCACGAAGAGCCTTGACATTTGGTGTGTAGAGTTAAATAGAATTTTTAACATTTTCTTTACTAATGGTGCTGGTTTTAAAAATGCATGTGCAGTAAAACTCTGTTTTGAAATCTGAGAATACCTGAGGAGGTATCAAGTCTAAACACTCCAAGGTTCGCGTTCTTGGGGACCTCATCTGAGTGGTAGGAAGGCTGAGGGCCGGGCAAGGTGCCAGGAGAGGGCAGGGTGGCAGAAAGAGCTGCTGCCTGAGTCCCTGGACTGAGCTCTAAGCCAGAGACCTTCACAGCTCACTTCACTCCAGCACTGGGTCCCTTACCTCTAAGGAGACCACACGACCATTGAGGGAAACCTCGAGGACTCCTAACTGGCATCTACTGTCAAAGAGTCAGGATGGGGTATGACAATCATCTAAGACCAAGCCTGCTCACACTGCCAAGGCCCCCCACATGCCAGGGCCATGTCGGTGCCCAAGTCAGGGCCTGGAGTAGGTAGGGGTGGGTCTTCAAGAGCCTGAGGATCGGCCGGGCACCAAGTGCCATTTTCTGTATTTATTGAGTATAATTAACGTATACAACTGTGTAAGTTCAAGGTATAGCATGTGATAACTTGATACAGGTATATGTTGTAGAAGAACTGCCACAATCAGGTTGGTCAGCACGTTCATAACCACAGAATTGTGTGTGTGTGCTGAGAACATGTAAAGTCTGCTCTTTCAAGTATATAATACAACAGCAGTCCCCAACCTTTTTGTCAGCAAAAAGGGATCGGTTTTATGGAAGACAATTTTCCCTTGGACTGGGAGGTGGAATGATTTAATTTTCACCCACCACTCACCTCCTGCTCTGTGGCCCAGTTCCTAATAGGCCACAGATGAGCACTACCCATGGCCAGAAGGCTGGGAACCGCTGTGATACAATATTGTTAACTATTGCCACCAAGGCCATTTACTATGCTTCATCTTCACCAGCACCATTTTCATCCAAGTCCCCATTATCTCTCATTTGTAGAGGTTTCTGAACCACCTCCCTTCCTTCACTCTTAATCCCTTTCAATCCATTTTCTACACAATGGTCAGAGGGACCACTCTAAAAACACAAATGCCATGCTCCCTATTTCCCTCAGAATATTGTCCAGATACGAGGGCCTGACTTTCAACGATCATCAAGGGCTGTCCCTTACTGTCCTTCTAGGCAATCTTCTGCTACTCTAATGCCTCCACCACTGAATTCCAGCCACTCTGCCTTTCCACAGCTCAATTGAGCTGAATCTCTACTGTCTCAGGGACCTCCTGTCAGCTTTCTCTTTACCTGCCAGGTCCTACTCATCACTCAGGTCACAGCTTGGACAGCACTTCCTCCAGAACACCTCCATGACCTCATGATATGATTTGACTGTTACATGCTCTCAAGGCATCTCATACACACAACCTCTCTTAATTTCACATTCGCCACATCCCTTCCCACCTAGAGTAAAAATCCCATGTGTCTCCATCATTCACTGTCATATTTCCAGTGCTTAGCAGAGTGGTCTAGTGGCTATTCAATAAATATTTGTTGGGTAAACACTTAATTGCTAATGCAAACCAAACCTTGATCACAAGACTAATTTTTCAACAAGATGGAAACGTTCATTTTTAAGTCAAGGGCTTAAAAAGAAGAACCAGGTTTTATTGCCCAGCATGCCTGAGACAGGTATAAAATGTTTTGGTGCTGAATGTAGGGAAGAATAAATGCTGAGTTACAGGCCTTTTAGAAGCTGTAGGCTTGAGGGGGAAAAGTTGACAGATACCCATGTACTGAAAACCTTTTTACTGGCTTTAGATTTCCAGGCCTGAAACGACCTGTGAATTAATAATAAGGCACACATTCCTTCTGCCCCATGGATGCCTCCAAAATGGGGGAAAATGGCAAAAATTCAGATTCAGAGAAGCAAGACATGCAGTGCGTGCAGCAGACCAAGGCGCCCAGGCAGGGCCTTCAACATGCTGTCTGCTGGCTTCCAGGGTTTAGGAGAGGCTGCCTTCGAACATTTATTACAATGGAGGAGCCACTAGATTATTACATTAAATCATACCAGGAGGAGGAAAATGCTGATCACAGAAGAGGGGCTCTGATCTACACAGGTGACCTTTAAAACCCAGGGCTACCCTGCTGACACAGCTGTGCATGTCTGGCCTAGAACCTGGAGCAGAACGCATCAGTCACTCCAGGAAGCAAGCCATGGAGGAGGAGGGAGGGGAAACTAAAAAAGCAATGGAGTCCCTGAAACTCAGAAGGAAAACTTTTACTTGGCTTGAGCAGGTATTAGAAAACTTATTCAACTAATAAATATTAGTTGAGCTCCTACTATATACCAATAATGCTGTCAAGGAATCTATAAAAGGAAACAAAAATCAATACCCAAATATGTAAAATGGAAGCTGTGATAGGCATTTGGGTGTCAATTTTTATTTCTCTTTTCAAATTCCTTGATAGTATAGCGATCATCATATAATAGGTGCATGTTTGTGGTACATACTTGAAAACAAATGCATGGACAATGAGAATATGAAGAGATTTGGCCCAGAGAAGGACAGGGAGAGGTTCCCTGAGAGAGTAATGCTTGAGGTGACCCAGGAAATGAGAATGAGAGAAAATGAGGAGAAAGGGAGAAGGGGCATTCCATCCCCAGGAAAGCAGGCATACAGGCCCTGCAGCAGAAGGGAGCTGAGTGAGTCAGAAGAACCGAGTGGGGGACCCTGAATCCAGAGTGGAGAGAATCTGGGTAAGCTGGGTGAAGCGAGGCTGGGAGGCAGCCAGAGACCAGACCTACAGACCTTCCCAGGTCGTGTGAAGTTTTGCCTTCATCCTGAGAGCAATGAGAAGAAATTGGAGGATTTTGAGAAGGTGAGCACCTCCATGGGACCTGAAATGTGGGAAGATCATTCTGGCTGCAGTGGCATTAAAGGATCTCCTCCACGTTTGGCATTGTAGCGGAGACAGTGCCGTGGAGAGCCTCTCAGTGAAAACGACTACCAGAGCTGGATTTCTAAAATGAGGCCATGAACTGTTGACAAAGTACAGAACCCACAGAGGAGGAACACACTCACAGAGCAATGAAGCCAGCTTCTGCCTCTGAGGCACTGGCTCAACCCTAGTTTCTTTAAACTCCTGTGCGGATGGCTGCTCGAGGAAGAAAGGAATGACATCAGTCCTGGAGCCTACATATTGGAGACCCCAGCAATAAGCTGATGTCCCACGTTGCCACACCTTCCTATAAAGAAGGGTGAGAAATAAATCTACTGCATGGAAAAAAACAGTAAGGAAACTTGGTATTTGGTAGAGAAGGAAAACACAACTCCAGTCCTCACCTGGACTTTGTTTATTTGTGGTTGTGTTTTTTCCAAATTCACATGCCTCACTTGGATTGTCAAGGAGAAATTTTGACTTAAAGAAGTCTCTGGTTGTTAGTGTCCCCCAAGTAAATCATGGAAAGGAATTTTTATTTTCTTCGGAAAAAAATAAAAACTTTAATTCAAGGCTAAAAATACCTAACAACTAACAAAGTTGAAAGGGAAATAAAGTTAAAAAAATAATAACAGGGACTTCCCTGGTGGTGCAGTGTTGAAGACTTTACTTTCCAATGCAGGATGTGTGGGTCTGATACCTAGTCAGGGAGCTAGGATCCTACATGCCTCGTGGCCAAAAAATTAAAACAGTCAGTTATAATGAGGTAGATGAACCTAGAGCCTATTATACAGAGTGAAATAAGTCAGAAAGAGAAAGATAAATATCATATATTAATGCATACATATGGAATCTAGAAAGACTCTACCAATGAATTTATTTGCAGGGCCGCAGTGGAGAAACAGACATAGAGAACAGGCTTATGCACGCGGGAGCGCGTAGGAAGGAGAGGGTGGGATGTATGGAGAGAGTAACACGGAAACTTACACTACTATAAGTAAAATAGATAGCCAATGGGAATTTACTGTGTGACTCAGGGAACTCAAACAGGAGCTCTGTAACAACCTACAGGAGTGGGATGGGGAGGGAGATGGGAGGGAGGGTCAAGAGGGAGGGGACATATATGTACCTATGGCTGATTCATTTTGATATTTGGCAGAAAACAACACAATTCGGTAAAGCAATGATCCTTCAATTTAAAGAATAAATAAATAAAATCAGGAAAAAAGATAAAGAAAGAAAACACAAGCAATATTGCAACAAATTCAATAAAGACTTTTTAAATGGTTTTCATTAAAAAAAATCTTAAAAAAATAATAATGACAATAAAATGCACAAGGAATCATGGTCACCCAAAACACAAACAGCAGAATTAGCCTCACAAACACTCTCCCTATTGGAATTATCCAACAAAGAATATCAACTCTCATATTTAATATGTTCAAAATATAGAAAGAATGCTTGAAATATGATCAAGAAACAAAACTTTAAAAATTATATTTGAATAAGAATCCTATGGAATTTCTGAAAATAAATAATATAATGATTAAAATAAAAAATTTCATTCAATGAATCAAACAGTATATTAGATGTTGTTAAAGAGTAAAACTGGTGGGCTGGAAAATAAGTTCAAAGAAATTAACCACGATGAATCCCTAAAACCAAAAAGATAGAAAATATGAGAGTTTATGAGACATGGAGAATAAGAAGTCTAACATACATTAGCTGATACTTCAGAGAGATAATAGGATATATGGGGAAAATACAAAACTTGAAAAGAATGATGAATGAGAAATGCTTTAAAATTGGTATTAAAAATACCAAACTCCAGATCCAAGAAAACTAATTTCTAGTTGCATAAACAAACTCATTCCAAAGTATAACACTGAGAAATACAGAATATCAATGAAAAAGAGATGATCTTAAAAGCCACTGGAGAGAAAAGCAACAAATGCCTATAAAGGAACAACAGCAAGACTGAGAGGGAACCCTTAGAGCAATCACAGTGGAAAAGAGAACTAGAGGTCTACGTCCAGGGAAACTTCCTCCCCAGTTTCAGAATAAAGTCAGAGACTCTACCAATAAACTTTCTTCTGATTAATATAAAAGATTTACCTGAAGGAGAAGAAAAACATATGGAAGATCAAAGATGACAGGAGAAGTGATAAGTTATCTCCACTGTGATAAGAAACACAGCGTGAAGTCTGCCACCTTAACTACTTTTCCGTTAAAGTATAGTAGTGTTGATGGACTTTCATTCAATCGTATGAATAAATACTGACTGCTTAAGACAATAATAATGTCTAATCTGTGGAATTACCAGAAAAAAAGGCAAAACTGAAGTATCACACAATTCTAGCATAATATTTAAGAAGGAAGTGGCAGTGTCTTTTAAAATCCTTTGTTATTCAGAAGGACTGTGAAGATATCAACTTCAGATTTTTATTAAGTTAAATATGTATGATAGAATATCTAACTAGCCACTAGTAGAATTACATATAAAATGTATAACTTTCAAACTATTAAAAGGGAAAAGCAAGTGAGAAAATTGAAGACAATTCAAAAGAAAGAAAGAAAAGGACAGAAAAATCAGAGTGTTGGGGAAGAAGCACATCTAAAATGATACAAATAAGTTCAAAACATCAGCAGTCACAATAAAAATGTAAGATTGATGAACATTATTGTCAAGTTATTAATAGGTACTACCTTACACTGATTAAAGGCATCTATTTTTTAAATCCAATACATAATATAGATCACCATTTTTATTCAACATTGGTCTAGAATCCTAGCTAAGGCAGTAAGATAAGGAGAAAAAGAATTAGAAAGAGAGAAACAAAGCTTTCTATATTTACAGATACTATAATTGTCCACTTAGCAAATTCAAAGGGCTCAACAGCAATCAGACTCTACGAGGGCACGGATGGAAGCAGCAGGATCCCTGGGGTGCGCTAACACGGTGATCCAGGCGTGAGGTGGTGAGAGCTGTAAACAGGAAGTTGGTAGTGAAGATGGAAAGATGTGGATGAATTTGAGAGACATTTAAGAGGGGAAAAGTTTGGGATTTGATTGTAGATTATATGGGGGAGAAGGCCCACAAAACAAGAACTGTCAAAAAATCCCATTTGTCCACCTCAAACAACATGCTGAGCTACTGGTCAGTGAGAAGGGACGTCATGAGATAGGTTCTGGCTATGCTGACTTCGGTTGCCTTTGAAATACAAAATATATCAAGTAAACTATCAGATACACAGATCTGGAACTTGGTGAGGAGGTCAAGCTGGATTTCTGTGTGATCTGCACAGACTCTATAGCTGAAGAAATAGGTTTGAATTCAGTCACTGAGGGAGAGGGAGTTGAGTTAAAGGAAGACCGGGCCAAAATGAGCACTGAGGACCTCCAAAGGGTCTGAGAAATATAAGTGATACAAAAGAGTTCTATGCTATAAACATCAAGGGGAGAAAGGAAGAGAGAGAGGTTAGCAATATAAAAGGCTGTGGCTCATGCTACCTGGGATATTCTGAACTGTTGACTTAGGAACACATGTCTACCTGTGGCGGATTCATTTTGATATTTGGCAAAACTAATACAATTATGTAAGTTTAAAAATAAAATAAAATTAAAAAAAAAAAAAAGAATGTTACCATCTACGGCTTGTTCACAAAATACATTTGATTGTGGACAGGCTCTTCATTTTATCACCCCTAAGGTACCCAAGACTGGCAGTTCTGCCCTCCCTCCAGAATGCCCATCTGGTAGGAAATCAGGAAATAACAATTAATGATACTATTTAGCTTAGCAAACTGTGATTTGGAAAAATGTTCTTCTGAGGACAATTTCACCTGTAGACAAGAATGCATATCAGCATCCGATGCTCAAATCAAGTGGCTGACACTATCTGCAGCCTAAGGTAATACGGCTCTCTAGACCCTTATATTAACAGATCATTGAGCGGTGACCATATATTTTTAAAAACTTGTCCAAAACTCCAACCAATAATTCATGGTTGCTAAAACATATATGGCATTAAAAAAATAGTAAATGTTGTGATTGTAGAACAATCACGCTCAGCAGAGATGATATACGGAAACAAACAAATCTGAAGGGATTCCTCAAAGTGAGGTCGTATAGGCTGTGTGTTCCCTCACCCAATCAAATATGGGTAGTCTATGTCTTTGAATCTTGCAGGAGGTAACCAAAAAGCGTTGTGGGGGTTTATGAAACACACGTGTTTCAATTTTAAATATGGAATTACTATAATCTAAGACACAAATGCTTTGTAGAACTATAAGCACTCTGCTGGTACTCAGAGTCCTTTACGCCTATCCTGGGTTGTGTAATTAACTCAGGGATTAGCAATTCTGTCACTTTCCACGGAGCTGCCCATCTCAGCTGGCACTGGACAGTCGCAGCTCCCTCTACAGCTAGCTCTACACTCAGGCTCAGTGCCCCCCTCAGCATTAGACCAGGCAGCTGCCCCCAACCCACTCACGAGGCACAGGACACAAGTGCAACGGCAGGGCACTCTCCCTCCAGTGTGAGCTCGCTACCCCACGCAAGCACCTTCAGTTAAACGCCTTTTGAGGGCTTCGGAAGACACTTAGAATGAACTTCGCGAGGTAGGCTCTGCCTCTCCCTTCAGATTCATCTTTCTCCTAATCTCCCCTGTACTCCCAATGCTTCGGCCACACTAGTCTTGCCTGTCTGTGCCCATGAGAATATTCAATTGTGTCTGACATTTTGCTCTCATGTGGACTGCAGCCTGCCAGGCACCTCTGTCCATGAAGTTTTCCAGGCGAGAATATTGGAGTGGCTTGCCATTTCCTACTCCAGAGGACCTACCCCACCCAGGGATCAAACCCATGTCTCCTGCATCTCCTGCACTGGCAGGCAGATTCTTTACCACATCACCTGGAAGTCCAAGTCTTCTCTAACTTTCTGGAAAAAAAAGGACAACTCTTTGAAATGCTTTCTCATCCAAGCTCACTTGCTCAGACTCTCCCTCCCTTAAGGACTCTTCCTTCCATCCCTGTGTGGCTGGACTATCCTCATCCTTCACATCTCAGTGTAAATGTCACTTCATCAGAATCCTCACAATAGCACTGGGAGGTAATCCCAATTTTAGATGAGGAAACTAAGTCACAGAGCTTAGGCCATTGGCCCACAATATACAAGCAGTTATTGGAATCATTTACTGCACTGCTGGACCACCTATCTCAACTACTTATTTAATTCCCTTACCAGCATTTATCATGGTTTGCAGTGACTTGATGTTTATTTTTTTATTTATTTTTTATCTCCCATGGTATTATACAAGGGAAGCATGGGGGCAGGGCTACATCTGTCTTGTTTACCACAGTATCCTAGCATAGAACTTCCAAGTAGTAAGACTCAAAAATGTTTACTGAATGAATGAAAAATAGAACTGAATTGAATGAATGTCTTTGCACCTGGCTGTGTTAGGCGAGTAGATCTGAGACACAGAGGAACTAGTTTGGAGATGTGAAGGAAAGTGATCTTATGTACCCCATAACTAAGTCCTTTTTAGCTTCCCATCCATCCCAAAGACACAATAAGAAACAACTGAGTAACGTACTGGGTTGGCTGAAATTTTGTTCCAGTTTTTCCATACAATCTTACTATTATTCAGCACTTCCTATTAAGGAAACAATACTTGTACTTGGGGTGATGCCTGCCTTAAGTGGATTTGAAAGAGATCATAGAGTACATTGAGTCCTTTGACTCAGATCAGCATCCCCAACAATTAGGTGAGCCTGGTGAATTTCACCCCTCTGGCAAACTAGACCCTTTCTTATACTGCATGTTCATATTTAGGTCCAAGGGATTTGCAAGCACATTTCACAAACCTACATATTTATCAGTAAATCGATCTACCACCCAAGTCATTCTCTGAGGAACTGTCAACCTTAGCATTTGACAGAAACAATTATTTTTGTGCAAAGGCAAAGATTCTGTCAGCAAGCTAACTCCTAGACTTCTAACGTGGAGTTAACAGAAAAAGGAAATCTTTTACCGCTTCAACCTGAAAGAATGAATATGCTGTGTCCTCATGGCTTTTTCCCTTAACTATAGATAACATCTTGTTCTGCAAAATTAAACCATTTCAAGGGACAATGGAAGCAAATAGGACCAGCATTTTACGCTATGCTGTAACCAGAGTGTGAGATTGGAAACAAATAGGAAGCAATTGGCTCAGCCTCTGAGGGATGGTGGGGAAAAGGCAGTCCAGGAGTATACCCTGGCAAAGAGCAACCCACAGGGTAAGTGATTTCACATGCAGATGCCTGGAAATCAGTCAAAGCCTGATCCCTCTGCCCACAGTGGCCTCCTGGCTGGATATTAGGAAAGAGGCTAAACTCTGGGAGAGGTTTGGCTGATTCACCAAAGATCTCCTAAATGCGAAATACCTTGCTCCTGATCAGTTTTCAGTTCCCAGGACCTCAGAGTAATGGTTGATACTACTGACACGCCCTCCTGGAAATGTTCCCTTTCCTGGCTCCTCCCTGTAATGCCAATTCTTCCTGTTTCGCTTCCTCATCCTCCTTCCCCAGGACTCTCCCCTCATCATCCTTCCAATATGCTAATCTCCTGCATTCCATTCTGAGTTTTATAGCATTGCTCACCTTGTGCTACAGCTTCAAATGCCTTTCTACCAAAGGAGATCAATTTCTACCAAAACCGTATCTCCATTCTCCACTCCCCTGAACTCCAAATCTGTATCTAACAGCCTGCTGTGCATTTCCATCTGCCCATGCCAGTAAATACTACCAGTTTCACATGTCCCAAACACATCATCTTCTCCCCCAAACCTCCTCCTCCCTTCACTCATCATGCTGATGAGCAAAACCTGATAAAACGGACCACAGTGCAGTGGCAGATCAGCTGACGGTCCCCCTCCATCAATCTCACTCACACGTTCAATTAGTTCAATCCTGCCATCTGTAAACCCTGACCTTCCTGCTTCCCTTCTTCTCCAGCCTCGCTGTGACTGTCTCGGCTCAAGTCTTCTCACCTGGGTTATTATAGTAGCTTCATTATTGAGCGCCTGCCTCCCCTCCTCCATTGCCCATGTACTAACCTTGTGCTGTGTTGTGCTTAGTCGTTCAGTCGTGTCTGACTCTTTGCAACCCCGTGAACTGTAGCCCGCCAGGCTTCTCTGTCCATTGGGATTCTCCAGGCAAGAATACTGGAGTGTGTTGCCATGCCCTCCTCCAGGGGATCTTCCTAAGCCAGGGATTGAACGCAGGTCTCCCACATTGCAGGCAGATTCTTTACTGCCTGAGCCACCAGGGAAGCCCTTGTACTAACCTTACTTCTGTACTAATCTTTCTAAAACATTAATCTAATCATGTTAACCCCCTGCTTTAGAATTGTGATGGCTCCCCACTGCCATAAACAGCAGTTTCCAAAACTGTTCCTATGAGAAAAAATGTTTAAGTATGATTTACATGCCTGTTTATATATAAATTATATCCACCTACTATTCTAAGTCAAATGTTATAAAGTTTAACTTCTTCATCTTAGGACAAAATTAAGAAACTTTAATATTTTCATCTGATCCCAGGGGATGAGTCTGTACCCTCCCCGGGGTAGCACCCTGCGCTGTGACTGAGGAGAGCAGCATCTATGCCAATACCCCCAAGAGCAGAGGGTGGCATCAGACTCCTTGGTCTAACCTTCAAGGTGTTTCACGATCTAGCTTCAACTCCTTACTTCAAACACAACCTCGCTCCTCCACCACCGCAGCTTCACCCACTAGCCATGATTCCACGAAAGTGCTGTTCATTGGTGGGCACAGGATAAAATAAAGAACTGAGACTTTGATGTCAGATCCCTCCCTGCCAGCATCTAACTGCGTGACCTAGAGTCACTTTCTGTGCCTCTCTGGGCCTCAATTTCCCTTTCTGTAAAATGACTATAAAATGAATATAATAATACTGATACTGTGCAGGACTGTCGTGAGTATTCAGTGAGGTACAGTGAAGAATGATACAGGGCCATACACAAAGGAGATGCTTTATCAAGGGTCCTCAGACTAAGTTCTATGTCATACGTTGTTCCTTCTACTTGAAATTTTTGATTCTCCTTTCTTCCATGGGCAGAATTCATGAATACCTTTCAATGTCTAGTTTAAAAGATCACTTCCCCTGAGAAGAAAGACAGATCCTCCTGAGGCGGAGTCTGTCATTCAAACCTGTCTGCCCCCAGGAGCCATTTGCAAGCTTCTGCTGAATCATATCTCATTGCTTATTCCAGGCATGCTGGCATTTGACTGCTGGCATGCATGTCTGTCTCGCCCACTAAACTGCCACTATATGAGGAAGTCTGACATTAATTTAAGAATTCCCCACACTTAACAAAGTCCTTAGCACATAATAGGTGCTCAATAAGAGTTTATCAATATCTCCATATACAAAGGAGAAAGAAAGCGGTTTTAAATTGGAGAAGGAAATGGCAACCCACTCCAGTGTTCTTGCCTGGAGAATCCCAGGGATGGGGGAGCCTGGTGGGGTGCCGACTATGGGGTCACACAGAGTCGGACACGACTGAAAAGCATGTATACGTGGAATTTCATGTTATAATAAGGAGAATTTACTTAATGATTTTCAAAGTGCTTTCACATATGTTTGTAAGAAACAGGCTGTTACCTCCCCTTTGCCCTGTAGAAACTCATTAGATAGATAATAAATTAAAGAAAAGTAACCGCTTGATGATATCTGTTTGATGACAGTTTTCTCCGTTCTGATCTGATGCCAAGCTAATGTCATCATAAAATAATTCCATTAACTGCAATTGTGAAGTTTACTGAGCCATTACTGTCGTCAAAAAGTGAAATTATATTCAAAGCTGAAAACCAAGGCTCACACAGGAAAAAATGGCATTAATATGCAAACAAATTACATGCAAGAGAAACAGGAATAGCAATATGACCAGCATGCCGACCCATCCTCAGCATAAACAGATGATTACATTTTAATATTTATTCATATGTGAACAATGAAAGCAAATCACAGTGGCAGGTACCTTCGAGTTAAATTCACATGTGTTTAACAAAGCAGAGGCTTATGTATTCTCTCTGGCTGCAGGCTACACTGGGCATGCCTGAGCTTTATGCGCATAGCCTTGCTGCCTAACATATTCATGGCCTGGAGGATAGGCTAGTACATAATATTTACATAAGAAGAAACTGAACTGGTGGAAAGATGAGGTGGAGGCGGGGGAGGGGTGGGGGAGGCCAGGACAGGAAGAATAAAGCAAGATGCAAAATAAACAGGCAAAAGCGGGCATCAGGGAGCATGGAGTCATCTGCTGCTGCAGGCAATTAGAGGAAGGGCAAGGACGCCACACAGCCAGGCTGGCGGGCGTCTGCTCGAGGTGAGAGCTGTGCTCCTCCCAGCCTGTGTTAGTGGAGCAGCATCCCCAGTGCAGACGAACAGCACGGTGCCTGCCACAGCCAGCCTAGCCAGCCTTCCCAGGATGGGGAGGGCTGGGGAGCAGGGAGACCCCTGGAGACCCTGCTGCTCCCATGAGGATGCTCAGTGCACTCCTCTATCCCTGACTTGTTTCCAAAGTATGTGAGCTCAGCTGGGCCGGCCCCACGACAGCTTTTCTTCATTCTTAGGAGATCATGCAGACAAAGCCAGGGTAGCAGGGGCAGCTTCACCATGCTGGGGGGGATAACCTTCCTGAAAACTCCTGCTCCAAGTCATCACTGTCTTCACTGAAGCCCTACTGTGCTTAGGGGTGGATGATAGCACTTATACCCACACAGCCTTGCGCCTCTCCGCAGCCCCAGCAGCTAACAGCAGCTGACCCTTCCAGCCAGAGCTGCTCCCTCTCAGGACAGCTCCTCCTGGCCAGCCCCACTCACACTTGCATGGTCCAGTTCCAGTTCTTGAATATGCTTATTCAGATGAGGTGGAATGTGAAACTTGCCCTACTGATTCTTGGCTGTGTGACCTTTGAGCTTGAATTGAGCCTCAGCTTCCTCATTTGTGAAAGGGGGATAGATGTGCTGCACCATTTCTTACTGAAGCAGTACCTCTTATGTGGGGCTTCCCAGGTGGCACTAATGGTAAAGAACCCACCTGCCAATGCAGGCGGCACAAGAGACATGGGTTTGATCCCTGAATCAGGAAGATCCCCTGGAAGAGAGCATGGCAACCCACTCCAGTATTCTTGCCTGGAGAATCCCATGGACAGAGGAGCCTGGCAAGCTACAGTCCCTGGGGTCACCAAGAGCCGGACATGACTGAGCAACTGAACATACCTACTATGTGCTGGGTGCTGTTCTCAGTGCTTGAGAACAAAATAGTGCTTAGAACAAAATAATCAGACTCATGGAGCTGACGCTCTAGCAGGGAGAGGGCTAGGATGTCATAACTTCTAACATGTGATCGGTTCCACAAGGAGGAAAACTGACAAAAAGCAGAGTGAACAGGAGGGCAATCAAGAGTGCCAGGGGCAGTGGGTGCCATCATACACAGGGGAGCTGTAAGAGAGGTCAGGGGGTGAGCAAGTGGGTGTCTTGGAAGGGTGCGAACGCCCTGCAGTGGGAGGCTGAGGCACAGCAGAGGGGCCTGCGAGGCCAGCACGGAGTGAGAGAGGAGATGAGGTCAGGAGATGAGCACGTGTGTGAAGGCTGATGGAAGTAATGGGTGACGTGCACCAAGCAGGGAATCAGAGCTGGGGGTACTTGCTATGCAACAAGCACTGTCCAGCTCCCAGATGCCCATTAGTTCATCCGTTTGCACAACCACCCTGAAAGGCTTGTTGCTTGTTCAATACATGCCTGTTTTATACACAAGGAAACTGAGCTTCGGGCAGATTAAGTAATCTGTCCAAAGTCATAAACCTTAGTAATCGGTAGTGGTAGGATTCAAATGCAGAATTCAAACCCAAGCAGCCTAGCTCCAGAGATGGTGCCTTTAAGCCCAGAGCTGACCGCCTCCCCAGCCAAGGGTGTGGATGAGCGTGGTGAAGGAGGAGCATGTGACAGCAGACCAGCCCTCTGGAGAGGGCTAAAAGGAGGAAGAGGAGAAGGAAGCAAGAACTAAGCAGGTCTGTAATGATGGCAGAAGACACGATGCAAAAGAAAAGACTAGTAGAGCAGGCAAGGAACAGAGAGAGCTGGGCACATAGCTGCTCGGGCCAAAGGGCCTGACCACACACACAAGGCAAGTGGGAACTGCAGACACAGTGGGGGCCGTGCACGGGGCCAGCAAGAGACCTGGATGAGTTCATGGCTGTAAATACTCCCTCCACTGAGGGCCTCAAACAGCACTGACGCCTGGTAAAGGTGTCCCTCTTCCTAAAAATTACAGAGCAAGAAGCATGTCGCACAGCATGAACAGTAAACCAAACTCTGAGCGTGAATCGAGACACAAAACTTCACTTTCTACTTTAAATTTGAGTGTTTGAAACAAAAACCCTTTCTGTCTCTACTAGGTGAAAACATAACAGCTAACAGATTTATTTTGCTTGTGGAATAAATATCATATACTACATAGAAACTTTGTGCATATAATCTCATTTCACCATCAAAACACTAGGATAAAGCTGGTTTATCCTCATTTACAAATGAGGAAACTGTAGCTCAGAGGGCCTGGGTCACTCACTAAGGCAGGTGCTTATGGGGATGGAAGTGTGCAGAGGAAGCACTGCCCATCACTGAGCTGACACTGCCCAGGACAGAGTGGGTATAACCACAGCCCACAGCAACCCCTGTGCTCCGGCCTACAGCAGGGCTAGGCTTTATAAGCGGCACAGACACGTGGAAGCCATGCTATTGCAGACCTGGGCTCTTGATCCTCTCTCATTTGAGAAGTCAGGTGTATAGGAATTCTGCGGTCTGTTTCATGTGCCTGGCCACAGGAAGGGGTGCTCTTACGGGAATGTCCATCATGTGGATGAGGGAAGCACAGGCTACTGCAGGCTCTAATTCTACAGACTCAGAAACCCTGGGGATCTGCTCAGCTGGCTGTCTGAGCTTCAGGATAAAAGTCACTGCAAGGGGTTTTGTGGAGAATCTCAACACCCAGAACAGAATCACTTCAGCTCCGTCTGAGTATTCCTCACTATGCACTATACCTCTAAGGGGCTCAGTCATTCAAGAAAAGCCCAGTGGATATTGGTCACGTTTTTGGCCACTCAGCATTTTTTGACACGTTTCCTACAATTTAGAATTCTCCACATTTTTCCCCTCTTAGAGAAGCTCAAACCTGCTCCGCTGTAACTACGGTACAGGTATGTGCCAGAGACACCCACCCAGACTTTGACTCAGGAGCTAGTGACATAAAAAGAGGGGACAGGAAAATCATTTTCTTTGGCTGATACTGAAGGTGAAGCTCCAACACTTTGGCCACCTGATGCGAAGAGCTGACTCATTGGACAAGATCCTGATGATGGAAAAGACTAAAGGAGGAGGAAAAGGGTATAAGAGAGGATGAGATGGTTGGATGGCATCACTGACTTGATGGACATGAGTTTGAGCAAGCTCCAGGAGTTGGTGATGGACAGGAAAGCCTGGCGTGCTGCAGTCCATGGGGTCACAAAGAGTCAGACACGACTGAGCAACTGAACTGAACTGATGTGCTAGAAATGAACAGTCCTTTTAAAAATCCCAGTCCTTCTCAACAAGTTTTCTTCCTCTCTCACCCAACTGCATCCTGCATATTGATACAGGAAAATCCCTAGCCCCTGTAAATGCTCGTGTGCAGTATGCACAAAGAAAAGATGGTAAGGAACAACTAATGGATCAGCTGTAACTGTGCACATGAGGAAAGAAGACAAAGGAATAACAGGAAACAGAAACACAATAAGCTCTGAAAGCAATAATTATATTAACGATTTCCTACCAGCTGGCTTAGAAATCTCAAAGCACTGAAAGAGCTATCTACCATTCAGAAATGTCCTCTTAGTTTGCAAAAATACCACCATTACTTCCTAATGTCCTTGAGGCTCTGCTGAAGAGAATTCATCATGAAAGAGTCTAGAATGAGCAAGACCTACCTTACCTCAGCATGAGGTCCTAGATACTCCTTGCTGGTCAGCCTACATTTCTGTTTATGAGAGAAGATTCAAGATTATGTCTGGGTCACCTTAGAGACATCTTCTAGTCCCCAAAATGCACTTCATCCAACAGACATTTTTTGAGTATCAATTATGTTCTATATATTCTATGCTGGGAGTACAGCAGAGAATAACAGATTATCCCTCTTCTTAAGAAGCCAAAAATCACTTAGAGTTCCAATAGCACTGAATTTGTACTGAATGAAGATCTGGGGCCTTTGCAAGATGAGAGACCTTCAGGTAGAAAGGAAGAAAGCAAATGTACAAATGCCCTGTGTTCCACTGGAAGAAACAGACGAAGACTAAGAGAGGTAAGATAAGGAAGGAGGGAGGGAGGGAGAGAGGGAGGGAGGGAGGGAGGGATGGATAGAAGAGACAGAAATCAGAAGGCATAAGATATGACACACGGAAAAAACGTTCTTGTTAGATCTAAAGTTCTCATGTGGAGATGGGATAAGATATCATGGCCTAATCTGGAATTATAATATTTGAATCCTTGACCACTTCCAAGACTCACAATTGTCCCCTGCTGTTTTTTAAACAATTGACAAGTATCTCTTGAATTTGGAAGAATACCCCTTAGACTTCAATACGCGATCTTCACCTTGACTATCTGACAAAATAGAGGAATTGAAACAGATCCTTCAATTTTAAAATAGCCTAAATGACATACGCTTTGTGACATGGTTTAAAACACTCATCTCTTTCTATTCATCAACTGAAATATCAAAGAATTCTAAAAAGGAGAATCTCAAATGATTACCCATTTCAGTAGACTTTGAGTATGAATCTTCCATAACTCATCCAGAGTCTTGGTCAAAATGATGAGTTACCGACTTCTACTTGGGGGGGACACGGTCCTCCAAGTAAACAAGTTCATACCGTAAGTTGTTGACATGACCCATGGCTCCAGAGGTGGACATGAGACCATAAGTGCACAATCTACATATTCATTCCCGTGGTCACACTATTTAACATCTTAGCACATGATCAGATAGTTCTTGGCATAGGATTTTGGTATAACAACAGGGAACCTAGAATTGCTTAAGCTAGTAGAATATGAATCTGAGGTTCTGGTAGCTTCCACATTGGACAACTTGCCTCAAAAGGCGACCAACAAAAGAAGCAGAGCCAAGATCTAGAGAGACAGAGACTCGCTGAGTGGCACCAAGCATCTGGATCCAGCCATACCTACGGCCAACTACTCTGAGATTTTTCAATAGTGCTAAATAAAACAAAATTCTGTTTCCCCCTGAGTCAGCTTGGTAAGAATCCAGACAGTACGTTTACCGTATGCTACTTCTTATTTCCCGTAACACACAGCCAACTCGGTCATACACACAACCAATCCCCTGCCTAACTTCACCTTGTAGCTAGTATGAACATAAATTGTTATTTTTCAGGTTGCATTGGATTGACTCCATCTCTAAAGTCTTTTAAAAATGCAGTTAACCTCTGTGGTAGTGACCATCACATATCAAATCTCTTAGGTGCTCTAACATGTCAGCTCCCTTTTTGGCCACTAGGATTTCACAGATAGGCAGGTCAACTGCAAATAACAGCTCATCTTCATGCACATCCTTCTAGAGCCAAATAAATGTCAGATTTTCTGAGTTCTGCTTCCCTATCCCCATGGAATATAGATTCCTGGAAAGCTTTCATCATATCTCAGATCAAATGAAGAATGTTAGGTGAAATGCAGAAGAGCCTCAAATCACAAATCATATTCACTGGAGGAAACATAACTCTTCAACACATGATTTCTTTTTTTTTTTCCCTCTCCAAATGAACTTGGAACAATTATCACCTATTCATAAATCTCTAAGTTGGATTTTTAAGTTGTTTTTAATCAATGGCTGGCTGTAATTTTGTGAAAGAGTTTCTCCAATGGCACAAATACTGTTGTGTCCCAGAGGAATTGCAGAGCTAATCAATCAATCTTACAGAACAAGTACTCACTGTGAAAATAATGTCCTCGACCGAACAATGAACTTGAATACATATTCCAAAGCTTTCAGTGTTCTTAGGATTGGTTCACATTGCTCTCCTCTGCTGGAGGTGTCCAAGTAAGTCTTCAGCACCGTCATCAATTTCCTGAATAAGGGATTATATTTTCAAAATACATCTCTTTTCAACCCACAGCATGGTAATTAGTTTGCTTAGTAAATTACAAGGCATTCAATCAAAGGTTAAAGATGGTAGTACAGCCAAGCTCACTCACTTATTTACATCATAAAAATAACTCTGCTTAAAAATATACATTTAATACAGGGAATGAATAAGTATTTCCTGCCCACAAAAAGCCAGCAAAGAAAAAAACCAATAGAAAAAAAATCTTTTCACTGGAAAACCAGCCACAGTGAAGTTGTGAGTGCGGATGGTGGTGGTCATGATGTTCTTTTCAGTTTTTTCTTCCCACAGAAAATGTTCTTTTAATATCATGGAGCTCCTTTGTTTGGGAATTTTGTTTCTTTATTACCAGCAAGGTAGACTTCGAACTACGTGGCCTGCTTTTCCAGGCTCCTTCACCTTTTCCAGCATCATCTCTGACCTCTAGCCCTCAGCCCTCTGTACATAAACAATACTGAGCCACTTGTCATATACACCTTCTTTTCTCCAGCCTTGACTATCACAAATAGTTGTTCAATAAATGATAGCTGACTAACTGAATGAATGAATGAGCAAACACTGCCATGTACTTCTGTCACCATAAAATATTCATACTAACCTATGAGTTTGCGTATTTTTATTTAATCCAAAGAACACAGGCCAGATGGGGTTTTGTCAGAAAATATAGAACTCACACAGTGTGGTGACAAAAAGAAACTACTCAAGCTTCTTGTGCCCTCGCACCCTGGCAGGACAAGCAGAGGGTTCGCAGTTACTTACTTGTAAGCTAGGGTAGCACTGAAATGCTGTTGGATGTAAGCCTCCAGGACAGTGTTGAAATGCTGGAACTTCCGGTCAGCAATGAGACCTATTATGTAGATCTTCAGAAAGAGGCAAGGAGTCAGTGTTTGGGGGCAGACCCAGGACAGGAAGTCATAGTTACACAGTACAACTAAATCCCTATCAAATTCTTTTGCCCAGGAATTAGTTCACTAACGTATCTTTAGTCCTTTACATTATGGTAACATCTCTTCTATAAAGGGTTTCATGAAGGGTTTCATAAGATAAAAGGGTTTCACAGCCAGTCAAGTTTGAGAAATCTCAAGTTATCAACCTTAGACTACTTTCTTTATTGCAGGACTTATCAGAGCCTTCTACATGCTTCTGTGCACTGTGAATCTCCAAGAGAGCTGGGCAAGGTTCAGCACTCCCCTGAGTTCTCAAGTGAGAGTTCTTCAGGAAACATTTCTCCTTCAGGCTAGCTTTATAGGAAGCCCTCTCGGGAAGCAATGGGCTAAGTCACTGTTGTCTCCAAGTTAGTCCTTTAAAAGTGTAAATGCCACTGACACAAAGGGTTGACACATTCATACTTTGTTGGTCACTGACATCTTAATGTGGATGTTTCTTATGTTTATTTTGATATGACACTGAAAAGATGTGAGCTGGGACAGCAAGATCTTCCTGACCCAGGGATTGAACCCAGGTCTCCCACATTGCAGACAGATGCTTTAACCTCTGAGCCACCAGGGAAGCCCAAGAGGAGGCACAGAGCAGTTCAAAAGACGGGAAGAAGACAGATCTGAATGGTGTACCACCTACTGAAAGATGGTCTAGATAGGTAGAGGAGTGTACTGACTGCTAAATTGGAGACAATGAGGAGGAAGAAAGTAAAAGAGTTAGGAAACATTTGGGGTGCTTTACAACCTGACCAAGAATTCTCTCCCAGAATTCATGGACAGCCCAAGTGAATATTCATGATATTCAGCTTCATGTACTTTCAACCAGGGCCAAACCACCATCAACATTTGAACACTCCTATTTTAATCTTTCTGCCCATGCTTTCAAATCAACTCAAAACTAACAAGGGCAACAGGAACTCCTTTGAATGTTACAATGCTTCCAAAAAAATTCATGGAAAAGTCCACGTGGGCCTTAAGTTCTCCATGTTCTCACAGTGAGACACTATGTTAGCACCTAACGTCACAAAACACTGGCTGCTCTCTCTTACCAAAGCATCAAAGACGAGGATGTCATACTCATTACTTTGAGAATGCTCCATCATGATGTTGAAGAGTGCATCCAGAGTGTCCTGGAGAAACTGGGCAAGATAACAGAGGTCTCATAAGATTCAGGTGACACAGAAGTCCCACCTCTCTGTGTTTACCCGAAAGAATGAAGGCACACACCATGTGCCATGTTCAGGAGGTGCGTTCCTCACAAGAGCCAGAAACTGGAGCAAGCCAGTTGTCCATCTTCACCAATAAAAGTGAGCAAACTACTTCTATGTAGAAAGATGACTATAACTCTTGTGAGCATTGTACAGAGTAAGGTAAGTCAAGACACAAAATGTATGTTTATTATCACTCTATTTTTATGAAATTCAGTAACAGGCAAAAACCCATCTGTGATGATGGTGGTAAGCTTGGTAGCTTACTGGTTACCCTTGAATGGGTTACCGACTAAGAAGGGGTAAGGGAGAATCTACTGCAGTGATACAAATGGACTGTATGTTGATCTAGGTGGTGGGTACACAGTTGTGTTGTTGTTGCTATTCAGTCGCTCAGTCGTGTTGGATACATTGCGACCCTGTGGACTGCAGCACGCCAGGCTTCCCTGTCCTTCACCATTACCCAGAGCTTGTTCAAACTCATGGCAATTGAGTCAGTGATGACATCCAACCATCTCATCCTGTCGTCCCCTTCTCCTCCTGCTTTCAATCTTTCCCAGCATCAGAATGTTTTCTAATGATTCAATTCTTCACATCACATGGCGAAAGTATTGTAGCTTCAGCTTCAGCATCAGTCCTTCTAATGAACAGTCAGGATTGATTCCCTTTAGGATTGAGTGGTTGGATCTCCTTGCAGTCCAAGGCACTCTCAAGAGTCCCAACACCACAGTTCAAAAGCATCAATTCTTTGGTGCTCAGCTTTCTTTATAGTCCAACTCTCACATCCATACATGACCACTGGAAAAACCATAGCTTTGACTAGATGGACCTTTGTTGGCAAAGTAATGTCTCTGCTTTTTAATATGCTGTCTAGGTTGGTCATAACTTTTCTTCCAAGGAGCAAGCATCTTTTAATTTCATGGCTACAGTCACCATCTGCAGTGATTTTGGAGTCCCAAAAAATAAAGTCTGTCACTGTTTCCACTGTTTCCCCATCTATTTGCCATGAAATGATGGGACCAGATGCTATGATCTTTGTTTTTTGAATGTTGAGTTTAAATCCAGCTTTTTCACTCTCCTCTTTCACTTTCATCAAGAGGCTCTTTGCTTCTTCTTCACTTTCTGCCATAAGGGTGGTGTCATCTGCATATCTGAGGTTATTGATATTTCTCCTGGCAATGTTGATTCCAGCTTGTGCTTCATCCAGCCAGACATTTCGCATGATGTACTCTATATATAAGTTAAATAAGCAGGGTGACAATGTACAGCCTTGACGTGCTCCTTTCCCGATTTTGAACCAGTCTACTCTTCCATGTCCAGTTTCAACTGTTCTTCTTGACCTGCATACAGGTTTCTCAGGAGGCAGGCAAGATGGTCTGATATTCCCATCTCTTTTCCATAGTTTGAATTTTCCACAGTTTGTTGTGATCCACACAGTCAAAGGTTTTAGCGTAGTCAATGAAGCAGAAATAGTAGAAGTAGTTTTTCTGGAATACTCTTGCTTTTCCATGATCCAGCAGATAGTGGCAATTTGATCTCTGGTTCCTCTGCAGTTATGTACATGTGTAGAAACACACTGAACTGTACTTTTAAGATAAGTGCTCTGTTGTCTTAAGATATGTAGAGTATATGTCAATAACAATTTTTTGATAAAAAGAAAAATAGAATGCAAAGGAAGACAATAGAATACCCTTTGAGATGACTTTTCCAGCTGCCTAAAGGCTTCAGCAATATGTGAACCATGAACTTCCTGATGTTAAAGCTGGTTTTAGAAAAGGCAGAGGAACCAGAGATCAAATTGCCAACATCCGCTGGATCACAGAAAAAGCAAGCGAGTTCCAGAAAAACATCTATTTCTGCTTTATTGACTATGCCAAAGCCTTTGACTGTGGATCACAATAAACTGTGGAAAATTCTGAAAGAGATGGGAATACCAGACCACCTGATCTGCCTCTTGAGAAATTTGTATGCAGGTCAGGAAGCAACAGTTAGAACTGGACATGGAACAACAGACTGGTTCCAAATAGGAAAAGGAGTTCGTCAAGGCTGTATATTGTCACCCTGTTTATTTAACTTATATGCAGAGTACATCATGAGAAACGCTGGACTGGAAGAAACACAAGCTGGAATCAAGATTGCCGGGAGAAATATCAATAACCTCAGATATGCAGATGACACCACCCTTATGGCAGAAAGTGAAGAGGAACTCAAAAGCCTCTTGATGAAAGTGAAGTGGAGAGTGAAAAAGTTGGCTTAAAGCTCAACATTCAGAAAATGAAGATCATGGCATCCGGTCCCACCACTTCATGGGAAATAGATGGGGAAACAGTGGAAACAGTGGCAGACTTTATTTTTCTGGGCTCCAAAATCACTACAGATGGTGACTGCAGCCATGAAATTAAAAGACGCTTACTCCTTGGAAGGAAAGTTATGACCAACCTAGATAGCATATTCAAAAGCAAAGACATTACTTTGCCAACAAAGGTTCGTCTAGTCAAGGCTATGGTTTTTCCAGTGGTCATGTATGGATGTGAGAGTTGGACTGTGAAGAAGGCTGAGCGCCGAAGAATTGATGCTTTTGAACTGTGGTGTTGGAGAAGACTCTTGAGAGTCCCTTGGACTGCAAGGAGATCCAACCAGTCCATTCTGAAGGAGATCAGCCCTGGGATTTCTTTGGAAGGAATGATGCTAAAGCTGAAACTCCAGTACTTTGCGAAGAGTTGACTCACTGGAAAAGGCTCTGATGCTGGGAGGGATTGTGGGCAGGAGGAGAAGGGGACGACAGAGGATGAGATGGCTGGCTGGCATCACTGACTCGATGGACGTGAGTCTGAGTGAACTCCGGGAGTTGGTGAGGGACAGGGAGGCCTGGGGTGCTGCGATTCATGGGGTTGCAAAGAGTCGGACACGACTGAGCGACTGATCTGATCTGATCTGAAAGGTGACAGACCTTGTAAAAGAATGTCTGGAGGAGAATCTCTGCCACTGCTGAACTGGGTAGGTGGGTCAATGGTGTACAATTAAAGCATTGATCTTGAAATTCGACCCTTGCTTCTCCTTCTATGGGCAATTAACTGAAACTTGATAGCTACCTTCCCCCTAGGACATGTGTCAATATTTCCTACAGTCAAAACACAGAGCTACTACATAAAGTCTCGGAGTTTCCAGCTGTACTGAGTTCCTGACAGAAACAAGATCACCAGGAAACACTTTTCCCAACTCATAATGCTGGAAAGAGGGTTGCTTTAATTAGATTTATACTTCAGACACTATATTCTCCACCACCATGTGGACACAATAAAACATCTGACATCTGCATTGTTTTCTGCTTGTTTCACTTAAAATGTGAGCATTGATGTCTTCCTTTTTCTCATGTTTAACACATAACATTCTCAAAGAAGTGGAAACAAGAAGACTTTTTATTTCTAATAGCAACATGTAGATAATACTGAGAGATTACACTACTATAGCAACTTATAACAACAAAAGTAAATATTTACTCCTTGTTTAACCTTGTATGTTTCATATGCTTTAGTTCAATTATTGTACATTATGTGTAAGAGATTTGCTGAGTAATTTTTAAATATTTTTCATCTTGAAAGCTCATTACAACTCTGCCAAATGCGTCATATTGGTAATACTACCACATGAAGTTGGCTAGTGTTCGAGCTGGGATCTATACCAATGTTGATCTATTTCCAGCGACTGAGGACAGCCATGCTTTTCTCCTGCTCAGCATTCAGCGTCACTGAACCACATCATCCCCCAGCTTTATCAATAAAGGCTTCTAATGAGAATTTGGGACACTGTCTCCCATTGTCAGAAGAAAATCTGTCCTGTCTCCCTGAACACTTTATCTCTTCCCCGAAGCCACTCATGACTTAAAGGTCTGTCCCTGGTGGATGAAAACAGGCAAAATGACGTCCCACTTACCTTTACCACTTCTTCTCCATCAACAATCTTCAATTTTTCTAAATTCTCCTGTAACAGTTGTGGTTTCATACGCCACTTAAGCAAACCGAGCAGGCCCACTAAAATAGAGTCCAGACAAGCAGAATTACTATTTACTGGCCTAAACTGTCCACATCAGGACCTCCCCGGGCCTGCCTACACATACACATACACACAAACACATACATACACACACACACACACACACACACACACACACACACACGCAGAGCTCTAAATGGTTCCAGTACCATTCTGGGTGAGCTTTGTGGAGCACACTAGCGTAGAGATGCAGAAGACATCCCGGGAGCTGACAGACAGCCCCCCAACACTGCTGGAGCTTCGACTCAAGGTGGCCCCCTTGTTCTCCACGTGGTGTCGGTAAGAAGGAAGAGTCAGGTAAGAGCTGGCATCCTCCATTTTCTTGCTGTCTCCCTGGAAACAACACCCTAGTTACTTTCCAGCCGAAGGTACACACCCAGTGCTACAGAGTTTGCAAGGCCGGGTTACACAATGTAGGCAGGGAGTCAGAAACAGAGAGAACGTTATCAGAGGAGCGATGCATGTCAGCTGGCAAGGTAGGACTATTTTTCCACAAAGCAGATGAGATGCCAAGGTTACATTAACGGGAAAGGGGTTGAACATTCCCATATTTGAAGGCTCTATAGACTTCATTAATGGCACAGAGGGAATTGAAGATTCCCAAATAGCATATTTTAGTTCATTCTAACTTTCATAAGATCTTAACACAAACAAGCCCACCAGCGGGATAAGGAATCAGATTAAAGAGGGAAAGGCACTGGATTCTGAAAGTGAAGGGATTTAGACCCTGTTCACAAGCCTGTGCTATTGTGAATATATTCCTCTGTCTCTCTGTGTCTCATTTTTCTCTTGATTAAACTGATTATGAAGCATATTGCCTATGCTTCATAGCAAATTCTAGAAAGTCTGAGTGGACTAGGTGGCATAATGCGTACAGAACACTTCGTGCAATGACAGACACATCAGTCCCTCGGCTTGCTGACGTGAATGACCAGAGACAGGCACTGCAGCAGGTGACGGGTACTGAGCCCTGAGTCCGCGCTGGAGGCTGCACAAAGTGCTCGTGATGCTTCGGTGAACATCCCTTAAGCATCGCAGCAGCATTACTGTCACCATCTCCAGCTTACAGAGGAGGAGACCGAGGCCTAAGGAAAGTGACTAAATTGAAAACTGACTGCAAATGGGACTGTAAATCTATTGAGGAAGAATGGCTTTTAAGCCAAGAACTACCTGGACGCATCATAAATGAGAAAACAGAGGATGTACAGAAGAAAAAAAGGAGTATTCTGGAAAAGTCACAGAGACTCAGAGAAGGGTATCGTGTGATGAAGATTTGATGAGGCTGTCTTCGCTGTCCAGACCAGAGAAAAAGGGCAACCCCAGCCTCCAAGGCTGAGAAGGTCAAGGGCAAGAGTGTGATCTTTGTGCTGACCACTTAGCCTTGCCTGTTCCACAGCCACAGCCTTTGCCTCCCTTCCTACAGCCAGGTGCCAGCAGAGGCATGCCACTGTCATGAGTGGGGTTGTGGGGAAGCATGTACGATCAGGAAGACACCCCCCACTTCTCGAGAACAGTGCAAGTCTCACAATGCAGGAAGAACACAGCTGACAGCCACACTCTTCTACACGGCCCTTCTGCATGGGTCATCTTATGGCCATAAATACGACCATCACCGTGTGAAAAAGAAAACATGTCTCAGGAGGACACATGAGATGACTCCAGGTTAATCAACAGCAGGCTCAGAACCCTAAATGCTAATGTGTTTTTCTGTTCACTATAGTGGTGAGTCTCTCAAACATTTCTTGCTGGTCTTCTGCACATCCCACAGGCGTCTCACAGAATCGAAGCCCACTCTGTGTGTGACAGCCTCCCACTTACTGAGTCCCATGCGTCCCTCACTGTCACGTTTATGTGGAATAACTCTTGTGATTCTCACATTCACTCACTGAGGGCTCGCAGATGAGGACATGTAGGCCCAGAGGAGTCCAGACTCTACCAGGTCTCACAGCTGCAGAGCCCTGAGGCGTGTCACTGGGGGTCCTTTCTCTCATTTACCAAGCAATCCTGCCATATTCCCCTCACTTCCTACATGCTCCTCGCTGCAGAGTTAATCTCAGCTCACGGGCTTCCCTGATGGCTCAGCAAGTAAAGAATCTGCTGTGATACAGGAGATGCAGGAGACACTGGTTTGGTCCCTGGGTGGGGAGTATCCCCTGGAAGAGGAAATGGCGACCCACTCCAATATTCTTGCCTGAAAAACCCCATGGACAGAGGAACCTGGCGGGCTACAGTTCATGGGGTCACAAAGAGTCGAACACAGCTGAGCGCAGCACAGAGACATGGTACCTTTAGGACAACCAAGTCGTGGCATCCATCGTGCAGAGTGGTCCCATCTTCCTTCATCAGCTTCACATAGGACATGGCAAAGTTCTTTTCTCCTTTGTCTTTAGCTAAAAATGGCATTTTTGAGGTTAGGAAAGAAAATGATACCTGGGCCACTCACCCACTACCAAAAGGAGTGATCCCACCCCACTCCTTTTAGGGCCGCAGAGATGCCATTTAGTACTCACATTCCAGGGATGACCGATGTCGAAACATGAATCGCAGGTGGATCCTCTGCATGTCTTCAATAGGGACGGCCACCTCAGCAGGCAGAAACCAGAGCTCAGGAGACGATTAGTTAAATGGCCCTCCCCACTGCACCCTGCCCTCCCCCCAAAAAAGGCAGCCTGACCATTTAGCTGAGAGTGCTGTGTGCTGATATATCACCCATTCATCAAGCCTGATGAACTGTAAATAAATTACATAAGAACTAGCAATGAAGAGAAAATAAAGTACCAAATGTAATCCATTTGGCAAATTGCATTCCCAGCCAATGAAAAGGGATCCGTAAATTATAGTGAGGAAAATGAATTTCCCCAAATTGATATAAAAGTCACATAACTTTAGCGCAGGATTTGATGCACTGCAAACTGCACGATGCACATTTCCTTACACACTCCAGGAGCTCAGGCAATTGCAGCAGGGCTTAGCAAATTAACAATGCTCATTAGGGGGCTTGCTGGAAGACTGTCATTTATGTAAATGAATAAAAATGTTTGAATCTGATCATATTTGAGACATCCTAGGGCTCATTCCCATCTTTGGCTAGACACATGTTCAGATGCTTATTCCTCCAAGGACACTGAGCCAAGAGCATCACCCCTCGGTCACCCAGTCTCACTGTCTAGTGAGTGGTCTTTGCTGTATCCTTGATGGAGGTGCTTTTGGCCTGGGTCTGGACTACCCCACCTCTCAAAGCTCCACAGCAATCTCTATATGGTGCATTTCAGGCTTAGCAACCTATGGGAAACCCACTCAGGTTTTCGGTGGGCACTGCTCCAGAGATGAAATTTGAGTATCCCCAAAAATCACTTGCTTATGCATCTCAGAGCAAAAGAACTGAGGGTCACCTGGGAATTCTTTCACTGCATGTTCAATCATCATTACCATTATGTGAGGCACTGGCCAGGCTGACATTAGATAGCGTGCTTGCATCCAAAGAGCCTGCAGCCCACACGGGGCAATACAGAATTATCACGACATGATGAGGGCTCACAAAGAGATGTAACTGGGGCGCAAGAGAGCACAGAGAGAAAGCAGCCTGGTCTAATAGGTCTCTGACCCCAGAGATGGGTAGGTCATTTGAAGAGAATGAGTGCAGGGAGACCCACTGGGAACACGGGAATGCCGGCAACAAGGCAAGAACCACTGAGTCTTGAACAGCTCCCTCCACAAGGGGAGCCGGACCGTGCTTCAGTTTGGGTTCAGAGAGCAGGGTGAGTAAAAACTGCTATTAATCACAAGACAGAGATATCGGAAGCTGTGATCAAGCTTCAGTGTTCACTAAATTAATTCCATACTCTACTTCTAACACAAACTGTTCCCTTCTGCTATAGCCTGACAATCTGGTAATGCAAATATTTGTGGCTAATGCCATTTCCATCTGAGGTACCCTCTCAAGAGGGGATCTTCCAGGCATTAAATAGCTTTTTATAGCTTCACATTTGCTCCCAAGCTCCATCACTCCTCACTGATGAATAGAAGGACACAGCTTGATGGCTGGTGCAGTCTATGAGACCATCTGACAATTCCAAGGCAACCAGGTCCTGACCAGTGAAGGGTGGGCAAGAGAACTAAGGCCCTCACGCACTGGGCCACTTTTTCCAGTGCCTGACACAGCACCAGACACAGAATGGGGTGTTGTTTCAGGCCTTAGGGAGGTTTCTTAGATTCATGTTTGCTATTATTATCATCGTTGTTATTATTATTATTATTACCTTGACTGTTTCCATCCACCGTGGCTGTTTAACTTGATAGTATACAACGGACCGGTACTCGTTCATAGGCTTGTCCCCAGCTCCCACACAAATTGCATTCTGACCCAAGAGAAATGAAAAGAGAGAAAACACTATAGAATTGTCATTTTCTATGCTTGGGCAGTTTTGGGCCAAGGCCAAGGCTGGCCGTAGGGCCTGAGATAACCTTCCTTCTTTAAGCCTTCTGCCAGATATCCTTCTACATTACGGATTTAGCCATGAATGTGCCTGGCCCTAGGAGTGACAGCTGCTTTACTGCAGAGATTCTATTACTTGCATTCTGGCAATCACTGGAGCACAGTAGGTGCTGACATGGCTGTCCCATTGTCCCTGGTAACCAGCCTTGGAGTGGCTGCACACTGCCAGTCTTCTTAATCCTACTCGTTTCCTATATCTGAATTGCACAAAGTTTACAATAGGCTCAGATCAGCCAGGCACCAGCTCATTCCAATGGATTTCTGATGCTCACACATCGAGGTCCCAGCAGAAGCTAGGCAAGGGGCGGGAGATCAACCTTCAGACAGACACATGGGCAGTGGGGGCTAAGGAAGCCCACAGTGAGGGGGCATCTTCCAGACACCAGCGCAGGCTAAGCACTGGGATATGGGCATGAGTCAGACAGGAAAGCTGACAGGAGGGCTCGCAGTGTGGTGCAGGAAATCACTAGGCAACAGGAAGTGGTGACAGATACATGCGTCCAGTTCCTTGGTATCCTTGGGGGCTTGGTTCCAGGGCCCCCTCTTTCCCATTGCTGATTTAAAAAATCTGTAGATGCTCCAGTCTCTTATATAAAATGATGTAGTGCAGATGACCTTCCTTATCTGCAGATGCAGAACCCATAGGTTTAGGTATGGAGAGCTGACTGTGTAATACTATAGAGCACTGAGAAAGGTCGCTTCAGTTCTCCCTAAAGACTCAAAGAATATTTCTTGGAGGTAATGACAGTTGAAGATCTCAAAGAAAGATTCCACATTGGCTTTGAGCAGAAAGGCAGGAAGGATACTCTGAGAGAGTGAGAAAAGAGCAACCAATATAGGGTATTTATTGTTTGCCATAAAAATCACCCTCACAGTAACAAGGAATTATCTTGCAGTAGACTACGTGCGTGGAGAAGGCAATGGCACCCCACTCCAGTACTCTTGCCTGGAAAATCCCGTGGATGGAGGAGCCTGGTGGGCTGCAGTCCATGGGGTCGCAAAGAGTCGGACATGACTGAGTGACTTCACTTTCACTTTTGACTTCTATGCATTGGAGACGGAAATGGCAACCCACTCCAGCGTTCTTGCCTGGAGAATCCCAGGGATGGGGAGCCTGCTTGGCTGCCGTCTATGGGGTCGCACAGAGTCGGACACGACTGAAGCGACTTAGCAGCAGCAGCAGCAGCAGACTACGTGCATGTGCATGCTCAATTGCTTCAGTCATATCTGACTCTTTGTGACCCCATGGACTCTAGTCTGCCAGGCTCCTCTGTCCATGAGATTCTCCAGGCAACAATACTGGAGTGGGTTGCGACGCCCTCTCCCAGCGGATCTTTTCCACCTAGTGATCGAACCCACATTTCTTGCATCTCCTGCAGGGGCAGGCAGATTCTTTACCACTGAGCCACCTGGGAAGCCCTGCAAGAGAGAGTGAAAGTGAAAGTCACTCGGTGGCGTCTGACTCTTTACGACCCCATGGACTACGTAGTCCATGGAATTCTCCAGACCAGAATACTGGAGTGGCTAGTCTTTCCCTTCTCCAGGGAATCTTCCCAATCCAGGGATCCAATCCAGGTCTCCCGCATTTCAGGCAGATTCTTTACCAGCTGAGCCACAGAGTATGCCAGCCCCTAATTCTCTCTGTGTTCATTCCAGTTGTTTGGTCCCAAAACAAGATCTAAGGTAGGGTCACCCAGAAGAGTCTTGAGGTAGATTTTTAAAAAAGAACAAGAGATTTTAACCTCAAGTCTTCAGAGATCTAGGGACATGAGAACTGGTTTGGCAGCCCCAAGCCCCCAAATTGCAAAGTGTGTCTCTGGGCTTTTTATGGTGTAAGGATCCATGCTTCTCACCAGATTCCATCAGATTCTTTAGTGGATCCCCTACCAGGCTGAATGACCAAAGCTGGCCACATACCTTCACTTTGGGTCCCCTGGTGAAGCAAGCTAAGCTATGGGAAGTTACAATCCTGTCCCTCTTACTTGAGAGCCTGCTCCATACTTCTGCTGCTGCTGCTGCTGCTAAGTCACTGCAGTCGTGTCCGACTCTGTGTGACCCCATAGATGGCAGCCCACCAGGCTCCCCCGTCCCTGGGATTCTCCAGGCAAGAACACTGGAGTGGGTTGCCATTTCCTTCTCCCATGCATGAAACTGAAAAGTGAAAGTGAAGTCGCTCAAGTCGTGCCCGACCCTCAGCGACCCCGTGGACTGCAGCCTACCAGGCTCCTCCATCCACGGGATTTTCCAGGCAGGAGTACTGGAGTGGGGTGCCATTGCCTTCTCTGTCCATACTTCTGAGCGATCGGGAAAGAATGAGTTTTGTTTCAATACAGACTGATGCTACCTACAGCCAGATTGAAACCATTTGAAAAGGATATAGCATCCTTTCAAAACTTATCCCTAAAAAACAAGGACAACCAGGGAACTGCAAGTGAGGGAAGACATACAACTCTCTCTTCAGGGGGATGGAGCCTTTCAGAACTTCTTAGGTACTGAACTAGAAGCGTGCTTCCAAAGTTCTCCTGACCGTGTAGAGTGCTGTGTGGCCAGCGCTGTGCTGTGCCTTTTGTACAGAGCGCCTCACGACCAGCTCTGACAGCTACCGTCATCATCCCCATTGCAAAACTGAGGAAACCGAGACTCTAAGAGGCTAAGACAGCACCCCCACAGGAGGAGCCCCAGGACCACATCTCCCGCCTCTAACCCCCTGTCCAGTGTTCCCTCTATAATGGCCTAGATGCCTTCTACCTCCCAAGATTTATATCTCATGACGTTTATGGGCTTAGCATTTCTGCAGCTCCAGTGAATCCCATGTAGCTTATAAAAACTGAAAACACACATATATCTCTGGTGAAAGGAAAAATGCTGTACAGCAGGCAACTGAATCCCACAAAACTATCTTGATGATGAAAATTTTTGATTGCCTAAGGCTGAGGACAACATTATTCTGAGAAAGTCCTATGACAGTGCCCTCCCCATAGACACTTCAGAGAGAAACCTGAATGTCACCAAATCTGTAGAGAGAGCATGGCAACCAAAAACAGGACCCAGTTTTAGGGAAAATATAGATCTGTATATGTCTTCAGGGAAAATATAGATCTGTGTATGTTTCCATAAAAAAAGCTGAGCACCAAAGAATTGATGCTTTTGAACCGTGGTGTTGGAGAAGACTCTTGAGAGTCCCTTGGACTACAAGAAGATCAAGTTACTCCTAAAGGAAATCAATCCTGAGTATTCATTGGAGGGACTGATGCTGAAGCTGAAACGCCAATACTCTGGCCACCTGATGTGAAGAACTGACTCATTTTAAAAGACCCCGATGCTGGGAGAAATTGAAGGCAGGAGAAAGGGATGAGAGAGGATGAGATGATTGGATGGCATCACTGACTGGCCATGAGTTTGAGTAAGCTCCGGGAGTTGGTGATGAACAGGGAAGACTGGCATGCTGCAGCTCATGGGGTCACAAAGAGTCAGACATGATTGAGCAACTGAACTGCACTGAATAGATGTCTCCAGTGAGCCTAGACAATAACTTTCTCTGTTGCCCACCCCCATGGCTCCCAATTAGCAACGAGAGCCATTAACTGGCTTCAGGTCAGTAGAAGGAAGCCTGGAAAAGTTAATGCCAACTTGGCCTTGGTGGACACACTGCAGTGGGAGGAAAAATCAGATTCTAAACACAAGCACTGTTTACCTCATAGGAGTCACTTGAGGAACAAAGGACATCAGGGGTCTGAACACACTTTGAGAGTCTGAAAGTACTCTAGGCTGACAAGGTCAGTCTTATCATGGGAAGATGCCAGTTAGTGTCCACAAGGTGGTAATCAAGCCTGAGATGGCTCTCAGTTCAGTTCAGTTCAGTTCATTCGTTCAGTCATGTCCGACTCTTTGCAACCCCATGAACCACAGCACCCCAGGCTTCCCTGTCCATCACCAACTCCCGGAGTCCACCCAAACCCATGTCCATTGAGTCAGTGATGCAATCCAACCATCTCATCCTCTGTCGTCCCCTTCTCCTCCTGCCCCCAATCCTTCCCAGCATCAGGGTCTTTTCCAATGAGTCAGCTCTTTGCATCAGGTGGCCAAAGTATTTGAGTTTCAGCTTCAACATCAGTCCTTCTAATGAACACCCAGGACTGATCTCCTTTAGGATGGACTGGTTGGATCTCCTTGCAGTCCAAGGGACTCTCAAGAGTCCCAACACCACAGTTCAAAAGCATCAATTCTTCGGTGCTCAGCTTTCTTTATAGTCCAACTCTCACATCCATACCTGACCACTGGAAAAACCATAGCCTTGACTAGATAGATCTTTGTTGACAAAGTAATATCTCTGGTTTTAATATGCTGTCTAGGTTGGTCATAATTTTTCTTCCAAGGAGCAAGCGTCTTTTAATTTCATGGCTACAGTCACCATCTGCAGTGATTTTGGAGCCCAGAAAAATAAAGTCAGCCACTGTTTCCACTGTTTCCCCATCTATTTCCCATGAAGTGATGGGACCGGATGCCATGATCTTAGTTTTCTGAATATTGAGCTTTAAGCCAACTTTTTCACTCTCCTCTTTCATCAAGTGGCTCTTTAGTTCTTCTTCACTTTCTGCCATAAGGGCTCTACCTTTCTGCTGATAGAGAACTTCAATGAATACCTATTACTTAGATTACCTCAGCTGGTATTCACTAGAGTAAGGTTCCACTGCTCGTCTCATTTTCAGGCAGACTCCTAGGTATACAGAGATTATGTAACTTGCTCAAGGTCCTCCCTCTGATTCAGGCTGAGCCTGGCTTTCAGCCTGACTGCCTGGCCCCTGAGGTTGTGTCTTAACCACTGCACAGCACTGACCCCTGTGCCCTACCTCCACCCCAGTAAACTGGCTGGTCTCAGAGGAGCAGAGGCTTCTCAGCCCAGCATCTAAGCATCTGTACTTAAGCCTGCTTCAGGTATCTACACTGGATTGTGCATTTGACCCCCTCAAGTCCTTTCCAGGGCCTCAAACTGCAGTTGGTCTGCTGCCTCTAAACGCTACCTCCTTCCTGTTATTGAGTATTTACTGCCTGCCAGGCTTCCCAGGATTGGAGCAGAAAATGACAACCCACTCCAACACTCTTGCCTGGAAAATCCCGTGGAGCCTGGTAGGCTACAGGCCATGGGGTCGCTAAGAGTCGGACACAACTGAGCGACTTCACTTTCACTTTTCACCTTCCACTTTCATGCACTGGAGAAGGGAATGGCAACCCACTCCAGTGTTCTTGCCTGGAGAATCCCAGGGACGGAGGAGCCAGTTGGGCTGCCATCTATGGGGTTGCACAGAGTTGGACACATCTGAAGCGACTTGGCAGCAGCAGCAGGCTTCCCAGGTGGCTCAGTGGTAAAGAACCTACCTGGAATGCTGGAGATGCAAGTTCCATCCCTGGATCAGGAAGAACCCCTAGAGAAGGAAATGGCAACCCACTCCATATTCTCGCCTGGAGAATCCCATGGACAGAGGAGCCTGGTGGGCTAGAGTCCATGGTGTTGCAAAGAGCCAGACATGACTGGTGACTAAACAACAACAAGCTTCCTTACAGATAGTGTTTTGTATAAACTGCAACCCCATGAGGAAGAGATTATTATTCCTCTTTTGGTGATAGTTTAGTTGCTAAGTTGTGTCTGACTCTAGTGACCTCACGGACTGCAGTCCGCCAGGCTCCTCTGGTGCATGGGATTCTCCAGGCAAGAATACTGGCTATTTCCTTGCCATTTCCTTCTCCAGGGGATCTTGCCAACCCAGGGATCGAACCTGGGTCTCCTGTGCTACAGGTGGTCTCCTGCATTGCAGGCAGATTCTTTACTGACTGAGCCACCAGGGAAGCCTTTTTTCCTCTTTCACAGATACATAAACTTGCCCAAGATCACAGAGCTAATTGGAGGGAACGCTGGGATTTGAATACTGGCAGGCTGATCCCAGAGCCCACCCTGTTAACTTCTCTGCCACGGGCCCTCCTAAGCATGGTCGTTGAGACCTCAAAGTGAGCCAAGGACACACCTAACATACTCTATCCACTGACCCTGCTCCTCCGAGGAGCAGGAAGAAAAATTGATGGCCCTAAAGGGGGCTGCTCCCACAGGAACCCACCAGCACCAAACAGGAATGTTTGAGTGTGCTGTCTGACACTTAATTAGGCAGTAATATTGTATTTTATTTTGGCAGGTAAAGAAAGAAAGGCCTCCCACAGGCTTCCTTAGCAATTTTCAATAGTCAGTTAACTGAACTCCCCCGTAACTTACCTCATAGATGAAACTATGAATTATCACTGCGCCTGCAGTCACCTCTCCATCTCAGTCTCCAGAATATCTGCTTATATATTCATCTTTGATAAGTGCATCTATTCAGCCTGGTTGGATATGACTCGAAAGGATAGCATAGGTGGAAGTATTGATAAGAATGCTTTAGAAACAAGATAAGGGGCCTGCTTTTCCATTACTGTTCTTTCTAATTTTTCCTCCAGCAACATTGAAGGCAAGTGGATCAGTGTTTTAAAAAATGAAGCTGAGGTTAGAGTTCTCCAACAGGTAGTTGGATAAAAATTACTTCAAAGCATGGTCTATACATTTGTGAAATGCAAATTCCCTTTCAGATAAAAAGCCTTGCTCTTCCTTTGTGTTTCTTTGAGCAAAGTGTTTCTTACTTATTTTATTTTTCAGAAAAGTTTCACAATCCAACAAAAAGAGGATGACTTAAATGCTTGGATTTTGCTTAACTATGTATTAATTAATGGAACCAATCTTTCCCAACAAAAAGGCAATTGTGAGGATATCTTTAAATTTAAAAAATAATTATGAATCTTCCTAGAATTTGATAGAAGTGGTTATTAGCCTAATTTTTAAACTGATAAATAAATTGGGGATTTTTCTTTTTAATCTCTAGGCATTATTTGCTATTGTTTGCTGTTTAGTCACTCAGTCACGTCTGACTCTTTGTGACCCCGTGGACTGTAGCCCACCAGACTCCTCTGGGATTCTCCAGGCAAGCATACTGGAGTGGGTTGCCATTTTCTCCTCCAGGGGATCTTTCCAACCCAGGGATTGAACTTGCGCCTCCTGAATTGGCAGGAGAATTCTTTATAACTGAGCCACCAGGGAAACCCGTTTAATAAGAGGGCCTAGAGTCTTAAATCTAACCCCATCTCTGCCATATACTAACTCTGTGACCTTGCAAAAGTTATTTCACTTGACAAAGGTTTAGTTTCCCCCTCTGTAAAAATGGGGGAAATAATAGTAATGCATCATGCTTATCACATGCCATTGTTGTTGTTGTTGTTGTTGTTTACTGGCTAAGTTGTATGTGATTCATTGCAACCCCATGGACTTTAGACCACCAGGCTGCTCTGTCCATAGGATTTCCTAGGCAAGAATACAGGAGTGGGTTGCCATTTCTTTCTCCAGGGGATACTTATCACAGTCTCTGGCATATAGCAATGCCTCTATGAATGCCAGCTATTTGTAGGTGGAGGGTAGAAAAATCTGCCTGAGCTCTAGGCCCCCAAGCTGAAGCAGAACACCTATCTGTACTCACACCCCCATCTCCTGTGCGATCTGATCACCTACTGTGGCCTAAGAGGAATGTTTGCCCATGCTGAAACTTCTACTGAGAGCTGATTTTATTTTCAGCTAAGTACTCTAAAAGGAGAAATTGAAAAGCAAAACCGTCCCACACACTGGACATAGCTGCTGACAACCTTACAGGAAATATAAGTAAATAAATGTAAACACACATGACAAATATTGTACAGGACATATGCTGTATAAATATTTATAGCAATATGCTCTGCATTCCTGAATACACTCTGCCCGCCCTCTGGAGACCAATTTACGGGTAAGGCTTTCCACCAGAATGTCTGGCTGAGCATTGGGGAGTCAGATTAAGTGTCGGCAATGTCTGTTTTGAGGACATTCTGTGTCTTCACACCAGCCCAAGGCTCTGTACTGTTCCTTTCTCCTGCATGTATTTCGCCTGAATAAACTAGCTCAGGTTGCAATGAGAACAGCATTTTGACTGCAAAAAGCCAACATAAAAACTAAGGCTGAGCAAGAAAGGAATAAGAGGTCATGAAAGGAAAGGGACAGACACTGAAAAGCCAACTGCTTTGCTGTAAAGAAATAACAACACACCAGGGCTTATTATGGGCTACCAGGCCAGCCAAACTCTAAAGGTGTGTGTCACATCACTCAGCACCACCCCCGAAGGCACCTGGCACTCAGAGCAGGATCAAGAATGGAAAAAGCAAATCTTTATGAGCAGAGGCGCCCGAGGAGGGTCCTGTCACCCAGAGCAACAGCAGGGCCCCTTACAGGCAGTGTTTTGCCGTCCTCCGCACACACACACATGATCACTTCCACGTTCCTCTGTGTGGTCTTGTTGTACTTGTCAAAGTCGCCTTGTAAGATAGTGATGTAGATGTCGTTCCTGACGTCCCCTGAGGCAGAGGGAGAGAGACAAGAGTTGGAGTCTGTGCAGCGAGAGAGACATCAACCAGAGGGCGCGGGGAGTGGGGGATTGGTGGAAGTGCCCCTCCTTGACGTCTGTTAATGATACTAAAATCGGAACTACTTGGAAAAGCATTTTTACTTCATCAGGGAGCCCAGAGCAGAAGGTGACAAGAGGGTGGAGGAACAGTAGAAAATGAGTTGTGAAAGGGGAGGTGGTCACAATTGGGCATGTTTTTCTCTCCATTAAAAATCACTTAATTTTCATCCTCTAGTGACACCTTCTGGGAAGGCAAAGTAAAGCTTCAGTTGGATTGATCTTGGTGCGCAAATAACAACCACTGACAGTTCTCTCCATGGGTCTTTTACTGTGCAGAGGAGACACAGTGACTTTCCACATGTGTCCAAGTAACACGGACAGGGCCAGGGGCCAGGCAGGGAGGGTCTTCAGGAGCTGAGGGGGTGGTGATAGCTGAAAGCCCTGCAGGGAATGCACAGGAACTGGCATCTTAGTAAAGGCAGGCGTTAGTAAACTATGACTCCAGTGGACCACAGTTCAGCTGTGGAAAGAAGGGCTCAGTCAGTGAGAGTGCTCATGGATACCAGTACCAGACTCAAGTTTAAGGCAAACAGGCAAGTTTCAAAAGAGTATTATTATAGAATCTCATTTACTTTTTTTTTGTTACATACACATTTGGAAACTACATATAGTTGTGGTTACTTTTGGAGACAAAGATTTAAGAGAGCTTTTACTGTTTCGCTGTATTCCTTTTTCATGTTATTGGACACTTTACAACAAGTATGGACTATTTCTGTAAGAAAAAATAGCTTAACAGTTTAAGAGAATGACCATATTTACCCCTAGAAAGAGTGAAATTATTCCACATGTAGTAAAGTGGATGTCCATGGTAAATTATTAAGTGATAAGTCAGTCACAGAACACTGTGCAGAGTATATCAAGTACTGGGACAGAAAGTGTATAGAGTGTGATTCCATTTGTGAGGGGAAGTGCATGTGTATATACTCATGTGTTTATGTTTATTATATAAATGCATTTTGGATATATAGTTGTTTTTAGCAGTTACCTTCAGGGAAAGAAATAGAGAAAAGCAGTAGAAAAGAAAGGAGCTGGCTGTTGAAAAAGAAAATGGATCAGAGCAGCTAGGCCACCCTCAACCCCTCCCGGGGGAAGGAGAACCTGGCATGATGATCTCCGGGAATCCCAGCTTCCTGGCTACCACGGTGGTCCTGTCCACGAGGTGTGGGTAGTCCTTGCGGATCTGAATAATGTCACCCACGAGCATCTTCATGGTCACCCAGAGGCCTGGAAGGGAGCACTCAAGATGAAGAGCCAACTTCAAGGTGCTCTCTCAGCCTCTCTCTCCCATGGTCTCTCCCCTTGTTCTGTCTCCAGAGGAGATCGTGGAAGCAGAGACAAGATGCAGTGACCCAGCCCTGGGGGAGGCCGGGAGTTGGGATGCAAAGAGCTCTGGAGTGAGACACCTCTGATTTGAATCCCACCGGTTACTTCCAGCAGGGTCAGCTTCTGTCACTTCATCACACCCCTCTAAACCCACCCTGTGTAAAGTGGACTTGATCCCATCTATCTTATAGGACTGTGGGAAGGAGGGAAGCAAACAAGGAAACATCTCACAGGGCCTGACACACAGGAGTCAGGACATACCGACTCCTCTCTCCCTTCAGCACAAGGACATGTCTCCCTTCTATTTCTCAGACAGAGATTTCCATCTCTGTAGATCATGAGGCCCCACTCTTCATAATGGCCTGTCTGGAAGGAAGGTTATGTCTCCCAGAGTCTAGGGGTTTGAGCTGGTTGCTGTAGAACCAACGGAGCCCAAGCTGAAGTCTGGTCCAGCCTGCTTGGCCAGCAGGCACTGTACCTTGCCCTCCGCTGTCCCCCTTGGAGGCTGTGACTTTGCCCAGCAGGCTGTGAAGGAAGTCATTCTCAGCTGTTACCCTAGACAGGAAAAGAGAGCACAAAATGCTTGCATGGTACCCTTATAGATTCCCTCATCTGTGGTTTCAGGGGCTCCAGAAAGTTGCCCAGCCCCTCTACACACCTTAGGTGAAAAGGGAGCCTGCCCATGTCAGCTCAGAATGTACCTGCCATCAAGAAGCACATCTCTCTCTTTCACAAAGCAATATGGCTCTGAAACTTGGAGAATACCTAGGCTACAAGTAGAGGCCATTTGTATTCCTAGGAAGATTCTTAAAAAGAAAGGATCCCCAAGCCCTCAAAGTGAGTATCTGCTCAGCAAGGTGGCAAAGCTCTGGCTGTTCATGCTAAGTCCTAATCACATGCTAAATCCAAGTCACTGACCTTATTATCTGTTTTTAAAAAAAAATCCTCCTTAAACAAATGAGGACAATGTTCTCAAGCTTGGGGTCTTACTGTCTCAAGCTTTTTTAGATCAAGGAAAGGACGTCTACCTTCCTCACTGCCCTCCTTTAAAGTCATGGATGTGCGTGCCCATGAGAACTAGGTCCTGACTCCCTGTTATATGCTCCTGATATGCTGCTGCTTTGTAGCTTCATGGTCCCCGTCATATTTGTATTTGATGCACTGATCTGTTGTTACCTACCCATTTAATTCCCCACCTAAATATCAGCTTCATGAAAACAGCCATGTTGATCCTGTTTACCACCTCATGCTCCATGCCTAGCATAATGCCCAGCTCTCTGCCAGCTTTTAATCAAAGCTTGTTAAATAAATAACACCTGATGAACAAGCAGGTCAAAAGCTGGATGGTTTTGAATGCCTAGGCTCTGAGACCATCATTCTTACCCTTTCCTCTTGGAAGGTCCTAACTGGTTGTTATCAACTCAGGGAACCAGTTCATTCTGCTTCTGAGTGGCCCTCAATCAGGAAAAATGTGGTTTCAGAGAATAGAAAGTAATGGGAAATCACTCACGGGTGAAAAGGAATGAAGTGCTGCTTTTCCTCATCACTTTCTGCTTTTCCCTTGATGATGTCTGTTATATCCATAACTAGAAAAAGAAGAGAAATGACTTTATGGCTTAAGCCCTCCCGCTCCCAGGAAGGGATGACAATGGGATGAGATCGTAGGGCAGGAAGCTTAAAAAGGAAAGCTTAAAAAGGCAGGAAAGCCAGCATCGGCCACCTGGCAAACACCTTTGGGTAAGCCGGGCTGGGAGGAGGGCAGCCAGAGAAACGTTTGAGAGCCAGGGGCTTAGCAGAGGCCGAGGGGAAAGAGTCAGAGCCACGCCCACGGAACTAAGCAATTAGGTTTGCTTCTGACATATTCCTATTAGAGGTCTACTACACTGGAGAATCCCAGGGAAGGGGAGCCTGGTGGGCTGCCGTCTATGGGGTCGCACAGAGTCGGCCACGACTGAAGCGACTTAGCAGCAGCATACTGACAAAACCCAAGCACAGTGACTCCCTGTAGGGTCTGAAGAGCTAATCACCCTCTTTTATAAATGCGCTCATATTCACAGACACATATCTGGGGATCCTTGAACCCTACATTTCCAGAGGTATCCTCGATCTTCTGAAACTTCTCCTTAAATCAGCCACTGAAGCTCCATAAAACTAAGGTAAAGAACTCTTGTCCCAGAGCAGGGATTATAGAAATGGGGGCAGGGGGAGGAGCATTGAAACTTGCTAGCCAAATAGGGCCAAAATTCTAGCAACAAGAAATTCCTCAAACACTCCAGGCCCCCATCAGGGAGCCATTAAAACTGCCCAGGTAATGATCAACTAGTGACTGTATCTAGCTCAAAAGAGGAGTTTAGGGAGCTGCGAGAAAGAGGGGAGACTGTTATTTGAACCTGGTCAGCATCCATTCTTTCTGATAAACAGACACTCCCCTCACCTATTCTCAGTGAGCTATATTTGGGAGAACAATCTCCCTTTGGCTCCAGAGTTATAGCCTGGGCATCAGGCAACCAAATCCCCCTGCCCAGAATAAGTACTTTGGGGATGAGCAAATGGCATATATTTTAGCTCCTGGGGCTTCTCCCGAAATGAATGGAAAAGAAGTTCTCTCTTTCTCCTGGGCTGCTAAGCAGGTAGGATGCAAACTTGGAAGAGCTAGCCAACTAACTGGACAGTCATCTTCAGAATAAGTCAGCAAAAGGACACAGGAGCTGAGAGGTACAGAGATGAAAATGCATTTGAGTTCCTGGATCCAGCAATGCCTGAAGCAATCTATCCCTAAATCTTTCATTTACACCAGATTGCTGTCACTAGAAACCAGAAGAGAAAGCCAGTTATAGCTGGAGACAAAGACACACTTTGCAGTAAGGCCCTTGCCGCTTTAACAGGTACGTGGTGAGGTCAGGAGTGCCCTTCATACAGAAACAGAGCATTTACAGCAGGTCGTGGATCCACCAGGTCTAAGTCCCTCATTTTGCAGACAAGGAAACTAAGGCCCTGGGGAAAAATGCTTGTCCAAGATCACCCATCTAGCTAGCTGGCAATAATGCCAGTTTAAACACCAGTTAGCTCAGGATAAGCTCATTTCTCCCATTCTGCCACTTGGCAAGAAGTGCCACGGGACTTGTTGGAGAACCAGCTGATTTGTCATGACAGAAGATCTGGGTGTCCTCAGGAGAAACCTGAGACATTGGGTTTAGATATGGCATACAGGGATTATAAATTGTACACAACTAAAATGTTATATTTTAACCCAAAGAAGTAAAACTGGAATAAGAATTGCTATTTCCATGGGTGTTAAATTGTCTTTTAAGAAAAAAAATGTACTTTAGCTTAAATACAGTGAGTTAATTAAAAGAAAATATATTAGGTAAATAATACAGCAAGTGATAGTCAAATATAACAAGAGCCATAAAAGTGGGACAAGAATAATGAAGTCTTGGCAACTCCCAGGAGAGCGGAGGCTTGGGGAGAAACGCAGAGGTGATGTTTATCTCAAGCAGCCTTGCTCGGTTGTGCCAAGGGTCCAACCTGGAATTGAGTGGTGCAGTGGGTGACTCATTCTGTTTAACTGCACTTCCTGTCCTGGGTATTTTTTTTAAAAAGATGATTTGTTCCTCATAATTAGATCCCGCCTGTATTGTTCTTTCTTTTCCACCGTGCTTGGGAGCGAAGGTGCCAACGGCTCAGATGGCTCCGTGGTCCCAGTGCTCTGCTCCAGATGCAGGGATTTCATTATTCACCATCTTCGTCATAAATCTGGACTTAGTCATCAGTTACTTTGATTGAATCTCAAGAAATTTAAGTATTAGGGGCTGCCTGGCGTAGTTTTTGAGCAAGGGAGGGCAAGGAGGAGAGCGAAAGAACAAGTCTTGGAAGCGCAGTCACCTAGGACGTGCACTCCAGAACGGGAGGTGCTGTGTGCGCGCCCTTACCTGCCACCCCGAAGGGCCGCCTCAGCCCCTGCGTGCACTTCTTCGTGTTTGTGTCCTTAAGATCCATCTTCCCAACTCGGACTATTTGACAAATTAAGTAAATTTTATCCCTGTTGAGGTCTTTGTTTCCAAGATCCTGTAGGGCAGGAAGTGAATAGTTACATATTGTGTCTGATGAACAAAAAATAGAAAAGAAAACCTAGTAATAGAGAATTCAGGGAGGGGGCTATGTTTATCACTTAGTATATGTGACATAACTGCATTATACAATTAGTCCTGGAAAATGTGGAAAGCCAAGCTATCACATCCATTTCACACATAATTAAGGTGAGCTTTGGAAAAGAAACTGGGTGACAGGACTCTGGTGTTCAGTCCTGATTCTTCCACTTCAAACTGATGAGAAAAGAAGGATAGAGGTGCGATGTCAGCTATACAGACAGGAGTTCCTATATGCCAGTGGATGGATCCAAAAATAGCATTTGCTACAAATGACTTCATCCGTCTGGTCACTGCTCAGTGTCTCTGAGGGAGAAGGCACAGGAAGAAGGGAAACCCTAACAATTGTCATCTGCTTGTGTGCTCAGCTGCTCAGTCGAGTCTGACTCTTCTGCAGCCCCACAGACTGTAGCCCAATAGGCTGCTCTGTCCATAGGATTCTCCAGGCAAGAATACTGGAGTCCGTTGTCATGCCCTTCTCCAGAGGATCTTCCCAACCCAGGGATCAAACCCACATGTCCTGCACTGGAAGGCAAATTCTTTACCCCTAAGTCGCCCAGGAAGCCCAAACAACTACCATTTACTGAGCACCTAATACTGCCTGATAGCTCAGTTGGTAAAGAATCTGCCTGCAATGCAGGAGGCCCCAGTTCGATTCCTGGGTCGGGAAGACCCACTGGAGAAGGGATAGGCTACCCACTCAAGTATTCTTGGGCTTCCCTGATGGCTCAGTTGGTAAAGAATCTGCCTGTAATGTGGGAGACCTGGTCTGATCCGTGGGCTGGGAAGATCCCCTGGAGAAGGGAAAAGTTACCCACTCCAGTATTCTAGCCTAGAGAATTCCATGGACTATAGTCCATGGGATCACAAAGAGTTGGACACATGACTGAGGAACTTTCACTTTACTTCACTTAACGTATGTAAATCACCCAGGCATCAAACAACCACAAGATCCCAGAGCCTCTAACACAACAGAGTTGACTCCAGCTCAGGCTACAGGTCCAATGCAGATAGGCAGGGACTCCATGCACTCACTTACTCTGGGCCCCTGGCTGAAGGATGACCTATCTTTCACAATAGGTCTATCTACTATCCCCAGAGCAGGGGAAGGGAATGCGTCAAGACACTTACTGGCTCTTAAAACTTCCATCCAGAAGAGAGGCATATCACTTCCACTCCCGTTTCACTGGCCAAAGCAAGGGCCATGGCCATACCCAACTGCAAGGGGACAGAGAAGTATACTGAATTGTGTGTTCAGAAGGAGGAACGTAGAAGCTGTGAACACACTGATGTCTCAAACACTGTGAGAAGTGTCTCACACATCATTGTCTTCTTTGAGTCTTAACAACTCTCCAAAGTTCTATCATTAATACTATTTGTTGTTTAGATGCTCAGTCCTGTCCAACTGTTTGTGACCCCACTGTCTGTAGCCCATCAGGCTCCTCTGTTCATGGGATTCTCCAGGCAAAAATACTGAAGTGGGTTGCCATTTCCTCCTCCAGGGGATCTTCCCGGCCCAGGGATCAAACCCACATCTTCTATATTGGCAGACGGATTCTTTACCACTGAGCCATGAGGAAAGCCCAATACTATTATTGTAGCCCAATTCAACATATGAGGAAACCAAGACACAAGGAAGATAAAGGTCTTCCCCCAGGACATGACCTTAGTCCTTAGAGACACTGTCTGGTCACTCTGACCCCAAAGTCCATCAATCTAAACGCCACAATGTTTCTCCATTAACCTAGGTGTTTTATCATCGGTGCTGTATGGATGGAGAAGCCTTGAGGCTACTGTAACAATAAGACTGAAAACCAGAGGCAGGAGGCTAAGTCCAAAACCTGAGAGCACCAGAGAACCCCCCGACTCTAGCGAACATTAATTGATAAGAGCTCATCCAAAAGCTTCCATACCTACACTGAAACCAAGCTCCACCCAAGAGCCAACAAGTTCCAGAGCAAGACATACCACGTAAATTCTCCAGCAACACAGGAACATAGCCCTGAGCTTCAATATACAGGCTGCCCAAATTCACACCAAACCCGTAGACATCTCAAAACTCACTACTGGACACTTCATTGCACTCTGGAGAGAAGTCCAGCTCCACCCACCAGAACAGGGACGCAAGCTTCCCTAAGCAGGAAACCTTGACAAGCCACTCACACAACCCCACCCACAGTGAGGAACCTCCACAATAAAGAGGAACCACAAACTGCCAGAATACAGAAAGGCCACCGCAAACACAGCAATATAAACAAGATGAAAAGGCAGAGAAATACTCAGCAGGTAAAGGAACATGATAAATGCCCACCAAATCAAATAAAAGAGGAGGAGATAGGGAGTCTACATGAAAAAGAAATCAGAATAATGAGAGTAAAAATGATCCAAAATCTAAACACCACAATGCATTTCTTTCACCATCCAAAGGTGCACAGGAGGGAAACCCACCTGGACCACCCCAGCATTCCAGTGCCCTGTTCAAATCTTAAAAGCTTCAGTGTTCCTGAGACCCTCTTCCAAATGAGATTCAGCTGGAGAAGGAATGTTGAGGCACGTTGTTGGCATCAGAGCAGAGATCCCTGGTTCTGACCTCACTAGAGAAGAGTTACTTCTCTTCCAAGTTAATTTTCATGCAGGCATATGTACTGGGAACTCTGCTGACATCAGGGCCAGAGCCTGGTAGAGCAGCCATCCCCAGCTTCTCACTATGGCTGGTGTGGGAGAAAGAGGGACAGACATAGAGTTTCTGGGAACAAGACATGGCCTCATCATGGTCCACAATTCCTGCTTGGGGGCTGTCACGGTTACATTTTATGTGTCAACACGGATAGGCTATGCTGCCTAGCTGCTTGGTCAAACACTAGACTGGATGTATCTATGATGCATTTTGTACATCTGATTAGTATCTAAAATCAGTTGACTTTAAGTAAAGGGCATTTCCTTCCATGATGTAAGTGGGGCTCATCTAATCAGTTGATGGTCTTAAGAGCAAAACCTGAGGTTTCCTAGAGAAGAAGGAAGTCTGCCTCAAGACACTGAAATGTATAAATCCTCCCTAAGTTTTCAGATTGCTGTCCAGCCCTACCAATTTCAGACCTGTGAGCCCCTCACAGTCACATGAGCCAAATTCTTAAAATAAATCTATGTATTTATGTATCTTCTTGGTTTCATTTCCATGGAAAACCCTTCAGTGATACAAGGTCTGGCCTCTCACAGGTGGAAGAATAGATTCTCCCAAGTCTCCCACTGGAAAGGAAACAGAGAACGTTGGGGAGAGGGGGCTTTCTAACCATGGAAGCCCCTCCCCTCACTTGCATTTCTTGCCTTGCTCAGTAGGCAACTGAGTTTGAGTTGCCAATCATCTCACAGCCAGCCAGTGGGACAGCGTCTTCCCTGGCCTGTCTGACGCCTTCCTCCAACTCACCCTGAAATCCCCCTGAAACTCATCTATAGAAGCCATGTTCATGATTTCATTTCTCTCCCCCCCTACAATGGTAATAGCTCCCTATTCTTACCCTGTTAGTGTTAATTTTCCAGTGGGACAGCCTCTTCTCTGGCCTGTCTGATGCCTTCCTCCAACTCACCCTGAAATCCCCCTGAAACTCATCTTTAGAAGCCATGTTCATTATTTAATTTCTCTACCCCCTACAATGGTAATAGCTCCCTATTTCTTTCCCTGTTAGTGTTAATTTCCCTCAGCTGATGTGAAAGGTCCTGGACATAATATATCCTATCCCACTGATTCCCCACTATTCTCTGCATGCAAGTACTCTATTTTTGTCACAAAGATTTCTTTATCACTTCACAAACACACAATGCTCACTTTCAACTCTAGATCTCTCTTCCTAAGCCCCTGTTTGTACCTCTCCCTCTAAAGATTACCTCTTATTCCTCTATATATCCACATCCTTTCCATTCTTGAAAGCTCAGGTCCTGTTTCCCACATAATGATCTCCATCCCTAATTACTTCTCCTCTCCCATGAGGAATTTTTTTATATTTTGAAATATCTATGTTGGTGTCTTTCAGAGTCATTCCAGAGCCACACAGAATCCCTGTCACCTGACAGGTCCCTTCCTAAATGTTACAGGACGAATTATGCCACCCCACCCCCACCCACCACCAAACTCATATGTTGACCTCCCATTTCTCAGAACATGACTGTATTTGGAGACAGAGAGGTTAGAGAGGTGACTAAGCTAAAATGAGGTCATTAGGATAGGCACTAATCCAATATGACCAGTGTCCTTATAAGGACCTTGGGACACAAACACCAAAGAACGTATGAGCACACAAGAAGAATGTGGCCATCTGCAAGCCAAGGGGAGAAGCCTCCAAAGAAGCCAACACTGCCAACACCTAGGTCTTGGACTTCCAGGCACTGAAACTGCGAGAAACTAAACTCCTATTGTTTCAGCAAAAACAATACCCAGCTGTGGATGTGATTGGTAACAGAAGTAAAGTCCAATGCTGTAAAGAGCAATACTGCATAGGAACCTGGAATGTTAGGTCCATGAATCAAGGCAAATTGGAAGTGGTCATATAGGAGATGGCAAGAGTGAACATCAACATTCTAGGAATCAGCCAAAGAAAATGGACTGAAATGGGTGAATTTAACTCAGAAGACAATTATATCTACTACAGGGAGCAGGAATCCTTTAGAAGAAATGGAGTAGCCATCATAGTCAACAAAAGACTCTGAAATGCAGTACTTGGATTCAATCTCAAAAATGACAGAATGATCTCTGTTCATTTCCAAGGCAAACCATTCAATATCACAGTAATCCAAGTCTATGCCCCAGCCAGTAATGCTGAAGAAGCTGAAATTGAACAGTTCTACGAAGACCTACAAGACCTTCTAGAACTCACACCCAAAAAAGATGTCCTTTTCATTATAGGGAACTGAAATGCAAAAGTAGGAAGTCAAGAAACACCTGGAGTAACAGGCAAATTTGGCTTTAAAGTACAGAATGAAGCAGGGCAAAGGCTAATAGAGCTCTGCCCAGAGAATGCACTGGTCACAGCAAACACCCTCTTCCAACAACACAAGAGAAGACTCTACACATGGACATCACCAGATGGTCAATACCCAAATCAGACTGAATATATTCTTTACAGCCAAAGATGGAGAAGCTCTATACAGTCAGCAAAAACAAGACCGGGAGCTGACTGTGGCTCAGATCATGAACTCCTTATTGTCAAATTCAGACTGAAATTGAAGAAAGTAGGGAAAACCACTAGACCATTCAGGTATGACCTAAATGAAATCCCTTTCGATGATACAGTGGAAGTGACAAATAGATTCAAGAGATTAAATCTGATAGACAGGGTGCCTTATGAACTATGGATGAAGGTTCGTGACATTGTACAGGAGGCAGTGATCAAGACCATTCCCAAGAAAAAAATGCAAAAGGGCAAAATGGTTGTCTGAGGAGGCCTTACAAATAGCTGAGAAAAGAAGAAAAGCAAAAGGCAAAGGAGAAAAGGAAAGATATACCCATTTGAATGCAGAGTTCCAAAGAATAGCAAGGAGAGATAAGAAAGCTTTCCTCGGTGATCAATGCAAAGAAACAGAGGAAAACAAAAGAATAGGAAAGACTAGAGATCTCTTCAAGAAAATTAGAGATACCAAGGTAACTTTTCATGAAAAGATGGGCACAATAAAGGACCTAACAGAAGCAGAAGATATTAAGGAGAGATGGCAAGAATACACAGAAGAACTGTACAAAAAAGATCTTCATGACCTAGATAATCACAATGGTGTAATCACTCACCTAGAGCCAGACATCTTGGAATGCAAAGTCAAGTGGGCCTTAGGAATCATCACTACAACAAAGCTAGTGGAGGTGACGGAATTCCAGTTGAGCTATTTCAAATCCTAAAAGGTGATGCTGTGAATGTGCTGCACTCAATATGCCAGCAAATTTGGAAAACTCAGCAGTGGCCACAGGATTGGAAAAGGACAAGTTTCATCCCAAACCCAAAGAAAGGCAATGCCAAAGAATGTTCAAACTACCACACAATTGTACTCATCTCAAATGCTAGCAAAGTAATGCTCAAAATTCTCCAAGCCAGGCTTCAACAGTACATGAATCATGAGCTTTCAGATGTTCAAGCTGGATTTAGAAAAGGCAGAGGAACCAGAGCTCAAATTGCCAACATCTACTGGATCATAGAAAAAGCAAGAGAATTCCAGAAAAATATCTACTTCTGCTTTATTAACTATGCCAAAGCCTTTGACTGTGTGGGTCACAACAAACTGTGGAGAATTCTTCAAGAGATGGGAATACCAGACCACCTGAACTGCCTCCTGAGAAATCTGTATGCAGGTCAAGAAGCAACACTTAGAACTGGACATGGAACAACAGACTGGTTCCAAACCAGGAAAGGAGTATGTCAAGGCTGTATATTGTCACCCTGCTTATTTAACTTACATGCAGAGTACATCATGAGCAACGCTGGGCTAGAAGAAGTACAAACTGGAATCAAGATTGCTGGGAGAAGTATCAATAATCTCAGATATACAGATGATGCCACCCTTATGGCAGAAAGGGAAGAAGAACCAAAGAGCCTTTTGATAAAAGTGAAAGAGGATCGTGAAAAAGTTGGCTTAAAGCTCAACATTCAGAAAACTAAGATCATGGCATCTGGTCCCATCACTTCATAGGAAATAGATGGGGAAACAGTGGAAACGGTGACAGACTTTATTATTTTGGGCTCCAAAATCACTGTAAATGGTAGCTGCAGCCATGAAATTAAAAGACGATTGCTCCTTGGAAGAAAAGTTATGATCAACCTAGACAGCATATTAAAAAGCAGAGACATTACTTTGCTGACAAAGGTCCATCTAGTCAAAGCTATGGTTTTTCCAGTAGTTATGTATGGATGTGAGAGTTGGACTATAAAGAAAGCTGAGCACCGAAGAATTGATGGTTTTGAACCATGGTGTTGGAGGAGACTCTTGAGAGTCCCTTGGACTGCAAGGAGATCCAACCAGTCCATCCTAAAGGAGATAAGTCCTGAATATTCATTGGAAGGACTGATGCTGAAGCTGCAACTCCAATATTTTGGCCACCTGATGTAAAGAACTGACTCATTTGAAAAGATCCTGATGCTGGGAAAAAATTGAGGGTAGGATGAAGAGGGGATGACAGAGGGTGAGATGGTTGGATGGTATCATTGACTCAATGAACATGAGTTTGAATAAACTCAGGGATGGACAGGGAAGCCTGGCATGCTGCAGTCCATGGGGTCTCAAAGAGTTGGACACGACTGACCGACTGAACAAACTGACTGAAGCCACCCCATCTGTGGTACTTTGTAACAGCAGCCCTAGAAAATTAATACACTAGGTAATCATATAAGTCTCCTAGGTAAGCTCCCTTTTTACCCCTTTTCTTTGAGAAAAAATTTCACTTGCTCAAAAAAAGAATTAGATCTTTAAAAGCTGTTTCATCGGAATTGAGGAATCTTACTGCTATAAAAACAAGTAAAAATGCTTGAACACAAGTCATTCCCTGGAGAGTGTAAAAGCAAGCAAGTTCAGAAGTAGGCTTCAACCTCTGTTGTATGCCAATCACTTTTACTTTGGCCTCACAAATCTCAGACATTTGGGGAAACTGAGGCAGGACAAGAAACTGTCAAAACACATGCTACCTGATTTAGTAATTCATTCTTGCTGCTTTGGGGCTTCCCTGGTGGCTCAGACAGTAAAGAATCTGCCTGCAGTGCAGGAGACCTCGGTTTAATCCCTGGGTTGGGAAGATCCCCTGGTGAAGGGAATGGCTACCCACTGCAGTATTCTTGCCTGGAGCATCCCATGGACAGAGGAGCCTGGTGGGCTACCGTCCATGGGGTTGCAAACAGTCAGATACGACTGAGCAACTAACACACTAGTGCTCATATTACCATTCAGTCTTGTCCTGCGTGTGTTAGCAGCAACCCCTCAGCTGGGGAAAATCTGAGGAACCTTGTGTATAGGCTCCTTTCCTCTTACAGAACCAGAAGGTGAATGCTCATGAAGCAGATGGAAGGGAAATCCAGCATTTGCCCACCCCATGTGCCAGTTCCTCGGGCTCTACCCTCAAAGAACAAACTAGGAAGAGCTGACATCCAGAGACAAGAGAAATGAGGCCACCAAGGCACATGCCTGCCAAGTCGTATCTCATTCCTAACTTAAACATCATCTCAATTTCCAGCTGGACATAATTCCCAGTCAAACGCCATCACATCAGCCAGCTTTAATTATGTGCATTGCATGGATGGCCTCCTGACATCTCTCTTGTTTATTCAGTCATTGAATCACTGTCTGAACCTCCCCATCACAGCCTGAGCCAGGAGCCACCAGTTCACCTGCTGCCGTATCCTCAGCACCCAGCTCAGAGCCTACAAAGTGCAGGTGCTCACTGGTAGCACTTGAATCAATAGAAGAAGCTAGAGCACCATGACCTTTCCTGCCCTGAAGTGAAGACTCCCATCATTTCAAGAGAGGGAAGTGTCAGCAGTTAAGCCAGTCAACCAAGGTTCTCAAGTTCATCTGCTGTGGGAAGAAGAGGTAGAGGCACAGGCAGAATTGCACTAAGGCAGGATCGCAGTCTCATTATTATTGAGTGACACAAACTTACCAATGCCCTTTCCTGCATGTTTACATCATGAATTGGTTCTCTGCAAAATGAACCACTGATTGATTCCCTGTCTCTCTCCCTCTTGTGAAACATCTGTCTCCTGGTTTAATCAGGAAACTCCATGGGATTCTCCTATTTATCAAGAAAATAAATAGGCTCCTCCTTCTAACTAATAATAGATAAAGAGCATTGAGGCACATTTATATATGCCAAGAAAACTTCTGTCTAAGCAATTAGGATCTATGATCTTATTCCATTTTTCAGGAACTAACAAACAAAATAAATCAGCTGTGCTCCAATCTAATTGCAACACATCATAAGACATAGAACTTAATGGGCTGTAAATGGAAAATTATTGTGGAGCAAGGTAGGTTAATCTAGCATGTTGGTCACTCCTGGATCAAACCCACGGGTTTGATCCATGCCCAGATCTCTCCCCAGCTCCTCCTCTGAAATCTCCCTTTTTCACATGCAACACAGTGAAAAATCTCACAAATTCTCTTCTCCCCAAAGACACTTGCAGAAAACACCAATATTCTTGGATATTTTAAGATCATACTCTGAACACACCTTGGTGGAAATAGGGAAAGAGTGGGTTTCTGCAGGAAGTGATAACCCTTATCTCCTTCTTTCCAGTATTTCTCCCTTTTAGAACTAAAAGGCCAAGTCACTGTCGAGATTAATCATCCAAATAACAACTGATTTCAACATTTCTACTTATGTGTTGCCTGGTGAGTACTGGTATTTAGAAGGATGATCCCAGGGAACCGTAAGAGCCTTAGTCATCTATGTTCAGAATATCCAATTTACCAAGGCAGTCAATGTTCTAGAAAGGCCCTTATTAATATCAAGTATTTTGTAAAGGTTTTTTAGAGGGTCAGAACACAAAGCATGAACTCATGTTAACTGTGAATCAATCTGAATCTGCTGTATCTAGTTCACCTAAACATTATTGCTGGAAGAGGTGTATGCTTGTTTACACGTGCTCTTCACTGCGTGCACACAGGTGAAAAAGAGAGAGGGAGCAAAGAAGAGGGAGCCAGGAGGAGATCCACCTTCCCAAGTTTCCTCTTTGCAGAGACCCCAGAACACAGCTCTGCACCAAGGCCACGCTTCCTCCTGACCACTGACCAGCCCCGTTTCCAAGACTCTGGGCTGGCGAGTGTGGGATGTGGCACCCAGAGGACTGCACACACCTACCGTGAAGACCACCTTCAGGTTATTGAGCATCTCGATCTCCTTCGGGAAGCCTCTGCTGCCCCATCGCACCAGGTAGTTCTCACTGTGGGAAGAGGAGTGGCAGCCCGTTACCGTCAGGGGTCTCAACAGTCATTCGGTAAAGATACCCACTGAGCCTCTGCTGTGGGCCCGACACCATGCTGCTTGCTGGGGACATGGGAGCATCTGAGACAGACTCTCCCTGTCTGTCCCTCCCTCCAGGAGATCACAGTCCCATCAGAGAGGCAGACGTGAGACCAGCCAGACCATGGAATTACTAACATATGTGTGTTCACAACCTCTTTCCCCCTCCTATCCAGCAAGCAAATTCTAATTCAGCTGCCTAATGTTTTTGAAGAGAAGCCATTTTCTATGTAGAGGTGATAAAGAGTGGCAGAGGGAAAGGATCCTTTCCTCTCAAGGGAAAGGATTTTTATGTGTTTCGTTGGACATTAAGAATATATTGATGTGCAGCCACTGTGGCAGGTCCTTAAAAAGTTAAACATAGAGTTGTCATGTGACCCAGCAATTCTACTCCTAGGTCTCTACCTAGGAGAAATAAAGACATATATTCATACAAAAACTTATACATGGATGTTCATAACAGAGTTATTCATAATAGCCAAAAAGTGGAAACAACCTAAATGTCCATCAGCTGATGAATGGATAAAAAAAATGTGGTATATCCATTCAACAGAATCTCACTAAGCCATAAAAGGGAATATAGTACTGATTGACAACTGCTATAACATGGATGAATCTCTAACATATTAAGTGAAAGAAGACAGACACAAAAGGCCACATATTATATGATTCCATTTATGTTAAATGTCCAGAATAGGCAGGTCTGTTGAGACAGGAAGTTGATTAGTGGTTGTCAGTGGGGTTAAGAACAAGGGAATTGGGAGTGACTGCTAATGGGTACGAGTCTTACTATTGGGGTGATGGAAATGCTCTAACATTAGATAGTAGGGATGGTTGAACAAAATTAAAAATATACTAAAACCATTGAATTGTATGTTAAAAAGTGGCAAAGTTTCTGTTATGTGAATTATGTCAATAGTAATAATAAAAAAGAAAAATAAATAAAAAGCAAACAAAAAGAATATATTAAGAATATATTAAAATTCCCTGGCAGTCTAGTGGTTAGCACTCCATGCTCTCACTGTTGAGGGCCTGGGTTTAATCCCTGGTTGGGAAACTAAGATCCCACAAACCATACAGCACAGCCCCCCCAAAAAGAATGTATTTGCCCTTCCCACCTTATTCCCTTTTCAAGACTTGAGTAAAGATTTGAATGATTTTAAGTAATCCACTGAACCCACTGGATGTAGGACCATTTCCTTGAATGAATGTCACACTGTGATGGGCCACAGAGGGCCTTAGCCAGTATCTAATATACACTTAAGTACTGATTTACATGCAGTCATGCAACTATATATATATATATATATATATATATATATATGCAATCATGCTATAAAGGAAACGTTCAGGATGTTGTGAGGATGTACATCAGAAGAACTAGCCCTAGTCTGGGTAGTTAGGGGAGTCTTTGCTGAGGATATGACATGTAAATAAAGTTGGCCAGGCAAAGAGAGTGGGAAAAAGAAATGGTTCGAGCAAAGCAACAACGTGTGCAAAGGCCCTGAGACAGGATGGAGCTTATGCATCTAAAAAGCAGATCCAAGGGAAAAGTTGCCAGAGAAAAATTAGAAGGATAGGCCAGACCATGTAGGCCATATAGGATGTAAAGATTTTGGCTTGATTCTTACAGTAGGGAGAACCCACTGACAGTTCGTGTGAAGAGCAGTCACACAGTTCTGACACCTGATCGTTTATCAGCTCATAGCGTCTAGCGGCAGTACACTGTGCGCACACCCCTGCTTGGCTCAGGCTGGTCAGTCTAGCTGCATCAGCAAGGTCAGAAAATCTAGCACTGCCTTTTTTTTTTTTAATTTATTTTTATTGGAGTATGTTTGCTTTACGATGTTGTGCTAGTTTCTACTATACAGAAAATCAGTCATCTACATGTATACATATTTCTCCTCCCTTTTGGATTTCCTTCCCATTCAGGTCACCACAGCGCATTAAGTATTGATTACTGATTAGAGTTCCCTGTGCTATACAATAGGTTCTCATTTGTTATCTATTTTAGACACAGTATCAATAGTATATATATGTCAATCCCAATCTCCCAATTTCTCCCACCCCTCCATTTACCCCAGTATCCATACTTTGGTTCTCTATGTCTGTCTCTATCTCTGCTTTGCAAATCCAATCACCTATACCATTTTTCTAGTACTTCTTTAACTTAGAAGATTAGTATAATTTGCTGAGTTGATTCATTCAGTTTTTCATGCCATCCAGGAGCATACCATTGGTTCTTAAAATGCCCATTATCTTGAACTGGGATATAAACAAAATAAAACTCAAAACCAAGTCAGCCCAAAAGACATAATAAGAGAATTCAACAAACTTAAAGCAAATCACCTTCTTTTTTGAAAAGTTTGTTCTCTCTGATGTTCTGTTCTTTTCTCTCATTTTACCTCTAGAAGACTAAAAGAATAGTCTGAGCAAAGTTCATTGGGGAAATAGAATATATAACAAAAAGAACATAGCATCAGATTAACCAATGGTTAAAATGTAATCAACTTAAAGGAACATTTTTTTAGTAAGATCTAAATATTTAAGTGGAATTATCATCAAAAGAACCAAGAAGCCTCCGAGACTCCATATACAAAAAATATTTTTTCATTATTTCCCATTGGTTATTTCTAGACCACCATAGTGAAATACCTGGGTATTTCTCAGAACCTTTAATTATATGGGGTTTCCCTGATAGCTCAGTTGGTAAAGAATCCACCTACAATGCAGGAGACCCCAGTTCGATTCCTGGGTAGGGAAGATCTGCTGGAGAAGGGATAGGCTACCCACGCCAGTATTCTTGGACTTCCCTTGTGACTCAGCTGGTAAAGAATCCTCCTGCAATGCGCGAGACCTGGGTTTGATCCCTGGGTTGGGAAGATCACCTGGAGAAGGGAAAGGCTACCCAATCCAGTATTTTGGCCTGGAGAATTCCATGGACTGTTTAGCCTTTCCCTTCTCCAGGGGATCTTCCCAAACCAGGGATCGAACCCAGGTTTCCCACATTGCAGGCAGATTCTTTACCAGCTGAGCCACAAGGGAAAGCTTGATCCCAGCCAAATTCTCCCCAGCCCACCCATGGGCCACACCGCTGATGCACTAACTTGCCTGAGGCTCACTGTAGGCACCTCCTGGCTAGGGCAGGCAGGAGTGGGGAAAATTGGTTTCTTAGGGAAATAACAGCTACCCAGCTTCAGACTGACACGGGGAGTGCTTCCCAGTTCCCCGACCCCTTCCCTGTATTGTGCCTGCCCTCTTCTTTCTTTGTTTTCTACTCTTTTTTTCCTTCATTCTTTGGTAGAGGGTGGGCTCTACCCCCTCGTGTCCCTCCTCCTTATCCCTCCCTCTTCTGAGGGCTCCTCTGTGTCTCCAGCGCTCTCAGAGGCATCACTCAGGCATGCCCTGTTGAGCACATTATTTGATGTGGCACATCAGGGAACAGAGCTGCCATCTCACTGATCCATTGCTTCCCTCCCCAGAGCTGGTTCAGGCCATCCATCACTTCGATGAGCCAGTAGGCCAGGCACCCTTGTCAATTCAGCTATGAGGAATCCTTGTGTTTTTTGAGAGGCAAGGAGCACTTTCATGATCTTTGTCACAGGTGTCTTGGGAGCAGCTGGCAGGGAATAGCAAGGAGCCTATGACATGCCCAGTATCTCACGGTGGGTGCTAAGGAAGCAGGAACACTTGCTCAGTGTCTGCTGAGGCCTAGCCAGAGGAGCTGGACTGATTCTTTAAATTAGGGATTTAAGTTTGCTATAAAAAATAGTTTTTTACCATACAATGCTACGGAGAAGGCAATGGCAACCCACTCTAGTACTCTTGCCTGGAAAATCCCATGGATGGAGGAGCCTGGTAGGCTGCAGTCCATGGGGTCGCTAGGAGTTGGACACGACTGAGCAACTTCACTTTCACTTTTTACTTTTATGCATTTGAGAAGGAAAAGGCAACCCACTCCAGTGTTCTTGCCTGGAGAATTCCAGGGACAGGGGAGCCTGGTGGGCTGCTGTCTCTGGGGTCACACAGAGTTGGACACGACTGAAGCAACTTAGCAGCAGCAGCAGCAGCAGCATACAGTGCTAAGACCCTGGTGAGACCCACTGAGGATATCTGATACAACTCTTTCCTTGGTGACAGACTAAATTGGAAACTAGCTTATCTTTGGAGTCAGATGGACCTGGGTAGAAATCTCACCTCTGCCATTTTATAAATATATGTGATCTTGAGCAAGTCATTTGACCTCTCTGAGCCTCATTGTCTCATCCAAATCACCTGGAGTAATAAGGATTATATGGGATCATATACAAACCTCAGTTTAATCTTCTTAGATAGTCAATCTATGTTTCATAATTGTCTCCAGGAGGGCCATTATTTTCTAAAATGAATTTTGTAAAGTTACTAGGTACTGTATGGGGCTTCCCAGGTGGCTTGGTGGTAAAGAATCTACCTTTCAAGCAGAAGACACAGGGAAGATCCTCTGGAGGATCTTCCTGGAGAAGGGTTGGGAAGATCCCTTGGAGAAGGAAATGGCAATGCACTTAACTCTTGCCTGGGAAATCCTATGGACAGAGGAGCCTGGCAGGGTATAGCTCATGGGGTCACAAAGAGTCAGACATGACTTAGAGATTTCATCAACACAATCAAGGTAAGAAGATATCACATTCTCAATTGCAGTAGAAGGCTCAGGCTCCAGCTGCAATCTGTTGCACTAACAGGGATCTCGAATATGGGACCAGGTGTTGGCTCACAACCCCACTGGAGGGCACAGGCAGTGGTCACCTGAGAGGAAGGATGGACTGAGCCACAAGCAGAGGCCAAGGCTGGCAGTGGTGGCCAGAGATACATCAAAGTCTTTTCTCAGGAGATTCCCAACACTGTTTTGCCTTCCTTGAAATGAGGTGCCCAGAAGTTCCCTTACCTTTTCCATTCCCAAGAACAATTAATTGAGGTGATTACAATAATAGCCACTTGGAGCACCATGTGACAGGCCCTGTGCCTCGTGTGCTTTTTCTTATTAAAAACCTGTGACCCTGTGAGGTTGACGCGTGCATTTTGCAAATGGGACACTCTGGCTTAAGAAAGATTAACAACTTGCCCAAGGCTAAGAAGGAGTAAATGGTGGGGTCACAACGTGAACCTGCCTAGATCCTAGATTACAGCCTGTCACTGCCATTGAGGACACAGCATTTTCACCATTCATTTCTTAACTCTCTTTTTTAAAAATATATTTTTATTCTATCCAGTGCTATCTGTTTGAATCTTGTTATTTCCATTGTTTTCCATTAATCAAAAATTGCTTACAAAACCCTATTGTGTGATGTGGATAAACCTAGTCTGTCATACAGAGTGAAGTCTTCAGAAACAGAAAAATACTGTATAGTTAACAGGCAGACTGGTTCAAATTGGAAAAGGAGTACATCAAGGCTGTATACTGTCACTCTGCTTATTTAACTTACATGCAGAGTACATTCTGCAAAATGCCAAGCTGGACGAATCACTAGCTGGAATAAATATTGCCAGGAGAAATATCAACAGCCTCAGATATGCAGATGATACCACCCTCATGGAAAAAAGGGAAGAGGAACTAAAGAGCCTCTTGATGAAGGTGAAAGAGGAGAGTGAAAAAGCTGACTTAAAACTCAACATTCAAAAAACTAAGATCATGGTATCCAGTCCCGTCTCTTCATGGCAAATAGATGGGGAAACAATGGCAGACAGTATTTTCGTGGGCTCCAAAATCACTGTGGACAGTGCCTGTAGCCCTGAAATTAAAAGATGCTTGTTCCTTGGAACAAAAGCTATGACAAACTTAGGCAGGGTATTAAAACCAGAGACATTACTTTGTTAACAAATGTCCTTATAGTCATAGTTATGATTTTTCCAGTAGCTATGTACAGATGTGAGAGGTGGACCGAGAGCTGAAGAGTTTATGCTTTCGAAATGTGGTGCTAGAGAAGACTCCTGAGAGTCCCAAAGGAAACCAATCCTGAATATTCACTGGAAGGGCTGATGTGGAAGCTGAAACTCCAATATTTTAGTCACCTGATGTGAAGAGCTGACTCACTGGAAAAGACCCTGATGCTGGGGAAGATTGAAGGCAGAAGGAGAAGGGGATGACAGAGGATGAGATGGCTGGAGGGCATCACCTACTCAATGTACATGAGCTTGAGCAAACTCTGGGAGAAGGAGAGGGAAGCCTGGGTGCTGAGTTCTGAGGTCACAAAGAGTCAGACATGACAGCGTTGAAGAACAACACATATATATGGAATCTAGAAAAATGGTACTGATGAACTTATTTGTAGAGCAGGAATAGAGACGCAGATGCAGAGAATGGACAGAGCAGGGGAAGGAGAGGATGGGACATATTGAGACGGTACCACTGACATATATACACTAACGTGTGTAAAACAGATAGCTAGTGGGAAGTGGCTGCATAGCACAGGGAACTTAGCTCAGTGCCCTGCGATGACCTAGAGAGGTGGGATTGGTGGGACAGGTGGGAGGGAGGGGTATATGTACACATACAGCGGATACACAATATATCTGCTGATACAGCAGAAGCTAATACAGCAGTGTAAAGCAATTATACTTCAATTAAAAATAAAAATACACATATGTTTAAAAATTTAAAAACCCTACTATGTAACCATAACTCTACTTTTAGAAAAAATGCCATGGTAAGTAATATTTCCACCTGACTCCCTCATCCTAAAAAAAGTTATGTCCACATTCTCAGTCAGGCTGTTTTTCTACTGGCTGGGAATTTCTCCACAAGTAACGGTGGAAGGAAAATATGCTCGGCGCTCTGCCAACCCCCACCTCCCAAATGCAGATAAGTCCGGCAATACCGAACATACTTACCTTATAACCATTTGCTTGTTAGGGTCATAGAGAGACATGAAGAGCTCAGCATCTTCCCCAATTCTGCACACAAAGTTTCTCACGAAGACATAGAGGCTATGGGTAGGGGATGAGGAAATCCGGGAATACATTCCATAATCAGGCTGATCTTTTGACTGAGAGGTGGAAGGGAAAAGAGAGGAAAAGAGAAAATTAGCCCTGCACCACTTAGGACAATGGAAAGGTGGACCAGGATATTGAGAACTATGTAGGTTTTGAGCCTAAAGATTTCAACATTATGTTCAGGCCTTCCACCAAAAGCATCTTTTGTCTGAGTCAAGTCACTCTGACTGTCTTGATCTTGATCTTGGGGAATATTGCAAACAATCTAGCCTTCCTCATAAAATTTAGTGTCATAAAAAGCACAAACTATATAAAAGAAAAAAATGCTTAAACAGACTTTATCAAAACTAAATATTTTGCTCATTGAAAGATACATTTCTCCCAGGTAAGCACTGGGAGAAAATATATTTGCAAAACATACATCTGATAAAAAATTTGCATCTGGAATATACAAAGAATTCTTACAACTCAATGATAAGAAAACCAACCCAATGAAAATGGGCAAGGTATTTGAACAAACACTTCACAAAAAAAGATACAAATGGTAAAGGCCAGTAAGCACATGAAAATTACTAATCATTCAGGGACATTCGAAACAGCAATTAGGTACCCCTACACAACCACTAGACTGACTGAAGTTAAAAGACTGACAATATCAAGTGTTAAGAATGCAGAGAAGCTGGCACTCATGTGTTGCTGATGGGAACCCATGACTGTGCAGCCCTTTTGGGAAATACTATGGCAGTACCTTAAGAACTTAAACATACTCTTATCATACAGTCCAACAACTATCACCCAAAAAGAATAAAAACATTTGCCCACATGAAACTTTGTATGTAAATGTTCATAGCGTTATTAGTTATAATAGCCCTGAATTAGAAGCAACCCACATATTTAACAATTGATATATGATATATACCCTTGGTCAATGGTATAGCAACTGAGCAATGAAAAGGAAAAAACACTAATATGCACAACAACATTAACCTCAAAAACATCATGCTGAATAAAAGAAGTCAAACACCAAAACCATATGATTCCTTTCATATTAAATTCTAGAAAAGACAGTATAGTCATGAAGAGGGTGGCTCAAGACTTGGGGTTGGAGAGGGGGGTTGAACTGCAAAGAAACTCAAAGAAACTTTTAAGATGTTGGAACTATTCTATACCTTGATTGTGGTAGAGTTTGTCCAACACTATATATTAATAAGATTCACTAGATTGCAATTTTAAATGAATTAATTTTATTGTATGAAAATTACATCTCAGTAAAGTAAAAATAAAATTGCTTTCAAATAATGCACAGTGGTAATATACTTAAAAAAATATAAATCAGATGAGGTTACCCTTGTAAAGGTTATGTTTCCTTGGAATCTTCTGTTGGCTTCCTACCACAGTTGGAATAACATCTTCCTCGGTTGGAATGACATCTTATTCTTCCCCATGACTCTTAGGTCCTGTGAGAGCCAACTCCTGCTACCTGCCTCTCCAAAGTATTGCCTAAACTCTTTCACTGCTCTTTAGGCCCCATCCATACTGGCCTTTCTACTCCTTGAACATTCAGAACTCAGTCCTACCTCAGGGCCTTTGCACATGCCAACCTCCCCCACCACCACACTGAACATCTTATCCCCAAACTTTCCTAGGCCTGTTGCCTTCACATTATACAAGTGTCATCTCAGATGTCCCTCCTGGGAGAGGTTTTTCCTGATGGTACCTTTAAAAATAGCTCCTGATTCACTCTGTCTCACATAACCCTAATTGATTGCCTTTTAGAAATTCATCCCCATCTGGAATTATTTACTCAATTACTTTTTTATTACATTTCTTCTTTTTTCCTCTCTGGAATAGAAAATCCTGGCATTCAACCTCTCATGGGCTGAATCAAGATCCGAGTATAAACCACAATAAAATGCATGCTGTTACTGATCATCTCAGGTCATAGGGCAGATGTCCCTTTGGATAATATACAGTCTGGTTAATTAGATTATTTTAAGCTTATGGTGTGCTAAAACCTGCTTCCTTTGGCCAACAAAGTCTGTTTCACAAAGCTCACCATCTCTTCTTTAATACGCTCTGTGATTTTATCAGTCGCTTCTTCATGTGCGTGGAACAAGCTGATGACACTGGTATTATCAGGGTCCAAGATATTTCCATCTTCATCTCTGACAATCAGATCAAGCTCAAGGATTCTGAAAAGCAAGAATGTGAGACGAGGATAAATCAAGGGAGACGGAAGCCTACAGAACACTGGTGAGAAGTTTCTACCAGAAAGTTCACATGATCTCTGAGAGTCATAGGCTCCCTTAGAACAGCTCTACACAGATAGCTTTGCACACAGATGGGAGGCACAGTGATATAGATCAGCCTTTCTGGGAGGTATTGTAGCAGTGTGTATTAAAAAAAATGTAATGCATATTTCCTGTGATACTGAACCTAGAGAAACAACCACACTTGAACAAGGATGTGTGTGTATCAGCAAAGTATTAAAAAATACTAAAATTAACTTAGTTAACTAGTTAACACTAAAATGTCTGTCAAAAGAGAAAATGGCTAATCTGTAATGGAATTTGTAATGAAATTCCATGTAGTAGGGCTTTAAAAATATGACAGTTTTGATATGTTTCTTTCTTTATTTGGCTGACCCAGGTCTTAGCACACGGGATCTTTGGTTTTCACTTTGGTATATGGGATATTTGTTTTTATTTTTTAGTTCCAGCATTAGTTGCAACATGTGGGATCTAGTTCCCTGAGCAGGAATCGAATCTGGGATCCCTACCTCGGGAGTGTGGAGTCTTAGCCACTGGACCACCAGAGAAGTCCCTAGTTTTGATATATTTAATGATATATATTAGTGGGGGGGGGGAATCAATCTTAAAAAGATGCATACAGAGTGTTTTTAGTGAAAAAACAAAGCAAGGCAGGTATGTTACGTGGGTGCAAGTTCAGAAAGAAAGGTATGGACACGTGTACCAACACTACCAACATGTGTATCTGTGAGGAGAGGCAGGGCCCTGGGACGAGGAGGGGTGGAGGGGTCAAGGGAGAATTTTGCCTTATCTCTATGTGTTTAATGCTTATATAATAGAACATAATGCAGTATGATATACGATACATAATGCAGGGAAGGCATTCATGTACTTTTATTAATAGTATTTTGAAAATAATTGTTGGGGGTGGGAATCTCAGATATATCTTTGTTATCCATGGCTTGCTCTTTAACTCTGTAACTTCAGGGTCACAAGATTTTCCCTTGTTTGGTACTGATTTCTTTCAACTGCAGCTGCCATTCTGATTGGCATCAATGGTGCTAATAACAGCAAAATACTCACACAGCACTTGCAATAAGCTGTACATTAAATTGCTCACACATATTAAGGCCTTTAACTTTAATATTAAGGCCTCCCTATGAGGGAGGTACTATTAACACCTCCGTTTTACAGATGAAGAAAAAACTGAGTATAATTTCTTCATGTCACATAGCTAGTAAAAAGTACTGTGGCATACTTGTCTACACTCTTTATTTTCAGTGCAACCCCCTCCAAGTGCTCTTGCCTGGAGAATCCCAGGGACGGGGGAGCCTGGTGGGCTGTGTCTATGGGTTGCACAGAGTCGGACACAAGTGAAGCGACTTACCAGCAGCAGCATTAAATTTACTCATAAAAAATTCTAAAACGTACAACTTTTCCTTTTTAACAAAGTATAATAAAACATAAAAACCCAAAAACAGAACACTTGACACTTACAATTCAAAATCAAATTAGCAGAACATTAAATATTTACAAAACTGTATCTTTAAAATACATCCAATTTTGTAGAATTGACATAAAAGAATGGCTCAAAAATGCACCTTTATGGTATATGTTCTAGTTAACAGGCTCTTAGAAGCAGTACTGGGTTGGGGGATGGGCTTTATGTGTGCAGAGGTCCTAACTTAAAGCTGCCTTTGCACTTGATGTTGACACGGAGGCACTCCGTTGTCCATACGTAGAAAGGAGGGGGAGGTGGCTGATGGAGACTCTGAGAGCAACAGCAGTGGTCCTGCTTAGGAATCGCTGCTGCTGCTGCTGCTATGTCGCTTCAGTCGTGTCCGACTCTGTGCAGCCCCATAGACGGCAGCCCACCAGGCTCCGCCGTCCCTGGGATTCTCCAAGCAAGAACGCTGGAGTGGGTTGCCATCGAGTACCAGATTGGGAATGGCAGCATTTTCGCCTCTTATTTGAGAACTGGATTGAAAGGCACGTCTCTCCTCTCATCCAAATGCAAACAGGAGGGAGCCAAAGCTTACCCGTTTGCCCACATTCAGTAGGAAATTAACTTCCAACTAGATGTGACTCATAATAGTGCACAGCCGTGCTGCTGAACGGGCGATGCTAAAGGGGAATAAATGCATTTGACTGATGCTGAGCAGAGGCTCCCAAGACCTGGGAGAAGATGGACCATAGCTGACACATAATTCAATGCCAAGATCTCTATAGCTCCTTTTTCTTCAAAATTTATCAAAGTGGATTCAGCTCTAAAAATGTATGAATAAAACAAAATTCTCCCAGGTCCAGCTGTCTTGGGATCTGAAAGATTCATTTGAGGATTCCTCATTCCTTAGATACCAAAGAGCTTGTCCATTATCAGTTTCATCTGAAACCTGGAAGCTTTAGTCATCAAGGGGCAGGACTGGACCAGGGTCAGGAGAGGCTGCTTCCTGCTGGGACGTCAGACCATTCACTTTGGAGAACAGAGCATTTTGACAGTTTTTCCTTAGGAGGTAAGCCCCGTAGCTCTCTTCTGCTCCAGAAAGTGATCAAATGAACCCAGGACAGAAAAGGGTAGGGGAGGAAACCCTTACTGTGTGCGTTTTTCAAAAAACTAATATTATTTTAAGGTGAAGAAAAGAGAAATGGCTTTTTCTGTGGCTCCCCATCATTCTCTGGACAAATCTGAATTTTTTCTACCTGGCACTCAGACCCTGAGGTTCCAGCCACACTCATGCTCATCTCTCAGCTGCTCTAAGCTTCTCTCTCTCTCTCTCTCTGAACCCTTCACCTACTAATTCCTGCCAGTCTTGTTCGATGCAGAGCAGGTGTCACCCCTGCCCTGCCCCCTCCACCCTGTCACTTCTCTTCCTCTTCTCAGGAAATGCATGACTTCCTATGCAAGTGTCTGTTTACTTCCTCTTACTAACCGGCATGGTCCTCCAGGAGGCAGTCGAAGACAGAGGTTAAGTGCTAGAATTCTGGAGCCAAGTCACCTGGTTCAAATTCCAGTGCCTCCTGGTCAAAATGACCTAATTGACCTGTGAGTCTCCGTTTTCTCATCTAATAGACAGAAATAATAACAGCACCTGCCTCATAGAGGGGTCATAAGACTTGGCTGAGTTAAGGCATGAAAAGTACTCTAAATTGTACCTGGCAGATAGTAGGCACTCAGAAACTTACAATTCGTTCCCTTTGCTTGCCTTTTGTTGCTGCTACAGAGAGAGGCTGCATTTTGTAAATGCTGTGTCCTGAGTACCTATGAGATGTTCAACAGAAGTCTGATGGCTGAATGAAGGAACAGAATCTCTGAGGGCAGAAACAGGCTGATTCTGACCAGTCCTCCAAGATTCAGAGTCCTGCTCCCCTGACTCTCACAGCCTGAGCTGATGGTGCTCGTGCTATTCCTGACACTGGGACCAGAACTATGGCCTTTTGGCTTTCAGAAAGGTATCCATCCCATTTCAGAGCTCTTAGCCCCTGGGACACCAGACCTGCATTCATTTAAAGTGCCCAGATCTCTCTCTCTCTCTCTTCTGGCTGAAGTCGTCACGGAAGCGAAACAAAAAGCAGAGCCTCTCAGCTCAGGGCCTCGGCCTCTGAGGGTGTCTCTCACTTCCCCAAAGACAACTGACTGAAACAGAAAGCGCAGTGCTGGTCCAGGGATTCTGCAGAGGGAAGCTGATCAAGGGAGGACCCTGTCTCTCCCTTCACCACCATTCACCTGCTGAGTGCACATCCTGGGCCCAGCACATCAGCATGGATCTGCCTGAGAGGAGCTCTCAGCACAGCACTGAAGACCACTGAGGAGGTAGTTACTCTTCAGGGTACAAGGGCCCACAGAAGTGCCTAACCCAGCAGGGATGGGTGGGGGGGAAATCAAGGACAGCTTTCTGAGAGTGGTGACCATTTTCTCCCATCCTTGTCAGAAGCCCCCATGAGGAAACATCCAAAGGTCACAAATGCCATCGTTACAAAGCAGCAAAACGCGCTCCATTCCCACATCCCAGCTGTGACCATACTCAGCTAAAGATGACACTGTCCCAATGGCGGCAACAGCTGCAGAGCAACCCTTCCTGTCACTTTGGGATGGCGAACATGGTAAGCAGGTTTGGACTCGCTTGCCAGCTGCCAGCAGGGTAACCAGCAGAGGGACTGTGCTCCTGGGATGCGAAGCAGCTGTAAGTTGAACCCACTGACTGTCTTTGGATCATCTTCCTAGTGCATGTGACAAAGGTAAGGAAGTCTGACTGCTAGGAAGAAAACATTTTTTATTCCCACCGAATAGACTCTTTCTACTTCCTCCTCAGGCTCTATGTTCCAGTCTTCAGACCCACTTTGCAGTCTTCTGAACACACTATGTTCTCTCATGCACTCCCACACTCCCTTTATTTAAAGCCTACTTAATACTTCTTTATCTTTCAAAATTTAGGTCTGGTTACCTCCTTTAGGAAGCCTTCCTTGACTTCCTTCTCCAAATTGAATTAAGAAGACTCTTGCTGCCTAAGCCATAAAAGTTACCACAATACTTATCAATACTTTGCTTGTTGCTCACTCTCAACTGGACTGCCGTACTCTTAGTGTATGGGAACTTTTATTTCTGTGGCCTCAAAAAATCTAGCAGGAAATCAGGCCAAGTATAGGTGCTCAATGGGCTTCCCTGGTGGCTCAAATGGTAAAAAATGTGCCCACAAGGCAGGACACCCAGGTTTGATCCCTGGATCAGGAAGATCCCCTGGAGAAGTGAATGCAACCCACTTCATGTTCTTGCCTGGAGAATTCCATGGACAGAGGAGCCTGGTGGACTACAGTTCATGGGGTCACAAAGATTCGGATACTACTGAGCAACTAACACTTATAAGTGCTCAACACGTGTTTGTTTTTGAAGAACAGAAACTAAAGAAATAGGGAGGATGTCTGGAGAGCATTCACTTAACCAGGAGGGAGGGGAAGCCTTTACAATTCTCAAATGCTATCCAAGCAGTATAATGGTGAGGTCCAGAGGCTCTGCAGACAAACTGCCTGGGTCTAAATTCCGGTTCTGCCTTGAGAATTGATTTTGGACATGTTACTTAACTTCTTTAAGTGTCTCTCAGCTTCTTCATTTGAAAAAATGAGGATACTAAAACTGCCTGCCTCATAGAGTTGTTATAAGAATTAAATAAGACAATGAATGTGAAACCCTTAGTTTAAGACTGGTGCACAATAAGCTTGGATTGGGGGTTAGTTATACCCACTACCATTGTTAGTGCATTGACCTACATCAAAAAAATTGTAAGACCTTCTCCTCAACTTCACAGCATTCAGACTAACCAATTTCTGCTTCTTCCACTTTGAGGAAATGCTTTTGTAACTGTGCATTTGCGTTAGCCAATGGCATGTGCCTTAGATAATTTAGGACGGGGGAAGGGACATAAAGTCTTACATTGGGATTGAAGAGGGGGCAGTTGTAAATGCAGGAATAAAACGACAACTAAGCCAAAACGAACCAGCATGACTGTACTCCCCAGCTCCTTGGAAGTAGGTTAACTGAGTGTCCTAAATCTCTAGCCTGCTAATAACCACTGCATATGCAAGCATCTCTCCGCTTGTGTTTCCCCGGGTCCCACAGCGGTGATTACAAAGGCACACAAGCATGGGCCCCTTGGTAGCAGCTTCTCCCAAATAGAAAGTGGCAAATTCATCACTAAAAGTGAAACCTAGTTTCTCAGAGGGTGAGAGGGAAGAAGGCGTGTGGGGGTGGGGAAAAAAGCCTTTTTTTGGAGGAAAGAGAGGTTACTTGTTGCCATAGTCAATTTTGGATGTGACTTTCTGCTTCAGTTCCTTTAGCTCGTCCTTGGGCAAAGTTCCTGAGAGGAGCTGGGACCGCCACTCCATCAAGTCGTACATCATGGACTGCACCTGGAGAAAACGCTCCTTCTTGCTGGCCTAGGAGAAAAAACAGGAAACAATCCACAGTCACCTGTAATACAGGAGACCCAAGTTCAATCCTTGGGTCAGGAAGATTCCCCTGGTGAAGGGAATGGCTACTTACTCCAATATTCTTGCTTGGAGAATTCCATGGACAGAGGAGTCTGGTGGGCTACAGTCCATGAGATCGCAAAAAGCTGGACACAACATAACAACTAAACCATTGTCATATATATGTATGTGTATATATATATGTAAGAGTAGTACTTTCCTGAGTTTCATGAGTTGTTCTAGAACTCATGGAACCTGAGGCTAGGTTGGAGGGAGTGTCATGGGAGTCTCCGAATTTGCACCAAGTTGGACTCAGAGGTTAAAGCATCTGCCTGCAATGCAGGAGACGTGGGTTCGAACCTGGGTCGGGAAGATCCCCTGGGGAAGGAAATGGCAAATGACTCCAGTATTCTTGCCTGGAGAATCCCATAGAGGGAGGAGCCTGGTGGGCTGTAGTCCACGGGGTCGCAGAGTCGGACACGACTGAGCGACTTAACTTTGGACAGAAATGTAAACCACCTGAGGACCTGGCTCTTGCAGCTGGCATCTGAAGTGAGGGCGACGGCGAAGTCGCTCAGTTGCACAGAATCGAGCCCTCACACCTGGGTGGCCAGTGTCAGAACTAAAGTGAATGGTCTTATAGGGCATCCGGTTGGTGTAGGAGAGTTGGAGAATTGTTGGAATGAGACAGCATGTTGTAAAATTCCTTGTGTAAGTCATTTAAATTTACTGAAAAGGAAGACAATTTAGCTATTAAGTAAATACTTAATGTGCAGTATGCAGATATGACAAGAATCGTGGAAGTATAAGAATCACTTTAGTAGGGCAAAGGGCACGATGAACTTGCCATTCAAAGATTTCTAAAAGAAAATGTCAAGTTTCCATGGTGCATGTGTCAAAGGTGTGGTGGAGATAAATAATACATCACTTTAGCTTTAAATCTGCTGTTTGCCCCATAAACTTTACTAACAACTTTTGGGAAACCTATAGAAGGTAATTGAAAGTGCCCGTTACCATCCACTGTGAAAGAGCCATATAGGAGTCAACACTCATAACCATAAAGGATGAGCATACAAACAGCACAGAGCACCAGCGAGCGTACAGGACGCTGTGACAAATGTGCACGAAGCCTTGGCTGACACCGTGACTCTCAGCTTAATGGTTTTCTTAGCTATCCACTCTCATTAGGAGTTTTAGAAACATCAAAGGAGGATTTAAAATTAGATTTACTTCAATACAGGGAAAACCATGCAAAATACACTCTTAATTTTTCCAGGGTCAAGTTCTGTCATAGATCTGATGACAATAGTCACTAGTTAATTGATACATGAGAACAGTATTTTTCAAGGTGCTATCAGCAGACCACCAAATCAAAATCCCTAAGTTTATTAAAATGCAGAGCCCCACTGAAGGAAGCTTTACTTTCAATAGCACTCAAGGTGATACTTAAGCACATTCAAGGTTGATAACTTTTTCATTAGTTTTAAAAAAAAACCAGAAGGATCACCTCAGATGCCCCTTTACTGTGACTCTGCCACTCACTCACTGTGTGACTCTGAGAGTCACCTAACTTCTCTGGGCTTTGATGACCTCGTGCTCTGTGTTACACTCCGTCAAGGCTACATTCCAAATCTGAACCAGGCCAAAAACTGGAAGCAGCATCCATCCCAGGGTTGAGCAGGGTTTCGAGTCTCACCACGTAGAGCTGTTTCCAGATGCTGCCCCATTCCCAAAGCGTCGTTGTCACTTCTTGTGCCAGAGGAATTTCTGCAGGAATAATGTTCTCGATATTTCTATTTAAAGTGGGAGAGAAAACGGTGTGAAATTGAGACCCAGGTGCTAACAAGATAAAATGCTGGCAAATTTGCATTAAGCTGCAGCTGCTGAGAGGGGCCTTGCTGGCAGGAGACTAAACCACTTCTAATAGCCACACCAATTACATTATGCAAATGCAAGGGGCTTCCTTTTTCTCTGTCCTCCTGCATTGAGGTGGGCCCTTCAAGCTCATTATTCAGGATTAATCTACTTTAATTCAGTTCAAAGGCAGCTGCCAGTGAAAAGTTTGATTCTCCAAATGTACTAATACCCCCTCAGAATCAGATGCGAACATGAATCAGTTTGCACTGGAGACAAACATAGGCACGAAGAAGACAAAGCCTTCACATCTGCCAAGTCAGGTTTTCAAAGCAGACAGGATGCAGAAATCCACGAGCCACCTCAGAGTCAAGTCTGGGGAAAGAGGGCAAATACCTTTTTTTCTCCACTGTCACTTCTTTGATGTAGATAAAGGATTTTGGAAAAATGCCCTGTGGGGATGAGATAAGATAAGATGAGATTGGATGACTTGTCCCTATAGAAAAAACTGACCCCAGGTCTTCATGATTTTTCCAAAAGCTACTAACTGGTAAAAACCTCCAACTTCACAGGAATAATTCCAGTTCGACAGAACAAGTGGTGGGTGTTAAATTCACTCATTTAGGCCTAATTCCTCTCCCCTTCTTCAGCCGTTGTTCAGGATCCCACAATAGCCCCCTAGATTCCAAAGAATGCGCTAACCTCACTGCGATCACTCACACTATCAGATGGGCAAGGCAGGAGGGCTTGAGAGGTTCACTCTAAGGGAAGGGTCTCTGCCTTTCCCCTCTCCTGCCCAATTTTGGGAAAGCAGCCACCCTGTACTGTCAGAGAAGGTCAGGTCCTGAAGCAACAATGTCCCTGGTTAGCATGTGGGCTGCTTTGATTTGAGATCTCTTTCTTTCTGGATTTATTTGATTGTTCTCTAGAGAGCAGAGAGGGACCATGCCTTCCAATACAGCATGTCAGGGAGGAAGGAAGGAGCATCTATTATTTCCTTTCTCCATAAGCTTGGCTCAATCGACAAGAGAAGTTGAGCAATTACTTGGACATTCCTTCATCAGTTTAGCCAACGTGAACACCGGGGACACGAGGTAACTGCTAGGTACCGTGAGATGTCAGGAGATGAGCAAAGCACGTCCATCTCCCATGGAGACGGTGGTGTGGTGTGGGGCTAAGGCAGAGGAACTCCCTGAGGGCTGAGACTGGACCTGTCCCTCCTGAGTCATGTTGGAAACATAGGTGAGGAAAGGACGAATGCCCCAAGCCAGCTAAAGAAAGACTATAGAAGATAAATTTCAAATAAAAAACACATGATTCAATGGGACTGGAGAAATCATATATGGCTGGCATATTAGGAAAATTTTCAGGGAGAAGAGAGCTCTGGAAGTTGGCCTTAAAGAAGGAGTGAAGGGGGAATGGATCAAGCTACAGCAAAGAAAACACTGGACACAAGGAGAGAGGAGTGAAATCAGTCTGCAGACGCGCACCAGCGGGAAATAATCGCCCAGGGGACTGGCAGGGTCACGCACAGACACCAATACTGCCCCAAATAAAACCAAAATTGTCCTCACCTGTAACATTTTGTGCTTTACAAGGTATCCCCTATACCAGTCTGCAAAGAGAAAACAAAGAAACAGGTCTTTCATCTATTCTTACAAGTCCCTTGCTGGGGTTTATTGTTGTTGCTGTTTGTTTTTCACCAGCAAAGAAACTGCAAAGTGTTTTAGACCTCAGGTCTAGATCAAAGCCCTAGGATTCAACTCATTCTATTGAATGAGTTGCCAACATCTCCAAAAGTGACCAAAAATACAGGGATTTCACATAAAAATGCAAATTTAATCATTTAAAAAAAAAAAAAAACAGGAGGCCAGTGCTCCCCGATGGCTGCAGTTGGCTACTGGCGAGGGGCAGCTGGTCTTATCAGACAAAAGGAGGCATCTCCAACTCACCAGCCTCTACCCAGCCCCTCTCTTCTTTCCATCACCTGCGTGCATCCTTCCTGTGTCCATACACATGTTTTCAACCTCTGCCTTAGGAACACAGAAAGGCTGAGAATGTCTGAGGAGTTCGGCAAACATTCTGAAATAATGCCCACAGTTTTAACAGCAGCAAATTGTGTCTAACACGTGATCTGCAGAAGTTAGTCATTACAAAACAGATAGGTTCAGGGATGCGTGACAGGACAGGAGTTTTAAAAGATTCTTCCCTTTGAAGGAATATCAAGAATGATTCAATTAACAGAAATCCAAATTATATACACAGTCCTCAGACAGAATGAGCCTTGGAATAGCAAGTATTGATGACTATAATGAGTCTACTCGCCTTTGAAATGATTCAAGCACAGCCAAGTAGTGGCATTTGTTATCTCTGTAAATAAAAAGCGTCTGCCGGGAGGCTCATTAGCAAATCCTCATTACTGGGCTGACAGATTGCTGTCGAAATATGTTCTCAACAGACATAAGTGTGAGTTCCAAAACAAACATTTAAAATGCAAAGTCACCCCTCATAGTCATAAGCCAGCTAAAGAAAGTTCTAAAGCAACAGGGGCCCAAAGTGGTTCCTATTTTAGGAGACAAAAAGGTAGAGGAAGGAGAGAGAATGGAAGGAATGGACATTGGAGAGAAAGAATCTCAGGTTTGGAATGAAGTATCATTCTAAGTGGGCTTCCCCAGTGGCTCAGTGGTAAAGAATCCACCTGTAAAGCAGGAGACATGAGTTGGAACCCTAGATTGAGAAGATCTCCTAGAGAAGGGCATGACAACCCACTCCAATATTCTTGCCTAGAGAATTCCAGGGACAGAGGAGCCTGGCAGGCTACAGTCCATTGTGTTGCAAAGAGCTGGACATGACTGAAGCGACTGAGTGTGCACGCACATATGCACACACATACACACGTGCCACACACACACCATTCTAAGTATCCTTCATATATGAAGCCTTCTAATCTTCACAGCAACCCTATAAGGTGGGAAATGCAATGGTCCCATTATACATAAGAGTGGCCCACCTGAGGCACAGAGAAGTTAAGTAACTAGCCCAGTCACACAGCTAATAAGTAGCCATCACACTGTGCTTCTTGTCTAGTGGAGGAAGGAGCATGGTGGGGGCCTAATACTACCACCCTACCAACATCTGAATCCCCAAAACTACATCCCCACTAAGTACTTCCCGTGGTGGAACACTGTCTGCTTCATAAAGAACCAGATTCTAGTTTTACACTCTAATCATTTCCCCATAAGTACTGGTAATAATTAACTGTTAAAATTAGTGCTTATATTAATAGTGCTTGCTGTGTGCCAAGAATTCTGGTGAAGCTTTTTGTTTTGTTTTTTCACATTATAGATTGATTCTATAAAGTAGGTATTATTATTGCCTCAACTCTGCAAATGAAAATAGAGAGGCACAAAGAGATGAAGAACTTGCTCATGGTCATACAGCTAGTGAGTGATGCACCTAAATGATTTAAATCCAAGCATCCGACTCTGGAGATGACCTTCCATAGTACTACACTAGAACAGTCTCCTTTATTTGCAGTTTTTTCCCATTCAACCAACTTCTCTGTAGCATTACTATTGACTGCTGCTGCTGCTAAGTCGCTTCAGTCGTGTCCAACTCTATGTGACCCCATAGACGGCAGCCCACCAGGCTCCCCCATCCCTGGGATTCTCCAGGCAAGAACACTGGAGTGGGTTGCCATTTCCTTCTCCAATGCATGAAAGTGAAAAGTGAAAGTGAAGTCGCTCAGTCGTGTCTGACTCTTCACAACCCCATAGACTGCAGCCTACCAGGCTCCCCCGTCCATGGGATTTTCCAGGCAAGAGTACTGGAGTGGGGTGCCACTGCTTTCTCCGATTACTATTGACAGCGACCATGTATTGATCGCTAAATGCACACAAAGCTGTACACTACATGTTGTGCGTGTTTTCTCTCATTTAATTCTCATATCACACTGTGAGTTAAGCATGATTATTCCCATTCTGTAGTTGAAGAAACTGAGACTCAAATCAGTGGAGATGCTGGGCCAAATCACATGCCAGGGTTCAAGGGCAAGTCTGTGTGGCTCCAAAGCGGTTCCGCCATGTTGCCCCCCACGTGATGAGCACAAGCACAGATGGCGTTCTCTTAGACACACACAGTCGACGTTCTCCTGGCTGCAGTGGCTGCCGAGGCTACCAGACTCCCTGGGAAGACGGTCAAGGGACTGGCAGCTGCTCACATCGGCCTCTGCACAACCGGGCCACCCTCGGGGTCCCTGGACTTCTTATTCTAGCACCACCACCCTCCCTCACCCTTGATAACCAGTGACTTGCCATCCCTTGTAGGAATCCTGATTCTCAGAACTTCAACTCACTCCTGAGCAAGAAATTGATTGATGTTTACCCTCAGCATCCACATTCGGACTCCCAGATTTAAGTTAAAGAAACACTGACTGTGCTCTATTCTGTACATGGCACTGGCCTAGGTGCCTTCAGAAATAAATCCCCAGTGATCTTTGATGAAACGGGCTTACCACCATCTCCACTTGCTACATGAGGATGAAGCATCAGCTTCATCAGATCTGTTCTTAGGACTTTTTCTGAGAGTCCCAACTCTGCTGAATCAGTGACCTCTGTGACCTCTGATGTATGCTCCCGAATCTGGTCACCAGTCAGCTATATCTGGGAGAAGGCAGTGGCACCCCACCCCAGTACTCTTGCCTGGAAAATCCCATGGATGGAGGAGCCTGGTGGGCTGCAGTCCATGGGGTTGCTAAGAGTCAGACACGACTGAGCGACTTCACTTTCACTTTTCACTTTCATGCATTGGAGAAGGAAATGGCAACCCACTCCAGTGTTCTTGCCTGGAGAATCCCAGGGACAGGGGAGCCTGGTGGGCTGCCATCTATGGGGTCGCATAGAGTCGGAGATGACTGAAGCGACGTAGCAGCAGCAGCAGCAGCAGCAGCAGCTATATCTGGCTGTACTCCGAGACCTGACAGGACAGACAGCAATAGTTGACAGGCACAGCAAAATCCATGACGCCAGGCACTCTGATCAAAACCAGGCTCTGGGTAACAGAGCACTGCCCATATCCCAGGCCTTATCCCCTGGCTTAATGCACCTTCAGTTAAGTAACAGGGAAGGCTTTTTTGTCTAACCCTGTCCATGAGACAAGAACTTTTTAAAAATAGAAAACTCAGAAAGTACATACTGGGAAAGATGAGAAAAGGGAGCTTCGTTTTTTTTTTTTTTTTACCATTCTTATGGAAAATGATAAACTCCAACTGTCCTCCTTTCCCAAAGCCCAAATATCAAAATGAAATGTACCTAAATTCTCCAGTGACCCAGGAGTTGTGTGGGGAAGGGAAGAAGGAGGAGAGATTAAAAATATCCCAGCACATCAAAAAAGAATCCACATCCTATTTAATAGAAATCCAGTCCTCTCTCTGCCATCTGACGGCAACATGATCTTTGGTCATGTTACTTAAACTTCATTATTTTCACCTGTCAAATGAGGGAACTAACACCTACCACTCTATGTGGTACGTGTTAGTTGCAAAACTGTTTTTAAAACAGAATTATGAAGGTAAACACATCTGATAAAGGTACAGCATCTTAGACTGGAAGAAAACATACCAATTTCAGGAGGAGCACCGCCTGAGGAATGGACAAAAAGATAAGAATGCAACAGGGAGGGTAAGCAGGGGATCTCAATGATCTAAAATGTTTATTTCTTTAAAACATATATGAACTGAACACACAAAATGTTAACATTTCTTTATTTGCATAGTGAGTGTCTCAGTGTATTTCACTTTCCAGTTTGATTTAAATACCTACTAACGTTAAGAAGAATATAACAGAACCTACTATCCATCAGTGCTTAAGAGCATGAGCTCTGAAATGAAAGCCTGAATATGAATGAAGATCTGCAACTTCTTTTTTTTTTTGAAAGTATTTGCAAATTTTATATCTGATAAAAGGTTAATATCCAAAACATATAATACTATAAAACTCAGTAACAAAAACAAACAAACAGATTGATTAAACAATGGGCAGAAAATCTGAATAGACTTTTTTGTCAAAGAAGACCTACAGATGGCAAATACACGAAAAGAAGCCCAACATCACTAGTCATCAGGGAAATGCAAAACTACAATTATGTATCACCTCACCCTGTGAGAATGTCTATCTTCAAAAAGACAAGAAATGACAAATGTTGGTGAGGATGCAGAAAAAGGGAACCTGCATGAACTGTTGGTAAAAAGTAAACCGGTGCAGCCACCATGGAAAACAATATGTAGATTCCCCAAAAATTAAAAATGAAGCTACCATATAATCCAGCAATTCCACTTTGGGATATTTATCCAAAGAAAATAAAAACACTAATTTAAAAAGATATATGCACTCCCATATTCACTGCAGAATTATTCAAAATAGCCAAGATATAGAAACAACCTAAGTGTCCATCAGTGGATGAATCAGTAAGAAAATGCGATATATACACACATATAAAATATGGTACATGTATACATACATATACATACCATGAAATGTCATTAAGCAATATAGAGAATGAAATCTCATCATTTGGGAAAACATGCATGGACCACCAAGGCATTATGTTAGTGAAGCAAAGTCAGACAGTAAGAGACAAATACTACTCCCTCTTATATGTGCAATCTGAAAAAAAGAAGATACAAAAAATGGATTGGTGGTTGTCAGAGCTAGAATGTGGAGTGGGAGAAATGGAAGAACTGGCTTTTTTTATTATAAAAAAATTGATTTTAAAATGTAAACTATAGTACAAAATACTTTCATATATTTTAACTATTTAGAAACCAGTTAATGCTTTCATTGATCTCTTTTTTTTAAATTTTTTTAAAAAATTTTTTAAACTTTACAATATTGTATTAGTTTTGCCAAACATCGAAATGAATCCGCCACAGGTATACCCAACTTCTGAGTGATCTTTGACAGGTTAGTGCATTTCTCTAAGCCTCAGTTTTCTTATTTGTAAAATGTGAGCAATAATAGTGTTTGTCTCATAGGCGTAAATTAGATAAGAAATTCAGTTTGTACAGTGCCTTGCATATGGTGTTAAAAAATTAGTAAATGCCATTCTGTCTTTAAAAAATCCATAATCATCATCATCATCAATCAGAGAAACTTAGGCATATTTTCCGTTTTACTTCCAGAACCTACAGATTTTGAATATTGTTTGTTTGTTTTCAGTGACATTTCAACTTATTTCCATAACAACAAAGTAAATGACACATTCTTCAAATTCAACATAATGCAAGTTTATTGATGTTTTAGCCTTACCCACAATCAAAAGGGAAGAAAACTTATAAACTCCCCTCAATGGGACAGCCTTACTTCAGAAAACAGAGCCCCTTTTAACACCAACCTGTCTCTAGAGCAGACCCAAAGGAAGGACCATCTCCCTGCAAAGTGGCACTTTTGAAAATACCATCTTAAGTCCTTATAATGCCCCCTTTGTACCCTAAAAACAAAGGACCTGGATGGGTCAGGATCACTCTCAGTGGAGTTGTCTCAAGAGAAACTGCTGCATGGCTCTGGGCGCACCTCACTCTGTAGGTGGGAGATTCCCAACCCTTCACGCAGAGCTCTTTGCAGCTGAACCAAGGCCAAGCTGACACATGTGCCACCTTAGAAAGAAATATTTTTAAGTGAGAAGAGCAAATCTCAGAATAGTATGTACAGCGTAGTCCCATATTTTAAAAAACACTGACATAAGAGCCAGGTCTTACCTTAAGGAGGTTAAGCTATGTCAACTTCCTCCTCATCCATCCCCCTCGTTCCATTTTACTGGTAAGTGAAATTAAAAAGTTCCTTGGAAACCCTGTCTAGACACCCCATTATCTTCACCACTAAGACTGAGCTCCCGTGGCCTGGGCAAGTGTGTGGATCAGGAAATGGAAGGGAACCTTCCCTGGTGTTCTGGAAAAGAAGAGTCAGGTGGCAAATAACTGAGTACGAAGAAGACATTCCGTCTGAAGGGCTTATAAAGAGAGTCTAGGTGGCCCAGTGGTTGAGAACCTTCCTTCCAGGCAGAGTATGAGGGTTTGATCCCTGTTCGAGTAGCTGGGATCCCACACGCTATGGGGCAACTAAGCCCACACGCTGCGACCACCGAGCTGCGCACCACAACGATTCCTCAGGCTGCAACCAACACCCGAAATAGCCAAAAACTAATTAAGGTAATTAGTTTAATATTAAGTAATAAGCTATTTTTTAAAACAAGAGTCTCAGTAAGCTGGGCTACCCCCAAGGAACATCCCCCACCACAGTGTAAGCAATCAGGAGGTAGGGGGTGTTTTTCAGAGGTGGCCGTTGTTGCCTTCCAGGTGGGTGCATGGTATGGCTCTTACCCCAAAACCAAGTCCAAGCATAGGGGTGCCATCCAGAAGATTCATTCAGAGACAATGGGGGCATCTGGCTTCTTGTTCTCCAGCTACATGGCTATTCATGCAGAGGACTGGCTGACCTTTGGGTTTGTTTGTTCAAAAAGACAAAAAATTGCAAAGAGAGCACCCCAAATCCCTTCTGCCCTCAGCCTTGTTTAAGCTGGGGAAAGGGAAGGAGGAGAAGAAAATTAAACTGGACATGGTATTGGAGTCTTCTGAGATGTTGTTAAATATCAATAAAGATGTCAACCAAATATAACTGAAGGAAGTAATGGGAGAAAAATAACACTCTGTATTTATGTTTATTCCCCCATGAGGAGTTCTGACTGCTCAGTAAACACTTACATGTGTTTTCCACATCTGAGAGGAGGACGTAGAATGTTTATGCTGCCTCTGGGTAGAAAAGGCAGCCTGAAAGATGCAATGTGGACAAAGAAATAAGCATTAGGATGTCTAAGGCTCAGCAATGGGTGCCCTTCTGAAATGTTTGAGTTTTTAATCACAAAAAAATATTATCTAAAAGGAAATACTAAAAATGTTAGTGTTCTAGTGAAAGGAAATTCATTCATGCCTAAGGTTTCAGCTCAGATTTTGTTTCCTCCATTCATCTGACTGCATAAGTTCAGTACACAGGTGAAAAGGACATCAGAGGGCCAGCTTCTGGGTTCCTGGAGCCAAATTCCTAAGATACATATACACATGTCAATCTCAGTTTAATTCTGTATAATGAGGGTTGGAGGGAGAGATGGAATCCAACACAAAGCACCTAGAAGCCAAGCATGGGGCTAGACAGCTTCTCCACTTTTCTTATTTTATCCTCATAGCAAATCCAGGAGCAAGGTGATGATACTCCATTTTGCAGGTTGAGAAAACTGAGGTCTACCTCCATAAGATCACTCAGCTAGCAAATAAAAGAAGCAGAGAATAACTTTTTGATTCAAAAGTCCATGCTTTCTCTATGTTTGCATCTCTATGCCTGCCCTGCAAGTAGGTTCATCTGTACCATTTTTCTAGACACAGAGCGAGGAAGGAGAGCGTGGGGTGATCTGGAAGAGTGGCACTGACATGTACACCCTACTGTGTGTGAAACAGACCGCTAGTGGGAAGCTGCTGCACAGCACAGGGGGCTCAGCTCAGTGCCCTGTGATGACCGAGAAGAGTGGGACTGCAGCGGGTGGGAGGGAGGTTCAGGAGCGAAGGGACAGCTGTAAACCTATGGCCGATTCACTTTGTTACACAGCAGAAATTAACGCAACATTGTAAAACAACTGTACTTCAATTAAAAAAAATTAAAGTCCAAGGTGAAAAGACAGCCTTCAGAATGGGAGAAAATAATAGCAAATGAAGCAACTGACAAACAACTAATCTCAAAAATATACAAGCAACTCCTGCAGCTCAATTCCAGAAAAATAAACAACCCAATCAAAAAATGGGCCAAAGAACTAAATGGACATTTCTCCAAAGAAGACATACAGATGGCTAACAAACACAAGAAAAGATGCTCAACATCACTCATTATCAGAGAAATGCAAATCAAAACCACAATGAGGTTCCATTTCACGCCAGTCAGAATGGCTGCTATCCAAAAGTCTACAAGCAATAAATGCTGGAGAGGGTGTGGAGAAAAGGGAACCCTCTTACACTGTTGGTGGGAATGCAAACTAGTACAGCCACTATGGAGAACAGTGTGGAGATTCCTTAAAAAACTGGAAACAGAACTGCCATACGACCCAGCAATCCCACTGCTGGGCATACACACCAAGGAAACCAGAATTGAAAGAGACACGTGTACCCCAGTGTTCATCGCAGCACTGTTTATAATAGCCAGGACATGGAAGCAACCTAGATGTCCATCAGCAGATGAATGGATAAGAACGCTGAGGTACATATACACAATGGAGTATTACTCAGCCATTAGAAAGAATACATTTGAATCAGTTCTAATGAGATAGATGAAACTGGAGCCTATTATACAGAGTGAAGTAAGCCAGAAAGAAAAACACCAATACAGTATACTAATGCATATATATGGAATTTAGAAAGATGGTAACGACAACCCCATATTCGAGACAGCAAAAGAGACACAGATGTATAGAACGGTCTTTTGGACTCTGTGGGAGGGGGAGGGGGGAATGATTTGGGAGAATGGCATTAAAACATGTATAATATCATACAAGAAATGAATCGCCAGTCCAGGTTCGATGCAGGATACAGGACGCTTGGGGCTGGTGCATTGGGATGACCCAGAGGGATGGTATGGGGAGGGAGGTGGGAGGGGGGTTCAGGATGGGGAATACGTGTACACCCGTGGCAGATTCATGTTGATGTATGGCAAAACCAATACAATATTGTAAAGTAAAAAAAAAAAAAAATAATAATAATAATAATAAAAATTACATGACAAATAAAAAAAAATTAAAGTCCATACTTTTTCTACTTCTTTTCTTTTTTTGGAGGAGAAGGGAGATTTAAAAATTACTGAAATATACAAAATAAAAATATTCACATTTCTATCACCTAGAATGAATCATTGTGATATCTAGAGAAATACGCTTTGACTCTTCAAGATTATTTTTATTCTATTCCATTCCCCTCTAAACTTCTCAATTTTATTAGTTTTTTTTGTTGTGGGGGGGCAGTTACATTTTACAGTTTTCTAACAATGACATTCTTTTTGACAGTCATAAATAGTATTTCTTTTGATACTAATTTTGATTAATCAATTCACTTGGACTCAATGCTTGCCAGTATTTCCTCCTATTGCAGCTTTTCAATTCCTATATTTTAACATTTTGATTCCTCTCTCAATTGGCTGGATTTTATTTTTTGAGTAAGGTTTCTATAAGCGGGTTACATGGGCACACCCATATATTTTCTACTGAGTCATTTTGACTAATTTTTGACTAACACTGTGGTTTTCACTTTTTTTATATATATTTGCAGAGAGGAACAGTTTTCAATTGGAATCAAAAGCAGAACTCCCCATCTGCAAAAAAAGACAAGACCAGGCTTGATCTCCAAGCCCTTCGCCATCTAAGGCCCTCAGGGACTCATGGGATCCTATTAATTCCAGTTTGAAAACTCCTTATGGATATCAGTGCACTCATGCTAAATCCTAATCATTTTCATACCAATTCTCAGATATCTGGAATCAATCTAACAGACTTCCAAATACTGTATTTTCAAAGTATTCATGAACTGGCAATCATTTGCTAACTTAACATGCCCAGATCTTTCTAGAAAATTACTGTGGCTGCTTATTAAAAAGACACATTAAAATAAGGCTGATCAATCAAAGTTTTAATGAGAAACCAAAACTCAAAAGTTTAGGAGCAAGGAGATTAATCCCCAAAACAAAGGTGGGTTGAGTCAGAAAGTGCAGCCTTTTTGACCATCAAGCTCCAGGCCAGGCAAAAGTAAAGAAACGCTCTGATTATGTGCAAACTGTGTGATCAATTTACTGCCCTGAAGCACTTTCTCCAGGAAAACTACATGAACACAAGAGAAACACACTCATCTAAATTTCAAAATGTAGGATGTAGAAAACATTCTGAGGCTGTTTCACTTCTTGGAAGGCAGGCGATGGAGGAAAGGGAGCTCGTCTTGACAGGAGTGGAGAGAACAGCCCCTGACTCGCGATGTGATGCTGGGTGAGTCATTTCTCTTCCCTGAGCCTTGCTCCCTCACCTGCAAAGCTAAGGTCTCTGCCTGTTTCTCAGGATTAGCACTCAGTAGCACAAAAGTGACACTGAGAGGAGTCATTTTGCCTGCTGCCTTTACTTTTACTCCTTGCCCTTGGTAGATTAACTTAGAGTTTGCTCATCTGCCACTAAGCAGAAATGCATTTGTAAAACATAGGGTTGTGCTGTGGGAAAGGGGAAGGGTGTTTGTAATCAGATCTCCACCCATCTCCCCCAGTCCTACTCAATCTGCATGTAAAATGGAATCAGACTGGGAACTTTAGAGGCCTGAACACTGAAAAGTTCATAATATCTAAAATAACAATAGTACCAAAGAGTACATGCTAGGAAGGTGAACAAAATTCTCATTTCCCCCACAATGACTCCTGTAAAGTTGCTTTGACATATCAAACTCTTTCTCCCTCCAAAAAAAGTTCTGTTTGTTTGCTTATTTTGGTTTGTGTGTGTATGTGTGTGTGTGCACATGCACGTGTGCAAGAGTACATGCACCCCGACACAAATATGCAGGGTTACCTTGCTAATCGCGTACAGCTAATCTTGGGCTGAAGATGCTACCTGTCCTATGGGTTGCTATGAGGAGTAACTAGCCTAACATGTAATGGGAATAGTACAGTTCCACCTATGAGGTGAGAACCCACAGCTGGCCAGTTCTGTAGGCAGCCTCCTTTCCTCTGACCCTCTATTTCCACTTGAGGGGGCCTCGTTAACAGAAGCATACCTGCTTGGTGCCCACCCTTCACCCCCACCCCAGCATGGGACAGCCTAACCTAAGGGATTAGCTGGGAAACAGGGATGTAGCCCACTCTGCCCTTCCTTCTCTTTGCTCCACCTGGACACAGAAGGACACACGGTACACCCTCCACACAGCAGGATTATAGGCAGGCCCACGTGGTGCAGGGTCTGGGGAGATCCACCATGGTCCAGCTGAGCAGTGAGGACCAGGAGAGCCTGCCTGAATATAGCTATCATATTCGTAAGTTCATTCAACTCTCACACTCATGCCATGGTCCCTATGTCAATCTTATAGTGACACAGTTGATACATTGATTTCTAATGGTCTGCCTCATGAGTCCAAGGCCATTAACCTTAGTGCAAAGTTTACGAAGTACCCACTACCACCAATAACACCACCGTGATACTGTGGTTACAGCCCAACAGACACTTGGCTTCACGAGAGACAGTACCTCTGTGGGAAGAAAGAGATGCTACCTTGCCCAAGACAGGGCTCCCAGCTGGAAGAAGGGAGTGAACACTGCTCCCTGACCCAAACCAAGCAGCTGGGCACCATAGTCCTCCTGAATCAGGGTTATAATTTTCCAGACCTTTCAAAACCCTGATAATGCTCATTTCTTTATAATGGTGTTAAAACTAATAAAGAAGTGTATCCAGAAGGTGTCACAGTCCCCCAACAGCTCCATGGCGCAGCAAAAAGCACAACAAATGTCAAACCACACAGTCAGGACTTTGCTTCTCAGTATACATTCCTACAATAACAAAACACTATCTTTAGTAAATTTGAAAGACTAATATCAGCAAAATGTATTTAAACAGACCACGCAGAGTTGCAAGTTCCAACAGAAAACCGGAGCGGCTGGCTATGTCCTGGGGGTGTCCCAACACCTTTAGCCAAGCTCCTGGCTTCCCAGGATCACCTGGGCCAGTGACTCACCTCCACAGGTCTCCTGTATTCGTACCACATCGCCAATCTGCAGGGAGAGTTGGGAGGTCCCGCTCCCTTGGAAGTTGTATATGGCTGTGAAATGAAAGACAGGACCAGTGAGACCTCTGGATACCAAGAATCTCTGCGCCTTCCTTTCTTGACTTTATCTGATGCCCATGAAGACCTCATGGGCTGAACAAAACCAGCGTACAAACCACCTCTTGCCACAGGAGTGCAGGCCCAGTCTGGCTCCCAAAGGCCTCTGCTCATTAGTCAAACACAGCCCCTCCCTTGCTAGGCTCTGCGCCCCAGCCTGGTGATAGGAAGGGTGCTTATGTCATCTCCCGTGCTTGACTTTCCACGGTCCCATGCTCTGCCATCCCCTTGTTCCATTCTCACAGCAATCCTGTGAGGTGTAAACTGTGATCCCATTTTGCACATGAGGAAATGGAGGTGCTGAGAGGTTAAACAATTTGGCCAAAGTCATTAGGTTAAGAAGTGACAGGAAAATCAGTATCTAACATCTCTATTTTCAGCTGCTATCATGGGCTACTTGCTGCTCCTGTTACTCCACCCCTGGTGACAGCAGCCTAAAATACCAGTCTTTCCTCCACTCAAAGACCACCCAGTCTTCACTGTCTAAGAAAGCCGTATCTTTCTCCTACCCAGCTCTAGACAACCTGTGTTCCTCTATCTTAAAATGCCTGTTTCTTGGCCTTTCCCAAAGCAAATCTTTCAGGCAAGTCCTGTTTTATTCATGAGGCCCTCCTTGACTTCTCCAGGCCACACTAACCACCCACCCTCATCTCCTAATAGTTGGTAGGATTCTCATGAGTACTTAACATTTAAGAGTGTACTCTGATTTCCCATTTACACTGCCAGTTTCTGGGGAGCAGCAGTTGGCTATGAAAACACCCAGAGTCCCCCCTGTGCTATCAGAGGCCTCTGCTAATCCCCAGGAATGTGAGATTACACTCTATCATTACAGTGCCTAGCCCTTGCTCAGTGTAACTTAAGTGAGGATCAGGCCACAACCTTAACGTAGAGATGAAGCTTGTTCAAGGAATACCCAACTTGGGAGGTCTTCAGGAAGAGAACACAGTGATATTTGATTTGACACGTGAATCAACACACATGTGGTTTAATTTAAGGGAAGACCCTCAGGAGGATGGATGATTTGAACCTACAAGGTTGTCCTCATTCATACAGGCAGCAGGTATTCGGTAAGTGTCTACAGTATGCCAGTATGATCTTGCTCTTTTGGTGAAAACACAAATAAATATAAGGTTATAAAAAATGACACATGTGATGGAAGAGACAAATATGGCCACCTGATAGGTGACTTTCCAGGTGATACAGTTGGTAAAGAATCCACCTGCCAATGCAGGAGATGCAAGAATCACAGTTTCGATTCCTGGGTTGGGAAGATCCCCTGGAGTAGGAAATGGCAACCCACTCCAGTAGTCTTGTCTGGAAAATTCCAGGGGCAGAGAAGCCTGGTGGGCTACAGTCCATGGAACCATGGGTTGCAAAGAGTTGGACACGTCTGAGCACACACACACATGAGAGAGAATAATGGGGGGGCATCAACTTTTCCTGGGGTAGTTAGTGAAGGTTACTCCCTGAGCTGATTATAGATGGAGGAGTCAAACGAGTCAGCTATGGGGACAACGAGCGGAAGGGCATTTCAGGAAGAGGAAACGGTGTGTTCAAAGGCCCTGAGTGAGGAAGATACTTGGCACAGAGAGCATAAGGGAAACTGCCATGTGTGGAGTATGCTGAGAGAGGAGGGAGAGACGCAGACAGGCTGGAGAGGCAAGAATCGGGTCACACAGGACTTCCTGAGGAGTTTAGGCTTTATTCCAAGACAACAGGAAACTGAATAGATTTTACTCAGCTATTTGATAATAGATTTATTCAGATACAGTTTGTCCACTTAAAGTACGTACCTCAAAGATTTACTCACAAGTTGTGAAACCATCACTAAGATTAATTTTAGAACATTCTCAAAAGGTTCCACCAGCCACAAGCAGCCACTCATCTACTCTCTGTCTCTGTAGATTTGTCCATTCTAGACATTTCATATAATATATGGTCTTTTGCAACTGGCTTCTTCTGCTTAGCACAAGGTTTTAAAGATTCATCCATGTTATAGCAACTCTCATTACTTCATTTTTGCTGCTGAATAATACCCCATTGTATAGAGACATCTGAGGATGGAAGGCTGAAAGGGAGTGATGTAATCCCATAACACCGACTATCACTCTTGCTTCCATGTAGAGAGTGGATAGAGAGAGGCAGAGTGGACGTGAGGAAGCCCATGAACAGACCCTTGCTTTGTCTTTCTAATCCCAGAGGTCTCTGGACCAAGGAGAGACAATGCTGTTGAGTCATGTGACAAAACAGAAGACCGACTGAACTGAATGAGGAGAATCCTGAGTCCTCTTGGCAGTCTTACCACTGACTCAGTCCATTCCCTCTCCCTTTGGTCCTCAGTCTCTCCTTACCTGTCAACAAATTGCATTCAAAAACTACCTCTTAGAGCCAAATCAGCAAAATATGGTGAAGCAGGGAACTGCAAGAACAGGTGCTTGCAATGAAAAATCTGGCAAAAATGGTTAGAACCAACTTTATCAGAACTCTGAAAAACAGTCAGGAGTTTACAGCAACCAGGCAAATGCTTACTCAAGAAAAAGGCAGCTGAAACCTGGTAATGTCTTGTAGCAATTTAACTTATCCTTATCCCATTCTCTTTTCCCCATCTTTTGTTGTGGCAGTCTTGAAGATGGTATTCCATGTTCATGGTGTGGATTCCCAAGGCTGGAGGGAGCAGAGCAGACCTTGTCCCAAGAAATTGCAGTTGTTTGTTTTGATCTGTCTGTAGGCTTCCTGAAGGACTAAAGCCTTGAGTTTGCCTTTATTTCCCTGATTTGGGACTATCCTAAGGCGGAGATTCAAATGACACCACCCTTATGGCAGAAAGTGAAGAGGAACTAAAGAGCCTCTTGATGAAAGTGAAAGAGGAGAGTGAAAAAGTTGGCTTAAAGCTCAACATTCAGAAAACTAAGATCATGGCATCTGTTCCCATCACTTCATGGGAAATAGATGGGGAAACAGTGGAAACAGTGTCAGACTTTATTTTTTTGGGCTCCCAAATCACTTCAGATGGTGACTGCAGCCATGAAATTAAAAGACACTTACGCCTTGGAAGGAAAGTTATGACCAACCTAGATAGCATAGGCAGAGACATTACTTTACCAACAAAGGTCCGTCTAGTCAAGGCTATGGTTTTTCCTGTGGTCATGTATGGATGTGAGAGTTGGACTGTGAAGAAAGCTGAGCAGTGAAGAATTGATGCCTTTGAACTGTGGTGTTGGAGAAGACTCTAGAGAGTCCCTTGGACTGCAAGGAGATCCAACCAGTCCATTCTAAGGGAGATCAGCCCTGGGTGTTCATTGGAAGGAATGATGCTAAAGCTGAAACTCCAATAGTTTGGCCACCTCATGCGAAGAGTTGACTCATTGGAAAAGACCCTGATGCTGGGAGGGATTGAGGGCAGGAGGAGAAGGGGACGACAGAGGATGAGATGGCTGGATGGCATCACCGACTTGATGGACGTGAGTCTGAATGAACTCCGGGAGTTGGTGATGGACAGGGAGGCCTGGTGTGCTGGAATTCATGGGGTCGCAAAGAGTCGGACACGACTAAGTGACTGAACTGAACTGAAGGTGGAGATGCAGCCATGCAAAGGGGATTAATCAAAAACATTAATTCAAAAGAACTACCTGCTGCTGTACAGGGCAAAGAATATAAGCTGGGGCAAATGATAATCCTACCTCTAAGCCCTGGAGGAAAGGCTTAGAATTGAAATGCTTTGGAGAATAAGAGCTTTGAAGAGTACCATATATCACTAGGGATCTAGAAGACCATGTAGAGTTGGACACACGTTGAGAAAGGGTGTGAGAAAGGCCACATCTCAGCTCTGGTTGACTGTCAAGCTCCATGCAGGCAGGAAATGCAGGCTAAGGCAAAGTTGTAACTGGGCTGGCTAAGTGTTGAAGGTATGTCCAAACACCCACACACAGCTGCAAAGAGTAGATTGTTTTCTCTCAATTCTGGGCATTTAGAGACTTCCATGACCACATGCAACAAACAACATGGTCAACAAAATGCTTTAGAAAAGTCACTAATCAAAGCAACTGCTACAATCTGTATGAAGGAGTGACACCAAGCCCTGGCAAGGAGGGAGACTCTGACGTCCAAGCTAGCACATCATAATATTCAAGATATCCAGTTTTCAACACAAAATTTTGAGGATTGTAAGAAACAAGAAAGTATAGTCCATCACAGAGAAAAAAGGAAATTAATAGAAGCTGTCCTGAAGAAGGATAGACAATGGACTTAGGAGACAAAGACTTTCAATCAATTATTTTAAATATGCTCAAGTAGCTAAAGAAAACTGTGGACAAGGAACTAAAGGAAACCAGAAAAATAATGTCTCCAAAAATGGAGAATATTGTTAAAGAGAGACAAATTATAAAAAGGAATCAAATAAAATAAATCCTTTGCCCAAAATGAAACTTGAGAGGACTCTCGGGGGATTCAGAGTTCTCTTCTCCTGCATAAAGATGCCCTGTTTCTCCATTTGCCTCCACACTTGGCCTGACTTCGAGCCCTGCCCCCAGACAGGCTGCTGGCATTTGGACGCTACAGCTTGTTGATGCCCTAACTCTGCAGATTCCCCGCTTCCTGAACCCTCCAGGCCGAAGTCTGGCTGACGACACACCTGACGTGGGGCTGGGCAGGGCCACAAAGGTAAGAGGTTTCTAACAGAGGAAAACCATCCACGATGTGTTTACCTCTGGAGCACTAGTAAAGTAGGCCTGTCCATCAGATATTTGAAATTCAGAGCAAGGCTCTTATTTTGTTCCCAGACTGTAGCCTTCCCATCTTTCCTTAGGACTCTCTTCCTCCAACTCTGCCCAGCTCTGTCAGGTGAGAGGCTTAAGAAGGTATCTTGGACAGATCTTGAAACCTGATATTCAACGTGAAGGTCTGTATTCATCCCAAAGACTCACATTATAAGAAAATGAAAGTAACTGACATTGCCATTTAATTTATAAATGTATTTCTGCCTTTGCATGAGGACCTCTGTTCTCAAGGCTCCATTTGGGGAAAAGAAGACATTACTTGTCGACAAAGGAAGTGGCTTTGCATACCAATACCCAATTCTGTTAAGTTTTCTAAATGACTCACAGGAAACTTTGGACCAGAATGCCACCCCTTGCTAAAGTTGTATTGCTTATCTATGAATCTCACTTGAGTTGTTTCTGGCCAGTGTCAGAACAGGTCACCTACTTCACCACTCCCTGCAGGCCTAACCACTCTCAAGTTTTGAGTGAGTGATAGAAAAGGCAGAAAAACAGGAGGAACCTACAGGAATAAATAAGAAGTAAAGATCACTGCAATCATAGCCCTCCCCACTCTGGCCATGTCCCTCCATGAAAGATAAACAAGTGGTGAAAAGATTTCCATAGACACCTATCTCAGCTTCCCCTTTTTTATGAAGTTTCTGTGCCTAGGAGTATATTGGTACAACCCAACAAAGGGTTTGACCTTTCCCTGTATTAAAATACTATACTCAGCAGCTAAGGCAGCAGCTGGTTACTGACGAGCCTAATCAGACCAAACTACGTATGGCTGAGGATCAAAGGGGTATTTCAAGCGCTAGGGCCATCTGAGGCCATCGAACCCAATGAGGATGTTCATGTTGGAAATCCCAGATTGTCAAGCCAGGGGGAGCAGCTACTTTAAGACAGGTGGGACTTCCAACAACCCTGGAAATCAAATCCACTGATTGGCTACAGATTTAACTTAAATGTATTGAAATAGGCTGCTCATCAGGAGCCTAAATCAAGAGATTAAGGAAAAAGTAAGCATACACTGTTACAGCATGCAGCTCACATAGATGGAGAGAGAGGGGCCTCTGTGCTTCCTACAGCGTCAGGAGATAAGTACAACATTTCACTTGGATTTACAGATGAGGAAACTGAAGCAGAGAGAGAGTAAACAACTTATTCTTTCATCTCTAACTAGTAAGTTGCTGTTGTTTAGTCGCTAGATCATGTCCGACTCTTTCACAACCCCATCGACTGTAGCCCACCAGGCTCCTATGTCCATGGGATTTTCCAGGCAAGAATACTGGAATGAGTTGCCAGTTCCTTCTTTAGGGGAGTTTCCCGACCCAGGGATCAAACCTGTGTCTCCTGCATGGGCAGGCGAATTCTTTACCACTGAGTTACCAAGGAAGCCCAACTAGTAAGTTAGACAGAATTACCCAGAAATCTGGACTGTTTCCACTTCATATACAGCTTGGCCCCTCCCCTCACAATGGTGCTTACTTACATGTTACGTACCAAGCACATGGTATTTTTCAACAAACATTCACTCAATACCTACTGCATGCCAGAGACTGCTCTGGCTATTTGGGTTACAATGACACATAAGACAGACAAAATTCCTTATGTATGACTTGTATTAGCTCAGTTAACCTTCACAGTAACCCTTCAATGTACTACCCTCCATGTAACATATGAGAAACTGAAAAAAAGATTAAGGAACTTGCCCATGGCTACAAAACTAGAAAACGGAGTCAAACTCAGACTGGAATCTAAAGTCTTTCCTTTCCTGACTACCCCAGTGCCAATATCACAGTTTGTTGTGTGTGTATGAGTATATATGTCTATGTGTGTATATCTATAAACATAGATATACATATATATGTGTGTGTGTATGTGTATATATATACACATACACACACACACTAGACTTATTAATTTCCTGTCTTCTTCAACCTCAGCCAGGGTGGAGACTGAGACTGCCTGGTGGCCAGTGAATTCCCAGTGCTGAGAACAGCATCTGACTCACAATTGAAGTTCAATCAATATTTACTGAACTTTAATAAATACTTGTTGAACTGAAGGAATATACCCATGCAGGGCAGGTATGTCTCATCTCCTAAGTCTTTTCTTGCATTTCTTGACATTATTTAATGAGTTGCTGAGCCAGCTGGATTGCCAATTTTGATGGCAATTGACTGCCATTGACTGCCCTGTGACCCTTCAGGATGGATTTGTACCTCATCACGACCCTGCCACTTGCAGACAGGTTTGAAAACAAAAGCTTCAGCAAACACCAATTGTCAATAGAGTTTGTACAAGCAGCCGTGTAAGGGAACACAAACAGTATTGGTGAAAAAGAATGTAACTGCCTGCAGCTCATTTCTCTAGTCACTGATCTGGGCTTTGGAGGGTCTCCATTCCAGGAAGAAATAGAACCAGCCGACAAGTCCACTTTGGATTCAAAAGAAACACACACTTTTATTAAAATATACAGGTAGTTTGCCTGGAGTCTCTGGGCAAGGTGTTGGTAGCCTCAACACCAAGGCAACAACCTGACGTTGCATCAGGAGGGTGAATGTGATGACCCAGCAGAAGCTTCCAGCAGCAAGGCCAGAGCTCAAACCTGGTGCAAGTTGGCAGTGGGTGAGGCAGAAGAATCACAACCAGAGGGAATCAAGGAGAAGATGTCTTCCTCCGATCAGGAGAGGACAAGAATCACAACCTCTGAACACTTCTAGGTATCAGACTTCGATGACGACTTGACCCACAGTCACCCATTTAATCCTCTCACAATTCTCATGGTGGGTACAATTATTAGCATCTCTATTTTACAGATGAGGACACTGAGGTAGTGTAAGATGAAGTGAATAGCCCAGGGTGACCCAGATGGAAAGGAGATGAGCCAGGATTTCACCCCAGGCGGGCTGTCTTCAGAACACACAGCCTCAACCGTTACACCGCACTGCCTCTGGCTAAAGGATGTGTATTTGGTACCTACTCTCTGTCAGGTGCTTTAGGACCCCTACTGGATCCTCCTAAAACCTTACAGGTTGCCATTGGTGAGCCAAGGTGACATACTCAGCCAACAAGAGGAAAGTAAATTCCCAGGAGTTCTCTAAGCAGTGACTCTCAACTGGGGACAAATGTGGGGAAGGGAACACTTGTCAATGCTGGACACATGCTTGGCTGTCACAATCCTGGGGGTGAGGGAGGCAGGCATGGGGAGTGGGGGAGCTCCTAGCATCTAGCTGGTGGAGGTCAGGGACACTGCCAAATATCCCACAGTGCACAAGACAGCCCCATATCAAGAATGATCTGGCCCCAAATATCAATAGTGTCAAGGCTGATGAGTTCTGCAAAAACATCATGCTGGGATTCACTCTCTTTTTCCCAGTGCCCCCAGTATAGGTATATGCACACACACATGCTCACACTGTCTCACACTGTTCTGTGTTCACACACTCACATACTAGAGTTGGAAGAGAGGCTTTATGATGAAACCAAGGGCTGATTTCTCAGTCCTCAAGCTCCAGTGTGGGAGTGTGGTGCACTGCTGGGCTCTGCAGAAGGTTAGAGGGGGTGATAGAGGGTGAAGCCTGCTATCCTGGAGATTTTGGGAAATCTAGTTCAAGAGATAAAATGAACACACAGGAAATAAGAGGCTATCTTTTTTTTTTTTTTTATTAAAAAAAAAGGGGGGGGGGTGGCTAAACTGTGGAGATCCAACCAGTCCATCCTAAAGGAAATCAGTCCTGAATATTCATTTGAAGGACTGATGCTGAAGATGAAACTCCAATACTCTGGCCACCTGATGCTAAGAACTGACTCCTTAGAAAAGACCCTGATGCTGGGAAAGATTGAAAGCAGGAGGAGAAGGGGATGAGATGGCTGGATGGCATCACCGACTCAATGGACATGGGTTCAGCAAGCTCCAGAAGTTGGTGATGGACAGGGAGGCCTGGTGCGCTGCAGTCCATGGGGTCTCAAAGAGTGGGACACAACTGAGTGACTGAACTGAACTGAAGCTGTGGAGCATGACAGCCGTGGTCTCTCAGAAGAGACAGATCAAGAGAGGCCCATGAAGGAAGTGAGACTGGAGGGAGAGGAAAGGGCAAGGGGAGAGCAAGGGGGAGAACTGGGGTAAGAGCCCTGGGGAGGAAGGTGGGGAGGGAAGGCCCCAAGGGCAAGGAAAAAAGAAGGCAAATCAGCTTGACGGGTGCAGGGTTCAAGTGAGTCCTGAGGTGAGAACTGTGGGGCTTGGTGCAGGGATCCAGGTATTTAGAGGAGAGCTCAAGAACGCCTCAGTTGTGTGCTCTCTTACAGGACTCAGTCTCCGGACAGGAAAGGAGCTGGGGGTAAGGGCAGGAGGGTAAGCTTCATCTGAGCCTTATGAGGTTACTAGAAAGTGTAAAACCTTCAGCCTCTACTCCCTCTTCATCCCCCACCTTCTGCCCTCTCATTTGCTTACCATTCATCCAGTCAACAACTATTCTGCGCTAGGCATTGTGTGCTGGAGAAGAGCAAGAAGCACAGCACTGCTGCCATGGTGTTCACACTCTACGGAGGAGCCAGGCAATTCTACGCAAGGCCACAGTGAACCCTGACGGGGCGATGGCAGGAGCCACAGTGACCTGAAGCAAGGGGTGTCCCATCTCCAAACTGAGAGATGGGGCATTAGTACTAGTAACATTGTTTTTTGCTGCCTCAAGCAAAAAGGAGAGACTACTACTAGCTCATTACCTTGCTGAGAGAAGAGACTGATTTTCAGCTCTGCACTCCCATACTCAGCCCAGGACCATAACTTAGCATGGATTTATTGGACTTAAGCGATCTGAATAGACTATAAAAATAGTTTTCTTAATCTTGACCACTCCCAGATGTAAGAATTCACACTTTGGGCAGGGTGCCTTGGCTGTGTCTACTGTGCCTAGTTAGTGAGTACATTTTACCAGGGTCTATAGCTGGCTTCCATGAATGGGCCTCACTACTACTGCTACTGTTAAGTCACTTCAGTCGTGTCCGACTCTGTGCAACCCCATAGATGGCAGCCCACCAGGCTCCCCCATCCCTGGGATTCTCCAGGCAAGAACACTGGAGTGGGTTGCCATTTCCTTGAATGGGCCTTAATGAAACGGTAATGCAAAAGTGGACGTGTGCATGTTTTTGTAGGAAGAGGATTTAGAGCTTCCACTGGATTCCCAAGGGTCCCAAGTCACAGTATCAATGAGACTCTCTGATCTACCACGTTTGTGCTAGTACCAGATGGAATCTGGTTCCATCAAGAACCAGAGGGAATCGAGGTTGACCTCCAACAGAGCTCAGCCCTCAAACAATAAGCCGCCCAGGGCAGGAAATAATGCAGTCACATAAAACTAAAAGGCAAGGTGAAAAATGATTTCAGGATACCAGAAGAAATTTCTTCCAGGGATGAGGTGTAAGAAAACTGCTGGAAAGAGGTTGCATTTCAGTAAGAGTTTGAAGCTCTCTGCTCTTCAATTTCCTCATCTTTGAAATGAAGATAAAAGGACTCGTCTCTCAGCATGGCTGTGAGGGTTCAACATGACACCACAGCACTTCACAAATAGACCAGATTGAAAAAAGTTGAGGCAATGTTATTATTTATGGCAATATCGATGACAACTTAGACCAGGGGATTAACTAAGGAAGTCCTGTGTGCAATTCCATTCTTCCAGCTGCTCAGACCAAAAACGATAGTGTCACCCCTGATTACTCCCTTTCTCTCATACCTACATCCAATGCATGAGGAAAACCCCATGTGCTCGACCTACAATACACACACAGCCAAGCGCACCTCATCTCCTCCCCTGCTATATCCCCGGGTGCCCCCACACCATCTCTTGCCTAGATTATTATAGTAACTGCTGTGCTGGCCTCCATGCTCCCACATTTAATTCCTTTCTATCTACTAACCATAAAATGTCTACAATAATCCTTTTAAAATAAGACAGACAGTGGTTGCCAAGGGGGAGGGGTGGGACAGGGATAGGCTGGGAGTTTGGGGTTAGTAGACACAAACTGTTACATGTAGAATGGATAAACAACAAGGACCTACTGTACAGCATGGGGAGCTCAATTCAATACCCTGTGATAAATCATATTCATTGGAAGAACTAATGCTGAAGCAGAAGCTCCAATACTTTGGCCACCTGATGCTAAGAGCTAACTTATTGGAAAAGACCCTGATGCTGGGAAAGACTGATGCTGAAAAGAAGGCAGGAGGAGAAGGGGATGATAGAGGATGAGATGGTTGGATGGCAACACCGACTCAATGGACATGAGTTTGAGCAAGCTTCGGGAGATGGTGAAGGACAGGGAAGCCTGTGCTGCAGTCCATGGGATCGCAAAGAGTCAGACACAACTTAGCAACTGAACGACAAGTGTGTGTGTGTGTGTGTGTGTGTGTGTGTATAACTGAGTCACTTTGCTGTACAGCAGAAATTAACACAACATGTAAATCAACTATACTTCAATTAAAAATTAAATTTTAAAAAAGACAAAACATACTGCAATTCTTCTCAAATCCTTCAATGCCCTATCCCCTTCCATTTAGACTAAAAGCCAAAGTCTTATAACATGTGCCAGGCATTGCTCAATACAACCTCTGCTCAGAGCACTCATTTCTGACCACTCTGCCCCTGGCTTACTCTGCTCTATCCATACTGGCCTTCCACACATCAGCGAGGTTTCCTTGGCTGTTTATTCTACCTGGAACACTCTCTCCTGAGACAGCTCCCTTACTGCCACCACCAGGCAGGCGAGCAGCAAAATCCCGCTTCCCCGCCAAGTCATCCAGGTCTAGTCGGCACCAGGTTTGCACCTCGCTGCAGCCTAGCACACCAGTCACGGTCTCTGAAACCTGACATTGCCTGCACTTAATCCATCCCAACAGATGCCTGCTCAGCACGGGCTCTGTTCACACCCTGTGCTGGATGCTGAGGCACCTAAGCAAGTCACACTGCCCACCTAGGTCCTCTTCAGCATCCTGGTTTAGGCTTTGACCCAAGGAGTTCTGTTTTATCAGGGGCATTCTGAGTGCCCTGGGGCAATGTCTGGAGGGGGGTTTGGAAAGGTGCGGACACTGTCAGTCACACCCACCACCTGCACAGCACCTTTATTTTTTTATTATTATTTTTTTAAATTTTATTTTATTTTTAAACTTTACATAATTGTATTAGTTTTGCCAAATATCAAAATGAATCCGCCCCAGGTATACATGTGTTCCCCATCAAGGCCGAAGCTGACGGTGTCCTAGTGGGGTCAGAGGAGCAGGACATGGATGACTTTTTTCCAAGAGAACTAGAAACCAAGTGAGACTTCAGAGGCTGACAAATTCAGCCTGGCTGTTTTCTAACTCACATCAATTAAAGCAAGTGGAAAGAAAGGAGACAGTGCCTATTAAAGGGAACATTTGTGGTGCCTCCACAGCCTTCTGGAATTGGTTGGCAATAAGCATTAGCATTCCCCATTTGCAGAACATTTGCCACAGAACACAGACTGTAGCCCCCATGTGTAATTGGCCATTAAATTAAAGGCCTATAAACCTAAAAACAAAACACACACACAAAGAAGAAGTCCAAAGGTCCAGAAATTAGCAGAATATTATGGTGACTACATCACCTGTCTCAAAATTCAGCAGTAATATAAGAATGCTGAACTCAGGAGGAAGCAAAGCTTAGCAAACACATTCTGTCAAGGCTCATTCAAACACAAACATTATGGTGGGGGGCAAGATGGCCACTAACAAATGCAGTTCCCATAAACCTAGGGATTAGGACAATCTCCAAAAATGGACTCAAACAGTCAGCCCAGCAGGCACTCTTCAACAATCCCAAACTGCTGAAGCAATCAGAAAGGAGGAGGACCAGGCACCTAAGAATTGGTGGCAGGAAGGAATTAGATTTCCATCCATGTGTTTTTATTGCACCAGACTAACTTCTGGAGACAAATCGAAAGGTACAGTTTGCTTCCACAGCAAAAATAGGATTCCTTTAAGCATTTCCTTTACAATGTTTTCCCCCATTGCTCCTCAGGGGCCTTCTGAGACCATCCAGTTTAAGATTCCCTCCTTCCAATATTCTCATTCATGAGACAGGCTCTTTTCTTCAGAATAGCACATATCATAATTTACAGTGGTATACTTATTGATTTCCCCACAAGGTGCCTTTAGTCTTCCCACTAGACTATAAGCTCCAAAAGGGTAGCAAACATACTGGCCAAATTCTAGTAATTTCACTATCTAGCCATAGGAAATGCCCAATAAATATTTAAGAAATAAATCAAGTAGGAAGGAGTGAATGAGAGAACAAATTGATGGTCTCTGTTTCTGCTCTTTTACTATTAACTCTGGCAATAGGAGCAGTAATAGTGGTCCCTCTGTAGTGGAGATCTCCCCTGGTGTGTTTGGAATCCATGTTTGACTCACGCCTCCTATGCAAAGAATCTGTCCCCACTCACAACTCCTGCCAGCCCCATCCCATAGCCAGCGCATACTGGGACAGGCAGAGGCAGCATCTTGATCAGAGTGGGGCTCATTCTTAGCTTGGCAGTGACCTCTGACTTGGGGTGGCCTTTATGAAAAAGGTCAATCGATCCAACCAGACCTTCTCTCTCAAGACCGAACAAATAAACACAGAGAGGAGATTCAGAAGGTACCAGGACATGCTAGGTTGAGGTGGGCGGCCTGCTGGGGCCATCAGGCTGGGGCCATCTAGTGGTCTCAGAATATCAAAGTCAGGAAGGTGAGGAGAGAACAGAAAACTGAGCTCATAGGTTTAGAGTAGCTGGGAAGCCATAAGAAGACAGGCAGAATTTCCCAGGACTCCCCAGTCCAGCTCCTTCTGGAGGACTGCTGCTTATGTTTCCTGGGTTTGTTTGATTTCCCTTGATACTTAAAACACACTACTTTCCTCACACACACATACACACCGCACACCTATTAACTGAACACGTTTGAGTGAATTTTGTTCCTTCTAGTGAGAGTGTGTGCTGCAGGGACACAAGCACCCATTGCCCACTAGGCATCTGTCTGTTTCACTCTGGACCACCCCTGTCCAGGGAACAGCATCACCTGCATCCTAGCCCAGAGAGATCTTTCGAACTCATCTGTATTTCCCAATCAAGATGCAAAAGAGATCCCATCTCAACTCTGGAAGATCCTGCCGTGGTTTGAGTTACACCACTCCCCACCAAACCAATGATACTTTAGACTCTTAATCCCCAGCACCTCAGAATGAAACTTTACTCAGAGACACTCTTTTCAGAGGTAATACAGTTAAAATAGGTCATTAGGGTGGGCCCTCATCCTAACGGGACTTCTCTGGTGGCTCAGATGGTAAAGAATCTGCCTGCAGTGTGGGAGACCTGGGTTCGATCCATGGGTTGAGAAGATCCCCTGGAAAAGGAAATGGCAACCCACTCCAATATTCTTGCCTGGAGAATTCCATGGACAGAGGAGCCTGGCGGTCTATAGTCCATGGAGTTGCAAAGAGCTGGACACGACTGAGTGACTAACACTCACCCTAACCTAACTGGTGTTCTGATTAAAAGGGAAACGTTGGAAGGAGACACGCACACACAGGAAGAATGCCATATAGAGACAGACGCAGAGCCTGAGGTAAAAGGCATGGGGCACCAAAGACTGTTAGCGAACCACCTGAAGCTAGGCGAGAGACCTGGAACAGACTGTCCCTCATAGCTCTTTGAAGGAGCCAAGCAGTACTGCCCACCACCACATGTAGATAGGTATGCAACCGTAACTAGAGATGACCTGTGCAGAGAGGAGGCTTCTGAGCATAACTGAAGTACCCACACAGATCCACCCAGCAGGCCCAGCTTCAGGGTAAGCAAACCTTTTCTGCATTCACATTCCGAGAGCCCCCGCCCTGAAGCCTTCTTTTACGGCCCTAAACAGCACATTGCAGACCACAGGCCAACTGTAAGGAGCCACCTGCTGCCCTCACTAGAGCTCCAAATCCGTATGTTGAAGTCCCATATTTGGATCAGGTCTGTACAGATGCGATTAGGAAGCTGTTAGCATGGGGCCCTAATCCAACATGACTGGCATCCTTTGAAGAAGAAGACGGCTCACGCACGTGGTGAGCATGCACAGAGAGAGGACCGTGTGAGGACAAAGCAATGAGAGAGCAGTTGGCTGCCGGCCTAGGAGGCCTCAGGAGAAGCCAACCTCTCAGCACCTTGGACTTGGAATTCCAGCCTCCAGAACTGTGAGAAAATAATTTCTGTTGTTTAAGCCGCCCAGTCAGTACCTTTTTGTTATGGCTGCCTGAGAAAATGAATCTATCATCCCTAATACCCTCATTTCCCTCCTTGTTTAGGTACACTGGATTTTTAGCTGGGTGCATGACTGCTTACATTGAAGACTGCATTTCCAGGTTCCCTTGTGGCTAGGTTCAGTCATGTGATTAGGTTTTAGCCAATAGGATACAAGAGGAAGTGTCAAGTGGGCCTTCCAGCAAGTGGCCTTAATGCAAAGGGTCATGCCTTTCATGTTCCCTTCGGTCCTCTTGCTGCCTGGAAGATGGACCTGAGCTCAAGAAGCCAGTTTGGTGCAAAAGGCAGAAGCCTTGCCAAGGAAGCAGGGCAGGAAACAGGATGAGCTACTCTACCACTTCTTCAGGGACTATTTCTGGGCTTTCTATATGAGAGAGAAATAACCTTTTATTTTGGAGAGTTTCTGTCATCCATAGGAGTTTGCTACTCTTTTTCAGCTCCTCCTTTTCTGTCCCCTGTCCTCTCTTCCAAAGATAAAGCTGTCATCAATGACAAAAGTCTCAGGCAGAGAGGATTAAGACAGTACAGGCCTAACAGAAATGTTAATTATATGTGGAACTCATGCAGGATTAACCAGACAGTCAGTAGACAGGAAAATTGTCACCCACTGCTGTTCCATTCTGTGTCCAACCCCTGCCCCCCTCCAAGTGGTTAAATTATCTTCCTACAGGTGGCACACCTGCTCAGAACCTCCAATGCTCACACAAAGAAGCCCAAACTTATGAGCTTGGTACTCAAAGGCCTTCACAATCAGGCTGCAATCTACCTCTCCAACTTTTTGTTTTTTCACTACAATCATTCACTAAAATCAAAGAGGACTATTTATTGTTTGACCTAAATGCCAACACCTTCCAACCTCCTGCCTTTGTCTATACCATTTCTCCTTCCAGTTTCCCTCCTAATGTTGTACAGAGGGCCTGGTGTCTGAAGACAACTGAATCTAATGCCCAGCCCAAGTACTTCCAAGTTATGTGAATTCTGGAAGTCTTTGTCTATAAAATGAGAATAATAATCCACTGTCTCACATAGGTGTTTGGAAGCCAGACAAAGATATTGCATGAGAATGGGTCTTCTACTGTACTTACTGTTATAAGGCATGACTGTCCTGAACCTGGTGTAAGGGTGCATTACCCTGTGTCTCTCTTGGCTGAGCAACTATTAGCCCCTTGACCTCAGCTGCTAACTTTCATTGCCCAGTGTCATTACTAAGTGATTTTTCAGGTACTACCTCTATTCAATCCTCACAATAGTCTCAAGAGATCCATATTATGCCTACTATAGATGAGTAAACAGGGCCAGATTTGAACTCACAGCGCAAGCTTCTAATCTTACACAAAACTCCCCAAGGGCAGAGGCTATGTCTTTTCTTATGTTATAGCTACACTATCTCATCTGTGGCAAGTCTACCCAAGTGTCCTCTCTGGAACTCTAACAGATCACCCTTTAAAGCTCCATCAAGGAAGTACAAAGAACCTGGCCAGGGATCTACATGAGGCTCACTCTGGGTGCCCACCACACAGTGAGCTGAGAAAGCAGCCAAGAGGTTCTGGTATGAAGCTGCCTCCAGAAAAACCAGCTCCCCAAACAGACAGACACCAGCAGCCCTTGTCAGCTGGGCCAGAGGAAAGGGAAACCAAATGGGAAAGCAAAGCTCAGGAGCTCCTGTGTTGGACCGGCTGAGACTCCAGAGATGTTCTGACGACTCCCTAATCCTTACGTGGCTCTAGCTCTTCATCTTCCTTCAAGCCCCACACTCATTATCTCAGATGCTCTTCATAAAAGAATGCCTTGAAATAGAAATGTATTAATATCTAGACTTACAGTGAGGAAACTATAGCACAGACCTGTCTGCAAAAATGATGCTGTCAGAAGCAGAACTCGGACTCCTTACTCTCGGGCCCCTGTTCTTTCTGCAGGGTGACTCCAGTCCCCTGTCTCCTCATAACCCAAAGCCATAAAGCCTTGCTTTTTCATTCCATCTACCTGGAGTCTGCAGAGGAGGGCTGGAGAGTACCTTTCTTGCCTCTGCCATTCAACGGCAGAGATAAAAAGATCCTCTGATAAACAGATGCCTACCAAGTGCTCACTGGCCCTCTTAAAGGTCATATGTGCTCTGACCCCCACCCCAAATAGAATTTTCATAGGTAGGTGTGAACAACGTCAGATACTCCATCAGAAGAAGCCTCTGGCCCTAGAGCCTAACAGAGTTTCTAGTCTCTGAGCACACAGGTGAGGTTTCCTCTGCTAGGGAGGGTGAGACCCTACTCCATCCTGTAGGCCCCTCCCAGCCTGTGATCTCATGTACTGAATTGGGCTCCCATGCAGAGAATAAAGTCTAAAAACAAGCACTGATAAAATTTAATGAGGATCTGTACAACTCATTCTAGGCACTTTATGTGGGTTAATTCATCTAGTCCTTCGACAACCCTGAGCAGCAGGTGCTGTTATTGCTCCCATTACACAGACAAGGAAACTGAAGCCTGGAGAGAGTACATAAGTTGTCTAGCTCAGAAGGATGGGAAGCATTGGAAGCTGGAGTCCAAGAGCAGGAACCAGAGTCCATTCTCTTCACCCTGCAGCACAGTGCCCACCCGGCAGGAGCGCACTGCAGCCCTTCAGCCAGAGGGTGGGACTCTTCCACCACCCTCAGGCTCCCTAATTAAGTGCCCTGGTTCCCCTGGACCGCCAGTACCTGCCCCTTGTGTACCACCCAGGCACCTTCGCTCTTCTGTCCACCAGTCTCCCTCTACACTGGCTTCAGCACATATCTCATGTCCCTCCTCTGAACAGAAGCCCTCTATGGCTCCCCACTGCCTAAATGGAAAAAGTCTCAACTTCTTAGCATAGCATTCAGAGCCTTCCAAAATACGGCTGCAGCTTAACTTTGTGCACCCTTCCCTTCAATGCACCCTCCCCTCAAGGTGAAAGGAGCTACCACTTTTTTCCTCTGGATATGCTCTTGTTTTCCTGGATATTCCCTTCATGTCCAGCTTTCATCTCCTAGATTGCATTGGTCCCTCCACCTGTAAGGGTCTGCTCCATTTATCGGTCCCCATCTTCCCCTGAGAAGGGATTCAGCCTGATAACCCGAGCAAGAAGGGCCAGAGTTACAGAAGCTTTAAAGTTGAAAAGTTAGTGAATCTAGTTCAACGTAGGTGGAGAAATTGAGCCCCCTTCAGGGCATGGATTAGTATTTGTTCTCTGGCTGGGGACCATTCACCTTTAAACAGTCCACAGCGCCTGGAGCCTAGTAAATGAATGACTAACTGGTGAGCCCTCCAGGACAGTGCTTCTCCAGCAGAGGCCCTGGGATTCCCAGCATCTAATCATTCTCGGCCTTGGGTCCTCCAACATCTGACCTGTTCAGTTCTCATCTCTGAGGGCGGTATCTGGTGTCTGCCTATGTAGCAAGCCACAGAGAGGTTTTTAAATTCACACTTATCTGAAAACCACTTTGAATCTATGGGGATTGCACCACGGGTGCCATTTAGTAGAAAGAGTCCTAGTACCTGAAGCTTCCCTTCCCCCAGTCACCACTTCCGCCCCTGAGCTTGAGGCAGAGGCCTCTGGGAGCTTAGATGGCTGAAGCTGATGAGGCGGCTTCTTGGATGTCCCCGTATAACCTGGTGCGAGACTTTCTCCCCCAGAGACTGTCTGGGGCTGAGTGGAGGGTCTTGCCCTCCAGCCCTACACCCCAAGGATGCTCTGCCAAACAAAGGGGTCATCTGACCCAGGAGGAACAGGCAGGGGAAGCAGGCAGATGGGTGTCGCTTAGGGCAAGGGTGGCGGGAGGGATGTGGGGTCAGGCAAGGCCCAGCCAAGAGAGAGAACGATGCTCGATGCTCCCTCTAAGAGGCCAAGTCTCCAGAAAGGGTGAGGGAATCCCTGTAATGCTAGGAGCCTGACACAGAGGCAGGTGGCTCTGAGCTCTGCTGGAACCCATCTAGGAAATGCATAGGCACTTGGAGAAAGAGGGCAGCCCTGTGGCGGTGGGCAGCCAGGAGATGGAGTGGGCTGGGTGTGGCCTGCTGGGTCAGGTGCCCACCTTCCTTTCCCCCTGCCTCCCTTTTCCTATCCTGCTGGCCACACATCAGCAGAGGGAGCCCTCCGAGCTTGAGTGAGCGCTCGTGGCCTGTGTCCACACCGCTGGCTCCCCAGCACCTTCCTGGGCGGCTCTCTGGCCACCTGCCCTTCTCCTGCCGAGATCCCGAGGCCCAATCTTACCCACTCCATGTCGCTCCTTGTCAGTTTTGCGCCAGGGGGCCATGGCTCGGCCGGGACCTGCAGGCACCTCCTGTCGTCCTCTGGGGAAGCAGCCAGGGGTGGCTGGGCGCGCTGCTGGGCCCCACTTCCTTCCTCTTTTCAAACTCCCTCTCGGCCCGCCCTCCCCTCCTCAGGGCGCCAGCTCCTCCTCCCCCATCCCTTTGGGCAGGGGCACAGTAGAAGCTTAGTGGCTAGAAGTCCAGAAGTCCTCCACAAAGCCTAGGGGCCACACCCCACTTGCCTCCTCCCCAGGCAATCGAGCAGTGGCCGAGCAGGTACCTGGGGTCACTCAGGCCATCACCACAAGCACAGGAAGTTCCCCGTAACTGAGCCTAGTGATTAAACCCAGCTCCCTCCCACTTTCCCAGGTGGCTCCAGTGGTAAACAACCTGAGTGCAATTGTGTGGTAGTTTGAGCATTCTTTGGCATTGCCTTTATTTGGGATTGGAATGAAAACTGACCTTTCCCAGTCCTGTGGCCACTGCTGAGTTTTCCAAACTTGCTGGCATATTGAATGCAGCACTTTCACAGCATCATCTTTTAGGATCTGAAATAGCTCAACTGGAATTCCATCACCTCCACTAGCTTTGCTCGTAGTGATGCTTCTTAAGGCCCACTTGACTTCACATTCCAGCATGTCTGGCTCTAGGTGAGTGATCATACCATTGTGGTTTTCTGGGTCATGAAGATATTTTTTTGTATAGTTCTTCTGTGTATTCTTGCCACCTCTTCTTAATATCTTCTACTTCTGTTAGGTCCATACCATTTCTGTCCTTTATTGTGCCCATCTTTGCATGAATGTTCCTTTGGTACCTATAATTTTCTTGAAGAGACCTCTAGCCTTCCCCATTCTTTTGTTTTCCTCCATTTCTTTGCATTGATCGCTGAGGAAGGCTTTCTTATCTCGTCTTGCTATTCTTTGGAACTCTGCATTCAAATGGGTATATATCTTTCCTTTTCTCCTTTGCCTTTCACTTCTCTTCTATTCACAGCTATCTGTAAGGCTTCCTCAGACAACCATTTTGCCTTTTTGCATTTCTTTTTCTTGAGGATGGTCTTGATCCCTGTCTCCTGTACAAGGTCATGAACCTCCATCCATAGTTCTTCAGGCACTCTGTCTATCAGATCTAATCCCTTGAATCTATTTGTCACTTCCTTTATCCTTTTGGTGCCATGACCCATTAGGAGATCTGATAAAAGCTCAGGAAACTCACCTCTGAAAATATACAAGCACAGAACTTATCAACAATGCCAGGAGGTCCAGGGTGTTCTAACAGCCAGCAACAGTGGGCCCTGGGAAGTGAGTCCTAGACTTAGACTAATGGAGACACTTCTCAGAAATACTAGAATAGATTCTATCAAGAAGCAAAAATCTCTCTTTGATCCACAGTGATAAGACTGAATTAAAGTCTTCCTGAATTTCCTTTCTTTATTCATAACTCTCAGTACCCCTTTCTGCCTTGCACTAGAGAGTCAATAAGACAGATTAGGCAATATCACAGCTGACAGACAGCTATGGCAAACTATTAATTTCATTTTATCTAAAGTTATTTCCTTTTCAGTTTTCTAGCAGCACAAATTGGGTAGTATTTTTTATAGAGAGCAGTGAGTCAGTCAGGATTCCACCAGGGAAACAGAATCAGTAGGATGTATATGTGTCTTGATTGAATGATTGATTGCAAGGAATTGGCTTGTGTGAGTGTGGAGCTGGCGAGGTAAGCCTGAAATTCAGAGGACCGACCTCCAAGAAGTGCCAGCTGAAACTCTTAGGTAGGAGCTGTAGTTGCTATCCAGGGAGAATTTCTTCTTCATTCAAGGAAAGTGTAGTCAAGGACTTTGAACTGATTCATTCCCGCCTACTCAGATTGTTGAGGATAATCTTCTTCACTTAAAATCAACTGGTTGTAGATGTTAATTACATCCACAAAATACTTCCACAACACCTGGATTGATGTTTGGTTGAATGATTAGGGTCTATAGTTTCATCAAGTTGATTCATAAAACTAGCCATAATAGTAGTATTACAAATTGGACTCAACATCAGAAATTGGCAAACTTTTGGTATAAAAAATCAGATAGTAAATATTGCAGTCATTTCAGGCCAAGATGCAAAATCAAGGATATTATGTAGAGACTTCCCCAACAAGAGAGAAAAAATCTTCCACAATTTAAAAATGCAAAATCTGACATTAGTAATTGAGTCCATTCTTTTGTGACACAGGTCTAGTAATGAGAAAAATAAATTTGTGGGTTAGATCACATTTCACTCCATTAGAGTTCAAAGCTAGTGATGGACTGCAACTCTTCATCTGCTAATGGTGATCTATAATGATTTTTTACATTTCATCATTGAAAATGCTTCCCACAGGTGGTATGTAGTAAAGAATTAATTTTGCCCCAAATGTGGTCTGATATTTGTCCTCAGGTACTGGGAAGTGATCTCTTGAAATGTCATGGTTAGCCAGGGGAACTGGGGTTACATGGGGCAATTTAAAAATATGACTTAGGGTCTAAATTGACCATTTCAGGAAGACCAACAATGTGATATGTAAGCGGGGCTTTGGGCCACATGGTGTCAGTTGCTCTGCAGGCTGAGATCAACCACAGGGGCAATCATGGGGAAAAGTCTTACCTACATGGTAGAGCCCCAAGAAAATCTCTGGACACCAAGGTTTGGATGAGCTTTGCTCATTGGCAATATTCTACACATATTGTCACACGTTGATGCAGTGAAAGTAAAGCATCCTGACTCCATGTGGAAGGGCAACAAAAATGTCTGATACTTCCCTGGACTCTGCTCTATGTATATCTCGCCTTGGCTGAATTAACTCTTCATCCTTTACCAACAACAAATGGTAACTGAACGTAACAATTTCAGGGAGTTCTGCAAGTCCTGTTAGTGAATTATTGACCCTGAAGGTAGTTTTGGGAACTCTTCCAAACTTGCAATTGGTGTCAGAAGTGAGGATGGTCTTGTATGAATTGGGTGGTCTGGTATGAATATAGCTGGCTAACTCTCGAAGTTGGCTGGAACTCTCAAAGCAAAGTACTGCCAAACACTGATATCAATCCCTGTACATAATCTTTTATTAAGCATTTTTATTGCTCAGAAGGCATTTATAAAATTCTATTAAATATTCTCTTGATGTCTGCCTTTTAGCACACCATTTATCATATTGCTAGATATGGAACTGCTGAATGGAAACCCTTCAATTGCACAGTTAAATGAATTTGAGATTTAAAAATTACTTTTACACTTGTATTAAGGTCTGAAAACATTGCTAGAACTGTACTTTGAGACTGGAAAATATGTTCATTAAAATTTTTGAAGGAATGGTGATCTCACTTTCTGTTTTTGACATCACAGCAAGTTTTATATACTGCTTCACGTTTCTTGTGATTTAAATATTGTCATCAAAATGATTTTATCACAAGGTGATGCATATAATCATTGTTTTGCTCTGTCATTTTGGTTGAATCCATTAAGAAACATTATGAAGTCTGCAGCAAAAGCTAATTTTGCAAGTCATCCAATGTTCAGTAATAGTGGTAGAGGGCTGTTCTTAAGAAAAATTTCAATCGCCATCCTGAGCTCAAAAACTCACAGACTTATTACTGTTAAGCCATCAAACTGCTATGTAGGTTATAGGACAAGTAAGAATGTTCATCTTCTATTTTTGACAAAAGTTCACAAAACAGACAATAATTAACTCCAGAAGTGATAATGATCACGTTTGTCACAATTTGTTCAATAATGCACAATATTCAAATATTTTCCACCAAGTACCTTCTGATGAATATTATAATCAATTAGTAAAGGTTTTAAACACTTCATGTTTTCATAAGCTTCGTAAATTTGTCCAAAAAGCCTTTTCCTATTCATTAACAGCTATAAATACATCTTCAGTTCAGTTCAGTCGCTCAGTCATGTGCGACTCTTCTCGACCCCATGCATCGCAGCACGCCAGGCCTCCCTGTCCATCACCAACTCCTGGAGTTCACTCAGACTCACATCCATCGAGTCAGTAATGCCATCCAGCCATCTCATCCTCTGTCGTCCCCTTCTCTTCCTGCCCCCAATCCCTCCCAGCATCAGAGTCTTTCCCAACTCTTCGCATGAGGTGGCCAAAGTACTGGAGTTTCAGCTTTAGCATCATTCCTTCCAAAGAAATCCCAGGGCTGATCTCCTTCAGAATGGACTGGCTGGATCTCCTTGCAGTCCAAGGGACTCGCAAGAGTCTTCTCCAACACCACAGTTCAAAAGCATCAATTCTTCGGGGCTCAGCCTTCTTCACAGTTCAACTCTCACATCCATACATGACCACAGGAAAAACCATAGCCTTGACTAGACAGACCTTTGTTGGCAAAGTAATGTCTCTGCTTTTGAATATGCTATCTAGGTTTGGAACACATCTTAGCAGATTCTATTTCAGGCGGCATTTAGTGTTTCCTCCTTTTTATTGAAAATATTTTTGACCACAATTTTTCCACACAGATTATTCATAGAAGCTTACTCTTCATTCACTTCAACCTCAACATGAGGACTTGACAAATAAACAAGTGTGAAGTATTGGTCAACTTATCAAGAGCCAAGGAAAACTGTTAGAGATCATTTGCCATGGTTTGAAACTGATTATTGATATTGCTCCCAAAGTTATCAACTCTTCAAACAGCTGTCACCAAAAGGCTAATAGCCTTAAACTATTTATTTTCTCTAGACACATTTCATCTGTTACCACAACCAAAACTAATTTAATCAACTCACCATCAATAAATGTCTTTCCTTGTGTGGTTAATAAATGAGTCACCTGGACACTTACATTGGTTACAGTCTCATTTTCATTCTTCATTTTGAATGGAGAAATTGTGCTATTATGAGATATTCTGGTTTAAATTTTCTAATTTTTCTGGCTACTCCTTTTTTGCAGCTGGGAATGTTGTGATGAGGGCTTACTCTGTTATGCCATATTCTTTTAGCACAGTTGTAGTGTCACTATACAGCAAAGACAATGCCTTCCTGTCCAATTCTTTAACAAAATAATCCACAATCCACTGTGACTTAAAAGCATGATATTTGGATCCCACTCTTCTCTTCTTTTTTTGGTTCAGTTTGGTTGGTTTTGACATGACGGTTACTGTGCTGGTAAATAAAATACAACAGTGGTTTCTGTAAAGTGATACGCTTGGCACTTGAAACAGTGGCATGATAACCACATCCCTGAGGTCAGCAGGTTGCTGAACAGCACTGCAAGGCAATGAGAGCACCATCCATAGACAAGCTTTGTTGCAAGGCCACAACTCTGACATTGTAGTGTGAAAGCCTCTACATATGTGTGTAAATGAATGAGCATGGCTATATTCCAGTAAAACTTTATTCATTTTTGGACAATAGAATTTGCATTTCATATAATTTTCACATGTCATGAAATGTTTTTCTTCTTTTGAATTCTTTTCAATCTTTTAAAAATGTAAAACTATTCTTAGTTCATAGTTCATACAAAAACAGGTGGTGAATCAAATTTGGTCAATGAACCAAATTTTTTGTCTGTCATCCCTTGGAGGAATCTAAAAGATACTTGCTTTTTCATCTTAGATTTCTGATATACATGCAGACAAGTTCATAACAACAGTGTGATAAGGTACTTGATGGGGGAACAAAGGTAGGTGGTAATTCCAGAAGGTAAATAAGGTTGAGATTTGAGGAATATTAAAAATTTCTCCTCCATTTAGTTTGTGACATGGGAATCTAGATTTTTAAAATAATGTTAAAATAACAAAAATCTTCAACATATTAAAAGAGTTGAAAATCTGCTTGTAGTTGAAGATCACTGGAAGGACTGATGTTGAAGCTGAAACTCCAGTACTTCGGCCACCTGATGCGAAGAGCTGACTCATTTGAAAAGACCCTGATGCTGGGAAAGATTGAGGGCAGGAGGAGAAGGGGACGACAGAGGATGAGATGGTTGGATGGCATCATCTACTCGATGGACGTGAGTCTGGGTGAACTCTGGGAGTTGGTGAAGGACAGGGAGGCCTGGCGTGCTGTGGTTCATGGGGTCACAAAGAGTCAGACACGACTGAGCGACTGAACCAAACTGAACTGAAGGAGATGAAATTTAGAAGGTTATTCTGAATGAAGGTTAATTAACTTCTTAATGGGATGGTTTCCAATAGAGAAATCTTAAAGCTTCATACTGACTAGGATATGGCTTTTATATTTATCTGAAACATAGAGTTTTTATTATAATGATTTTATGGCACTGTGGAAAATTTTTGGCAAGAGAGATTGATGGTCAAATATAAAGATCTAACTAAAACCACTTAAAGAATTTACAATTATCTTGGTCACACAATTGTATTAAATACCATCTGCTGCTGCTGCTGCTAAGTGGCGTCAGTCGTGTCCGACTCTGTGCGACACCAGAGACAGCAGCCCACCAGGCTCCTCCGTCCCTGGGATTCTCCAGGCAAGAACACTGGAGTGGGTTGCCATTTCCTTCTCCAAGGCATGAAAGTGAAAAGTGAAAGTGAAGTCGCTCAGTCGTGTCGGACTCTTCATGACCCCATGGACTGTAGCCTACCAGGCCCCTCCGTCCATGGGGTTTTACAGGCCAGAGTACCTGAGTGGGGTGCCATCTGCTACATACCTGTAAATTAGGTGGTGCACTATTGATGACTATAGTATTGCACAGACTCTGAGAGATGATTGTGGAAAGAATGATTTCTCCTGGCAAGACCCCACCTGAGGGTCAGACTCATGTGTCCAACTGCCTCCAGGACCTCTCTTTCCCGCCCGACATTAATGTCTTCAGTTCTGAAACTAAACTCATCACCATAGCCACACCACAGACCTATCACTCCTCTGATTGTTTCTATTAATAATTTATGTAACAGGTGACATGAGTAACTCCAACTGAAATGTGCTCCAACTGAAATGCTAGAATTCCTACCCTATCACTTACATAGCTGCTTAGTTTGGAGAAGTTACTTAACCTTTCTCAGCCTCAGTTTCCTGAAGAAAAAAGTTTCTAACATTTATTGAACACTTACTGAATGCCAATCCTTGATTTAATACTTTACACGCATTATCTCATTTAACCCTCAAAGTAGCCCTATGAAGGGCATGCATTCTAAATTACTTCAATTGTGTCTGACTCTTTGCAACCCTATGGACTGTAGCCCACCAGGCTCCTCTGTCTATGGGATTCTCCAGGCAAGAATACCAGAGTGGGGCACCATGCCCTCCTCCAGGGGATCTTCTCAACCCAGGGATCAAACTCGCATCTCTTCCATCTCCTGCATTGGCAGGCACGTTCTTTACCACTAGCACCACCTGGGAAGCCTGAGGTAGGAACCATTATGATCCCCATTTTTGCTAAGAAGTAAACAGAGGCCAGGAGTCTTTATTTATAGCTGTCAACCATTAACTGCCTACAAATGGTATCCTCACCCTCTACTTCACCCTCTCTTTCCCTGCAGATGATTGTCTCAAAATGATCATCTCTTGGATATGCCCCTTCCTCTACACCGCTACCTTGCCAAGGTCGTCCTCATTTGAAGCTTGCGTGTGAGTTCTCTGTCTCCGGTTTTGCCTCCTTCCAATGTCTTCATCATGTTCCTTCTAGGATGGTTTAAATCCCCAACGATTGTGTCCACCTCAAACTCACAAAATAAGCTAGAAAATATAAACAAATCAGGTTTTAGGTAACTTGGGAGATTTTACTACCTTTGTGAAATCAAGATATTGCACATTCAAGTGCCATGCAAAGCCTCAAGTGCAGACCAAAGAAATCCATCCAGACTCAGACCCACGTTCAGGAAGATCACAGAAACCTCTTTCCCTAAGGCACAGCAGAAGGAGAACACTGTGCTGTTCAGCTTTCTCAGAATCATAGATTCAGGACTGAGATTTTGTTACAGTTCACTAATATGGCTGTGTGTGTGTGTGTGTTCTCAGTTTCTTCAGTCCTGTTGACTCTTTTTGACCCCATGGACTCTAGTGTGTCAGGCTCCTCTGTCCATGGGACTTCTCCGGGCAAGAATACTGGAGTGGGTTGCCATGTACTCCTCCAGGAGATCTTCCTGACCCAGGGATCAAACCCATATCTTCTGCATCTCCTGCATTTCATGTGGATTCTTCATCACTGAGCCACTGGGTAGGGCTGTAATGATTATTAAATATTGAAATATGAGTTGCTCAGGGCTTCTCCAGTGGCTCAGCAGTAAAGAATCAGCCTGCAGTGCAGGAGCCACAGGAGACACGGGGTCAGTCCCTCAGTTGGGAAGAGACCTTGGAGGAGGGCATGGCAACCCACTCAGTGTTCTTACCTGGAGAATTCCATGGACACAGAAGCCTGGTGGGCTATGGTCCATAGGGTTGCAAAGAGTACAACAGGACTGAAGTGACTTGGCAAGCAAAAAGTCACTGCCTCCAGTGCCTGAAGTGCCCTCCTCCCATCCCTGCCTTGAAAAGTTTTCACTGGGCACCACTGGGGTCACTATGATGGTGCCTTCCAGCTTGTCCTCTATAGTTTAAGAGGATTGGCCCCCTTCCCTGTGTGCCTCTCCTCCTCCCTCTGACTCTAAGCCACAGGGAGGAGGAGAAGTGGATGACAGAGGATGAGATGGTTGGATGGCATCACCGACTCGATGGGCATCAGTTTGAACAAGCTCCAGGAGTTGATGATGGACAGGGAAGCCTGGTGTGCTGCAGTCCATGGGATCACAGAGTTGGACATGACTGACCAGCTGAACTGACTAAGAGAGATGTCCGGAGATGGAACTGTCAAGTCAGCAGGTGTCAGAGCCTCCCGGTCCACCCTCCACTGGCGCCCCCTATGTGAAGTCCTTTGGGAACTGCAGCCTCCACAGTATAATATTTTCTATCATTTATCTCTTCTTGTTTTACTCAGAGAGTCATGGAGAAGGCAATGGCACCCCACTCCAGTACTCTTGCCTGGAAAATCCCATGGACGGAGGAGCCTGGTAGGCTGCAGTCCATGGGGTCGCTATGAGTCAGGCACGATTGAGCGACTTCACTTTCACTTTTCACTTTCGTGCACTGGAGAAGGAAATGGTAACCCACTCCAGTGTTCTTGCCTGGAGAATCCCAGGGATGGGGGAGCCTAGTGGGCTGCCATCTCTGGGGTCGCACAGAGTTGGACAGGACTGAAGCGACTTAGCAGCAGCAGCAGCAGCAGCATGGCAAATAGCTTCTATGAGTATGTTATAAGCAATTCAAGCAGTTTGGAGCTAAAACATGTACTTTCATTTTAGTAACAGGAGGAAACTTTAGGTCCTTATCAAGGCCAGAAAGGCTCCAGGGAAGAAGACATGAGTGCGCAGAAGTAATCAGCTACACTAAAGGGAGCAGCAACAAAGACCATCTGTAAATAAAGAGGTGTTTAAATAATTTTGCCTTAAGGTAACAGTCAAATCTCTAGAAGTGAAGACAGGAATGGGAGTTGGATGAGGAAGAATCAAAAGATTTTCTGCTTAAAAGAATTCACTCTCTTCCATTAAATATGAATACCCTCAACCCTTACTGCTAATTAACATTACCCGGGGCTGCCAGGGGGACCCGTCTAAACTGCAGGACTGAGAAGTCAAGGCACTAGTTAACATCCCTCCGTGCATCCTCCACACCCTTTAGGACACTAGTTAACTCCTAAGAGCACTGCACAAAGCCCTCCTGGTCAGATTCTAGCTCTCTGCGACACCATCACTTCCTGCCTCCTGCACTGCCCCTTCTTGCAGCCACACTTCCCTGTACTGCAGACACACACACACACTCTCTACCACAAGACGCGGTATGACAGAGGGGCAGTCTTGCCACGTGGTGCTGTTTGAAGTCTCCCGAAAGTGCCACAAGTTCTCACATTTAGCTGTGCTCTCAGTGTTCAGCAGCACCACCCCTCTTCCTTTCTAGACTACACTGTTTCAGAGAGGCAAGGGAAGTCATCCTTGGTGACCTCCAACTTCTCATCCAAACAGACAGCCCTCTTGGGTACCTGCAGCAGCCTGTTCTCATGACCTGCTATCCAGATTCTTTAACTGCCTTTTCTGTCCCGAAACTGTCAGAATTCACACTGTGTGCACAGGGATATCAACCCTGTTCCTTGTTTGTATCTAATTAGCACTGACTGATTCCTTGTCTACATTCAACAGAAGTCCAACCCCAGAAGTCCAAAGGTCAAATTTGGATGATGACTGATTTGTTTAACAAGCACATTTTATTCTCACGGTGATTTGTTTTTTAATTGCCAACAATGAACAACTGAGACACTTCACCTAAACTTTTGGTTTTTCTCAAAACAAATACGAAGATCTGGCAATTAGGGTCTGTGTTTCCAGATAGAAATGCCCTGGAGGTGATTTTAGTGGTTATTCTTTAGTCAGAGCCTACACTCTAGTTTGCCACAGTCCCCAGCACTCCCTCTCTTCCCCAAATACTGAGGCCAAGTCTTAATTGCCATTTATCATTAGATTTATACCACTACTTTTCTTAAGGTAGGCCTTCCCTGATAGCTCAGTTGGTAAAGAATCCGCCTGCAATGCTGGAGACCCTGGTTCGATTCCTGGATTGGGAAGAACCCCTGGAAATGGGAAAGGCTAGCCACTCAAGTAATCTGGCCTGGAGAATTCTATGGACTGTATATATAGTCCATGGGATCGAAAAGAGTCGGGTGACTGGGCGACTTTCACTTTCATTTTTCTTAAGATTAAAGACCAAAAAAGAAAAACCCCAAACAAAACAAAAATACTAGAACTCATGCGTCATCAAAAGTGAGAAAACAAAAGAGACCAAGAGGGTAAACGTTTTAAGAAACATGAAAGAGGGTCTACATGTATTCAATATGTAGATCTGAAGAACTGTCCTAAATGTAGATCTGTGTCAAAAGAGTTCTTCCTAAGCTGCCATTAAAAACAAAAAAACAAACACAGTTTACATCCTTTAAGATGCCTGCCTAGTTCCTAGAGGCATTTGAGTTGTGACCTTTGATAAGTGTGTTGGAAATAGAGGTGGTTAATATTTTTCTGGTCAATGAGAAGACTTTGTATTGGGTGACAGAAAACCAACTCAGTCAGGTTGTTCTTGGAGAAAGCAAATTGCTAGAGCCAAAGGAGCCCTTGAATAATCTCAGTCTTGGACAAATCAAGATCACAAGTATATGGCTTAACAGGAGACAACAGATTCTTCATAAGCACTTGTGTTATGGTTTTTCCAGTAGTCATGTACGGATGTGAGAGTTGGACTGTAAAGGCTGAGCGCTGAAGAATTGAAGTTTTTGAACTGTGGGGTTGGAGAAGACCCTTGAGAGTTCCTTGGACAGTAGAGAGATCAAACCAGTCAAACTTAAAGTCCTGAATATTCATTGGAAGGACTGATGCTCAAGCTGAAACTCCAAAACTTTGGCCACCTGATGTGAAAAAAACTGACTCATTGGAAAAGACCTTGATGCTGGGAAAGACTGAAGGCAGGAGGAAAGGGGGATGACAGAGGGTAAGATGATTGGATGGCATCACTGACTCAATGGACATGAGTTTGAGTAAGCTCCAGGAGTTGGTGATGAACAGGGAAGCCTGGTGTGCTGCAGTCCATGGGGTTGCAAAGAGTTGGACATGACTGAGCATCTGAATTGAACTCTGGCACCAAGCCTCAGACAATTCAGTCATGTCTCCTCCCTAAGAAGTTCTGTGCACATCTGCATACCATGCTGAGCCCTAGAGGCTGAGTGTTTACTCCACAAACATTTATTGAGATCCCTTCATGTGAAAAGCGATGTGATAAGCAGAAAGGTATACTTTGGTCAGTGACACAGGCCAGATTCTTTCTCTCATGAATTCTGTAGCCTATGAAGGATGGAAGAAAATCAACAAGTACACAATAAGGTTTAATGAGGAAAATAAAACAGAGAAATGATATAAAGAGTGTCTTGGGGGAGTAGAAAAGGCGAGAGCGAGGGAAAGGCTCACTGAAGAAGTTATATTTGAGAAAGGACGCTGGGAAAAGGATTGTTTCAGGGAGAAATGAACACAAATACAAAAGTCCTGAGGGGAGAACTAACTTTAAGCATTTGAGAAATTAAGAAAGAACCAGTGTTATGGGACTGTAGTGACTGTGTGGTAGGAGATGAGCTTGGAAATTAGGGAGGAACTGGATCATGTAGTACCTTGAAGACCATGGTAAGGAATCTGAATTTTACTCTAAATGGACAGGCCAGTAAGAGACAAGCAGGCCCTGGCACTCACGGGTTGTGGTGGTCTGTTCAGTTCAGTTCAGTTCAGTTGCTCAGTCATGTCCGACTCTTTGCAACCCCATGAATTGCAGCATGCCAGGCCTCTCTGTCCATCACCAAGTCCTGGAGTTCACCATCCATTGAGTCGGTGATGCCATCCAGCCATCTCATCCTCTGTCGTCCCCTTCTCCTCCTGCCCCTAATACCTCCCAGCATCAGAGTCTTTTCCAATGAGTCAACTCTTTGCATAGGGTGGCCAAAGTACTGGAGTTTCAGCTTTAGCATCATTCCTTCCAAAGAAATCCCAGGGCTGATCTCCTTCAGAATGGACTGGTTGGATCTCCTTGCAGTCCAAGGGACTCGCAAGAGTCTTCTCCAACACCACAGTTCAAAAGCATCAATTCTTCGGCACTCAGCTTTCTTCACAGTCCAACTTTCACATCCATACATGATCACTGGAAAAACCATAGCCTTGACTAGACGGACCTTTGTTGGTAAAGTAATCTCTCTGCTTTTCAATATGCTATCTAGGTTAGTCATAACTTTCCTTCCAAGGAGTAAGCGTCTTTTAATTTCATGGCTGCAATCACCATCTGCAGTGATTTTGGAGCCCCCCAAAATAAAGTCTGACACTGTTTCCACTGTTTCCCCACCTATTTGAACACCAGTAACTCCTCAGAACATTAACATCAGACAAGGCTAATTTGTGGCCATGATGGATAAAGACAAAAACAGGATGCAATCATGATGAAACACAGAAAAATATGGACATTGTAAAAATCATAAACATGATCAACTATCTCCCTATCATGGTTAATGTGTCTGCTGCTTTTTTCTTTTAATCAGTTTCAACTTTAGCTTCATTTTATTCTTTTAACCTTTAGATGAGATTTATTAATATATCTAATCATAGGATTAAACTTGCTTCCTTAAATACTACCCTATCATCAACATAAGCCCACATCCTATAACAAAGTCCCTTCTGACAGACTCTATGGCTCCCCATGGTCACAAGCAATAAACTCAATTTATTGTATATGTATGTTGCTGGTGGTCTTTTGATGAAAGGCACTGACAAATGTCAGTGGAGGATTTTAGGTGGGAAGTGATATATTTTTTTAAGAATACTATTCTCACTGGAAAACAAACTCTATTGGTCAAGAATAGAAGCAACAAGACCAATTCAAGGCTGTTTCAGCATCCAGGGAAAAATGATGGTACACGGGGTCAAAGTGGTAAGGCAAAGCAATCAAATTTGATATACTTCACAGGTGGTGTCAGCAGGACTTGCTTATGAAGTGGATGGGTCCATAGAGAAACATAAGTAGACAGTCAAAGACAGAGATCTAAAATAAAATTAGTGAAAACAAGATAGAAACCTATTTATTATCACATAAATTCTAAGTTGTCATTGCAGATCCATGAATTTATCAGGGATGCAAGCTCCATCCTTCCTGCTATCCCACCATCCCTCAGGTTTGCAAACATTAAGTGCATGACCCAAAATGACTTACCACCACCTCCCCATGCCAGCCTGCAGGAAGGGAGACGGGGAAGAAGAGGACATATCTGGCAAGTAGCACTCATCAGTTCTGCTCACGTTCCTTTTCTCAATATCTGGTTCCACGGCCATACCTCATCGCAAGGCAACTTGGGAAATTTTTAGCCTTTATTCTGCATGGTCATATGTCCAACTAAGGTTTCCCTGGTGGCTCAGAGGTAAAGAGTCCACCTGCCAATGCAGGAGACACAAGTTCAATCCCTGGGTCAGGGAGATCCCCTGGAGAAGGAAATGGCAACCAACTCCAGTATTCTTGCCTGGGAAATTTTGGACAGAAGAGCATAGCAGGCTACAGTCCATGGGGTCTCAAAAGAGTCAGACATGACTTAGTAACTAAACAACAACAACTAAACATGTCCAAAGAAATGGTCTCTTACTGTGGAGAGTAGGAAAACAATTGTTGAGACAGTGTAGAGGAAAGACAAAACCTGGTTGAAGTTAGTTAAGGAGAAAATATAAGATAAGAAAACAGAATGGGAAGTATAAGCAAATATTTTAAAGAGTTTTACTGGGAAGAACAAATAAATGAGGTGGTAGCTAGAGGAGACCATAGAATGAAGTTAAAAGAGGTGTGGTGACCATTACCTTCCAAATCTCCCACTGTGAAGAACAGAGTTGACTACAGGCCCAGGTTCTGTGTTCTGAAAATCTTTCTTTACAATCATAAGACTATACTCTTCCATGGGCTTCTCACAACCAGTGACCAGGAGTGGAGGGAGAACAAGATAGGCATGTCCCTCCATGACATAAGACTCCTTTGACTAGTAGCTTTAGCCTAAGGACTCCCCGCTGGGTAGGCATCGCCAACACTGTCTTAGAGTTGCAGTTCAATCCAAGACATTTCACTGTCTCTCTTTCCTTCTTTCTCTCTCACCTTCACAGGGGTCATACCTGCATCATGATCTGATGGCTCTTCTGATTTTCTTCCCATCTTCTCTCACAGGAGCTCTGTGAGGAAAGCTCCATTACAATTTTTGCATATCTAGTTCTGTTTTGGAATTAGCTTCTTGGAAGACGGAAGGGATGCAAGAAGAGATGTTGGAGCATGTTTGTAGCTTTATGGAAATGAACCCGGCATAAAGAGCCAATGTGCTCATGTTTAAGGGAGAGGAGGTCATTACAGGTAGATGAGATGGAATGGGAAGCATATTTTTAGATAGGCATGCACAGAATCAACTTTATAAATACAAGGAAAGCAGAAGACACGAGCACAGGTTCAGATTAAGGGGCAAATGCAAAAGAAGGAAACAAAGGTAGTCCTTTTTACTTTGTTTCAGCATACCACGGGAGGGAGTACTGTGTGGTGGTGACAGGCGGATTCTGTAGTCAGCCTGGCTGGATTCAAAGGCAAATTTCTGTCAGTACTAGCTATGTGATTGTTTCTGTTTCCTCATCTTGAAAATGGAGCAACTTTGCAGCAACTACTTCAGAGAGTTGAGAGAACTATATGAATTAATACTTGAGAGCAACACATGTAGAGCATTACTATTTAGCACATAAGCATGAAACAAATGTTAATTATTATTTTCTTAATAAAATGTAATGGTCATCAGCTGAGATAATTAAAGACATTAAAGGAAAAAGAAGTGAAAGTCATCTTGAAGAATTGCAAACAAGCACTCACAAGTCATAAGATTAAAGGGACAAAGTCAAGATTGAGTGGTTTTCTTCTGCCACATTCAGCCATTTGGGCACAGACTTAAATTAGACCAAAGATTCACCACTCTGGCTACAGTTAGAATCACCTGGGGAGTTTTTAAAATTTAACTCAGGGACTTCCATTTTAAAAGTTAACTCAGGTTGAGTGGCTAAGACACCACACACCCAGTGCAAGGGGTCTAGGCTCAGTTCCTAGTCAGGGAACTAGATCCCACATGCTGCAACTAAGAGTCCGTATGCCACAAGTAAAGATCCTGCATGCTAATGAAGATCAAAGACCCCGCATGCTGCAACAAAGACCCAGCAAAACCAAATAAATAAATAAATAAAAACTTAACTCAGGTCCTCTCCCCACCACCCATCCCATTCTGATTAATCTAGTCCGGGGTGGGAGTCTAGCAGACTTTTAAAGATATCCAGGTGACGCTAATGTGCAGCCAGAGCAGACAAGTACTGGAATAAGGGATGAGCTTAACAGAATGAAACTGACTGGGGTTTAACTGAAGTTTATCGTTTTTCCAGGTGAATTCAGAGGAGAGATCAAGAGAGTGATTAATTATGGATAACAGAAGTTAAGGGAAAAATTAAAGACTTTCATGATGGAGAGTGCAAAACTGGTAGAGTCTGGGGCTTGGAGTTCCCACTGGAGTTGAAGTGTTGGTACGGAAGGGACTGTGCAACTTAAACAGTTCATGATTATACATCTTTATCCCAAATGCCAAACACACTTACTGCCCTCACGTGTTCTACTACATAAACAACACCAAAATTTAATTCAAGTACACCATGAGAATTATTCTCTTATTGATGACTCTTTTTCAAAGTCCAGTCCAAGAACTTATTATTTGAATCTAATGGACCTAAAGTGCTTTTGTTCTAAAAGGATCACGGTGTTGGAAGCTCAGTTTCAGAGAACAAAATCTACTCTAATTTAAGTAGGAAGTCATGCATTACAGAGTATTAAGCATAACAGAACTGATGAGGGGGTTGAAGCAACAGATACTGGATTTCCAGGAATGACTACTTACCAAAGCTACACTGTGAAACTAGGCTTAGTAATTTTTATAACTGTCAAGGTTGATGTCCTCCATCTGTGGTAAATCAGTAAGATAAAGAGCAAAGACCAACCAGTAAGAGAGGTAACTAATATAGACCAATGTAATCCTAAATCATTTGCATGCTACTTCTTAAGTGAGATGGAAAAGTGCTAATAAGTGTTTGAAACTATGTTTCATTGTATAAGATGTCACAAAGTCAAGAAACATGCAATTTTATTGCCAAGAGTTATTAGTCAATAAAATGTTTAAAAATAACACTGTCTTCCTAAATAAATAAATATGGCAATAAAAGAGTTATTGGTTACTTTCTCAAATAATATGCTCAATATATCTTTGTTATCCTGATAGCTTTTCAGGTGGGGTATCTTTAATATAAAACAATGGGTCTAATTGTTAATTTAAAAAAATATACAATAAATACTATTTTCCTTGTTATTATACTTCTTTTTCCAGGTCAGCACTTAGATCCATTGCTTTAAATTTTAGAATATTTCACCTGAAATTTTATGGAACATTTTAAAATGTAACTAATATACTGACCTAAGTTTTTCCTACATTCCCCAACTTCATGGACAGTTTTCACAGCAAAAACAGTTCAGGCCAACTCTCTTCTCTTTACTTTTAATGCCCAGAATCAATGTGAAGGTATTTTAAAATGAGGGGGAGGGAAGGTTTCACAACCAGAATCTAGAGGAAATGTGAGTAACAGATTATTCATGTTAAAAAATTCATTGTAACCAGGTAGAAAAAAACAAACAAAGAAACACTGTTTCAAAGAATTATCTCTTCAAATAACACAAATCACTTTTTTTAGGTTATAAATTTCACCATACTTATTCTCTTTTGAATTATTCTTTGCATGTGCTTCCTTTTAATTTCTTTTTAACTTTTTTTGATTTTTTTTCTTAATAAGATGTCTCTCAAGGCTCATAGGAAGTACTATTATTAAAAATAATACTAGAGGTGGGGTTAAAATTTCTGGATTTAAGACTGAGTTTTAAAGGAAAATTACCTTGCCTTATATTTACATCTGCAATATACTTAGAACTGACATTGTGTAAGGCAGGTAGAGATAGGGATCAAGATTTATTTCTTTCTCTGTATGTTACGCAAATTGATTCAGCTTCAGTTTTCAAAAAGTCTACCCTTCTTCTTTGTATCTGTGGTCATTTTTTGGCCATAAACCAAACGAGCAAACGTATCTGGCTCTGTTTATGGTCTCTTATTCTCTTCCTTTGATAGATGTCTCGATGTTTGCATTCATATCACACTGAATTGATTATCATCTTATAACAGGTCTCTGTACCTGATAGTATAAGTCCACTACCTTTCTTCTCCTTCAAAGTTTTCTTGTATATTTTTGGCTTTTAATACTTCCATATAAAATTTAAGATCAACTTGTCATGTTCCAGGACAAAAAACAGCTTGCAAGGAATTTTACTGAAACTGTGTTGAATATTTAGATCAATGTGGACAGAAGTGATGTCTTTATTATGGGATCCCACTATTTATTTAGATCTTTAGTTTTTCTCCATGATGCTTTGTCATTTTCAGTGTAGAGGCTTTTTACATCTTTTCATTGACTTTAGCTCTAGGCATATGATAAAATTTATGCTATTGTTCAGTTCATTTCAGTTCAGTCGCTCAGTTGTGTCCGACTCTTTGCGACCCCATGAATTGCAGCACGCCAGGCCTCCCTGTCCATCACCAACTCCTGGGGTTCACCCAAACTCATGTCCATCGAGTCGGTGATGCCATCCAGCCATCTCATCCTCTGTTGTCCCCTTCTCCTCCTGCCCTCTCCCAGCATCAGGGTCTTTTCCAATGAGTCAACTCTTCGCACGAGGTGGCCAAAGTATTGGAGTTTCAGCTTTAGCATCAGTCCTTCCAAAGAACACCCAGGACTGATCTCCTTTAGAATGGACTGGTTGGATCTCTTTGCAGTCCAAGGGACTCTCAAGAGTCTTCTAGTGCAATTTGAGCTTTTTTCATTTCTATTTTTTTTTTAACTGGCTTTTTAAAAAAACTGATCCAGTTTTCAATTTTAGTAGTCTATCTACAAAGCATTTTATTTTTTTTGCACATACTGTCATAACATCTTCAAATAATGACATTTTAAAACCTCTAATTTTAACATAATTTCAGACTTACAAAAAAGTTTCAAGAATATTTTTAAAAAGTACATTCTTTACCCAGATTTTCCAAATGTTAACATTTAACAACATTTTCTTAATTATTTCCCTTTTAATGTATATATATGTTCTTCTTAACCTTTAGAGTATAAGGTGCAAAACATGATGCCTTTTTTCCTTAAATATGTCACCATGAATTTCTTAAAAACCAAAGGCAGCACAATGATCAAATTCAAGAAAATAACATTGACAAAAATGTTAATAAATGTCATACCATCAGCTAATCAAATGCCACTTATCCCATTAATGTTTTCTATTGCAAACGAATATTCCATATGGCAAGCTGTATTCACTTGTAATATGTATCCTTAGTCTCTTTTAATTAGGTTCAGTTCCTCCACCTTTACTTGCCCTTCATGATCTTGGCATTTTGAAGAGTATGGGCCAGTTTTTGAAGAGGATGTCCCTCAGTCAGGCCTTTAGGATATTTCCTCATGATTAGAAGCAAGTTATGCAATTTATGGCAAGCATATCATGATTGTCATGTATGCTTTCCTTACTACTTTACATCAGGAGGCACACGCTATCAATTTGTCTTGTTACTTCACTGGCAAAACCCAGTGGGGTCCCTGGGAAAAGGAAGATGGGATCTAGGTGATAAGATAGAGTCTAACCTCTTTTGGGCTTAGTCTAGTTTCACTTGCCTGTGGGGGGCTGTGTGCAGCAGAGATCTTGTACCTCGCCCATCAGTTTAGAGCTCCTAGTGCACAAACCGCCATTCCTGACGCCTGGATTTGGTGAGCTGTGTGTAGAAGCGCTGTGCAAGACACTTCAAGTCAAGATGGCAATGCAGGCAGTGTGCAGAGGTGCTGCGCCTAGCACTGCAGTTTGAGCTGCCTTGAGCAACACAACTGCACCTGCCCAGGAGGACTCTGGCCACTCCCCCCGCTGACAAGAACCCTAGGATGCAGCCCCACCAATGGCCTTTCGGGGAGAACATGTTCTCTGCAGTGGTTCCCAAACCTTTTGACACTAGGGACAGGTTTCATGGAAGAAACAGATTTGGGGGTGGGGTGGTTTCGGGATGGTTCAAGTGTATTACATTTGTTGTGCACTTTATTTCTAATCTAACGTGAGGCACCAGTCCATGGTCTGGGGGTTGGGGACCCCCGTTCTATAGTGCAAGTTCAAACCTCTCATTCTCCGATTAAAAACTAAAGACTTCCTCTGCTTCTGAACCAAACTTGGTCTCATTCTGTTGGTTCCAAAGACACCGGGCAGGAGAACCCTTGTTGGGGACTGACTTGGGAGTGTCGATGACAAATTTGGGCACCCCAGAAGTGACAGAACATGGCCTTTTCCCTTGCACCTATCCCATAGTCTCTGGGCTCAACTTGCTCCAGCCAAAGGATGGTAGAGACTTTGGGAGGTTCAGGTGAGGATGACTGCCTCTGATCTCTGAGTTCCCTCCTGAGGGGAGGAGCAGCCGAATCCAGAGCACTCTGCCTGGCAATCAACACCCAGGTGTGGTGTACACACAGTGCAGCCCCCAGTCATCTGGATTGTGCCCCTTGAAATGATCACACTGCCACATGGCTGAGCATCAGAGACTGAAACTCACACATGCCTGCCCACTGCTCCAGCTGGCTTTTCCGAGGTTGACAATGAGGGACAAGAGGGAGCCACAGCAGTCTTGCATGCTGACTCAGCAGCAGTGCTATCCTCTTGACCTCTGTACAGGCAGGAGAGGCCACACCAGGGCCGTTCTCCTCATCAAACTCCAGGGGTCACGGCAGTAGCATTCTCCATTGTCACTTTGAGTTTGATAAAGGAAAGGGGGATCAGTGATCCTTCGAGGACTCACGCCAACGGCACAGGACCAGTGTGCTTACAAAGAGGACACAAGTTCTTGGGTAAGCTCTCAAATTCAACAAGGGGCCAGGCAACCCAATGCTTAGACAGTGCCAAGGTGAGGGGCTGTGTTACCATAAGAACTATGAGACCAGATCCAAACTTAAAGTTTATAGTCAGACCATTACCCATGAGAAGAAGCCACAGTGCTCCAAAAGAGCCAAAGGCCTATGAATCATAGGGGTTACTGTACTCATGGGGGAGGCTAGTGACCCTGGCTGGGGGGACTATATACATATGAATATATATATATATATATATATATATATATATATATCACTGTGTATATTTGCATATTGTCCACAAATATACACAGTACTATATTTAAAAAGGGCTTCCCACCCCATGGACAGAGGAGTCTGGTGGGCTACAGCCCACTGGGTTATGACAGAAGTGACTAAACACACACACATATTTAAAATAGCTAACCAACAAGGACCTAGTGTATAGCATAGGGAACTCAGTTCAATATTCTGTAACAACCCCAATGGGAAAACAATTTGTGTAAGAATGTATACTTGTATGGGTATAACTGATTTACTTTGCTGTACACCTGTGACTAACACATCCTTGTTAGTCAACTATACTCTAATATAAAATTAAAATAACTTAAGAAAATAAAAAAAGTGTCCATAATAAAGGTAACCGCCACAGTGGCGACAGTGCCCATGACACTGGCCTCAACTTCAAACTGTTAGAAAAAAATTGATATTTGAAGTAAGCCAGGTCTTTAAACTCCATACAAAAATCTGTTGACCACCAGATTGCCCTAGATTATCTGTTAGCTGAGCAGGGAGGGTCAGTGTGCTCACTAATACATCCTGTGGCTGTTACGTCAGTGCAAGTGTCCTGACTGGAGAAAGTGCTGACAGGCCACTGGGAAAAGCAACTTGGCTAACAGAAGCCCTCCAGCCTCCTCCAGTTGAACAAATGCGGAGTAGGATGAAGCAGGCTCTCCCCAGCTTCACATGCTTTCTACCTTTCCTGAACTCATTAATAACCATTGTTCTCTTGCTGATATCTGGGCTGCGCATTTTAAATTGTCTGGTCCTTTGCTTCCAAAAGGATAGAATCTATAACACTCCAGATGATTTTTACTCAGGGATATAAACATTTAGGACTAAAGCCAGTGACGATCAAATGTATCTAAAGGTGGATGGAGGAAGTTCTGTTCCTCTCCCCAGGGTTACAACTACACCCAAACACAGCAGAAAACAGTACCAGAAGATAGGCCATCACCTCCCCGTGCCTCCACCTTCGTGTCCCCCAAGAATGAGGAGCGGGACAAGACGGAGAAGGGGTTTGTCACCAGCAAATCTAGGTAATAAGGTTTAACCTGTTCTTTTGGGCTTAGTCTAGTTTCACTTGCCTGTAGGGTGCCGGGTGTGGAAGCCGGGCATCTAACACTGTAGTGTTCCTGGACACTGCTGCTCTGGACATGTGAGGCCCGTGAACCGTGCGCAGAAGAGCTCCACGCAGCGCCTCAAGCCAAGATGGCAGCTGCAGTGCGGTGAGCGCCCGTCAGCCTGCCCCGCGAGAGCCCCAGCCCGCCCTCCTCAGCTCAGCCTGCGAAGCGGCCCCTGAGGGCTTTTCCTCAGAGTCATACTCCAGAGCTTGAGCTCCTACCTCTCCATCCTGGGATCAAAGAGAAAACTTTTTTTGTTTTTGCTTCTGAGCCAAACTCAGTCTCACTCTATTGGCTAGAACACCAGGTAGGAGGACCCTTGTTGGGAAAAACTGGGAGGGTCAGTAACTTTCCTGGTGATGTTTACACTGATCATTGATTAGGGTGATGTCCTTCAACTTTTCCACGTGAAGATTACTAGTTTTCCCCTTGTAAATATTTTGTATTTGTGGAGAGATGCTGTCAGTTCAGTTCAGTCAGTCATGTCCGACTCTTTGTGATCCTATGGACTACAGCAAGCCAGGCTTCCCTGTCCATCACCAACTCCTGGAGCTTACTCAAACTCATATCCATTGAGTCAGTGATGCCATCCAACCATCTTGTCCTCTGTCGTCCCCTTCTCCTCCCGCCTTCAATCTTTTCCAGCGTCAGGGTCTTTTCCAATGAGTTAGTTCTTCACATCAGGTGGCCAAGGTATTGGAGTTTCAGCTTCAGGATCAGTCCTTCCAATGAATATTCAGGACTGATTTCCTTTAGGATGGACTGGTTGGATCTCCTTGCAGTCCAAGGGACTCTCAAAAGTCTTCTCCAACACCACAGTTCAAAAGCATGAATTCTTCGGCACTCAGCTTTCTTCATAGTCCACTCTCAACCCATAGCTTTGACTAGATGGACCTTTGTTGGCAAAGCAATGTCTCTGCTTTTCAATAAACTGTCTAAGTTGGTCATAACTTTTCTTCCAAGGAGCAAGCATCTTTTAATTTCATGGCTACAGTCACCATCTGCAGTGATTTTGGAGCCCCCAAAAATAATCTCACTGTTTCCACTGTTTTACCATCTATTTTTCATGAAGAAATGGGACAAGATGCCATGATCTTAGTTTCCTGAATGTTGAGTTTTAAGCCAACTTTTTCACTCTCCTCTTTCACTTTCATCAAGAGGCTCCTCAGTTCTTCTTCGCTTTCTGCCATAAGGGTGGTGTCATCTGCATATATGAGGTTATTGATACTTCTCTCGGCAATCTTGATTCCAGCTTGTGCTTCATCCAGTCAAGCATTTCTCATGATGTACTCTGCATATGAGTTAAATAAGCAGAATGACAATATACAGCCTTGACATACTCCTTTCCTGATTTGGAACCAGTCTGTTGTTCCATGTCCAGTTCTAACTGTTGCTTCTTGACCTGCATACAGATTTCTCAGGAGGCAGGTCAGGTGGTCTGTTATTCCCATCTCCTGAATAATTTTCTGCAGTTTGTTGTGAACCACACAGCCAAAGGTTTTGGCATAGTCAATAAAGCAGAAATATTCTTTAACTCATCATACTTTTAGTCCACTAGTTTTAGTATCATTTATTGACAGTTCTTTACTGAAACACTTATTATTATAATAATTACCAAATAGAGATTTTAAAAATTCTATCATTCTTTCCACTTTTATTAAATGGGCTTCTACTGTGAGAAAAAGCTTTTCCTTCATTATGTATTCATTCATGGATTTACTCACTTATTTAAAACAATATGGGCTCATGATTTCCTATCTTACACAATAGTCTATAATCCATTACTATTATTCATTGAGGGCTTCCCTGGTGGCTCAGTGCTAAAAAATCTGCCTGCCAATGCAAGAGACACGGGTTCAATCCCTGGGCCCAGAAGATCCCCTGGAGAAGACAATGGCTACCCACTCCAGTATTCTTGCCTGGGAAATCCTATGGGCAGAGACGCCTGGCAGGCTACAGTCACAGGGTAGCAAGAGTCAGACACAACTTAGTTATTCAGCAACAATCATTTATTTTGATTCTCAAATTGTCCTAGATTCAGACAGGAGGACTCATCATGATGCCCCCATCATTCTGTGACCATTTTCCTACTTTTTCAAACAAGATGTTTAGGGTTTATCTCATTCATTCTCAGTCTAATCCTGAAAGTAGCCAGTTCTGAAAGAAATGGTTCATATCAGTGCAGAGTGACATTAAGAAACCAAGATCTGTATGCTAAATGTATACATGTGTTTATTGCTACTGAGATGTTATTGCTTCTAGGGTTCAACAGATAGACTTGGAAATATACAAACACTTATGTGTAAGTGTATATATGTGTGTGTGTATGATTATATGTACTTGCATATATATATGTGTATATGTAATTGCATATCTTCACTCTAGTTTTTAAAATCTCTCTCTCCAAAATCATGAGTTTATATTGACACCTCCAATTCCAATCGGTCACAGGTTCATTTTTAGCCTCCTTTTTCATTAATCTAGTTTCCCCCTTTGTTCATTTTCACTTTTTTGCCCAACAGTGAGAAATCTGTCTCTAATTATCCACAACACATGGTTATTTGTTCAATCCTTTAGTCCTTTTGCAAAAGTTTCCCCACTCATCTTTTGTTGGATGATCCTCAAGGAGGGTTCATAGGCACAAAAATCACTAAATTTTAGCATGCTTTAAACTGTTTTCCTTTGGTCTTGATGCCTCAAGGATAGATTCAATGAAAATAAAACACTTAGTTCACACACTTTTTTTCCTTAAAAAATTTTTCTGAATGCTGTTTTGGGAAAGTATTATCGTAGCACTGTAAGTTATTTGATATTTTCTGCTTGAGTTCTGAAGAATTTTTCTCTATTTTAAAACCCTAATAGACTGTTCTAGATCAGTTTTCTTAGTTTCAAGTGTTGTGTTATACTTTGCTTCTCCTTCAGATGGCGTTTGAGAGGGGGAGAACATGAAGTTCATGAAGTGATCTTGTTTCATTTCCTTCACATAATAGATTTTTACAGCTTTAGTCTATGTCATCAAAATTCTGGAGTACTTTTACAAAGTTCCTAGTCAAAGGGTGCCCCCTTCTGTCAGTGAAGTGAAGTATATAGTCTTTCATGAAGAATTTTTGTTCTCAGTGATGGAGGAATTGGGAGGAAGTTCTGAGTCCAATAATATTATTGTTGTTCAAGTTGTTCAAGCTGAATGTAGAAAAGGCAAAGGAACCAGAAGTCAAATTGCCAACATCCATTGGATCATTGAAAAAGCAAGAGAGTTTCAGAAAAATATCTACTTCTGCTTTATGGACTATGCCAAAGCCTTTGACTGTGGGGACCACAACAAACTCTGGAAAATTCTTAAAGACATGGGAATACCAGACCACCTTACCTGTCTCTTGAGAAATCTGTATGCAGGTCAAGAAGCAACAGTTAGAACTGGACATGGAACAACAGACTGGTTCCAAATAGGAAAAGGAGTATGTCAAGGCTGTATATTGTCACCCTGCTTATTTAACTCATATGCAGAGTACATCATGAGAAACGCTGGGCTGGATGAAGCACAAGCTGGAATCAAGATTGCTTGAAGAAATCCCAATAATCTCAGATATGCAGATGACACCACCCTTATGGCAGCAAGTGAAGAACTAAAGAGCCTCTTGATGAAAGTGGAAGAGGAAAGTGAAAAAGTTGGCTTAAAGCTCAACATTCAGAAAACGAAGATCATGGCATCTGGTCCCATAACTTCATGGGAAATAGATGGGGAAACAGTGGAAACAGTGACAGACTTTATTTTTTGGGGCTCCAAAATCACTGCAGATGGTGATTATAACCTTGGAATTAAAAGACGATTGCTCCTTGGAAGAAAAGTTATAACCAATCTAGACAGCATAGTAAAAAGCAGAGACATTACTTTGCCAACAAAGGTCCATCTAGTCAAAGCTATGGTTTTCCCACTAGTCATGTATGGATGTGAGAGTTGGACTATAAAGAAAGCTGAGCACTGAAGAATTGATGCTTTTGAACTGTGGTGTTGGAGAAGACTCTTGAGAGTCTCTTGGATTGCAAGGAGATCCAACCAGTCCATCCTAAAGGAAATCAGTCTTGAATATTCATTGGAAGAACTGTTGCTGAAGCTGAAACTCCAATACTTTGGCCACCTGATGGGAAGAACTGACTCATTCGAAACGACCCTGATGCTGGGAAAAATTGAAGGCGGGAGGAGAAGGGGATGACAGAGAACAAGATGGTTGGATGGCATCACTGACTCAATGGACATGAGTTTGAGTAAACTCCGGGAGTTGGCGATGGACAGGGAGGCCTGGCCTGCTGCAGTCCATGGGGTCACAAAGAGTAGGACATGACTGAGCAACTGAACTGAACTGAATATTATGGTGCTTTTGTCTTTGAAGGCCCCATGTTTTCCCATTTGTTTCTTTTCCACTCATTTTCCAGTCTGCAAAAGGAGTCCATCTCCTTTTTAATAATGGGGAGCTTGATAACATGACAGAGTAGGAAGACCCTGAACTCACTTCCTCTCATGGACACACCAAAATGACAACATTTACAGGGCAACCACTGATAAGAAAGACCAGAATCTGCCAGAAAAGATCTTCTACAACTAAAGATATAATGAAGGAACCACAACAAGACAGGTAGGATGGGCAGTGTACAGGTAGACTCACAACCCATATCTGGGACGACAATGCACAAACAGGGGGAATAATTACAATTGCAGACATTCTTCCCAAGGAAGAATGGGTCTGAGACCCACATTAGGCTCCCCAGCCCAGAGGCCCTTGACTGGGAAGAAAAGACTGCAGAATTCTTTTGCCTTGAAGGCCAGTGGGACTTACTTCTGAGAGACCCAGTAGGCTGTGGGAAACAGACTCCACTCCTAAAGGGTGCACAGAAAATCTCACATGCTCTAGGACCCAGGGCAGAAGCAGTAATCTGAAAGGAGCCTGAGTCAGACTCCACTGCTGATCTTCGAGGGCCTCCTGGACAGACAGGAGGTAATTGGAGCTCACCTGGAGACATAGACACTGGAGGCAGCCATTTTGGGGAACACATTCTACCAGATGGACACTGTACACCACAAAAGCACCATAATATTCACTTCAGTTCAGCTGCTCAGTCAATGCTGGCTGCCATTTTGGAGTCTTCCCTCTACCTCATTAGCACTGGGACCCAGCCCCACCCACTAGCTTATCCTCAGCAGTACTGTGATACCTCAAGCCAAGCAACTAGCTGGGCAGAAGGCAGGCTGCCTTAAGAGCCCCTGAGCCTACGGCCACACCAAGACACAACCCTGTCCACCAGGGAATCCAGAACTTGGCCCCAAAACCTGGTGTGCAGGCACTAGCCCGGGACCCCAGGGCCTGGTAGCCAGAGACCCTGGGACCCAGTTCTGCCCCCTAGTGGACATGCACCAGCCCCAGGACCCACTGACATCCAACCCTGCCCACAAACAGACTGACACAATTTTATAGTAATTCTCAAAATCAGGTAGTACATGTTGTCCAACTTCATTCTTCATTTTAAGTTTCTCTGGTTGTATCAGTTCATTGCATTTCCATATAAATTTTAGAATCACATTTTAAATTTCCACAATAAGCCTGCTTGAATTTTCACTGAGATTGTATGGAATCCACAGGCAGATTTCAAAATTCAGGTTTTTTGCTTTAGATGTTTTGAGGCTCTCTTGTTAGGTGCCTATTTGTTAATTGTTCTCCCATCTTGATAGATTGACACTTTTCCCATTATATAATGTCTTGATATGTAAATTCATCTAATAAGGGATCTTGGGAATCTGGAGGCTAAAGTAGAAAAAGATAAGCCCATGAAAGGCAGTAACACACAGTAAGCTTGACTGCATGACACCTGGACAGGACTGCCTGAGAAAGTTCCTCACAGCATAAGACTATCCAGAGGCTACAGGTCAGGGGCCACCATCCAGAAGGTGATAGCAAGGGAACTCCTGGGGAAGAAGGGAACTGGAAAGAGCTCACATGTCGAGATGATGTTGTTAAGCATAATAACATAGCAGCCATCTGTATGTCTTCCTTAGGAAAATGTCTGTTCAGGTCTTCTATTTTTTAATCAGATTGCTTTCTTTTTTGTCATTGTATGATTTCTTTATATGTTTTGGATATCAGTGCCTTATCAGACATATGATTTGCAAATATTTTCTCTCCTTCAGTAGGTTGCCTTTTCATTTTGTTGATGGTTACATTTGCTGTGTAGAAGTTTTTTAATGTAATATAGTTCCACTTGCTTATTTTTGTTTTCTTAGTATCTATTGAGATGATCATATAATTTTCATCCTTCATTTCATTAATGTGGTATAGTACACTGACTGATTTGTAGATGCTGAACCATCCTTCCATCCCTGGAATAAATCCAACTGATTATCTTATATGACCCTTATAATGTATTGAATTTGACTAGTTAGTATTTTGTTGAGGATTTTTGCATCTATGTCCATCAAGGATGGCTTCCTTTATGGCTCAGTGGTAAAGAATCTGCCTGCCAATGAAGGAGATGTGGGTTTGATCCCTGGGTCGAGAAGATCCTCTGGAAAAGGAAATGGCAACCCACTCCAGTATTCTTGCCTGGGAAATCCCACAGACAGAGGGGATTTGGCAGGCTACAGACCATAGGGTCCCAAAAGAGTCAGATACAACTTAGCAACTAAACAACAACAGCAACAACCATCAAGGATATTGGACTGCAATGTCTTTCTTTTTCTCAAATATGCTCTTGTCCGTTTCTCTGTCCTCTTTTTGGGATTCCTATTATGCGTATGTTGCTATATTTTATAGTGTCGGTAGGTCTCTTAAGCTCTGTTCATATTTTTTCATTCTTTTCGTTAGCCTAAATAATCTCAATTGGCCAAATTTGCTGTTGAATCTCTCTAGTTTCTCATTCATTATTATACTCTTCAACTCCAGAGGTTTTATCTGGCTCCTTTTAAGGCTTTCCTGGTAGCTCAGTGGGTAAAGAATCTGCCTGCCACTGCAGGAGACATAGGTTCAATTCTTGATCCAGGAAAATCCCCTGGAGAAAGAAATGGTAACCCACTTCAGTTTTCTTGCCTAGAAATCCTCATGGACAGAGGAGTCTGGTGGGCTACAGTGCAAGGAGTCAAAGAGTTGGACTCAGCGACTGAACAACAACTTTGGCTTCCCAGATGGCATTAGTGATAAAGAATCTGCCTGTCAATGGAAGAGACAAAAGAAATGAAGGGTCAATCCCTGGGTTGGGAAGATCCCCTGGAGGGCACAGCAACCCATTCCAGGATTCTTGCCTGGAGAATCCCATGGACTGAGGAGCCTGATTACAGTCCATAGGGCTGCCCAGAGTCACACATGACTGAAGTGACTTAACACACACATACTTTAAATAATTTTCTCTCTTTGTTGGTAGTTTCTATTTGGCATTGCCGGTCCTTTAGATCTTTGTGCATGCCTTTCATTAGTTCTTTGAGCATATTTTAAATTGTTGATATAAGTTTTTATCTAGCAAGTCCAATGTCTGAGCTTCCTCCTGGATGGTTACTAATTTCATTTTTCCTATGTATGGGTCATATTCTTATTTCTTCCAGGTCTTGTGATTTTTGTTGGAAGTCGATCTCTTTGACCCACTTCCTGAGTCAGGAAGATCCCCTGTAGAAAAAAGTGGCAAACCACTCCAGTATTCTTGCCTGGGATATCTCATGGACACAGACCGATACTGTGACCGTGCTGTAAACCTGATTCTCCTCCCTCCCTAGTTGGTTGTTGCTCCTTGTTGTAGTCATTGGTCCAACTTTTTAAATGATTTTTCTGAACTGATTTTGTAAGGTCTGTGTTCTTTGCTGTGTTTAGCCACTGAAATTGTCATTCCATTAGCTTAGTGATCACCTGGTGTTTCATCGGAGATTTCCTGGAATGCCCAGATTCAGCTGATTTTTCTTAATTAATTGTTCACTTTATTGCTGTGAATCCTTGATTTTTTTCCCAGAATATAAATTTGGTTCTGACTATCCTTGCCAGTTTATTGTCAGATTTTGTAGAGGGACAGGCTTTTATTGTTTCCTATCCACAAGTCTTCTCTGATGTCACCCACTATTTTATCTAAGAAAAAGAATGGAGATTCTATCTACCTACTATCTACATCTGCTATGTAGAAATACAAAAAAAAAAAAAAAAAAAAAAAAAAAAAAAAAGAGAGAGAGAGAGAAAAATAAACCATGAAATTTAAATGGTTCCTGGTGGGAGGAGGTAACAGTTATAGAAGCTGCTGCTGCTGCTGCTAAGTCGCTTTAGTCCTGTCCGACTCTGTGTGACCCCATAGAAGGCAGCCCACTAGGCTCCCCCGTCCCTCAGATTCTCCAGGCAAGAATACTGGAGTGGGTTGCCATTTCCTTCTCCAATGCATGAAAGTGAAAAGTGAAAGTGAAGTCGCTCAGTCGTGTCCGACTCTTTGTGACCCCATGGATTGTAGCCTACCAGGCTCCTCCATCCATGGGATTTTCCAGGCAATAGTACTGGAGTGGGTTGCCATTTCCTTCTCCAGGGGATCTTCCCGACCCAGGGGTAGAACCTAGGTCTCCTGCATTGCAGACACTTTACCCTCTCAGCCATCAGGGAAGTCCATTAGTCACTAAGTCGTATCCAATTCTTTTGTGCTCCCATGGACTGTAGCCCGCCAGGAACCTCTGTCCATGGGATTTCCCAGGCAAGAATACTGGAATGGTTTGCCATGCCCTCCTCCAGGGGATCTTCGTGACGCTGGGATAAAAGCCACATCTCTTATGTCTTCTGCATTTGCAGGCAGGTTCTTTATGACTAGCACCACCTGGGAAGCCAGAGTTGTTGTTCAGTCACTAAGTTGTGTCCAGTTCTTTGTGACCCCATGAAATGTAGCCTTCCAGGCTTCTCTGTCTTTTGCATTGGCAGGTAGGTTATTTATCACTGAGTCACCAGGGAAGTCCCCACATATTTTAAATAATTATAAAAAAAAAATTAAAGGATTACCTAAACAAACCATTTTTTGAATCATAAACTTGCTAAAGCCTAACATTTATGTGGATAAGTTTAGATTTCAACTCAAGCAGTTTAATAACAGATGCTACAATAGTAAGTATTATGCTAAACTAGGTAGTATTGAGAGACGTAACACAGGCCAATTACCTAGCAACTCAATAAACATTAGCACCGTTCCAATACCTTAGGAGCTCCCCTGGTGGAGCTAGTGGTAAAGAATACACCTGCCAATGCAGGAGATAGAAGCAGGTTTGATCCCTGGGCCAGGAAGATCCCCTGAAGGAGGTCATGGCAACCCACTCCAGTATTCTTGCCTGGAGAATCCCATGGACAGAGTCTGGTGGGCTACAGTCCATAGGGTGGCAGAATCAGACACTACTGAAGCAACTTAGCATGCATACATACACTGATACTTTATTCGAGGCAAGAAAGCATACTTTGTCATCTTTGTTCTAGGCCCATTCACAGGGCTTATTATGTCTAATCAGTGAAAACGATAAATCAGGGCTATGATTATAAACATCTGACCCTCAAGCCACCTTTGACTAATGATGAGGAAAAAAGTGCATATTATTAATAGTTATCTTAGTTTCACATTTTCTATATAAAAATGAAGGTTTGGAAAACATTATTTTCGATCATGCAGACATACACGAACACTTCGCTTGACTCCAACTTGGACACCCCACAGGGAACTGAATAAAAGTGTTCATCAAAATTGAAATACCTTCCACCCCTATTTTCTGTTACCAGCACAACTAATCCACATGTAGCAGATATATTCCTTTCTCCCAGGGAACCACATCCTATTTTGCCAGCAACTCTTCACTACTTTGCTTCTTTAAATTATACTGCAACTCCAACCACCACTCTGCATTTCCACTGTTCACACTTGTATTTCCTACCTGGTCTACAGAATGGTCAAACTAGCTTTTTTCAGCCTCCATTCTTATCTTTTTCTAAATTTGTTTTCCATTATGCCCCTAGAGTATCTTTACAGAAAATAAATTGAGCATTCAACCCTTTAAATGTGTTCAGTAATTGCTTTGCTTCTATCGATTATTCAGTTTTCTTGTCATTTAGTGTGCCGATTTTTCAGAACATTTTCCTAAAAGACTCAAGACTCAGCAGAATTGTTTCAGTCTCCGTGGGTGATAAGACAGAAGCTGGATGGATAAGGTTCTCTTGTCATCTCTATTCTTCAACCTTCAAACACACCTGCTCGTTGTGTTTACAGATCTTTGTTTGTGCAGCAGATTGCCTAGCTTGCGCTCGCCATGCTTTCCTCCTGGCCGTCTCTTCAGATCCTGTGTACTGTTACAGTCTTCTTCACAGGCCCTGTATACCCAGCCATTTCAGGCTTCAGTTTGCTGAATTAAAGATGTTTCATACATGTATTGGTTGAACAGCAATTTCTTCCACGTGTAATGCTATTCTCTGTGGCTTAGGAAACCTCTGAAGCCATCTCAGTTTAGAAATGATGAAAATTAAAAAAGCCCCAAGTCCGTTTGTTGTTTTCCTTCTGGGTTCCTATAGCGCTCTATACACACTTGTACAATGTCTACAACTCTTGTCTCATGATTTACTAACACTTGTAACCTTGGAGCGCCAAATAATTGATGCTTTTGAACTATGGTGTTGAAGACTCTTGAGAGTCCCTTGGACTGCAAGGAGATCCAACCAGTCCATCCTAAAGGAACTCAGTCCTGAATGTTCATTGGAAGGACTGATGCTGAAGCTGAAACTCCAATACTTTGGCCACCTGATGTGAAGAGCTGACTCATTTGAAAAGACCCTGATGCTGGGAAAGATTGAGGGCAGAAGAAGAAGGGGACGACAGAGGATGAGATGGTGGGATGGCATCACTGACTCAATGGACATGGGTTTGGGTGGGCTCCAGGAGTTGGTGATGGACAGGGAGGCATGGTGTGCTGCAGTTCTTGGAGTTGCAGAGTGGGACTCGACTGAGCGACTGAACTAAACTGTGACTTTGGACAAATAACCTCTTTGATACCTTGATTTCCTCATCTGTAAAATGAGCATCAGTATGGTATAATATCTAGCTCACAGAGATGTTGGAAAGGTTAAATGTGGTAATATGTGAAAGGGTTTAAACAAGTGCTTGGCACATTAGATATATTCAAATGTTAGATATAACTATGATTACTAGTAATATCACCAACTACCACTATTCATCTATGTGGGTCTATTAAACTGTGAGCTCTGAAGGCTTATTCTTGTACCACTAGCACCTAACTCATGACAAAAACTCAGTGTTGGAAGGAACTGATCTATATTCTGTAGTATGCAAGGAATATGGTGGTCATTCATTATTATCCTCAGGTTAAAATCATTTGTTTTCTAGTGCCTCCAGCTACTTTTTATAAGAAATATTATTAATATGAAACTTGTAGCTTCTTTATACTTTTTGTGACAAATTAAAATTAGTTTATTATTTGATTTATTTAGAAGGGAGAGGCAATTTCCTTTTACCTAATATACTTCAATGTGACCCCATGGACTGTAGCCCATGTAGGCTCCTCAGTCGATGGGATTTTTCAGGCATGAATACTGGAGTGGGTTGCCATTTCATTTTCCAGGGGATCTTCCCGACCCAGGGATTGAACCCGGGTCTCCTGCATTGTAGGCAGACGCTTTACCATCTGAGCTACCAGGGAAGCACACAATATATTTCAATAGACTTATCTAATTAACCCAACGTAATGGTTAAGGATGTGTTAATTTGGTTGAAGCCTAGAAATGTTGTCAAACATCATTCTAGATGTTTCTGTGTGTGCTTTTGGATAAGATTAACACTTAAATCTGTGGCCTCTGAGTAAAGCGGATTTCCCTCCGGAATGTGGGTGGGCCTATGCATGTAATTAGTTGAAGCCCTGGATTAAAAAAAAAGGCTAACCTCCCCTGAAAAATGGCAACTTTTGCAGCAGACAGCTTTTGGACTTAACTGTGACATCAGCTCTTCTTTGGGTCTACTGCCTGAGAGGCTACTCTGTAGGTTCTGGACTTGTCAGCCTCATTTGCAAAATGCAATTCCTTAAAATAAATCTCTCTTCTCTAGACTAATACACCATTGAATGTATACATGAAATTAAGTTACAGACCAGGCTATAATCACTTACAGGAAAAAAGCCTGTATTTGGAAAGTTTAGAATTGAAAATATATATTGTGTGTGTGTGCATATATATATATATATATATATACACACACACACACACAAATTATATGTACCAGGGAATTAAGAATCCCTGATTTCATTTTTGTTCTTTTATTCTCTTTGATAACACACTATAATCTATGCAGAATAAAAAAACAAAAAGGAGATAAATTATAGCAGCTTTATTTTAAATTTCAAAATTGTATTTTTCATGTAATCGAAACAAAACTTAAATCATGTAGATGAATACAAAGATGAACATACATGCTTTAAACACTGACAAAATCTAGTTACAATATATTTTTAAACAAAGTTTTCTATTTTCACAACATAGTGAAAAACTATATTCATAAAAATGTTGGAAAATATAATAATGTATTCTCTTTTCAAGTATATATGGCTCTGAAGGTACTTTAATAATCTATATACAACGCATCCAACAGATTTATAACAACACTTTCCTTCAGTTAATAGTCTATTCACTGTGATTCACAGTTCATCACTTAAGGAACTCTCCTGGTTAGAATCACAATCACATTTTAAATGTTTGGTCAAAGCATGAAAATACCAGTTCCTGGCACAATGCGTAGAAGGAAAATAGGCTGCAAGAAGGTATCCTCAGATAAAGACAATCTTTAAGCTTCAGAGCAATCTTTGGGGCAAGTGGTACCTTATTCTCATAAAGGAAAAGTCTTTACTGCTGAGGGCACTGGGTCTCTGGAGTTGACTTGGAGGACACATACACAGTAGGGTATGATTTCTTACAAGCTGCTTTTTCCCGTTTGCTTGCAGTTTCTTTCCCTTGTTTAACTTCTCTTTGAAGCCTTGATTCAGCAGCTAACCTACAGGCATTAAAGCATCCATTCTGAATTCAAATGTGGTCAGGAAAAATTAAAGAAGAAATAATCCTATAGTATAATGGATCTCTTAATGAGACAAGGTGATTTTTTTTTAAGGTATTTAAGAAAAAAAATTACAGTTGACTCCAATACAATTAAAAAAAACTAAATCACTGCCTTGCTAAAAATATTTTCTATCAGTAGGCTTAATTTTTCAAATGTCTAAAGAAATATCTTTAAGGCTGATAAAAAGTCATGGCAGTCTAAAATAAAGAATTAAAATATAATGATACCTATCATGATAAACATATCTAACAAAAAATGTTTAATGCTAGAGCACTGTATTAATGTTAACATGACTCAACAAAAGCAAATGCAAGATAAAAACTAACAAGGAATCCTGGGCTGCATGTATATCTAAATATCCCATTAAAAAACTCGAATTTCAACTAGCAAAATAATAGTTTAAGAAAAAATAAACAATGAAGAAATATTTTAAAGGGCCTATACAGATATTTTATAGCAAGAGCATCAATTAAATTTATAAAGCATGCAACAGTGAATCTCCTAACAGAAGCCATGTTTATTATTATAATATTATCATAGGATAATCATGCAGAGGACAAAAGGCTGGAAACATCTGAAGTTAGCAGATAGACTCACACACACACACACACACACACACACAAACACACAAACAAATGTTTTGTTATTTTGTTTTTGTTTAAGGAGAAGGTGATGGCACCCCACTCCAGTACTCTTGCCTGGAAAATCCCATGGACGGAGGAGCCTGGTGGGTTGCAGTCCATGGGGTCGCTAAGAGTCGGACACGACTGAGCGACTTCACTTTCACTTTTCACTTTCATGCATTGGAGAAGGAAATGGCAACCCACTCCAGTGTTCTTGCCTGGAGAATCCCAGGGACGGTGGAGCCTGGTGGGCTGCCGTCTATGAGGTCGCACAGAGTCGGACACGACTGAAGCGACTTAGCAGTAGCAGCAGCAGCAGCAAGACAAAAAAATTTCAACATGCTATTTGAGTCAAACAAGTAGCTGAACATTTGCTTGAATAATTTTTATTAAGCAAAAAAAGGCAGAAGAAGAAATGAAGACAACATAGATAGTAAGATTTGCATTGATCAGTTCTGGAAATTCACCTCCAGAAATATACAATGGTCAAGCACACATACACAATGAATCACATATACACAAGCGTAACTTGTTGAATTCAATTCACAATTAGTTGAAACTGTGTGTGTGTCAGGTAGCATTCATTTAAAGGTACCCCTTTCCTTGAGAATATTAAGCTTTTAGTTCAAGTGACTTATAGGTTATAATGCTATTACATAAAAATTCAAGAAATGGAGTAATACATTACTCCAATTAACAAAAACTGCAATATTGTTGAAATGCTTCCATTGTTGAATACTACATTTAGTAAAATGTAAAATGTCTTATTTTGTACGTCTCCATTAAGACTGATGTAGTACCTTAAAGATCTAGTACCACCTTAAAGATCTCCTTTCATAGCGACAATCCAAGCTAACTATTTTCATACCAACATGGTTAATTTTTAAAATATCTATTTATTTTAATTCCACTATCATTCCACTGCATAAAGACATCCTTCATCTTTATCACCCTTTTTCGCCTTCTCTGTTTTCCTCATTCGCTTCTTTTTTGCCCATCCTTGGTCCTGCTACACACATCAGGAACGTGCTTTTACGCCACCCTAACCTCAGTCACTGGACCTACCGTTCCCTTCCACTCACTTTCTCTTACCGTCTTTCTGGCCTCTATTATTTTAATTTTTTAAAAAATGTTAATTCCTACAGACATGTATGTCTGACACCTCGTCTTTTAGTCACAAACTCAATTATGCAAAAACTAGAGGCTTTGAAGTTTGGGTGTAAATTGAAAACGAATACCTTTGATATTTTAAAATGTCAGAATAGGTATTAAAGCACATGCTTGAAGGCTTAGAATAAACAATTTCAAAAGCCATAAAAAAATTTCACCTGAGAGTTTTTTGGAAGGCTGAAATACTAATTGGAAAGCCCTTTTAGGAGGTAAGGTAATTTTTCTTTCAGGTCACTCCTGAACCAGGAAAAAAATAACTACATTTATTCAAAACAACAAAACATTCAGAGATGTACTAGACTTGTGACAGAGAAAAGTGCTACTGTTTAAAATAATTCCCTTATTCAGGAGTCTTTTCCCCTTGCAATCATCTTAGTCTTTCTTAAAGTTTTAGAAAATTGGAAGGTAGGTAGATGAAACTGGGGAATTATACTGCATACAATACTAAGAAAATAGATTAAGAAACAGACAGCACAGTTCATGCAGCGATAGAGACAAGATGGAGAGGGCTGCTCGCTGCCTTGCAGGAGAGACGACACTGACCTGGGAGAGTTAGGGGTGTTTCTGCTTCTTTCACTTAAGGCTTCCGAGTCAGCTGGAACTCCTATAAGTTTCACACACTTCTTTTCCTTTCTTGGCTGAATATCCATGGACAGATTTTTGTAAGGAGGGAGAATGACTCCTGATGTGCTTACAGAAACTGGCTTTTCTAGCTGCGAGTTGTTATCTTCCAAACCGTTAGAACAGGATTGTGCCCGCGCTTCCCATGGGGGTCGTCTGTGATCCTCTTCCCCAGCGGCACTGGTGGCGCAAGCACCATGAGGGGCGCTTCTACCCACAGGCAGGACCTCACGTCTCTTTTTGAGTACAGGCACTTCAATTTTCTCTGAGAATAAAAACAATTAAAAAATGCATTTAGTCAATATGTCAAAGATACAATCAACGTAAGGTAGAACTAGCTATAAATGTATTTGTTTTCCTTTGTTTTCCATGCCTGTTTCTTTAAAAACTATTCATCTCCTTACTGAAATACACTGTCTTTAATTCTTTCTTTTTTATGGATTCCATTAACTATATCTTTGCAAGGTTATCTGCCTATAAATTTTTCCTTGGGACCTCAATATATTTGACTGTAGGAATAAACACTTAAATGTTCTCTTCTAGGCATACAAAAAAGATCTTCATGACCCAGATAATCACAATGGTGTGATCACTCACCTAGAGCCAGACAACCTGGAATGAGAAGTCAAGTGGGCCTTAGGAAGCATCACTATGAACAAAGCTAGTGGAGGTGATGGAATTCCAGTTGAGCTATTTTGAATCCTAAAAGATGATGCTGTGAAAGTGCTGCACTCATTATGCCAGCAAATTTGGAAAACTCAGCAGTGGCTACAGGACTGTAAAAGGTCAGTTTTCATTTCAATCCCAAAGAAAGGCAATGCCAAAGAATGCTCAAACTACCTCACAATTACACTCATCTCACATGCTAGCAAAGTAATGCTCAAAATTCTCCAAGCCAGGCTTCAATAGTATGTGAACTATGAACTTCCAGATGTTCAACCTGGATTTAGAAAAGGCAGATGAACCATAGATCAAATTGCCAACATCCGCTGGATCAAGAAAAAGCAAGAGAATTCCAGAAAAATATCTACTTCTGCTTTATTGACTATGCCAAAGCCTTTGACTGTGTGGATCACAACAAACTCTGGAAAATTCTTAAAGACATGGGAATACCTGACCAGCCTCTTGAGAAATCTGTATGCAGGTCAAGAAGCAGCAGTTAGAACTGGACATGGAACAACAGACTGGTTCCAAATAGGAAAAGGAGTATGTCAAGGCTGTATATTGTCACTCCACTTATTTAACTTATATGCAGAGTACCTCATAAGATATGCTGGGCTGGATGAAGCACAAGCTGGAATCAAGATTGCCGGGAGAAATATCAATAACCTCAGATATGCAGATGACACCACCCTTATGGCAGAAAGCAAGAACTAAAGAGCCTCTTGATGACAGTGAAAGAGGAGAGTGAAAACATTGGCTTAAAACTCAACATTCAGAAAACTAAGATCATGGCATCTTGTCCCATTACTTCATGGCAAATAGATGGGGAAACAGTAGAAACAGTGTCAGACTTTGGGCTCCAAAATCACTGCAGATGGTGACTGTAGCCATGTAAAAGATGCTTGCTCCTTGGAAGAAAAGCTATGACAAACCTTGAAAACTTATTAAAAAGCAGAGACATTACTTTGCCAACAAACATCCGTCTCGTCAAAGCTACGGTTTTTCCAGTAGTCATGTATGCATGTGAGAGTTGGACTATAAAGAAAGCTGAGCACTTAAGAATTGATGCATTTGAACTGTGGTGTTGGAGAAGACTCTTGAGAGTCCCTTGGACTGCAAGGAGATCCAACCAGTCCATCCTAAAGGAAATTAGTCCTGAATATTCATTGGAAGGACTGATGCTGAAGCTGAAACTCCAATACTTTGGCCACTTGATGTAAAGAACTGACTCATTTGAAAAGACCCTGATGCTGAGAAAGATTGATGGCACAAGAAGGGGACGATAGAGGATGAGATGGTTGGATGGCATCACTGACTCAATGGACATGAGTTTGAGTAAACTCCACGAGTTGGTGATGGACAGGGAGGCCTGGCGTGCTGCAGTCCATGGGGTTGCAAAGAGTTGGGCACGACTGAGCGACTGATCTGATTGACTGAACTGAGGGTTATTATAAAAGTTGCATGGGGTTTCAGCATGGAAATTAGGAAGGATATAGTGCATAAGAGTCAAGCAATCCAGGTACAAATCCTAGTGCTAACAACACTCAGCAGCTGAGTGACCTTGGAAAAGTACTTAACCTCTCTGAGCATTGTTTTCTTACTTTTTTTTAAGCTTGAATAATAATAATCATTTACTGATCAGCTAAGTAGAAAGCACTGTGGTAACTGCTATTTGCTTTTACACTTAATCTAAAACACAATCTATGTTTTTGTAATTTATAAAATGGAATTAAAAGCACTAATTGAGTGAACACTCAGTAGTGTGTTATAAGGATTAACATAACATCATTCCATCTCCTATGCAGGTCTAGATATACAGTCACAGAATAATCATTCTAATACTTTTTCTGTTTTCCAAAACTAACATTCTTTCATTTTCAGAATCAAAATATTAATTAAGTTGGAGAAACCACAGTTGACTGTGGGGCTGGTGTTCCTGCTCTACACTGTTGTTTTTAAATCATTATTTTCCTTTCTCTTGCACTGCTTCTTTGAAATCCACATCATCAATATTCACTATACTTCCTCCTGCTTGCACTGCTTAGTTCAGCAGACCTTTGAAATTTGAAGTGGATAACTCTTAATCAGGACTCTATTAATCAGAGAAGGGGAAAAAGATGAGAGAAAGAGAAGCCTTTTTAAACTATAAAGAAACCTTATTATTGCTGACAATCTGCCCCCTATTGTTGAGAATCACTCCTGTCCCTGAAATGATGATGAAGAGAGAGTTGTAGGCATGTGAACGGTGTAGGGGCAAAAATGGCTGAAAGTCTATAACCTAGAACATGTAACAGAACTTTTTTTGGCCTAAGAACCATCACATTCTTAGACTCCATTATTTTAGGTTTTCTATGAACAGTTACTATTAACTAATATAGCTTTTGCAAAGAGTTGACTCATTGGAAAAGACTCTGATGCTGGGAGGGATTGGGGGCAGGAAGAGAAGGGGACGACAGAGGATGAGATGGCTGGATGGCATCACCGACTTGATGGACGTGAGTCTGAGTGAACTCTGGGAGTTGGTGATGGACAGGGAGGCCTGGCGTGCTGCGATTCATGGGGTTGCAAAGAGTCAGACACGACTGAGCAACTGAACTGAATATAGCTCTTAAACATCAGTTACCTCAACAAAACTGAACTCTTTGGTATTACATAAGATGCTGCAATCTTAAATGGAAAAGGCTCAAATGTTAAGGAATACTCATTTTATTCATGCACATCCAATACACAGTTCTCTTTCCTACAAATTCTGTAGCAATACATTTATTTTATTAAATATAGATACAAAGTCACCAATTAGTTTGTAATGAGGTTTCCATAAAGCTGTAGAAAGAAAAAAAATTGATATGATTTCTCAGAGCTTCTCACGATATAAAAGACAAAATATATGATACATTCATACCTTCAGGTTCATACTTCAGTTTTAGCTCATCTAATTTAGCTCTCAGTTTCATATTTTCACTTTGGGAAAGCTGGAGGTGCCTTTCATTTAAAAAAAGTTTCCGCTCAATATCCAGAGCCCGCTGGCTCTCAAGTAGTGCTTTCATCCGCTGGATGGACAATTCACCTTTGATGCTTTCACTTTCTTTGCTACATTAATTTAAAAAAAAAAGAGAGAGAACCAAGGACTATTAACATAGCACATGAAATACATAGTTTTTAGTACAAACTATTTGTTTAGTTGCTAAGTTGTGTCCAACTCTCTTGTAACCCCATGGACTGTAGCCTGTCAGGCTACATGGGATTCCCCAGGCAAGAATACTGGAGTGGGTTGCCATTTTCTTCTCCAGAGGATCTTCCCTATCCAGGGATCAAACCCACATTTCTTGCATCTCCTGCATTGGCAGGCACATTCTTTACCACTGACCCACCTGGAAAGCCCACCAATTGTTTACTATATTATATATTTTAACTCTTAGTAAAACATATTTCCCTGGTGTTTTTTAGTAACAAAGAAAGAATAAGCAAAATAAGATTTAACAATAGCAGTTTCAAATAAAAAAACTCATGCATTTTTCAAAGGAAATGGACAAAGAGGGGCATACTTTCCACATTTACACATGTATAAATAAACTCCTTTAAGTTTTAAATTACATGATATTTATTCTTAAAAAAATTAGGTTATAAGAACATTTTCTAAAGTTCTTTATATTTGCTAATTGAAGGGCTTTAAGAAAAACAAAACACTAAAAACATTTAATTATTCATTTAAAGTATTTTTCTTCAATAACCAGTAATAATTATATCTTTGGCAATGTAAAGACAAAGCTACTACCACTTATTACAAGCAAGTGAACAGAGTCTCTGTCTTTCTAAGCATCCAACACTTACTTTAAGTTGTCCAGCTTTATTTGAAGTAAATCTGTGTAATAGGTGTCATCTTCCAGAGCAACAGAGTTGGCTGAAGGCTTAGATTCCATACTTTCATACAGACTCTAAAGAAAACAAAAATTCTTACTACTTAGATAATAATTTAGGTTGGCATAGGTTTATTAATATCAGTTACCATTACTGAATGCTTATCACATCCACGTAACTCACTCCCTTTCTGAAGCAGGTATAGGAGGAGCACTCCTCTGTTACAGATGAGGGAACTGGCTCACAATACTACAGGCAAGTAGACTGACAAGAGAGAACCTGAACACAGCTCTGTCTCCACAGCCTATGCTCCTAATCACACCTGTGTCCTCCCTCTGGTTCCTCTCTCCTGGCTTTTAATATGGAAGAAACAAATACTCACTGGGAAAGTGCTGCACTCAATATGCCAGCAAATCTGCAAAACTCAGCAGTGGCCACAGGACTGGAAAAGGTCAGTTTTCATCCCAATCCCAAAGCCTTAATTCCAGCCTTATAAAACAGCCATAAATAACAAAAATATGAAAAAGAGTGGAAATCCGTATAGTTATTTTTGGTGCCCGCTCTTCTGAGATTCTGAAAGAATCTCTGTACAATTTCTCTAAGGAAAAAAAATGTAAATCTGCTTAAAAGTATGTAAACAAATTCAGAGATTGCAGGTAAAAGCCCTTAATTTAAAGCCATACTTTTGGAAGTATAGTGCAGAGTATACTGGTGAGCCACATACACCTTTTTTCAAGTTCAACCAAAATTGCAGTCCTTTAAACAGTTCTTGTAAGAGAAAGAAAATTATATAAGCTTAAAATTTTACACCAATAGCTAGTTTTATAATAATAGCTACAATTTAGAACGTTGACATTATTAACGTTTACAAAGTTTGTCATTTATAAGCTGTGATTAGTTCTTTAGTGAGAAGATAGATATCTGTGCTCCCTAAGTTAATTTATAAATTCAATGTACTCCTAATAAAAATGCCAACAAACTTTTTTTTTTGAGCTAGACGAGATGTTCATAGGGAAAAACAGACATGAAAGGAGAGAAAAAATGCTGAGAAAGCAAAGCTGTGGTGGGAGAAGAGCCCTATCAGACAAAACGTAACTGTAAAACCTCTAAAATTAAAAGTATGGCACTGATGTTAGAAAAGCAGGCCAATCGAATAGAATGGAAAATCCAGAAACAGACTCAAGCATATATGAAAATTTGATATATGATAAAGATGTTATATTAAATCACTGCTATCAAGACTGACTTTTAAATAAATGATGCTGGGACAACTGGCTAGTTATTTGGAAAAGGTAAAATTAGATTTATACCTCACCCTATACACAAGAATAAACTTCAATCGACATCAGGTCTCTAAATGTAAAATGTGAAACCATACAAACACTACTAGAAAACATGCGTCAGTTTCTCTATATACCCATGCAAGTAAATAAACCTATGAAAACATGCTAAAATTCACTCATTATTACAAAAATAGAAATTAAGACTACACTGAGATACCATTTCTTATCTATCAATCCAGCAAAAATTTTTTAAAATAATACATTCTATTGGTGAGGTGACAGAGAAATGAGCGCTATGATACGGTGCTAGTTTACTTTGACTCAGCAATTATACTGTAGGAATTATTCAGGATGATACATCTATAATAAGGAAACACACATACATGCAAAATACACTTTGTAGCACTGTACATAATTGCAAAATACTGGAAATAATCTAAATACCCAGACAGAGGAGAATGTATGAGAACCCATACATCAGAATCCTCTGTTGCTGTGAATTAGGAAGATCTCTCTAAACTAGATGAAGTGATTTCCAGGTTAAAATAAAAAAAAAAGGAAACTATAAAAGACTATCTATGCTATGCCACATTTTGTCCAAGAAATAAAAAGGGAAGATAAAGCCTACATAAAGCTGCTTTCTTTGCACAGAGAACAGGGCATGAGTAAATCAGAAACAAACTGGCTGCCCAGACAGGTGGGTGTCAACAGAGGGGAAGGAACGGAGACAGGCAAAACTCGGTACAGTTTTGACTTTAGACCACGTTAATGGTTCACATGCTGGAAAGAGTAAATAAATTCAACAAGGATGGACAAAACCTATTTCAGATGAACAACACACTCATAACTAGTAAGGGAAAGTGCAGCACTCAATATGCCAGCAAATTTGGAAAACTCAGCAGTGGCCATAGGACCGGAAAAGATCAGTTTTCATTTCAATCCCTAAGAAAGGAAATGCCGAAGAATGTTCAAATCATGTACAATTGCACTCATTTCACATCCTAGCAAGATTAGGCTAAAAATCCTTCAAGCTTGGCTTCAGTAGTACACGAACCGAGAAATTCCAGATGTTCAAGTTGGATTTAAAAAAGGCAAAGGAACCAGAAATCAAATTGTCAACATTCGCTAGATCACAGGAAAAGCAAGACAATTCCAACAAAACATCTACTTCTGCTTCATTGACTATGCTAAATCCTTTAACTGTGTGGATCACAACAAACTGTGGAATATTCTTGAAGAGATGGGAATATCAGACCACGTTAACTGTCTCCTGAGAAACTTGTATGCAAGTTAAGAAACAACAGTAAGAATTGTACGTGGAACAATGGACTGGTTCAAAATAGGGAAAGGAGTACGTCAGGGCTGTATATTGTCACCCTGCTTATTTAACTGTATGCAGAGTACATCATACGAAATGCAGGGCTGGATGAAGCACAAGCTGGAAACAAGATTGCTGGGAGAAATATCAATAACCTCAGATATGCAGATGATACCACTTTAATGGCACAAAATGAAGAGGAACTAAAGAGCCTCTTAATGAAGGTGAAAAGAGGAGAGTGAAAAAGCTGGCTTAAAACTCGACATTCAAAAAATGAAGATAAAGGCATCCAGTCCCATCACTTCATGGCAAATAGATAAACAGTGGAAACAGTGTCAGACTTCATTTTTTTGGGCTCCAAAATCACTGCAGATAGTGACTGCAGCCACAAAACTAAAAGACGCTTCCTCCTTGGAAGAAAAGATATGACAAACCTAGACAGTGAATCAAAAAGCAGAGACATCACTTTGCCGACTAAGGTCCATTTAGCTAAAGCTAAGGCTTTTCCAGTAGTTATATATGGATGTGAGAGTTGGACCATAAAGAAGGCTGAAAGCTGAGGAATTGATGCTTTCGAACTTTGGTGCTGGAGATGACTGTTGAGGTCCCTTGGACAGCAAGGAGATCAAACCAGTCAATCCTAAAGGAAATCAACCCTGAATATTCACTGGAAGAACTGGTGCTGAAGCTAAAGCTCCAATAACTTTGGCCACCTCAGGGGAAGAACTGACTCATTTGAAAAGACCCTGATGGTGGGAAAGATTGAGGGCAAGAGGAGAAGGGGGTGACAGAAGATGAGATGGTTGGACGGCATCACTGACTCAATGCACATGAGTCTGAGTAGACTCAGGGAGATAATGAAGGACAGGGAAGCCTGGTGTGCTGCAGTTCATGCGGTCGCAGAGTTGGACATGACTTAGTGACTGAACAACAACAACAAAACCTTTGAACATAGTATTTTGACTATGTACCCTCAAGTTAAAAACAAAAAGAACAAATCCTGAACTTTAATGAATAATTTCAAAACTATATATATTTTAAGAATGAGTAAATAAGCAAATATATTGAGGACAATAAGAGCCAGGTTTTTCACTGTTGGAAAAAATGGGGTAGGCAAAAAACCCTGTGGCACTGGACTCAAACTGGAGTTATTAAGTACGACATCAAGGTTTTATTATGTGTTTTGTTTACATGAAACATTGCTAAACATGCATATAACACATACATAAATACACTAAATATGTGGACATAGACTTCCAGTTCTGTCTGCTAAAAGAATCCAGAAGTGATGACATTTCAGTAGCAATAAGCACATTCAGTGCCCAGATTCTGGTTTCTAAGTGCCCTTCTTCATTTAAAGGAACCTACGTTCCTTGTAGAAATGTTGATTCCATTTGTTGTGCCAGAGTAAGGAAGTACCCCCACTGGCCAAATCTGGGACAGAGTAAATAAGGAAGTTATAGATTACAGTCCATAGGATAAAATAAGAATTTATGAGACTATATGACATCAATAAGTGAGGAGAAAAGCTCTAATTCATTATTCTAACTGAAATTATCATTTGGCAATCATCACAGTAATACCTGTTTCAGGCAAGAATCATCAATGGATATTCAAGTATAAGGGGAAATAGATTCCACAACAAATGGAATCAACATTTCTACAAGGAACGTAGGTTCCTTTAAATGAAGAAGGGCACTTAGAAACCAGAATCTGGGCACTGAATGTGCTTATTGCTACTGAAATGTCATCACTTCTGGATTCTTTTAGCAGACAGAACTGGAAGTCTATGTCCACATATTTAGTGTATTTATGTATGTGTTATATGCATGTTTAGCAATGTTTCATGTAAACAATTTTGTGTATTACACACATATATATACACATAAACACATAAGTAACTCCCTATGAAATATTTAAGGTTAATATCACCTGTTACTGTTACAGTGCCATCTGACGTGACATATTGAAAAAGTATTCTACTACTCCTGGAGTATTCCCATCAAAAATACATTGTTGTTGTTTAGTCTCTAAGTTGTGTCTGACTCTTTGCAACCCCACGGACTGCAGCATGCCAGGCTTCCCTGTTCTTCACTATCTCCCAGAGTTTGCTGAAATTCATATCCACTGAATCAGTGACTAATTATATCACACACCCCAAAATGAGAGAGACTCTACAAAGCAAATGGCTGTACTCCTCAAAAATGTCAAGGTCATAAAAGATAAAGAGAGCCTGAGGAATTGTCCCAGACTGTTTCTGTTCAGTTGCTCAGTTGTGTCTGACTCTTTGCAACCCCATGGACTGCAGCATGCCAGGCTTCCCTGTTCTTCACTATCTCCTTGAGTTTGCTCCAACTCATGTCCATTGAATAACCATCCAACCACCTCATCCACTGCCACCCTCTTCTCCTCCTGCGGTCAATCTTTCCTGACTTTAATTATATGGACCTTTAGAGTCTTTAAAGAGATTTGACAATTAAATACAACATATGATCACAGATTGGACCCTAGAAAGGAAAGCATTTGGTCATTTTTGTATTCCAGGAAGGACATTAGTGGTAATTCCTAAAGTGTAAAAGGCAGCTCAGCTAAAACTATGTATCAATGTAAGTTTCCTGATTGATCATTGTACTATGGTTATGTAAAAGATAAACTTCACTGCTGAGTAACAACTTAAGGGTAAAGGGATAACTGGTTTGCAACTTACTCTCAAATGTTTCAGATAAAAATGTATATACATGGAGAGAGAGAAAATAAAAATGCAAATGTGGTGAAACTGACAACTGGGGAATCTGGGTGAAGAGTATGCGGTAATAGTTTTACAACTTTCCTGAAGGTTTGAATTTCAAAAATTTTGAAATAGTTTACTAAAGACTTGTATGAATTCCAGTTGCCACATAATACTGGACAATGTGACAAAAATCTTACTTTGCATTCATCAAAAATTAGAGGTAGAAAGCACCAAAAAGAATTAATTACTGGTAACACTTGACAAGAGGAACAAATCTCATTGACATAATGTTGAGTGGAAGACAGAAGCAAGAGTGTGTAGTGAATGGTTTCATTTATATGGAGTTCAAAAGTATTTGTACATGTAAAGCTGGTACAAAGTTAGACAGTGGGAGTACTCACTCAAAAGGGACATGGCAGAACTTTTCTGGAAGGCTAGAAGTATTCTATACCATGAGCTGGTAATAATTTAAGGGGGTATATGTATGTACTGAGTTGTACACCTAAGATATGGGTGCTTTGAGTATAAATGAGTTAAAATTTACAATAACAACAACAAATATGGGGGCTCTATTAAAAGAAGCAGTAGTCCAAACCACTGAAAAGCAAAAACAACCTGGAAGAAAAAAGTAAATATTGGTAAATCTCAATAGAAACTATAGATTAATTACATAATAAAGAAACCCATTCAAGTTAAAAGTAGCAAGATATTCAAACAAAAAACTGTTATATTTTTAAAAGGTGTTTACACATACCTTAAATTTCTCCAGATTCCTAATTTCACCTAAGAGATGTTTAATTTCACCATTCTTCTGCTCCAACATGGCAAGCAACCGTTCCTGCTGTTCAAATTCAGCTTGAGACCCTTTCATTTGTAGCAATGTAGCGATCTGTACCTAGAAGAAAAAAAAAAAATTCTCCCCCATAAAATTGAGTGGAGGAGAAGATTCTGATAACTATATTTTTGATACAATTCATATCTTGTACTATACTACTTTGGCTTCATTTTAGAAGCTAAACAAATTAGCTGTGTCTAGTTTAATACTCTAATAATTTGAAAATATTTATTTCAAATAGCCTAGTTACAGATATAACTCTCTAGTACTTATTTTAACTACTTATGAGTTGGTATCTGAAGTCCATAACAATTGTCTGTACTTCTGTGAAACACAGCTGAACTGCATGGCTGTGGTCGAGAAGTCACCAGTTAAGTGGTAGAGAAACCCAGCAGGACGCTGTACTGTACTCACCATAGGCATTCTCATTAAGGGGCTGGTGCAGCTTCTCAAAAATTTTAATGAAATTCAGTAGTATTCAGTGGGCGAAATTATTAAGCTACTCACATTCACAAATGTGAGTTTTGCAAAGGACAAGGATGGAAAGCAAAGGTAAAGGGCGCAAACTTCAATATAAAGTTATTTTTTTAAGAGCAGCAATCAACCTACCTAATTATGACTCCACCTCAACTTGGAGCTGCACAGCAACCAGAAGGAAATTAGCTAAAACCTAAACCTAGCATTCCTTTCTGCCTTTGGAAATTTCTGCAGTTCTAAAAAGTGTCAATTAGTTAAAATAAATTTTTGAGTACAGCAATTATATGAAGTTGCAGCTATGGTTATAAGTAAGAGACTACTTTTAACATTTTTAAGGATCCACTTTTTGCTCCTGCTTCATACTGGACTTCCCCGGTGGCTCAGATGCTAAAGCATCTGCCCACAATGCAGGAGACCCGGGTTTGATCCCTGGGTCAGGAAGATCCCCTGGAGAAGGATATGGCAACCCACTCCAGTACTCTCGCCTGGAAAAATCCCATGGACGGAGGAGCGAGGTAGGCTACAGTCCATGGGGTTGCAAAGAGTCAGCCACAACTGAGCGACTTCACTTTCACTTTTTCACTTTCATACTGGAAGCTAGACACGGCAATCCCCCCAAAATTCAGAATGCTACCTGTGTCTAAAGATAGTTTGGGGTAGCAGAACAGTGAGAGATTAATAACAATAGCCCAACAAATGTATTTTAATGTATTTAAACAAAGAGCAAATATGAGAAAATTTACAAAGAAATAATTCCCAGATAGGGGAGAGCCAAGTTAAACCAGACAACACAACTGAAATCCTCATAAATAAAAGACACAGTTGTTGTCCATTAAGTCAGTACTTTTCTATTTGCCAAACATGTAAGCATGTTGCTATGCCTTCATTTAACTCCAGGACAACTCTTAAGAGGCAAGTTCTATCATCTCTATTTTACAAATGAGGTAACTAATTGCTCTGAAAAATAAGCATACTTGTCCAAAGTCACACAGCTAACAAGTGAGACTAGGATTCAATCCCAAGTTCATCTGATGCCAAAGTTTAATCACCGATCTTTCCTATTTCTTTGGTAAATCTCATCATCCTTAAAAGAGGCAGGAAACCTTACAGACTTCTAGTAAGCGCTACCACTTCAGGAGATCAGGAGTCTAAGGGCTGGCACAATACTGGAATCTAATTTCCACATGCTTTTCTGTTACCAGCTGTTCGGCAACAATGACGCCCAACAAACCTTAAAATTTAAAGGGCTGATATGCTTGACTTGAGAAACTGCAAGGAAAGGAAATTCAAACTTCAGTCTATTAATAAGCCTTTGTGGGAGAACTGAAGAATGGTGAGAGAGCTAGCTTTAGTTGAAGTAGACATTTCAGGGCTACCCTCAGAAAGAAACCAGGCCAACAGCAGGACAGAAAAAATTTTTAATACTTGATTCTTCCCATTACAAATAAAGAGCTAATGGCAAGGCTACTAAGAATTAAAAACTCAAGGCTAGTGAGTAATAATTAAAAACTCAATCAATCCATGAATGCTACATATACCACTAAAATCTACACAGAATTAAATGTTTTTAAATAAAATATAAAAGGGATCTCTCATTCAATTAAAAAATTTTTTTCTAAGGTCATGTAGTTCTAGAAATAATCGTTAAAGTGTATTACTTGTACAAGTCATACTGATACAAAATAAGATTTAATAAATCTTACACTAATTCTCACCTTCATTCTTTGCATCTGTTCTCTATTAAATGCATTTTGCTTCTTCAGTGACTGATACTTGACTTTCATGCTGATAAGCTGACGTTCCATTGCTGCCCTTCGATCCTCCACCTAGAAAATATAACATGTTTAATTATGCTTTTATTAAGTGAAATGCTAATTTAATCAATGGAATATTTTTATGTACCTCTGCAAACAAAGAGTTGCCTTTACTGTTAGGGTCCAAGGCTTGCTGGAGGGCCTGGTCTAGCTGCACCTGAAGGTCCTGATTCACTACACGAGCTTTCTAAATTCAAAAGAGAAAACAATTCAGCTACTTGACATAAGATTAGCAAGAAAACAACTTATATAAATTGGAAAAGATGGTATTACTATAATCACAATACCTCTAAGGCATCATAGTAAGAAACCGCTTCTTTCTCTCGCTCTTCTTTTTCTCCTTTGAGCCGGTCTACTTGGCGCATTAAATTAGCATTAAGAAGTTCGAGTTGTTCTTGTCTGTACTGTAGTTCATTCACTTCTTCTTGGAGGGTGGTCTATTAAACAGGAATTGAAAAAGAAGAAACTCTTGAATAATCCTTCAGTTAGCAGCTGTCAGTTTATCTATCAGCAGAGGTTAACACTCAAAACTAAAACTAATAACTACTCAAAGATTATTACAGTGCATAATAAAGAAAACAGCAAAATTCTGTAAAGCAATTATCCTTCAATAAAAAATAAATTCAAAAAAACTCAAAAAAATTTTTTTTAATTATTTTTTTAGAAAGTGATCAAAAAAAGACTCCAGAGACTGTTTCTTTTCTATGAATTTAAAACTTTCATTTTTAAGTTAATTTTAGCTTACAATGAAAAAAATTATACACATATATCAACTTTCACTGTATGGATCACAGCAAACTCTGGAAAGGGGTACCAGACCACCTTACCTGCCTCCTGAGAAACCTGCATGCAGGTCAAGAAGCAGCAATTAGAACTAGACATGGAACAATAGATGGGTTTAAAATTTCAAAATTACTAAGTCACGGCTGTATATTGTCACACTGCTTATTTAACTTATATGCAGAGTACACCATTTGAAATGCCAGGCTGAATGAATCACAAGCTGGAATCAAGATTGCCAGGAAAAATATCAACAACCTCAGATATGCAGATGATACCACTCTAATGGCAGAAAGTGAAGAGGAACTGAAGCGCCCCCTGATAAAGGTGAAAAAGGAGATTGAAAAAGTCGGCTTAAAACTTAACATTCAAAAAAACGAAAATCATGGCATCTGGTCCCATCACTTCATGGCAAATAGATGGGGAAAATGTGGAAATAGTGGCAGATTTTCTTTGGCTGCAACATCACTGCAGACGGTGACTGCAGCCATGAAATTAAAAGATGCTTGCCCCTTGGAAGGAAAGCTATGACAAACCGAAACAGCGTATTAAAAAGAAGAGACATTACTTTGCCAACAGAGGTCCATACGATCGAAGCTATGGGTTTTCCAGTAGTCATGTACAGATATGAGAGTTGGACCATAAGGAAGGCTGAGTGCTGAAAAATTGATTCATTTGAACTGTGGAGTTGGAGAAGACTCTTGAGAGTCCCTTGGACTGCAAGGAGATCAAACCAGTCAATCCTAAAGGAGATCATTGGAAGAACTGAAGCTGAAGCTCCAATACTTTGCACACCTGACACAAAGAGCCAACTCACTGGAAAAGACCTTGATGCTGGGAAAGATTGAGGGCAGGAGGAGAAGGGGATGACAGAGGATGAGATTGTTGGATGGCATTACTGACTCAATGGACATGAGTTTGAGAAAACTTTAGGAGATAGTGAAGGACAGGTGTTAAATGTTCAAGAAGGACAAAAAGGACAAAAGGAGAGGAAATTAAATGGTCTTGTTTAGGCTTCAGAGACAAAGCAGAGCAGGCCTCTGACTTTGCTTCTAGCCTTCCTGGACACTACCCAGACTGTGAGTGACTGCCTGCTGTGAGCGCAAGACTTGCAGCGCTACAGATAAGATGGGGAAGAATTTTGAGATTGTGGAGACCTTGGAGGGGCCCTGGCCAACCAAGCCCCAGGCATAACAACACTCCAAGTTTTACAAGACAAAACAAACAGCATTAACATGAAACCAGGCTTGCAATTTGGTCAGACTGATGATTATACCAGTTTTCATCCTGGGATTATAGGCGGGAACCCTGAACTGCAATTTTTTGAAGTCTAACCCAAGTAGTGGACATGCTGCCTGGGACCTTGGGACAATTGGGACTCCAGATGTGCTCTGACACGGGATTTCTCAGCACTGTTTGAGTCTGGATGTTGGTCAAAACCCAATTTGGTGACGTATCCTCTATTTCCCTTTTCTTTTAATGTTACTATATTGAAAGTAAGCTAGATAATTCTCTAATAAATATTTGTATTATTTGTATAGAACAAGTGGCTTAGTTTGTTAACAAATCCTTTGAACCTGAGACTAAAGTGAAAACTTTTGGCAAAACAATAGGGTGCTGCCGTTCATGGGGTCGCAACAGTCAGACATGACTGAGCAGCTGGACAACAAATCACCTTCTGCAGGACCAACTTTTATATTGGGCTTTTATGACACAAACTAGGATTAGAATAAATGTCTAAATTCTTCCAGAGGTTCCATTAATCTAAAAGTAAAGTCTGCCTTACATAATCATGTAACTTAAAGCTTTACTTTAATTGAAGGAATCCATTTAAAACCTTATTTTTTAATTAGATCAAAGTTAGGCCAAAAAATATTTCAGTCTTAAAAGCAGCTCATAAGGATTATTACAAAAACATGAAAAATATACAGCCAGAAAAAGGAGAAAACTCCATAATACACATGCCATAAAAATTACCTTCACATTTTCCATTTCGGTCAGCTCAATCTGAAGAGTCAGTGTCTCTGAAGACACACTTTCATGTACACGTTCAGACATTTGCATTTCCTTTGATTTACTAGAAAGGAGTTTCTCCTGATGATCCACTTTGTGCTTCAGCTGCTTTTCACTTAGCCGAGCTTCATCTAACTCAGCTTTCAGTGTTTCTAACTAAAAAAAGAAAAAAAAGAAAAAGTAGAAGGTCATCAGAACATACAATTGCAGGACAAAGTGTTCTGGTACCTGCAGGACAACTATTTTGGAAGGCAATCAAAGTGAACAAAATTATTTAACCCCTTTTCCAAAAATGTCACATTGCTTCAGTCTTGGAAAACTAATACAAGCATACCCTGTTTTACTGCGTTTTGCTTAATTGTACCTCCCAGACACTACATTTTTTTCAGACATGGAAAGCTGGTGGCAATCCTGAGCCAAGCAAATCTGCCAAGCAAGTTTTTCCAATAGCTTTTGCTCACTTCTTGTTTCTGTGCCATATTTTGGTAATTCTCACAATCTTTCAAACTTTTTTCATTATTTTATTTGTTATAATGATCTGTGATCAGTGATCTCTGATGTTACTATTGTAAATGCTTTGGGGCATCACAAACCACACACTCCTGTAAGAGGGTGAGTTGAATTGACAAACTGATAAATTGATGGAGCTGACTGCTCCGCTGAACGGTCATTCCTCTCTCTCTTCCTCTCCTAGAGTCTTTCTATTCCAAGACACAACGATACGAAATTAGGCCAATTGCTAACCCTACAATGGCCTCTGAGTGTTCACACCTCTGACTTTAAATCAAAAACTAGAAATGATTATGCTTAGTGACGGAAGGCTTATTGAGAGCTAACAGGCCGAAAGCTAGGCCTCTTGTGTCAGTTAACCAAGTCGTGAACTGAGAGGAAATATTCTTCAAGGAAGTTAGAACTGCTACTCTAGTGGACACACAAATGAAAAGGAAGCTGAAGAGTTTAGTGCTGATAAGGAGAAAATTTTAGATGTCTAGATAGCAGATCAAACCAGACACAACATTCCCTTAAGCCAAAGTCTAATACAAACTATCTTCAATTTTACGATGGTTGAGAGGCAGGTGGAAGGTGCCGAAGAAAATTTTGATGCTAACAGAGATTGGTTCATGAAGTTTAAGAAAAGAAGTTGCAGCCAATGCTCATTGACCATTCTGAAACCCCTAGGGCCCTTAAAAATTACATTTAATCTGCTCTGCTTGTGCTCTATAAATGGGACAACACCTGGCTGAGAGCACATCTCTTTACAACATGGTTTACTGAATATTCAAAGTCTACTATTGAGACCTACTGCTCAGAAAAAAGATTCCTTTCAAAATATCACTGCTCACTCAGAGTGCACCTGGTCACGAAAGTGAGATGTAGGAGATTCAGGTTGTTTTTGTGCCTGGTAACACAAGATCCACTCTGCAGCCCACAGGATCAAGGAGTAATTTTTGACTATTAATTCTTACTACTTAACTGCTGCAATTTCATGATAAAATGGTAATAGATGAGGAGTTGCTTCTTATGGATGAGCAAAGAGAGTGGTTCTGAGATGGAATTCACCCTTGGTGAAGATGCTGTGAAGACTGCTGAAATGACAACAAAGGATTTAGAACAGGACATAAACTTAGTTGACAATGTAGTGACGGAGTCTGAGACTGGGCTTCCCGGGTGGCACGAGTGGTAAAGAGTCCACCTGCCAACGCAGGAGAGGGAAGAGACGTGGGTGGGTTTGATCCCTGAATTGGGAAGGTCCCCTGGAGGAGGAAATGGCAACCAACTCCAGTATTCTTGCCTGGGAAATCCCATGGACAGAGGAGCCTTGCAGGCTATAGTCCATGGGGTCTGAGGCATAAAGGTTGCACACTACTGAGCATCTGAGCAGCAGCAGCAGAGTTTGAGACAATTGGGTCCAATTTTGAAATAAGTTCTCCTGTGGATAAAATGCTACCAAACAGCTTTAATGCTACAGAGATACTGCTCATGAAAGGAAGAGTCAATTGATATTGTTGACTTATTTTAAGAAATTGCCACAGCCAACCCAACCTTCAGCAACCACTGCCCTGATCAGTCAGCAGCCATCAACACAGATGAAAAAAAAAGATGACTTTAAAAGACCACTTTGGAAACTAAAAAATTCATGTGACTCAGTTTACTGCAGTGGTCTAGAACTTTCCCTGCAGTATCTCAGAGGTATGCCTATATGTGTCATATCCTCCTTACAGGAGGAGGATGAAGCTTTAGGGTCAGGTCGAGGTTTAACCTGTCTCACATTCCTCAAATGTAAGACTATAAATGATTCTACCTGCGTTATTGTGTGGCTCTCAACCGAGATTAGGTGGGTAAAACATTCAGTACCACATCTAACATTCACCAAATGGTTTGTTAATAAAAGTCTTTTACTTGATGTCCAGGGTTACCATTATCATCTATATTGAATTACATTGAATAGGGTCTCAACATTCCTAGAATATATACTGATATTTGCTTACTATTTAAAATATAAAGAGACTTCTATTTTGATTTCTTTTCCCCTTTCAATTTTATCATGTGAAATAAAAATTTCACCTGATTGATGTATGTTGAAATGTGTATATCCTTCTGAAAAACATCACTGAATAACCCAAACTTATTCTATGATGAGATGACTGCTGCTGCTGCTGCTAAGTCGCTTCAGTCGTGTCCAACTCTGTGCGACCCCAGAGACGGCAGCCCACCAGGCTACCCCGTCCCTGGGATTCTCCAGGCAAGAACACTGGAGTGGGCTGCCATTTCCTTCTCCAATGCATGAAAGTGAAAAGTGAAAGTGAAGTCGCTCAGTTGTGTCCGACTCTTAGCGACCCCATGGACTGGGGCTTCCTATTTGGTCAAAGCTACATATCTTTTAACAGGCAGTGACATCCCTTGTTTTATAAGCACACATCTAATCCTTACACATCATCAGAGTAGGTCTGGACTCCTGGCCATGTTGCCACTGTGTGAAAAATGAATGGCATGACAGCGATAAAGGAAACAGGCTACCTGGACAGTAGTGCAGAGATGATGGTGAGCTGGACTACAGAGTAGCGGATATAGATATTTTGTAGCTCAAGTTCTTAAGAGCTTGTTGATGGACTAAATGTGAGAAATAAGTGAAAGAAAGATGGCAAGTAAAACTCCTAATTATTGGTACAAGTAATCTGAGAACATAAGAAGACTGAAAATATTTTTTGAATGATTTAGTCTTTACCAAAAAGCCATCTCTATAACTGGCCTTACTTTAGACTCAATATTTCCTACATTACTTTTTTGTTTAGGTATTGAAAGTTATTGCTAAACTGAAAATATCCATGAGGAAGAAAAAAAGCATCCATATCAGTTATTGGTGTCTCAACCTGCATAGCTTCAGACAAGCTGGATTATTATTTGTCAGAGTGGTAAGCAAGATGATTCTAAGTATTGCATGAAAGCATATTTTGATAGTTATATTTTATTGCATATTAGGAAAAAAATAACCAGCTCAAACATAATATATTTCATTGATATTGTTACTTAAAATTAGAGAACATTTAAAAGACAATCAATTTAATGAGAATTAACTAACCAGCACAGGTGGTACAGATACATAAAAATCTTAAAAGACGCTACACGAAACACAGTGAAGCAGGCTTTGACATAAGAGAACCAAATTTTGCCTGATAGTCTCTAGCTCTATAATCTTGTCCAACTTTACTCAATCTATTTAAACATTGGTTTTCTCATGCTGTATGGAGATAATAATGGTACCTCCCTTAAGGAGTTGTGTATGAACTAGATCATATGTATTAGTTTATCTTCAATAAACAAACTGTAAAATATACATTTTATAGTTATAAAATATACAACTCTAATGTACCTTAATTTACCAAAAACTATTGGTTTCTTTGCGGAATTATAAAGTGTACCACCAGTTGCAGTGAAGGCTAGGAAACTAGTCTTTCTGAAAAGGGGTCGGTATCCTAAACACTCTAAAAGAGGCCATGCTGATCAGAGCTAAAACTCCTTAACAAATACTCAGTTGCTAAAATTAAATAATTCAATTTAACTACTAAAATGTTATTTAAACAAACCACTAAGGTAACTACTGTTTCTCAGTGTTTCCAAGCCTCATATTAAGATGATGGAACCCCTCATCTCAGCTATTTTGCACAGATGGTAGTAAGAAAGTCTTTCATCATCTAAAGTTTACAAATGGTTGCATGAGCGTGAAATACTTCTGTTCCAAAACACAGATGCTCAAACCTTTTTCTTCAGTTCATTCACTTCCTGCCCGTGGCTTCTGCTCAGTGTTTCTTCTAACTGCTCCAGATGCATTTTCTGTTGTTGTTTAATAGTTTCACATTCAGAGCTCAAACTTTCTAACATTCGACTCTTGAGCTCAACTTCTCTCTGAAGAGTGTATTTTTCTTGTTCATAGCTCTGAAAACAGATTCAATTATAATTCAGTTACATAAAAATAACTTAAAGCCATCACACATAAGCAGTTTTCATCTTGACTGAATCATTCCTGTTTCACACATCTGCTGCTTTCTAAGTAACAACCACATGTTCAATCTGGAATAACTATAGCTAGTATTAATGTAAAAAAAACGCTGAGAGGTGATTTGAGACTAAATTAAAGTTCATGCTGGGGATATGGTAATTGCTTCTAAGTCCTGTCAAAGAAGTAAAAAGTGATCTATGGCTGTCAAGTCAAGTAGGAAGAAAAAAAAAATTAATAGCACTTAAGTTTATTTAGTAAAAATTATTTGGTTTAATAACAATATTCTCTACTTGTAGCTCTAAGTAAAATGAAAAAAAGGTCATTAGTTCAAACCTCTTCAACAAGCTTTAAAAAAAATAAGATAAAATTAGATTTAAAAGGAAAAAATTAACAATAAGGGTGGTCATTAGTTTTTTTAACTGTTATGTTTAAATTTGGAGATCAAAGTTTTAAATACATTACTGAGCATTTTCTAAGTAAAACTGATTTATTCATTCTTTTAATAAAAGCATGTCAGATATTAGGGATGCAGCTGTGAACAAGAGACAAAAAATTCCCCTCTCTCATGTCTCGTCTCTCATGAGGGTGGGGGACAAATAACTCAGAAAGAGGCAAGAGCTCCTGTGGAGCCCATAAGGCAGGACTAGTATAGCTAAGAACAAGGGAAAGTAATTCATAAGATGAGGTCAAACGTTGAAAGAGGTTAGACTACATGGAAATCTACAAACCCAGGTAGGGAACTCAGTTTTTGTCGTAAATAAAACGGGAAGCTGCTCCGTGCTCTCAGCAGAGCTGTGACATCACCTTTTATATGCTCCTCAATGACCACCTGGCTGACGTGTAAAGAGTGAACAGTGTGAATGGCAATCTGGGAGACAGAAAACCTAATCAGGAGGCTATGATAACAGTCCAGGGGAGAGATGACGGTGGTCTGAACAAGAGCAGCAGATGTTCTGTAGGTCAAGTTTTTACAGCTTACTAGTGGATTAAATATGAGAAATATGGGACAGAAAGATATTGAGTAAAACTCGTAGATGTTTGGCTCAAGTAACTGGATAAATGTTTTTATAGTTACTAAGCAAGGTAAAGAATTCTGCAAGAGCATGTTTGGTTAGTGGGCAAGGAATCAACTATTCTGTTTATGTTAAGTCTGAGATGACCATTAGTGGGCAACGGACTACAAAAGTCTAGACTTAGGACAGAACTAAGGACTTGGTATAGCATCAAGACAAACCAAAGTCTAAAATTGAATATGAACTAAAGAAAGAGAACATATTTTTCAAACTCAGAACACAGAGTCAGAAAAAAAAAATATTAGAGATTCAATTAGTTCATTTCCCTGCAGATGGGTGGGAATTAGACCTAAAATTTTCAGAAAAGAAAAATATTAAATGACTGCTGGACAACAGCAATCTTCAGTGGCTAAGCACAAACTGGTGAACAGGAGTCTAGTGTCCTACCTCAGTCAGGGTCATCATTTCATTGCGGCATTTGTCCAATTGATTCTGCAGTTCATTCTGGCTCTCCACTAGCTGTAAACCATACTGTGCAGCTTTCCGTCGCTCTTCTTCAGTCTCTTTGAGTTTGCATCGAAGATCTGCTATTACATCCGACTCCATGATTTTTTTTACTGTCTACTGTAAATAGAAGAAATAAAAGTATCTGAACTTTAACAAAAAACTTCACGTCACTAATAAAAGATACAAGTGTGTTGTGTGTGTATGTATACATGCAATATCACTGCCACATTAAAACACAGTATTAAAGATTTTCTCTTTGACTTTTAAATGGTCAAATTTGCATTACTGTTATAAGAGTAAGGTCTGACTACTTTGTTACCCAATTTGAGAACAAATGAAATAGAGCAAAAAGAAAAAAAAAAGATGAATACAATTTAATTTTGCTTCTAAGGAATGTAGTATTAGGAAACTATTCAGTTGTTGTGTGCTAAGCTTCCTTAAATGCTACGGTAGGATGATCTCATAATTATATCACTATAGAGGTAACCAAGTTAAGAGAACAGTAAAAGAAATCAACAAACTTTATAGCAGCATAACTTCTACTTAACTATAAAAAGGTACCTCTGAATAAGATTGATAAGGTAAGGACTAGCATGTCCACAAGTGTTCACAACAGTGTTAACTTCCTGAACACATTAAATTTGCCACATTAAATGTACTTTATTGAAAACAGACTCACTAGCATTTTGCTAGTTATTCATAAGAACACATGCAAAACAGACACCATGTTTAGAGTAATTAAAGAACAACCTCATTCTAGAGTTTCAAGCAAAGACTTAAACATTTAATATAGAGCTCAACCTCACTCATCATCCTTCCCCACTGGTTCCAGGCGCCTCAGTTCAGTTCAGTTCAGTTCAGTCACTTAGTCGTGTCTGACTCTTTGCGACCCGCTGAATCGCAGCATTCCAGGCCTCCCTGTCCATCACCAACACCCGGAGTTCACTCAAACGCACGTCCATCGAGTCAGTGATGCCATCCAGCCATCTCATCCTCTGTCGCCCCCTTCTCCTCCTGCCCTCAATCCCTCCCAGCATCAGAGTCTTTTCCAAGGAGTCAACTCTTCACATGAGGTGGCCAAAGTACTGGAGTTTCAGCTTCAGCATCATTCCTTCCAAAGAAATCCCAGGGCTGATCTCCTTCAGAATGGACTGGTTGGATCTCCTTGCAGTCCAAGGGACTCTCAGGAGTATTCTCCAACACCACAGTTCAAAAGCATCAATTCTTCGGTGCTCAGCTTTCTTCACAGTCCAATTCTCACATCCATACATGACCACTGGAAAAATCACAGCCTTGACTAGATGGACCTTTGTTCGTAATGTCTCTACTTTTCAATATGCTATCTAGGTTGGTCATAAATTTTCTCCCAAGGAGTAAGCGTCTTTTAATTTCATGGCTGCAGTCACCATCTGCAGTGATTTTGGAGCCCAGAAAAATAAAGTCTGACACTGTTTCCACTGTTTCCCCATCTATTTCTTATGAACTGATGGGACCAGATGCCATGATCTTTGTTTTCTGAATGTTGAGCTTTAAGCCAACTTTTTCACTCTCCTCTTTCACTTTCATCAAGAGGCTTTTGAGGTCCTCTTCACTTTCTGCCATAAGGGTGGTGTCATCTGCATATCTGAGGTTATTGCTATTTCTCCTGGCAATCTCGATTCCAGCTTGTGCTTCTTCCAGCCCAGTGTTTCTCATGATGTATTCTGCATAGAAGTTAAATAAGCAGGGTGACAATATACAGCCTTGACGAACTCCTTTTCCTATTTGGAACCAGTCTGTTGTTCCATGTCCAGTTCTAACTGTTGCTTCCTGACCTGCATACAGGTTTCTCAGAAGGCAGGTCAGGTGGTCTGGTATTCCCATCTCTTTCAGAATTTTCCACAGTTTATTGTAATCCACACAGTCAAAGGCTTTGGCATAGTCAATAAAGCAGAAATAGATGTTTTTCTGGCACTCTCTTGCTTTTTTGATGATCCAGCAGATGTTGGCAATTTGATCTCTGGTTCCTCTGCCTTTTCTAAAACCAGCTTGAACATCTGGAAGTTCACGGTTCACGTATTGCTGAAGCCTGGCTTGGAGAATTTTGAGCGTTACTTTACTAGCGTGTGAGATGAGTGCAATTGTGCAGTAGTTTGAGCATTCTTTGGCATTTCCTTTCTTTGGGATTGGAATGAAAACTGACCTTTTCCAGTCCTGTGGCCACTGCTGAGTTTTCCAAATTTGCTGGCATATTGAGTGCAGCACTTTCACAGCATCATCTTTCAGGATTTGAAATAGCTCAACTGGAATTCCATCACCTCCACTACCTTTGTTCATAGTGATGCTTTCTAAGGCCCACTTGACTTCACATTCCAGGATGTCTGGCTCTAGGTGAGTGATCATACCATCGTGATTATCTTGGTCATGAAGATCTTTTTGTACAGTTCTTCTGTGTATTCTTGCCACCTCTTCTTAATATCTTCTGCTTCTGTTAGGTCCATACTATTTCTGTCCTTTATCGAGCCCATCTTTGCATGAAACGTTCCCTTGGTATCTCTAATTTTCTTGAAGAGATCTCTAGTCTTTCCCATTCTGTTGTTTTCCTCTATTTCTTTGCATTGATCGCTGAGGAAGGCTTTCTCATCTCTTCTTGCTATTCTTTGGAACTCTGCATTCAGATGCTTATATCTTTCCTTTTCTTCTTTGCTTTTTGCTTCTCTTCCTTTCACAGCTATTTGCAAGGCCTCCCCAGACAGCCATTTTGCTTTTTTGCATTTCTTTTCCATGGGGATGGTCTTGATCCCTGTCTCCTGTACAATGTCATGAACCTCAGTCCATAGTTCATCAGGCACTCTATCTATCTGATCTAGTCCCTTAAATCTATTTCTCACTTCCACTGTATAATCATAAGGGATTTAGGTCATACCTGAATGGTCTAGTGGTTTTCCCTACTTTCTTCAATTTAAGTCTGAATTTGGTAATAAGGAGTTCATGATCTGAGCCACAGTCAGCTCCCAGTCTTGTTTTTGCTGACTGTATAGAGCTTCTCCATCTTTGGCCGCAAAGAATATAATCAATCTGATTTCAGTGTTGACCATCTGGTGATATCCATGTGTAGAGTCTTCTCTTGTGTTGTTGGAAGAGGGTGTCTGTTATGACCAGTGCGTTCTCTTGGCAAAACTCTATTAGCCTTTGCCCTGCTTCATTCTGTACTCCAAGGCCAAATTGCCTGTTACTCCAGGTGTTTCTTGACTTCCTACTTTTGCATTCCAGTCCCCTATAATGAAAAGGACATCTTTTTTGCGTGTTAGTTCTAAAAGGTCTTGTAGATCTTCATAGAACCGTCCAACTTCAGCTTCTTCAGCGTTACTGGTTGGGGCATAGGCTTGGATTACTGTGATATTGATGGTTTGCCTTGGAAATGAACAGAGATCATTCTGTTGTTTTTGAGATTGCATCCAAGTACTGCATTTTGGACTCTTTTGTTGACCATGATGGCCACTCCATTTCTTCTAAGGGATTCCTGCCCACAGTAGTAGATATAATGGTCATCTGAGTTAAATTCACCCATTCCAGTCCATTTTAGTTCGCTGATTCCTAGAATGTCGGCGTTCACGCTTGCCATCTCCTGTTTGAACACTTTCAATTTGCCTTGATTCAGGCCATTGTAAACAAAAACTTTGGCTTCTACTCTGGGTGAAATGGGAAGTCATTGCAAAGTTTGGAGTAGAGATAGATACGTTTAAAAGGATCATTTTGGCTGATACGCTGAATAGTTGGGAGGGAAGCAAGTTGAAAGCAGAAAGATCAGGTGGGATGGCCACTCCTACCAGAGTGGCTGCCACAGAAGGTGATGAGATTTAACACATATTCTGAAGGCAGAGCCAAAATGATTTTCTGACAAATGGAATGTGGGATGTATGAAAGAGAATTTTAAAAGGCCTACAAAGCTTCTGGCTGAGCAACTAGTAGAATAGATTTGCCAAAAACTGTTAGTTGAATGAAGCCCAGACTGCTAAAACTGGCATTACAGTTTTATAATCTGGCTTCAGCTTGACTTTTTAACCCTTTCACCCTCTACTCCCCAATAGAAATTCTCCAGTAAAGCTCTTTTTATACCCTTCTTAGATCATGCTAATTGGTAAGTTGCCTTCTGCTCTCCTCTAAATCCATCATTCAATATCTGGCTCAAGTTGGTCTCTTCTGTCATTTCTCCCACCTTTACCTCCCCAGAAATTATGGTTGTTCCACTCTTGACACTTGTTATGTGTATTAGGAGACTGAGTACTTCACCTTTTTTTATGTTTATATGTCCTAACTACAAGAGTATAAATAATGTCGGACAGAAACAATATAACATGAGCACAAACACAGTTTTTCTTTAAATCTCCCACAGTTCATCTATAGCACTGTGTTGTCCATGCTCAATAATTCACAATGTTACCTGAATTAATATGGAGGCATGTCAGGGGCTCAGAGAAGGCAATGGCACCCCACTCCAGTACTCTTGCCTGGAAAATCCCATGGATGGAGGAGCCTCGTAGGCTCCAGTCCATGGGATCGCTAAGAGTTGGGCACGACAGGGCAACTTCACTTTCACTTTTCACTTTCATGCATTGGAGAAGGAAATGGCAACCCACTCCAGTGTTCTTGCCAGTAGAATCCCAGGGACAGAGGAGCCTAGTGGGCTGCCCTCTATGGGGTCGCACAGAGTCAGACACGACTGAGGCGACTTAGCAGCAGTAGCAGCAGCAGACACATCAAAAACTATGGGTACAGATGTTTTGGAAAGAAAATGAGAGGTTTAAGTTTTAAAACATGAGATATGTCAAGTAAGTAACAGCTGTAAGTGTAGGAGAAGGGTATAAGCTGGAGATATAAATTTGGGAGTTATTAGCATAAATTTTTGGAGAAGGCCATGGCACCCCACTCCAGTACTCTTGCCTGGAAAATCCCATGGACGGAGGAGCCTGGTAGGCGGCAGTCCATGGGGTCGCACAGAGTCAGACACAACTGAGCGACTTCACTTGCACTTTTCACTTTCATTCATTGGAGAAGGAAATGGCAACCCACTCCAGTGTTCTTGCCTGGAGAATCCCAGGGACGAGGAAGCCTGGTGGGCTGCTGTCTATGGGGTCGCACAGAGTCGGACACGACTGAAGTGACTTAGCAGCAGCATAAATTTTTTAGTTCTGTGTTCATCAAAGTACAAGCATAATTAAAGAGAAGAGGACAAAGGATGGAGCCCTGTTATGAGGTGGGAAAGAAGACAGCAAAGGATACTCAAGCACAATCAGTGAGCTGGGAGAAAAAGGAAGAGCATGTGCTGTCTTAGAACTCAATAAACAAACATGTATTAAGGAGGTAGATGATAAACTGCATCAAATGCTAAATCAAATAAGGTGAACACTGAGAACTGGCCATTGGATTTAAATTCATGGAGGTCAACTAGAAGATGACCCCAAGAATAGTTTTGATGGAGAGACTGGGGCAAAAGCCTGACTGGAATTAACTGGAGAGAATGGTAGAACAGTGGATAGCAAGCACAGTTTTGCTGCAAAGAGCAGATAAACGGGGCAGTAGCTGGAGATGCACTAGGGTCTTTTTTTTTTTAAGATGAAAAACTCTTTAAGAAAAAACAACAGCAAGCTTGTATAACAAAGGAGAGATCAAGCAAAGAAAAACAAATGATATAGAAGACATGGAGAACTACGGAGTAATGAATGTGCAGGGTCTGATTTCTGGACAGGTACATGAATGTTTCATCTGAATTAAAGGAAAGTAAAGTATATGGGTACAGACACTGATAAGTACGTAGATACAGTGTTCAGAGTCTGCATGAGTGCCCTTCTGCTTCAATTTATCAGTAAATTAGGAAGGTAAATTATGAAGATGGAGGAGGAAATATAGGGTTTTAGAAGAGGGGGTTAAAAAAAAAAAAAAAAAAGAAGCCTATGTTATCCAGGACTGGCTATCACTGCTCTAAAATGCGAGACCTCTCCAAAGCTCGTACATGATGGAGCCAGCTATTAATTGTTGAGCTGTTAATAATAATTTATATTTGCTAAGGATTTACCATTTGCCAGGCAGAAGAGCTTCAAATGCACTATCACATTTAATTCTCTTAATGGGCCTGAGCTATGTACTATTGGCATCAATATTTACCGAAGAAAATATGGGACTAGCCTCAAGATATCCCAGCCATCAATGTCCAAGGCAGCCACAAAATTAGCTCTCCTTCACTCTAAAGATTTGCTGGAATTCCTATTATGTGTCAGGTACTGTGCTGTTGCTTAGGACACAATGTGATCCTCAAACCAGACCATATGCCTGCCTTCTTGAATTTTACAGTCTATTACTGGAAAGATGTTAAATCAAATAACTGATAATGCAAAGTTACAAGTGTGTTAAGTGCAAGAAGGAGAGGTGTATGGTGCTATCTGAACCTATAACTCAGGGCAGCAGTCTCAATCTGGGTGGTGGCATGGGGCCAGGGTCAGAGGGAATAAGGACAAGAAAGATTTCTCTGAGGAAGTGACTTTTCAACAGGTGTAATGAACATCTAAGAGTAACCTATCAATTTGCAGAGAAAGGTAGCCAGGGTTGAATAAACACTATAGCTAATATGTACCAGATATTGCATTCGATGCTTTGCAAACATTATTACTGCAAACTCTGGAAAATTCTTAAAGAGATGGGAATACCAGACCATGTGACCTGCTTCTTGAGAAACCTGTATGCAGGTCAGGAAGCAACAGTTAGAACTGGACATGGAACAACAGACTGGTTCCAAATAGGGAAAGGAGTACGTCAAGTCTGTATATTATCACCATGCTTATTTAACTTATATGCAGAGTACATCATGAGAAATGCTGGACTGGATGAAGCACAAGCTGGAATCAAGATTGCCAGGAGAAATATCAATAACCTCAGATATGCAGATGACACCACCTTTATGGCAGAAAGCGAAGAAGAACTAAAGAGCCTCTTGATGAAAGTGAAAGAGGAGAGTGAAAACACTGGCTTAAAACTCAACATTCAGAAAACGAAGATCATGGCATCTGGTCCCATCACTTCATGGCAAATAGATGGGGAAATAGTAGAAACAGTGTCAGACTTTATTTTTGGGGGCTCCAAAATCACTGCAGATAGTGACTGCAGCCATGAAATTAAAAGATGCTTGCTCCTTGGAAGAAAAGTTATGACCAACCTAGACAGCATATTAAAAAGCAGTACTTTGCCAACAAAGGTCCATCTAGTCAAAGCTACGGTTTTCCAGTAGTCATGTATGGATGTGAGAGTTGGACTATAAAGAAAGCTGAGTGCTGAAGAATTGATGTATTTGAACTGTGGTGTTGGAGAAGACCCTTGAGAGTCCCTTGGACAGCAAGGAGATCCAACCAGTCCATCCTAAAGGAAATCAGTCCTGAATATTCATTGGAAGGACAGTTGCTGAGGCTGAAACTCCAATAGTTTGGCCATCTGATGCGAAGAACTGACTCATTTGAAAATACCCTGATGCTGGGAATGATTGAAGGCAGGAGGAGAAGAGGACGACAGAGGATGAGATTGTTGGATGGCATCATCGACTCAATGGACATGAGTTTGAGTAAACTCTGGGAGCTGGCAATGGACAGGGAGGCCTGGTGTGCTGCAGTCCATGGGGCTGCAAAGAGTCGGACGGACTGAGTGACTGAACTGAACTGAAACATTATTCTATTGAATCCTCTCAACAACCCTATGAGATAAAAGGATTACCCCTCCCCCCAAACCATGGACTGCATCATGCCAGCCTGCAGGCACTCCATGGGGTCTCAAAGAGTCAGACACTACTTGGCGACTGAACAACAACCCCCCATTTTACACAGATGCAAACTGAAAGGTTAAGTAACAGAGGCACAGAAAGGTTAAGTAACTTGCCCAGGGTTATCAGGTGATAACACTGATAACTCAGTGGCTAAGTGAGATGGGAACAGGATTTGGTTCCATAGCCTGGTGGTGCTCCTAACCACTTTGAAAAAAGCATGTCGCAGACAGGAAGCTCAGGGGATCAGACTGCTTGAGTTGTCACCCCACCTTCAGTACTGACTGGCAGCATCAATTTGAACAATTTCTCCAATGTCTTGTTTAGTCATCCATAAACCAAGGTCAGTTACAATAGGGTTTTTGTTTAAGATTAAACCAGCAATGGGTAAAAAGCAGCTAGAGCGGAATCCTACACGAAACTGTCTGAGCAGCGCTGTTCAGTAGAAATACAGTGCAAAAAAGACACGTTGATTTTCAATTTTCTAGGTTCCACGTTCATTTTAAAAAGTAAATAGTGGTGAAATTCACTTTAACAATGCGTTATTTAACGCAATATATCCAAAAGATTATCATTTCAACATGTAGTCGTCATATTATCAACCAGAGTCTAGTCTTTAAAATCCAGTGTGTATTTTAATTACATTTGTAGCCTTTCTCGAATCGGACTGCCACATGTGTCATACAGCCGGCCGACATACAGCCAGCGCAGATCCAGTGTTCGTTATCCCCCAGACCCAGGCAACGGACCCGACTTTCCGTATTTACGCAGAATTCCCGGGGGCAGTCGTAGCGGCCCAGCGGAATATTAGGGCCGGCTCGGAACCTGGTCTGTAAGAGCTGAGTTCTGCCGAAGAAGCTGCTCCAGCTAAAAGCCTGGGCGGAGACCCAGGCCCCAAGTATTCCTAGGCCCTGCCCTCCTCTCCCCAGGAGCCCTTCTCTACGCCGCCCCGGCGCTTCCCCCTTCATACGCACCTCCCTCCGGGCCCCTGGCCCCTACGTTTCTCTCCTCACCCTTTTCCCTGCTGCTGCAGCTCTCCGCGCTCAGATTCCCAACGTTAACTCCACGGCGGCAGCGCACAATCACCAGCCCATTCACTCACCAAGAGCTCGGGGAAGCGCCAGGGCTTTTTGAATGCAATTCCCGCGAGAACTCACGTCACGCGATACTTTCCGCCCTAGCGTGGCGTAAAGGGAAAAAAAGGGAAGGAACTCCCAAGACAGTGCCACGCCCCAGCTACGGCGGGTTTGGCGCAGGCTCTAACGTAGCTCTGTGTCGCGTCAGCATTACTCACGGTTGGTTTTCTGGATGTTTTGGGGGTTTTTTGGTCTTCGTTTTCCCTAGAGACAGTGCTTTCTGGAGGGATAGTGTCACTCGAAGGCGAGGCGGCGGGGGAGTTCCCTCGTGTGCTGGCTTAACGGCCCGTTGGCCGGTGTGCATCCTGAAGGCTATGCCCTGTGGTACCTATTTTAGGGTTCCAGAAATTTCAGTGAGTGTGACACTGCCTAAAAGCATCATAGACGGAATCACAGTTATGTTTATAAGACAGAGTGCCAGTTAATTTTACACAGATTATCACATTTAAGCCCGCCAACAGCCTTATGAGGTGGGTGCATGCTAATCGACTCAGTCGTGTAAGACTCTGCGACTCTATAAACTGTATAGCACATCAGGCTCTTCTGTCCATGGGATGCTCCAGGCAAGAATACTGGAGTGGGTTGCCAGTGCCCTCCTCCAGGGGATCTTCCCGACCCAGGGATGGAAGCCGGTCTCTTCTGTCTCCTGCATTGGCCGCCAGGTTCTTTCCCTCTAGCGCCACCTGGGAAGCCCTATGAGGTTCTACAGAGGAAAACAGAGTCCCAAGAAGAAAGATACCTTAGACAAGTGGTAGAACTAGAATTTGAATTAATGCAGCCTGCTGTGCTGCTGGAGAAGACTCCTGAGAGTCCCTTGGGCAGCAAGGAGATCAAACCAGTCAATCTTAAGGGAAATCAACCTTGAATACTCATTGGAAGGACAGTTACTGAAGCTGAAGCTCCAGTAGTTTTTGGTCACCTGAGGTGAACAGCTGACTCATTTGACAAGTCCCTGATGCTAGGAAAGATAGAAGGCAGGAGGATGAGATGGCTGGATGGCATTACCGATGCAATGGGCCTGAACTTGGGCAAACTGCAGGAGGTGGTGAGGAACAGGAGGGCCTGGTGGGCTGCGGTCCTTGGGGTCGCAAACAGACATGACTGGGCAACTGAACAAGTCTGCTAAAGTCCAAGCTCTTGCGTGTGTCTTTAAACAATTATTTTATATTTTTTAAACCTGATGCCTATTCAAAATTTTAAGCAATCAGAAATAATAATAGCCAACATTTAGTGAGCACTTCTGAATCCATTAGCAACCGTAGTACAGATCAAGTTATGCTTTTGAGCCCATTTTTTTTCTTGCTTACTCGAGGACTTGGCCATATGTGCTTTCTTCTTCATCGTCAGTTTTTTCCATCTCTGTTGGATCTTCCCTATCAACAAATAAACATGCTGTAATGACTTCCATCTGAAAAATAATACTAACCTTCCTTGACCTCGTTGGGCTTCCCTGGTGCTTCACTGGTAAATAATCTGTCTGCCAAGCAGGAGACCTGGGTTCAATCCCTGGGTTGGGAGGATTCCCCTGGAGAATGAGATGACAATCCACTCCAGTATTCTTGCCTGGGAAAGCCCATGCACAGAGGAGCCTGGTGGGCTACAGTCCATGGGGTTGCAAAGAGTCAGACATAACTGAGCCACTAAGCAAGGAACAAGTCGAGCTCAGTCAGCTTACCACCTCATTATTTGCTTCCCTTGGTAAAATTCCTGGGAAAAAAAGCCTATACTCATTATCTTAATTTTCTTATTCTTTATTCTTTTTTTTTCCCCACTTTAGGTTTTGGTCTCACCACTCCAGTGAAATGGCTCTTCTCAACATCACCAGTGAGTACTATCTTACAAAATCCGTTTTTCAGCCCTCACTTAACAATTGACAGTTGATAGCTCTCCCTGAGTCTCCTTAGGTGTTGGGATGCCACACCTCCCTGCTTTTCCCTTCTCAATTTCCTTTGCAGGCTTCTATTTGTGACTGAGATAGGCTGCACTAAGTTAAGGATTGATCTGGGTTCAAAGACTGACAACAGTGATACCTTCGTGTTGCTCACAGTATAGCCTAGCAAATGCACTTGGGGCCTGGATTAGCCAGATACTCCTTCATTTGTCATCACCCCCCAAGTTCTTGAATAAATGAAACTTGATTTTCCTTTTCATTTGACAAAGATTTTTCAACTCAGGACTCGGGAAGATACCATTCTAACCTAGTCCAATCATGACTGGCTGAAATTAGGTAGTCTATAATGTATCTGAACTTCATTTTTCTCCTTAGTTACATGAATACATAGGCCTGTGTTTCATTCATGTCTCTTTCAAATTTAATATTTTAGAAATATTTTAAACTTTTATTTATTATTTTTTATTGGAGTATCATTGCTTTACAGTGTTGTGTTAGTCTTTGCTGTATACCAACATAAATTAGCTACATGTATGCCAAAGCCTTTGACGATGTGGATCACAATAAACTGTGGAAAATTCTGAAAGAGATGGGAATACCTGACCACCTGACCTGCCTTCTGAGAAACCTGTATGTAGGTCAGGAAGCAACAGTTAGAACTGGACATGGAACAACAGACTGGTTCCAAATAGGAAAAGGAGTACGTCAAGGCTGTATATTGTCACCCTGCTTATTTAACTTCTATGCAGAATGCATCATGAGAAACACTGGGCTGGAAGAAGCACAAGCTGGAATCGAGATTGCCGGGAGAAATAGCAATAACCTCAGATATGCAGATGACACCACCCTTATGGCAGAAAGTGAAGAGGACCTCAAAAGCCTCTTGATGAAAGTGAAAGAGGAGAGTGAAAAAGTTGGCTTAAAGCTCAACATTCAGAAAACGAAGATCATGGCATCTGGTCTCAACACTTCATGGGAAATAGATGGGGAAACAGTGGAAACAGTGTCAGACTTTATTTTTGGGGGCTCCAAAATCACTGCAGATGGTGATTGCAGCCATGAAATTAAAAGACGCTTACTCCTTGGAAGGAAAGTTGTGACCAACCTAGATAGCATATTGAAAAGCAGAGAGATTACTTTGCCAACAAAGGTCTGTCTAGTCAAGGCTATGGTTTTTCCAGTGATCATGCATGGATGTGAGAGTTGGACTGTGAAGAAAGCTGAGCGCCGAAGAATTGATGCATTTGAACTGTGGTGTTGGAGAAGACTCTCGAGAGTCCCTTGGGACTGCAAGGAGATCCAACCAGTCCATCCTAAAGGAGATCAGTCCTGGGTGTTCATTGAAAGGACTGATGCTGAAACTGAAACTCCAGTGCTTTGGCCACCTCATGTGAAGAGTTGACTCACTGGAAAAGACCCTGATGCTGGGAGGGATTGGGGGCAGGAGGAGAGGGGGACAACAGAGGATGAGATGGCTGGATAGCATCACCGACTAGATGGACATGAGTTTGAGTGAACTCCGGGAGTTGGTGATGGACAGGGAGGCCTGGCGTGCTGCAGTTCTTGGGGTCGCAAAGAGTCGGACACGACTGAGCGACTGAACTTAACTGAACTGATGCATATACTCCCTCATTCTTGAACCTCCCTCCTACTCCCTCTAGGTCATCACAGAACGCCAAGCTGAGCTCCCTGTGCTATGCAGTAGCTATCTATTTTACACATGGTAGTGTATATCTCAATCCTACTCTCCCAGTTCATCCCTGTGTCCACATGTCCCTTAGTGACCACAACGTGTTAGCAAAATGCAAGGAATTTAGAGATATGGTAATTGCCACTCGACTCTGGAAGATTCTCACAATGTAGTAGGGGATTAAATAAAAACAAACTCAAATAACCATCGGGCTATCTATGAGTGTCATGTCAATGGTATATACCCTACACTAAAGACGTGTGAAGGGAGAGGTCAGTTTTGTTATGGTGTCCCTTTAATGTTTCACCATGCAGGTGGCACTTAAGTAGGGCCTTGAAAAATGGCCGAGCTAAGTGAGGAGAAAAACACTCTAGGGAAGTAGGCAGCATTAGTAAAATCATAGACGCTACCAATATCAAAATTAAAGTCAGTTTTTAGGAGCCATTTGGATAGGGTGCTGCCTATACCACCACTGGACACTAGATGTCACAAGTGAAATGAATTCTAGATTCTCCCTGCCTGGATAATTAAGATTCAGGGTTCCAGATGCAGATCTGCCTACCCAGGTGAGGTCCACATACCATGTGCTAAATGCCAAGGGTCAGGAAAATAAATGCATTTGTCACTTTTTAGTTTACGTAATAAGAGATGGGATTTTTGCCTCCTCATGCAGAAAGTGTGAGGAGGCACGCATCAAGCATAGCAAGGGAATTTCGATGCTGGAAATCAGTCCTAATATTGCTATATTACTTCTAATAATACTACTAATATTTCTTTTTTTTTCACTTTCTTTTATTTTTTTAATTTTTAAAAAAAATTTTTTTTTATTTTTAGACTTTACATAACTGTATTAGTTTTGCCAAATATCAAAATGAATCCGCCACAGGTATACATGTGTTCCCCATCCCGAACCCCCCTCCCTCCTCCCTCCCCATTCCATCCCTCTGGGTCGTCCCAGTGCACCAGCCCCAAGCATCCAGTATCGTGACTACTAATATTTCTAATTGTATAATTCCTAATATTATAGCTATTCAAAACTGGAAAAGACTGCTGTAGTAAACTGGCCATCATTCCTTAATTGTGACTGTTTAGTGGAAAAGAGAGGACTGGTTATCAAAAATGGTGTAGAAGGGAGTTGTTACATTGCACTGAAAGGTGTGTGTATTTTGACATGAACTTACTAAATGATCATGTTTGTTTTGGTACCACAGGTGAATACTCTCTGCCCTCAAGGTACTTAGTGTTTAGTGGAAGGGGCATTTACCAAACAATAAGGCATTAGTCAGAGTACAACTTAAGATTTTCTTGTTCCTTCATATTATTAAGCTTTGGCACAAGAACTAGGGGCAAAAGAAGAACCAGCCCAGGACCCCAAGACAGAGTTTTGCAAATAAGAGCTGGATTAATTTACAAAGTTCCATGACTCATAGGATGGACCAGAAGATGAAGTTTTGGAAGTTACACTTAAGGTTGTGGTCATTAACACATGGAGAATGGTTGAAGTCAAGAAAGAGGTTTAGAGAGAGTAGAGAGAGCTGTGTGCAGGACTTTGGTCATTGTCCTAATCTATGGAACAGGAGGAGAATAAGGATCCAGCAAAAGAAACAGAAGAGCCATCTGAAAAGATATCAGGAAATTTGAATTGTCACAGATCTCTTATGATGATTTGATATCAAAGTGAATAATTGAACTGGGTGGTGGGTTTGACAGTTTAGTGTTAATACTGATCGTGGCAGCCTAGTCTGCAGTCTCTGTTGACTCTGCTTTGTATAGTAGCTCCAGCTTCGACTCTTCATGAGCCCTACTGCTACATTCCTTTCCCCACAAATAGGTGCAGTCCTCACTCAGAGCAAAGCTGCCTCATCCCAATATTGTGGACATTTATTGGTTGAAGTTTTAGCATCAGTTCCCTCTTCCTTGTCCTGCCCAAAGCATTCTGATTATACTTTGGGTAAATCATCTTTCTCTCCATTTTCAGCCATGTGGACTGTTTAAAATTGATCCTGTCCTTCAACTCTTGGGTCCCCCTGGGTATAATTGGTTCAGGGATATACATGTGACTAAATCCAAGTGGGTGAAATAAGAGGAGGTAATCACTGGGACTGTTGGAAAAAATTGGATTTTGTTAACCCCTTCTGTACTTAGACTTTGTAGCCTAGAGCTGCCAAGTGCCATCTTAGGTCCATGAAGCTTAAGTTGACTTGAAATGGAATCGAAAGCAGAGCTGATAGAGAAGGGAAAAAAGCTGCCTGGGTTCCTACATCAAGCTTCTCTTGAAGCTAGAGATATCTTTGAACTGTTTAGTTTTTGCTCATATAGCTTCAATCTGAGTTTTCTGTTACTTGAAATATAATAATTGTTTACCAATACACTCAATCATACTTATATCTGAGACTTCCCTGGCAGTCTGTACTTCCACTGCAGGGAGTACTGGTTTGATCCCTGGTCGGGGGGCTCAGATCCCACATGTTGTGCAGTATGGCCAAAACAATAAAGTAAAATAATACTTATGTCCAAACTTGAATGGACTAGTCAACTTCAACCTGTCAACTTCTAATTCTACATTTAGGAGTTTATGAGGCTAAAATTGAAAATTACTAACTTCCAAGAATAGAATCTAGCGATGGCTCCTCTGAGAAAAATGTCTTAGTTGAACCAAAAGGAAGGTTTATCCTAAATGAAGGAGAAGGCAATGGCACCCCACTCCAGTACTCTTGCCTGGAAAATCCCATGGACGGAGGAGCCTGGTAGGCTGCAGTCCATGAGGTTGCTAAGGGTCAGATATGACTGAATGACTTCACTTTCACTTTTCACTTTCATGCATTGGAGAAGGAAATGGCAACCCACTCCAGTGTTCTTGCCTAGAGAATCCCAGGAACGGGGGAGCCTGGTGTGCTGCCGTCTATGGGGTCGCACAGAGTCGGACACAACTGAAGTGACTTAGCAGCAGCAGCAGCAGCAGTCGAGAGTAAAGGAAAATAAGGATCCAAACAGCTTGGAAGTAATCCCTTTCCTGGCACCACTTCACATTATCATTATATCCCTGTTAAGCTTGCTTCTTCTGATGATTTTAACACCTAAGCCAGTTAGAATTAAGATGCAGTTACGGTTTTTACTTTCCAAGAATAGTACCCACTCTAGTTAGTTCAGGGTATATATGCATACAAAAAAAAATCTAGCGTCCTGATTTTTTGCAACTATTTGTAGAACCGTAGTTTCTACTTATGACTTTCTATCTTCCAGTGTCTGTCACTTGTTCCTTTTATTTTATGACATGCCTCAGCTAGTTGGAACCCTTTACCAGCACTGTGACCCAAATCTACATTGCTGAATAAAACACATTCACTAGCTATGATATATATTACTCACTGTGCTGCTAGGCCAAATTTATTTGGCCTGACTCAAAATGGGATAGTTTAAATACTGTTCTTTCTCTGAGGGCCTGAAACTGTCACACTGCTTTTCTGCATGGAAAGAAGTGGTGGTTGCCTTGATGTTGTAATGCTCAATTTAATGTATTTTATTCCTTGGGGACAACTTGGGAATGCACACAAAATACATTGACTTCACCTGCTCAGTAAGTCACTGTGAGCTACCTCCTGCCTATTGCCACTAGGTGACAGTCTTTGAAAATATTTTGTCCTACAGGCCTTTCTGTTACAGAAATTAGATTTTTTTTTTTTTTTTTAATTTATTTTTTTTAATTTTTTTTAATTTTATTTTATTTTTAAACTTTACATAACTGTATTAGTTTTGCCAAATATCAAAATGAATCTGCCACAGAAATTAGATTTTGTCTGTAGATATGGTTATTGGACTGCAAGGAGATCGAACCAGTCCATCCTAAAGGAGATCAGTCCTGGGTGTTTATTGGAAGGACTGATGCTGAAGCTGAAACTCCAATACTTTTTCCACCTCATGCAAAGAGTTGACTCATTGGAAAAGACCCTGATGCTGGGAGGGATTGGGGGCAGGAGGAGAAGGGGACGACAGAGGATGAGATGGCTGGATGGCATCACCGACTCGATGGACGTGAATTTGGGTGAACTCCGGGAGTTGGTGATGGACAGGGAGGCCTGGCATACTGCGATTCATGGGGTTGCAGTTGGACACAACTGAGAGACTGAACTGAACTGAACTGATGGTTATTATGCTAGTTCCAGCCAGAAGATTAGCCAAATGCACATATTTATTATAACCTGTACTCTTAGTCTTTTGAGGTCATAGTTACTCCCCATCATTCTCCTACCTAGTTTACTCCATGCTGTAGACTGAATGGTGTCTCTTACAAATTCATATGTTGAAACCCTAACCTAAACATGACTGTGTTTAGAGATACCGCCTTTAGAGGTGATTATGATTAATTGAGGTCATAAGGATGAGACCCTAATCCCATAGAATTGGTAGCCTCTTATGAGAAGAGTTGGAGAAAAAGAGGTGTCTCCTTTCTTTGCACCAAAGCAAAAAAGACCATAAACTATAAACTGACAGTGAGAGAAGCATCTGAAGACTAGGGAGAGAGCCCTCACCAGGAAATGAGTGGGCCAGCACCTTAAGCTTGGACTTTCCAGCCTCCAGAACAGTGAGAAGTAAATTCTCTGTTGTTTAGGTACTTGATTATTGCAGCCCAAGCAGACTAAGATAAACACCATTTCATCTTTTTCACTAGAGAAGCCATGTGACTAATGGTTAAGAATATAGTACATGTTCTTCAGTCAGCAGCTGGGTTCAGTTGCAGGCTCTGTTACTTCCTCTGATTGCCTTTAAGAAACTGCTTAGCCTCTCTAGGCCTCAGTTTCCTGGAATATAAAATGGGATAATTAAAGTGTCTAATTCAGTCATTTATTGTACAGTTTAAGTGATCTAATACTTTTTAATCTTTAGCATAAAGTCAGTAAATAGTAGCTGATATTATCAACAGCATTATCTCAGTTCAAATGCCACTCCCTCTGTTCTGAATCTTAATCCTCAGGCATGTCCTCTATGTACAGTTTATAGCACCCTGTGCCTATCCTTTAAAACAATTATAGTAGTTTGTGGTAATTTACATCTGCTTCCCTCACTAAAAGGTAAGTTTGCTCAGAATGGAAATGGCCAATATATGTTTTGCTCACTATGGTTTCTCCCAGCAAGTGCTTGAGACGTGCTTGTTGCTAAAGTCATGTTTGATGAATGCAATTCATTCATTTAAATGGGAAATCTATAAACTCTCTTTGAGAGATCAAAGTCAAATAACTTGTTTTAAAATTACTATTCTTAATCCTAAATGAAAAGTGCTAAAAATTTATCAATCAGTTTACATGAAACAGATTACATGTCACAGAGACAGTACACTGAATAAATAGGATACTTGATACCCTCTGAACTTTTTTATTGTTGCATTTGCCTATGATGATATGTGTCCCTCACTTGAACTAATATTTCTTCATTCAGAATTTAGGTATTGATGTAATTTCTGTAATTCAAGCATTTTAAATTGTACTAGGGAACTTGGCATATAAAATAACCCTATTGGAGAGGCCTGTAAAGCAGAGACTCCTTGGTTAAAGTAAATGTTCACTTTTGTGTAAATCGAGACTCTCATGTGTTGTTTCCCTAAAGGAAAAGCTACTCTCGACGAACTTAAAGTTTTAAAACTCATGTTTTCCTAATATTTTATTATGTCCCAGATACGTTTATCTATTTCCTGCAAAATACGTCTGGCACATGCTGTCCTATTACCTTTTCCTTAATAGAAAATATTAAAAGGAGTGTATGTTTCTAGTAACTTTTAAAGTTCTTTGATTATATAAGAAGACTCAAAAGCACAGTAACAAGAAATGCTAATTATGTGTATTTAAAAGACAATTTTCTGTTTTCAAAGTTCTCTCAAAATATGAGACATGAGAAAGTGGTTTTCAGGCTTTATGTACCTTATATAGACAGGAAAAGCTCCCTTTCTTCCTATTGCAGTGATAAAACCTTAGGCAGCCCTAATATTAGATGTGATCTTGCTTTGCGTTCATCATTGTTTTACCACTTACTTGCCTCTCCATTATCAGGCAGGATACTCAGACTCTTGCTCTATCGCAAATGAACCCTATCCACTCCCCGTGATGTGCTGCATGCCAGCAGTATTCAGCTACTTTTGATAAATTGGTTAGTCTTGTAAAATACTTCCCTAAGCTCGAGTTCTGGAACTTGTCAGGTGTCCTCTCTGACAGTCCTGTCTTCCCTTGGCTCTCAGATTACCCCACCAGCTGGGTTAAGGCCCATATCCTCCCATAAAGCGTGCTTCTTTGGAATTTAGATCTATTGGCGTTTGGCACTAAAAAGCAATGTTCTTGCACTTTCTGTCAGATCAGGGCTGAATAATCTCCAGGGGGTGAGTAACCTTTTAAATGTTGGAAGACTAACAGTTTCAGGGATCAGTGTGAGCTTAGCAATTTGTAAGAAAGATCAAAGAAATACATGTCCCTTTTCTTGAATATAGCAAGATCCAGATTATTTTTTCCTTTTTGTAAATCAGTCTGGAGGTTGGCATCACAGTCTCCCCGACCCCATGCCAATCCATCAGTCTGTGCATAGAGCAAACCTTTATGGACAGAAATGTGGCTTCTGAATTATACTGGCACTTAATCAGTATTATTGCATATGACTGAAGGCAGGGAGTTATCAAAGTGTCTTGGGTGACAGTCCTCCTCCCACCTATAAAACTCCGGGCAAAGGAATTAATAGGCATTCTACAAACAGGCAGAGTTAAGCTCTTAAAAACAGCATACTATTCATAGGGTTTAAATTTCTCAGCCAACATGGAAAAACTAGGTTGAAAAAGTAGCATCTAATTTATTCTTAAATATAGTTGTAAGATTTGATTTCATTTCTGCTCCCACAAAAGTTAATTGGTGCTGCTTCCATCCTAATAAATAGAGGTATTTAAGTTTCAAAGCATGCCCCCCAAACTTTGTTGTACATGTAAACACCTGAGAAGCTTTTATAACACCTGGTGCCCAGTCTATACCCAGCACTAATTGAATTGGAATGCCTGGGGGTGTCTGTCAGGCATCAGTGATTTTTAAAAATCCCCAAGGAGAAGGCAATATGCAGTAAAGTTTGGGAACCTGAGTTAAAACAGTCACGCTCTCTACCTGCTCTTCAGCTTTTCTCCCTTGCTTCTTTATCTCAATAGTTCTCAATCTGACTGCTTATTAGAATTAGGAGGCATCTTAAAATATTCCATTCTGATCCATTTGGTCTAGGGCTGAGTATAAGCATCAGAAATGCTTTGCTGTTTCCCAGCTAACTCTAACATACAGCCATGGTGAAAAAATCACTGGGCTAGCCATAGGTGGGTCCTTTAGCCTTTTTCTTGCAGTAAGAACTTTATGCATATTAAAATTCCTATCCACTTGCTTTGTTGAATGAATTTTCTTTTTCAGTTCACCAGGCTCTAAAGTTCCAACCACTTTCCTAAATCCATTGGTAATAGATTACCTGATGAAATACAGGACAGCCAGTTATATTTTATTTCAGCTAAACAATAAATGCTGTCTTCTGAAATTTAAATTTAACTAGTGTCCTATATTGACTATATCTACCAACACTAACTGGTGGGAGAGCATGGCTCATTCTTAGAAAAATTAGCAGCTGAATTTGGGGAAGGTCCCATCCTTTGAATCTTCAAGGTTTATGGCCTTTTAGTTCTTATCCATTCTAGCTGCAGAAGTGGTAGATGAAAGGCATGAGTGATTTGGGAATTAAAAACTACTTAAGATCTCCCAGTGAGCCAGGAGGACCCACATTTCCCTTTTACTTAGAGTGTCATTGGCTGACCAGCAGGCGAGGAGTATAGGAGAGGCTGGGTGTCATTGTGCATAGAAAGAGGTAAAGACTTGAATATATGCTTTAGTTGCAGGAACCCTACTTCTGCACTCTCAAAAGGATTGCCATTTTGAGCTTTTTCTATGACTTTCAGGTACTTCAGACTTGCTTTTTCTTCTTTTTTTTTTTTCATGTTATTTCTTTTTAATCTATCTGAATATTAGATATTTGACTGGAGTTGAGATAGTTTCCAGGTAAAACTGTTCTCATAGCATACTGAGTCTGAACTAATGGGAGGTTCAGGAGTCCCTGGCAATCTTGTAAGAACCCTCTAATCTCAAGAGGCTTCCAAAGCAGTCGGGATGCCTTTCAGCTTCATCCGCTGGGACTGTTCACCACTAGCTGATTCATTAAATTTCTTTCCTCCTCACCATCCCCAAATAGGCCTTGAACTGTAAATAAAAGTCATAGGTAGGTGCATTTCTTGACCAACAGAAGGCTCTATACAAAGAGAAAAGGAGTGAGATTTCACAAGGATTCCCGAAAGCAGGTGTTATAATGACTTTACCAAATTTGAGTCTGACATTTTGATGAACTACTCTTGAGCACCCCTCATAATATCCTCCATGGAAGAGATAGGCCAACAGGTAGTATGTCAAATCCCCCTTTGCCAGTCCAAGTTTACTAATGGAAGGAGGTGAAACAGGTGAAGCACATTAACTTTTAACCTGTTAACAATGGTTTTTTTCACTAAGCATTAGATGTTTAAAAGGGAAATGCACACTGGCAGAAGGAGACAAGACAAAGGGTGATAGGAAGGGGCTGAAAGCTGCATCATGGAACATATTTGCAAGCCAGCTGGGCCCACTTTGTGCAGATGTTTTTATAGGAACAAGAGGGAGGGGCAGGTGGTCTGATGTTAAGCACATCAGCAAAGCAGCAGACTATTTCTCTGCATAAGGCCCCTTTCTCCTGGCTCAAGAGAGGTGGGGAGGGGGTGGTGCTCAGAGGCTTTGGAATAATTCTATAGTTCAAACTGAATTCAAGTAAATTGCATATTTTGATGGTAAGACTTTTTTCCAAGTTAATTTAAAAAGGATTAAAAATCATCTTAGGACTCTGAAAACCAAAGAGCTGTATGTTTATCCACCTGTGAGCAATCCAGTCATCATCAGCTATTTTATTCATAGGTGAGAAAACATGTAGCTATTTGGAGAAAATACTTCCAAAATGGATCTCCTTGGTTTATATGTTGAACTTCTTTAAGCTTTAAGGCAGTGTAGATAGGTGAAGCTCTCTCTTCCACAGATGGTTGGCTTGGCCTTCCACTTTTTGCCTGACTGCTTCTGTAGCATGTCTATGCAGTGTACATTCCAGATTATGCAGGGAATCAGATTTTTTATACAGGTTGGAGGTTTGCAAATTGGTGGCCCACAGTTTTACTGTTTGACCCACACCGTGCAAGGGAGAAAACAAAAAGCAAATTTGAGCCAAAATTATAAACTTGGAATTTTACACACACACACACACACACACACACCTGGATTGCCAGGTTCTCTTGAAATATCAAAAGATTTGACTATGCTATGCTCACTTTCCTCCTGCCAGTAATCTGGTAGATCTTTGTCTTTTTCTGGACACACTTTTTCCAGTTTGCTATAGCCCCTGTCACTCTGGCATTGGGTTTATTCATTCAGTGAAACGAGACAGATATAAGGAGACATTTATATTACCTGTTTATATGGTTCCTATATGCATTTGAGTTTGCAATCCATGGTATAAGGCAAGACTAGATTATGTTGTTGCTCAAGTGTCTTTCAAGCTTCTTCTGTGGATTTTCTGTTTTGTACAAATGGAGTTCTTAATATTGTTATAGATTATCTGAAACTTTGCTTGAGGGAAGAACTTGACTATGCTACTGCAGTTCTAAAAGTTGTTTCTGCCCTATTTCAGTTTAGTTTTAGAGCACAAATGAATTTGTGACTAAAGAGTAACTCAAGTTGATTTTCTTTTTTTTGGCAGTGTTTTCATTGCCGAATTAAAGTGATCATCTGGATGAACTCATCTATAAGTAGAAAACAGAAATTAGTAATTTGATTTTCAGAGGTGGTTGCAAGTACAGGTCAAATCCAGCAAACAAATGCTCAACTGTTAACATTAATCACCTATTTTAATATCAAAAAACCTTAACACAAGAAAGGACTTTAGGGATTAAAATTTGACCTCTTCATTTCACAGATGAAAAAACGGAACTTCAGAGTGGTTAAGCAATCTAGTCTTTTTTACTGGGAGGAGGAGCCTCTGTTTATTGTCCAGAGTCTTGAATCACCCCTCCCCACTCCCCTCTACCTGGTGCATCTGAAACTAACATCTGTCAACATGTGATCCTCAGAGTGTGGGTGGGAATGAAGAGGTACACTTCTCTGTGCCCCGTGCACCTCTTTCTTGCTTTTCCATTTAGCTAAGGCCTTGCTGGAGTTCTTGATGAGATGAATCTGCTATGAGCCTTTTTCTCAAAGAGCCCCTTTGGTGCACTGGGTGCTCACCTTCCTATATGTAGGGAAGAAGAGTAAGGTGATCTTTCACATCACCATTACAGAATCTCAGCTGGGCAATTAGAGGAAACATTCAGAATTCCCAAGTAGAGTTATCACAGGTTTGGCTTAAAGCAACCTATTCTTAAATACACTACAGGTTAGTATCTCAGCTGAGACCTAAACCCATTTCTTTTGACTTTAACCAGGGCCTATGTTATTTATATTATCCTTGGTGGTGTTTTAGTCTGTAAGTCATGTTCAACTCTTGTGACACCATGAACTGAAGCCTGCCAGGCTCCTCTGTCCATGGGATTCCCCAGGCAAGAATACTGGAGTGGGCTGCTATTTCCTTCTCCAGGGGATCTTCCTGACCCAGGGATCGAACCCAAGTTTCCTGTATTGCAGGCAGCTTCTTTAATGACTGAGCCACCAGGGAAGCCCTATGTTATCCTTATTACTTCTAAAATTATATAGATAGTTTCAGGTTTATTTCTCAGCTTTCATTGTTGCTTATTGTTTATTGCAATAGCATTATTTACAGCAAAAATTGTATTAATGTTGCCATAACTACATATTTATAATTATCAGAATCATGTGTAATGAAACTGTAACTCATTTCATAGATACATTTTTTTAAAATGTGAGGATGACCCTTAGTAATGAAAAATGTATAATTCATATTTTAATAAAAAGGCTTCTGAACAACAGGAAATGTTACCGGTAGTTGTCTTTGCATGACTTTAGATAGCTTCTCCCACTTTTTTCCTTTTCTTGTCTGTGTTCTGAATTTTCCATGAGTCTATATCACTTTTATAATTGCTAGAATTTTTAAACCGTTACATATATAAAAAAAGGCAAATCCACTGTGATAAAGACATGAAGCATTTATGTGAAATTAGAATGTTCTCACACCTCATTCATTCCTAAGAATGGAATGTAAAGACCATTTCCTGTGACTCAAATATGCACACAAAGAAAAAGGATTTGACACTTTCCCACAGTGAAAGAAAAATGTCTGGTGGCTGTGATTGTAAGGGACGCGCGCTGAGGGCTGAGACCTAGGATGCATTCCGGGCTGAATAACACCAATGTGAAAATTAAAAATCCAGCAGTTCCAGCTTCCTCGGTGATGATCCCCTCACAGTATCTAACTAATCGACTTAGGCCAATCTTCTGGGATGAACTTTTATTTTCTTAGAAATTCTGAAAGCTGAGAAGAATTCAAATTTTGATTTACCTTTGTCTAGTGTTGGGGAGCTTAAAGAAAGGGAAGCAACTGACCCCTCTCCCATAGGCTACTGCAGCAGCTGCACAGTTACCAGGGGAAGAGTTTACTTGGATGGAGAGAGAAAATACTTCTTTATAAATAATCTGCTTTTACTACTCCTGTTTCTGGGAAACTTGATCCATACAATGCACCTATGAGTGTTTGAGGTCAAGTTCCAACTGTTTTTTTATTAAATATTTGACTGTTTTATGTGTTTGTAATTGAGTTTGAGATCCACGTAATTAAGGAGCCTGGTATCAGGAGCTTGCCTCTCTGTCTGTCTTCTCTGTCCCACTCTCTATTTTGAAAACATTACGTGTTTAAATATGGCTCACTCTGCTGTCTCATGTTCCTTAATCTCAGTATTTCAATTTCTTTAGAAGGTGAAGCATCAGAGAACATTGCATAGCTCAGTGCTGATCAATCCTCAGTCCTTTGGCATCCTCTCTGCAAAGCTGGGGTGTTTGAGGGAATACAGTGGACAAGTAGATCCGATGTTTTGTGTCTGTGAGTCAGGCACTGTTTTACTTACTTTCCCTTCATTCCCTTTTGAAGGGACTCTACCCACTCCAGTATTCTGGCCTGGAGAATTCCATGGACTGTATAGCCCATGGGGTCACAAAGAGTCGGACACGACTGAGCCACTCTCACTAACTCACAAGCCTGTTTACAAAAGGATATTTTAGGACCTCAGAGAAACAAGTTAAACTGAAATCAATAAAATATTGCACCAACTTTTTGTATCAGCAGTTAACTCTTAGAGGGACTGCTCCCTTTTAAAAAGTTTGCTATGTTTCTAGATAAGTTATGACCTCTTCTAACTTCTAATCAGCATGAACACACACACACACACACACACACACACACACACACACCCTCCCTCTCCTTAATCCGCATCTATAAACATTCCTGTTACAGTTGGGATGTGGCAGTCCTGCTGCTGATGGAGTTGGAAGAGCCCTTCAGACAAGGCCTAGGATACTTCAGTACTTCACATGGCCTAGGTATGAAATCCCCTCCTGCTGTTTGTCAGTAAGTATTTTGGTAAATTATACTTTCTCACTTCCTCTGAGTTAGGAGTAATAAGCCATGCCTTCAGACTGAGTAGCTGAGGCTCTGACTCAAAAAAGGGAAGTGCTTAGAAGTGACAAAGAGCACCTCTGTTTAGAAGGGAGAGTAATTGAAAACTCCCAAGCAGCTCCCTGTACTTCTTCTCAGGTCATTCCTGGAAACAAACTTTCATAGTCAAAATCCCTCCTCACTCATGAGTCTTTTTGCTTCTCACCCTGAAATGGTGCAGGTGTACACTAAAGGACATTTCTGGTTGAGGACATTAGGAAAATTCCAAAGCGGAACTTTATTTTACCACAAGTTTTGGCTTCTTTTGAAAATAACTTTACAAATGGTTGTCGGTTTAAAATGCTAGTTGGTTAATGAGTGAAATTGTCCTCTTTATAGTTTAAAGCACTTAGGGTACATTATGTTTCATAGTAGAAGAGATGGAAAACCTAAACTATGCAGTTTAGTCATATCCCTGGTAGAGTGAGGCATATTAATTGTCAATACAATGTATAGATTTGAGAGAAAAAAACTTGGACAGGCAATGGACTGAAAGATTATGACCAGGAAACCACCCAGCTCCCAAAGTCCCAGCCTGCCACTGTGGAATGGGTAAGTCCTGCCAATGGAGAAAGACAAACTTTGATTCTAATCTCAGCTTTACTTCTTTGTTAGGCAGTGGTCTGAGAGTAGAGTCTTTGGAGCCACACGTTTTGGATCTATATTTTACTTTCTCTACTTATTCTGTCACCCTGGGCAACCCTTTGGTGTTTCTCATCTCAGAATGGAGATTATAATACCACCTGGTGCATAGTGTTTGATAATTAAGGGGAATGTATTATGCAGTGTAATTGGAAAGGTGCTGGCACATTGTATGTCTTTAGTAAATATTAGCCATTATTACTAAATGTGTCACCTTAGCAAAGGCCAGTGACTGGTCCCTCTCTCAGTGTCCCCATATATGAGTGGAAAAGCAAATTATATGGATTAATTTAGAGCATGGGTTTTGTTAATTTAATTTTAACCTTTTTATTTGGAAACTTGCAAACACCAACGTGGAGACTACTGTGATTTCAATTTCCAGTTGCAAATGTAAGGAGCTTAGAAGTTGTACCCTATCCTAACAGCAAGTAACAAGTCTAACAAACTGAAAAATTAACAACTAATCTTGGATCTGTAAGAGAAGGGAGGACACAGGACAAACTGTTGCCCCCAAGATTGGAGAGACAGAAGGTGAATACAGAGAGGCATGGCTTCCTGGAACAGAAACTTTCAGGCAGGTCTATAACTGCTGAATTGCTGGAGGCTCAGTGGGGACAAGTCTCAGAGCTCAAAACTCCAGGGGGACCCCGGCTTGGGAGAGGGGACAATACTGTGAGATTTATCTCCAGGAACTCAAGCAGGTTCCCATAGTAAATACCAAGGAAAAATCCCCTCATGCTTCCATCAGGAGAGGAGGAAGAAACATATTATGAAATGTGCCAGAGCACTTTTCTTCTTTAACAAGGCCTGTCCTCAAATCAGATCAGATCAGTCGCTCAGTCGTGTCCGACTCTTTGCGACCCCATGAATCACAGCATGCCAGGCCTCCCTGTCCATCACCAACTCCCGGAGTTCACTCAGACTCACGTCCATCGAGTCAGTGATGCCATCCAGCCATCTCATCCTCTGTCGTCTCCTCCTCCTCCTGCCCCCAATCCCTCCCAGCATCAGAGTCTTTTCCAATGAGTCAGCTCTTCTCATGAGGTGGCCAAAGTACTGGAGTTTCAGCTTTAACATCATTCCTTCCAAAGAAATCCCAGGGCTGATCTCCTTTAGAATGGACTGGTTGGCCTGTCCTCAGGAGAAACTAATTAACCAGAGCCTCACCTGTTGGGGTATTATCAGAGCCTGACTCACCTGGGGCTGGGAAATACCCAACTCCAGCCTACGATGGCCACTTTGTCCCACCTAAGCGGGGAGAAAAACCTGCCGTCAACTTTCCAGTCCAGAGACATCGGCTCACTAAAGACTGAGATCTGATCATAGGTCTGTCGTGCACTTCCCCTCCTCCCACCGCCATGTGACTGAAGGCCTCCTTACAGTGGTGTCTTTTACCTGGTGTATCGTGTCTGGCTATCAGGAAAAATCTACAAGGCATACTAAAAGTAAAACAAAACAAAACACAAACCTCAGAATTTGAAGAGACAGAGCAAGCATCAGAACCAGACATGGTAGGGATGTTGAAATTATCAGACTTGGAATTTAAAACAACTGGTTAATATGCTAAGGGCTTTCATGGACAAAGTTAGATGGCATGTAAAAACAGATGGGCAATGTAAGCAGAGAGATGGAAATCCAAAGAAAGAACCAAAAAGAAATTTTAGAGAGACTAGTGTAAATACAGTGAGCCTCTGAACAACATGAGTCTGTAAGGGTTCACTTATACATGGAATTTTTAATATAAATACATACTATAGTGTTATGTCATCTGAGGTTAGTTGAATCCAGGGATATGGAACCATGGATACAGAAGGCTGACTGTAAAGTTTTACAGAGATTTTTAACTGCACTGGGGGTTGGTGCATTAAGAACTGACTATTTCAAGGGTAAACTGTAATCCCGGGTGCCCAGCATCAAGTTTTAATGATGATCTTTTTTTTTTTTTTGCCATTATTGTTTCAACTATTGTCCCATCAGGTTTTGTTTTTTTTTTCTGAGACTTTTTGAGCAAATTACAAAAATGATATTATTTTAACCACAAATTCTTTAGCATGTAGGTGCAGTAGATTGTTTGCAAGATGACTGCAGTAATTCTGTGTGCAACTTGTTTGTAACATGCCTTTGTGGCTCCTCCCATTAGGAGGTGGTCTTGTAACATGCTGTGACTGATGAATGTGCAAAAGTGATGATGTGGGATTCTAAACCTACGTCTTGGAATTCCTAGATAAAGGAATTGTTCAGCTGAGTCCATTCCAAGTTGCTGACCTTACAGAATTGTGAATAAACAGCACTGTTAAGTTTGAGGCAGTTTATTATGCAGCAGTAGATAACCTAACACAATGACGTGTTTTTTAAAGTACCTAATGTTGGAGAAGACTCTTGAGAGTCCCTTGGACTGCAAGGAGATCCAACCAGTCCATCCTAAAGGAGATCAGTCCTGGGTGTTCATTGGAAGGACTGATGCTAAAGCTGAAACTCCAATACTTTGTCCACCTCATGCGAAGAGTTGACTCATTGGAAAAGACCCTGATGCTGGGAGGGGTTGGAGGCAGGAGGAGAAGGGGACGACAGAGGATGAGATGGCTGGATGGCATCACCGACTCGATGGACGTGAGTTTGGGTGAACTCCGGGAGTTGGTGATGGACAGGGAGGCCTGGTGTGCTGCGATTCATGGGGTCGCAAAGAGTTGGACATGACTGAGTGACTGAACTGAACTGAACTGATAACAAACATGTTGCTTTTACCATCCTGACCAGGGTACTGAACTTACAGGGCAGGAAACATTTTAAAACTCAATGAGGTACCATTTCACGCCAGTCAGAATGGCTGCGATCCAAGTCTACAAGCAATAAATGCTGGAGAGGGTGTGGAGAAAAGGGAACCCTCTTACACTGTTGGTGGGAATGCAAACTAGTACAGCCACTAAGGAGAACAGTGTGGGGATTCCTTAAAAAACTGGAAACAGAACTGCCTTATGACCCAGCAATCCCACTGCTGGGCATACACACCGAGGAAACCAGAATTGAAAGAGACATGTGTACCCCAATGTTCATCACAGCACTGTTTATAATAGCCAGGACGTGGAAGCACCCTAGATGTCCATCAGCAGATGAATAGATAAGAAAGCTGAGGTACATATACACAATGGAGTATTACTTAGGCATTAAAAAGAATACATTTGAATCAGTTCTAATGAGGTGGATGAAACTGGAGCCTATTATACAGAATAAAGTAAGCCAGAAAGAAAAACACCAATACAGTATACTAATGCATATATTGGAGAAGGCAATGGCACCCCACTCCAGTACTCTTGCCTGGAAAATCCCATGGATGGAGGAGCCTGGTGGGCTGCAGTCCATGGGGTCGCTAGGAGTCGGACACGACTGAGCGACTTCACTTTGACTTTTCACTTTCATGCATTGGAGGAGGAAATGGCAACCCACTCCAGTGTTCTTGCCTGGAGAATCCCATGGACAGAGGAGCCTGATGGGCTGCTGTCTATGGGGTCGCACAGAGTCGGACATGACTGAAGCGACTTAGCAGCAGCAGCAGCAACGCATATATATGGAATTAGAAAGATGGTAACGATAACCCTATATGTGAGACAGCAAAAGAGACACAGATATATAGAACAGTCTCTTGGACTCTGTGGGAGAGGGAAAGGGTGGGATGACTTGGGAGAATGGCATTGAAACATGTATAATATCATATATGAAACAAATTGGCAGTCCAGGTTCGATGCATGAAACAGGGTGTTTGGGGCTGGTGCACTGGGATGACCCAGAGGGGTGGTATGGGAAGGGAGGTGGGAGGGGGGTTCAGGATGGGGAACACATGTACACCTGTGGCGGATTCATGTTGATGTATGGCAAAACCAATACAATATTGTAAAATAATTAGCCTCCAATTAAAATAAATAAATTTATATTAAAAAATTAAAACTCTGAAGGAGAGTGTCAGCATGTTAAGATCAGGGTGGAAATAGTATTTCAAGATACTCATTCAAACTGTGAGCCTTCTATGGCTGAACTAGATATTCCAACTTAAGGCCCAAGGAATGTTGATACTTGAACAAGCTATATTGGGCCATGGTCTCTTTTGAATAACTGATAGAACATTTTCAAAGGAAAAAAATGCATGGGTATACAGCCCTCTTGTTACACACGCGCACGCACACACACACACACACACACACACAAATAAGAGTTTGCTTACATCACGGGGCTCATGAACCAGTAACTGTGTGGATGCATATGTTAGTTGCTCAGTTGTGTCTGACACCAGGCTTCTCTCCATGGAATTCTCCAGGCAAGAATACTGGAGTGGGTAGCCATTCCCTTCTCCAGGGGATAATGTGTAGATACAGTTAATGAACTCTGACCTTGGGTGAGCAGACCCCTTACTTGAATCCCAGGGCTGATAATCAGCTCTAAATGCCAAGGAGTCTGTGTATGACAATTTGCCAAGTATCATTTCAATTTCTGTTCTGTTGCAGCTACTGATGAATGAGGAGGAATTGTTGGTATGAGTTTCTGGCTTGATTTCAGGTTTAGAGTATGAAAGCTTCTTAACCAGTACTTAGTTTAACCAGATTTATTTCAAAGCCTTTCAAAGCTCTAAGCACATTCTTCCCACTCCCAGTCCTGATCTTCCTTTAGCCTGAGTTCTGTGCAATAGAATGTTCCAGAACTTGGCAGCTCCTCAGCAGCTGCACTTTAGCTTGTTGCTGGCACTGTCCAATGTGCTGGATGCTTCCACAGGACTTGGCAGTGCTTTTCGTAAAGCTCGTAGTTGATAATTTATTAGGCTTGTGCAGACTATAAATATTTGCCTTAGTTCTTATTTTACCACCACCTGATTATTGTCTTTGCTGTTTATCTCACACTAGTTTGTTCATTATCTTATCATAGAAATGGCCAGTCCTTTGGCCATTGAGTCTATCCCTTACTGATACTCTATAAGGCCCAGGCTTCTCCAGGAATAGGCAAGGATGGAAGAAAGCAAGGAGATGCTGAAGAATAGAGAATCAGCCCCAAACTCAGGAGAACTGAGAAATTGGAAGTCCTCTCAAACTGATATTAAAATAATTTTATTGATTATAAGAGAGATAAATAAAAGAGATTTATTATTAATAAAAAGAAAGTAGTACCCACTCTTTATCACTCATCACCCTCTTTCTCCTTACTTTGTTTGTAATAGCACTTACCACCTTGCCTAATGATACATATTTGTTTATAATTTGCCTCCCTCTGTTTTAATGTAAACTCCATTAGAACATGTAATTTGCTATATCGCTAGGCCAGTGGCTGGTACATAGTAGGTGCTCAGTAGCTATTTTAATTACTTCTTAATGAATAGCTGAGCAATTGAATGAAGTAATCTTAATAAACTGACATCTTCTGAAGTTTTTCCAACATTGATATTTTTAAGAATCCCCTCAGAAGAGCTTTTAAAAGAGTCAACTATTCAGTCTATATCTTTAGAGATTCTCATCATTAGCATGGAAATTGAACTCCAAGTATTTAAGATTTAAGTATTTAAGATTTCCAAGTGATGCCTAGAAAAGGGTTTTGGAAAAAGCTGCCTTGTGTGACTTATATTCCCTCTAAAGATGTACAACAGGAACACTTAGTAAAACAGTAGAGTTCCATCCTCTGTCCCTGGCAATTTGGGACAAATCAAAATATAATCAAAATTTTAAAAATAATCAAATAGGTAATTCAATAACTCATTCTCATTTAAAATAATTTCTTCCTGTTTTTTTTTTCTCATCTTTTCACTGCGTCCCTTCTTATAGGTTTTTCTGAGATATACAGCTCAGAAAAGCTGAAAATTTCTCTTGACCAGATATTTCTTCCAAATTGAGAAAAATTTGGTAGCAGGCATTGAGAATGTAAGAAGAAATGTTTGGAGAATTGGCAGACTCGTTTTTGCCACTTGAGTCCTTAATTTCAAGAGCATATAGGGCAATCAATACCTACAAAAAAAAATCAGTTAAGCCTTGAAGGATATAATCAAGTAATTCATTAAAGAAACAAAAGGAACATAAATGGTTAAAAATATTTTTAAGTTTTGAACTTTTTTTTAACTGATCAAAGAAATGCAAATTTAAGGAGTAATAAGATTTTTCCCTGACCAGTTCGGCAAAAGCTAACATCCAGTGTTAGAGATGGTGTGGAGAAACGAGCACTTTTGTACACAGAAATAAGCACTTCTGCTCTGCCAGGAGCAAGGTTTCTGAAGGGCAGCTTGGAAATAAGCGTAAACAGTTTAAATGTGGATATCATCAGGCCCAACAATTCTATTTGATAGAATGTATACTTAGAAAATCATTGGACATGTGTCCAAAGATGTACTTCAAGGATATTAATGCATGGGCCATAAAATATTTTAGAACAACTTGTTCACCAATTCAGAATGATGAAATTAGTTGGCACATTTCCATACATTAAAAATAACTGACATTTACCGAGCACTTACTATTACATATTGTATGTAATATAATTATTACATATAATAATATGTAATAATTATTATACTTACTATCACAATTACTACTACTCTATTACTGTATTACATATAATAATATTTAATAATTATTATACTTAAAATTACTATTACTATTACAATTACTATTATACTATACTTACTATTACATAGTAAGTACATCATACATAGCACTTACTATGTAATATTACATATTACATAGCCTGATGCTATGCTAAGTTTATTATAGGAGTTAACTCTTAATTTTCACAACGATCCTCTGTGTAGATAGTATTACTTTGTCTCATTTTAAATTCGAGGAAAGTGAGACACAAAAGGGTTGAATTAGTTGCATGAGGCTCTGCAGCTGGTAAATAGTAGAGTTGGGAATGACACCCAGGCATTCTGGCCTGAGTCTGTACTCTTAACCCCTATGTGTGGAATGTAACTCAGCAACTATGTGGAAAGGGGACAAGATATATTCAGTAGAAGAAAGTAGATTTCAGAAGAAGCTGGCTTAGTTACAGAAAGAATAGAGTGAGGAAAGAAGAATATGTGTAGAATGCTTAGAAAAAACATTTGAAGGGGCGAATACTAAATTTATTATATCAGGGTTACTTTCAGGTGACTTTCAGTTTTTCCTTTACAATTCCTTACAATCTAAGCTTCTTGTTCAATAAGCTTATATTTCTTTTACAGTCAGAAAAGATATTTTTTAAAAATTGGCCAACTTTAACCATAATTAGTTTTTATGCATGTTGAGGCATTCCTGTTTGACTCAAATAGTGTTGGTTTTCCCTGCTAATGTTTTCTACAAGCCAGTTCCTTCCTAAATTTCATTTATTCAATAGTTTAATGTTTGTTTCATATCTGTATTTTAGTGGAACCATTGATATAACTATCTTGAGAGCTATAATTAAGGAGATGCATAGGGAAATGAAGTTGTTAAATTGGAATGATTGTAATAGACATGGGCACTTGGCTGGCCCAAGACTCATTGAAGAGGTCTCCATCCTGCAGGCTGGAGATGCTGGATACACTTTGCAGTCACTGTTGTACGTCGAGTTGGCCATGTGATCCATGAGACCAAAGGTACTGGATGCGAAGTGAGATTCTGTCAAATTCTTTAATTTCCTGGTAGAAATATCCAATCTAACTGGCAAAGCTCTCTTCTCCCTTAGGTTGTTCAGCCAGTTGTGAGGATATGAGTTTTGCAGTTGTAGCAGCTGTTTTGCAAAGTTGAGGATACAAGTGAGGGAAAGATCAAGGAGAGTCTGACCCTAACAGGTGGTGCTGCTGAACCAAATTCAGCTGAAGCCTACCTCCAGACTTCTTGTTTTGCTGGAAAGAGAATACCTTATTTGTTCAAGCCACTGTTGACTCTTGTTCTAGTTGCACCAAGCATATTTCCAAAACACACAGTGCTCAAAATGCTCAGGTATTCTTTCTTGCATTTAAATATGTTTTCTGTCTTGCCTTGCATAGAAATATTTGTGAGTCATTTTCGTGGAATCCTAAAAGACACAAATTAGAACTAAAATTAGAATTTATTTAGAATTAGAGTTCACCTAAATATTTTTCTTTTTACATACAAAAAGTTAATATTTATGGGAAGTAAATGATTAGCATAAGGTTATGTATGTGTGTGTGCTCAGTTGTGTCCAACTCTTTGAGACCCCATGGACGGTAGCCTGCCAGGTTTCTCTGTCCATGGGATTCTCCAGGCAAGAACACTGGAATGGGTTGCCATTTCCTCCTCCGGGGGATCTTCCTGACCCAGGGATCAAACCTGAGTCTCCTGTGTCTCCTACATTAGCACATTAGCAGGTGGATTCTTTACCACTGAGCCATCTGGAAAGCCCCTTAAGGTTATGTGACTAGTGGTTAATTTTTTAGATCATTTTTAGAACTTTGCATGGTAGCACTTTGAGTTGGCTGTTTCTGTTGCCTATATGTCATAAGTCATATGACACATGAAGTCATATGTCATGAAGACATATGAAGTCCAAGATGACAGACTATTAACTAATCCTATAGCATCTCAATAGATACACTGCCTGACAAGAACTATGTCTGCTTTTTACCCTGAGCATGAGAACTGCTGGTTGATGAATTTGCAGAAGATACGAATGGAAGAATGCTTGCCTGGGTGTGTTAGTAGCTGTTCTTCATCATAGACACTTAAAGAGTCATTTTGTTGGATGATTTTGGTTGCTGATACAGGCTGAGATGTGCAAGCCGATGGCAGGCAGCACAACAGTGAACTCATTATTTTTGTCTGAAAGGCCAGCATAGCCTCTGAGGGAACATCTTTTTGGGATTTCTGTATCACTCACAGCTAATGGGTCTGAACTTGCCACTTATATTTCCAAAGTGGATTCCAGTGGTATAATATCACTTTAGAATGAAGCTTAAAAAGGAAGAAGATGGACATCAAGATCATAATATAGAACCCTATCCATAAGATGTTTATTCTAATAACTGCATTTGAATGTGTACCAAGGATATATTTTTCTCCTGGCCAAGTCATAAAATGACCCTAAAAACTGAAGACAGAGCCATATCCTAAACACTTGTGAACCAGTTCTCAGCTCAAAAGTTACCCCAAGGAAACATTCTCTGATCCCTCAACTGAGGCAGGCCCACAGCCTCCCTAAGGTACCTCACTCCATTTTAACTTCTTTCAGGCACTTATCAACATCTGACCATTATTTTATTAACTTTTCTCCTTGTTTGATCTCTCTCTCCCTTTTCTAACTAGGATGTTGGATTAGAGGCAGCAGGACCCACTCTGTCTTATTCACTGTGGCATACTCAGCCAAGATGCCAGTCCCAGAGTAGGAGTTCCATAAATATTGGTTGAATTAATGATGCTCTGACTATCAATACTTTGGCTACTTAGTCAATTCAATAAATTGTCTTTTAAGGATGAGATGGAAGATAGATTCTTTCTTTTCAGTTTGGTGATGGTGTTGATGTATGTGTTAGCCAAGCATATGTGCACCTCAGCCCCAAGAGTTACAATATAAATACATGGAAACAATATTGGAGCAGTTAGAACTAGCACATGGATCAGTCACAATAAAGTGCGTATTTGTGTGTGTGTGTGTGTGTGTGTGCACATATAGGTCAGGCTTGTATATCTTGGCTTTGCCTAAGTAGCCAATGATCTGGGTTAGCGAGGGAAAGCTAAATATTTTTTACATTGTGCCAGGATTATACAGATGTTTTCACATTTCATGTCCTAGTATGTTATTTTCACAACCTTCAGTTGATCCTGTGCTCTAGGCATATGTACACATTGTTCTGAGACCCCAGTATAAAAAGCATTGAAACCAGGCCAGCACGACCCTTGCTCAGGAGACCTGCAGGGAGCTTGACTGAAAGGAAGCCTAGGCATCTGCAAGCACTACATAACAAGAACAAGAGCCTGAAACTGTGTCCAAGAGAGAAGAGCCTGTGCAGAGCCCCGGAGCACCCCACCCGCCCTTGGGGGGAAAGCGTGTGGGATGTGGTGTAGCAGGGGCATTATTCACCTCCTAAGAGCAGCTGAGCTGCCGGCAAACTGAATTTTCAGAGTAAGATAAACGTTAATTACAGATGTCAAGATTAGAGTTTGCTTTTTCTACAAATTCCATGGGGTCTCTAAGCAACTTGATCTTTGAATTCCCAAGGTACTAAAAATCTGCACAGAAGAGATTATTATCTTAATATTGTAAGAATCCTCACCTTGAGGGCTGCCAAGTAAAAATCTAGCTTAATGAAATAGACTACAGGGAATATGCCTGGGTATTTTTTAGAGGGCTGACATTTAAAACACAATTTAAGCAGATAATTATAACTATAAACCCTTCCAAAATTCTACAAGTATATAAGGTGTCATGCCTGAACTTAGATAAACAACTGTGTGATCACTAATATTGGATTTTGATTTTAGAAAGCTTTCCCACATGCTCTGTTTAAAAGGTATTTGTCACTTTAAAAGCGTCATTTTAACAGCGAAGCACTTCCCAGACACTTTGCTGACAAAGGTCTGTATAGTCAAAGCTATGGTTTTTCAAGTAGTCATGTACGGATGTGAGAGTTGGACCATAAAGAACGCTGAGTACTGAAGAATTCGTGCTTTAGAACTGTGGTGCTGGAGAAGACTCTTGAGAGTCCCTTGGACTTCAAGGACATCCAACCAGTCAGTCCTAAAGGAAATCAACCCTGACTGATTCATTGGAAGGACTGATGCTGAAGCTGAAGCTCCAGTACTTGGACTACCTGATGCCAACTCAGTTAGCTGGCTTATTGTAAGAGACCCTGATGCTGGGAAAGTTTGAGGGCAGGAGGAGAAGGGGGTGACAGAGGATGAGATGGTTGGATGGCATCACCGACTCAATGGACGTGAGTTTGAGCAAACTCTGGGAGATAGTGAAGAACAGGGAAGCCTGACATGCTGTAGTCCATGGGGTCACACAGAGTTGGACATGACTTAGCAGCTGAACAACAATGACTTCCCAGATAAGGAATTTGGCTGCTGGAAGGCAAAAAACTGAGTCCTCATATTTGATATTCATAAATGTGAAGTCACCTTCTCCTCCCTTCTTGCCCCAGTCAATTAATACTGATGGCGAAGGATTCTTGGGAACAGGATCCAGATTAAATTACACCTGTCCAAGGTTTGAAATGTTATGAATATCCAGGCAATATCTGTTTGTTATGTTGCTGTTCTGGTATATAGAATCTCAGGCCACAGAAACACAGTGGCATTGAAATATGTATAATATCATATATGAAACGAGTCGCCAGTCCAGGTTCGATGCACGATACTGGATGCTTGGGGCTGGTGCACTGGGATGACCCAGAGGGATGATATGGGGAGGGAGGAGGGAGGAGGGTTCAGGATGGGGAACACATGTATACCTGTGGCAGATTCATTTTGATATATGGCAAAACCGATAGAATATTGTAAAGTTAAATAAAATTAAAAAAATAAAAATGTAAAAAAAAAAGAAGAAATGTAACACTTTTTTTTTTTTAACACTGATACTCATCTCAATGTCACATCCCTATTCTGTTTCTGTTGAGCAACATAAAATACAAAATTAGTCATTTGTGGGTATACTCAGCTTTTCCAAGTTTAAAATCAGTAAGTTGAGTTTCTTTCTCCATCCTTCTTCCTGGAGTAGCAGACCACATCATGGCATCAGGGAGATGAGCCCACTGCTGGCTGTTTACAAATCCCCCTGAAGCACTGGCAATGATGTGGACCTAGCTGCTTTGCTCTGCCATGGGTAACATGATTAGCTTTGTCATATCCTCTTGGCCCTCAACACTCCACACAGCCCTCTTTACCTTATTCCTCCGGGCAAGGCTACTGCCTCCCGGAATCCAGGTGGAAAGAGGGGTACAGGTCCCCTGTGCTACCACATCTGAGTATTATATCTTTTGTCCTTTTGCAACAAACACCCCTTTGCTAAAAATCTTTGATCAGCACCTCACTATTTTGCTCTCCTTTCTGATTCTGTCTCTCTTCTCCTATCTCAGGAAAGTGTGTTAATTTTGAAAACCTCAACCTTCAGAAAGTTGTTAAGATTAATGAATATCTGTCCACATTTTTATTTAGACACATCAACGGTTACCTTTCTGTCTCACATTATCTCTCTGTCTACACTAACACTCACACACACAGACTCACACACATACTTTATCTGTCTACACACACACACACACACACACACACACGTACTCCCCTTACCTGAATCAATGAAGAGTTAGTTGCCTACATCATGCCATTTAACCCTGAAATACCATGTATCTCTCAAGAACAAGGTGTTCAATCTTATCGTATTTGGAAATTTAATATTTTCGTGTACTTTTACTAGTATTTCTACTTTCTGTGTCCAAAAATTTACAGTCATCCCCTCAATGTCCTTTACAAATGTTTTTCCCTCGCTAATCCAGGGTCCAATTCAGGATCGCTAACTGCATTTAGTCATCAAGGATCTTTACTCGCCTTTGATTGAGATTATCAGCTCAGAGAATTGTTACCTTGTTCAAGTACATAGAGAGAGAGGAGGTGAAAGTAGGGAGGGAAAAACTCACTTTGCTCTTATCTTAGCCCTTGGTTTTTAAAGTTCACAAGCCAAGAGATCAATTCTTTTGTCACTCTTTGCATTTTTGCTCATAGATACCTATCCTGTGTGCAGTGAGTGCCAGCAAAGGAAGGCTGAAGAAAGGATAAACCATACTTGTTAATATTAAACTTTACATTATTATCTTGCTTTAGTATTATTACAAACATATGAGATTTTGTCTTCCATTAAAGTGTATTTTCTTCTTGAGAATTTTTGATCATTCCTCCAGTGTCATCTTGTTCTTCCTCATGGAACTCAGTCTTAGAGACTGATATTCTTCCCTTTTGTCTCTCTCTTTCTCTTGCTCTCTCTCCCGATTCCTTTTTCAGTTCAGTTCAGTTGCTCAGTCATGTCTGACTCTTTGCAGACCCCATGGACTGCAGCACACCAGGCCTCCCTGTCCATCACCAACTCCCAGAGTTTACTCATGTCCACTGAGTCAATGATTCCATCCAGTCATCTCAGCCTCTGTCATCCCCTTCTTCTCCTACCATCAGTCTTTCCCAGCATCAGGGTCTTTTGGAATGAGTCAGTTCTTCACATCAGATGGCCAAAGTATTGGAGTTTCAGCCTCAGCATCAGTCCTTCCAATGAATATTCAGGACTGATTTCCTTTAGGATGGACTGGTTGGATCTCCTTGCAGTCCAAGGGACTCTCAAGAGTCTTCTCCAACACTACAGTTCAAAAGCATCAATTCTTAAGTGCTCAGCTTTCTTTATAGTCCAGCTCTCACATCCATCCATGACTACTGGAAAAACCATAGCCTTGACTAGACAGACCTTTGTTGGCAAAGTAATGTCTCTGCTTTTTAATATGCTGTCTAGGTTGGTCATAGTTTTTCTTCCAAGGAGCAATCATCTTTTAATTTCATGGCAGAAGTCACCATCTGCAGTGATTTTGGAGCCCAAAATAAAGACTGTCACTGTTTCCACTATTTCCCCATCTATTTGCCATGAAGTGATGGGACTGGATGCCATGAATTAGTTTTCTGAACGTTGAGTTTTAAGCCAACATTTTCACTCTCCTCTTTCACTTTCATCAAGAGACTTTTTAGTTCCTCTTCACTTTCTGCCAAAGGGTGGTGTCTAGTTTGCATTCTCACCAACAGTGTAAGAGGGTTCCCTTTTCTCCACACCCTCTCCAGCATTTATTACTTGTAAGACTTTTGGATCGCAAAAAGAGACACTGATGTATAGAACAGTCTTATGGACTCTGTGGGAGAGGGAGAGGGTGGGAAGATTTGGGAGAATGGCATTTAAACATGTAAAATATCATGTATGAAACGAGTTTCCAGTCCAGGTTCAATGCACGATACTGGATGCTTGGGGCTAGTGCACTGGGACAACCCAGAGGGATGGTATGGGGAGGGAGGAGGGAGGAGGGTTCAGGGTGGGGCACACATGTATACCTGTGGCGGATTCATTTTGATATTTGGCAAAACTAATACAATTATGTAAAGTTTAAAAATAAAATAAAATAAAAAAATATACTAGACATAAAAAAAAAACCCAAAGGGTGGTGTCATCTGCATATGTGAGGTTATTGATATTTCTCCTGGCAATCTTGATTCCAGCTTGTGCTTCATCCAGCCCAGCATTTCTCATGATGTACTCTGCATATAAGTTAAATAGGCAGGGTGACAACGTACAGCCTCGACGTACTCCTCTCCCAATCTGGAACCAGTCTGTTGTTCTATGCCCAGTTCTAACCATTGCTTCCTGACCTGCATACAGATTTCTCAGGGATCAGGTCAGGTGGTCTGGTATTCCCATGTCTTTCAGAATTTTCCACAGTTTGTTGTGATCCACACAGTCAAAGGCTTTGGCATAGTCAATAAAGCAGAAGTAGGTGTTTTTCTGGAACTCTTTTGCTTTTTCTATGATCCAACGGATGTTGGCAATTTGATCTCTGGTTCGTCTGCCTTTTCTAAATCCAGCTTGAACATCTGGAAGTTCACGGTTCATGTATTGCTGAAGCCTGGCTTGGAGAGTTTTGAGCATTACTTTTTACTGTTGTATTATTGCAATTGATGCCACAGAGAAAATATGTTTAGTTGGTGTCTTGAAGGTACATTTTGGACACTGACTAACTTTAGAAGGACAGTTGATGGATCAGGTATGAAGTCACTGATGGAGATGAAAATCTGAAGGACGCTGTACCAAAGGAAATTGCTAGCTGAAAGCATCAGTTGCAGCCTCAAGTTTAAGTTAAGACAGCCTTTACATTCTGATAGTCTCTGAGGCTGTCTTATGGAGGATGAGCTCAGTTTATTCATTAGAGCTGATAACTTGTGAACTTTAAATCAGTTGCAGATTTTGAACATGACAACCGTGCTTCTTTTGAGAGGCTGACATCATAAAGCCAAGAATTTTATGACAGTGAACTCAGGGCCTTTTGTGCTGTTCTAGGCAGTATTTTACTTGACATTAGGGAGATGTTGTGTAAATACTTCAGTGATAGAAATGCAGAAGAGTAATTATTCTTGTTCAAATAATAGCATAAACAATTGAGCTCAGATTCTGGGATTTACTGAACTAACCCTCAAAACATGCTTTGCTGTTGCTGGGAAGTGTGTGGAAGTTGCTCAGTCGTGTCCAACTCTTTGCAACCCCATAGACTATAGCCTGCCAGGCTCCTTTGTCCATGGAATTCTCCAGGCAATAATACTGGAGTGAATAGCCGTTCCTTCTCCAGGGGATCTTCCCAACCCAGGCATTGAACCCAGGTCTCCCGCATTGCAGGTGAATTCTTTACCAGCTGAACTACCAGGGAAGCTGGGATGTATAGAAAAAAGAAAAAAAAACCTTTTTTTTTTTTTTGAGAGACAAGTCACAGACTGGGAAAAAAATATTCACTATGCATCTATATGATGAAGAAGTTGTATCAGAATATATAAAGAACTGCTAACAGTTCAATAATAAGAAGGCAAACAATCCAATTAAAAATGAGTAAAAGATGCAGGCAGACACTTTGGTTAATGCAGACAAAAGGTACTCAATAACACCAGTCATTAGTGAAATACAAAGTATAATGAGATACTACTTCAGAACCACTAGAATGAATAAAGTTTAAAAGACTGCTAACACCAAGTATGAGCAACCCAAATGTCTATCAACATGCAAATACCTTTGTATGTCTGTATAATGGGATACTACTCAGAAAAAAAATAGAAAGTAATGAAGCAACAACATAGAGAAATCTCAAAATAACTATACTGAGTGAAAAAGCCAGGCAAAGAAGAATGTATGTATTGTATGATTCCTTCCATATAAAATTTTATAAAATACAAAGACAGAAAGTCATAATAGTAGGTGCCTGAAGATGGACTGTATTGCAGGAGAGTGACACGAAGGAACTTTGAGAGATGATGTATTTGTTCAGTGTCTTGATTGTGGTGATGGTTTCACAGGTGTATAGATATATCAGAAGTCATCAAATTGTACATATTCAGTATGTGCAGTTTATTGTATGTCAGTTATACCTCAATAAAGCTGTTTTATCAAAAGGAAACGTAGATTGGGAGAAAATATTTGCAATATATAAAACTAAAAAAGGGTTAATATCCACAGTGTTAAAATAAAAGTTTCCACAGATCAATAAGAAAAAAAAAGCAACTCAATAGGAAAATGGGCAAATATTGCTAATGGGATATGTATGTAAAACCACAGTAGCAGGAGTGCAAGAAAGCAGGGAGAAAGTAAATGGTTTTACAAGATTCTAACATCCTTGAGTTTCTTGGGAAGTGGAAAAGTACTCATGATATTAGATTTAAACTCAGTAAGAATGAATATTTGTAATTTCCAGGAAAATAACTATAATATTAAAATGTATGAGTGACAAGAGAAGAGACTTTAAAAACAAAATGCTTCCCATCCCAAAAGCCCTGAGGTTAAATCTTTCCTGTTCACTGTTCAAAAAAAGACCAATTTGTGGACTGTTCAGGTCTCTTACTTTTTTTTTTTTTCTAGTTTGTGGTAAGAATTGTATGTATATGTAAATATAGCGTTTTTTTTTTTTTTATCTTTGCTGCTGATATTTATTACCACTGATGTTTTTACTGTGATCAGTTATTTTCCCTGTGCCAGAGAGAAAATAGTGACGGAAAATTTAATCTGCTGCTTACCCAAAACCAATGTAAACTGCTTAGCTGAGGAGTTTGAATTCGTAATTTAAATGTACATGTCTCCTGTGCTTTATCTGTGCCGGCATGGTGTCCTTTGCAAGTAGATAACTGAGAGTTTGCTTTTAAATTTGTTATAGGCACAAAGACAGATTCCTAGCCCACTTAGACGTCTCCGCTGCCTCATGCAGGCCCTGCCCTTTAGCCTCACGCCCATTGGTTCACCTTGTCTTTTGACGCTCAGCCAAGCCCAGGGACTGCCAGAGAGCCAGGCGAGAGACCTAAGTGTGGAGACTGAAGTCTGCAGTATCTCCACGAAGTAAATTATTACTATTCTATCAAGTTAATATTTATTCACATATTTGCTTCTGCTATTTTTAAATATTACTTCATGGCTCTCTGGTGCTTCAGTCTGACATCACTTTCCTTCCACTTTTGAATAACTTACTTTATTTTTTCTTTTATGATGAGTCTGTTGCTGACAAATTCCCTCAATATTTATTTATATAAAAAGTCTATATTTTGCCTTCATTTTTAAAGGATATTTTTTTGGGAATTGAATTATTAGTAATAAGTGAACAGTTATTTCCCTTCAGTGTTTTCCAGAGATACTTTCATTGTCTTCTCACTTCCATCATTTATGATGTCAGTATCATTTTTGTCTCTTTTGTTACTAATGCATCTTGTTTCTTTGTCTACTTTTCATTTTGAAAAAATTCAAAACAATAGAAAACTTGAAAAAATAGTATCATGAAAACCTATATTTTACCAATAGAGACCAATTTTTAACATTTTCCACATTTATCTTCTCTCTCTGCCCATATATTTGCAGGGAGAGAGGAAAAAAAACACACATATATACTTATACGCATATGTGTGTGTGAGTTTGTATTAGATCTTCAGGAATATATTGTAGATGACATCATTGTCAAAATTTGGTTTTGTAGGTTGGACTTCCTGGTAAACTGACTCCGAGGACTCTGAGAATTTGTTATGCAGGTTGTTTACTACAGGCTTCCTTTGTAATCAAGACCTGTGAGAGAGGAAAAAGAAGTAGGGCTGGAAGAACAGTGGCCTGAAACACACTGTTTTGCCAACACTGGAAAGTGCGAATCAAGCACTGTGAGGCTAGGGATTCTGTCATAACCACCAGCAAGGAGTCTTTATTTTCCAAGTGTCCCTTGCCTCACAGAGTTGCTTAGGGAAGTAAAGATCATTGTAGAATTAAAGTCTTCAATATAATATTCAGTAATGAGAAGACCATATTTATCATCAATCAAAAATCTGTTCTTAACAGTAGAGTCTGTGTATCCTAATCCACCTTACCAACTACTCTGTCCTTTTTTTCACCAACTGTTCTGTCAGTTTTTTTGGATTGAGAGATTCTAATGCTAGGCAGGAGTCTTCTCAGAGTCTCTACTCAGGGTCTTCTGAGTCTGAAAGTACAGTTTTGGCTGAGACTGTGACCTCATGAGACTTGGAGTCTTCTTTCAAACTCATTTGTTGTTGGCAGGATTCAATGTCTTGCAATTATAGACTATTATCCCCATTTATATAATCCCTATGGTGTAGTCCCTTCTTTCATGCTTGTTGTCAGCAGAGAGAGCTCTCAGCTCCTAGAGGCTACCCTCAGGTGCTTGTCACATGTCCCCGTCCTTAGGCAGTTCACACGTGGCTGCTTGCTTCTTCAAGGCCAGCAGGAGAATCTCACTCCTGTCTGTTATGATAGAGTCTCATACAATATAACCTAACTGCAAGAGTAACTATCCCATCAGAGTTACAGTCCCCATCCACACTCACAAGGAGGGAATTATATAGCACATGTTCATGAGCAGACAAGAATCTTGGGTGCTGTCTTAGAGTTCTGTCTGCTGCAGCAAGATTTAATGACAGTGATGAAAATGGTGTTTGAAGAACTGCTTGATTCCCAGATCATATGATTGAGTGTACTGCTTAACAAATGAAACAAACAAACAAACAAACAAACAAATAAACAAAAACAGATAAAGATGGTAGTATTTCAGAAGGGAATGATTTAGCTATCAGGGAATTAAGAAATGCCTTTGGAAAAAATTGTTAAATACCCTAGGTATATATATATTTTTAAAGCAGTTCAGGTAATTAGCCTTGAAATAAGTTTCCCTGGTGACTCAGACAGTAACAAATCTGCCTGCAATGCAGGAAACCCAGGTTCATTCCCTGGATCAGGAAGATCCCCTGGAGAAAGAAATGGCTACCCACTCCAGTATTCTTGCCTGGAGAATGCCATGGACAGAGGATCCTGATGGGCTACGGTCCATGGGGTCACAAAGAGGCAGACACGACTGAGTGACTTTTACTTTCCACTTTCCAAAGGATATTATATTATGCTCCCATAAAATTTGTTAAAGAAATTTTATGTTTCTAAACAATGAAAAGGCGATTCATTCTTTATCCTAATAATTAGAAGATAGTTATAACTCAAATTTTGTAAGTTATAGAAATGAAAATGGAGGCAATTTCATTTTAAAAATTTAATTTTGTAAAGTAAATCCCCCAATCACTTTTAGCCCTTGCTATTTACTATGAAATTTTGGTCACAATTTTTAATTGATTTATTTTATGTGGGGTTTTTCTGAGCTCAATTTCCCTTGGGTAATGAAGGCCTGCACTTGAAAAAAGCATCACGGCTGGGGATATGATCAGATCATTCAAAGATACTGTGCAGTTATGGGACTACGCTATCATTTTAAATATCTACAGATATTAGCTCAGCTGGTTAGACTGCTCATGAAAGTATTTGTTGAGCCATAGTCTTAGTTTTTCCCAGGGATGATATTCAGAATTATTTACAACCAAGAAGGTATGGGCACTGACGAGTCAGAATGAATGTTTTCCGTAAACAAACGGTAGGGCCATAGTGGGGCATGTTATGCAGATAAACAAATATCACCGTGATTTGGGTATTTCATTTCACCCTGGTTCAGTTATCATGCTGAATTGCTAATCTCAGCTTACTTTATACATGACAATGCTAATATCACACTAGCCAAAGGAAGAGGGTAAATTCCCATCAAACTGTTTGAGGGTCTAAAGCTTAGTACTCAAGCATTTAAAAAGATCATGAAAACTCTTTTCTTCCCCCTCACAATCTCTCCTTTTTTGTTGTTTTTTGTTTTGTTTTGGTCAGGCCAACATTCCCAAACGGAGGAGTGATAGCTACAGCAAGAGTGGGACTCGAGTTCGGTCTGCATTCTGGGAGACTGCACCTAGGATGCGTTAGACTTACATTCCAGGTGGTAAAAATCAGTGGTTTAAAATCAATTAAGTTATTACTATTTTGTTTTCTTTAAAATGGGAATGAAGAGAGAAAAAAGTCTATATATATATGTGTGTATATATATGTATGTATATATATAGAATACCTCCCTCAGCTTTTGCGCAGCGACCTACTTGTCTTCTCTCAGTCTTGTCCTGTGCTAGATCACTTCCGTTTCCTTGGAAACTCAGATTGTTAAAACACTGCCAACATAGACTTGATCAAAGTGGTTTTCACTGTTCTTGTTGCTCCTTTACTTGTCTACTTATTATATATTCAAAAGTATAGATTTTAAAAGTACATAAGTAACACGTAATTTTGTGTTTGTAAAACAGCTCATCAACTACAGAACATAGAGGAAGAAAGTGAAGATCTCTTTTCAGGTCCTTCTTCCATCCAATCCTATTCCTTCTCTAGAGATAGTTGTTATTGTCTGGTCCTTTAATGCTTTCTTCTGTGCATTTATATATACCCAGATGTGTGTTTGCCTGTATACACTAAAAATTAAGAATCACCCTTTACATATTGTTCTGCAGCTTTTTTTTTCATCTCACAGTTTACTTTGCAGAGTTTTCTATGGCAGGAATTAAAGCTGTATTCTATTCTTTTTATTTCTTTTTTTGACTATTATTTTTTATTATATAAATTTCAAGTGTACACCATTATAGCTCAACATACAGAGTAATCAGCACCACAAGCCTAGTTACCATCCAGCAGCATACAGTTGACCCCTTTCGCACATTTCACCCACCCCCACGTCCCTTTTCCCCTCTGTAACCACTAATCTGCTTTCTGTATCTATGAGTTTGCTTTTATTTTATGAGTTTGTTGTTTGGTTTTGTGGTTGTTGTTGAGGCATTTTTTAGATTCCACATATGAATAAAATTATATGGTATTTGTATTTCTCCTTCTGACTTATTTCACTTAGCATAATACCCTTCACAGACGGTAGGATTTTATTCATTTTATGGCCGAGTAGTATTCCATTGTGTATGCATACTACATCTTTATCCATTCATGCATTGATGGACATTTAGGTTTTTTTCCATATCGGCTATTATAAGTAATGCTGCAGTGAACACAGGGGGGCATATATTTTTTTGGCTTGACATTTTTGTGTTCTCTGGGTAAATGTCCAGAAGTGGAATAGCTAGGCCATGTGATAGTGCTAATCTTGAATTTTTGAGGAATCTCCTCCATACCATTTTCCATAATATACACCAGTTTACAGTCCCACTAATAGTGTTAGGAGGGTTCCCTTTTCTCCATATCCTTCTCAACATTTGTTATTCCTTATTTTTTCTATAATAGTCATTCTAACAGGTATAAAGTTATGGCTCATTGAAGTTTTGATTTGCTTTTCCCTAATAGTGATGTTGGACATCTTTTCATATGCCTATTGGCCATCTGTATGTCTTCTTTGGAAAAATTTTTATTCAGATCATCTGCCTATTTTCAAATTGTTTTTTTTTTTTTAGTTATATGTATTTTTTCTATATTTTGAGTATTAAAATATAGTACTTTATTGGGTATGTGACATGGAAATATCTCCCTCCTAGTGCCTTTTCATTTTTAATTAGACTATAATTGCTTTACAATGTTGTATTAGTTCTTGATGTACAGCAGTGTGAATCAGCCATATGTTTCCTCTCTCTCTTGAGCCCTCCTCCCACGCTCCCCATCCCACCCATCTAGGTCATAACAGAGCGCTGAACTGAGCTCCCTGTGGCACACAGCAGGTCCCCACTGTCTGTTTACTCATGAGAGTGTATGTATGTCACTGCTACTGTCTCAATTCATTCCACCCTCTCCTTCCCCTGTTACCTCCACAAATCCATTCATTCTGTCTGTGCCTCTATTCCTGCCCTGCAGTTAGGTTCATCTGTACCACTTTTCTGGATTCCATATATATGATGTTTGTTTTTCTCTTTAAAAAACCAGGGTATGTGATACTGCTAGCCTTGTTCTTATGGATCACATTCTTTTTATTTTTTTTTATTTATTTTTTTTCATTTGTTTTAAATTTTATTTTATTTTTAAACTTTACAAAATTGTATTAGTTTTGCCAAATATCAAAATGAATCACATTCTTTTTAAATGCTGCATAATCATGTGTTCAAAATAAGAATCAGGCTAACATGAATTGAATACCTGGTATGTGTCACACAGTGTTCTGGCTTTTTGGAGTGGTATCACAGTGAATTCTAACAATAGCTCTACAAAAATGGAAATGTTCATCTTCTTGTTACCATTAGGGGAAACGGTCACTGAGCAGCTAAGAAATTTGGCCAGGGTCACATAGCTGGAAAGCAACAGAGCTATGATCCCAAGCAGTCTGGGTTTGGAGATCATGTTCCAATCATTACACTTTGCTCCTAGTATAGGTATATCATACTTTATTATGATTAGCATTGCCCTATTCATGGACATTTAGGTTACTCCAATATTAGATTATTTTACATGACACTGCATTCAAAAACTCCGGTTGAGGTGTCTTTGTGTGCCTGTGCAAATATGTCTGTAGATAGAGCCCTAAAAAGACATTTAAAAGTATGATAGTTCACATTTTTAAAGCACATTTTAAAGTGTGATAGTTCAAGTAAGAGGAGACCAATGTATTTGGTTAATTATTGACCCTGATCATGATCAAATTCAGAGCAAGATATGACAGGTAAATCTCCAGGATTTGACAAATGTCTGAGCTCTCAAGCTGTTTATCCTTTTATACCATGATCTCATCCTTTGCTTCATAGACCCTGCAAAACTCCTCCCGTTATCTGTCTCATGGAGAGGTTGCCTAGTCCACAATGTTACTCTGCCTCAAATTCCAGTTTATTTCATTTGCATTTGACTTGTCTCATAATAATGCAGTCAGCATGCAGAGGAAGTCCAGTTGCCTAGGGGACTGTAAGTAGGGAGCACACTTCCATGTCATTGGGATCTCCTTGGGTCATTTTTGTTGTTTGGATGCTTAACAGAGCTCTTGGATTATGCTTGTTCTTATGCTCACAAAAATATAAATATCTCTGCCTTTTAAAATTTAAAGGTCTTATCCACCTATATTCCTTTTTTCTATAAATTTTCTAGTTCACTTTTTGCTTTTATTGACTAATCTTGTCACCTGTCTCTGCTCCCCTGACACATTCACTTTCTGAACAATATTGAACACTCAACACAGATGTCATTTTTTCAAGGTCCTATGTTTATGTTAAGTGTCTCATTTAGATGTGTGCCTTAACTGGGTCCAGAGAGGGTAATGTCTAAGTAGTCAGGTATCTTTGCCTTGATTTACAGACCTGGAAATGGAAGCAGGGGGTCACTTCTGAGTGCCCTGGGGCACAGAGTAAGCAGAGGATATGATACCGAGAGGACAGGGTCGTATTTAACATGAAACTTCTTTTTCTTGGAAACTACATGAGAGGTCCACACCAGTATGAGCAGAGGACATCTTTACAAGAACTCTACTCTGATAATTTTCCGAGAAGCCAGAATTTGAGCTTGTAGGTTGTGTTTGTTGGTAGAATTATATTCTGCTTTCTGGACAAATACTGTTTCTGTTTATACCTCAACACAGTCTATGCTCCATTAGGCTTTTAATAAATAGTAAATATTGCATTTTATTCCTTGTACCTCTGGTGAACTAATGGTACATGTCTGCATGCTAAGTTGCTTCAGTTGTGTCTGACTCTATGCGACCCTATGGACTGTAGCCCACCAGGCTCCTCTGTCCATGAAATTCTCCAGGCAAGAATACTGGAGTGGGTTGCCATGTTCTCCTTCAGGGGACCTTCCCAACCAAGGAATCAAACCTGTGTCTCTTATATCTCCTGCAGTGGATTCTTTACTGTCTGAATCACCTGGGAAGCCCAAACTGATGGTAGAAAATCTAAATCAAGTGTTTAAGAGAAATTCAGTTATGAGCCTCCTTTTATTTTTATGTACACTATACAACTCCCTCAGTCAGAAACACACATTTTTTTTCATTTTGTCTCTCCATTAATGGCCTATTTAAATCATGATCTTTCTCATTCTCCATGAAGACAGACATTGATACAAAAGTCTTATCGCTGAGTTAAAGTCAGTTCCTAAAAGATAACTCTGACCTCTTTCTAGATTCTTGTGAGACTCTCCCTTGAAATACTTCCCTGTGCATGTGAGCTGGGGGACCAGGAGGGCAAGTCTCCCCCACTGAAGGGAGAATCTGCTGGTGAGCTGTGCAGTAAGTAAACTGCAGTCACACATGAGCCTCCATGGCGATGGAGCTGATAGAATTGAAGGGTCTCCTGAAAACAGTGCCTTCTGTTACCACCAGCTCTGCCAAAGCAGAGTAAGCCACAAAAGCATTTAAGTTCTGGAGCATTTCCCAGATTTACTCCATCTCATGTGGTTTTTTTTTTTTTTTTTGATAAGCGAATGCCCACGGTTAAATAAACAAAACGCAAAAGCAGACTTGCTATGGACAATAAACTAGAGAGGGTAATTGACATTTTTCCATTTATTGATTATTAGATTTGAGACACGCAATCTGTTTCCTATTAAAATAGCATTTTTTGAGGAAAAAAACTAGACAAAACACTAAGATATATGTTTCTATCTTCATTGAAATATCTACCTTCTACTCTCTTGGCCAATCAGTCATTGTTAGGCCAGATTAATTGAAAAAGGTGAAAGATGTACATCTCCTAGTTTCCTATTAAGTTTCAGACTTGGCCCTTTTCTCTGGTAATTAAAACACTATCATTAAGAGGCTGGTCTTGAAATTATTTCCATTTGATTGCTGAGAGCTCCCATTTTTCAAAGGGATGAAAAAGAATCCTGATAAAAGGTAAGATCATCATTATCATCATCCTCTTTGTCATCATGACAGTGCATTTTCACTGAGAAAAAGACCATTTTGAGGTTGCAAGCATCTGTGAATTTCTACAGTTCTGCCTTTCAGTTTCCAAAAATATATATTTAAAATGGCATAGAAGTCTCCATAGGAGAGGCTAACTCTGCTTATCTTTTTGATGTGAGAGGTAAGCTGACTTTGTGGCAACAGATTTCTTTTATACTCCGTAATCATAAAAATATCATATCCCCATTTCCCTGTGGGATACGATTATATAGAAGGAAGCCGCAGCAAATCTCTTACCATATGTTGATGTTATGAGCTATGCTAATCATTTTCATAACTCGCTATTAGTATCCTGCTCCCAAGTCAGGCTGAATCAAAGAAGTGTTTGAATTAATTCTAACTACTGCCACCACCGAGATTTCCTTTGAACTCACTGCTATATATTTATGAGTAAATATATTTTTTCTTGCCTCTGGAAAATATTATTTAATAGGGAAGGAGCTTCTCTGAGCCAAATTCCTTCAGGCCTGAGAACCTATTCAATCACTGTGAATTCTGAATTCTGAATTTTTCAGGCTAAATTCTGTCTAAACAGATGAGAACATTTCTATTTCTATTTTATTTAGTGTGAGATTTTATGATGGAGTTACTGGTTTCTTCAAACATTCCATTGAAAGAAATAGAATTTAAAGTGTTTGTGGGGTTTCTGCTTTGTTTTTGTTTTGAAGATCGTCTATCCTAGAATTAGGTTGACTTCACAAGCCACAGATAGAAATCACCTTCAGCTTCCTGCAGAATGTCACTGAGAATGGAGCTCCATTCTGATCTTGAGGAAGATCAGTTGCTGCCTTGGCATTTTGCTGATCCCAGGCTCCCTAAAGCAACTGTAAGCTGGGACTCCTCCTTAAGTAGCCTGATCCCCTGGGCCCCCAGCTGAAGAGCCTGCCCAACTCTAAAATATTGCATCTTCCTGGAGCCCTGTGCAGACAGGCTCTACTACCCTCCTTGATACCTTTACATATTAACCTGATCTAGGCTGAATTTTCCATACCCTTTGGAGCCCCAAATAATGAACTTCTGGCTTTTAGAGTCAGGTCTAGAACTACTCAATATTTGATAAATCCAGTCCCAGTCTATTTTGTACCCAGTTTCCTTCCCAGCCCATCAGCTCATGCCATTAGCAGTTAGCACCAGAATTGTGACAGGCATTTCCTTTCCTCAGGAAAGGAAAATTGCAAACAACCTTAAATATGGAATCTCAACAACTAGATAAGCAAGTCTACTTCTGTAATCTATCAAAGTATTAACAAATGTAATGGTTCATTTTCTGTTTACAGTTTTATGTATTTTATATATTATGCACCTTTCTGTTTATGTTGATAATTGAGAACTGATTAGACTCCCAGATGCATTGTAATATGTGATTAAATTATAAGCCACTGGGTGTCACTCTTAAACTGTGCAAATGTGGCTTCAGTAGTGACTTTTCAATAGTGAATTGGAAATGGACAGTTAGAGATATAGCCAGGGATAGAAACCATTTGAACTGTTTGGGTAGGTACATTTGCAATGTCAGTGAACTGTGGCAGAGTTTGCCCTTAGGTTCTTATATATTTTCTCTGACTCATTTTTCAGTGGCAGTTAAACAGGAATAATAATTGGAAAAAATCCCCTCAGCATTAAAAAGACAGAAAGACTTTCATTAATCCATTCAACATATGTATTAATCACACACTACAAGTAGGATATTAGACTAATGAACTTTGAGATTATAAGAAAAAGTGAATTTGCATCATGCATGAAAGTGAAAGTGGCTCAGTCGTGTCCTACCCCATGGACTATACAGTCCATGGAATTCTCCAGGCCAGAATACTGGAGTGGGTAGCTGTTCCCTTCTCCAATGGCCTTTCCCAACCCAGGGATCGAACCCAGGTCTCCCACATTGCAGTCAGATTCTTTACCAGCTGAGCCACCAGGAAAGCCCAAGAGTACTGGAGTAGGTAGCCTATTCCTTCTCTAGCAGATCTTCTTTTTTTTTTTTAATTTAAGTTTATTTATTTTAATTAGAGGCTAATTACTTTCTAACTGGGGTCTTCTGTAATGCAGGCTGATTCTTAACTTATTGGAATGCAACTATGATAAAAGAAAGTTCTTCCTGTTATTCCTCTCAATGAATTTGTGCCTCAGATTAATTTTCCTACTGCCCATCAACCTTAGGCTCAAGCTTTTACATTCTGCTTTGTGGTACTGGATCTGGGACTATGCAGGCTATTCCCCAGACTTCTGTGATGGCTGGCTTCTGGTTAGGGTCTGCCCACTAGAGGCATTGGCTGGAGGTTATAAGTTGATAAGAAAGCAGAAGGAATATTCTTCTTGTTTTCAGTTGTCAATTTCCCTTCATTTGTTGCATTCATAAAAGGTTCCGCCTCCACCTAATCTCAGCATTTCTAGCATCAGTTCTGTGACTCCTTTAGCAGTGCCATACTTCCTCTTAGAACTCCTATCAGAGGACAGGTAGCAGTCACGTGTTGTCTTCCTCAGACCATCTGAGTAGTGGTACCTTGGGGGTATGAGCATCTGCTCTGTGGAAACACTCCCCGCAAGCCCCCAGGTTTTGGTAGACCATGTCTGCTCTTTTACACTTCCAGCTCCAAGAGTGGTAGCGCTGCTTCCCAAGCTACTAATCCCAGGGTTATCTTAGAAACCTTTCCCCCTCTCTCAGCCTTCTAATCCTGTGTAACTGTTCCCCTGTATTAAATCATCTCTCTCTGAAACACCTAGCATGGCTTCTGACAGAGTTCAGACTACAGTGAGCATGAGATGAGACATACACATGTTCTCTTTCTTCATTCACTGTCAGATTGTGTGTGCTTCTCGTGGTTGAGTAATATCTTGTAATACCGAGAATCTAGTGTTCACTATTAATAATGTGTTTTTCAATCAATATGGGTCCTCATTACAAGCCAAATGGTCAACTGAAAAAAAGTAGAAAAAAAGGCTTCACACAAATAAAGGATGTAATGATATGCTGACTGTTTCAACACGAGGGGAAACCTGGCCATGTTGGACTTAATGAAAAGTGATCTCCAAATTGCCCCTTTCTAGGAGATTTCCCAGAATGACTTGATCATATAATAGTTTTACCTTTCATGTTGACTTTAAAAACTAAACCTCTCATAACACGTCTCCATAGTATATAATCTTGCTAAGTTGAGTAGGACAATTGTTGTTGCCTTAAGGAAGTTACAACTAGTAGAAGAAATAGGCGTGTAAAAACAGAGAAAACCATAATGTGCACTGTAGTGTTCATTGCAGCGTTTACAATAGCCAGGACATGGAAGCAACCTACATGTCCATCAACAGAAGAATGGATACAGAAGTTGTGGTGCACATATACAGTGCAATACTACTCAGCCATAAAAAATGAATGAAATAATGCCATTTGCACCCACATGGATGGATCTAGAGATTGTCATACTGAGTGAAGTAGACAGAGAAAGACAAATATCATATGATATTGCATATATGTGTGGAGAAGGAAGTGGCAACCCACTCCAGTTTTCTTGGCTGAAAAATCCCATGGATGGAGGAGCCTGGTGGGCTACAGCCCATGGAGTTGCAAAAGAGTCTGACAGAGCAACTAACACTTACATGCAATATCTTTTTAAAAGGGTCAAAATAAACTTATCTGTTAGACAGAAACTGAGTTACAGATGTAGCAAACAAACTTGTGAGGTTAAGGAGGGGTGGATAAATTGGGAGATTGGGATCCACATATACACACTACTATATATAAAGTAGATAACTGATGAGGACCTACTGTAGCACAGGGAACTCTGCTCAGTACTCTGTAATGGCCTATATGGGAAGAGAATCTATACCAGAGAGAATGTATGTACCAGGTGAATGAACGGATTCACCTGAAACTAGCAACATGGTAAATCAACTATAGTCCAATACAATTTTTAAAAAACAGAGAGACAAAACATGGCAATGTTTGATAGGAGCAATATATAGAACAAAGCCATTTGTCACCTGTTTGTAGTGAGACTTCATGAAATAGGTTGAAAGAGGGGAGAACAGGGAACATGATGCACAGATTCTGCTAGAAATTTCACTCACTTCCCTGCTTAAAGCAAGAAATTATTATAGTTATTGTTATTACGATTACTTCCAATAGCTTTAAAGACCTTGGAAGAAGAGTCTTACCCAGTCATGGAGTTTTGCTTGGTATATAACGTTTTCTTCTCTTGCCATAATTTAGTGTTATTTTATTTTATTGTTCTCAGTGACAGTGGAGAACATCTGATTCCTTCTTTAAGGCCCCTCAGTAATACCTTCTTTAAAGGAGTAACAGACTAGTGTTAATTCTTTGTTTTATGCTGTCAGAGTTTCTTTTTCAGTTTGTGTGATTTTTCCCCCCACTAGAAAACACGTGATTATATTCCCTGGTTCCAATTTCTATTGGCCCCCATCCTTCATGTCTTACTTCTTGAACCGATGAAATAATCATTGTCCTTTCAGCACAGAACACAGGGCTTAGTAAGACAGGGAAAGAAATCTCCCAGCTATAGTGCTGGGACCATCAATCCATGGGAGCTTTGAACCCTGATACGTTTCATCCTCTTACCAGGTCATTTATCTTTGAAGGTGGTGACATACTAGGGTGAGAGATGACCTAATGATGAGGGACATCTTCACAAGTTATCATTTGAAGAAGTGGTTTTTGAAGAATAAGGAGGAGATGTGGGAGGGGGTCTAGCAGTGAATTCTTCAACTATTAAATCTTTTGAGATTCAGCACTGTTTCAAAATATATTTGCCTAAAATTCTTGAGGGATTCATTTAAAGGAGAGGAGCAAAAGGAAAAGAGAGGGGTTTGAAGCCGAGGAGAGAATATTTGTTGCTTTTTTCCCTCATGATCTGAGCTTATTTGAACGGTTTTTGTCCTGCCAAGTGACTTAGTTTGAGGGATCTTCCCCTGGTTTTGAATAGTGATGGGAGTGTAGAACAAATTTTTCCCTGAAAATGCCCCTGCTGTTACTTTGAGCTATATCAAAGCACACTCCATGCATAATTCTTTGCATTTATCTCTCCTTTTTATGGCAACTCATTCCAGATGAATGCGACAACCTGAGCGGTACTAAGACAATGGAAGTAATAAACTTATTTAAAATGGATTTTACTTTACCTTATAACAAAATATCTGTGTAACTATAGCTTGCCGAGTAGAATGTAAAGCTTTTTACAAATGAAGGCTCTAATGAGATACTGATATGTTTTGAAAATTGGCCCAGGAGATTGTTAGAAGAACTTGGCAGCCTTACAACCTTACGGTATAGACAAACTTCTGCATGGAATAACACAATTCATGTACACCTTAATGGGAACCTCCTGGCTCTGACTCATAGCAAGACATGAAGCCAAACACGCTAGTCTGTAGTGCTTGTTCAAGTTCCTGGTGTAAATCTGGAGTCGTATTTACTTTGTATTTTCTGAAGTGAATGATGTCAGGGTGGCCAGGATTTCAGGTAAGAAACACTAATGGATAGTTAAGAGGCAGTTAACTTTCAAAAAAATCAATGTCAAAGATACTCAGAAGGTAAGCCAGAAGAGACTTTATTTTCAAACAAAAAAACAAATAGGTAAGAGCCCACAGAAAGAAAGCCAGTGGAGGAATTTAGCTTTATTTAGAAGTCATCCAAACAGGTATGTGAAGAGAAATAAAGCTAGGTTCTAGAAAAAGAAAAAATAATTAAGGGAGCTAAATCTTAGCCTGTACCTGGATCATAAGGGTATCTTAAAGAATTTCAAAATTGCAGTCAGTTAATTAAATAAAAATATCAACCCAACTGTTACTGTTATTATCATTTGGGTTAGACAGCTGATTGATTGACTAGTTACTTTGCTATCTTATGAAATGAAATTGAGAATCAGTATAATATTAGTCATATCTGTGTAACATGATTAAATTACTTCAGGACAATCAAATTAATATGTTTTACTATCCCCACAACTGATTGTTTTAAAGGTAATTTGATCTACAGTGATGCAGCAAAATCTACTTTTGAGATGGGCTTCCAAGGCTGGTTCAACTATGATTATTTTAGTTGTGAAAACAGTCTCAGTCTCCATGACCTAAGCAATACAGGTGGTTGGGGCAATTCTCCAAGTTCTCTAATTCAGCGAAAACATTGGCTTTCTGGAAATTACCTGGGTCATTTGACATGTGTTTTGCTTGAGCTAGTTCAATAATTTTCCCAATTGTCTACTTTGGTTTTGCCAGAGAGAGACAATCTTATGATGTCTGGACACAAATATAAGCTGGAGATGGAGAATTTTCTTTGCTATTGGGCTTAAAGGATTTTTCCGAGTTGGCAAGTGCAGTCTCATCTAAAATTAGGGGAAAATTGTGGGTCTAGGTCCATGCACTGGAAATGTGTGGAGTGAAATAACAGAGATCTGTAGATGTTCCAGGTTAGAGCCAGAATGCCACAACACTTAGCTTTACAATCAGACTTACAGATACAGGATTTTCCATACCAGTGCTCCTCAAAATTTTTATTAATCATTCTTTCCGATAATCAGGATTGCACTAACCTAGAAAAAGTCTGTATTCTAAAGAAAGAAGTTTGTAAGATTATAGTAAGAAATTATAAACTTAAAATTCTAGGATAAGATGTCATTTAAATGCCAGAGCGTGAGATGATATGGAGTGGTGGAGACTGGCAAGCTGGAACATTCATGCTCCTTCTAAAGGTGGCATCCATTACTCAACTTCAGCCAATGCATACAGCGTGCAGACGTGGTCCCAGACTTGCCAGATCTTCCATTTTTCAACAAAATTCAGGAACCTAGATCTTTATATTAAATTCTCCAATGTTTATATGTTAGCAACCCCTTGAACTTCGCTGGGCCCAGTTAATAACACCTCCTCTCATCTCCTTTTGATTTCATTACCAATAGAGAAATGACACAGAAATTAGACAGCTGGAGATCAAGATGTCAACATTATTACTGACAAAGTTGTTGGAAGAACAAGGCTGAAATGTATTTTCTAATTACCATTCTTCTCAGAAGAAACCTTGGGTATGCAGAAGTGTTTGGTCAGGAGAGAAAGGATGAAAAAAAGAGGAATGATAGTGCTCTCAGATTGTTAATAGAGTAACTCTATCCAATTAAGAAATAAGGACCAGTGAATGTCAGACCTAAGCTCCTGCCCATCAGGATGAAAGATCAGAGAGCTAGAATGGAAGTCCCCGCTGCTGCCACTGCCACATGCACATTAAAACATAAGGTAGGAAGAAGGCCAGGGAAGGGAAGTCCTACCGTCTGCTGTGCTGTGCTTAATTGCTCAGGTATCCGACTCTTTGCAACCCCAAGAGCTGTAGCCCACCAGGCTGCTCCGTCCATGGGATTCTCCAGGCAAGAATACGGGAGTGGGTTGCCACGCCCTCCTCCAGGGGATCTTCCCAACCCAGGGAAGTCCACCATAGTAACGAGTCATTCATTTTATAAAATGTGCAAGGCAAACACAACTTTACTCAGCCTGCAGATACCCAGTTTGCAACTTCTGGTTTGCACTTACTCTGTTTTTAAACTTGTCAGTTAATTGTACCTTTTAGGGCTAAAAATTTGCAGTAATATTACTGTAGGCATAAGTATTAAAAATAAAAATTTCTCTACTTTTATAGAAATTCAGCACATCAGAATACTTTTTGATGGTTTTATGCAATAATTTAATAGTCGTGTCTTCTTCCATAGATTAGATTTTCCTGAAAATGTGTGTTGGTAAATAAATTTCGGTTGATGTCCAGTCCTGTTCTCTTTTCGGCCTTCCCAGGTGGTGCTAGTGGTAAAGAACCAGCCTGCCGATGCAGAAGGCATGAGATGCGGGTTGGATTCCTGGGTCTGGAAGATCCCTTGGAGGAGGGCATGGCAGCCCACTCCGGTATTCTTGCCTGGAGAATCCCATGGACAGAGGAATCTAGCACGCTACAGCCTATAGGGTCACAAAGAGTCAGACACAGCTGAAGCGACTTGGCAGGCATGCAAGCACGCCTGCACTCTTTTATCTGTGTGACCCACAAAGAAAGCCAGTATTTAAGGTTCTTAGCCCCAGTTCTGACTTCACATTTCTCTTTCACTTATGCTTTGGTTTCATATCTGCTAAAACTGTTACTTACTTTCAATTTCTGTCCTTGCCTCATCCTTCTGTTGATATTTTAACATCTGAGGTTGTTTTCCTGGTGACTGTTTTGACTTCTCTAGGATTCTGGTTCCTCCTCCCCTACCCATTTCCAGCCATGCTCCCTCGAGTTGCTTTGAGTAAACACTCCTCTAGTTCCAGCACCAGAGATTCCCCCACACTGTGTGGTTCTCCCATTAGGCTTGCTTCAGACCCTTCAACAGGAAATAGCATTCATAGTTTTTCCATTCTTGGGTGGTTCTGGAAATGTTTATTAAATACATTTTGCAATGAGTGGACCATTGGCTGGGCAATGATATTTGTCATAACAGGATTGGTCTCGTTCTAATGGTTTGGCATTGTAAATGGGTTTCTAATTCAGCAGAGAAAGAAAACAAAGTCATCCTTGATGAAAATATCTTAAGAAAAAATATTTCTTCTCTGATGTGACTGAATCTCAAGAAGTATTTTTAAAATATAGCTTCATTTTTGTAAAATTCCCTTCTTAGAATCATAACTGACTGAAAATGTTTTTAATTTCACTGTAGCAATGGTCTGGGTGTTTTGGATGTGTAGACCTAATTTACTGCTTACACTTCAGTGTGTTTTTGATTATTCAAGAACTTTTTTTTTTTATTAGGCAAATGACATCCACATATCAAAATGATGACCCTTTTCTTGCATAGTATCCTGAGAATTTCCTCCTCTGGAGCTTTCTTCCACCCATGTTCAAGGGAGGTCTTGGGGGTCAGAGTGCTTTGAAGTGGGTACTAAACAGGATACAGGAATTCATGCCTGGTATTGTCCCTTTTTGTTCTAAGATGACCCTACTGGATAGATTTACTATCTATCTGTGGGGGAATGGGGGAAAATCTTAGCTCTGGCTTCTCAACCTGTTCAGCTATGGGCCTTGAACCTGTGCTCCTGCCAGCACAGTCCAGTAGGGAAGTTAGTCTGTACCAAGGCAGGCAAAAGGCCAGAAGACTTGGCCCTGCCAGCCATGATCTATGCAGAGTCAGGCTGGAAGCCACAGGTTCTAACTAGGATGAACCCTAGGCATGCAGCATCCATAAAATCATGGCCACCCCATGATTTCCATTTATTGAGTGCTTGCAATGGCTTTGTAACTGTACTGTTTTTCATATATTACTTCTTTTCATTTAATCCTTGCAATAGCCACAAGATAGGGATCCTTATGGATGAAGCAACTCAGTGGTTAAAAACATGCACAGGGTCACATAGCTAGTTAGTAGCAGAGCTACGATTTTAAGCCGGGTATCTGATCCATTGCTCGTCAAACATGGCCCATTGGTCTGTCACTACTGTTTGGCTTTTACCTAGGCATTCTGTTCAGCATTCCAGTTCTCCATCTGGCTGGGAACCATGGCGTTTCCCCAGCTTTTAATAAACTCTACCCAGGTAGATATAAAGCTGCTACGCACAGGGTGTTCGAATACATGTTTTACCCTGAACTCGCAGAGACTTGTTTGCTAGAGTTGTCACAACAGAATACCATAGACTGGGCGGCTTGAAAAACAGAAATTTATTTTTCTCATGGTTCTGGAGACTAGCAGTCCAAGACCAAGGTGTTGCAGGTTTGGTCTCCTCTAAGGCCTCTCTCTTGCCTTTGCAGTGGCTGTCTTCTTGCTGTGTCCTCTCACTTGGTCCTCTCTGTGTGTGTGTCCTTGGTGTCTGTTTGTCCTAATCTCTTCTAATTAGGACACTAATCAGATTGGACTCAAGCCCACTCTAACAGCTTTATTTTAACTTAATAACCGTTTTAAAGGTCCCGTCTCCAAATACAGTCCTTTTCTGAAGTACTGGAGGTTAGGGCTTCAGTACATAAATTTAGAGGGTGAAGCAATTTAGCCCATAACAGGGATCAAGAGCTATCACCCCTGCCCCTGAGAATTGTCAAGCCAACTGGAAATTGAAACCATAGATTTTGTACTCCATTGCTCCATATCCTCGGAGAAGGCAATGGCAACCCACTCCAGTTCTCTTGCCTGGAAAATCCCATGGATGGAGGAGCCTGGTAGGCTGCAGTCCATGGGGTCGCTAGGAGTTGGACACGACTGAGCGACTTCACTTTCACTTTTCCCTTTCATGCATTGGAGAAGGAAATGGCAACCTACTCCAGTGTTCTTGCCTGGAGAACCCAGGGGCCCCGGGGAGCCTGGTGGGCTGCCATCTGTGGGGTCACACAGAGTCAGACATGACTGAAGTGATTTAGCAGCAGCAGCTCCATATCCTGATTTCTGCCCATTCCTCACTGGCCATTCCACAGAGAGAGAGAGAGACAGAGAGAGACTGACTTCAAAACACCTGTTTCTGTGCCCATTACTGAAAAGACTGGTGTTTAAGGCCATTCTCTTAATATGGAAATTGCTTCTTGGGCTCAAATCTTACTGAAGATTAAATACATGTATATCTTTGTTCAAGGGTCTTCATATTCATCTTAAGGCCACTTTTTGATTGTTACATCATAAAATGACCCTCATCTCTCAAGTAGACACCTTTATATGTGATGAGCATTGAAAGTATCTTTTGGGGAGGTCTTAGCAGTAGAATATAGTAGTTATGTATACAAGCTCTGTGTTCTGATTGCCTGGGTTAGTATTTGAGCTCCATCTTTCCTTCATTGTGTCACATTTTCCATATGTAAAGGGGAAAAATAATAGCATTCACTTATTGGATTTTTTGTTAGAATTAAATGAGTTAAACATAGAATGAAGTTACAATAATGTCTGGCCTACATTAAGTACTCACACATTTTAGATCTAAATTTTATTATTAGTGTGTGAATTTATAGAAGTATCTTTATCCTCTAGTGTTATTTTATCCTGGGTAATGTTTATGAAATGCACATATGTGTATCATTTATGGCATTTTTTAAGTCTACAAAAGACAAAAATTCAACCCAAATTGTCTTACACATGGCCAATAAGTTATTGGCTCTTGTAAATCAAGTAATTCAAAGACATACCAGCTTCAGATATGACTTGATCCAAGACTCAAAAGTTGTCTCCGAACTTTACTTTTTCTCTACACATTTCTCAGCTGTGTTGCCTTGGTGTTATCTCCATTCTTGTTGGCTCTCTTCTCATGCTTGAATGGTGACTGTTGTCAGCTCTTGGAGCTGCATGCTTCTGTGTTGAAATCGAGCAGAAAAAAAGTGAGCATCTTTATCCTAGAATTTCCAAGGAATAGTCAGGGGTCAACTCTGATTGGACTGGGTAAGCCCATGTGTTCATCTTTGATTGGATTACTGATGCCATCTGGATGCAGGGCTTTGGCCAGGTCCGAGTCATTCATCCCATTCTTGAGTTAAAGTTAGAGTCAATTTCACTAGAAGCACATAGGTTGAAAGTGGAGGAAATTAGGATATAGCTACTAGAAAAAAGATACAAAGATTATAGACAGCACAACGATGAATGCTTTTAAATGTATTTGGAGGACTTTGAGTATAACTATGAGCACTCTGAGGTTGTTGGTATTTCTCCCAGCAATGTTTATTCCAGTTTGTGATTTGACAAACCTCAGAAATATCATCAACCTCAGATATGCGGATGATACCACTCTAATGACAGAAAATGAAGAGGAACTAAAGAGCCTCTAGATGAGGGTGAAAGAGGAGAGTGAAAAAGCTGGCTTAAAACTCAACATTCAAAAAACGGAGATCATGGCATATGGTCCCATCACGTCATGGCAAATAGAAGGGGAAAAAGTGGAAATAGTGACAGATTTTATTTTCTTGGGCTCCAAAGTCACTGCAGATGGTGACTGCAGCCATGAAATTAAAAGACACTTGCTCCTTGGAAGAAAAGTTATGACCAACCTAGAAAGCATATTAAAAAGCAGAGACATCATTTTGCCAACAAAGGTCGAATTAGTCAAAGCTATGGTTTTTCCAGTAGTCATGTATGGATGTGAGAGGTGGACCGGAAAGAAGGCTAAGCACTGAAGGATTGATGCTTTTGAACTATGGAGTTAGAGAAGAGTCCCTTGGACAGCAAGGAAAGCAAACCAGTCAATCCTAAAAGAAATCAGTCCTGAATATTCATTGGAAGGACTTATGCTGAAGCTGAAGCTCCAATACTTTGGCCACCTGATGAGAAGAGCCAACTCATTCCCTGATGCTGGGAAAGATTGAGGGCGGGAGGAGAACAGGGTTACAGAGGATGAGATGTTCAGGAAGAGAACGGTGTGACAGAGGATGAGATAGTTGAATGGCATCATTGGCTCAATGGACAAGAGTTTGAGCAAACTCCAGGAGATAGTGAAGTACAGGAAGGCTGGTGTGTGGCAATCCATGGGGTCACAAAGAGTTGGACATGACAACATTGAGGACTCTAGTACATACTAAAATTCAGACCAAGCTCATTATGTTGGATGACTAATTATGTCTAGCATTATATAAAAAACAACACTAATGCTAATTAGAGAGAATTTCCTACATGAGTCAAGTCTATATGTCTGTATGTTAAAATACACAATGCTAAGGCATAAAAATTTTTCACATTTTGTTTTCTAAAAATGGAGAAGGGGTTTTTGACTCCTCTTTTTCATTATAGCCACTTCCCTCCACCTGCAAAAAGGGACCACTTTGGGTGGATCACTACATGATTTAAGAATTCATCTTTTCTCCTTTGGGGTGATATTCTGGCCTGGTCCCACTACACTGGGGGAGAATCTAGGCATCTCTCTTTCAATGCTTCATCACCAGATCCTAAGAATTCCAGTTCAGGCTTAGGCACTGAAAACTTTGCAGAGATAAGCACTCAAATTCGCCAGGCTTTGTTGAGACAGAATAGCCTTTCTTCTTGCTTCTAGTCCATTCAAACCTGTCTCACTTGGCCTCAGGAGCTCTCTATGGATTTGAGCCCAGCATGCTTGAATTCTACTTTGGCATTTGGGGTTAAAGCCCCTGTGTTTTGCTTCCTTTGTTTAATATCTCCCTTGGAAACATTATAAAAGAAGTAGTGGTGTGCCCAAGGCAAGAATTCAGGTAGTGCTAGGGCCCCTGACTGAAATGCCATCATAATATCTTTATGCCAGTACTTAACTGCACGTAATTGTACACTGCAAACAAAACTTTTGAGAACATTTAGATATAATATTATTGTCTCTGAATTCCAGAATTAAAGTTCCAAAGAATGAATAAAAGAGAAATCAAGGACTCATTATATGGCTCACATGCTTGAAGAATATAGATCAGTAGTCTGAGCTGGGCTGTCAAAACCCCTCATTAAGAACAAAGGAATCTGGCTCAGAGAACCAAACTTGAGTAAAACATCTTAATGGAACCAACTGTTTACTAATATGATTTCCATGGGAGGAATCTGGCCCTAACTCAAATTTTTTTTTAATACAAATTAATCTACTAAGGGGATTTGTTTTCTTAACCCGAAGCCTGAAAATCATTTTTGTGAAGTACACCACTGTATACAGGGTGACTGTTTGTGCATTCCTCCTTGTTAGGAAAAAGAATGGAAAACATCAAATCTTGTCAAATGAAGCAAAGGAAAAAAATTAGTCTTTCATTTGTAGGAGAGAAAATAACACTATGGAGATTCAAATGCCTGCTTTGTATTACAAGGCAGTCTCTAATTGAGCCCTCCTTCAAAAATGCAACTTCACTACTTATTTCTCAGAAATTCCCTCTAATTTAAACTGCTCAACAGTTTAGCATCTGAGAATGTCTCCTTCTGAGCTGGAAGGACTAATGATCAAAAAGAAACATGTGAGATATAAAGATACTTAACTTATCTCAGGCAAGTTCAGTGATTTAGAAGAGATTGATATGCCAGTTTTTCCTTATTTTAATGACCTTTCCCACATGTGGCTTCCCTGATTCCCATAATAACACTTTGTTTATACAGATAATTTTCTCTCCAGCAGGAGCTCTTACATGCTGTAATAACTTTTTCTCATAAATCAGCTCAGTATACTGTGAAGTTTGATGAGGTACAGGGGCTAGGAAGGGTTCCCTCAAGACTGCCAACTGGGCCTCTGATTGCTCCACTGCCCCCTCCTGCACCTCCAAGTGGGCTGATGTTGGTGTAGGGGCCTGGAGGTAGGACTTGACTGGGTGGGGAGGTCACCCCACAGTAGCCCAGGAGTGAGTGCAAACTCTGAAAAACAGCAGTGTTTGAGAAGTTCCCACGTGAAGGGTCACTGAGAGTTGGACACGATTTAGTGACTGAACAACAGCAAAGTGAAGAAACAAAAATCTGAATTTTAAAAAAAGAACTTATTTTTATTGATTGATTGATTAATTTTGGAGAAGGAAATGGCAACCCACTCCAGTATTCTTGCCTGGGAAATGCTGTGGATAGAGCAGCCTGCCTGGCTACAGACCATGGGATCGCAGAGTCCTGCACAACTGAATACACACACACACACACACACACACACACTTGTTTATTTATTTGCTTGTTTAGTTATTATTTGTTTTGGCTGTGCTGGCCCTTCATTTCGGCACTTAGGCCCAGTAGTTGCAATGCTCGGGCCTAGGTGCAGCGTGTAGGATCTTAATTTCCTGACTAGGAATCAAACCCAGGGCCCTGCCATTGGGAGTGTGGAGTCTTTTCTACTGCACTGCCAGGGAAGTCCCTCAAATCTGAAATTTTATCCAAATCGAGTGAATCTTGGGTCAGAGATTCTAGGGTTGGACTTTCATTATCTCTAAGGAATTCCATACGTTTTCCTGATCCAAGCCTCCATTTACTGGTTCGGCCAAAATGTTTGTTTGAGTTTTTCCATAACATGTTACAGAAAAACCAGAACGGACTTTTTGGCCAACACAATAGAAATGAAAAAATATCTCTCCTGGATGATTTGGGTGAATTAGATGGTATCCATTTGGTAGCATGAGACAGAAATAGAACTCAAATTGGCATTGACACAAAAGAAAAATTAATGGATGATGTTGTTGAGATACCCAGAGAAGGACTTCAGGAGCAATCTAATCGAGGGTATCAAATGATATTAAGGTGTTTTTTTCTTTTTCTAACCTCTTGGCTTTGGTTTCCACTAGACGATCTCAGCCAGGTTTTTTACACATAGTGAGAAAAATGGCAGTTAGTCCTAATCTTAATAACTTAGATCCAAAGGAAAAGAGAGACCTCCTTTCTTTTGGCATGCCTATATCAAACTTCATAGTTTACATTGGGGTTCACGCTTAGGGTTGTATATTCTCTGGGTTTGGACAAATGCATAATGACATGTACCCGCCATTATAGTAATACACAGAATACTTTCACTGTCCTAAACATCCTTGGTACTCCACATATTCCTCCCTCTACCCTACCTCCACCTCTTGCATTGATATTTCACCGTTTCCATAGTTTTGCCTTTTCTAGCATATCATATAGTTGGAACCATAGACTGTGCAGCCTTTTCAGACTTCTTTCACTTAGTAAATGCATTGAAGGTTCCTTCATGTCTCTTCATGCTTGATAGCTCATTACTTTTTCACCCTAAATAATATTACATTGTCTGAATGTTCTACAGTTTATGCATTCGTTCACCACTAAGGGACATCTTGGTTGCTTCTTCAATTCAGTTCAGTCACTCAGTCGTGTCCGACTCTTTGACCCCATGGGCTGCAGCACACCAGCCCTTCCTGTCCAGCACCAACTCCTGGAGCTTACTCAAACTTATGTCCATTGAGTTGGTGATGTCATCCAACCTTGATATCCTTTGTCGTCCCCTTCTCATCCCACCTTCAATCTTTCCCAGCATCAGGGTCTTTTCCAATGAGTCAGTTCTTCCCATAAGGTGGCCAAAGTTTTGGAATTTCAGCTTCAGTGTTAGGCCTTCAGTGAATATTCAGAACTGATCTCCTTTAGGATGGACTGGTTTGATCTCCTTGCAGTCCAAGGGACTCTCAAGAGTCTTCTCCAACACCACAGTTCAAAAGCATCAATTCTTTAATGCTCAGCTTTCTTTATAGCCCAACTCTCACATCCATACATGACCACTGGAAAAACCATAGCTTTGACTAGATGGACCTTTGTTGGCAAAGTAATGTCTCTGCTTTTTAATATGCTGTCTAGGTTGGCCATAACTTTTCTTCCAAGGAGCAAGTGTCACCATCTGCAATGATTTTGGAGTCCCCAAAAATAAAGTCAGCCACTGTTTCCATTGTTTCCCCATCTATTTACCTTGAAGTTATGGGACCAGATGCCATGATCTTAGTTTTCTGAATGTTGAGTTTTACGCCGCCATTTTCACTCTCCTCTTTCACTTTCATCAAGAGGCTTTTTAGTTCTTCTTTGCTTTCTGCCATAAGGGTGGTGTCATCTGCATATCTCAGGTTATTGATATTTCTCCCAGCAGTCTTATTTCCAGCTTGTGCTTCAGCCAGTCCAGCATTTCTCATGATGTACTATGCATATAAGTTAAATAAGCAGGGTAACAATATACAGCCTTGATGTACTCCTTTCCCTATTTGGAACCAGTCTGTTGTTCCATGTCCAGTTCTAACTGTTGCTTCCTGACCTGCATACAGATTTCTCAGGAGGCAGGTAAGGTGGTCTGGTATTCCCATATCTCTAAGAATTTTCCAGTTTGTTGTGATGCACACAGTCAAAGGCTTTGGCATAGTCAATGAAGCAGAAATAGATGTTTTTCTGGAACTCTCTTGCTTTTTCTATGATCCAACGGATGTTGGCAATTTGAGCTCTGGTTCATCTGCCTTTTCTAAATCCAGCTTGAACATCTGGAAGTTCATGGTTCACGTACTATTGATGCCTGGCTTGGAGAATTTTGAGCATTACTTTATTAGCATGTGAGATGAGTACAATTGTGCAGTTGTTTGAATATTCTATGGCATTGCCTTTCTTTGGGATTGGAATGAAAACTGACCTTTTCCAGTCCTGTGGCATCTGCTGAGTTTTCCAAATTTGCTGGCACATTGCGTGCAGCACTTTACCAGCATCATTTTTTAGATTTGAAATAGCTCAACTGGAATTCCATCACCTCCACTAGCTTTGTTCATAGTGACGCTTTCTAAGGCCCACTTGACTTTGAATTCCAGCATGTCTGGCTCTAGGTGTGACCATATCATCATGATTATCTGGGTCATGAAGATCTTTATTGTATAGTTCTTCTGTGTATTCTTGCCACCTCTTCTTAATGTCTTCTGCTTCTGTTAGGTCCATACCATTTCTGTGCCCATCTTTGCATGAAATGTTCCTTTGGTATCTCTAATTTTCTTGAAGAGATCTCTAGTCTTTCTCATTGTATTGTTTTCCTCTATATCTTTGCACTGATCACTGAGGAAGGCTTTCTTGTCTCTCCTTGCTATTCTTTGGAACTCTGCATTCAAATGGGTATATCTTTCCTTTTCTCCTTTGTTTTTTGTTTCTCTTCTTTTCTCAGCTATTTGTAAGGCCTCCTCAAATAACCATTTTGCTTTTTTGCATTTCTTTTCCATGGGGATGGTCTTGATCCCTGTCTCCTGTACAATGCCCTGTCCTCAGGCACTCTGTCTCTCAGATCTAATCCCTTGAATCTATTTTTTACTTCCACTGTATAATCATAAGGGATTTGATTTAGGTCATACCTGAATGGTCTAGTGATTTTCCCTACTTTCTTCAATTTAAGTCTAAATTTGGCAATAAGGAGTTCATGATCTGAGCCACAGTCAGCTCCCGGTCTTGTTTTTGCTTACTGTATAGAGCTGAAAGATGAATTCCCCAGGTCAGTAGGTGACCAATATGCTACTGGAGATCAGTGGAGAAATAACTCCAGAAAAATGAAGAGATAGAGCCAAAGCAAAGACAACACCCAGTTGTGGATGTGACTGGAGATAGAAGCAAAGTCCAGTGCTGTAAAGAGCAATATTGCATAGGAACCTGGAGTGTTAGGTCCATGAATCAAGGCAAATTGGAAGTGGTCAAACAGGAGATGGCAAGAGTAAACGTCGACATTTTAGGAATCAGCGATCTAAAATGGACTGGAATGGGTATATTTAACTCTGATGAGCATTATATCTACTAATGTGGGCAAGAATCCCTTAGAAGAAATGGAGTACCCATCATAGTCAACAAAAGAGTCTGAAATGCAATACTTGGATGCAGTCTCAAAAATGACAGAATGATCTCTGTTCATTTCCAAGACAAACCATTTAATATCACAGTAATCCAAGTTTATGACCCAACCAGTAATGCTGAAGAAGCTGAACGGTTCTATGAAGACCTACAAGACCTTCTAGAACTAACACCCCTAAAAAGATGTCCTTTTCATTATAGGGGACTGGAATGCAAAAGTAGGAAGTCAAGAAACACCTGGAGTAACAGTCAAATTTGGCCTTGAAGTACAGACTGAAGCAGGGCAAAGGCTAATAGAGTTTTGCCAAGAGAACACACTGGTCATAGCAGACGCCCTCTTCCAGCAACACAAAATATTCTACACATGGTTTCTTCTAAGTTTTGACAATTATGAATAAAACTGCTGTAAATGTCTGTGTGTAAGTTTTTACATGGACTTAAGTTTTCTGCTCCTTTGGGTAAATACCAAGGAGTGCCAAAGGCATTTTTTTAACACGAGGAGATACCCAGAGGCTAGCTTTTCCTGTTGGTTAATTCAGTGGCGGGGGACTACCATATCATGACTGGCCCACAAGCATTTTCTGAATTGATAATGTGAGCCATCATGACCATGGAATAGCTTTAATGATTCCAGAGGTCACAGGAAGAAATGAGGATATGCAATGAGGAAAAGTGAGATGATTCCTCCTGCATACCTTTAATTAGGGAGTACAATCTTCATAGAATCCCAGCAGACCCTGCTTAGGTCGTATGGGCCAGAATTAGGGCACACAAAAATGCTCTCGCTGGGAGAGAGGCTGAAAGTGAGCACCTGTTGTTGGTAACCTCTTACAGAAACAGCAGTCATTACCAGCTGTCTTCACCTGACAGACCTTCTCAGTCTCAGCCTGGTTCCTCATCTGTTTCCTCCCTGTTAAGCAGGGATAGTAACAAGTATTCTTGCAGAGGTTTTGCAACAGCTAAATGAGATAGGGGATAGAAGATGCCCAGCATGACGTGAGGCACTTACTGCACATTCTCTAAAAGTAGGCTTGCCTTCCTGTCGTCTGGCTGGCTGTTTAAGGTGACTGCCTCCTCGATACAACAGGATGCTGCTCTTGGTTCACTGAGATGTATCTGGGACATCAGAACTCAAAACTCCTGCTCTAACTCACGGATGATCCATTTACATGGCCCCTTTTCTTGAGCATTGTCACTGATGGTATATTGCTACTGCTAAGTCACTTCAGTCGTGTCCGACTCTGTGCGACCCCATAGACGGCAGCCCACAAGGCTCCCCCGTCCCTGGGATTCTCCAGGCAAGAACACTGGAGTGGGTTGCCATTTCCTTCTCCAATGCATGAAAGTGAAAAGTGAAAGTGAAGTTGCTCAGTTGTGTTCGACCCTCAGCGATCCCATGGACTGCAGCCTTCCAGGCTCCTCCATCCATGGGATTTTCCAGGCAAGAGTACTGGAGTGGGGTGCCATTGCCTTCTCCGATGGTATATTATTTAGTCACAAAAACTGTGAGGAAGTCATTTTCACCTTCTTCTGAATGTGGGAATTGAAGCACTGAGAATGAAAGAGTTGGGACCCCAGTCTTCAAGGCGTTTATCAACATGGGTTGTAAATCTAGAGCTGTGGGAACCATTCTTTCTTTGAGAATGAATCTACACATCCACAGAGATCTTGCCAGGAATAACCTAGACACCCATTCTTTGGAAAAAGCTTCCTTGCCCAAGTCTCAACCAGTGAATTTTTCTTGACGGTCCCTGTAAGAAATGTTTCTGCAGACAGTTGCAAATGTACTTCTCTATAGCCCAAGAACATCATTATTTCCATCTTTGCCTTTTGATATCCACTCTCAGTCTTTTCCCTCCACTCAAAGGACCAGCTTTGAATCCCTTTTGCTTCTGGTTAATTCACTAGCATGTTGGAAGCACTGAGGAGAAAAGGAGGCAACACGTAATGCAGGATATGTGCTGAGATACAGCCCAGAGCAGCCCTCAGGACAGGCTCCTCAGCTTGTTTTGAGGGCCATCTGAGGGTATGGTGCTACAGCCTGGTGGGGGTATTGAGAGAATCTCTCTTCTGAAGAACTAGGGTAGCAGCCTTCTCTTTCCTTGATTTTGCCCCATGTGTGATGCACACATCCCTCCTGGAATGGGTTGTTAAGTTTACACGCTTCTTTACCTGTAGTATATCAGAATGCAATGAATATTCAGATTGGTTAAGTGAGAGGTAAATTATCAATTTGCCTTGACTTCAAAGCATCACTCTGAATTTTGCAGGAGTTCCCTAAGGTACAGTTTCCTCTTCCTCCCTTTCCCACAATAGTGTAGCTTTGCCTTTTGGGAAATGTTGTCTTTCTCTTTCAACCACAGAAACTGTTGGAATGCAGCGTTTTGTCAAACCTGAGTAAAGGTATTAACATCTTGAAGAACTGTTTAAGTGCAGTCTGTGAGTGTGTGTGTGTGTGTGTGTGTGTGTGTGTGTGTGTGAGATGAGTTAGAGGGAAGACAGTAAGTATCTTCTTCTCTAGGACAATGAGAATTTCTCATTTATTTGCAAAAAGCTGAAGTCCTTAGAGTGAGCAGAAGCATTCTCTTGCCATTTTTTATGAAGCCCCCCAAGTGCCTCTCCACAGTTGGTGCTTAGAAGACTGCTGCATGTCTCTGGCTGTGCTTGGATGGGGACAAAGAGGGCAGGGGGTGGAGGGGCCCAAGTTTGTGAAAAGCTTCCCACGGCCACTCTGTGGAACTTGGAACCCAGCCAGCTGCCTACAGAATCTGCAGGAAGTGTTATCAGGAAGGAAGTTACTGACAGGTGAATGTCTAACTGGTATTAAGACTGGTAATTGGTATTCTTCTTGTACATGGCATGATGGGATTATTGGGTGAACTGTCATGCTCCCCTTTTCATTTGATTAAAATGCAAACAGTATCACTCAAGAAGTCAAGTCAAAGAAGGGGTCTCAAAGCGTTTTTATGAACAGTGGAGACAAAGCAACAAATACAAACAAAGCATTTCCCATTCATAGAACTACATGTAAAAACGACTGGAAAAGCAGGTGCAGAAATTTTCCTCAGAACTGGGTTCTTGTCATTACCCTGACGCTCACCCAAAGATCATGAGCAGGTCACTTAACCTCTGACACTTAACAGGGTTAACTTTTCTGGTGGAATCATAGGATTGCCCGCAGGGACTTCTTGTGCATGCTAGGGCAAGCTGGGATTGAGGAAGGATGGGAGCTAGGTGGGTGTTCACTAATGACTGAGCTTTTTATTTTGTTTTGCAAATTGGAAGATCTTTTCTACTGTTAACACTTGATACATTTGTACATGTATTTTTCTCTGTGTTGCATTTTAACCACAGAGTAGTCACTGAGAAAACAGCTGATTTTGGAATTCTGGGCTTATGTGGCTCATTTTAAAGAGTCTGAAAAGAAAACCTGTATGTGTGTGGGGAAAGAGTCTGTAAAGAATTATTCTTCTTTACAAAATAATCATTTTTGGAGGGGAAGGTCAAACCTCAAATTTCTTTTAGTTGTTCTTCCAAGGAAGAAATCCTTCAAAGTTGAACATGAATTCAAAATTTCTATGCTTTTAAATAGGTGCCAAAAATTTAATCTAATTGTTTCTCAGACTCAACAAACATGGTTCTCTGTAGAGGAGATAAACTTTGATGCTCAGTAGATGGAGGCAGATGGGGTTGGGCGTGGTGATGATCAGGGTTCTGAAACTCTGATAGAGGGGAAATGCACAGCTTTTCCCCTCTATCTGCCTCTAGCATCACTTCTCCCACCCTTTCCAACCTATTACAAAAGAATACAGAGACCTTGCTATGAATTTATGATGACATCAATCCCATTGACTTCTAAGAGTTAAAAATTGGCTTTTTAAAAGTGTTTAGCCTAAATATGGCACCCCACTCCAGTACTCTTGCCTGGAAAATCCCATGGATGGAGGAACCTGGTGGGCTGCAGTCCATGGGGTCATTAAGAGTTGGACACGACTGAGCGATTTCACTTACACTTTTCACTCTCATGCAGTGGAGAAGGAAATGGCAACCCACTCCAGTGTTCTTGCCTGGAGAATCCCAGGGACAGGGGAGCCTTGTGGGCTGCCGTCTGTGGGGTCGCACAGAGTCGGACACGACTGAAGCGACTTAGCAGGAGCAGCAGCAGCCTAAATATATGATACAATTACAAAGGCTATACTTTAGCCTAGAACAAATCCAAATTACTTTGCTATTAATGACAGATAAAAACCATTTTTTCATCTCTTTTCCACAAAAAATAATGTGTTGCCTAGTTCAGAATTACAGTGTATTAATAATCCCCAAAATCAAAAATACTTCACCTCGAGTATTTGCTGTTACGAGCATGCTCTATAAACATTTTTGCATTTGCCTGTGTCTTCTGGTACAAGTGTGTGGTAGGTTGGTGCATATAGTACGTGTATTTGTTCAAGATTACAAAATAGCATCCAGTTGTTTTCCAAAGTGTTTATAATAATTTATACTACTACAAACAGTTCAGGTTGCTCCAAATCCTCACTGTTAGTTCTATTATCAGACCAATCAGTCTTTGTCAAACAGCTGTTTACATATTGAAGCAATAATGTGGTGAAAAAAAGTCACTGAAGATGACATCAGGTATACACTTATATAAAGTTCATGCTAGTCCAGGTTCAGTGCAGGATATAGGAAGCTTGGGGCTGGTGCACTGGGATGACCCAGAGGGATGGTATGGGGAGGGAGGTGGGAAGGGGGTTCAGGATGGGGAACATGTGTACACCTGTGGCGGATGCATGATGATGTATGGCAAAACCAATACAATGTTGTAAAGTAAAAAAAAAAAATAATAATAAAAAAATAAAAAAAATAAAAAAAATAAAGTTCATAAAAAAGACAAAATGAAACAACATATTGTTTAGGAACACATACATAAAACATTTTCTATACAATGATCAGTCTAAAACCCATAATGGTTACTTTGGGGAGGCTTGTTCTTCCTACCCTTGTTGCTGCTGCTAAGTCACTTCATTCGTGTCCAACTCTGTGCGACCCCATAGATGGCAGCCCACCAGGCTTCCCTGTCCCTGGGATTCTCCAGGCAAGAACACTGGAGTGGGTTGCCATTTCCTTCTCCAATGCATGAAAGTGAAAAGTGAAAGTGAAGTCACTTAGTCGTGTCCGACTCTAGCGACCCCATGGACTGCAGCCTACCAGGCTCCTCCGTCCATGGATTTTCTAGGCAAAAGTACTGGAATGGGGTGCCATTGCCTTCTCCGTCCTACCCTGTAGAGGCAACTAATATCACATTTAGGGGATCATCTTCCTCCTCTATGATTTGATGCCTTTATCACACTTGATATGCTATAGACAATATACAGGTTGTATCCTTTGTTTTTAATCAACATAAATTGCATCATTTGTACATATTTTTCTGACATTTCCTTTTCACAATTTTGGTTTTGAAATCTATCTATATTGATGCATGTAGGGATAGATAATGCATTACCATTGTAGCATAATAGGAATTCCACAATGTAAATATTCTGTAATACAACTATACAATGTTTTATTTATCTGTTCTCCTACCAGCGGATATTTAGATATTTTTAATTTTTCACAATTATAAACAAGGCTGTAATGAACATCCTCATAAAGGGTATTCTTAGCATGTTCTATATGCAGAGTACTTATATGGAGACTATATCATGTGACATGCCGAGTTGAATGAAGTACAAGGTGGAATCAAGATTGCCAGGAGAAATATCAATAACCTCAGATATGCAGATGACACCACCCTTATGGCAGAAAGTGAAGAGGAACTAAAGAGCCTCTTGATGAAAGAGAAAGAGGAGAGTGAAAAAGGTGGCTTAAAACACAACATTCAAAAAACAAAGATCATGGCATCCGGTTCCATCACTTCATGGCAAATAAATGGGGAAACAATGGGAACAGTGATAGAGTTTACTTTCTTGGGCCCCAAAATCACTGCAGATGGTGACTGCAGCCATGAAATTAAATGAATCTTGCTCCTTGGAAGAAAAACTATGACCAACCTAGACAGCATATTAAAAAGCAGAGACAACACTTTGCCAACAAAGGTCTGTTTAGTCAAAGCTATGGGTTTTCCAGTAGTCATGTATGGATATGAGAGCTGGATCATAAAGAAAGCAGAGTGCCGAAGAATTCATGCTTTTGAACTGTGGTGTTGAAGAACTCTTGAGAGTCCCTTGGACTGCAAGGATATCCAACAAGACACTCTCAAAGGAAATCAGTCCTGAATATTCATTGGAAGGACTGATGGTGTAGCTGAAACTCCAATATTTTGTCTACCTGATGCAAAGAACTGACTGATTGGAAAAGACCCTGAAGTTAGGAAAGATTAAGGTGGGAGGTGAAGGGGACAACAGAGGATGAGATGGTTGGATGACATCACTGACTCAATGGATATGAGTTTGAGCAAGCTCTGGGAGTTGGTGATGGACAGGGAAGCCTGGTGTACTGCAGTCCATGGGGTTTCAAAGAGTCGGACATGACTGAGTGACTGAACTGAACTGAACTAGCATGTTCTGCTGGTTAGACTGTTGTTACTTTACAGGAGTACATGGGTCATTGTGGTATCAACTTTAACATCATGGGCAACCAGCTAGTTCTGTGATCACACTGTAGTGTGCTGGGGCCAGCTTCTTTTATTTTGCAAAAGGAAGTTGTTAAAGTTTCATGAATTTTAAAAAGCAAGAATTATAAAAAGAAAAAATTCTAAAATTTACAATAAAATAAAATTACCTTTTAACATAATAAATACTCAAAACTCATCCCTCCCCAATTATTTTACTGCACTTTCTGATTCTCAATGCTATTGAGATAATCTATGTTTATTATTTCCATGTGGTAGAAATACTGTATGATGGTGCCTGACTGTACATCTCCTCTCAACTTTGCATTGTATTGTTAGCTTGAGATCAGCCACAGAGGGAATATTTGCACTATAGAAATCAGCAATGCTACAAAATCAAGGCATAATTTATTGTTTTGTTGATTATATAGACCAAGAGTTGGCAAACTCTTTCTATAAAGACACAGATAATAAATATTTTAGGCTTTGTTACTGTTGCTTCTCTTCTTCCTTCTCCCCTTTCTGCCCGTCCTCCACTTCATAACTTCCTCCTCCTCTTCTCCCTCCTCTTTCTTCTCTTCTCCCTCTTTCTCCTCCTCTTTCTTCCTTATAACCCTTTAAAAATGGGGTGGGGGGGGCAGTGAGCTAATGAACTTTATAAAAATAGGAGCCCATGGACTGTAGTTTGCTAACCCCTGTTCTATTTGTAACAAATGACAGAGAAAAGTCAGTAATGCAGGTTTAACTTGTGTGTTGTTTATGTGGTCTTTTTGCATTGTGAATAGCTGAAGAAAATTGATGAGATGTTCTTCCAGTGTTTGAAAACTATTATCTGATTTAACAAAGAAGCTACTCATCCTTTACAGACAAATGAAGTTTTGACATATGTTCTTATTATTTATTTCAGTTTCATCTTACTCATTAATGTAAGTGAAAATATCAAACAACATTCATCAGAGACTACACCTGGAAATCTCATTGTTAAACATTAATCAACACCCCTGGATCATACTCATTGAATTATGAAGAAAAGAAATACTCATTCATCTAATTCTGATGCCTTATTATGCTTAATTTCATCTTATCTCTTGCTTACACATATACACGCTATTCGTATAGTTGACACACTTCTTTTTTCTTATGTATGGTCTTCCAGTTTTCACTTAAAAGTATATTTGAATTATGAGTATTATTAGTATTATGAATATTATCATCACCACTTTACGTTTTGACTCCCCACCAGTCTGTAAACTACTCTAGGACAGGGACCCTGTTTCACGTATTCTTTCTGTGCTTCAATGTTCTTATTTCTTGAGAAATAAGCTTAGTAATAACCACCTCGTAGTGACGCAGTGAGGATTAAATGAGATAATATATGTAAAAGGCTTAAAGTGGTGCTTGACCTACTGTGATAAAAACTTAATAACTCTTACCTATGATAACCATTGTTCATATTGGTGTTATTAGTTTTATCTTCATTATCCACAACATCATGGCAGCTTCAAACTCCAGAATAGCTCCCAGCCTGTGGCAGGAACACTGCAAATGTGAAATTCATTCATGTGACCTCTTTTTAGAAATCAAAAAATTCAAACTATTAAATTTGTTTCTAATGTATTTAGGACAAGATGCTAGATGCTATAATAATATTAAGATGTGTAAGACATAAATATAATTCCCTTCTTTAAAAAGTTGACAATCTAACTGGGAAGACTGACCACCCTAAACAGTACATGAAAAATGCCAATGGAATGGAACAGGTTGAGTCCCATGAGGATAAGAGGTCAGGGAATCCACTACTTTCTGCAATAATCAGGCAAGGTTTGAGGGTGAAGTGGGTCATGGACTGAGCTGTTTCAGAGGGGTAGAATTTCCTTTTTTGTGGGCTCCTTAATGCCACAAATTAATGTAGATCCTTTAAAAAAGAATATCCCTGCCTCTGTTTTAAAAATCACTTTCTTCTCTCTATGAAATATCCTCAGTCTCTCTCTTATGTCTCTAAAGGAGCATTTCACATCTGGAACAATAAAAGCAAACTCTTCTGTATGAACAGCTCTCTGCATCTTTGCAGACATGGATAGTATCCATACCTAAAAGCATTTGTAAATTCCTAACCACCAAAAACAGTATTCCCACATCCCATGAATTGCTGCAGCAAGCCACTGCAGCACCATTCCTCTTTTGTGTTAAAATTCTCAGAATCTGACAGGACATCTGCTGTGAGAGGGCCTGACCTCCATCTTAATGGGGGTCTCATCGTATAAAGCCATCCTATGGCGAACCAGGCTCCCTCTGAAATGACCTCACCCAGCTCCGCAGGCCTTTTCTCTCCATGTCTGTTATGTTTCTGATCTACTAGGTGTTGTAGGGCTCTTATTATAAGCTTAGAAAGAGCCTGGAGAGGAAGCATGATGCCAAGAGTGATCTTGGAACATTTGTTAGCCTGCCAAAAAAGGCTGCATGTTCTGCCAGCTAGGATTCTAGTACTGCAAAGTCAAGCTGGTATCATGCAATATCTTTGTCTTTTCATATTAGGTTTTCTGAGGGGGTAATCAAATTCACTTTTTTCCCCTCTGAGTTATAAGTCTTTCAAGAAATAGATATCCAAGTTATATAGGGCTCAAAATATCCAAATCATAATTGGTAAAAATGTAGAATGATGTGACCTGACAGTGTCTAGTGAGTGTTCTATTTTTTTACCCCCAAGTCTAGACCTTGGGATAAACTTGAAGAAAGTAGATCTGCCCAGCAGACACTCCACCAGCCAGTCACATGGTTGGACACGGCCATCCTCACATCCTGCTGAGGTCAGGGGACCAAAAGAGAAGCGTGGAGAATGAGCCCAAGCAAACAAAGACTTCAAATCATTACCCTGCACCATAGCGATTGGTAGACACTTGATGCTAGAGTCTGATCACCTCATCAAGCAGATAGATCACTTCTCCTCACAGGGGAGAACCAGAAAAGAAGTAGAGAGGACAGCAAAAGTCTCCCATTCCTCCCCCACTGCCAGTACTTCTAAGAAGGGGATATTCCTATTTGAGAAGCAAGGTTTTGAGAAGAGGAAAGGTAGCTTCACTGTATGACCCACAGAGAGGAATACCTCACTCACCAAATTAACTGGTGATCAATCACGTGCAACTACATATTATGGCGAATTGTCAATGGCTTAGAACACTCTCTCTTTGCCCCTCCCCTCCTCTTCCACCTCCCCTTTTTTCTTTCTTTTCTCTTTCCTCCCCTTGCTTTATCATTTCCCCCCTTTCATTTTTCCTTTCTATTTTTCTTTCAAGAAGTATTTATTGAGTGCTTAGTGTATGGTAGTGATAGAATGATGAATAACACCAATATAACCCTTACTTTCAAGGAACTTACATTCCTTGAATGAAAGCAAGACTATTAAAATAATAAGTACTTAAGCAAATAGTAATTATAAGTCATAGTAAATGATATAAAGGAATCAAATAAATATTTGATATAGAGAATAATGGGAGGCATTAAAGCATTTATTTAGATCTCTTATTAGGTATCTATGGAAAGGTGTTCTTGGAGACATGCATTTCAACTGAGTCCTGAAGGCTAAGAAGAAAACATGGGAGAAAAGGGTGGTGAAGACCTTTTCCTATTACTTTATAGGACTGGCCCTTGTGGAGGCCAGAGAAAGCGCCCTGAACCAAAGAGCTGGCCTGTGGTTTTCCTCTCTGTAGTTGACAGTGGCTTCCTGGAGTGTTGTGTTGGCAAGGATTTTTTTTTTTTTTTTAAAGGTTTGGAAGTAAAATACTGCATTTTATTTTATTTTATTTTCAGTTCTTATTTAGTATTGTTTCTTTTCTTTTTTTTTCATTTTATTTTATTTTATTTTTTTTAAACTTTACATAATTGTATTAGTTTTGCCAAATATCAAAATGAATCCGCCACAGGTATACATGTGTTCCCCATCCTGAACCCTCCTCCCTCCTCCCTCCCCATTCCATCCCTCTGGGTCGTCCCAGTGCACCAGCCCCAAGCATCCAGTATCGTGCATCGAACCTGGACTGGCAACTCGTTTCATACATGATATTTTACATGTTTCAATGCCATTCTCCCAAATCTTCCCGCCCTCTCCCTCTCTCACAGAGTCCATAAGACTGTTCCATACATCAGTGTCTCTTTTGCTGTCTCGTACACAAGGTTATTGTTACCATCTTTCTAAATTCCATATATATGCGTTAGTATGCTGTATTGGTGTTTTTCTTTCTGGCTTACTTCACTCTGTATAATAGGCTCCAGTTTCATCCACCTCATTAGAACTGATTTTAAGATTCTTAAGGGCTCAGGAGTAAGGAGACCCATGGAAAACTGGTTGTATCTATCATAGGAGTGGGAAGGGCCCCTGGACCCCATTTATTCCTGTTCTAGAGAATTTTTCTTGTGATCTAATGTCTAGGACATAAACTGGGAAGACTATGGGATGATATACTTCCCCATTACTTCCCTTAAAATCAACTTACTCCACTCCAAGCCTTTCACAGCAGAAGTTTCAATAATTCATTCAGAAACCATATAGCCAGTGAGCTGCAGGGTGGAAGGTATGTGATCCCACCCTAATTTATCTTTTCAAAATTATTCTGCAGCTCTCCTATGTGTCACTTGTAGCAGTCAAATTCCTAGAGACCCCGATCCTGTTTTCCCATTATAGAATTTTCTTGGAACTTTACCATACAGAAAATTAGATGGACTGTTTCTGTGAGGCTGGAAGATACCAAGAATTGATTTGGAATTGCAGAACTATTGCCTCTTAAATGAGATTTGTCTTATTTAATAAATACCCACAAAACCTCAACTCACATGGAACATATGCAAACCCACTCACAAGCCATTTGGATTTGTGTTACTTCACGTATGATGTTACTTCAAGTATGATATGCCTACGAATGGTGGTATGTGAGAAAATGTTAAGTGCTACGCATGTGTGTGTGCTTAGTCACTGAGTTGTGTCCAACTCTTTGTGACCCCATGGACTGAAGCCCACCAGGCAGGGTGGTATGTGGACTTTTTAATCATAATAATAGTTTTAATGTATAGTAGAGAAGCATTGGTTTATTGTTTATATAAGAGATCAAGTTGCCTTTTACAATAAATCTATTTTGCTAAGCCAGGTTGATTTCTAAATCTTAAGGGGTTAATTGTATAGATGGTATATGAATATAGCAAAGGTATGTGATGATACATACACAAATAGTCAAAATTTGGGAAACACTGATTTAGAGTTTGTTATTGGTTCAGTTGTGTTCCCCCTTGAATTTACGCTGAAGTCTTAACCCCTAGTACCTCAGAATGTGTTGCGATTTGGAGATAGGGTCTTTTACTAAGTGTGGCTCCTAATCCAGTATCACTGATGTCTTTATAAAATGGGACCATTTGAACACAGAGACATGTATGCATGGTGGGAAGATGATGTGAAGAGACATAGAAGACAACCATCTACTAACAAGAATAGAGGCCTGAAACAGATCCTTCCCTCACAGCCCCCAGAAAAAATCAGCCTTATCAAGATAACACCTTGAACTTCTAGCCTCCAGAACTATGAGATACTAACTTGTATTGTTTAAGCCATACAGTCTGTGATACTTTGTTACAGTAGCCCTTACTAACTAATACAGAATTTATATTCATACTGTTGTTCTGTCCCTAATTTGTGTTTGACTCTTTCTGACCCCATGGACTGCAGCATGCCAGGCTCCTCTGTCCTCCACTATCTTTTGGAGTTGGTTCAAATTCATGTCCATTGAGCGGATGATGCTATCTAACCATCTTATCCTCTGTTGTCCCCTTCTCCTTTTGCCTTCAGTCTTTCCCAGTATTATTATTTTCATATGCTTGAAGCTAACTGCCTCCTTACAAATAGCTGTGAAAAGAAGAGAAGTGAAAAAGCAAAGGAGAAAAGGAAAGATATAAGCATCTGAATGCAGAGTTCCAAAGAATAGCAAGAAGAGATACGAAAGCCTTCCTCAGTGATCAATGCAAAGAAATAGAGGAAAGCAACAGAATGGGAAAGACTAGAGATCTCTTCAAGAAAATTAGAGATACCAAGGGGACATTTCATGCAAAGATGGGCTCGATAAAGGACAGAAATGGTATGGACCTAACAGAAGCAGAGGACATTAAGAAGAGGTGGCAAGAATACACAGAAGAACTGTACAAAAAAGATCTTCACAATCCAGATAATCACGATGGTGTGATCACTGACCTAGAGCCAGACATCCTGGAACGTGAAGTCAAGTGGGCCTTAGAAAGCATCTCTACGAACAAAGCTAGTGGAAGTGATGGAATTCCAGTTGAGCTATTTCAAATCCTGAAAGATGATGTTGTGAAAGTGCTGCACTCAATATGCCAGCAAATTTGGAAAACTCAGCAGTGGCCTCAGAACTGGAAAAGGTCAGTTTTCATTCCAATCCCAAAGAAAGGCAATGCCAAAGAATGCTCAAACTACCGCACAATTACACTCATGTCACATGCTAGTAAAGTAATGCTCAAAATTCTCCAAGCCAGGCTTCAGCAATATGTGAACCGTGAACTTCCAGGTGTTCAAGCTGGTTTTAGAAAAGGCAGAGGAACCAGAAATCAGATTGCCAACATCTGCTGGATCATGGAAAAAGCAAGAGAGTTCCAGAAAAACATCTATTTCTGCTTTATTGACTATGCCAAAGCCTTTGACTGTGTGGATCACAATAAACTGTGTAAAATCCTGAAAGAGATGGGAATACCAGACCACCTGACCTGCCTCTTGAGAAATCTGTATGCAGGTCAGGAAGTAACAGTTAGAACTGGACATGGAACAACAGACTGGTTCCAAATAGGAAAAGGAGTACATCAAGGCTGTCTATTATCACCCTGCTTATTTAACTTATATGCATAGTACATCATGAGAAATGCTGGGCTGGAAGAAACACAAGCTGGAATCAAGATTGCCGGGAGAAATATCAATAACCTCAGATATGCAGATGACACCACCCTTATGGTGGAAAGTGAAGAGGAACTAAAAAGCCTCCTGATGAAAGTGAAAGTGGAGAGTGAAAAAGTTGGCTTAAAGCTCAACATTCAGTAAACGAAGATGGCATCCGGTCCCATCACTTCATGGGAAATAGATGGGGAAACAGTGGAAACAGTGTCAGATTTTATTTTTCTGGGCTCCAGAATCACTACAGATGGTGACTGCAGCCATGAAATTAAAAGATGCTTACTCCTTGGAAGAAAAGTTATGACCAACCTAGATAGCATATTCAAAAGCAGAGACATTACTTTGCCAACAGAGGTCCGTCTAGTCAAGGCTATGGTTTTTCCTGTGCTCATGTATGTATGTGAAGAAGGCTGAGTGCCGAAGAATTGATGCTTTTGAACTGTGGTGTTGGAGAAGACTCTTGAGAGTCCCTTGGACTGCAAGGAGATCCAACCAGTCCATTCTGAAGGAGATCAGCCCTGGGATTTCTTTGGAAGGAATGATGCTCAAGCTGAAACTCCAGTAGTTTGGCCACCTCATGAGAAGAGTTGACTCATTGGAAAAGACTCTGATGTTGGGAGGGATTGGGGGCAGGAGGAGAAGGGGACGACAGAGGATGAGATGGCTGGATGGCATCGCTGACTCGATGGACATGAGTCTGAGTAGACTCTGGGAGTTGGTGATGGACAGGGAGGCCTGGCGTGCTGCGATTCATGGGGTCGCTTAGAGTCGGACACGACTGAGCGACTGAACTGAACTGAACTGCCTCCTGGACAGTTGTTGACATTTTAAAAATATGTGCTTCTAAAGGGTAGAAACCTGTAAGTGCCTGTAATGCCCACTGGCAGATGCAGAAGTGTATTATTAAATTCTGTTTTCACAGACTTTGTTAAGTGTGAGGAAAATGTAAGATATTTATCAATATTCATGTCATTTAATGGGAATAGCACTGGTCTTAGTGTCCACAGACCGAGGCTCGAGGTCGTATTCAGCCGCAGGCTGAGGGGTTTGAAACAAGTTCCTTCACTAGTGGGGCCCTGCAGTCCTCATTCAGTTCCCCATTCCCTCACTTCAAGACTCATGTTTAGAAAGTGTATGTCTCTAAGAGGTCCAAAATGTCAATCATCCCCACAGCTGGAGCCAGGGAGAGTCAGGGCAGGGCTCTTGGGACATGTGAAGAAGTTTGACTAGCTGTCTAGACAGACAACCTCAATGTTTAAACTTGACTGAACATCTGTTAATCATCCAAGATGCTCCTGATGCTACACCAGCCTGGAGGTGGTCACCTGGGTCCTGGCCACTAAAGTCTTTGTGTGATCATGGCAACTCAGGGGCTACAAGATAGTGAATTAGTGTGAACAGTAAAGAGTTTGTATGTCGCCTACCTAGAATCCAGGTCCTAAATGATAATGGGAATTTAAACAGGGTACTAGCTCTGTTCTACCACAAATAATACTAAATTTTCCTTCTAATTGGCAGGAGTCCAGAACCAAAACCCCTCATCGCCAACTGTTTAGTCTGGATATAAGAAAGTGGATAAATTTTCTTCTCAAAAAGTAAGTTATCTAAATTGGAAAAAGCATTTCTTCCTTTAGTCTTTATTCCAATAGAGGCCTCTTCTCCAGCCCCTCTCAACCAAGTAAATGCACTTATTCTAATATTAAAATTTGTCTCCTAGGATGTGGTTGTTCTCTCTCGCTTGCATTTTAGGGAACTTGGAGTGAAAATAAGAAAGGGATTTGAAAATCAATCAAATGGAATAGAATTAATCAGATCAAATCATATCAGTCAAATAAAGGCAGTGTGTAGTACGCTGCCTTGCTGGCCCTGTGTGGGGAATAAGAGTCAGACCGAGACTTCAGCTGGGTTAGTTTAGGTTGGCTTCCATTTGCCTCTACGGTGGTGATTCCTGAAGTAGTGGGGGAAATTCACTGCTGTCCCTCTGCTGTGTATTTAGCTTGCTTCAGTGAGGGGGAAAGTGATCTGGGGAGGATGAAGAGGGAACTAATGTTTCTTCCAGTCTCTTCTCTAATACCATAGTGTCAGCACCAATAGTAAATATTCTCTGAGATACTGTGTTAGGCTTTGGGGATCCACCAATTAGCAAATGGAGTTCTGGCTCCTGGCCTCTTGGAACCTACCATCTAGTGATAGGAGGGGACCATGGTGTTTTCAGAGCACTAGGTGTGCTAGGAATTTACATGGATTATCTCATTAAATGCTCCCAACAACCCAGTTGCTGCTATTATGATATCTGTTCTGCTCTTTGAAAACCTGAGGGCATATATGGTTTAGCTTTGTCTACAGTCTGGTGATGGTGGCATTTGATTTCAGGTGCAAGGGTGTATAGGCATCTGTCCATCCTGCCCTCCCACTTCCCAGCGCAGCCCCATGAACAAAGTTATAGCTCTCACCCCCAGTCTGTTTACTTGTGTACTGGTGCTCTGGGAACAGAACACATCCCTGGCTGGTCTTTGGTTTACTGACCCATATCTCGGTCTCTCCTGAGACCCCGAAGTTCAGTTTGGCATTCTTATTTTTAATTTAGCTCTCTTTCTCCCAGAGCTTAATTGCATAATGTTGCTTCAGTTCTGCCATCCACTTTTATCCCATCTCTCTTCTGATCCTTTCATTCTCTCATTTTCACACTAACAGTTTGATGAGGAGGTTATGCCTGATCCTGAGCTGGTTTTTCTTCTAGATTTTGGTTCTGTATTTGAGGTTTTGGGATGCAAATTAACCTTTTTTTTTCAAGCAGTGGCAAACAGATACAAGGAACTTGAAGAAGATCAAATTCCAGGATCAGCTTATGAACCCCCAGTTTGGCCCCACTGAAACTGCTGGAATATACAGACTGATCTTGATATTATAATGGGGCATCATGCTTCTTCCTCTTCCCCACACCCCAAGTTTAAACTCTGGGGTCTGTTTAGCCAGCTGGTTACCTGGAGGGCTGTAGATGGTAACTGTCAGACAGAACGTCTGTGTCTCTAGGTTTTCCCTTGGAGGCAGAGCTGCAGCCTGACCTCATATGCTTTCTGCCTGAGAGCAGGAGCACAAAGTGCAGCCCTGCCTACTTGCTGGCAGGTGGGCTTCACTGAGAGTTGGTGGCGCCTGCATGCCACCTTTATAGCAGAGTATTTCCATGCACTAGACCCAGGATACGGCCTTTCTTGAAACTCGCTAGAGAGGGAGGTGATGATGACAGGAGTCGGTGGGCAGAAGAACAGAATTGTTGGTGGAAGGTCCCCCCTTTTCTGAAAGGGTGAAGGTAAGAGGAATAAGCACTTCCTTCAGACGTCTGACATAACGATTTCTCCAGTAGTGGACTGTGGAACTCTTCTTTCCGGGTAGAAAGAAAGAGCCAAAGAAACACTTAGTGCTGGAAGAGTCAAACCCTTTCATGTTGAGTATGATAGAACTGGCACCTGGGTGACTTGCCCAGGGGTACACATCTTCTCAGGAGCTGTACTGGGGACCCCAGGAGTCCTGACTCCCAGACTAGTGTCCCTCTGTTAATTGACTGGGGCTGGAATTTGGAAGTGTCTCCTTGAGAACACCCACATGCCTGCAAATGGTTTTCAGCTTACTCTCAACAGCTTCATATAATAGTTGAGGTCTCTTTGTTCAAGAGCTTTGATCAAGTGGCCTTAGGCAGTACATGGCTTATCCCATTCCCAACTCAATTGGCTTTGTCTGTTGATTGTCACCCTCTCACCAGCAGCGACTGTTCTATACCAGGAGCCCTAAGGGCAAGCTTAGAAGATCAAAGAATGATTCTAGTAGGTGCCCTATCTCTCTAGATCAGTTGGGACCAGGGAGAGATGTTTTCTAACCTGTCTTCCTTATCCTCATAACCTTTGGGAATTTTTAATTTGAATTTATACTTATACAAATAACAATATGAGAACTATAAAGAAAGGATGTTCTTTCATCTAGAGAGGAATATGGGTAGAGCACAGGCTTTGGAGTGGAAGAGGCCTGGATACAGATTCTAGCTCTAGGACTATCGACTTGACACTAAACTGCTGCTGCTGCTGCTGCTAAGTTGCTTCAGTCGTGTTCGACTCTGTGCGACCCCAGAGATGGCAGCCCACCAGGCTCCCCCGTCCCTGGGATTCTCCAGGCAAGAACACTGGAGTGGGTTGCCATTTCCTTCTCCAATGCATGAAAGGGAAAAGTGAAAGTGAAGTCGCTTAGTCGTGTCCGACTCTTAGCGACCCCACGGACTGCAGCCTTCCAGGTTCCTCCGTCCATGGGATTTTCCAGGCAAGAGTACTGGAGTGGGGTGCCATTGCCTTCTCCGATCGACTTGACACTAAACTACTTACTTAATAACTCTTAACCACCATTCCCCCATCTATGTGCTGTGCTGTGCTTAGTCATTCATTTTTGTCCCACTCTTTGTGACTCCATGGACTGAAGCCCATCAGGCTCTTCTGTCCCTGGGGATTCTCCAGGCAAGAATACTGGAGTGGGTTGCCATGCCCTCCTCCAGGGGATCTTCCCAACCCAGGGATCAAACCCAGGTCTCCCACATTGCAGGTGGATTCTTTACTGACTGAGCCACCAGGGAAGCCCAAAAATACTGGACTGGGTAGCCTATCCCTTCTCCAGGGGAACTTCGTGACCCAGGAATTGAACTGAGGTGTTCTGATTACAGGAGGATTCTTCACCAGGTGAGCTACCAGGGAAGCTCTTCCCCATCTATAGATGGGAATAATAAAGGTTTCCTGTGTGTTTGTTAAAATAATAATATAGATAAGGTCTTGCACATGTAATTTTAATAAATTTTAGTTCTCTTCCACTCTCCTTCCTCAGTATAACCATTTTTAATTTGTTGTGCTTCTTTCAAGTTCTTATCCAAATGCAGGTGCATTTTCACATACTGTAGATGTAATTTTGCATGTGTGCTTAGTCACTCAGTCGTGTCTGACTCTTTGCAACCCTTTGGATTGTAGTTTACCAAGCTCCCCTGTCCATGGGATTTTCTGGGCAACAATATTGGAGTGGGTTGCCATTTCCTCCTCCAGGGGATCTTCCCTACCCAGGTATCGAACCTGCGTCTCCTGTGTTTCCTGCATTGCAGGCAGATTCCATACCTACTGAGCCACCTGGGCTTTATACATGTTTTAGCTATTATACCATCATCTGTCCTTCTCTGTTAGTCTTAGTTTGTATCATGTGAAAGTGCTGATATTCAACTATTTTGAGTTAGATACAGCAATTTCACTTATCCCATGTAATATGGAGTTTTCAGAATCATCATTGTAAAAGAATGAATAATACTCTATTGAGTCAATATGCTGTGATTTATATAAGGATACGCATTATGACTATTTTGATTATGTTTCATATTTTCCTATTAAAAACAGTTTTATAAGACTTCTCTGGTGGCACAGTGGATAAGAGTCCACCTTCCAGTGCGGGGGACACAAGTTCGATCACTGATCCAGGAAGGTTCCACATGTCACCCATGGGGCAATGAAGCCCATGCACCACAGCTGCTGAGCCAGCATGCTGCAACTACTGAGCCCACCCCACAGGAAGAGAAGCCACCACAATAAGAAGCCCATGCACCCCAGCAAGGACTAGCCCCTACTTGCTGCAACTAGAGAAGACCTGTGCAAAGCAACGAAGACCCAGTGCAACCAAAATAGTAAATAAATCTTAAAAACAGTTTTATAATGAAAATCTTCATGTGTATAGATGAATTTTCTTCTTTGAATTATTTTCTTGGGATAAATTTCCAGAGGTAACTCCAATTTTATTTTGAGGCCCAGTGAACTGTATTAATTTTGCCCATAGTCATCACTTCTATAATCTGTTCCTTAGGTCTGGCTAGGATTGAAAACTGTTGGCAGAACCAACTCAGAAAACAATGAGAATTCTTGAAACCAGCACCTGGTATTTGTCAGGACTGAGGGAGAAGGGCAAAGAACAAAGATATAGCAGGAATTCTTCTCTGGAGGCCTGGTCAATCTCAGCAAGAAATTAAAAAAAAAAAAAAAAAAAGACCTTTCATTCATTCTGAGCTGTCAAGGAAGTCAGAAAAAAAATGCACAAAAAGGAGAAGCTTGAAAACTACTTCAGTGTCCATCAGTATAAGGACAAATAAATCAATTGTAACATGATTCTTAGATGAACTATCATAAGCAGTTAAAAATGAACTAAATCTGTATAAAGTGATATGAAAAATTCTCAAAAAGAGTTAATGAAGAAGAGCAAAGTGCAATACAGTATACCATTTATGTCAACTTGAAAATCATGCATGACAGTGTTTTGCACTTTCATGGATACTAACATATGCATTTAAAATTATTAAAAATGAGCAGGAAAGATGCACATTAAAAATCATGATTTTGACTATGGAAAGTAGCAAAAGAGATAATTTTAATTATATCTATAACTTTTTTTTTAATTTAAAAAACAGAGAAGAAAATATAGCAAAAAGTTAACAATAGTGAGTTTTGGGATGCGGACACCTAAATGTTTGTTTCATTATTCTTGTTTTTTTTCTGTATTTGTTAAATTTCTCATATCATCACCGTCATTATCATCAATAACAAAAGATGTAAATATGAGAAGTGGCAGTGTCGGGGTGATGGACTGGAGGAAGGGCCACCCAGGTGAAAACCGTCAGCTCTTGGAGGCGGCCACGGATCAGCACGTTAGTGCAGGCTGTCTCCTTGTCTCCCTTTGCTAAGCCAGTCTTTCTCACACAAGCGCTTCCTTGTTGGTTTTGTGATATTTCTGTGTTTGGTCAGCTGCTGTTTCTGGGAAGGGCTAAAACTTCAGGCTATCCTATCAGTTTCAGCTAGAATAGATCCAGTGAAAGCTCAATCTCTATAGAGGCCCTTCACTTGAGATTCTAGAAAACATCTGATGGAATAGTTCCTTATTAATTCCAGAGCGAATGCTGATGATTTGGACACTGATTAGTTGCCAGGCCAGTAAATAAACAGTTTGCAATTTTCTTTGTGATAAGTGGAAGGAAAAATTGCCGGAAAGAGATGACTTATTAAGGACTTGATTTTTGATCTGCAGATGAACATGGATAGTCAGGTCAGGCATGTAGGAAATAACAGCCAGAGAAGAGAATAATCCCAGGCAGAGCTGAGTGGCAGGCACAGAGGTGGAAATGAGAAGGCCAGCACCTCATGCTATCATCTTACCCAACACAGTGGCGAATACTGTGGTAAAGCACTAGCTCTGCCTTTAGGACCAAGCCAAGGAGTGCTGGCTCCTGACAGCTCACCGCAGCATCCCTCCCCAGGAACTGCCAAGAACAGCCTTGCTCAAAGTTATTCCCTTCCCTCAGGTCCAGTACACGTTCAAAGATCCAGTACACATTCAAAGAGTGGTCTAAGTGGATGTACCAAGACTTGGCCCTTTTGCTTCAATGGCCATCCCAGTCCAGAGCTCCCCATGAACTTGACTGAAGATCCTCTTACAGGTGCAGCACAGTTTAACCTCTCACTTTTTCCTTTGCCCAGTCGTCATCCTTCACCCTTGTTCCTCATGTCCCAGGGTTATTGAGCCCAAGAGTAGTAACTTCCTGAGTACAAGTTTCAGAACAAAAGCAACAACAACAATAAAACAACACACCAGCAATAAAAACCTCAGCATCTCATGGTATATTTTCCAGGGAACCTTATCTATAACCTACCAATCTTGAACTCTTATCTTTTTCCTTATGCTTTTCTTGTCCTCATTTGGGTAGTTTAATAAATTAGTCTTGTAAATTGACCTTCCAGGTTCTTGTCATCTCTAGTAGTTTATCAACTACTGTGCTCGCAAGAAGAGTCAGATACAAGTTGCGATTTGAAGGAACCTACTACCCAGATTGGAAGCTAAGATCTCAATTTAAAAATTAGCTAACCTCCCTCCGACTGAAATGTTGTTGCTCAGCAAAACTACATTGTGTCCAAGTCTTTGGAGGCCCATGGACTGCAGCAAACTGGTTCCAAATCGGGAAAGGAGTATGTCAAGGCTGTCTATTGTCACCGTACTTATTTAACTTATATGCAGAGTACATCATGCAGATGTACCAGACTGGATGAAGCACAAGTGGGAATCAAGATTGCCAGGAGAAATATCAATAACCTCACATATGCAGATGACATCATCCTTATGGCAGAAAGTGAAGAACTAAAGAGCCTCTTGATGAAAGTGAAAGAGGAGAATGAAAACATTGGCTTAAAACTCATCATTCAGAAAACTAAGATCATGGTATCTGGTCCCATCACTTCATGGCAGATAGATGGGAAAATAATGGAAACAGTGAGAGACTTTATTTTTTTGGACTCCGAAATCACTGCAGATGGTGACTTCAGCCATGAAATTAAAAGATTCTTGCTCCTTGGAAGAAGAATTATGACCAACCTAGACAGTGTTTTAAAAGGCAGAGACATTGCTTTGCCAACAAAAGTCCATCTATTCAAAGCTATGGTTTTTCTAGTAGTCATGTATGGATGTGAGAGTTGGACTATAAAGAAAGCTGAGTGCCGAAGAATTGATGCTTTTGAATTGTGGTGTTGGGGAAGACTCTTGAGAGTCCCTTGGACTGCAAGGAGATCCAACCAGTCCATCCAAAAGGAAATCAGTCCTGAATATTCACTGGAAGGACTGATACTGAAGCTGAAACTCCAGTACTTTGGCCACCTGATGCAAAAAACTGACTCATTGGAAAAGACCCTGATGCTGGGAAAGATTGAAGGCAGGAGGAGAGGGAGATGACAGAGGATGAGATGTTTGGATGGCATCACAGACTCAATGGACATGAGTTTGAGTAGGCTCCAGGAGTTGGTGATGGACAGGGAAGCCTGGTGTGCTGCAGTCCATGGGGTTGCAAAGAGTCAGACATGACTGAGCAACTGAACTGAACTGAACTGGACTGGACTACAGCATGCCAGCCTTCCCTGTCTTTCACTATCTCCTGGAGTTTGCTCAAACTCATGTCCACTGAGTCCGTTGAGTCAGTGATGCTATCTCAGTTGGTAAAGAATCCACTTGCAATGTAGGAGACCACCCGCAATGCAGGAGACCTGGTTTCAACCCCTGGGTTGGGAAGATCCCTGTGTCAGGAAGATCCCCTGGAGAAGGAAATGGCAACCCACTCCAGTATTCTTGCCTGGGAAATCTTATGGACAGAGGAGCCTGGTGGGCTATAGTCCATAGGGTCACAAGAGTTGGGCACAACTTAGTGACTAACCCACCGACACCAATTTAAATAATAATATAAAATTCTAGCTGAAAGAATACTGCAAATTTGCTTGCTTGGTAAATGGAACAGATGTGTTCTGTGGGCATGAGAGAGAAAATGTGGTGGTTAAGGAAGTTAGTGAAGAGATTGGAAAGTCAGCAAAAAATTTAACTGAATTAGAAAATTGGCAGAGATCCAGAAAGTTCACAAATTATGCACAGATATAATAATTATAAGATGGTTAGGAAGAGAATGGAGGTAAATTCATATCCGAGTTTGACAGAAGTGTGAAAGAAAGATTAGATGGAAGAATTGTGAGAAAAAAAGGGGCAAGGTATATAGCTGGCCCTTGAAAAACTCTAGGCTTAGGGGCAAACAACCATGTCTGTGTAGTCAGAAATCTGCATATAACTTATAGCTGGCCCTCTGTATATGCACTTCACTTCCTCTGTATCCATAGCTCTGCGTTCTCAGATTCAACCAGCCTGAGATTGTGTGGTACTATAGTATTTACCATTGAAAAAATCCACATATTAAATGGACGCACAGAGTTCACACTATACTGGGGGATGCAACCAAAGGCAATTTAGAGTCAGATTGTAAAGGGCATTGAGTATTGGACTAAGAAATTTGGTTTTACCCGAAAAGAATGGGGATATAGTTGAAATTGAGATGGACACTGATGGTTAGGAAAAGGGTAGAGACAAGAAGGCAGTGGTGTTGAAAGCAGGTTGAGTTGGGGTAGATTGTATAAGATCTACTGGAAAGGAGGAACTCAGAGGCGGCCTGGACCTTTGTGTCGAGTTCTGCCTTTAAGCTGTAAGGCAGAGAATGAGGATGATGGCAAGTCTTCTTCCTAGACTGATTAAAAAATAATACGGTGCAGCCTGTGTCACAGTGGTTCCCACTTCTCTGATTTTAATGCTGTTCCCTCAGTAAACTCCTTCTCCAGCTGCTCATCCATATCCTGCTTATTCAACACGGCCCAGGAAAAGTCATGCCTCCTCCATGAAATCTTGTCTGGCCCCTTCAGTCCATAGTGACCTCTCTTTTCTTTGGACTAGTACCATCCTTCAAACCAGACTGTTTGATTATTTGGTCTATGTTTTACCTAAGTTAGTGCTATTGTGCAAGTTACTGTTGAAGCTTATTATAATTATATTAATATCTAGACAAGTCCTAGAAATAAACTGTGTACCACTGTGTTTTCTTATTTCTTAAATTAAGTAGTTGGTGAATTTCTCTTCTTTGCCATCATCCCTATAAAATTATTTTCATCTTTTCCTCTTTTGATTAAAGAGTGCTATTTTGCACTTAAAATAGTGATAATTAAACTTCATTACTATATGCCGAATGCTATCCTAAGTGTTTTGCAACTATAACTCTCTAACCCTCACAGCAATCCTGAGAGATAAGACTTGTCAGTATCCCTGTTTTACAGATAGGAAAACTGAGGCAGAAGAGGCTAAATAACTTGCTCAGATTCACATAGCTAGTGAACAGTAATGATTCACAGAGTTCTAAACTAGGGTGGATAGTGGAATCATTATTTGTTCTAAATTTTATCTAAGTAAAAACTCCACTTAGTTTTTATGCCACTACCCACCCACTTAACCCCTACCCTATTCAGTAAGACACCCAAGGAAGGGGTTGATGAATGTATGATTGAATGAGGATTGGATTGGATAAATTATATGTTCATGTAACACAGCCAAAGATTGGGTCCTTAGGGAGGGTATTCTCTGAATCTTTCCAAGAGAAGAAACTTTTATACTGATCTCAGGTATTCTCACAGTGAATTTAATATATATGTATAGGATGATCCTGACTTCTGAGGTCATGCCCAGTTCTTAAAGATTAAGACACTGCAAAACCTTCTTTCACAAAGTATATTTAGACTTTAGGAATTTCTGCAAAGCATGTTTGATTGACTTTGATTGACTTAAATATATTTAAAATTAAGGCACTATACAAGTCATAAACCCTTTAAAGTATTGTTCATCTTAATCTGTAGTTTCAAATGCTCATAAACCTCTCCAGATACCAGACAGACCTGTAGGGTTTGGGATTCCTCTGAAGTTCAGTTAACTGTAAAAGACCGAGGAAAATACATGGCCAGGGGTGTTTATCATTAACACTCATCATTGTTTCCCACTTTCCTCTTTCTTATCAGAAGTCAAAGGCAACAGGGAAGATAATGTGGCTATCAGGGTTATCACTTGTTGCCAAGTGAAAAAGCACAGCTGAGTTGGATTTAGCTTGATGGCCCTCTGTTGAAATTCAGGATCTCTTATCTTTGCTTCCACTTCTCCTGTCTAGACACTTAACAATGATTTGCAGGAAATTAAGGCACTTACCCCTGCAGAGAAGTCAGGGCTAAAACATTTCTAAATATAAAGTGTGTGTGTGTGTGTGTGTGCGCACGCGCGTGTGCGCTTGCAATGTAAGTTAATGTTAATTCAAAAGGAAAGCAGCAATGTTTTTTTCTGTCTCTGGAAATGGGATTAGCTGACCCTTAGGCACAGCTATGTGATTTTGCTTATTTTCGTTTTCTAGGCTTGTCCTTGTTATTTAGACCACAAAACACAAGCCTCTTTCCTCTCTGACACAAGGAAATAGGAGTATCTTGTATTCAGCTACATTTTCTTTCTTTTATTTGCTTTCTTTTTATTTTTTTTATGAGTAAAGATAGGAAAATAATTTTATTATCTCAACAGCTGGTATCAGAACTTCTTATAATGAAACATTGGCTTTTTTGAGAAAATGCACTGATAAATTCACTTTGGAGTCTCAGGGCCTTGGTATTATCATCCGGCATCCAGGTTTTCAGAGGAAGAGAGAAAAGTTTTTCTGCTAAGTAGGGAAGAGGCAATTGGGGATTTGGCTTTTCTGGGGGCATCCAGAGTAGGTGAACCTTCAGCATGAGCGGTGTTAGGGAAGCAAAAGAGAGATGACTTCCAAAGCTGTCAATCTTTAGAAAAGATGTAAGGGAGAATAGAAAGGCTAAAAGAAAGTTTTGATATATTCTTTGCAGAATAATTAAACTAGTTTCCACATCACCTCTCATCTCTCCAGTGAAATCTTCTAATTTCTTTGTGGGAGGAGGAGGTAAGTTTTACGTCCTTGTTGGTGACCAAAATGTTTTAATAGATTCAAGAGTCAGAGCTTAGGAGGAAAGATATTGCCTGGGTCACATATTAGGGCTGTTTAAAATATTAATTTTTGCACAACACTCCCAATTGGCTTCAGAGTTTATCTGATTCAGTTAAAATAGCTAAACCAGTCAAGCGGCTATTACTCAACTACATTATCTTTCATTCTGAAATATATTTAGGAGGAAAGATTTAAGGAAGAACCAGTCATTTGTAAAAAGCCAACATTCCATATATGATGTATTTTGTATACACTTTTATCTTGTACAAACTGATAGGTGTGTTAGTTTGCTAGGGCTGCTCTCACAAATATCACAGACTAAATGGCTTAAGCAATAGAAATTTATTTTCTCACAGTTCTGTAGGCTAGTCTAATATCAAGACGTTGGCAAGGGTGATTTCATTCAGAGGTTTCTCAGAGGTTTCATTCTGAGGCTTGTGAATGGATGTCTGCTCCCGCTTGTTCACAAGGTCTTTTCTCAGTCATTGTTTCTGTGTTCCATCCTCCTCCTCTTGTAAGAAGTCTGGCATCATTTTATCTTAATTACCTCTTTAGAGGCCTATCTCTAGATAGAATCACATTCTGAGGTATGGGGTGTTAGAGTTTGAACATACAAATTTTGAGGGGATACAATTCAGTCAACAGTAAGGCACCTGCAGTTTTGGGGAAATTTCTACACACATTTACCCACGTACCTGCTCTTTCTGAAGACGCACATATTTTTAGCTGCTACACAAAAACATACATGCATCTTAGTGCAGATTGAGGGAGTTCTGCCATTGCTGGAGGCATGGTGGCAGGGATATGTAGTAAATCTACCTAATACAGCATGATGTCGCCCGCCAGGAATGTTTCCTGTTCTGCAGCACTCTTTACAATCACACTGGGGCTTCTTTCCTCACCTCTGTGAACTCCAAATGGTATTACTTCAAGTCATGCTGTACTGGTGAAACTCAGACCTTGACTTTTGTCTCCTGAAAGAGCTCATACTTTTTTTGTTAAAACTCAGATCCTGGCTTTCTTTAGAACTTCTACAGTTGCTCAAGCAGATTACTTCTAGTATTTACCAAGGAACAGGACCTCTAAATATATCCAGTGTGCCCATCTTTTATGAGAAACCTGTCAGCTTTGAAGGTGTCTAAGGATGTTCCCTATCCAGGTGAAGATGAAGAAGTTGGTTGTAGCATCTGAGTCCAGCTTTCATTTGGGTGTCACCTCCCTTGGTGGCCATGTGCTTGAAGAAATCAGGTGTGGGGTGGCCTCCACTCCAGAGGAACTTACGTGAGTCATGATTTGTTCAAGATAATTGTGATAATTTCCATTCCTCTTGCTGGTGATTAGTTTGAGCATGGAACCTTGGAGAAAGTCTGCTCAGTGGCTTCTGGAAAGAATAGCATATGGGAGACAACATCCTTCTTTATTCCTGGTTGTCATTTTGTCCACTTTGATATTTGGCATTGTTGCAGCTATCTTATGTCCATAAAGGGCCTTTATCTATTTCAACACAGTGGTATCTTATAGGAGTGCTGAGAGAATCAGCTGAGTTGAAATGCTTGTATAACATTTAGAACTGTCTAGAACATGATTGGAGAAGGCGATGGCACCCCACTCCAGTACTCTTGCCTGGAAAATCCCATGGACGGAGGAGCCTGGTAGGCTGCAGTCCATGGGGTCACTAAGAGTTGGGCACAACTGAGCGGCTTCACTTTTCATTTTCATGCATTGGAGAAGGAAATGGCAACCCACTCCAGTGTTCTTGCCTGGAGAATCCCAGGGACGGGGGAGCCTGGTGGGCTGCTGTCTATGGGGTCGCACAGAGTCGGACATGACTGAAGCGACTTAGCAGCGGCAGCAGAACATGATAGGAGTTCAACAAGTATTATTATTATATATGTGATAGGCATATTATCAACCATGCTGAAGATGGCAGAGCCCCTGCCATGATGATATTGCTGAGATGCTGAATTAACTCTAACCCCAACTCTGTAGTTATCTACCAGATAGTCCATACCCTCCTTATTATTGAGGATACTTTAAATTGGGACTTACATTACTTGCAACAAAAATCATCCTTACTGATGCATATCGATAGGCTCTTCTAAGTGGCACACATCACATGGCACACATCACCAGAAATTTCCACTGTTTTCCAGCACTACTAAATGTGCTCGGAAAATTAGTCATTTGTTAAAGGGTTAACTATACTTCATAGTCAAAGGCAGTGTTTTTCGTCTTCCAAGTTATTCATGCCAGGTACTCAGGGATTTCAAAAACAATAGACCTTGTATTTCTTGGAGGCAAGAATTTTATAACAAAAAGGGCTTAGAATTTGTAGTTTGAAATAGTTGGACTTGAAATTACTAATATGTCACTTACTGGTTCTGTGACCCTGGGCAGTTTACTTAATATGTATGTGTCTGAGTTTATCTGTACGGTGGAAATAATCTTCATGTCCCATGGTTAAAGAAAGGACTGAATAAAATTACACATGCAGTAATAATATTGAAGTTTTCCTCTGTGCCACCATGTACTCTATTAAAACTAATATGTTTTCTCCCATTCATGAATCTACCTAAAACTGTATTAAACAATTCATCAAAACAGAGTTCCATTTTACTCAGAGCTGCTTAAACTACCCTGGAAGAAGATCTTGACAGTAGGGCCCTTGAGCACTGGAGTGATTCTAGTTATGGATGAGCCTATTCGTGGTTATTGCCATTTGTGAAACATTTGAAAATGGACATTTGATTTTCAATAATGTGCTGAGAGAAATGATGAAAATTTCCTCTGACTTGACACAAAAGCCTTAAAATGTTCTCTCTCATTTCACAGAAAAGCACTTACTTGATTTCAGTGTCCTTGAGAATATTCCCAACCAAAAGGCCATGGATCAGAATGATTTGCATTGAACAGAACCCTAAACAGGCTAAAGGAATGCTTGCCAAACACAACTCACCTGGGAAAAATGTGTGTCAAGGCGGGCTGTCTGTTGGATGCCCGAATAACTGGTGTGCTTTGCATTCAGATGAAGTGAGTGAAGATGTTTCCATCATGTTGGTCGTTATTCCTCAAGATACTTATAAAAAGAGTCCTGATTTCATGCTCTTCTCTTTAGGCAGAGAACAGTATGCTTCTTTTATATTAAGGTCATAATGATGTTTACTTTTTATAACTTAATTGCCAGATATCCCAGACTTAAAATTTTGTATTTAATAGCAGTAAGTATCTTTAGGCAAGTGTTCTGGTCAAATTATAGTCCCCTTCTGCACCATTACAAGGCTGTTGATCCAGTGTCCTTCTTAAAATGGTCAGCATATACTTAATAGTGAGCCACCTCAAATCTTTTTCTGAAAGTAGATATAATCTGTTCATTGACTTATTCACACAATGATGTAACAGATATTTATGGGTATTCATTATATACATGACCCTGTGCTGTTTGCAGAGAAACCAGAGGCAAATAAGACCCTCTACCTCTGTTCTCATGATTCTCATAACCCATAGGGAATGATAGTTATTAAATATCTTTACCAGTGATTTTTTTAAATTACCAGAAAGGAGAAACAAATGGTCTTATGAGAACATGAAATAAAAAGTGCAGGAATAATGATCCTCACATGCGTATTCTGTAGAAAGCCTTCCTAACACTCAATGAATCTAAATTGCAGATCTCACAAACTTTTTGGCTGATTTGTATAGACAGACTGAAAGAGATGCTTTAGATATAAATAACTGGGTCATCATTATTATTTGTCATTTTAAAAAATTTATCCATATTTAGTTCATGATTATCATCAATAAATAATAATCTTCAAAATCCCCAAACCATAATATATACTCTAAAACATTTACTTGGCATACATTTTTCAACATCTGGGTTCTCTTGTCATTACTGCCTTTCCCTCTATCTCTGCTGATAACAGAGAGTGAATTTTAAGTTCCCAGAGGAAGTTTCTACATTTTTCTATATTGTTTTGCAACATATAATGCAGCCAATATGCACGCCTGTTTTAAATAGACATTTTGATTATTTTATTTTGAGATAATTTTTCTTGACCACTAAATCTTTGGAAACTTTGTGGGCAGAATTCACAGCCAAGTGTGTATGTTGACAGATTCATATGGGAAATGGTCCAAGAATTTAGAAATGTAAAATATCGGAACTGAAAGGACTAAAGACATTATCAAGGCCTATTCCTTCATTTGTAGATGGGGAAAATAGTGACCAGATAGCAAAAGGGATATATCTAAATGCCATATCTCTCAAGATACTCCTTATATATTTTATTCTTGGTAGGTTCATCATCACTTGTGATAAGTTTTACTCTAATTGTTGAACTGACAAAGGGGCAGCTGGGAGTAGGGAAATGGAATGAGGGGCAAAGGCATTCAAATAATATTAGGCTATCTAATGAAGCTGCATTTGACTGCAATATTTAACTTCTTTTCAGAGCAGTTTCTTCCTCTTTATCCATATAGAAACCAGCATGCAATAGATTGAGTACAAATGTAAAAGACGGAGGTTTGTACCAAGAAATATATATCTAGGAAAAGTCCAGGAAATCACTTTATTCATGTTTTGGTTTCATCTGGATGCACATGGTTAGAGCACAATTTATATGGAGAAAATAAAATGTGACATTGTTCATTTTGAGGAAGGATGTGCCCTCCAAATCCAAGGCAGTGAACTGATTATTCTTTTTCAAACAAAACCTATTTAGGGCAGCTGAGGAACCTGCTGTTTCTCCCTACCCTTTGTAAAATTGCTGTTTAAATGTAACCTAATGGAAAATTGTATTGTTTTGCATCAAGAACTTCTGCGGCCTGTTCACTAACAGGAAGTCAAGGTCATGAAATGTTTGTATCTTCCAGAAATACTGGAAGATTCTGAAATACTACTCTGAAATAACTTAAGCTTTTGAAGCACAGTGGCTCTCAAGATGTCCATCTAGGTAGTTTTGTTATTTTTTAGTTGCAAGGAAAAACAAAAATTAGGCCACCATGATATGAAATTTGCTCCAGGAAGTTTGTTTTGATAGATGCTTTAGAGCAATGTTTCTCAGTGCTGGGTGAATATTTGAATAACCAAGGGAGACTTTAAAACAATATATGTCTACAGACATTCTGATTTTCTTAGTCATAAGTAGGGTTAAGAGGCTCAGATGGTAAAGAATCTGCCTGCAGTGCAGGAGACATGGGTTTGATCCCCTGGATGGGTGTTGCAACCCACTCCAGTATTCTTGCCTGGAGAATTCCATGGACAGAGGAGCCTGGCGGGCTGTAGTTCATAGGGTTGTAGTTCATAGGTTGTAATTCTATGTAGTTCATAGAATTACAGTGGGCAGAAGCTTTTATGTACCATCTTAGTTTTTCTTAATCTCCTTCAACTTTCTGAAGGCTCTTGCCTCTCTGACCTTGTTGTACCACTTTTATCTTTGCTAGATCCTTGCAGAACACCCCACCCACACCACCTCCATCTCTTCAACTCCCACCTCCCCTGCCCTGGCTGGCACTCAAGATAAAATCCCAAGAGCAAGAATCTCATGACCCATATGCTGAGTTCCAGCTATTGCAAAGTCTCTTCTCTTTTTATGTAGATTTGGATAAAATGCCAAACCTCAGGGCATGGGATATGACTTCTTGAAGTAGCCATGGGCTGGATGATTGTTGTTGTTCAATTGCTCAGTCATGCCGACTCTGCGACCCCATGGACTGCAGCATGCCAGGCTTCCTTATTATTCATCATCTCCCAGAGCTTGCTCAAATTCATATCCATTGAATCAGTGATGCCATCCAACTATCTCATTGTCTGTCATCCCCTTCTCCTCCTGCCTTCAATCTTTCCCAGCATTAGGGTCTTTTCTACTGAGTTGGCTCTTCGCATCAGGTGGCCAAAGTATTGGAGCTTTGGCTTCAGCCATCAGTCCTCCCAATGAATATTGAGGGTTGATTTCTTTTAGGCCAAGGCACTCTCAAAAGTCTTCTCCAACCCTGGAGTTCAAGAGCATCAATTCTTCAGTGCTCAGCTTTCTTTATGGTACAACTCTCACATCCACACATGTCTAGTGAAAAAACCAAAGCTTTGACTAGATGGACCTTTGTTGGCAAAGTGATGTCTCTGTTTTTTAATATGCTGTCTAGGCTTGTCATAGCTTTTCTTCCAAGGAGCGAGTGCCTTTTAATTTCGTGGCTGCAGTCACCATCTGCAGTGATTTTGGAGCCCAAGAAAATAGTCTGTCACAGTTTCCATTGTTTCCCCATCTATTTGCCATGAAGTAATGGAACTGAATGCCATGATCTTCATTTTTTGAATGTTGTTTTAAGCCAGCTTTTTCACTCTCTTCTTTCACCTTCATCAAGAGGCTCTTAAATTTTTTTTTTTTTTCACTTTCTGCAATAAGGGTGGTATCCTCTACATATCTGAGTGTCTGAGGTTATTGATATTTCTCCCAGAAATCTTGGGCTTGATGGTAAGGGGAGGCACCTAACCATGAGGCAAATCTTGGCTAATGGAGGGGATCTGGGTTCCCCTTCTTCTCTCTTCTGTCAACTGTTCTGAGGTGTAGCTGCTCCCTACATATCTGGAGAAGTCCTATTGAGCAACTGCTCTGTATTGTCAGTACTTTTTGTGAAGTGTGAGCATCAAAAAGAAATACTGTATAACATTAATTTGTATCTCTTTGCCCACTTTTCTTATCCCTTCACCTTCACTGTCCTATGATTGTACCACCTAAATAAAGTCTCAGCATTCTACTTCCTACAGAGACTGAGTTGAGACAATTTTTTTTTAAATTCCTCAAGTAATTCTACCACATGGTCAGACTAGAAAAACACTTCCTCTGAGAGAGATCTGAACTCTCCTCACTTCCAGAGATGATGTATATAGACATGGAGTTTTCATTAATGTTCCTTTTTATTAAATTTTAAAGCAAGTATAAAATAAAATTTAAAATTCTCTCTTTGCCCGTTTCTCACTGTTCCCTATTCACCACTTTCTTGGAGTCCCAGCATTAATACTGTGAATAGTTTGATGTGCTGCCTTGTAGAAGTGTATTTTGTATACAGACATAGAGTTCCAAGGTTCATTTACTTTTTGCATGAATGTGATCATCTATCCATATTATCTTGCAGTGGTTTTTGTTATTTAACAGCATTTCTCAGAAAATGTCATAATACAGAGAGACTCTATTCTTTTGAGTTGTGGTATAGTGTTTCATAATGTGGATATATGGAATAATTTTCCCTTACTCTTACTAATGAGGATTTAGATTATAACTTTTGAATATTAAAAAATTAGGCTGAATTTTTGTATATGGAATTTAGAAAGATGGTAATGATGACACTATATGCAAGACAGCAAAAGAGACACAGATATAAAGAACAGACTTTTGGACTCTTTTGGAGAAGTCGAGGGTGGGATGATTTGAGAGAATAGCATTGATACATTTATATTACTACATGTGAAATAGATCAGCAGTCCAAGTGTGATGCATGAAACAGGGCACTCAGAGCCAGTGCACTGGGACAACCCTGAGGGATGGGATGCGGAGGGCGGTGGGAGGGGGGTCAGGATGAGGAACACATGTACACCTATGCCTGATTTATATCAATGTATAGCAAAAACCACTACAATCTTGTAAAGTGATTAGCCTCCAATTAAAATAAATAATTTTTTTTAAAAAAGGAAAAATTTATGCTGAATTGAGCATCCTTGAGTGTGTATTTTTGTGTACATGAGAATGTAATTCTCAAGAACAGATAATTGAAACTGGAGTTGCTGAGTTGAAAAGCATAGTTACAGTAAATTTTGATAGATACTTCCAAAATGCCCTTTAAAATTTTATACCAAAAGTATGGGAGAATTACTGGGTTTTTTTTCATACTTTTGCCAATAACTGGCTATTATCAGTTAAAAAAATTGTTAATTTAGGCAAGTAATGATATCCCATGTTTGTTTTAGTTTACCAAACATCATTTTTTAATCTTTATCTTAAACCTCTTGGCCTTCCATCTTCAGTTTTGAAATTTTTATTAAACTTTATTAGAACAGAATGTAAGTTAAGTGTGGTTGTTGAGAAGTTGGACTGTTCTTTATAACAATAGTCTTCTAAGTCAGGTCTAATTATTTTACACTCTCTGTAACATTGGGTCTTGGAATTTGGAGTGCTGAGCCATCCCAGCCTCCTCTCTGAGAGGAACAAGACATGGGCACCAGCCAAAATAATTGAAAAGATTGTCTATTATTTGGATGGCTGGAAGAGGCCCTCACACCTGCCTGGCCTACTCTTCAAATCTCTTGTTAACTTTAACTCCACCCAGCCAGTTTGAACAGAGGCAGAACATGCTGAGAACTTTCCCTAAAGACAGAAAAACATGCCAGGGAGTCTGCATCCAGAAAAGCTGTGCCAGGATTTCCCTGGAAAACAAGCTTTAGGTGAGCTGAAGTTGGTTTGCCAAAGTGAAATAGCCTAGCTTCTCAGTATGATTGGACCATGGCTATAGCATGGATAGGGAATGTGTGAAAATGAGGTTTACGACCAGATGTGGACTTCAGACCCCAAAGTAGTCTTGTATCTCTACTTTTAGTATAGATAAACAATATTTTTATGCATTATCTTTCTCCTGGGGGAAAATAGAGTCATGGTCCTTATTATTGAGATGCATTTATTATGATAAAGAGGCATGGTCCTTGTTCTTAAAGTCTCTCAAAGTTACTGGGGAAATAAGTGTTGTTATGTCTAGTTGAAATTTATAATATGATTGGTGAAAAGAAGCATCTTCACATAAAGTGACTCAAGAACAATTTAAAAAGCAATGTATAATGAATTTGGTATATTCAGCACAGAAGGGAGCAATATGAGTAGTTAACTTGGACACTGTTCTAAGAGGCAATGCTTAGCATTTTGAAGCCTAGGAAGTTGGCTTCCTTCCATTCTTTCCTCTTAATTTTCCATCCTTGCTTATCCCAGTTATCTCCTTCACAGTTAACAGAGATGGAAAGTCAGCCAGCACCCCAGACTGGCTCTGCTTCCCAATCCATTGTTTCAGAGAGAAGGACCAGACCCTGTTTAGTGTGATAGATTTTAGCTTAGACTATTTGTCTTCACTGCCTCTGACAGATCCCCTTATCTGTGGGATTCAATTTAATTCAGCATATTTATTGAGAAGCTTTTTAGTGTCAAGGAGCTGTATGATGAATGCTACAGAGAGATTTAAATAAAGAGTTGATAGGAGCATGTAGGAGGGGGCTATTTATTTTGTATATATTGAGCTCATGCAACTTATGGGACATCTAGAAAAAGATAACCAATAAGCCATTGGGTAGTTAGATCTAGAAATTAGGAGAATGGACTGAGGTGATTACAGAAATTTGGGATTCATTAATGCTGGAGAAGGCAGTGGCACCCAACTCCAGTACTCTTGCCTGGAAAATCCCATGGACGGAGGAGACTGGTGGGCTGCAGTCCATGGGGTCGCTAAGAGTTGGACATGACTGAGCGACTTCACTTTTCACTTTCATGCACTGGAGAAGGAAATGGCAACCCACTCCAGTGTTCTTGCCTGGAGAATCCCAGAGACAGGGGAGCCTGGTGGGCTGCCGTCTCTGGGGTCGCACAGAGTCGGACACGACTGAAGCGACTTAGCAGCAGCAGTAGCAGCAATGTCTGTTTACTTGAAACTTTGGGATGAGGTTCCCCCAGAGAAAGAAGGATGAGGATGCAAATATCCAGTTTTAAAGAGAGAATAAAGCAAAGCTAGTGAAAAACCAAGGAAGTCTTATCAAAATGTTATAATTGGGGACTTCTATGTTTACTTAATGTAGAGTAAAAGGGACCAGATTCACTCTTCTGCCTGAAAAATAAATAAATAAAATAGAAAAATATTGTAAAACAACAATTTTCAAGATACTGGACATTAAGCAGAAAATAACAGTGATCCACATAGGATAGGAATAATTGAGGTAAGCCCTAAAATTGCCCCAGCTACTACCTTGAGGGAATTTCTAGGCTGCAGCACAGAGGCAACATTGCCAGTGCCTGGTGGACTCCATGAGTTGAAGAGATGAATTAGAGAGTAGAGCCCAAGGTAGGTAGTGTTCATAGGACAGAATACTGGAGAGAGAACTTCACAGAAAGAGAACTTAGAAATCTGAAGGTGACATCTTCAATAATAGTAGACAAAGATATTAAAACATTATTATGACTGTATTCCATATACTCACAAATTTAGAGGAAAGATTGAACATATGATTAGAGT